>NC_083574.1:48672891-49913724 GCF_027579695.1 Neoarius graeffei
AGGATGTAGACTCTGGGTATACTAGATAGCCAGAGAAAGTGATATAAGGGGCAACATTGCTGTAAAGAGCATAGTCTGGGTTCTGCTGTACCAGCAGCCATACTGTGTCCATGGGTGACAGGTTAATCATGGCACTCTGACTCTGCACCTTTCGACCTTTTTTCCTGTACTCATTATAAGCCATAGCCTGCACTTCCTGTCTGTTCTTTACCAGCATCACAGACAGCAACTTCTTGGGGTACCTTCCTACTGTCAGTGTGAAGTAGTAGACACCAGAGATCCGGCAACGAAAGAAGCCAGTGTCTGGATTGAAGTCGCCGCCCACGTTGACAAGTAGGTGGTCAAAGGTCACGACTCGCTGAATGCCACCCAGCATGCTGGTGCTGCGTGTGGCAGAGAAAGCTGAATGCAAGCTGAGCGTCATGGGAGAAATGTGGAAAGCGCTGACGCAGGTGACCAACAAGACTGTTTGACAGAACACATTTCTGGACAAGTACCAGAATAAACCTGAAAAAATTGGAACACAACAGTTGAAGGTAAATGCAAATAGCCAGGCATTTGCAATCGATTTCATGAACAATGACACTTTATGCAAAAAATGTTTATAATCTAATACAATTTCATTTTGCAATATTATTAGAAATTATATTAGAAATTGGTCTTATTACTGTTTTGTTTGTAATTTTTTTATACTATTATCATAGTGTTTATTTGTTTTACTCGCTCACATTCACTCACTTTCTCAAACCAGTTTGTCATGATCAGGGTCACAGTGGATCTGAAGCCTTTCCTGGGAAGACTGGGTGTGAGGCAGGAATATACTCTGGATGGAATGCCAGGGTTTTTATTTGTTTTAGTTTGAGTCATTTTACTTTGAGCTTTAGTTTCATACGAATTGAAAGTTGTATATTCCGACTGGCTGTTAATGAAAGACAGATGTTGTTCCACATCATCTTCTCATTTCCTGATTGGCTTTATGGGTTTCACAATCTTCAATCCAGTCCATTATTCCCTACATCTCTGATATATGATTGATGATCTTATTGACTGACTTTCCAAAAAATAAAGCTGCGAGTTGCTTTTTATTTCACCTATCCATGATGAGTTTTCAAACAAAAAAATGGAAAATACTGGACTTATTTTTATTTTATTCTATTTTAGTTTTGGGTCATTTGTTGTTTTCTTGCAATAGTAACCCTATTGGGCGACACGGTGGTGTAGTGGTTAGCGCTGTCGCCTCACAGCAAGAAGGTCCGGGTTCGAGCCCTGTGGCCTGCGAGGGCCTTTCTGTGTGGAGTTTGCATGTTCTCCCCGTGTCCGCGTGGGTTTCCTCCGGGTGCTCCGGTTTCCCCCACAGTCCAAAGACATGCAGGTTAGGTTAACTGGTGACTCTAAATTGACCGTAGGTGTGAATGTGAGTGTGAATGGTTGTCTGTGTCTATGGCCAAGTTTACATTAGACCGTATCTGTCTCGTTTTCTTCGCGGATGCACTGTCCGTTTACATTAAACCGCCTGGAAACGGGAATCCGCCAGGGTCCACGTATTCAATCCAGATCGTGTCTGGTCCGGTGCTGTGTAAACATTGAGAATACGCAGATACGCTGTGCTGAGCTCTAGCTGGCGTCGTCATTGGACAACGTCACTGTGACATCCACTTTCCTGATTCGCTGGCGTTGGTCATGTGACGCGACTGCTGAAAAACGGCGCGGACTTCCGCCTTGTATCACCTTTCATTAAAGAGTATAAAAGTATGAAAATACTGCAAATACTGATGCAAATACTGCCCATTGTGTAGTTATGATTGTCTTTAGGCTTGCCATCCTTCCACTTGCAAGTGGTAAGTGATATGCGCTGGGATCACACACACAGCGGCTCAGTCCCGAATCACTGCTTGTGCACTTCACTGGCGCGCTCTGTGAGCTGCGCAGGGCCGGAGTGCGCACCCTCCAGAGGGCACTCGCTGTTCAGGGCGGAGTGATTTGGAGCGCAGGATGCCTGCAGAGCCGAGCGTATCCGTGTATTGGTGTTGCTGTGTGCACGCAAATCGTGTATTGGTGTTGCTGTGTGCACACTAATCGTTTTAAAAACGTTAATCTGATGATCCGCTGATACGGTCTAATGTAAACTCCACCTATGTGTCAGCCCTGTGATGACCTGGTGACTTGTCCAGGGTGTACCCTGCCTTTCACCCGTAGTCAGCTGGGATAGGCTCCAGCTTGCCTGTGACCCTGTAGAACAGGATAAAGCGGCTAGAGATAATGAGATGAGATGAGTAACCCTATTAACATGCAAAAAAAAAAATTTTAGATTTATGGCATATAAGTCAAGAATTAGTTTGAGCTACACTCACTGGCCACTTTAATAGGAACTTGTTCTTGATTCTAAGATTCCTGTTCTTGGCTGGCAGGAGTGGAACCCAATGTGCTCTTCTGCTGTTGCATGCTGAGATGCTTTTCTGCTCACCACAGTTGTAAAGAGTGATTATACGAGTTGCTATATCCTTCCTGGCAGCTCGAACCAATCTGGCCTGAGTTTTCCAAAAGCATCGTAGCACAAAGATCATTGTTAAATGGTAGCGCGAGCAGCACAATGAACGCTCTCTCTCCTAGTTAAGATGCTCTTAGTGTTAAGAGGCTTTTGAGAAACCCACCACTGGCCATTTTCCTCTGAGCTCTCTTTTCAACAAGATGTTTCCACCCACAGAACTGTCGCTCACTCAGTGTTTTTTTGTTTTTCGCACCATTCTGTGTAAACTGTAGAGACTATTGTGTGTGAAAACCCCAGGACATCAGCAGTTTCTGAAATACTCAAACCAGTCCATCTGGCTCAAACCAACACCCATGCCACAGTGAAAGAAATTCACACTTTGAGATCACAATTTTTCCGATTCTGATGTTTGAAGTGAACATTAACTGAAGCTCTAGATTTGTTTCTGCATGATTTTATGCATTGTGCTGCTGTCAAGGGATCGGCTGATTAGAGAACTGCATCAAACAGGAGGTGGATGGGTGTTCCTAATAAAGTGGCTGGCGAGTGTACATGCTGTAGAAGAACAGCTTTATTCATCACACGCTCATGAAATTCCTCTCTGAATTTAACCCATCTGAAGCAGCGAACACACACATTAGCAATGAGCACACACACATACCCAGAGCAGTGGGCAGCCATGCCAACAGCGCCCGGGGAGCAGTTGGGAGTTTGGTGCCTCGCTCAAGGGCACCTCAGCCCAAGGCCGTCCCATATTAACCTAACCGCATGTCTGGACTGTGGGGGAAACCGGAGCACCCGGAGGAAACCCACGCAGACACGGGGAGAACATGCAAACTCCACACAGAAAGGCCCTCGTCGGCTGCTGGGCTCGAACCCAGAACCTTCTTGCTGTGAAGCGACTGCACTAACCACTTACACCACAGTGTATGTACCCTCTACTGATTTTAGAAAGTTTCAATTAACTTTAATGTAAAAGCCAGCACTGTTTATCATTCTGCTCAGATCAGATAAAGTACGGTATTTATCACTTATTTTCATATCCACTGAAAAGTGAACACCAGGGTCTTGAGACCCTCTTGTCATCAGTCAGTGTGTAGAACATGTTCAAATGCCATATGAGCAAGTTAGGAAGTCTGGTTTAGCCTTGTCAGAATGCATTCGCTCTTTCCTATCAAGTGCTCACTGGAAGCAGGAGCTGCTCTAATGCAGCTGGTATTGTCTGTTCACTCTGTGCACTGGGGGAAAAGGCTGTAGATTAACCACCGCCTCAGTTCCCCTGTGTCTTACAATAATAGCATTTTCGTGAATGGATGAGGCAGCACAGAAAAGATTATGTGACCAGGGAGTATTAAAGTAGAGTCATAAACACAAAGACACATAGATAAACTGAGGCTCAATTAAAAAATATATATATTTTTTAATTCCTTCCATTCAATTGTAATTCTAATGTGTAAAAACTCTAATGTGTCACAAATGGTGAAGATAAAATAATCAAGAGAAATAATAACTCTGTCATTCCATTAAAAAAAAAACTAAAACTGTGACTGAAAATATGTGCATTTAATAATAAGCATATTTAAATGTCCTAAGTGTAGTATGTTTGTGTTTCCCTGATCGGGCATTCATAAGTTATAAAAATGAAAAATGTTATTGACCAATAAAAGATAATAAACTGGAAATTTATATTACACAGCTGTGCAATTTTTGCGATAAGAAAGTGAATAATTTTTTATTTTTATTTATTTATTTTTTTAAAACTGTGGTTACTTTTCCATCCATCCATCCAGGGAACACTTTATGAAGCAGGAATACATCAGTCACATCATGTGCACACACATTCACACACTCATTCAACAAAATGAGTTGAATTTTTTGTTTAAAATTTACATGAACCTTTAACATTTAAAAAAGTCTGCAGATACTTTGGAATCACATAATTGTAGCCAGTGAAGCATCTAAACTAATAAAACATAACACAGTAATGTCAGTAGAACTAATGTAGCTGTACATACCTGTCCTAAACTGATGTAAAGAGGTCATGTCTCATGAGCCTTATTCCTCCTTTCCTGACTTTCTCACCCTCTGGCACTAAACTGATGAACTACTCCAATTTTGACATGAGAATGCTTCTGTGGAAGGCCATTGTGGTCAAAACATGTCACCAAATATAAGAAAGAAAGCACAACTTTATTCATTACACACTTGTGAAATCGGTAGTGTAGTGGTTAGCGCTGTCGCCTCACAGCAAGAAGGTCCGGGTTCGAGCCCCGTGGCAGGCGAGAGTTTGCGGAGTTTGCATGTTGTCCGCGTGGGTTTCCTCCGGGTGCTCCGGTTTCCTCCACAGTCCAAAGACATGCAGGTTAGGTTAACTGGTGGCTCTAAATTGACCATAGGTGTGAATGTGAGTGTGAATGGTTGTCTATGTCTATGTGTCAGCCCTGTGATGACCTGGCGACTTGTCCAGGGTGTACCCCGCCTTTCGACCGTAGTCAGCTGGGATAGGCTCCAGCTTGCCTGTGTCCCTGTAGAACAGGATAAAGCGGCTAGAGATGATGAGATGAGATGAGATGAGATGAGATAAGATGAGACACTTGTGAAATTTCCTCTCTGCACTTAACCCATCTTAAGCAGTGAACACACACATACCCAGAGCAGCAGGCAGCCATGCTAACAGCACCCGGGGAGCAGTCGGGAGTTCAGTGCCTTGCTCAAGGGCACCTCAGCCCAAGGCCGTCCCATATTAACCTAATCGCATGTCTTTGGATTGTGGAGGAAACCGGAGGAAACCCACACAGAGAACATGCAAACTCCACACAGAACGGCCCTCACCGGCCGCTGGGCTCGAACCCAGAACCCTCTTGCTGTGAGGTGACTGTGCTAACCACTACACCACCGTGCCGCCCATAAAAGGGCCATCAAAAAAGATTGTTTGTTTCTGGTCACCCACCTGACCTTGCATAAATATGCCCCATCCTGAAATTTCTGAAGTGTTAAATTAATACAACCTTTTGTTTGAAGAGCTTTTCAAATGATGAAAAATGTTTACCGTTGCTCAGAAACGATCACAGCTATGGGCGCGGCCATATTCGATGTACCAAGTGACTACAGCGATAACGTGCAGGAGTTGAACGTGATTCTAGCAGAAAAAAACTTTTCTGACATATTAACTGTACAGAATGTATATGTGAATTACAGTGACACACGTCGATGTATTAAAAAGATGACTACACTATAAAAAATGATTTCTTGTTTTAACTTAAAAAGGTTAGTGCAAGGGCTGCCTTAAAATTTTGAGTTCACTGAAATTAATATAGTAAGTTCACAGCAATTTAACTTACTATGTGAATTTCAATGAACTCAAAATTTTAAGGCAGCCCTTGCACTAACCTTTTTAAGTTCAAACAACAAATCATTTTTTACAGTGTAGTACCCTGTGGAGCTTGAATAACCCCTAGGTACTTGAATCACATGCTAGGTACTTGAAACACCACGCGCTAATGTTTACACTTGAGTACGGAAACAGCCAAAGTTTATCCTTATTATAATATTATAATGAGTGAGGTCGCGACAAACATGGCGGAACCGGTGGCCTCCGACATGGAAGTGAACACTCAAGAGCCTTCAAGCTCACAGATGCATTTAGATTTGGAATATTTCAATTCTCAATTTTTATTTTTATAAAAATATTTTTCTAAATATTTCAGTTTGTCTCGATTTAGGAGTCTTCGTTCGATCTGGGCGAGCCGCCACATTTGCTGTGGCTCTGCAGTCGCGACCTCTGACCCACGCATGACCTCATGTGACTTTTCCAAACTGGCTGCTGAGTGGTTTGTAAACAGACCCAATACGTGGTCAAGACGCCACGCATTAGGAAATAAAATGTACTGGAACAAGATGATGCATACCAGCTATGGGGATGGGTATCGGCTCAAACAATTCAGAAAAGGGTAGTAATGTTCCTGAACCAACACATCGACCTGTGTCACTTTAAACTTTGTTTATTGTCAAATGAAATGATTTTCTAAAGGTCTGACTATCTTTAAAGGAATATGTAGACTGAGCACTGCTTGTGGACTGGATGAAAAATTTTCACTTTAATAATAGTACTTTCTGTTCATGGTCATTTCCCTGGAGAAACTTTTCAAGCATTTCTTTATTAAAGTTATTCATCTGACATATTAAAATGTGTTTAAAATTTTAAGGTTGGGTGTTATTATACATGGAGGAACTGACTTTAAAGTGCATATTCTGGACCAATTTCATTTTTTTAAAAATATGAAAGTATGTCCCTTTACACACTCATCCAGAAGGGTAATTTTGCACAAGGCCATCTGTCTACAGCAGAAAAAAAATAAAATAACAAAACGCATCTGGGGGCGTCACGGTGGTGTAGTGGTTAGCGCTGTCGCCTCACAGCAAGAAGGTCTGGGTTCGAGCCCCATGGCCGGTGAGGGCCTTTCTGTGTGGAGTTTGCATGTTCTCCCCGTGTACGCGTGGGTTTCCTCCGGGTGCTCCGGTTTCCCCCACAGTCCAAAGACATGCAGGTTAGGTTAACTGGTGACTCTAAATTGACCGTAGGTGTGAATGTGAGTGTGAATGGTTGTCTGTGTCTATGTGTCAGCCCTGTGATGACCTGGCGACTTGTCCAGGGTGTACCCCGCCTTTCGCCCGTAGTCAGCTGGGATAGGCTCCAGCTTGCCTGCGACCCTGCAGAACAGGATAAAGTGGCTAGAGATAATGAGATGAGATGAGAAAACGTGTCTGGAAAAATCCCAAGGGAGTCTGGAGCCAGATTCGTGACGTTACCTGCGGAAGCGCCAGCAGGCTGCGCGAGCTTTGCACGGTTTCAGTGCACAGCCTGTGTAGACCAAGCGCTCCCATTTATCTCTCATTGTCCGGTCTTCTGGGAAACGATGAGTACTAATCCCATCAAGATTGGTGTTGCTACACCCTCCTACGATACATCTGTTAACCATTTTAATAATTACGCGATAACGTTGAAGAAATTTGCAGAAAACAACCAGGTCGTTTTCTCATAAACAAACCAGCGCTGACATAGGACTCAGAAGGAGGCGTCCCGCAGATGATGTCATGAAAATCAGTGTTTTTCCTGGGAAATTCAAATGGCAAGTTTTTTCAGAGGCGGACCAATTCGCCTCAAATGGCTTGATTTCAACTGAATTTTTCTGGTATTGCGCAAGGTAAAAAAAATTGCAGAGAATGCAGAATGTGACAGACATTTGACCAAAGTTTAATATAAAATAGGAGAATTACATTGATCTTGCTCCTGAATTTACCCGTGATATGCACTTTAAAGCATTCTCTCACTTCATGCACATTCATCCATTATGGAATTGACAAAAATGCAGACCATCATGATGTTTTACTGTTGCATTTGTAATATTGAACACAGGGTAATGGTGTATGAACAAAGAACAACAACACATCAAAAAGTATTAATATCCTTTTTTTTCCCTCAACTCCTGCAATCATATAATTATAAGACATTTTCACACATCATAAATTAGTTTGATATTTAGTAACAAAAAATTGATTGTACCGACTATTTTAATATGGTTCGGAAAGAAAAGAAAAAAATTCCACCCATCCTACCCTCAATTTTTTAGGTCTTGACAGGAAACATAATTTTTTTTGCTAGGCCTAAGGAAAATTCTGACATGAAAATACAAACTGGTCATCACACCAAAATGGATTGTTGTGGTATATAACTGTACAATGTGGAGTGTGTTATTCAGCTTCAGATGATTAATTTTTTTAAAGAATGACACATCTAACTTTTATAGTTAGATTTAATTCTGTGAGACAAGTTAGTTCTTGTTATCGTTTATATTATAGCACTTATGATAACACCTCCTTGCTCAACCTGCAACCCTGCAGCCATCTGTGTCCATCAATAACACCGCTCTATCCAGTAAGGTGGACAGTAACGAAGTACATTTACTTGAGTACTGTACTTAAGTACACTTTTTGAGTATATGTACTTTACTTAAGTATTTTTTTAAACTTATGACTTTAACTTCACTACATTTGAAAGATAAATATCGTACTTTTCACTCCACTACATTTCTATCAAGGTCCTCGTTACTCGTTACTATGAAGCAGCTCTGAAAGTGGATGTTTTTTCTTTTCTAAAACGCGATTGTTTTTTTCTCAGGTGACACTGAGACAGCCGATCAGTAATCACTAGGGTCACGTCACGTCCATAGACTGTATAAAATCAAGATCAATGATTTATCAGCAGCATTATTTGAACACGATCAGTGGATGGCAGAATGGAAGGAGGCGGTTCTTCTGGGGAACGCACGCACTCATGGCCATACCTAGAACCCATGTTTCAGTTTTCTGAAAGGATTAAAGATTTGTTTCATTTTACGTAAATGTTTGCTTTGTTTGCCTAAAACAGAGCACATCACAGCCTACAAAAACTTGCCATACAACCTGCTGAAGCATATTGAGGTCTGTAAACATTTTATTCCAAGAGAAAGCTTGCAACGAAGTTGTCTGTGCTTTTAGAGCTAGCGATAACATTGCAATAGCGATGCAGTCTGGTTAGTCAAATGACTTTCTATGGATTTACCCACCAAGTTGCCGTAGCATTGTCCACGGCTAACGTTAACACATAGCTAGTTAACTTGGACACTGTTAGCATGTAAACACAGAGTTACGCTAACATCTCATCTCATTATCTTTAGCCGTTCTACAGGGTCGCAGGCAAGCTGGAGCCTATCCCAGCTGACTATGGGCGAAAGGCGGGGTACACCCTGGACAAGTCGCCAGGTCATCACAGGGCTGACACATAGACACAGACAACCACTCACACTCACATTCACACCTACGGTCAATTTAGAGTCACCAGTTAACCTAACCTGCATGTCTTTGGACTGTGGGGGAAACCGGAGCACCCAGAGGAAACCCACGCGGACACGGGGAGAACATGCAAACTCCGCACAGAAAGGCCCTCGCAGGCCACGGGGCTCGAACCTGGACCTTCTTGCTGTGAGGCGACAGTGCTAACCACTACACCACCGTGCTGCCCGTTATGCTAACATGAATAATGTGAACTTATCTGAAGTCTCATCTCATCTCATCATCTCTAGCCGCTTTATCCTTCTACAGGGTCGCAGGCAAGCTGGAGCCTATCCCAGCTGACTACGGGCGAAAGGCGGGGTACACCCTGGACAAGTCGCCAGGTCATCACAGGGCTGACACATAGATACAGACAACCATTCACACTCACATTCACACCTACGGTCAATTTAGAGTCACCAGTTAACTTAACCTGCATATCTTTGGACTGTGGGGGAAACCGGAGCACCCGGAGGAAACCCACGCGGACACGGGGAGAACATGCAAATTCCGCACAGAAAGGCCCTCGCCGGCCATGGGGCTCAAACCCGGACCTTCTTGCTGTGAGGCGACAGCGCTAACCACTACACCACCGTGCTGCCCGTTATGCTAACATGAATAATGTGAACTTATCTGAAGTCCTTTCAGAAATATGTTTTAGCATAATCTTGCCAAATAAGCAATGTAGAAATGTTTCTTTTCTAGGAACGTCACATACCCAATATGATTTTGAGTTTGAAAAGAGTTTGCTCGCATGTCAGGAGCTTCACTGACTAGCTAGCTTAACATTAAACCACCATGATGCACAGCATGCATTAATTTTATGAATTCACAAAATAATCCAGTAGGTTGCTTCTGAGTCAGCGTTGTGGCAATAATACAACGATGCATTGACAGAAAATGTACTTTTAATACTTAAGTATTTTTAAAAGCAAGTACTCCAGTACTTTAACCTAAGTAAAAATTTGACTGGACAACTTTCACTTGTATCGGAGTAACATTTGACCAGTGGGATCTGTACTTTGACTTAAGTAATGAAGTTGGGTACTTTGTCCACCTCTGGCAGACAAGTTCACGTATCTGGGTTCCACAGTCTCTGATATACGTATTGGAAGGATTTCCACGATGTTAGGTAAACTAAGCAAGCATGTCTGGAACAATAAGAACCTTTCATTACTCCTCAGAGTTTGCGTTTACCACGCATGTGTGCTTAATACCCTTCTGTACGCAAGTGAGACTGGGACGACATACCATAGGCATGAACATCATCTAAATGCAATTTTCCCTGCCTTCAATCCATACTCGGTGTACAACCCTCCCTAATCTGCATGTCTCTGAATATGCAGAACATGTGGGGGAAACCAGAGGAAACCCACACAAGGCCCTGTCAGCCATGAGGCTTGAACCTAGAACCTTCTTGCTGTGAGGCAACAGTGCTAACCACTGTACCACCATGCTTGCCACCAAAAGGCTCAACTGGTCCCTAATTGATCAAAGGGACCAAGTAAATAATCAAATTTCCATAAACATTTTGATTTGATTTTGAAAAATGTTTATTTCCATGAACATTTTTATTTATTTATTTTACATCCATACAATTTTACAGTTAAATTTGCTGTGGTGCCTGATGCTAAAAGAGTTCATACTTTATTCTTTAACATACAGCCTGTAAGATATTTTGAAATGTCAGAAAATGTGCTGCAGTGGGTGAAACATGTGTGCAGTACAGAATCGACTGCAGGTCATACGGCATTTTTTAAATGATGCAAATCGAGCAGGGCATGCGGACTGGGTAACCACACAACTCATAATCCTCTTTTCTGATATTTAGATGTTAAAACATCAATGGAAATTTAGACGTTTAAACACCAATGGAAATTGGATTATTTACTTGGTCCCTTTGATCAATTAGGGACTAGTTGAGCCTTTTGGTGTTAAAGATGGGAGTGACAAGGTTGGACAGGATAAGGAACGAGCACATCAGAGGGACAGCACATGTGGAGAGCTTGAGAATTAAGCTAAGAGAGATGAGACTGATATGATATGGGCACATCCTGAGAAGAGATGCAGAGCATGTTGAGGATGGAGCTGCCAGGCACACGAAAACAAGGAAGGCCAAAGAGGAGATACATGGATGTGGTGAGAGAGGACATGAAAGTGGCAGATGTGGTAGAGAAGGATGCGGAAGACAGGGAGCGATGGACACAAAAGATCTGCTGTTGCGACCCCTAATCAGGAGCAGCCAAAAGAAGAAGAAGTTTGTTTGTTTGTTTTATTTGTATCTGCTTATCCCGTGCGGGGTCGCAGGGGGCAAGCCGGAGCCTATCCCAGCTGACCATGCAGGGTACACCCTGGACAAGTCACCAGCTCATTGCAGGACTGACACACATGTAGACACACAACCATTCACACTCACAGTCAATTTAGAGCCACCAATTAACCTAACCAACCACAAGTTGGCCTAGTGATTAGCGTGTCCGTCTCTTGATCGGGAGATTGCGAGTTCTACTCACGGTTGGGTCACACCAAAGACCATCATAAAAATGGTACCTACTGCAGTCTGGCAAGGCATGCTGCAATACAGATGTGAGTGTGGAGTCAAACTCTCGTGGTTACTAGAGGACTAGCTCTCCACTATAACCCTAGCTATGTAATAGGCAGAAGGCCAAGGGCTACGGAGATTGGTACCACCCTGCATGGGAAGGACTTTGATTTTTTTTTTTTTAATTAACCTAACCTGCATATCTTTGGACTGTGGGAGGAAACCCACGCAGACATGGAGAGAACATGCAAACCCCACACAGAAAGACCTCATCGGCTGCTGGGTTCGAACCCAGAACCTTCTTACTGTGAGGCAACAGTGCTAACCACTACACCACCAATATGCATTTCCTTGGGCGGCACAGTGATTGAATGCATTACCTGTTTAAGATAAGATAGCCTTTTATTATCCTACAATGGGGAAATTAACATTGTTACAGCAGCAAAATATATAAAGAGAAAAAGATAAGGCAGTGAAGGAGTAGTGCAAAAGTATACAAAAAAAGTATATATATATACAACCCCAATTCCAAAAAAGTTGGGACAAAGTACAAATTGTAAATAAAAACAGAATGCAATAATTTACAAATCTCAAAAACTGATATTGTATTCACAATAGAACATAGACAACATATCAAATGTCAAAAGTGAGACATTTTGAAATTTCATGCCAAATATTGGCTCATTTGAAATTTCATGACAGCAACACATCTCAAAAAAGTTGGGACGGGGCAATAAGAGGCTGGAAAAGTTAAAGGTACAAAAAAGGAACAGCTGGAGGACCAAATTGCAACTCATTAGGTCAATTGGCAATAGGTCATTAACATGACTGGGTATAAAAAGAGTATCTTGGAGTGGCAGCGGCTCTCAGAAGTAAAGATGGGAAGAGGATCACCAATCCCCCTAATTCTGCGCCGACAAATAGTGGAGCAGTATCAGAAAGGAGTTCAATAGTGTAAAATTGCAAAGAGTTTGAACATATCATCATCTACAGTGCATTATATCATCAAAAGATTCAGAGAATCTGGAAGAATCTCTGTACGTAAGGGTCAAGGCCGGAAAACCATACTGGGTGCCTGTGATCTTCGGGCCCTTAGACGGCACTGCATCACATACAGGCATGCTTCTGTATTGGAAATCACAAAATGGGCTCAGGAATATTTCCAGACAACATTATCTGTGAACACAATTCACCGTGCCATCCACCGTTGCCAGCTAAAACTCTATAGTTCAAAGAAGAAGCCGCATCTAAACATGATCCAGAAGCGCAGACGTCTTCTCTGGGCCAAGGCTCATTTAAAATGGACTGTGGCAAAGTGGAAAACTGTTCTGTGGTCAGACGAATCAAAATTTGAAGTTCTTTATGGAAATCAGGGACGCCGTGTCATTCGGACTAAAGAAGAGAAGGATGACCCAAGTTGTTATCAGCGCTCAGTTCAGAAGCCTGCATCTCTGATGGTATGGGGTTGCATTAGTGCATGTGGCATGGGCAGCTTACACATCTGGAAAGACACCATCAATGCTGAAAGGTATATCCAGGTTCTAGAGCAACATATGCTCCCATCCAGATGACGTTTCTTTCAGGGAAGACCTTGCATTTTCCAACACGACAATGCCAAACCACATACTGCATCAATTACAGCATCATGGCTGCGTAGAAGAAGGGTCCGGGTACTGAACTGGCCAGGCTGCAGTCCAGATCTTTCACCCGTAGAAAACATTTGGCGCATCATAAAACGGAAGATACGACACAAAAGACCTAAGACAGTTGAGCAACTAGAATCCTACATTAGATAAGAATGGGTTAACATTCCTATCCCTAAACTTGAGCAACTTGTCTCCTCAGTCCCCAGACGTTTACAGACTGTTGTAAAGAGAAAAGGGGATGTCTCACAGTGGTAAACATGGCCTTGTCCCAACTTTTTTGAGATGTGTTGTTGTCATGAAATTTAAAATCACCTAATTTTTCTCTTTAAATGATACATTTTCTCAGTTTAAACATTTGATATGTCATCTATGTCAGGGCTGCCAACTTTTCGAAATTCCTTGGAGTGAGATTTTTTTGGGGGGGGGGACGAAGGCAAAATTTTTCCGCACACCATACAATAAGTGGGAATTTTGTATTCAGTTTGATATTCGCTTGTCTCCCTGCATTCTGGTGTTTTGTTTGTGGGTCGTCCAGATGGAGATGGACAATGGGGGGGGGGGGGGGGGGGGTTTGAGATTTTGGATTTAGTAGATGTTCCTGCATTCTGGTGGATTTTTGGAGTGGCCCGCTGTGCCATACCTAGGCAAGGCAAGGCAAGTTTATTTATATAGCACACTTCATACACAGTGGCAGTTCAATGTGCTTTACAGAAGTAAAAGCAAAAAAGTAAACAATAGAAAATAAAATTACATAAAATAAATGGGGAAGAAAAATAATAAGATTTAAACAATAGTAGAAATAAAATAATAAAATGAAGTAAAAATTCAGTTAAAAAAACAGCAGAATAAAATAGAATAAAAGTTAAGTAAAGTTTAAAACATGCAGAGACTGTAAAAGTTAAGAAAGTTTAAAACATGTAAAGATAACAATATTAATCAGTTAGCAGAAAGCATCTGAAAACAGCTTGGTCTTTAGTCTAGATTTGAAGCTGCCAACAGCAGGAGCATTTTTGATGTCCTCTGGGAGTTGGTTCCATAGCTGTACTGCATAGTAGATAAAAGCTGCTTCACCACACTTTGTTTTAACAACAGGTTTTACCAGTAAATTTTGCTGCTGCGATCTGGTAGATCTGATTGGGTTAGGCCGCTGCAGCATATCAGAGAGGTAATTGGGCCCTGTACCATTTAGAGATTTGTACACCAGCAGCAATACTTTAAAGTCAATTCTGTAGCTTACTGGAAGCCAGTGAAGGGACCTTAGAATTGGAGTAATGTGCTCTGTTCTTTTTGTTCGTGTGAGAACCCTAGCCGCTGCATTTTGAATCACCTGAAGTCGTTTGATGGTCTTTTTTGGGAGGCCTGTGAAAAGGCCATTGCAGTAATCAACCCTACTAGAGATGAAGGCATGTATTAGTTTTTCCAGATCATATTTTGACATAAGTCCTCTTAGTTTGGAAATGTTTTTTAGGTGATAAAATGCCGTTTTAGTGATTGCTTTCATGTGACTGTCAAAATTTAGCTCGCTGTCAATGAAAACACCAAGATTTTTAACCATATCTTTTGTTTTAATCCCCTTTGTGTCAAGAATAGTGGTAATCCTGAGTCTTTCATCTTTTTTCCCAAATAGAATTACTTCTGTTTTATCTGTGTTCAGCTGAAGAAAATTTTGTGACATCCAGTTGTTGATTTGATCGATACACTGGTAGAGACATTCAAGGGGGCATAATCATTAGGTGATAGAGCAAAATAAATTTGGGTGTCATCTGCATAGCAGTGATACAAAATTGAGTTGTTCTTGATAATTTGTCAAAGTGGGAGCATATAAAGGTTGAATAGTAATGGTCCAAAAATCAACCCCTGGGGGACACCACAGGTCAAGGATATTGATGTTGAGATACAATTTCCCATGGTAACAAAGAAGCTTCTATCTTTTAAGTATGATTTTAACCTACATTTTAAGTATGATTTAAGGATGATTTTAAGTATGATTTTATACCTACATTCTTACACACCCTGACTTGCCAGGCCTTCAGCTTGTGGCCAACAAAAGCACCAAGTTTTGGCTTAAACGCCCCCACACTAGAAAACTACAGATGACTGCCAATGTTCCTGTAGCCCTATAGACCTGTGTTTCAGATTTAAAGGAAAGTTCATGTTTGAAAATATTTCATCAGCTAAGCCTAAACACCTTCTGAATTGAAACTAAATGTTAAGTTTTTAATAACTGTTGCAAAAAATAAGATTGTCCCTCACTGACTATTCATTATGCATTTAAGGGCTTTCCCCACCACTGAGTTCAGCAGAAGATTGGCATGGGGAAAAATATCAACAGCAAAAGAACAAATAAAATGCTTAAACAGTAAGCAAAATGTGCATGTGCTACAAGAAACATTAAAATGATTAAGTTTGAACAGTATTAAAAAACAAAAAGCTGAACCTTGGCCATAGGTGGGAATGTGCACACAAAGTTGGGCTTAAAAATTTTGGTCATACTTAAATAAGCTATATTAATATATTTCTTATTAATTTATTTCTTATCTATGTTTCTTATTAGTAATAGAGCATTCGTCAGGGCCTGTTATCTGACAAATATTCTCTACCTGTCTTGCCCTCTTTGAAACCCTGTCTCCTCAGTATATTGTTCTCTGTCTTTTTTTTTTTAATTATTCACAAGTTCAAGTTCTTTGATATTACAGGTGACCATACTTTATTTACTTTAACTGAGCAATTACATACATCATAAATAATTAAAAATAAATACCCTGTAAATAAACAATAGGTATGGTGGCTAATGGCTCTTCTTGCATTTGTAATATTATCTCTTACTTGCTTTATTTTACAACATTTACAGTATGGCTTCAAATAAAGTCATAAAGTATGATAACATACAGTAAACAAACTAAAAATGTGCCTTAATAAACGTGTGCTAAGGAGGTGCTCTCCTGTGCTGCTTGTTGGGGAAGATAGAGGCTGTGGCACGGCAGTAGGCCTATAATGATTTAGCATGCCTAGTACACAGCTCTCGATATGGCATTAAATATTCTCACAACACTTATAGGCTAAAACGATTAAGAAACTTTATATAAGTTCATAATTACGCCAGTAACACCACACATTGGTGTGCATATGTACAAACCTGTCTGAGACACCCGTCTTCAACTCGGATACCTTCTTCTCTCTCCTCTTCCTCTAAATTGACGGTAGGCAATTATCCAACTTCCGGCGAGTGCAGCATCATTAGATGCGCCACCTACCATAGGGGAGTGTGTACAGAAGGGAACACCTCTCTGCCTGTTTAGCCGTGCGTAAGGCGTAATTGATCAATCGCAAGTGGTTGGCGTGACGCAATGGGTAGCCTAGATCAGATAGATAAACTAGATTTTTTTCTAGTGTGAGAAATTGGAGGTATGGCGTGTGAGCGTGTGAAGACAATCAAATGCGTGTGTCTCACGCTCATTGCGTGAGAGTTGGCAGCCCAGTCTATGTTCTATTCTGAATAAAATATGGAATTTTGAAACTTCCACATCATTGCATTCCATTTTTATTTACAATTTGTACTTTGTCCCAACTTTTTTGGAATCGGGATTGTATATAAAAGAAATAAACTACAAAATTAGAGATAAAAAATTAACAAATTTGCATAAATTAACAGGTTTGCAGATATACAGTTAACATAATTGTATTACACAGATGATATTGCACGTGTAAGTGTTGCACAGGTATGATTACTAGTATTACAAGGGTAGTATTGCACAAGTAAGTCGGTATATTACACAACAGCCATTTTAACCATGTGTAGCTAGCAGTTCGCTGTAAAGTACTGATGCTGATAGTCAGTGCACACAGTGTATGGATGTAGAAGTGATCTGGGGGGTGGCATGGTGGTGTAGTGGTTAGCACTGTCACCTCACAGCAAGAAGGTCCTGGGTTTGAGCCCAGTGGCCGGCAAGGGCCTTTCTGTGTGGAGTTTGCATGCTGTCCGCGTGCTCCGGTTTCCCCCAAAGACATGCAGGTTAGGCTAATTGGTTGCTCTAAATTGACTGTAGGTGTGAGCGTGAATGGTTGTCTGTGTCAGCCCTACGATGATCTGGCGACTTGTCCAGGGTGTACCCTGCCTTTCGCCCGTAGTCAGCTGGGATAGGCTCCAGCTTAGAAGAAGAAACCTTTATTTGTCACATGCACACTTCAAGCACAGTGAAATTCATCCTCTGCATTTAACCCATCTGAAGCAGTGAACACATGCACACACATCCAGAGCAGTGGGTAGCCAAATTACAGCGCCAGGGGAGCAGTCAGGGGTTAAGTACCTTGCTCAAGGGCACTTCAACCCAAGGTTCGGCCCACGTTAACCTAACTTGCATGTCTTTGGACTGTGGAGGAAACCCACACAGACATGGGGAGAACATGCAAACTCCACACAGAAAGGCCAAACGTTTTACCGAATTGGATGGCTTTATTGGTGAATTATGCCACCAAAAAAGAACTTTACAGCCGAGGAAGGCAAGGACATTAAAAAGTCACTCGACTTTCAGGCAGAAGAAGTTTCTGTTATTAAACAGCAACAGAAAACCATCATGGACCTGGTGACAGAAGTAAAGTCGCTCAGGCTGCAGAACGCTGAGAAGGACTGGCGTCTCGCCAACCTGGAAAGCAGAGTTGCTGAATTAGAACAGTACACCAGGATGAACGACATCATCGTCACTGGGATTCAGATTAAACCCCAGTCATATGCAAAAGCAGTGACAAGGGAGAGAGAATCTGATGAACTGGGCAGCAACTCTGTGGCGCAACAAGTATCGGCATTCCTACATTCGAAGGGAATCAATATTAATTGCAACAATGTTGAAGCCTGCCACATTCTACCCAGGAGACACAAGGAGAAAACCGCCATCATGAGATTCGTCAGCCGGAAACATAAAGCTACATTGCTGAAACAAGGAAGGAAACTGAAAGGAACAAACGTCTACATAAATGAACACCTGACAAAACGCAATGCTGACATCGCCAGAAAAGCAAGACAACTGAAGAAAGAAAATAAAATTCAATCTACATGGATCGTCAACTGCAAAGTATTCATTAAGCTGAACGGTACACCGGAGGAGGCGAGAGTTCTGGTCATACAGAACATCGAGGACTTGGACAAATACCAGTGATGGCTTTCGGGACTGTATGGTAATCAATACCGACGTGACACTACACCAAACTCAACCATGACATACACCGAAATAACTCTTTCATCCATTACCCGGAACACTACTCGGCTCACGCAAATGCTTGTTGATTATGAAAACCTGGAACTGAAACCACATGAATTCACTGGCCATAAACTATTTGATACAGAAAATGACATAGACCCGGACAATAACTTTTTTTCAACCATTAAGGACAATTGCCACTATTACACAGAGGAACAGTACAATCAGTCCACTGAGGCTGTGGGAAAATGATCAATAATACACTTCAACAGCAGAAGCATGTACGCTAACTTCAAATACATCAAGAAATACTTAAATCAGTTTACTCATCCATTCAACATAATTGCCATAACGGAGGCCTGGAGAAAGGAGTGGATTTCGAACTGGCTGGAAATGAATTTAATTATCTCATCTCATTATCTCTAGCCGCTTTATCCTTCTACAGGGTCGCAGGCAAGCTGGAACCTATCCCAGCTGACTATGGGCAGAAGGCAGGGTACACCCTGGACAAGTCGCCAGGTCATCACAGGGCTGACACATAAACACAGACAACCATTCACACTCATGGTCAATTTAGAGTCACCAGTTAACCTAACCTGCATGTCTTTGGGCTGTGGGGGAAACTGGAGCACCCGGAGGAAACCCACACGGGCAGTTAGGGTTTTGCTGGGAATCGAACCCAGGTCGCTGGTGTAGTAATCCAGCAAACCCCCACTAGGCCACCAGGGGAATGACTCAAGTGCAGAGGAGTGAGGCAAAAGTAGAGTAGAAAAAACAGTTTATTTGCAATATACAAAATCCCAGGCAAAAACAAAAGTATAATCCAAACGCTCAGAAGATATCTGAGAAAAATAAAAAATCCAAAAGTTCAAAGTCAAAACAAAAAGCCAAAGATAAGAAAAGAAAAGGCAAAAATCCAAATGCTCAGAAGATCCCAAAATGGTAAACACAAAGTCCAAAATGTCCACAAGAAAACAAAGTACAAAAGACCACAAAGACAAAGGCAAGGAACTTGGAACAGAGATCTCAGGTGATAACATCACAGCACAAAGACTCTGTGACTAGGGACCAAACTGAGGAAGTATTTATACACAGGGCAATTAGAACTAGGCGGGGCAGGAAATAAGGAACAGGTGAGGCAAAAGCACATGAAAACAAAGGCTGTCAAAACAAACACAAAACACAGAAAACAGTGGCGGCCTCTAGAGGCCAAAACAAACATGACAAGATAAAGCAATAACAGCGGCCTCTAGAGGCCAAAACAGTCCCCAGTCCTAACAGGATCCCCCCCCCCAAGGAACGTCTCCTGACGTTCCCAGGGCGATCCGGATGGGCCAAATGGAAGTCCCGACAAAGTTCTTTGTCTAAAATGTCCCGGGTGGGGACCCAACAGCGTTCCTCAGGGCCATAGCCCTCCCAGTCCACAAGATATTGAAGCCCGCCACGGACCCGGTGGGAGTCCAGCAGATGGCGCACGGTGAACACAGTCTGACCCTGGAAGATGCGGGGGGGGGGGGGGGGGCGGGGGATTCCTAGGGGCAGGGGCATACGTGGATGACAGTACGGGCCGCAACAGGGAAACATGGAATGTGGGGTTGATCCTTAGAGTCCGGGGCAGCTGGAGCCGGTAGGCAACAGGGTTCACCCTGCACACAACCTTGAAGGGGCCAATGTAGCGAGGAGCAAGCTTGCGGTTCTCCACCCGCAGCGGAAGGTCCTTGGCGGACAGCCAAACCCGCTGCCCAAGGCGGAAAATGTGGGCAGGCCTTCTATGGCGGTTGGCCTGAGTCTGGTTGGCCCTGGAAGTCTGGATGAGGGTCCTCCTGACCTTGTTCCAGATCTTGCAACACCGTCTCACATACTGGTTGACCGAGAGCACCCCAGCGTCCTCCTCCTGTTCTGGAAACAGAGGTGGCTGGAACCCGAACTGGCATTGGAACGGCGACAACCTGGTGGCAGATGACTACAGGGTGTTGTGGGCGTACTCTGCCCATGGCAGCCAGGTGCTCCAAGATGTCGGGTTATCCATCGCCAGGCCCCGCAGGGTGGTTTCCA
Source organism: Neoarius graeffei (assembly GCF_027579695.1). Lineage (NCBI taxonomy): Eukaryota > Metazoa > Chordata > Actinopteri > Siluriformes > Ariidae > Neoarius > Neoarius graeffei. The sequence goes on from NC_083574.1 coordinate 48,693,688, forward strand.
GGTCCTGGTTGAGCCTCTCAGTCTGGCCGTTGGACTGGGGGTGGAACCCAGAAGAGAGGCTGGCAGTGGCCCCGATGAGTTTGCAGAACCCCCGCAACACTTGGGAGGAGAACTGGGGCCCTCGGTCTGAGACAATGTCCTGCGGGAGACCAAAGACTCGGAAGACATGTGTAAAAATAATTTTGGCTGTTTCAAGAGCAGAAGGAAGTTTGCACAGTGGTAATGAAGCAGCAGGCTTTGGAGAATCTGTTGACAATGACCAAAATGACAGTGTTACCTTGTGAGTCAGGAAGACCTGTGATGAAGTCGACCACCACATGGGACCAGGGATGCCGGGGAATAGGCAGAGGATGCAGAAGGCCCTGGAGACGCTGTCGTGGGTTCTTGGTTCTGGTGCACACCTCACAGGACAGGACAAATGACCTCACTTCCTTCTCCATGCTTGGCCACCAGAAGCGTCTTTTCAAGAAGTCCAGGGTCCTCCGGGCTCCCGGGTGGGCGGTGAGAGGGGATGAATGACCCCACTGAAGAACCTTGGCCCGGGCTTGAGGGATGTACAGGAGGCCCGGTGGCCCTGTCCCAGGGCCGGGGTCCTGGCGTTGAGCTTGTCAGACGGCCTCCTCAACACCCCAGCAGACAGGGGCCACAATCCGAGACACAGGGATAATAGGCCCAACTTCACTCTCCCTGTTGTTGGGCAAGAATAGCCTGTCCGGTTTGGTGTTCTTAGAGCCAGGGCAGTACGATAGGGTGAAATTGAATCGGCTAAAGAACAAGGCCCACCTAGCCTGTTGTGGATTCAGTCTCTTGGCTTGCTGGAGGTACTCCAGGTTCTTGTGGTCCGTCCAAACCAGGAATGGATGTTGTGCTCCCTCCAACCAGTGCCTCCACTCCTCAAGGGCCAGTTTGACTGTGAGCAGTTCCCGATCCCCCACATCATACCGGGACTCCGCAGGGCTCAGGCAGTGGGAGAAGTATGTGCAGGGGTGCAGCTTTCCCAACGAACGTTGAGAGAGGACCGCGCCGATGCCACTGTCCGAGGCATCCACCTCGACAACGAATGGTTGCGATGTGTCTGGGAGGACCAGGATGGGTGCCATGCAGAAGCGGTGCTTGAGGTCCCTAAACGCCTTTTCCACCTGAGGAGACCAGACAAAAGATCCACCTATCTTCTTGGTGAGGTCCGATATGGGCGCTGCTACAGAACTGAAGTTCCTGACAAACTTGCGGTAAAAGTTAGCAAACCCTAAGAACCGCTGAACTTCTTTAATGGACTTGGGAATGGGCCAGTCCCGGACGGCCAGGGTCTTGGCTGGATCCATCTGGAGTTGTCCCGTTCATACAATAAAGCCCAGAAAGGAGACCTCGGGAACATGGAACTCACATTTCTGGGCTTTGGCAAACAGATTGTTCTGTAGCAGCCTCTTGAGAACCTGGCGGACATGGTGGTGGTGCTCCTGCACGGTCTTGGAAAATATTAGGATGTCATCGAGGTAGACAAAAACGTACTGATTGATCATATCCCTCAAGACGTCGTTGATAAGGGCCTGAAACACTGCTGGCGCATTGGTGAGTCCGAAGGGCATAACTTGGTACTCGTAGTGCCCAGACGGGGTGTTAAAGGCAGTCTTCCACTCATCTCCCTGTCGGATGCGGATGAGGTGGTATGCATTCCGTAAGTCCAACTTGGTGAAGACAGTAGCGCCTTGGAGCAAATCGAACGCTGTGGACATCAGCGGAAGGGGATAGCGGTTGCGCACAGTGATCTTGTTCAGGCCCCTGTAATCAATACACGGCGGGAGCCCCCCATCCTTCTTGCCGACAAAGAAGAAGCCGGCACCAGCGGGTGAGGTGGAGGGTCAAATGAACCCAGAGGCCAAGGCGTCCTTGATGTACTCCTCCATGGCCTTGCGTTCTGGCTGAGAGAGGGAAAACAGTCTGCCACGAGGAGGGGTAGCCCCAGGGAGCAAGTCGATGGCACAGTCATAGGCACGATGCGGAGGAAGAATGGCGGCCCTGCTCTTGCTAAACACTTCTTTCAGATCCCAGTACTCTGTGGGAACTTGAGATAACTTGGTGAGATCAGGAGGCTCGGCAGGAGACACAGGAGAGCTAGAGAGCAGACAAGAGGCATAGCATGCAGGACCCCATTCCACAACCTGGCTTGTTACCCAGTCTATACGAGGGTTGTGGCGGGTAAGCCAAGGAAGGCCTAGAATCACCGGGAACTCTGGTGAATGAATCAGGTGCAGGGATATTTCTTCTTGGTGACCTTGGGACTGGAGAAAGACTGGAGAAGTAACTTGGGTGACTCTTCCATCACCTAAAGCTTGGCCATCCAGGGCAGACACAGACAGTGGAACTTCAAGAGGAGCAGTAGGGACATTGATTCTGCGGGCGAAGTGGACATCCATAAAGTTTCCAGCCGCCCCTGAATCTAGCAAGGCCTGGCAAGAGTGGACGGACTCACCCCAGGAGATGGAGACCGGGATGTAGACTCCTTGGCCAGGAAGTTCAGGAGAGAGGGTAGGCCCCGTCACAACCCTCCCTCGGCTGGATGGGGCAGTCCTTTTCCCGAGAGCTCGGGACATGATGCTCGGAAGTGGCCAGGCTTGCCACAGTAGATGCAGCACTTGTCCCTCCTTCTGCACTCCCTCTCAGATACGGAGAGGCAAGTACGGCCCAATTGCATGGGCTCAGGACAGTCACTGGAGGAGGTAGACAGGCTCCATGTTGAGGCAGTGAGGCCGGGGAGGCTCAGGACTTGGCAGCGTTCTCTAATCCTGTTGTCAAGACGAATGGCATGTGAAATCAGAGTTTTGAGGTCATTTGGGCATCCGATAGAGGCCAGGCCATCTTTGATGGGATCAGACAAACCATGGTGGAAGGCTGAAACCAGGGCAGCCTCGTTCCATCCGCTGACTGCTGCGAGCGTCCGGAACGAGATGGCGTAGTCTGCAACGCTTCCTCCTTGCCGGACGGACATGAGCTTCCTGACTGCATCCTTACTGGTGTCTGCCTGATCGAAGACATGAAGCATCTCCTCCATAAACAGTTTGAAATCAGAGCACTTGGATCCCTGTCTCTGCCAAATAGCTGTTGCCCAAGCTCGTGCCTTACCAGCTAACAAGGTTATCACAAAGGCAATCTTGCGGCGATCCGTAGTGTAGGTGGTAGGCTGGAGCTCAAAGGTGAGTTGGCACTGGGTAAGGAACTCCCAGCACTCACCGTGCTTGCCGTCATACCTCTGTGGTGCAGGAAGGCAGGGCTCGCGAGGTGAAGAAGGCAGCGTGGCAGGAGGCACTGGAGTGGGAGCAGATGGTGGAGCAGGATCAGGAGATGGGGACAGAGGGGTCAGCTGTGCCAGGGCTTTCCAAATTTGCTGAAGCAGTACCTCATGGCGAGCAAGGGTCTCATGTTGGCTTGCAAGAATCCGTCCCTGAGTGTCCATGGTAGATCCAAGGCATGTTAACGCGGCCATCATTCCCTGAAGGTTAGCTGGGTAGACAGTTGAAGAAGCCTCTGCTGAGTCGGTCATGACGGAGTCTTTCTGTTAGGGTTTTGCTAGGAATCGAACCCGGGTCGCTGGTGTAGTAATCCAGCAAACCCCCACTAGGCCACCAGGGGAATGACTCAAGTGCAGAGGAGTGAGGTGAAAGTAGAGTAGAAAAAACAGTTTATTTACAATATACAAAATCCCAGGCAAAAACAAAAGTATAATCCAAACGTTCAGAAGATATATGAGAAAAATAAAAAATCCAAAAGTTCAAAGTCAAAACAAAAAGTCAAAGATAAGAAAAGAAAAGGCAAAAACCCAAACGCTCAGAAGATCCCAAAATGGTAAACACAAAGTCCAAAATGTCCACAAGAAAACAAAGTACAAAAGACGACAAAGACAAAGGCAAGGAACTTGGAACAGAGATCTCAGGTGATAACATCATAGCACAAAGACTCCATGACTAGGGACCAAACTGAGGAAGTATTTATACACAGGGCAATTAGAACTAGACAGGGCAGGAAATAAGGAACAGGGGCCTCATGTACAAAGACCTGCGTGGATTTCCCACTAAATATGTGCGCACATCAAAATCGGGAAATTTGCGTACGACCAAAAAAATCCGGATGTATCAATCAGTGCGTACGAAGGTTTCCACGCACTCTCCTGTTGTACATCCCAATCAACGTGGAATTCGGCACACATGCACGAGCCCCGTTCCCCGCCCCGTCTCCTCCCTCAATTATTCCACACTGAATATGTTAATTAGTATAAATAGACCTGCAGTAAGGCCCGTGTTAGGTAAAAGACATGGCAACTTTTACTAACGCGTTAATGTTAATTAAATGTTAGAAATCTCGCGTTAATCAAATTAACATTTAACATTTATTATTAACATTTAACATTTATTCGCGTTAATCCCTGCCTTTAGCACAGTGTAATAGAATTCACATACATCACTTAATTGTTCTGTCACCTCCAATTAAAGTGATGTTCAAAGTGTATGCTATGAGACATGCAACGGTCACTGATTGTATGCCACTGAATGTGAATGTAGCCTATACCAAGATAACGGTATGATTCGCATCGTCCGCAGTGCCTGCGCCACAATGAGTGTCTATTTGAGTTACATGGGTTTTGAAAACAAAAAAACACCTTTAGTGCTCTAATGTGTACATTTTTTCGGGGACACCCTGTATTTGAGGAAATGTCTTCCTCTCTTAGTAGGCCCAATATTCCTAGCCACATGTAACCAGAAATAAAACATGTGCACATATTTTCCACAATAGGATTTTAATGACAAATGTATTCTAGCAGGGTGCTAGAGAACAACAGGAGGCCCCCAGTCCATCCCACCCGAGCAGGAAGAGGACCCCCAGCCGAGCGGATCCAGCGTCACTGTCACCTGCCCCCCTTCTCCACCGCCTGCCCCTGTCGCCGGGTCCACAGGCCGGGTGCTGACGCGCGCGGTCCTTGAGTCGCAGGGGGAAATTTTAAAGGGGATAGAGGTGATTAATGACAACCTCGAGGGAATCTGCGAGGAATTGAAGGAACTTAATAACACATTAAAAGAATATCTTAAAAAATGAATGGTGTCCCGTCTGTCCTTACCTTTTCACATTGTGGCTATTAAGCGCTGCCGGGTTTGTATGCCATGTCGCTGTGGTACCTCGTTGTGACGCCCAGGGTCTGGGTCCTCCGGCAGGTTTCGCTCCATTATTGGCACGCCGTGCCGCTGCGCCACATTGTGTAACACGCCACACACCACGGTTGTGTCTGATTTGTACGCACTTGGAAATCGTTTCATATATTGATCTTGGTAATTATGTGATAAGGCTACCCCACGCAACATCAACTAATAATATTTCAGTCTGACACCTCACGGCAAATGCGTGAGGAAGATCTATTAAGCTAGCTGCAATGCATGGTCCTGCATGTGCATTCTTTAATTTAATTAATTAACCAATAGTCAATGGGAATAATATCGAAATGATATTGCTGGGGTTTCTCATTTCCCGTAATTACAATATGGAAGGGATGGTTGATGGATCTGTTGGCATTTACCCAACAGTCTCGCATTATGTGTCTCGACAATGTCGTATGACTGACATACATTTCAATTCACGCATCCTGATGTTCCGATGCATTTTTGGATGCCTCTTATTGCCATATCATGACTCTTGACCGAGTAGGCCTAAATGTAGTTGCGTTGCTCTGCCTCTAAGTGTCGCCAAGTACCAAGATGCACCAGAAATGTGCGTACGCCAGCCATGAGGTTTGCGTAGAGTACCGCACTTTTCCACGCCAAGTCAATCTTTGTACATACGAATGTTTGCGCAGAAAGTGACGTACGTAACTTTTTTGTGCGTACGCAAGCTTTGTACATGAGGCCCCAGGTGAGGCAAAAGCACATGAAAACAAAGGCTGTCAAAACAAACACAAAACACAGAAAACAGTGGCGGCCTCCAGAGGCCAAAACAAACATGACAAGATAAAGCAATAACAGCAGCCTCTAGAGGCCAAAACAGTCCCCAGTCCTAACACAGGGAGAACATGCAAACTCCGCACAGAAAGGCCCTCGCTGGCCACTGGGCTCGAACCCGGACCTTCTTGCTGTGAGGCGACAGCGCTAACCACTACACCACCATGCCGCCTGAATTTAATTATATAAACAGGAAAAATAAAGGTGGAGGAGGAGTGGCGGTGTATGTGGACTGTAATTTGAATTATAAGTTAATAGATGGCATGACAATGGTGATTGATAACTAATTAGAATGTATAACAATCGAAATTAATATTGAAAAAAGTAGAACTGTATTAATTAGCTGTATATATAGAGCGCCAGAAACTAGTATAGAGGCGTTTAAGGACTGGGTAGAAAAGACATTTACAGTAGATAATAAAAAAAAGTTATCTTCATTTGTGGGGATACTAATATTGATCTGTTGAACCCTAATAAGCACAGTATGACTGAGGAATTTATTAATACCATGTACAGTATGAGTCTCCACCCAAAAATTACCAGACCCACCAGAATTACTGACCATAGTGGTACCTTAATAGATAATATATTTACCAATGATATAGATAATAACAATATAAGTGGAATATTAATCAATGATATTAGTGATCATCTACCAGTTTTTACAATTTATGACTGTAATCATGAGAGAAATGTGACAGACCATAAACTTAAGTATAGAAGAGTTAGGACTGAGGAGGCCATGTTTGCATTAAATAAAGATTTATTAATACAAGACTGGGAATCAGTTTATATAGAGAATAGCATTGATAGAGCATATGATAACTTTTTAAGTATATTCAAATTATTATATGATAAAAATTGCCCACTGAAGTCGTACAAAACAAAACTATAATGACCAACCTTGGATTACTAAGGGATTACAAAATGCCTGTAAGAAGAAAAACACTCTATATAGAGAATTTATTAAATTAAGAACCAAAGAGGCAGAAAATAAATATAAAAAATATAAAAAGTTAACGAGTATCATAAGGAGATGTAGGAAGGATTATTATGGTAAATTAATATATAATAACAAAAATAATATTAAAGGAATATGGAATATATTAAATATTATTATTAAAGATGGCTCTGGACAAATACATTACCCTAAATACTTTAATGACAAAGGTATCGAAAATTATAACATGGATGTAGTTGTTAATAGTTTCAATAATTTTTTTGTTAATGATGGACCAAGATTAGCTCAAAATATCTCTGATCCGGTAACAAATGATGATTGTATAGATAATATTATAAAGAGGAATTCTTGTTCTATGTTTCTTACACCAGTAGATGAGAAGGAAATTATTGATATAGTTAATAAATGTAGTAATAAAATATCCACAGATTGTAATGATATTGATATGAAACTAGTGAAAACTATTATTGGGGGGATTTCTAAACCATTTACATACATCTGTAACTTGTCATTTCAAACCGGTACATTTCCAAGCAATATGAAAAGAGCAAAAGTAATTCCATTGTATAAATCTGGGGACAAACACAACTTCACAAATTACAGACCTGTTTCTTTACTTCCTCAATTCTCCAAAATTCTTGAAAAACTATTCAATAACAGATTAGATACAGTGGTGCTTGAAAGTTTGTGAACCCTTTTGAATTTTCTATATTTCTGCATAAATATGATCGAAAACATCATCAGATTTTCACACAAGTCCTAAAAGTAGATAAAGAGAACCCAGTTAAACAAATGAAACAAAAATATTATACTTGGTCATTTATTTACTGAGGAAAATGATCCAATATTACATATCTGTGAGCGGCAAAAGTATGTGAACCTCAAGGATTAGTAGTTAATTTGAAGGTGAAATAAGAGTCAGGTGTTTTCAACCAATGGGATAACAATCAGGTGTGAGTGGGCACCCTGTTTTATTTAAAGAACAGGGATCTATCAAAGTCTGATCTTCACAACACATGTTTGTGGAAGTGTATCATGGCACGAACAAAGGAGATTTCTGAGGAGCTCAGAAAAAGTGTTGCTGATGCTCATCAGGCTGGAAAAGGTTCCAAAACCATCTCTAAAGAGTTTGGACTCCACCAATCCACAATCAGACAGATTGTGTACAAATGAAGGAAATTCAAGACCATTGTTACCCTCCCCAGGAGTGGTCGACCAACAAAGATCACTCCAAGAGCAAGGCGTGTAATAGTCGGCGAGGTCACAAAGGACCCCAGGGTAACTTCTAAACAACTGAAGGCCTCTCTCACATTGGCTAATGTTAATGTTCATGAGTCCACTATCAGGAGAACACTGAACAACAATGGTGTGCATGGCAGGGTTGCAAGGAGAAAGCCACTGCTCTCCAAATAGAACATTGCTGCTCGTCTGCAGTTTGCTAAAGATCACGTGGACAAGCCAGAAGGCTATTGGAAAAATGTTTTGTGGATGGATGAGACCAAAATAGAATTTTTTGGTTTAAATGAGAAGAGTTATATTTGGAGAAAGGAAAACACTGCATTCCAGTATAAGAACTTTATCCCATCTGTGAAACATGGTGGTGGTAGTATCATGATTTGGGCCTGTTTTGCTGCATCTGGGCCAGGATGGCTTGCCATCATTGATGGAACAATGAATTCTGAATTATACCAGCGAATTCTAAAGGAAACTGTCAGGACATCTGTCCTTGAACTGAATCTCAAGAGAAGGTGGGTAATGCAGCAAGACAACGACTCTAAGCACACAAGTTGTTATACCAAAGAATGGGTAAAGAAGAATAAAGTTAATGTTTTGGAATGGCCAAGTCAAAGTCCTGACCTTAATCCAATCGAAATGTTGTGGAAGGACCTGAAGCGAGCAGTTCATGTGAGGAAACCCACCAACATCCCAGAGTTGAAGCTGTTCTGTATGGAGGAATGGGCTAAAATTCCTCCAAGCCGGTGTGCAGGACTGATCAACAGTTACCGGAAACATTTAGTTGCAGTTATTGCTGCACAAGGGGGTCACACCAGATACTGAAAGCAAAGGTTCACATACTTTTGCCACTCACAGACATGTAATATTGGATAATTTTGCTCAATAAATAAATGACCAAGTATAATATTTTTGTCTCATTTGTTTAACTGGGTTCTCTTTATCTACTTTTAGGACTTGTGTGAAAATCTGATGATGTTTTAGGTCATGTTTATGCAGAAATATAGAAAATTCTAAAGGGTTCACAAACTTTCAAGCACCACTGTAAATTCATTGAAAAATACAAACTACTCAGTGATAGTCAATATGGATTTAGAGCAAATAGATCAACAGAGATGGCACTAATGGAATCAATTGAAGAAATCAGTAACTCTATAGATGATAAGAAATATGTCGCTGGGATATTTATGGATCTTCAAAAAGCTTTTGATACTATTAATCATGATATATTAATTAATAAGATGGAACAATATGGGATAAGGGGAGTTGTATTAAATTGGATAAGAAGTTATTTGAGCAACAGGACACAATTTGTGAAGTTGGGTGACTCTGTCTCAACTCGTTTGAATATTGATTGTGGTGTCAGGGGTCAGTCTTGGGTTGTAAACTGTTTATTCTTTATATAAATGATATGTACAGTGTATCAAAGATATTTAAGATGGTATTATTTGCAGATGACACAAATATGTTTTGTTCTGGAACACATTTACATGAGTTAGAAAACATAATTTCTTCAGAATTGTGCAGGTTAAAAAGTTGGTTTGATCGAAATAAATTATCATTAAATCTGCCTAAAACAAAAATCATGTTATTTAATAATTATAAAATAAATAGGGCAATAAATGTACAGGTAGATGGTGTTGATATTGAAAGAGTTTCTAATAATAAATTTCTTGGGGTAATAATAGATGATAGAATTAATTGGAAATCACATATTGTTAGGACTAGGACTGTTTTGGCCTCTAGAGGCCGCTGTTATTTCCTTTTCATGTCGTGTTTATTTTGGCCTCTAGAGGCCGCCACTGTTCCTGTGTTTTGTGTTTGTGTTAATTGCCTAATTATCTTCACCTGTGTCCTTAATTAGTTTGTCTATTTATACCCCTGAGTTCAGTCCTCTTGTCACGGAGTCTTTGTGCTGTTATGTTTATCTCCAGTTTCCTTTGTACTGTGTTTTTTGATCTTCTTAGCTTTTGAAATTTTGCACTTTGCTTTTCTTTTGGATTATACTCTTTGGGTTTTTTTTGTCTTTTGTTTTGCCCTGTATATAGTGTATATAGTTTAAATAAACCTTTTGATTCTTTTTCTACTTCCGCCTCACGCCTCTGCATTTGAGTCATCCCCCTGGTGGCCTAGTGGGGGTTTGCTGGATTATCACACCAACGAACCAGGTTCGAATCCCAGCAAAACCCTAACAGAAAGACTCCGTCATGACCGACTCAGCAGAGGCTGCTTCAACTGTCTACCCGGCCAACCTTCAGGGAATTATGGCAGCTTTGACACGCTTCGGAGCGACCATGGACGCTCATGGACGTACGCTCACCAGCCAACGTGAGGCCCTCACTCGCCACGAGGAACTGCTTCAGCAAATTGGGAAAACCCTGGCACAGCTGACATCTCTGCCTGCATCTCCTGCTCCTGATCCAGTTCCTGCTCCTGATCCAGTTCCTGCTCCTGATCCAGCTCCCACTCCTGCTCCAGTGCCTCCTGCAATGCTGCCTTCTTCACCTCGCGAACCCAGCCTTCCTGCACCACAGAGGTATGACGGCAAGCACAGTGAGTGCCGAGAGTTCCTTACCCAGTGTCAACTCACCTTTGAGCTTCAGCCTACCACCTACACTACGGATCGCCGCAAGATTGCCTTTGTGATCACCTTATTAGCTGGTAAGGCGCGAGCCTGGGCTACTGCTATCTGGCAAAGACAGGGACCTGAGTGCTTTGATTTCCAGCTGTTTTCTGAAGAGATGCTTCGGGTCTTCGATCAGGCAGACATCAGTACCGACGCAGCCCGAAAGCTCATGTCCATCCGGCAAGGAGGAAGCGTCGCAGATTACACCATCTCGTTCTGAACACTCGCAGCAGTAAGTGGATGGAACGAGACTGCCCTGGTGTCAGCCTTCCACCATGGTCTGTCTGACCCCATCAAGGACGGTCTGGCCTCTATTGGATGCCCAAGTGACCTCGAAACCCTCATCTCACATGCTATTCGTCTGGACAACAGGATGAGAGAACGCCACCAAGCCTTGAGCCCCCCCAGCCTCCCTACCTCTACCTGGAGACCGTCTACCTCCTTCAGTGACTGTCCAGAACCCATGCAAGTGGGTCGTACTCGCCTCTCCGCATCTGAGAGGGAGCGCAGAAGGAGGGACAAGTGCTGCATCTACTGTGGCAAGCCTGGTCACTTCCGAGCATCATGTCCCGAACTCTTGGGAAAAGGACCGCCCCGTCCAGCCGAGGGAGGGTTGTGACGGGGCCTACCCTCTCTCCCGGACTCCCTGGCCAAGGAATCTACATCCCGGTCTCCATCTCCTGGGGTGAGTCTGTCCACTCTTGTCAAGCTTTGATAGACTCAGGGGCGGCTGGGAACTTTATGGATATTCACTTCGCCCAAAGCATCAATATTCCGACTGCACCTCTTGAAGTCCCACTGTCTGTGTCTGCCCTCGATGGCCAAGCGTTAGGTGATGGAAGAGTCACCCAAGTTACTTCTCCAGTCTTCCTCCAGTCTCAAGGTCACAAGGAAGAAATATCCCTGCACCTGATTCCTTCACCTGAGTTCCCAGTTATTCTAGGCCTTCCTTGGCTTACTCGCCACAACCCTCGCATAGACTGGGTAACAAGCCAGGTTGTGGAATGGGGCCCTGCATGCCATGCCTCTTGTCTTCTCTCTAGCTCTCCTGTGTCTCCTGCCGAGCCCCCTGATCTCACCGAGTTATCTCAAGTTCCCACAGAGTACTGGGATCTCAAGGAGGTATTCAGCAAGAGCAGGGCCGCCGTTCTTCCTCCGCACCGGGCCTACGACTGTGCCATCGACTTGCTCCCTGGGACTACCCCTCCTCGTGGCAGACTGTTTTCCCTCTCTCAGCCAGAACGCAAGGCTATGGAGGAATACCTCAAAGACGCCCTGGTCTCTGGGTTCATTCGACCCTCCACCTCACCTGCTGGTGCCGGCTTCTTCTTTGTCGGCAAGAAGGATGGGGGGCTTCGTCCATGTATTGACTACAGGGGCCTGAACAAGATCACTGTGCGCAACCGATATCCCCTTCCGCTGATGTCCACTGCTTTCGACCTGCTCCAAGGCGCCACCGTCTTCACCAAGTTGGACCTACGGAACGCATACCACCTCATCCGTATCCGACAGGGAGACGAGTGGAAGACTGCCTTTAACACCCCGTCTGGGCACTACGAATACCAGGTGATGCCCTTCGGACTCACCAACGCACCAGCTGTTTTTCAGGCCCTAATCAACGACGTCTTAAGGGACATGATTAACCTATACGTTTTTGTCTACCTCGACGACATCCTTATCTTTTCCAAGACCGTGCAGGAGCACCGCCACCATGTCCGCCAGGTTCTCCAGAGGCTGCTACAGAACAATCTGTTCGCCAAGGCCCAGAAATGCGAATTTCATGTTCCCGAGGTCTCCTTTCTGGGATTTATTGTACGGACAGGCCAACTCCAAATGGACCCTGCCAAGACCCTGGCCGTCCGGGATTGGCCTACTCCCAAGTCCGTTAAGGAGGTTCAGCGGTTCTTAGGATTCGCTAACTTCTACCGCAAGTTCATCAGGAACTTCAGTTCTGTGGCAGCACCCATGTCAGACCTCACCAAAGGGACAGGTGGATCTTATGGCTGGTCTCCTCAGGCAGAAAAGGCGTTCAAAGACCTCAAGGACCGCTTCTGCACGGCACCCATTCTGGTTCTCCCGGACACCTCCCAACCATTCATCGTGGAGGTGGACGCCTCGGACAGTGGTGTCGGCGCGGTGCTCTCTCAATGTTCGGAAGGAAAGCTGCACCCCTGCGCTTACTTCTCCCACCGCCTGAGTCCTGCTGAGTCCCGGTACGATGTGGGGGATCGAGAACTGCTAGCGGTCAAACTGGCCCTTGAGGAGTGGAGGCACTGGCTGGAGGGAGCACAACATCCATTCCTGGTTTGGACTGACCACAAGAACCTGGAGTACCTCCAGCAAGCCAAGAGACTGAACCCTCGACAGGCTAGGTGGGCCCTGTTTTTCAGTCGGTTTGACTTCACCCTCTCATACCGCCCCGGCTCCAAGAACACCAAACCTGACGCACTGTCCAGACTGTTCTCTGCCACTAACAGGGAGAATGAAGTCGGGCCTATTATCCCTGTGTCCCGGATTGTGGCCCCTGTCCGCTGGGGTATTGAGGAGGCTGTCCGACGAGCCCAACGCCAGGACCCCGGTCCTGGGACGGGGCCACCAGGCCTCTTGTACGTCCCACATCAAGCCCGGGCCAAGGTTCTCCAGTGGGGTCACTCTTCCCCTCTCACCGCCCACCCGGGAGCTCGGAGGACCCTGGACTTCCTGAAAAGACGCTTCTGGTAGCCTAACATGGAGAAGGAAGTAAGGTCATTTGTCCTGTCCTGTGAGGTTTGCACCAGAACCAAGAACCCACGACAGCGTCCCCAGGGTCTCCTGCATCCTCTGACCATTCCCCGGCGTCCCTGGTCCCACGTGGCAGTCGACTTTATCACGGGTCTCCCTGAGTCACAAGGTAACACGGTCATTTTGGTCTTAGTTGACAGATTCTCCAAGGCCTGCCGCTTCATACCACTGTGCAAACTCCCCTCTGCTCTTGAAACTGCGAAACTTTTGTTTAATCATGTCTTCCGAGTCTTTGGTCTTCCACAGGACATCGTCTCAGACCGAGGGCCCCAGTTCTCCTCCCGAGTGTGGCACGGGTTCTGCAAGGTCATCGGAGCCACTGCCAGCCTCTCCTCTGGGTTTCACCCACAGTCCAATGGTCAGACGGAGAGGCTCAACCAGGACCTGGAAACCACCCTGCGAGGCCTGGCTATGGATAACCCGACATCGTGGAGCACCTGGCTGCCATGGGCGGAGTACGCCCACAACACCCTGCAGTCATCGGCCACCAAGCTGTCGCCATTCCAGTGCCAATTCGGGTTCCAGCCACCTCTGTTCCCGGACCAGGAGGAGGACGCGGGGGTGCCCTCGGTCAACCAATATGTGAGACGGTGTCGCAAGACCTGGAGCAAGGTCAGGAAGACCCTCATACAGACCTCCAGAACCAACCAGACTCAGGCCAACTGCCATAGAAGACCTGCACACGCTTTCCGCCCTGGGCAGCGTGTTTGGCTGTCCACTAAGGACCTTCCACTGCGGGTGGAGAACCGCAAGCTTGCTCCTCGCTACATTGGCCCCTTCAAGGTGGTGCGCAGGGTGAACCCTGTCTCCTACCGGCTCCAGTTGCCCCGGACTCTGAGGATCAACCCCACTTTCCATGTTTCCCTGTTACGGCCCGTACTGACGTCTACGTATGCCCCTGCCCCTAGGAACCCCCCACCCCCCCGCATCTTCCAGGGGCAGACTGTGTTCACTGTGAATCGCCTGCTTGACTCCCGCCGGGTCCGCGGCGGGTTGCAATATCTGGTGGACTGGGAGGGCTATGGTCCTGAGGAGCGCTGCTGGGTTCCTGCTCGGGATGTCCTTGATAAAGAACTATGTCGGGACTTCCATTCGGCCCATCCGGATCGCCCTGGGAACGTCAGGAGACGCTCCTAGAGGGGGGGGTCCTGTTAGGACTAGGACTGTTTTGGCCTCTAGAGGCCGCTGTTATTTCCTTTTCATGTCGTGTTTATTTTGGCCTCTAGAGGCCGCCACTGTTCCTGTGTTTTGTGTTTGTGTTAATTGCCTAATTATCTTCACCTGTGTCCTTAATTAGTTTGTCTATTTATACCCCTGAGTTCAGTCCTCTTGTCACGGAGTCTTTGTGCTGTTATGTTTATCTCCAGTTTCCTTTGTACTGTGTTTTTTGATCTTCTTAGCTTTTGAAATTTTGCACTTTGCTTTTCTTTTGGATTATACTCTTTGGTTTTTTTTTGTCTTTTGTTTTGCCCTGTATATAGTGTATATAGTTTAAATAAACCTTTTGATTCTTTTTCTACTTCCGCCTCACGCCTCTGCATTTGAGTCATCCCCCTGGTGGCCTAGTGGGGGTTTGCTGGATTATCACACCAACGAACCAGGTTCGAATCCCAGCAAAACCCTAACACATATAAAATACATACTAATTAAACTATCAAGAAGCATATCTGTGTTGAGTATAGCTAAGTATGTCCTGGACTATAATTCACTCCGCATTCTTTACTGTTCCCTGGTTTTACCGTACTTAAATTACTGCTCAGTGGTGTGGGGAAATACGTATAAATGTTCACTTCATGCAATAACTATACTTCAAAAAAGAGCTATAAGAATAATTCATAGTGCTGGTTACCGAGATCATACTAATTCACTATTCTTAAATTCAAAATGTTTAAAATTCAGGGATATTATAGAATATAAAACTGCCTTAATAATGTACAAAGTAAGGAATTATAAAGTACCAAGGAATATCCTAACAATGTTCTTGGATAGAGAGGGGGACTATAATTTTAGGGGGAAATTGAAATTTAAAATTCGCAGTGCGAGGACAACGTTAAAAATGTTCAGTATTTCTATTTGTGGAGTAAAGCTGTGGAACAGTTTGAATGTGGAGCTCATGAAATGTACAACTATAAACCAGTTCAAAAAAAGGTATAAGGAACAGATCTTTATGAGGTATAGGGAGGAGGAATTACAATAACATGCTATTGATGATATAAGTGTATATATGTGGGTATGGGTACATATATATATATATATATATATATATATATATATAATTATGATATGGGCGTGTACGTATGGATGTGTATAGTTATAGGTATGTGTATATGTAAGTACTGTATATATGTATTGTACGTGTGTATATATGCATAACATAAGTATCTGTATATATGATTTTATTTGGTCGATATTATACCATGTTGGCATGTCTTGGTATGTTGGTATGTTTTCTTTTTTTGTTGATTTTGTTTTTCTTTTGTATATATAGTTTATTATGGTGGAAAGGGATGTTTGATTAGCGGTGGTATAGAGGGTTAGGATTTGATAAGTTATTTACTTCTTCCTAATCCTTTCCGAACATTATTATGTTACTGCCTTGTGGCTACGCTATTCTGTTTGTTTATGATGATGTTTTGATGATTGCATTTTTTATTTTTATTTATTTATTTTTTGTTTTTATATCTTCTTTACTGTTCGGAATAAAGCAATCAATCAAAAAAAAAAAAGGCCCTCACCAGCCACGAACCCAGAACTTTCATGCTGTGATGTGACCGTGCTAACCACTACACCACCATTATTTTTTATTATTCTTATCTCATTCTCATTATTTCTAGCCGCTTTATCCTGTTCTACAGGGTCGCAGGCAAGCTGGAGCCTATCCCAGCTGACTACGGGCGAAAGGTGGGGTACACCCTGGACAAGTCGCCAGGTCATCACAGGGCTGACACATAGACACAGACAACCATTCACACTCACATTCACACCTACGGTCAATTTAGAGTCACCAGTTAACCTAACCTGCATGTCTTTGGACTGTGGGGGAAACCGGAGCACCCGGAGGAAACCCATGCAGACACGGGGAGAACATGCAAACTCCGCACAGAAAGGCCCTCTCCGGCCACGGGGCTCAAACCCGGACCTTCTTGCTGTGAGGCGACAGTGCTAACCACTACACCACCGTGACGCCTTATTTTTATTATTATTTTCTTTAATCTTTTTTTTTATCTTCACTTTATTGAAGCTTTTTCATCATGGTACAAAAATACGCACGCAAAAACAAAAGAACAAACAAACATCAGAGGACATCATATACATCACTGTACCAAACTAAATAATCATATATCCATACTGAAATAGTTTATGAAGGACTGCCAAGTTGAATAAAAAACATTAGATTTCCCCTTCAATGAATATTTAATTTTCTCCAATTTTAAATGTCCCAAAATATCTTTCACTAAGGCCAAGTGGGAGGAGGGGGGTTTCTGCTTCCAGCATAATAAAATCAGTCTCTGTGCCATTAAAGTCACAAAACGGATCATTCTATCCTGCGTGTCCGACAGTTGCACAGCAACCGGCCTCACACCAAATAGACCCAAAACTGGGTCTGGCTTGATCTGTTTTTTCAAAATTTTGGAAAGGGTTTGAAAAATAGTGTTCCAATATGTTATAATGTACGGACAATTCCAAAACATACAGTATGTGCTAAACATACAGTATGTGCTAGTGAGGCCGGTCCCAGTGTGCACCTGCCACAGGAAGGATCAACAGAGGGAAACATCTTTGACATTTTCAGTTTAGATAAATGCAATCTGTGTCAAACCTTGAACTGCAAAAGACCATGTCTAATACATACAGAAGTAGAATGAACATATTCTTGGGCTTTAGACCATTGACTATCTGTAATAGTCACTCCTAGATCTTCCTGCCAAGCCTTTTTCAGATGGTCTAACGTACACTACCGTTCAAAAGTTTGGGGTCACCCAGACAATTTTGTGTTTTCCATGAAAAGTCACACTTTTATTTACCACCATAAGTTGTAAAATGAATAGAAAATATAGTCAAGACATTTTTCTGGCCATTTTGAGCATTTAATCGACCCCACAAATGTGATGCTCCAGAAACTCAATCTGCTCAAAGGAAGGTCAGTTTTATAGCTTCTCTAAAGAGCTCAACTGTTTTCAGCTGTGCTAACATGATTGTACAAGGGTTTTCTAATCATCCATTAGCCTTCTGAGGCAATGAGCAAACACATTGTACCATTAGAACACTGGAGTGAGAGTTGCTGGAAATGGGCCTCTATACACCTATGGAGATATTGCACCAAAAACCAGACATTTGCAGCTAGAATAGTCATTTACCACATTAGCAATGTATAGAGTGTATTTCTGATTAGTTTAAAGTGATCTTCATTGAAAAGAACAGTGCTTTTCTTTCAAAAATAAGGACATTTCAAAGTGACCCCAAACTTTTGAACAGTAGTGTAGGTGCTGAGTCTTCCTGTCACAGCCAATTATGGATCCTTGTTCTCATCTCATTATCTCTAGCCGCTTTATCCCGTTCTACAGGGTTGCAGGCAAGCTGGAGCCTATCCCAGTTGACTATGGGCGAAAGGCGGGGTATGAGTCACCACAGGGCTGACACATAGACACAGACAACCATTCACACCTTCAGTCAATTTAGAGTTACCAGTTAACCTAACCTGCATGTCTTTGGACTGTGGGGGAAACCGGAGCACCTGGAGGAAACCCACGTGGACACGGGGAGAACATGCAAACTCCACACAGAAAGGCCCTCGCCAGCCACAGGGCTCGAACCCAGACTTTCTTGCTGTGAGGCGACAGCACTAACCACTCCACCACCGTGCCGCCCCCTGGATCCTTGTTATTAAAGCTTGCCTGCGACCCTGTAGGACAGGATAAGCGGCTACAGATAATGGATGGATGGAAGTGATCAGGACAGGACTGTTCATTATTGTGAGGAGTGACTGGTGCTGTGCTTGGTGAGGTGCTGGTTGTAGTCACACAGCAGTAGGGAGGAAGGAGCTGTTATATCTGTTTAACTGGCTCTTCTACTATTCTGAAGAAGAAGAAAGTCCAATCGCAACAGCCGGATGTGCAAATACTCTCAGTGCATCCCTCTGTACAGTATAACCTGGGTGCGATTTGCTGGGGGGGATGGGGGGGATCATCCCCCCCTCTGGTTTTTATCTCTGCTGAAAAAAAATCCTCGGGGACAACCCTGTCAATAAAACAAACAAACCAAAAAAAAAGTTGACATGACAGGCATGTTGTGACACAGTTTTCTATGGTCTACATTGCACTCACTTTCAAAATGACCCGAAGTGGCAGCTTTGATGTTCACGAACGTCCCCAGCGAATAGATACATTGTAGATAATAACAATATCTTTGCATTCTCATAGAACACAAAGATATTGTTATTATCTACAATGTATCAATGTATCTGCAGGGATGCAAACAGCGCGCCTTTTGGCGGATGCCGCCTTTTTCACGGCCGATTTTTTTTTTAGGGGGGGCGTTGGAGTGTCTGATTATAATTTCAAAGTAAATTCTGTATTAAAATGACTAAATAAGCAAATCCGTTACAGTCCATGAAACAGGAAGTATAAGGATGAGAAAAAAACAGTTTAAATCGGAAAGCTGCGCACAATGTGAACTGCGCCATCAGAGCAAACTGTTCATTTAGTATTCATGTATTTTAGTGATTTTCGAGTCACTGTCCATTTCATCCGGAGGGAGAGAAACATCACAGCAACGCGACAAGCAATGCGAACTTTGTTGTGTTAAGGCCTCTGCATGCTCTTGCGACAAGGCTTTCGCAGATAGCTTTTCGCAGACAGTTGTAATTTATTGTTGAGCGGGGGAATAGGCGTGCGCGATGTTATTCACCGGCACAATGCAAGGGGGCGCGAAGTCGCTAGGAGTAGTTGGTGGGTGTGGTTAGTGGAGTGTTTATCCTCCGGTTACTTATAATGACTAGAACTTTTTTTTTTTTTATAATGACTAGAACTGGAGTCGTATAGATGTCCGTACTTCCTCACTTCCTCAATCAACCGCTCTTCATGCTGCTCCATCTTCGCTCGTGTTTTTAAAAATGCCGGTCGTGAAAACAAAACAAACCGGGAAAGTAGGGAAGCGGAAGTGCGTGTACAGCGGGTAGAGTGGACCAATCAGAGCCCTCTTGTCTGCGACGCTGTCTGCGAGGCTTCTGCGGTGGTCACAATTTTTGGGAGGTGCGCGCAGAGCGTCTGTGAAGGTGGGGGGGCTACGCAGACACTGTCTGCGACACCGTCTGCGAAGACTGGGTTGTCAGCATAAATTGGCCTTTAGTGTTCGTGCATTTAGTCAGAGAGATAGGAAGATGAATTTACTGTACTATCTCTGGTTTAGTGTTCGTTTTCATTTAGTGTTATTCATTTGATATCATCGCATGTTATTGAGCTGTTAGCCTATTGTTACCTTAATTTTGTGACCTTTCATGATTTAAAAAAAAACATCCCCCCTTGGGCGGCACGGTGGTGTAGTGGTTAGCACTGTCGCCTCACAGCAAGAAGGTTCAAGCCCCGGGGCCGGTGAGGGCCTTTCTGTGCGGAGTTTGCATGTTCTCCCTGTGTCCGCGTGGGTTTCCTCCGGGTGCTCCGGTTTCCCCCACAGTCCAAAGACATGCAGGTTAGGCTAACTGGTGACTCTAAATTGACCGTAGGTGTGAATGTGAGTGTGAATGGTTGTCTGTGTCTATGTGTCAGCCCTGTGATGACCTGGCGACTTGTCCAGGGTGTACCCCACCTTTCACCCGTAGTCAGCTGGGATAGGCTCCAGCTTGCCTGCGACCCTGTAGAAGGATAAAGCGGCTAGAGATAATGAGATGAGATGAGATGAGACATCCCCCCTTCTGGTTTTTTGACAAATCGCACCCTGAGTATAACCACCAGTCAGATTGGAAAATGGCGCCCAGTCGAGTTAAAAACTACATTTCCCATGATGCTTCTCGTGCGGTTTGGGCGCAGTGGGGACGTGACGTAAGGCGCTGAAGGCGTGAGCGCTGCGTCTCTGTGAGGAAGAGGCACTGAAAGTCGAAGCTAAAACCGCATTCAAGACAACATGGCAGGATTGCCCCGCAGGATTATCAAGGTAACCGTGAAGCGAATTACACTGCACACAACACTCACACGCCCTGAATTACAGCATTAAAACCGTCCCGAGGAACTCGGACAGCGGCGTGCACCAAAGCACAAGCCGGGTACAGTTTGCTCCTGCTAGCTGTTTGCTAGCGACTTCCGTTTCGGTCTTCGCTCTTATATGGGTGGGTTAAAAATACATGCACGCTAGATTGCAGGCAACAAAAAAATGGCGGATGGCCTGTTCCTTCTCTATAACTGTTTACAAACGTATCAATGAAATTCACCAATAAATCGCACACATCGCCGAAAGGAAACGCTAACGAACAGGCTAGCTGACTAGCGTGCTAGGCGGCTAATAATCGGCGCTGCCATTCATTGATTGAACATCGATAGCCAGTGCGCGCTGTGCTAGCATTAGCATTAGCATTGAGGTTTAGCTTTCCGCTGTAATAAAGGCCAGGACGGCCGGAATGAATCGGCATCCTTGCAGCCAGCTCAATCCTTTTTTCTGTTATGTTTACGTTTATAGCAACGTGCATCAACATGCAAGGCTGTTTTCGGAAGGAAAGTGGAGAAAATCTGTGGTGAAAAATCTCTACCTTGGATCGTCCCTGCTAGGCCTTGCTAGCTGTTAGATAGCTAACCGGCGAAATTTAATCCGAGAGGTGGGTTAGAATGCAGGGAGGGGTTGTGATGCAAACGTGAAGATAAGGAATAATAATGATGATGGTGGGGGGGAAAGAAAGAAAGAAATAGTCATATGAGGTGTTTGGAAAGAAATCCGAAGCCGAGCTACGCAGCTTAGCTAGCGGCTAGTAATCCAACGACGAAGCGATGAAACCTGATGGTTGGTTTATATATATATATATATATATATATATATATATATATATATATATAAAATGGTCAGATTTCTGCATGTTCGCTGTGTTTTGGTTATTAGAGCAGACAATGCTGTGAGCAGAGACACTCCAGACAGGCTTCACTGCCCTAATATCACTGTGAGTCATGTAAATGTGAATGACTGGTCGGTTTTTTTCTTGTCGCCTGTGAGGAAAAGGCGTCGCCCGGAGCTGCTATCGCTCAGGTTTCCACTCTCAGTGTCTGCTGGTGCATCCTTCTAATGCATTCTGGTAGAGTTTCTATGTACGCATCATAAGACACACACACAAATCAGAGTTTAAAAGGTGCCATGAATGTGCTGTGCATTAGTGTTTCGTTTCATTAGGCATGCAGGTCCTGAGGAGTTGTGTAGCCTGCGTGTTGACCGCCGGCGGAGTTGGAGTCGGACCACAAAAGCCACACTCATGCAGCCGGAGTAATCGGATGTTGTGTATGCAGTGTGCATCACTGTGCGGTTGGCCTGAGCTCTGATCTTCTGATGGGAGACTGGGATTCGGCTCCGCTTTTGTATATGAAAAGCTCAAGACATTTCAGGAATGTTGTTCTTCCTGTGCAGTTTTCAGGCTGTTGCGTGATCCATCCATCCATCCATCCATCCATTATCATCTCTAGCCGCTTATCCTGTCCTACAGGGTCGCAGGCAAGCTGGAGCCCATCCCAGCTGACTATGGCCGAGAGGCATGTTCCCTTCTGTACTTTTTTTTTTTTTTTTTAAGATTTTTTTGGGGCTTTTTTCACCTTTATTGGATAGGACAGTGTAGAGACAGGAAATGAGCGGGAGAGAAAGACGGGGAGGGATCGGGAAATGACCTCGGGTTGGAATCGAATTTATGGTATGGCGCCTTATCCACCTGAGCCACGATGCCCTCGTTCCCTTCCGTACTTAAAGCACGTACGCAGAACCTTTACTTTTAAATACATTTCTGAGTGGATACTATCTCCATCCTTGCTGCATAAATGGGAATTTAAAAAAAAATCATAGCTTTTTCCGAGTTAAAATCGACCGCAAAGTTGGTATTCGAGCCAGCCAGCTTTGCGTGCATGACATCACAGCGGTAACCGGTTTCAACACCAAGGCCTCTGAGAGCTATAGACAGACCAAAGAGTTATAATGTCAACGAAACGGACTTTGTATTACCCCTGTTAACGTTGTTGCCCAAACGAGGATGGGCTCCCTTTTGAGTCTGGTTCCTCACGTCGTCTGAGGGAGTTTTTCCTTGCCACCAGGTTTGCTCATTAGGGATAAAATTAGCTCATGTTTTAATTTAACGCTGCTTTGCGGCAATGTTTATTGCTAAAAGCGCGATACAAATAGACTTGACTTGATATAAATAAAACTTTATGGTGAAAGTACAGTAAGAAATAGCGTTTCCGACTTGCTCAACTGAGACTGATTTGACTTCGTTGATTGTAGGTTGACTCTCATTAAAACAGGATAGGTGTTGTAAGTTATGCAACATGCATGCGTTTTCACTGATAAACTGTAAAAGACTAATTAAATAATCAGATGGACTGAGATGATCACGTTCTTTTTTTGTAAACATGTATTTATTGAGTTTTAACAATTTGCAAACATGCATTCAACATTCAACAAAGCATATTGCAGTCAAACTGTAAAAAAAAAAAAATATATATATATATATATATATATATATATATAAATCCACTTCCCCCACCCCAAAGGGAACGGGGAAAAAAAACAGTACTGACGTGGGCACTGACGTTACATAATCATACATGCATATACATACGCAGTTTAACATCACATGGTTTAGGTGATGGCAGTTAGGGGCACAACACCTTCAAGTTTTCAGAGTTTCTTCAACTTCAGTTTTCTAAGAATGCAAGAAAGGGGTTCCAGATCTCTTTGAATTTAGCCAGTTTCTTTTGAATCTTGTAAAGGCCAATTTATGCTGACAACGCAGTCCTCGCAGATGGTGTCGCAGACAGCGTCTGCGTAGCCCCCCCACCTTCGCAGACGCTCTGCGCACACCTCCCAAAAATTGTGACCACCGCAGAAGCGTCGCAGACAAGAGGGCTCTGATTGGTCCACTCTAGATCCGCTGTACACGCACTTCAGCTTCCTTACTTTCCTGGTTTGGTTTGTTTTCACGACCGCCATTTTTAAAAACACGAGCGAAGATGGAGCAGCACGAAGAGCGGTTGATCAAGGAAGTGAGGAAGTACGTACATCTATACGACTCCAGTTCTAGTCATTATAAGCATAATTATAAGTAACCGGAGGATAAACACTCCACTAACCACACCCACCAACTACTCCTAGCGATTTCGCAACTTCGCGCCCCCTTGCATTGTGGCGGTGAATAACATCGCGCATGCCTATTACTCCCCGCTCAACGATAAATTACAACTGTCTGCGAAAAGCTATCTGCGAAAGCCTTGTCGCAAGAGCATGCAGAGCCCCTAAGGCTACATCCACACGACAACGGCAACGAGATGTTATTTAAAAAAATATCGCGTCCAAATGGGCAATGATCAGTAAAATATCAGGTCCATATGGCAACGCAACGCTTGCTGAAAACGATGCAATACACATGCCACATCTCTAGGGGCGCTGTAAGACGGTCCCTTCGGAGACACCAGAACAATAGAAGAAGTAAGGACGCATGCGCATAAACTATTATGCGCGAGACTTCATATTAGCCACAAAGTCAGAAAAATCGGTTCGTAAAATTACATTATAATGACCAAATACAATGAAAAGTATTTTTCCAGTCTCACCTGTGAAGGTTAATCCCATGTGATCTCGTTTGGACGGTAAACCTGTTAGTACAGTTAAACGCAGCACATGAATGAGGCATCTTTATTCTCCGCTTTGACCTATCCAATATGGCGGCGAGGATTACGTATGATTCTACGCGGAAGTCAAAGTCCTTCCCACGCCTTACAGTACCTGGTATTCCTAGGCAGTCTCCCACTCAAGTACTAACCAGGCCCAACCTGTATGTGGCGCATCGGGCGGCGCCGATCTCCGTTTCAATAGCCCTCGACCTCTCGCCTATTACATAGCTAGGGTTACAGTGGGGGGCTAGTCCTCTGGTAACCACAAGAGTTTAACTCCCCATGCACATCTGTATTGCAGCGTGCCTTGCCAGATGGCGGTAGGTACCATTTTTATGATGGTCTTTGGTATGACCCGACCATGAATAGAACTCCCGATCTCCCGATCGAGAGGCGGACACGCTGCCACTAGTCGGTTCTACGCGGAAGGCGGCGTCTTTAATGGTCCGGAATAAATTGAATGCTACACGTTGATGGATTAATTTGTTGTTCTATGCCCTTTTTGAGGAATGTATTGTAGGACTTAAACCAACATCTGAAGAGGTGAGATCGCTCCTTTTTTTTCCCTATTTTTGCTGGCAGGATTGACTCTGCCCTAGGGGCTATTTTCTCTCTCTCACTTTGCACCATTACACAATAAATATTCACAGTGAAAATATTTTGTAAGCGCGTTTCATGAACCAAGTTATAGGATTTGTTGACAACTCGCATCGAGTTCGTTACACTTCTACCCGGCGTGAAGCACTCACAGTCGTGGTTGTGACGTCATCGTAAACAAATCCATTCTACTCATCCAGACGACTTCGCAACGGCAATGTTGCCAGATCTTTCCACTCTGGAACCCGTTCTCAAAAAGATTGCGTTTTGGGCACCCAAAACGCCGGTGCCGTGTGGACGCCAGGCCTAAACGATAAGCAATTGTATCGGAGTCACCTGAAACCGTTGCCGTATGGACAGGGCCTAAGGTGGGGTTTACATTAGACCGTATCAGCGGATCATCAGATTAACGTTTTTAAAACGATTAGTGTGCACACAGCAACACCAATACACGGATACGCTCGGCTCCGCAGGCATCCTGCGCTCCAAATCACTCCGCCCTGAACAGCGAGTGCCCTCTGGAGGGTGCGCACTCCGGCCCTGCGCAGCTCACAGAGCGCGCGAGTGAAGTGCACAAGCAGTGATTCGGGACTGAGCCGCTGTGTGTGTGATCCCAGTGCATATCGGGCATGTGCGTCACTTACCGCTTGCAAGTGGAAGGATGGCAAGCCTAAAGACAATCATAACTACACAATGGGCAGTATTTGCATCAGTATTTGCAGTATTTTCATACTTTTATACTCTTTAATGAAAGGTGATACAAGGCGGAAGTCCGCGCCGTTTTTCAGCAGTCGCGTCAGATGACCAACGCCAGCGAATCAGGAAGGTGGATGTCACAGTGACGTTGTCCAATGACGATGCCAGCTAGAGCTCAGCACAGCGTATCCGCGTATTCTCAATGTTTACACAGCACCGGACCAGACACGATCTGGATTGAATACGTGGACCCTGGCGGATTCCCGTTTCCAGGCGTTTTAATGTAAACGGACAGTGCATCCGCGAAGAAAACGACACACATACGGTCTAATGTAAACTTGGCCTAAGTCAGCTTTTCGAGGACAAGGCAGGCTGATAGTTCTTTCAGCCAACGACCAACAGACGGCCTCTTGATATCTTTCCAACAGAGAGAGATCAAACGGCTAGCTTGTAATAGACATAGATCAGTCAGTTTCCTCTCTTTACTGTTTAGCTTACAGTCCATTGGGTATAGGTTAAGGATACAAAGTGTCGGGCAGTTGGGTACATGATTCAAAGTCATCTGAAAAATGCATTCTATAACTTCATTCCAGAATTGTTGTATCTCAGGACAGTCCCACAGACAGTGAAATAAGGTGCCCTTTTCAGCATTACATTTAATACAGGTATCAGGGATATTTGGATTCATCTTATTCAGTCTATCTGGTGTAATATAAATTCTCATAATCCAATTATATTGAATTAGTCTGAGATGGGTGTTTACTGTTAGGAGATGGACTGTTGAGCACACGTCTCTCCAATCCGCTTCTGAGATATCTACTTGCAAGTCAGTTGCCCATTGAGCTTTCCTATGTTCAGTAGAGTCTTTATGATTTTTCACCAGAATATCATAGATTAAGGATATCTGACCCTTACCAGTACAATTATTCACTGCAAGATTTTCTAATATGGACAGAGGGGGTTGTATACAAGAGTGAGTCTGTGCGTAAACAAAACTACTTAACTGTAAATATTTAAATAAGTGTGTCCGGGGAATGTCGTATTCATTTCGGAGTTCTTCAAATGAAGCTAGTTTGCCTTCCTTATACAAATCCATAACTTTACAAATGCCTTTTGTACCCCACATTTTAAAACCTTGGTCTTTTCTGCCAGGAGAGAAGTTATCATTTCCCCAGACGATCACATTCTGAAGCAAATTAAATAATCTTATACCGGTGACTTAAACACACAATACTGTGTTTCCGCTATGTACAATTGGCTGCGGCAGGCCACCGCACCTTGATTTTTGCCGCCGCACCTTCAGGAATACCCCTAGGAGCTATATGTATTCGACTACGTTATCCGTTGCTTGCCCAGTCTTTGCGTTTGGGGCGAAGCGCAGTTCCACTGGCCGAGCTAGCAGTTACTTGATTGGTTTCCACGGGTCGCCGTGGGCTCTGATTGGACAACGTTCCACCTGGAGCAGCGTAGCCCAGCCAACCTGAGGTAAACTAACTGCTACGTTTTCTTTGCCGATTGTCGGGAGAATCAACGATGAATAATTGAATAATAATTAACATCTTTATATTAAAGTAATCATAATTATTGCTATAATTTATCCCATTAGATTCCATGGCGGCCGGCGTCGGCTGTATTGTATCCCATAGCGGCCGGCGTCGGTGTTTTAATAGGCTATATAGGTGAACGGACGACGCCATCATCCCATTTACAGATAAGCCTAAATACTCTAAAGATCAATATTTCAGACCCTCTTCGATTTATTTTCATAATAAAAACCCATCTTTGTAATCAATTATTTTTAGATATTTTAGTTTTACTGTAGATCTTGCGGTTTGCGAGCCGTCCTTGGATACAAACCACAGGTTCTATCTGATAGCCTATACACTAAATATCGAAACTTCAGACCCTCTTCGGTGTGTTTTTAGAACCAACGCCATAACATTTGTATTTAACTATCTTAGTTTTACTATGAGATGTTCCAGCTCCTTCTTGTCCGTAGTCTAACACCGAGTCGATAGATGGAATTGAGATGAACCGCCACCGTCATTTTACAAGGCTCCGGTGCGCGCTGTTCAAATGGTAGGCTATATCATTTTTGTTGTGGATGAATTGTATTTATACCAGGGCTTTGAACCGGAATTTTTTTCCTATTGGTTCGTTCCGAACAGAAACGGAATTTTAACGTTTCCGGTTTTGGGTTCCACCATTAAATAGACGTTCCCAAACCGGTTAGAACAAAAAAATTTCGTTCCCGGAACGGTTAATTACGTTCCCTGTAAGCGGTTTAACAAATGGCTATAAAGTTATGTCTCTGTCTCATCCAGCTTAAGCCAAATGTAGGCTAATTCTATTACAACCTTCATTAAATAAGACAAGAAATAATTCAAAACAATTATTTCAAATGTTGGCGATTTGGATTCTCAGTATGTCTTCCCATCTACACAAACAGAAAAAGTGCCAAAAATGAAAGAGAATTCGTTTATGGCCCTTTTCCATTACCCTTTTTCAGCTTGCTTCAGCTCACTTCAGCCCGACACGGCTCGCGTTTCGACTACCAAAAAACAGCACGACTCAGCTCGCTTCAGCCCTGCTTAGCCCCTAAAACTCGCACCGTTTTGGAGTGGGGCTGAAGCGAGCCAAACTGTGCCGAGTGAGGCTGGGGGCGTGAGCAGACACTCCCCTGTGCACTGACTGGTGAGGAGGAGTGTCCTCACATGCCCACACACGCCCCGCGAGCACGCTGGGATCTGTAAACACCGTAAACCCGGAAGAAGAAGAATTACGAATTACGAGAATTATGAAGCCTTATGCGCCTCGCCTCATCTATACGCTCTTGGCAGTATCTGTTGGCGTTGTCGGTGACAACAAGCCACAGCACCAAGACCAGCAACACTAACGACTCCATGTCCTCCATGTTTATTGTTTACTATTCGGGTCGTGAGACTACCGCTTAAAAGCTCACTGATGTCACTGTTTGCGCTGCTTAACGACATCACGTGACGTCCACCCACTTTCGCTAACTCCACCCAATGTGTCCACCCACTTCCAGCCAGCACGGTTCAGCGCGGTTGTAGTCGAAATGCAACTCCAACAGCCCCGCTCAGCTCGACTCAGCACGGCACGGCTCAGCCGCGTTTGTAGTGGAAAAGCGGCATTAGTGTGTTACCAAAGGCTAGTCAGGCCCTATAGAGGGCTACCGCATGACGTCACCGCGCCGCGAGATTTTGTTAGGCGCCATATTGGAAGTACACATCTATGCAAGTACATACATTCATAACAAACTACAGCTGAAATGTAGCCAGGGCCGGTTCTGCCCTAATCTGGACCCGGGTGCAACATCGCGCAACCCCCCCCCCCCCCCCCAAAAAAAAAAAACAGTCTAAATCAGGACAACCATCACATAACTATAAACATTTTATATCAACTATTTTAACTAAATGGGCTATAATAAATAAGCCTGCAGGCAGCCACGGCGGGCTGCCTCAGAAAAGTAACCATTTGTCCTACCTTAAAACTCGTTTTGCATTTTCTGCCTCCTTTTTTGTATTTTCGACCCTCCGTTTATTTTCTTTCCTTTTCTGAAAACCCGATTTGTGTCCAGACATTTTGTTCTGCTACCAACGAACTAACTCGTCAGGTCTCGTCTCTCGAGCCCGCGATGATTCCCGTGGGAAGGACAACAACTGATACATTTTTACAAAAAGCCAATAAACAGCCAATAGGGAGGTTGCATCGTTCAGGCTCTTCTTTGCTCAGAGACACTCAGTAATGCACTTTACTCACTAGTAGTCCACCTTCCCGCTCTCTCCATTCAATCAGCGAACGTCACACAGGAAGTGAACCCCAGCGGGTCATAGAAACTTGCGCAGGAGAAGAATGACTATTTGTAGGCTACAGAAACTTTGAGGAACGAAATAAAAACCAGTATTAACCGGTTATCATTATTTTTAATAAGCGTTTCTGTTCCGGAACATAAAAAAATAATAAAGTTTCTGGTTTCGTTTCTGTTCCATGTGAAATAGAAAAAGTTCCCGGTTTTCGTTTTCGTTCCTTGAACCGGTTCAAAGCCCTGATTTATACGCTCCATTATAGTGATGACAGTAAACTTGGACATTTAAAAATGGTCCCACGCCACACTTCGCCGTGCTGCTTCATGTTGATTTTTAAGCGACTGACCTACGCTACGGAAGCTCGTAGGTAACTGAAGCCAGGGTACGGCCAAATGTTTGTCCGTGACAGACAGCGAAATTCATTGCTTGAAGACTTGCACAATGCAACAACCTATAGGCTATTCATTTTTGTCGATGAACGTGATTCTTCTTAACGAAGTTCTTAATGGTCAATTATCGATTAATCTAGGCTATTGGTTATGTGATGTCCATCCCTAATTCGAGCATACACTGTTGCAGAAAGTACAACACCGACGCGAGTTTTTAAACACAGCCCTTTTTCCGAACGTCAGTGGGTGTGTGTGATCATCTGCGAAATGCCATATCAGATCAGAAATTATCAAAACCATGTTAATTTCAAAATGTCCATGTAAATGTTTTGAAAATATGAACATTTTAGGCAGGTAGCAGTAGGGTATTAGGCAGAAAAAGAAATTTACCAGTCAAAAATAATATTTTATATAGTCCTGATAAGCGCCGCAGGTGTGAAGACGAGCGCTGCAGGCGCGAAGTCCCTCTAGGGGGGTCTGGGGGCATGCCCCCCCAGAAAATTTTTGAAATTTAGACTTCATTTCCTGCATTCTAGGACATTTTCAGGGTGAAATGGCGTGTAATTTTTGATCAGAAATATTGCATATTTTTACTTTGTATTTTTTTCAGTTTCACTCCTGAATGTATCAGATGTATGTATGGTGTCTGATTTGGTAACAAAAGTGAAAAGAAAATAAACAACAATGAATTGTATATAATCTTTTGATCTAGTTACAGTATTTAATAAAAAAAAAAACCCAACAGTATTCTATTTTACCATACCCCAATGAAACCCCCTTGTTAATCAATGTATCACACATACCTTTTCTG
The DNA here is from genome assembly GCF_027579695.1 of Neoarius graeffei. NCBI lineage: Eukaryota > Metazoa > Chordata > Actinopteri > Siluriformes > Ariidae > Neoarius > Neoarius graeffei. The sequence goes on from NC_083574.1 coordinate 48,724,434, forward strand.
TCTTTTTGTGGAAAAACGAATCAGTTTTTGTCACATTCAATTTGGGGCGTTTGTTGGGATTCATCTTGATCCAGAAGAGTGAGTCAGCAAAAAAAAATGCGGTTCTCCCGCCAAGAAAGAGGAAACTACAACGCAGGGTGTTTGGCAATTTTCGACCAATCAGAATTCGCGATTTATTCAGTCCGCATGTTACAAGATTCAGTGCGGGCCAAAATGGTGGAAACGATGAAATATTCTGATTTTTCATTTCAAGTTTTCAGTATTTTTCGTATTAAACTGTGTTTCTTACGATTTGTAAATGATGGCGGAACCACACACGGACTGGCCATCGGGAGTAGCGGGAGTTTTCCCAGTGGGCCGGTGGTTCAGTGTGGGCCAGCGGAGAAAAAAAAAAAAAAAAAACAGTTGCGCGCTGGCCTTTAATATGATAAGCAATGTTAACAGTTTCTTTAACAAACTGTTAACATTGCTTATCATATTAAAGGCCAGCGCGCAACTGTAATAAGCAATGTTAACAGTTTGTTAAAGAAACTGTTAACATTGCTTATCATATTAAAGGCCAGCGCGCAACTGTTTTGTTTTTTTTTTTCTCCGCCGGCCCACGCTGAACCACCAGCCCACTGGGAAAACTCCCGCTACTCCCGATGGCCAGTCCGTGTGTGGGCGGAACATAACTGGATTTATCGGACGACATGTGGGAGTATTCATGTGCGAAAATTTTCGGCATTATCGTCCGTTTCAGTATCCGTCTGTGTGTATACTTGCCCGTTGAAATCGGCAATCACCCGTCAAATTTACGGGTGGACGGGTCTCTGCCTAATACCTTAGGTAGCAGTAATCAAGCAGGAGAGCAAAGCAGACTGCCAGAACAGGAAAGAGAATGTGAAAAGAGGGAAGAGAGAGAGGAGAGCAGCCAAAAGAAGGGCAAACACAAGGCCATGGGCTGGGACCCTACATGTGTTTGACAAGCCCAGAGACAAACCTTGGCTTTACCACACTGACCATGGCAAGTATTCTGTGGCTACTTTAATATCAACCAATTCTGCCACTCATAGTCTGTGTTAATTACCTAGTCTTTCAAGACTAGGTTTATTCATTTATTCCCTTACAAAGGGTCACCATTTTAGAGTGTGTTTTGTCAAAAAATTTCTCAGAATGCTCCCGTATCCTCGTACTGGGGTGGGACGTCTGAGCGCAGGTCTTGCCACCGCACCTTCAAACATTTTCTAGGGGAAACACTGCAATATAAGTTACATGCACTGTAAGAAATGATTTTAGAGAGTGGTAAATATAATCTATGCAAACCAGATAAAATTTACTCGATTATTGCAATGGAAAAATACGGTAAAATCTACCCCAAAGCTATGAGTCCTGCGCTCCAAATTGCGCATGCATCAGACCGTGCGCTTGAGTGAGCGGGACAGGGAACTCTCGGACTGCCATCTTCCTCTCTCCGGCTGTTAGTTTAGTGAGTTATAAAACAGGTTCATTACTTGAAATGTTGTGTGAAGCTGTTGTACTGCACTTTATTCTGTGTTTTTTGATCATTTGGTGCATCATTGCTGCATATAAACAAGGCGGTTCAGTTATTTGTTGTATAAATGCACCTGGACTGCAGATTTTGTCAGTCCAGAAACAACATTTGAAGCTGTTAGTGAGTTATAAAACAGGTTCATTACTTGAAATGTTGTGTGAAGCTGTTGTACTGCACTTTATTCTGTGTTGGTTTTTTTTTTTGATGATTTTATGGATTAAAACCATTGAGATGATGAGCCATCTGAAAGTCTTTTTTTGGGGAGTATATCTTACCTTCTCCAAATAAGTAATGGTTACTAAGTGATATTAATTACCTTTGATTAGTAATTATCAGGTATTACCTACTAGCAAGCAAGAGAGAATTTTATCCAATTTCAGTGAGAAAGTAGCTGTTGAATAGATGCATAAATGTGAGGTAAATTTTACCTAATTTATTTAAGTATTTCATAGCTTTTTATTTCAGTTATTTTATACTCAATATATGGAATTAAATCTACCCCAAACAAGTCAATGCAAATTGTTACCTCAGATTTATTGGGTAAATTCTGTAGGTTACTTTTTTCAGTGTGTATTAATCTAAATGCAGGTAAACAACAAGGTTTTTTTTTTTTTTTTTTTGTATCCAAATGAGAGTCGGAGCTTACCCGTCTGTGTTCTCGCTTCTTGAAGGCCGACCTTGTGGCCGATTTGTTTTGAAGCAGTCTGACTTTTAGTTGTTCGTTCAGTTCTCCGTTCATTCACTTCTTCCACGTAAGGGCGAGATATTGCTGCTGAGGGAAGCATATCCAGCGGAGAAATCAGACGGCTGGTCCGCTCATTCTCCGTTTTCTCCATACTGAGTACTCCTGCTCGGCTCAGGCAATTACTAAAACCCCGGGACGGGACGTCACTGGTTTTAGCAACAACCGCAGGGAGGTCACTGCCCGAGCGATACGTCACGTTCCGTCCCGGGTTTTACCGACAACCCTCGGCTTACACTCCGGGAGAACTGGTGCAACTGAACTTACTTTCCTTTTCTTGTAGTTTTCTTTTCCTTTAATTGTTGGTACTGCACCCTCTTTCAATACGGGCTTATAGCCAACGCTCCTCAACAGATCAGAGGTCTTGTACAAGTCTTCAGTAAAATGTGCAGAGCAGCTTGTAGGTGCCCGTGAACTACTTGCAAAACACAGCCAATAATTTGCAGTTTGAACATTCTTGGGCCGTGTCATGCAACGCAAATCCACCTTCTGTTGTGTTACTGCATCCGCCAGAAACACATCAATGTGGCATGGCGATAAATTAGCTCAGAATGGAGGATCGGAGTTGCAGTCAGCTCTGTTTTAGTATAGCGGAAATGGCGATGAGACCGATAGACTTACTATGGTGACGTCACGGATGTCAATGTCATTCACTCAGACCACTACCTATATGAATCACTTTTAATCATAAAAATTACTATATTAGACTTATTGTTAACACTTAAAACTATTCTTGTGCCATTCTTCAGGTCTCAAGGCGTTTATAAACGAAAGTGAGGCCATGGCTCAGACTTGGGAAGACCCTTTCTACAGCAGGATGGAGATAATATCGAGAATGTCCAAAGGAGAGCTACTAGGATGATAGAAGGATTGAATAATATGGATTATCAAGATAGACTAAAAGCTACAGGTTTTATGTCACTTGAAGTCAGGAGTTACAGGGCTGACTTATTCGAGGTTTACAGGATTATGCACCAAGGGTGGCATTGCAGGGTAGGGTGACGATACGATAGGTATCACGATACACTACATTATCTGACCTTTTGGGAAAAAGTAATGAAAAAGACAAACAAGAAAAGTATGGTTGAAAATGCTAATTTCCCAAAATATCTCCAAATTGGAGATGTATACCCAATTGGAGCATTTGCTATGGGCATTTTATCCGACTTCACTTCTAACAAATATGATAAGACTTGTGAAATATGTCAAATAACTACTGATTAACTAGTCACCAGCGAGTTATCACCACGCTATCTTAAAAATGTAAAGCAGAAATGATAGCTGGCGCCGGCTTAGAAATGAAATCTTGCATGTTCACATCGGCTTCCAACAGATCCCCGTTGAAGCAAGAGTGATTTTCAGGGCTCTACATTAACTTTTGAAACCACTTGTTCTGTCGGGCAAGTTGAAAGGAAATTTACTTGTCCGAATGTGAAGTTGACTTGTCCGAAGAAATATTTGAGGAAAAAAAACACAAACTATTTGTAACCCAACAATCTTTATTGCATTTGCTTCCGAATTCACAACATATGCATAATATCTATGAATCAAAAGTAATCAGTACTTGATATACTGAGGCAAAAGTTCAAAAATATAGTAAAACAGACTGACTGATACCATAATTCACCAATTATGTATGGTATTTAATGGTCAAAACAAGAATTAATAATTTCAAATAATCCATAATTATATCTAAATTATAGAGCCCGATGTTTCAAATCCCTAAACTCCCATTACTAATTAGGTAATTAATACAGCCGGTAACCTAATTAGCAGCCATTTGACAGCTTGGTATTTCATAGATAACTTTCCCCACTCCTACCGCACTCCCTGTCAATCCACACGCATGCAGGCGCACATTCCAAGTCCAGCACACCCCGCCACACACGCTCGGCTATATAATGAACAACAGTTCAAAGATTTGGAAATTACCACATACTCATTGTAAATATACAGTTGAATAATGATCCCGTCAACAAATCCACGTGTATGACACGATTAAAACCAATCATAAACAACCGTTTACTTTTCAGCTCAAATACACAAAGCGGTATTGGCTGGTTTCGCAAGTGGAATATTGCGCATGCGCACATCGCTCTTTCCGAATAGAAACATCCGGCGATTCATCAAAACATGTCGAGTGAGATGCTTCGGAAATCATGTGAATAAGCTGATAAATTTGATATGTAACCCGAATATCGGCGTATTCTGGCACTTGTCTGATCAGACAAGTAACTGAGACGATGAACTTGTCTGACATAAAGTATCACTTGTCCCGGACAAGCGTTAATGTCGAGCCCTGATTTTGCGAGATCCAAAATGGGTCGCCCCCCCCCATTGCAAGACCCTTCAGAGCTGAACAGAAGTAAAAATTGTGAGTTTCTTCAACAAAAAAATGAAACGATCAGTTAGGGTAAGGTATTGTAATACTTGTGGATGATACAGTACACGAATCGTGACCACAGAAATCGTGATATATCGGTGAATCGTGCCAGTCTTATCATGCACGGCATTGCTAAGTTGGACCTGGAGTACTTTTTCAAACTCGAACAAGGGGACAGATTGCGAACAAGAGACCATAGGAAGCGGATAATTAAGCAGAGGCATAATTTGATGCTTAGGAGATATTGTTTCTCCCAGTGAGTTGTTAGCTACTGGAATAGTCTGTCTGAAGAAGCAGTGAATGGCAGTCCGTGAAATGAATTTAACAGCCACATTGACCCAATTCTGAGGGGGGGGGTTACCACAAGTCAGAGAAGACTTCCTGGACCTGTGACACGATCCACCGATGATTACATGTACTTTACGTGATCATCGGTGGATTCAAGGTAAATAAATTCAAGACTAATCTTTTTAATGAGTCCCGTCCTAGCCTAACTACAAAGCTTTCCAAATCGTTTTTTGAAATTGAAAAAAAATGGGGGAAGCCACAGCCTAATGGTTAGAGAAGCAGCTTTGGGACCAAAAGGTTACTGGTTCAATTCCCTGGACCAGCAGGAATGGCTGAAGTGCCCACCTAACCCCCAACTGCTCCCCAGGCTGCTCTGGGTAAGAGCGTCTGCTGAATGCCATTAAAGTGCATATTCTGGACCAATTTTGTTTTTATATGAAAGTATGTCCCTTTACACACTCATCCTGAAGGGTAATTTTGCACAAGGCCATCTGTCTACAGCAGAAAAAAATAAAATAACAAAACGCATCTGGAAAAATCCCAAGGGAGTCTGGAGCCAGATTCGTGACGTCATGTGCGGAAGCGCCAGCAGGCTGCGCGAGCTTTGCACGGTTTCAGTGCACAGCCTGTGTAGACCAAGCGCTCCCATTTCGCTCTCATTGTCTGGTCTTTTGGAAAACGACGAGTACTAATCCAAAGACATGCGGTTAGGTTAATATGGGACGGCCTTGGGCTGAGGTGCCCTTGAGCGAGGCACCTAACTCCCAACTGCTCCCCGGGCGTGGTTAACATGGCTGCCCACTGCTCTGGGTATGTGTGTGTGCTCATTGCTCACGTGTGTGTGTGTTCACTGCTTCAGATGGGTTAAATGCAGAGAAGAAATTTCACAAGTGTGTGATGAATAAAGTTGTGCTTTTTCTTGTTCTTTCTTTCCTCTACACAATAATTGGACTCATTGTCACGTTTTCCCCTGGTAGTGACGCACAGCTCAGGGTTTTTTAATACCCACACCCACCTGGCCCATTATGAGACAATCTGTACTGCCCAACCTGCAAAAATATGCATTAAGCAAACACTTGGTGCACGTTTCAAAAAGTACAGGCGCTCATGTCGCCGACAAGGTCTTGCACAAGCCACTAATAGGCTCTGTGAACATGCAGTGTTTCTGAAAGTTATTTATAACTTGGTTGGAATGTTTTGTCGTCACTTTTTGACCCCACCCACCTGAACCTGTGGTGTGGTTTTTTTTTCTTTTTTTTAAATTATCCAAACATGCCTGACCCATGGGTCAACCTGTGTATCACCGGTTTACAGACTGCTCAACTAGAATTGCTTCTGCGTTTTGTTTTTCTTTGCAAGGGGGGGAAAAAAACCAGTTGCGGGTGATCTAGAGGAATTTCACACTGGAGTATGTTGTAAATTGTATAATAGAATGGAGAGCACCTAAGTCGTGCAGCCTCAGATGCGTCACGTCTTGAGCATCACACATTCCACAGGTGCTATCGGATACTCTGTCTTCATTTGTGCGTGTGTGTTACGAAAGGCCCTGAAGGTTATCCTGCTTACTGTGTTTCTCCGTGTACTGGCACTCCGGGTTTCTGAAACCTGTTGCATTCAGGGACTCCTTTAACTGTTTAAAAAAACAATCCGTGGACCCCCTTGGTGCAGGTTTATTTTTATGAACATATTCCAGCTATTCAAATACTAGGCTCGTTTATTCAAATGTGTACAATTGTATATTCTGGCTATAGGCAGAATTAAAGCTTAAAAAAATGTTTTTCTTTGCTTTCCACTCACAAGCTCATGTTTTAATTAAAATTAGATACGAGATTATTTATAGGCTGAGTTCTTGAGGTTTGGATTACACCCATTCAGTTCATGTAACCTTTCAAAGACTAAACTCTGAGACCCCAATAATAAATATCATAACTTTGGTAACGGTGAGTTGTGATTTCTGCTACTGTAACCAAATGTACAACTTGTGGACCCTGTGGTGAGGCTGCAGTCAACGCAACTTATATAAATTTAAAGTGCAGTAAGTGTGGTATTTGTCATTTCTCATTAAAAAGAGAACCGCAGTTCCACTACAGGTTACAAATGTCGTCTATAGGTTATAATCTTTCAAGTCAACCAACTAAATAAACTACCGTTCAAAAGTTTGGGGTCACTTTGAAATGTCCTTATTTTTGAAAGAAAAGCACTGTTCTTTTCAATGAAGATCACTTTAAACTAATCAGAAATCCACTCTCTACATTGCTAATGTGGTAAATGACTATTCTAGCTAAATTCTACTAAGGCCCTGTCCACACGGCAACGGATTCGGGTGAATCTGATAAAATTGTTTATCGTTTAGGCCTGGCGTCCACACGGCACCGGCGTTTTGGGTGCCCCAAAACAAAATCTTTTGAGAACGGGTTCCAGAGTGGAAAAATCTGGCAACGGCACTGTTGCGAAGTCGTCTGGATGAGTAGAACGGATTTGTTTACGATGACGTCACAACCACATGATAATCCCACCAGCAAAAATAGGGAAAAAAAGGAGTGATCTCACCTCTTCAGATGTTGGTTTAAGTCCGACAATACATTCCTCAAAAAAGGGCGTAGAAGAACAAAGTAATCCATCAACGTGTAGCATTCAATTTATTCCAGACCATTAAAGAATTCTGGAGGATTTCAGAATGTTGGCGTACCAGCTTCCATCTACCCCCGTTCATTCCTCTCTCTCTCCATCTACCCCCGTTCATTCCTCTTTCCGTGTCTCCATTCAAAAAACGAGCACGTGATTTAAAGGGACTATAGCCATAGGACAGGGAGTGAGAAGGTGTGCGCGTGTGACAGTGACAGGGAAGAACCTAGGCTCATGCTCGCCCTGAATTTCTCTTAAAGTGAAGGCAGAAGAACGTTCAGCGCCTGGCCAGGCTTTCTATGTATTAATTTACATAGACGTTTTAATATGAAATCTAAATAAGTGTCTTAGACAATAGATACTATTTTACGCTACTGACTAATAATCAAAACTTTGTGTGGCTAATGCTACAGAAGAAGGGGTTTATGCGCATGCGTCTACTTCTATTCTATTGTTACAGCGCACGTAGAGGTGTGGCATGTGTATTGCATCGTTTTCAGCAAGCGTTGCGTTGCCATATGAACCTGACATTTTACTGATCCGTTGCCCATGTGGACGCGATATTTAAAAAAAAAAAAAAAAATCTCGTTGTCGTGTGGATGTAGCCTAAATGTCTGGTTTTTGGTGCAATATCTCCATAGGTGTATAGAGGCCCATTTCCAGCAACTCTCACTCCAGTGTTCTAATGGTACAATGTGTTTGCTCATTGCCTCAGAAGGCTAATGGATGATTAGAAAACCCTTGTACAATCATGTTAGCACAGCTGAAAACAGTTGAGCTCTTTAGAGAAGCTATAAAACTGACCTTCCTTTGAGCAGATTGAGTTTCTGGAGCGTCACATTTGTGGGGTCGATTAAATGCTCAAAATGGCCAGAAAAATGTCTTGACTATATTTTCTATTCATTTTACAACTTATGGTGGTAAATAAAAGTGTGACTTTTCATGGAAAACACAAAATTGTCTGGGTGACCCCAAACTTTTGAACGGTAGTGTATTTACCTGTGATTAACACTGATCATGCCAATAAGTGTCAAGCACTGATGGGCCTATTTTGCATGAAACTTAATATAGTTCAGTAGGTAATATTTTGCAGAACTATAGCTGTATGATAATTTTGTGCATGTGTCTGTCTTACAATAGAGCAATAAACAGAAGTACCCCCCCCCCCCCCCCCCCCCCAAAAAAAAAAAAAAAAAGTCCTGTGCACTAATATTTGGTTGGACTGCCTTTAGCTTTGGTTACAGCATGCATTCACTGTGGCATTGTTGAAATTATTCAATCTCACGACATTTATTTCAGTCCAGAGTTGTATGAATTTTTCTCTGAGATCTTGTGTTGAGGATGGGAGACTTGAACCACTCTGTAAAGTCTTCTCCAGCACATCCCAAAGATCTTCAATGGGGTTAAAATGCATATTCTGGACCAGCTTCTTTTTTTTTATATGAAAGAATGTCCCTTTACACACTCATCCAGAAGGGTAATTTTGTACAAGGCCATCTGTCTACAGCAGAAAAAAATAAAATAAAACGTGTCTGGAAAAATCCCAAGGGAGTCTGGAGCCAGATTCGTGACGTCACCTGCGGAAGTGCCAGCAGGCTGCGCGAGCTTTGCACGGTTTCAGTGCACAGCCTGTGTAGACCAAGCGCTCCCGTTTCTCTCTCATTGTCCGGTCTTTTGGGAAACAATGAGTACTAATCCCATCAAGATTGGTGTTGCTACACCCTCCTGCGATACATCTGTTAACCATTTTAATAATTACGCGATAACGAAGAAATTTGCAGAAAACCACCAGGTCGTTTTCTCAAACAAACCAGCGCTGACGTAGGATTCAGAGGGAGGCGTCCCGCACGCGACGTCACAAGAATCAACGTTTCCCGGGAAATCCAAATGGCAAGTTTTTTCAGAGGCGGGCCAATTCGCCTCAAATGGCTTGATTTCAACTGAATTTTTCTGGTATTGCGCAAGGTAAAAAAATTGCAGAGAATGCAGAATGTTACAGATATTTAACCAAAGTTTAATATAAAATAGGAGAATTACATTGATCTTGCTCCTGAATTTACCCGTGATATGCACTTTAAGTTTTCCTTCCCTGCCATCAGGGAAGGGAAAAAAAAAATCCATTGATGTGATAAACCTGATCATTCAGTTTGTCAGCTGGGTTCATTTTATTGCCTCATAACATTGCTGAGCCTCGACCTGATAACTGAAACAACCCCAGATCACAATACTGCCTCGAGAGGCTTGTACACTGGCCACTATGCATGATGGCTGCATTGCTTAATGCACGTCCCTTCTTACATGGACACACCCGTCACTCAGGAACAGGGTAAATCTGGACTCCTCAGACCACATGACCTTTTTGCATTGCTCCAGAGTCCAATATTTATGCTCCCTAGCAATTATGAAGGTCAAAGGGGTTATGATCCCAATTAATTACTAGGATATTTTAGCCTAAAACCTCTGCTGTCAGAAATAAAACTTGTGGGACAGATCACACAAGTCATGCCAGGGCTTTTTCTAGAAAAATTTAGTATGAGGGCACTCACTATGGGGGGTGGTGCGGGGGGGGGTCCCCCCTCTTCCGCCGTGCGAAGCCTTTGAAAAATTGAGGCTATCTGAGAGGGAAATTGTAACACTGTTTTTGTCAACATTGAAAAAGAAAATCAAACTTTGTCACAACACTTAATTCAAATTCTAATACCTCATAATTCCAATTACACACATTAATTCCTCATGATTCAAATTGAAATTTATAATTCAAATGAATCAAACTTAAAGTATTAAACATTCACCAGAGAAATCTGTTTTCTTATACTAGAATAAGGTAGTTAGTTGTTCAAAATGAAAAATAAATTCCAGAGCAAAATGATTTTCTTTAAAAGGAAACTAAAAAAGTAAACATTGTAAAGTTGGAATCCAACCCAAATCACAAAGTTTGAAACCATGCAAAAAATGTAAGCGTGCTTTAAAAAAAAACGTACTCGAACTTTTCCTGGAACTCTGCCTTTTTCTCATTTTGCTTTTCCACTGAACACTCAGTGCCTTCATCAGAGCAAGACATCTGGTATTCGTTCGTCACGGATTCCGCGATGCCGCTGTCATAGCGCTCGGTTGGTGCGTCCTTCAACGAGGGCACGGAACGATCCCTCGATTGTCGCGATCTCGCCATCGAAAACATCTTTATCCGCTTTGTGACAGAAAAAAAGTCGTCGTCATCTGCCCCGGACAGTCTTTGTCTTCCGTTTTGTGCCGCTGGATGACATTTTTAAATACCTAAGTGTCAACAAAAACAACTCCCGAACTACTTCTGTCAAAAGCTCCCATGCCGGTAGGCGAAAGGTCATTCAGTCTCGAGAAATTTCGCTCGACAAGTCAGCTGACCTTGTATGTAACCTATGTCAAATCTCGCAAGAGCAGCTGCGACAAGTAAACAACTAAACAAACAACATGGCACCTCGGTCTGGAAAACGCCAATTCGGATTGTTTTTGCACCGTCTGACCGTGTATCTGCTGTGATTGGAATATTTTTGGAGTAATTATCACGTATTTGATGATCAGACACATTGTCATGTAGTGTTGCTGGGATGTTTTCATGGAGAAAAGAGAATTTTGAGAAAGATTGCATGTTGTGCAGTCGCATATAAGTGCATGGCCTATGTGTGACTTGGGGTTCAATCGGCATTTCGGTAAGGGGGCGCACGCCGAGAGTAAGAGGGCGCAGCGCCCCGTTCCCCAGTTTAGACGAAAGCATGCATGTGCTTAATAATTAATATCCCTCCATTAAGTCTGTGAGGAAGAAGAGAGGCCTGTTCTATTCTGTGAAAAGATGGTAAATTGCCACCATTTGTAGTCATTTTCAGAGAAATTTTATCATTTATGTCTAACTTTCTGTAAAAGAGTATGCTAAAAGAAACCATGACTCTGTGCCTGGCCTGCCTTTAAGTTCTTTGTTCTGTGGAGAGCTTTGTTTAAGTCATGACGCTATTATCTGCTGTCTGTGGCTGTCAAATGCGGAACTTTGTTCCCCAAGAAGAGATGTTAAAGCAAATACGCACACATGTTCAGAAACGTGTGCGCTAAACAGGGATAAAGCACTTGTAACAAACTAGGCTAGAAACATTAAATCTGCTGTTTAAAAAGAGTGATTAAATAGCATTGAATGATTACTAGACAGTGAGGCCTTTTTTTTGTTGTTGTTTTTTTTTTCTCTCAGCCAAAGCCAGATTGTCTTGTGCACTTTGAGAGAAAGAGAAGCTACATTATATGGTCATAGGTATGTAGAGACTCCTAATTATTGAGTTCAGGTATTTGACCCCCACACCCTTTACTAATACCCCTTTTCCACCAAATCAGTTCCAGGGCTGGTTCGGAGCCGGTGCTGGTTCACAACTCGTTCAACTTGCGAGCCAGCTGAGAACCAGTTTGCTTTTCCCTAGCTCGCGGGGCTAAGCAGAGCCACATCATTACGTCGCTGCATATGTCATTACGTCGCTGTACACGTCAGTTACATCGCTGTATACGGAAGTTACGGCGCTACGTTTGCATAAACCTTGGCGCGAATATCAAAGCAAAAACAACACGGAAGAAGCAGCAGCGGCAACAGCAATAATAAATTACTTCGTTTGTACAGCTGCTGCTTCTCGTCGCTTAAAAATGGCGATCTGTTGCGGTCTTATTGTTGTTGGTCTTAACAACTCCGCCCCCCGCTGACGTAAGCGGTTCTTTCCTCTGGCCCAGCAGAGAGTTGGTGCTAGCCTGGAACCGGTTTTTCTGGCCCCAGAGCCAGTTCTTTGTCAGTGGAAACAGAAAACCCGGTTCCAAACTAAGCACTGGCCCCGAACCAGCCCTGGAACTGCTTTAGTGGAAAAGGGGCATAACAGGTGCATAAAATCCAGCACACAGCCATGAAATCCCTGTAGACAAACGCTGGTGGTAGAATGGGTCATACTGAGGAGCTCTGTGACTTACAATGCGGCACTGTCGCAGGACACCAACTTTGGCACAAGGTAGTTTGTGAAATTTCTGCCCCAAAGGCGAAACTTTTGTTCCCCAAGTTCTGTTATTCTACAATGGAAACTACGAGGACCAAGAGCAGCTCAGCCATGAAGCTGGAGACCCCACAAGCTTGCACAATGGCATGCTGAAGTGTGTTGCACATAAACATTGCTTTGCCTCTGTTGCGTCACTCATTTGTCACTTGCATCACTTCCAGTGTGCCTCTGGAAGCAACATCAGGAGCTTCATGAAATGGGTTTCCATAACCGGGCAGCCGCACATCAGCATAACTGTGTCCGTGCCGGGTGTCTGCTGGAGTGGTGTAAAGCATCATCACTGGAAATGTGTCCTGTGGACAGATTAATGACTCGTCACTATCTGGCAGCCTGAGTGATGTATACAGTGGGGCAAAAAAGTATTTAGTCAGTCACCAATTGTGCAAGTTCTCCCACTTAAAAAGATGAGAGGCCTGTAATTTTCATCATGGGTACACTTCAACTATGAGAGACAGAATGAGAAAAAAAAATCCAGAAAATCACATTGTCTGATTTTTAAAGAATTTATTTGCAAATTACGGTGGAAAATAAGTATTTGGTCAATAACAAAAGTTCATCTCAATACTTTGTTATATACCCTTTGTTGGCAATGACAGAGGTCAAACGTTTTCTGTACGTCTTCACAAGGTTTTCACACACTGTTGCTGGTATTTTGGCCCATTCCTCCATGCAGATCTCCTCTAGAGCAGTGATGTTTTGGGGCTGTCGCTGGGCAACACGGACTTTCAACTCCCTCCAGAGATTTTCCATGGGGTTGAGATCTGGAGACTGGCTAGGCCACTCCAGGACCTTGAAATGCTTCTTACGAAGCCACTCCTTCGTTGCCCGGGCGGTGTGTTTGGGATCATTGTCATGCTGAAAGACCCAGCCACGTTTCATCTTCAATGCCCTTGCTGATGGAAGGAGGTTTTCACTCAAAATCTCACGATACATGGCCCCATTCATTCTTTCCTTTACACGGATCAGTCGTCCTGGTCCCTTTGCAGAAAAACAGCCCCAAAGCATGATGTTTCCACCCCCATGCTTCACAGTAGGTATGGTGTTCTTTGGATGCAACTCGGCATTCTTTCTCCTCCAAACACGACAAATTGAGTTTTTACCAAAAAGTTCTATTTTGGTTTCATCTGACCATATGACATTCTCCCAATCCTCTTCTGGATCATCCAAATGCTCTCTAGCAAACTTCAGGCGGGCCTGGACATGTACTGGCTTAAGCAGGGGGACACGTCTGGCACTGCAGGATTTGAGTCCCTGGCGGCGTAGTGTGTTACTGATGGTAGTCTTTGTTACTTTGGTCCCAGCTCTCTGCAGGTCATTCACTAGGTCCCCCCGTGTGGTTCTGGGATTTTTGCTCACCGTTCTTGTGATCATTTTGACCCCATGGGATGAGATCTTGCGTGGAGCCCCAGATCAAGGGAGATTATCAGTGGTCTTGTATGTCTTCCATTTTCTAATAATTGCTCCCACAGTTGATTTCTTCACACCAAGCTGCTTACCTATTGCAGATTCAGTCTTCCCAACCTGGTGCAGGTCTACAATTTTGTTTCTGGTGTCCTTTGACAGCTCTTTGGTCTTGGCCATAGTGGAGTTTGGAGCGTGACTGTTTGAGGTTGTGGACAGGTGTCTTTTATACTGATAACGAGTTCAAACAGGTGCCATTAATCCAGGTAACGAGTGGAGGACAGAGGAGCCTCTTAAAGAAGTTGTTACAGGTCTGTGAGAGCCAGAAATCTTGCTTGTTTGTAGGTGACCAAATACTTATTTTACAGAGGAATTAACGAATTAATTCATAAAAATCCTACAATGTGATTTCCTGGATTCTTTCCCCCCATTCTGTCTCTCATAGTTGAGTGTACCTATGTCCACATATTTTTGCTCATGTCTAGATATGCAGGAAAATGCTTGGAAAATATTAGCGTAAGGACCTCTTTTGGCCCAGAATATTTCTTGAGAAGCTGAAATGACTGAAAGGAACAGCTATTTAGTGTATTCAATGGAATCCAAGCTAAATTAGTTTGCTCTATGCCGACTAGGATTTTCTTGTTTGCAGTGTTGGCACAGCTGTGCAATATTAACGTTCATTTAATTAAGGTGTCATTTCAGTTACAATGATATTGCCGAGGGATTTCTTGATTTTAAAATGCTGTCCTCATGGAGCCTTACAAGAAATTTAATTAAAGTAGCCAATTCATGGTGGATGGAGATTATCATCATGGTTTATGGGATGTTGCAGTAGAGTCAATGTTATGATTAGCTAACGTTTTGTAATTCCTGTAATTTCTTGTAAAGGTCTTGGCTCATAAGTGAAATTCTCACTTCCAGTTTTCCAACACAGTGTGGGAAAGCAGAGGGAAACTTTCAGTAGTTGCGCCCTTGTGCAGATAGTTAGGTTAAATATTAAAAATTTGTGCACCAATTTTTTTGTGGTGTTTGAACATCAACAGAGGGTCAAAATTAGACATGCAGGGCCAAAAACATACCTACAGCCCACTGATTTATTTGGTTGAAGGTCCCTTTGCGAGTTGCGCCTTGATCAAACACTTGGTAGCCATCAACAAGCTTGTGGCAGAATTGATTTTGGATATTTCACCACTCCTTTTTGGTAGAATTAGATTCAGTTTGTTGATTTCCTGGTATGGTCCTGATTTTTAAGCACAGTCTACGTCATTTCGATAGGGTTGAGGCTAAGACTTGGGGAAGGGCATTCCAAAAGCTTAATATTAGCTGCCTTTATCCATTCCACACCAGCAGGGATGAGAGTTTTTGGCGGATTTCCGCTTTTTCTGAGCAAATATCGATATTATGCCAAATCTGTTGAGTTGAGGTTTTTTTTTTTTTCCTCCATTGAGGGGGGTTGGGGTATGTTCCTTCGTGATACTCAAGCGTACGACGATGTTACATGTTTACATTTTCGCCATCTTTAGTCTCGCTAAGTCTCGCAGTAGAATACGTGTTATCTACAATGTAATTGGCCAAAACATCGCTGGCGAGAGCATGATAGCCAATCATAACAGTTCTTACAAGAGTGTGGGAGAGAACAAAAGCCAATCATAACAGTTCTTACAAAAGTACCCGCATCTGTTCTATTTTATCGAAACTTGCACATGTTCATCGTCGCTGTGCTTCAAAAATACGTTTCTCTTTCGTATCGGCTTTTTTATTCAAAATGCCGAATACAGTTGACAAGCGAGACGAAGCGAAGGTACTTGAAATCGATGCTGGTATAAAAAACAGAGAGGACTGACAAGCTTTTGTCTTTGGCCAAAAGGCTGAAGAAGTTGTCGAAATGATTAAATGAAAATGAGAAGTGAGTGTGAACTATAAATAATTGTATAAAGTGTACATAGACATTATCCCATAAACTTAGCATTCGTTTGATTTAATACATTGAACATGTATATGATGGTCAGTAAATCTGAATTAATGCTGACGGTTTTGAAAACTTAAATATTTCAAGACTTTGAAATCGTATGCAACTAATGAGGACATCGGGTGACTGACCATTTCTCCCTAAGAAATTTAATTTAATATATGAACATTTTGATAATTAATAAAACTTATGTTTAATGTGAATTTAGTTTGTCATTTTTGTTGATCATAAATTATAACCATACCATTGAATGTAGAATGTGATTTTATTTTGAATTCAAACAATACTCCTATTGATTTGAAACACATTTTCATGTAAATATATAAAAAAGACAACAGATTTTTTTTATCTACTACAGCTCAGATTGCAGGAAAAGTGGTTTGTAAGGCCTTATTTTTCAAAATTTTCCTGGGGGGGTATCCCTCCCAGACCCCCGGCTTCGGGCGCCATCTTGTTTTCTGCTTTTTTGGTGACCACCCACTCTCATCCCTGCACCAGCTCTGGTGTGTGTGGGGATCATTGTCCTGTTGGAACACCCAATTCTGAGGTAGTCTTCCATCTTTTTAATCATGTGTAACAGTTGGTACAGTGTGTTTTTGGTGCTGAATGCCTCACCTTGACTCCTCCAAGCATACCTCTCGTCATTGTGGCTATACAACGCAATCTTTCTCATCTGACCATCTCCAGAAGGCTTTTGCTTAGTCCATGTGGTCGCTTTATTCAAGTTCGAAGGTGTTGATTTTCTATCAGGTGCTTCTTTCTTGGATGACGGCCTCTCAGTTCATGGTGATGTAGATCACGCTTGACTGTAAACAGTGACACTGGTGTTCCAGCAGCTTCAAGTTTGTGGTCTACACCTTGGTGGTTCCTGGGTTCTTCCTGACCATTCAAACCAATTTCCTCTCAGCTGAGGGGGACCGTTTGGGCCTTCTTCCAGACAAGTGGCTACACCTCCCAGTAAATTGTCAAATCAACCCTTATTACTTGGGAACCGAGAAACTACCAGTTGCAGTCAATCGTGATGACTAACAGGAAGTTAAAAGGCCTTGGCAAGTTAAGACATTTTGGAAGTTTCAGCACCACTGAATTTAGAATCTCAGTACATGTGTAAATGTTTGACCTTTTGTATTTATAATTTTGACCCTGTGTTTTCAGAAAACCCAAAATAAATTAACTTGTGCACCAAATTCTTTTTTTTCTATTAAAGATGTTGTGTCGTCATTCTGCCACAGAAGAACAGTTCAACGAGATCATTGAAAACCAAATATTGCCATGACATTCATGTCCGTGTTGAGTGTATGTAAACTTCTGACCACAGCTATCTAGGCACTATGAACCTGTGAGTGGCATCAAGCATGTTTTCCCCTGCTGTAATATCTGTGCAATCAGATTAGCCAGTGCCAGTGTTAGCCTAATTCCTAATTGACTGAGGGCACCAGGAAGCAAGTTACAAGCAAGATCTGTTCTAACTGCTATTTTTTTTCCTTTTTTCTTCCCCCCTGTCATGGTGTGTGCATGTGTGTGTGACTAGGAAACTCAGCGTTTGTTGGCAGAGCCCGTGCCAGGCATTAAAGCGGAGCCCGATGAAGGGAATGCTCGCTACTTCCATGTGGTCATCGCTGGACCTCAGGACTCCCCCTTTGAGGGAGGGACTTTTAAACTTGAACTCTTTCTTCCTGAAGAATACCCCATGGCAGCTCCAAAAGTACGATTCATGACCAAAATATATCATCCCAATGTTGATAAGCTGGGGAGAATATGCCTAGATATCTTGAAAGGTAAGTAACCTGAGAGTTATTTTTAATTCCCTTTGCATGGCTTATTGTTTCTAGATTACGTTGGTGTTTGGCTTCAGTACGTTGCACAGATAAAGAACTGGCCTGACGATAAATTATTCCATACAGTAATCTGCACTTACTAATACCCCTTTTCCACCAAATCAGTTCCAGGGCTGGTTCAGGGCCGGTGCTGGTTCACAACTCGTTCAACTTGCGAGCCAGCTGAGAACCAGTTTGCTTTTCCATAGCTCGCGGTGCTAAGGGAAGCCACGTCAGTTACGTCGCTGTATACATCAGTTGCGTCGCTACGTTTGCATAAACCTTCGTGCGAATATCGAAGCAAAAACAACACGGAAGAAGCAGCAGCAGCAACAGCAATAATAATAATGGATGACTTCGCGTTTGTACAGCTGCTGCTTCTTGTCGCTTAAAAATGGCGATCTTGCGCGGTCTTGTTATTGTTGTCGGTCTTAACAAACACACACCCCCCCCACCCACCCACCCACTGATGTAAGCGGTTCTTTCCTCTGGCCCAGCAGAGAGTTGGTGCTAGCCTGGAACCGGTTTTTCTGGCCCCAGAGCCAGTTCTTTGTCAGTGGAAACAGAAAACCCGGTTCCAAACTAAGCACTGGCCCCGAACCAGCCCTGGAACTGCTTTGGTGGAAAAGGGGCATCAGAGGACTTCTGTAAAATGATTCACAGTTTAGGCCTGATAGCTTGAACCCATCACAGTCCAATCTGCAAATTATCAGAGGATGGACCTGGTAATCAGAAACCTAGCCACAGAACCTGGGTGTTGCTTTAGCAAACTTACCAAATTTTAGTGATGAACATTGTGATTTGTTGTTGTATTTTGGCAGGATTGGATAGTGTTACATACCTGACTGAGAATTTGACAATTACGATCATCTAATTATCTGTTTACCTGAGACTGTTTTTTACTTGCCATTTTGGCTGGATGGCTATTTAGGATCCTGCTGCTTTCAAGTTTTCATGTACAGAGAGCCTTCTGTGTAAGATGTGTAATGTTCCCAAACTTTATAGGGCATCAAAAATTATTTATTACGCATTGATTGATTATTTTAATGGAGAACAGTAAAGCATTTAGCAGGGTTCTCCAGAAAATCTGAAGTGGCCGGCTTTAAAAAAAAAAAAGTGGCTCTAGAATGTGCTAATGCTCAGTGGATCTGGGGGCATTCCCCCCTCCCCCCACACACAAAAAAAAGGATTTTTAAACTTGCATGCCTTCTAGCGGTCTCTGGTGCATTCTCGGCTCGTAAATTATTAACCATTTCCCTGTAAAATACTTGCAAAACATGTATGAAATTTCCCTCCAGATGCGTGTGCTTGGCTTTCTTATGCCGCTTTTCCACTACCAACGCGGCTGAGTCGGGCTGAGCCGTGCCGTGCTGAGTCGGGCTGAGCGGGGCTGTTGGAGTTGCATTTCGACTACAACCGCGCTGAACCGTGCTGGCTGGAAGTGGGTGGACATATTGGGTGGAGTTAGCGAAAGTGGGTGGACGTCACGTGATGTCGTTAAGCAGCGCAAACAGTGACATCAGTGATCTTTTAAGCGGTAGTCTCACGACCCGAATAGTAAACAATAAACATGGAGGACATGGAGTCGTTAGTGTTGCTGGTCTTGGTGCTGTGGCTTGTTGTCACCGACAACTCCAACAGATACTGGCAAGAGCGTATAGATGAGGCGAGGCGCATAAGGCTTCAGAAATTCTCGTAATTCGTAATTATTCTCCTTCCGGGTTTGCGGTGTTTACAGATCCCAGCGTGCTCGCGGGGCGTGTGTGAGCATGTGAGGACACGCCTCCTCACCAATCAGTGCACAGGGGAGTGTCTGCTCACGCCCCCAGCCTCACTCGGCACGGTTTGGCTCGCTTCAGCCCCACTCCAAAACGGTGCGAGTTTTAGGGGCTAAGCAGGGCTGAAGCGAGCTGAGTCGTGCTGGTTTTTGGTAGTCGAAACGCGAGCCGTGTCGGGCTGAAGCGAGCTGAAGTGAGCTGAAAAAGGGTAGTGGAAAAGGGCCATTAGTTACTCTCTGTAGTATACTGCCTGGCTCTGTAACACAACTACATACGCTATGGCAGGGGTGTCCAAACTGATCCATAAAGGGCCGTATGGCTGCAGGTTTTCATTCCAGCCATGCAGCAGCACACCTGACTTGGCTCATTCAATCAACTGACACACCCACCCTTTAATCAAGGGTGGGTGTGGCTGCAAGTATTTGACTGTGTGAAGACAGTTCAGTTGATTGAATGAGCCAAGTCAGGTGTGCTGCTGCATGGCTGGAATGAAAACCTGCAGCCACACGGCCCTTCATGGGATCAGTTTGGACACCCCTGCGCTACGGCATGGTCACGTCGTCCGGCTCAGCCAATCAGAGCATGAGAATCAATCAACAAATATGGTGTCGCTTCCGAGCATGTTTGGACCCAAATCAAAGACAAATTCATGGTGGAATAATTGGATTTGCAGCAAATTATGGGCAGTGGAGACAGTATAAATTGCTTGAACATTGAAAGGCAATTTGTAAATCCCCCCGCCGGGATCGAGTAGCTGGCAGAGAAAATCGCCAGTTGCTGGCGCTTGTGGACATCTCTGATTTTAGGGATTTTATTTATTTTAATAGAGACATGCCTTTTTTTTTTTAAATCATTAATTTTACATATAGGTTAAGTTTGCTTGAATTAAAACTTGAACTAATATTAACTAGGTTATTGTAGGATGATTTTTAAGATGATTGATCACCTTTGAATTATGGGTTGTTTTACTATCAGGGTACGCAAGCTAAAAATCACATTTAACACTTATTATCTTCAATATCAAAAGGCTTGACGAAATAAACTTGGTTGTTTATTGTAGCCCTGTGATAGCTCTATTTACCATGCAAAAAAAAATTTGGTGATAACGTTATTTTTGGTGAATGTATGGCAATGTGTGTCATATTTAGCAAAATTACTCATGTCATTTAGAAAAAGTGCTTTTTTGACCACAGGTAGCTCCAAAAGGGATGCACTTACATCATTCTTTATACCATAAAACACACATTTGGTTCCATATCATTGGAAACATAGTTAAGTTTTAATGTTGAATGCCAGTAAGTTTTCAGACTATTTTGATCAAATTAGTATGTAATTGTGTCAAAAAAAAAGTCCTCTCCGAGACAGCTAATTTTTCAATATAAAATAACATATCTAAAATGATTATTTTCATCCTAAAATGTGGTCAAGATATTGGGACATAAATATTAGAGACAACTAACACAAAGCTTACAGCCTTCTATTTAAAAGCACTGTGGAAGTAGTGGATTCTGAATTGTCAAAAAAAATGTCCTCTCTGAGAATCACTTCATTTGTTTCTCCCATCTTATAGCAGATTACACAAAACTACCATACACACATGTCAAAAAATTACCTGAAATCTGTTCTTTAACTTGTCCTTCACTTAAAAACTGGTACAAGAACCAGTTTGAATCAATCTGAATTTTGGACCCCTGTGACACAAACTTTGTACCCTGATTGTAAAACAACCCTGATTGACTCATTTTGGCCCTCACACCTGGTATTAACAGCCATTTTGAGTGATTCGATCATAAGTGAACAGCTGAGACCATCGACTGTAGAAAACCTGGATAGTGTGGCTCAGTGCCTCCTGTTCAATAGAAATGAAGGCAAAGTATCTCTGTAGTGTTGTCAAATTTGGAACCAGAGTCTGTGCAGTAGAATCTTTCCGCTGCTATAGGCTGTGCAATAAAGACGAGAGCTGGAGTCGGGTATATCCGCTCCTTTGGCAGGCCCGCTTCTTTCTTCCAATCATTAGGACTAGAAGTGATCAGATGAATACAGGTGCATTTCTCATTGTCTTTATTACGTGTTTCCAGGGAGCTTAAATATGGTCCTTTTCCACTACCCTTTTTCAGCTCACTTCAGTCCGACACAGCTCGCGTTTCGACTACCTCAGAACAGCACGACTCAGCTCGCTTCAGCCCTGCTTAACACCCAAAACTTGCACGGTTTTGGAGTGGGGCTGAAGCGAGCCAAACCGAGCCGAGTGGGGCTAGGGGCGTGAGGAGACACTCCCCTGTGCACTGATTGGTGAGGAGGAGTGTCCTCACACGCCCCGCGAGCACGCTGGGATCTGTAAACACCATAAACCCGGAAGAATTACGAGAATTTCTGAAGCCGTATGCGCCTCGCCTCATCTATACGCTCTTGCCAGTATCTGTTGGCGTTGTCGGTGACAACAAGCCACAGCACCAAGACCAGCAACACTAACGACTCCATGTCCTCCATGTTTATTGTTTACTATCCGGGTCGTGAGACTACCGCTTAAAAGCTCACTGATGTCACTGTTTGCGCCGCCTAACGACATCACGTGACATCCACCCACTTTCGCTAACTCCACCCAATGTGTCCACCCACTTCCAGCCAGCACGGTTCAACGCGGTTGTAGTCGAAATGCAACTCCAACAGCCCCGCTCAGCTCGACTCAGCCCAACTCAGCCGCGTTTGTAGTGGAAAAGCGGCATTAGTTTCATTGATGCGGATGCATTTAGGAAGGACGGTTATCACTTAAACTGAAAATTCGCTGAAGTTGTGTTACCCGTTCATCTCCGGTAAGTAAATAACTCGTTACCCGTGGCTGTTCTGAATGCGTTGTAAACTAACTAGCCTGCTTATAAAATCCATCCTACAGAGATGTCTACAAGTGCTGGCGACTGGCGGTTTTCTCCGCCTATACAGATGGTCTGTGCTGGCTACTCGATCCCAGAAAAACACAACTTTCAATGGTCAAGCGATTTTATTTAAAAAAAAAAAAATTATCTCCACTGCCCATAATTTGCTGCAAATCCGCTTATTTCACTACAAAATTGCCTTCGATTCAGGTCTAGCATGACTGGAAGCGACACCATGCTTGATCGATTCTCGCACTCTGATTGGCTGAGCCGGACCACGTGACCACACTGTAGCGTATGTAGTTATGATACAGAACCAGGCAGCATACTACAGAGGGTAACTGAGAGAGCCAATCGCGCACACATCTGGAGGGAAATTTCATACATATTTTGCAGGTATTTAAAGTGAAATGGTGAGTAGTGTATTAGCTGAGAATGCACCAGAAGGCCTGTAAATTTCAAAATTTTCTTGGGGGGCCATGCCCCTAAAAACCCCTAGAATTAAGCCAGTATCTCACTGGGCTGCGACAGCTTGCGACAAATTGCGAATGTCATTCGCGAAAGAGTTTCAAAAGTGTCTTGAAACATTCGCGGGGCTTCTCAATTTCCTCGCGCTCCTTCATTGCTGAAATTTTGAACATATTCAAAAAATTGGTGCGGCACAATTTCTCTCAAAATAGCCGCAAATGTGTCGCAAAGCCATCAGGAACCCTTCTCAAGTCAGTTTCCGTGAGACAGGAAGTGCGAGTGTATGGGTAATATCTCACTGGGCTGCGACAGCCTGCGACTATTTGGAGACACAACAATTGCGGTAAAATATGCCAATATCAATTCGGTGTGATTCCAAGTGAAAATTGTTGCTAATTCGCATATTTTATCACAATTGTTGTGTCTCCAAGTAGTTGCGGGCTGTCGCAGCCCAGTGAGATGCTACCCTTAGCCGCCTACTACGTTTATTTATTTAAGCCAGCTACTGCAGATTTTCTGGAGAACCCTGGTCCTAATGTTATTGGTAGCTGTTCACTGCCGAACATCTGGCTTTTGGGGGCCGATTTAATCGTTAATACTGAACTAATATAACTATCAAGGTAGGTATATGGGAAGGTAGTGATTAAACTAGCCTTTTCTTTCCTTTGAAATCTCTAGATGTTTGAAATGCTTTTAATAGAAATGGCTAACAGTTTGTATTAGTGCATGTGTCCAGAAAAGTTCAAATATGTAGGCGTGACTGGGTGTGATGCAGCTGGTCTCTCCCAGCCAAGGCTGTCAATCACTTCATTCCCAAGTGTAGCCACACCTTGTTATATAGTGGATGTAATATTTTAAAAACTAATCTGAGGGAAAATAAATGTGCAGAGATCAGTGTAGGGGGAAAACCGTTCAAATTAGATACTTTGGATGGAAAGACGGGTTGGTTCAGAAAAGTCACCTGGGAGGAGAAAAAAAAAAAGACTGTTTTGTCATTGAAATGTGGGAATGGGCGATGCGAGAAATTGGCATGGTGCCAGCCAGCAGGGGCACTAGACATTGGGGGGGGGGGGGTATTTTATTCTATTTATTTTTAATAGAGATGGCACATTGTCCGTGTCTTATACAGTCGATGACCAAGACATGTAGTTATTTGCATCGAGCAGTACGAATGCGTCTCCTGTGACCACTTGCATTCGGATTTCGTGCATCAGTTCCTCTGGAGGAAGGGGGGTTGCACGTATTTATTACTGCAGCTTTCTGCTGCATTTGTTTTCAGGCAGAAATGCCCCATGAGTCCTGTTTTATGGACATGTATGGACTGTTTTAACAGCGCTTTGTCAGATGAGATGCCAAAATGCATTACAAAAAGGATAGAGTGCACCAAAGAGTTATCAGTTCAGCATGATTTCCAAACAGTCTTGCAATGACTTTTATATAGTTTCCCAACTACAGCAGTGATGCAGTTGATTGGCGTTCTTTTTTTCTTGTCCAGGATGTGTCAAAACCCATTCCTGTTCATACTACAAATCTGAGCTTGCCATATGCGTCCAAGACCACCTTTGAATTTGGTTTGAATGAGCAGAACTGTGTGTCTGAGAGCCATTTTACCCTGTTTACACCTGAACTGAGCTCTGTTCGCTTATGACTGGATCACCTATTATTCATATTAATTCCTTAATATCCTGTGGAACAATACATGTTTAAAAGGGAAAGTCATTTAGGCACGTTATTAAGGCTGTAGCACCGGTACAGCTCACATGCATGTGAAGGTCATGTGACCTACTGACAATCAAGCATAACCATGCTCCCTAAAGCAAGCGGGTATAATAAATATAAAACCAGTTTGCTTGCACTTATGAGATGTAGGTAGTCTGCATGGAACTGCATTCTGACAAGCATGCATACTTCATGAAAACACTTCCATTTCTGCAGTGTGCAGATCGTTTATCCCATGCGAATCGATCATAATTCTTTCAGATGCACATCTGGAAATATCCTGTTGGAATAGAACCAAGATGCAGACTTTACATGATTGCCATCTCATATCGGTCTGTCCACATGGCTATGAGTGAGACTTGTCAGAGCACAAAGAGGTCAATGTTAAAGGGGAACTGAAGGCAATTTTTTTTTTTATCATTAAAATTCTATCTCATTTTATTAAATATAGGAATGCATTTTTGATTGCTATTTTGTCACTGCTATAGCAAGTTATGAGTGTTTGAAATATGCTATGTAATACATCAGTCCATATGTCAAAGCAATGGGCGTAAACGAGATTTCGTTGAGACCTGTGCGAGACATCTTAAGACGGAAGTAAAGCGTACAGCGGAAATCAAAGCGACCAACATCTGCCAACGTCGTCAAAAGACGCGCGCGCCCTCTTGCGAATGCTGATGTAATCAAGCCGGAAGTTTTCCCTGTGTCTGAAATCGCTCCCTACACACTATATAGGGCACTATAATACAGGGTTTTCATTAGTAACCGATTGCTGATGGAAATCATCGGTTGTAATGTCGTCTGAATCGGTTGTTTTTCGGCCAAGTGCAATTTTCCTGTAATTGTTCGAACTTTCTCGTTGGACTTATTTGAAAAGGAACGCCGTTACTTGCACACCGTTTGGTTGCTGAGGCTGTGTACATGTGACTAAATAAAAGGTGGGAACCGATTGGCTAATCCTTCTTATATACCTCCAATCATTTAGTGCGTATTAAATTATAGCATATCACATGGTTCCCACATGGTAAGATGACGACCCTATCCTGTATGGCAGGGGTGGGCAGTTATTTTTTCCATGGGGCCACATGAGAAACAGAATTTTGTAGAGGGCCGGACCAAAAGGCTGAACTAAATTCTGCATAATATTAATTGTATTTCTTTATATAAAGCAGTAAATAACATTTGTTTTTACAAGCTGCTAAGACTGGTCAGAGTATGGGAAAAACGAGGCTGCCTTACAAAAAATTCAATCAAATTTCCCAAAACAATGGTTAACAAAATGTGAACGTTTGTACCTTTTTTTTTTTTTTTTCAGTCACATTCACCCCAAAACACAATAAAGACATCACAATATTGTCTTTCTACTCCAAATATCAAGCAAGATACATCATATTATAATGATGCCCACATTTGTAGTCTAATCACCTCATTTGGTGTTTTTCAGTTTTTTATTTGTTCAGTGAGAGAAATCTAGTCTCTGTTGGTCTTTAACGAGTGCATCAGAGTCAGGTTGAATGTCTGAGGTGGAGATGCGAAGCTCAGCTGACAGATGATGATCAGTCGATTCGGTGTAGGGATCAGATCTACAAAGTGATGAGATGGTTCTCGTTGCCTTCTCTGGTTTTCAACAAAGTTGGAGGTATTGAGTTTCTATTAGTATGTGATTTTGAAATATCCAAACTGCCCATAAAACTTTCTCAATTTCACCAACAGGCTCTGTTATATTGGAAAATGATATTCAAACATAATTTCAGCCCCCATAATGTGCCATTGTGGAATAATAGGGTGATATTGAGTCAGAGGAGGTCTATGTTTATGGAAGACTGGATGGCAAAACACAAATTTGGTCTGTTGTGCATGTTTTGGATGGAAATGGAAACATACTTGAGCTAAATGATTTTAATGCTAAATATAGTACGAGTTGCTCCAGGGAGACCTATAGGAAAGTCACGCAGAATATCCCAAGAGCCTTTATCCATTTGATTAAGAATAATATTTGGAACATACCAACTCCAAATTTACACAAAGTAAAGATAGATGATCTGGATTTAGTAAACGAAAAATGTAACAAATTTTTAAGGCAGTATTTTTAGTAAACACTTTACATCCAAGTATAACAAAAAGCTCACTCATTTCTGAAAGATTATAACAATTCTGATTTATCTATTCGAACAAGATACTTAATTCCCAATTTCCCCAAAATGTAAAGTTGTTCATTTTAAAACTATAACATTTATCCCTCAAATGAATTTATAAAAAGATTTAAATTTGATGTAGAAAACTGTTATTTGTAAAACAGATATGGAAACGACAGAGCACCTGTTTTACAAATGTGAAATTGTCCAAAGTTTGTGGAAATCTCTCTATGATTTAATATCGTCCAGCTCCAGAAACACTGACTCCTGGTCCTTTCAAAATATTCAAATGGGAGTAATCCTTAACGATAAAAGAACTGAGTTTTTGGTGAATAATCTCATTATTTTTACAAAATATTACGTACACAAGTGTCGATATGCCAAATCACCCCCTTCATGGCCTGCTCTTAAGAATGAATTGTCCTTGTTACAAAAGTGTCTGAAATATATAAACAATCCCCATGCAAATATACTGGACACATTCATAGCAGAAGTTAACCTTTCATAAACCCCCTTTTTTTTTTTTTTCTTACATATATTGAGAGATGAGATGTACTGTATAGATATGTACAACCCCGATTCCAAAAAAGTTGGGACAAAGTACAAATTGTAACTAAAAACGGAATGCAATAATTTACAAATCTCAAAAACTGATATTGTATTCACAATAGAACATGGACAACATATCAAATGTCGAAAGTGAGGCATTTTGAAATTTCCTGCCAAAATTTCATGACAGCAACACATCTCAAAAAAGTTGGGATGGGGCAATAAGAGGCTGGAAAAGTTAAAGGCACAAAAAAGGAACAGCTGGAGGACCAAATTGCAACTCATTAGGTCAATTGGCAATAGGTCATTAACATGACTGGGTATAAAAAGAGCATCTTGGAGTGGCAGCGGCTCTCAGAAGTAAAGATGGGAAGAGGATCACCAATCCCCCTAATTCAGCGCCGACAAATAGTGGAGCAATATCAGAAAGGAGTTCGACAGTGTAAAATTGCAAAGAGTTTGAACATATCATCTACAGTGCATAATATCATCAAAAGATTCAGAGAATCTGGAAGAATCTTTGTGCGTAAGGGTCAAGGCCGGAAAACCATACTGGGTGCCCGTGATCTTCGGGCCCTTAGACGGCACTGCATCACATACAGGCATGCTTCTGTATTGGAAATCACAAAATGGGCTCAGGAATATTTCCAGAGAACATTTATCTGTGAACACAATTCACCGTGCCATCCGCTGTTGCCAGCTAAAACTCTATAGTTCAAAGAAGAAGCCGTATCTAAACACGATCCAGAAGCGCAGACGTCTTCTCTGGGCCAAGGCTCATTTAAAATGGACTGTGGCAAAGTGGAAAACTGTTCTGTGGTCAGACGAATCAAAATTTGAAGTTCTTTATGGAAATCAGGGACGCCGTGTCATTCGGACTAAAGAGGAGAAGGACGACCCAAGTTGTTATCAGCGCTCAGTTCAGAAGCCTGCATCTCTGATGGTATGGGGTTGCATTAGTGCGTGTGGCATGGGCAGCTTACACATCTGGAAAGACACCATCAATGCTGAAAGGTATACCCAGGTTCTAGAGCAACATATGCTCCCATCCAGATGACGTCTCTTTCAGGGAAGACCTTGCATTTTCCAACATGACAATGCCAAACCACATACTGCATCAATTACAGCATCATGGCTGTGTAGAAGAAGGGTCCGGGTACTGAACTGGCCAGCCTGCAGTCCAGATCTTTCACCCATAGAAAACATTTGGCGCCTCATAAAACGGAAGATACGACAAAAAAGACCGAAGACAGTTGAGCAACTAGAATCCTCCATTAGACAAGAATGGGTTAACATTCCTATCCCTAAACTTGAGCAACTTGTCTCCTCAGTCCCCAGACGTTTACAGACTGTTGTAAAGAGAAAAGGGGATGTCTCACAGTGGGAAACATGGCCTTGTCCCAACTTTTTTGAGATGTGTTGTTGTCATGAAATAGGGGACTACATAGGTGGCAAAATGTAGGGTTTTTTTCCCTGCCATGGAAGTGCACTTGCATACCGAGGAGGAAGCCATTTGCATTACAGCTGTGAATGAGGATTCAAAATGGCGGCTCGGCTCGGTTTTCCCTTTCAGGCGCTCTCGTTTTCTGTTAGAATTTGGTAAAGAAAAAAATATATATTTACCAGATTAAGGTCGGTCCGTATGGTGAAATACCGTGACCTCGGCCTTGAATACTGACCTCAGCCCAGAGGGCCTTGCTCAGTACTTTCAAGACCTCAGTCACAGTATTTGTCATTCCTGTGTTTGTCACGAACACTGTAAAGCACGTTTGTTTGATCGCATTTCTACCAGTTCGGTAGCACTGGGGGTGGGGCATGGACGTCATTTGCATTTCAAGGAATCCAATAATGCTGTGGGACACTGGGCCAGACTGCAGAAGTGGGGTTGGGGTTTTTTGTTTTTTTTTTAAATAATTATTGTGGTCTTGTTAGATATGCGCATACTTAACAGAAAACGTTTTTATCCACAAGGAAACAAGTTCAAGGGCCAATTCCAATACAGTGGAGCGCCGTTATAACATGGTAGTTGGGATCTGAAGAATCTGACTGTGTTCTGATTGAATCCGTGTTATAACGGTATAGAAAATCTGGCATGTCTCGAAGAGATTTTATTTTAAGTTGACTGTCTGTGTTTAGAAATATGTAAAAATATTTTGTTGCCGGTGTTTCAAATACAATTACTATGCCGCTACTGATAAATGATTATCAACAAGCAATGCGTATTTATGCATGTTATTTAAATAAATGTTATTTGCATGCATTTTTATGTATTTATAAATAAATTTTAATCACTTATTCTTTACAAAACTTTTTTCTATAGTGACATCCTATGGTGGTAGATAGATGTAAGGGCAGGAAGAATTTGTTTTAATAGGAAAACAATCAAGCTTGTAACTCCAAAACGCTAGGCAGGATCAAACACAGTGAACAGGCACAGGTCGCGCGAGGCACAAACAGACTAGATGAGGTAAAGACAACAGCAGACTCCAAAACGAGAGCCGAAAACTAGAATAGCAATATAAACATAAGGCTTGGTAAGAGTCGCACTGAACACAATACTTCGCAACGTCTGCAAGAGTTCAGCGTCCTCATAAGCACGTGCTGATTGCGCTCGAATCTGGGTCAGGTGCATGTAATTAGTCTTTGAGGTGCACG
This sequence comes from Neoarius graeffei, assembly GCF_027579695.1. Lineage (NCBI taxonomy): Eukaryota > Metazoa > Chordata > Actinopteri > Siluriformes > Ariidae > Neoarius > Neoarius graeffei. The sequence goes on from NC_083574.1 coordinate 48,754,421, forward strand.
CTGCTCAGAGCACGCCCGGCGTGAACGTGACATCTGTACAGCGTAGTAGCACTGCCTAGTTAATTAGGAGTTATAATGAAATCACAGTAGCAGTAAGAAGAATATAGACAATCACGTAATAATTAACTGCATGTAATAAGTAAATGAGAAGTGTTCAAAGAATTGAGCGATTATTGTGCAGCAAGCACAGTTCAGCCATAGCGCACACCATGGTGCATTTTAATCTTTGGTTTTACTGAAAAAGCCTAACTTTCATTTGTTGAAATTTCTCTCGTGTGGGCCTGTAGTTGGACGAAATGAAGCATGTTTCGTAGATGTGTGATGCCTAGTCTGGCTAACGCGACTTCAAAGCTCTGCGAGCATATGGTCTGGCAAAGATATTAAGCCCAACCGTTTCCCAAAGCGCGTGGTTGACCCGCCTCCCTGAAATGCCTCAGTTTGCTACTGGTCGAAGCCAGAAAAGGCTGTGACGAAGCTTAAACCAATCACATCGCTCTTTCCTCTGACGTATGTGACGCGACGGAAACTGGTTGAGTAACAGGAAGATAAATACCTCCAGGGCTGCTCTTTGCTCCGTTTTCAATGAGAACTTCCCGTTGAATGCTTTCAATACAGCATCTACCGCTGTGTTAAAGGCTTGCCGCTGCTCCATGTTCGTAATGTTTCTAGTGAATGAAGCGCTTCCGGCATAGATCCTGTAAACAATCTATGGCTTCCGGTCGCAGTTCTACTACGTCACTGCTTTGAACACGCCTCTACCCAGGGCCGTTGGAGATGCTCAAAGTTGATTGGCTCCCGATTTTTCGGGAGCTTGGAAGAGCTGGAGATAGCTTGCCTTGCCAGACTAAGCTCGCAACAGGCCCTCGTGTTGCATCACACTTAGGATGGGCGGGCCCAGGCTATGTGATGCCTGCCACAGAAGTATTGTTGCATTCAATCCATCTTAAAGCATTTTCAAGTGACTTGACCTTGGAAATGGCAGGCGATGGAGCCGCGACGTCGTCATCTTCGTCGATTTCTTCACCAATCTGTTTTGGTTGCTGCTGGTTCTGTTTTTTTTTTTTTAAATGATTAAAACTTGATCATGTGATGTGCACCCACCTACGCAAAACATGCCAGCAGAAATGACCAGGCTTAAAAAGAAATTTGGGAGCCATAAGCTGATCGTGTCACCGTGAGTTGGCCTAGTGGTTAGCGTGTCCGCCTCTCGATCGGGAGATCACAAGTTCTATTCACGGGTGGGTCATACCAAAGACCATCATAAAAATGGTACCTACTGCCGTCTAGCAAGGCACGCTGCAATACAGATGCGAGAGGGGAGTCAAATTCTCGCGGTTACCAAAGGACTAGCCTCCCCACTGTAACCCTAGCTATGTAATAGGCGAGAGGCCGAGGGCTACGGAGATCAGCGCCGCCCTATGCGCCATATGGCGTGGGAAGGACTTTGATTTGAAGCTGACCATGTTACAGCTGTTTTTGTGGAATAGCATTCCGTATTATAACGGTGCTTCAGTGTAACTGGAAAAATGCTGACTCTCGGCTCAGGTTATCACTCGACCGTTAAACAGTATAATGCTGACAGAAATGTGGTCCCAAAGCACTTGTCTGCACGTCAGAGTTGAGTGATCAGCGCTGATGAACGATGGAGAAACCAACACAACTTATTGTTTCATATTATTCCCTGCTCTGTTCATAAGCCTGTACTAGTTCATTGAATAATATGAGAGATTTTTAGAAATATATCTGCTCATTGTTTTTGAAAGCCCCTAGCTGTTTGCTTGGAGGTGATGCCTCAGCCTCATCCACTGGCTTTCTGGCAGGGTGCTGTTTTAATTTCAGCTCCTCTATGAACAAATTGCCGTTTCTCGAGGAACCGAATGTACCCAGTATAGTGACCTCGTGTGTGTGTTTGGGGGGGATGATTTTTGCGTTCACTTTTTTTCACCGATGTCTGAAAATGTGTTAGCTTTGATGTAAAGTCTTATTGCGGGGGATTTTAGACTGATTTGATTTAAACCAGGCAGCACGGTGGTGTAGTGGTTAGCGCTGTCGCCTCACAGCAAGAAGGCCCGGGTTCGAGCCCCGTGGCCAGCGAGGGCCTTTCTGTGCGGAGTTTGCATGTTCTCCCCGTGTCCGCGTGGGTTTCCTCCGGGTGCGCCGGTTTCCCCCACAGTCCAAAGACATGCAGGTTAGGTTAACTGGTGACTCTAAATTGACCGTAGGTGTGAATGTGAGTGTGAATGGTTGTCTGTGTCTATGTGTCAGCCCTGTGATGACCTGGCGACTTGTCCAGGGTGTACCCCGCCTTTTTGCCCGTAGTCAGCTGGGATAGGCTCCAGCTTGCCTGCGACCCTGTAGAAGGATAAAGCGGCTACAGATAATGAGATGAGATGATTTAAACCATTTCAGCCTTCATTTTAAGTACATTTTAAATCTTTTCAGTTCGTTTTTGTTCGGCTTGGAGTTCCTGAGGATCTGAAACTGTTTTGAGTTGACAGTTTAACCACTGCAGCCTGGCCATATTTCTATTGCCTTGACCCTTATTAGTGGTTGAGTGCACCTTGACTGTAGTGTAAAAATGAAGTTGTGTTCAGACTGCATGAAGTGCAAAGCTTGCTTTCAGTCAGCACTGAAACACTACAGATTGTGCTGAGAACACTAGGCATGGTCACAGTCAGGAACATGTTACTGAGAAAGCAGAAGGGAAGAAAGAAAAAGGGAAGGGAAATTTTTAATACTTTAAAAATGACTAACGTGTTGTTCAATTAAATTTTTGGTTTTAGTAACCTTATATCGTGATTTGTATTGGCAACTAATTGCAATTAAATATTATACTTATCGGCCTACTGTAGTTCATTCGGGCCACGGCAGGTGTCACTTATCCGCGCGATCTTCACAAGACTTCGAAACGTGACGCGTCAGCCAAGTGTCAGTGCCGCCATTTTTGAAAACTGTTTTCCAAACAAAATATTGCACAAAAACGAGTTTAAATGACGATTCCTGCGCACTCCCCTCCTCCCCCCCCAACTTTCCTGATGATCAAAACAAACAACTTCCAGCTCGATTACGTCAGCATTCGGAAGAGGGTGCACGCATCTTTTGACAACCCATGTCCGAAATTGCTCCCTACTCACTATATAGTGGGGACGCCATTTTGTAGTGCTGTCCGCACTGAAAGAAATCAAATTAAAAGTCTCAAATTTGATTTAATAAAAGGCAGCAGCAAAGAAGGTATTCAGCCTTGATTTAAAAAAAAAAACTAAAAGATGCAGGTACTTTGTATTTATTAATGTGGGAAATATGCTCAGTATAATATGGATTTATCACAAAAACACATGCATGTATTTATTATTTTGAAAACCGACCAGCCGACTGATCTGATCTGGCACGTTTTTATTGTGCGACAGTAATTTATGTAAATACCAGCGCGACGGACTAGTGTCCGAAAGCGTTTTTTCCTCTATATAGTAATTCCCTATATAAGGAGTAGTGAACGAGTGAGTGATTTTGGACACGGAACGTTGGCAGATGTTGGTCACTTGGATTCCCGCTGTACATTTTACTTCCGTCCTATGAAGTCTCGCACAGGTCTCAGTGAATCTCGTTTATGGCCATCGCTTTGACGTATGGACTGATGTATACAGTGCTGAGCGTAAATGAGTGCACCCCCTTTGAAAAGTAACATTTTAAACAATATCTCAATGAACACAAACAATTTCCAAAATGTTGACAAGACAAAGTTTAATATCACATTTGTAACTTATAACAGGAAAAAGTAAGGTTAATAATATAAACTTGGATTACACATTTTTCAGTTTTACTCAAATTAGAGTGGTGCAAAAATGAGTACACCCCACAACAAAAACTACTACATCTAGTACTCTGTATGGCCTCCGTGATTTTTAATGACAGCACCAAGTCTTCTAGGCATGGAATGAACAAGTTGGCGACATTTTGCAACATCAGTCTTTTTCCATTCTTCAACAATGACCTCTTTTAGTGACTGGATGCTGGATGGAGAGTGATGCTCAACTTGTCTCTTCAGAATTCCCCATAGGTGTTTGATTGGGTTCAGATCAGGAGACATACTTGGCCACTGAATCACTTTCACCCTGTTCTTCTTCAGAAATCCAACAGTGGCCTTAGATGTGTGTTTAATCATGTTGGAAAATTGCACGACAATCAAGGGCACAGAGTGATGGTAGCATCTTCTCTTTCAGTATAGAGCAATACATCTGTGAATTCATGATGCCATCAATGAAATGCAGCTCCGCGACACCAGCAGCACTCATGCAGCCCCACATAAGGACACTGCCACCACCATGTTTCACTGTAGGCACCGTGCATTTTTCTTTGTATTCCTCACCTTTGCGACGCCATACAGTTTTGAAGCCATCAGTTCCAAAAACATTTATCTTGCTCTCATCACTCCAGAGTATGGAGTCCCAGTAGTCTTCATCTTTGTCAGCATGGGCCCTGGCAAACTCTAGGTGGGCTTTTTTGTGCCTGGGCTTTAGGAGAGGCTTCTTTCGTGGACGGCATCCATGCATGCCATTCCTCTGCAGTGTACGCTGTATTGTCACGGGAAATAGTCACCCCAGTTTGGCTTTCTACTTCTTTAGATAACTGCAGTGAACTTGCATGCCGATTTTCTTCAACCCTTCTCATCAGAAGACGCTCCTGTCGAGGTGTTAACTTCCGTGGACGACCTGGACGTCTCTGTGAGATGGTTGCAGTTCCATCTTTCTTAAATTTTTGTACCACTTCTGCTACAGTATTCTGACAAGTAAAGCTTTGCTGATCATCTTGTAGCCTTCACCTTTGTGGTGTAAAGAAATTATTTTCTTTGGGGAATTCTGAAGAGACAAGTTGAGCATCACTCTCCATCCAGCATCCAGTCACTAAGAATGGAAAAAGATTGATGCTGCAAAATGTCGCCAACTTGTTCGTTCCATGCCTAGAAGACTTGGTGCGGTCATTAAAAATCATGGAGGCCATACAAAGTACTAGATGTAGTAGTTTTTGTTGTGGGGTGTACTCATTTTTGCACCACCCTAATTTGAGTAAAACTGAAAAATGCGTAATCTAAGTTTATATTATTAACCTTACTTTCCCGTTATAAGTTAAACAGATGTTATATTAAACTTCGTCTTGTCAACATTTTGGAAATTGTGTTCATTGAGAGATTGTTTAAAATGTTACTTTTCAAAGGGGGTGCACTCATTTATGCTCAGCACTATTACATACGGTAGCATATTTCAAACCCTCATAACTTGCTGTAGCAGTGACAAAATAGCTGTCAGAAATGCATTCCGATATCTAATAAAATGAGAGAATTTTGATGCTAAAAAAATTTGCCTTCAGTTCCCCTTTAACAGGCCACTTTGTTCTGGTACTGCTAAACTGGTTCAGGTAAGGGGGTTATTCAAGACGTCCGATTCTGTTGCCAGTCAGCAATTTTAGATATTTTTGCCATTTTCCTGGTTGTTTTCAATATATACTGGCTGTATTTAGCAGTTATTCGCCAAAGGTGAAGTCAATGTTTGTGAATAATAAGAGATGAAATCGAGGTTACTCTTCACTGAGCCTGAGGCGGATTGTTTTCATATAAATACACTGGTGATTTTTTTTATTAAAATTTAAAAAAATAATTTATTTCAATCTTCAAAAGCTGCATGCAAATGTAATGCGTGCCAACTTGTCACTTATCTGTACTGACTCACAAACTACTTTGGCTTGAAATTGATAAAATATATCATTCCACCTTACCTTTGAATAGTTTTTGACCAAACTTTATCATGTCTTTAGTGCTTTCGAGAACAGCATTTTCTTTCATAATTTCTAATTCTTCCTCGCTTCCAGTAACAAAGCAATTGCCTGCTATTTTGCCAAGTTGCTGAAGGCGAGTATCGAGAAATAGTCAGAATTTCTCAACCAATCAGCGCGCACGAGTTTCTATAATCGCCTGCGTGTTTGTACTAACCAGGGCTTTGAACCAGAATTTTTTTTCCTATTGGTTCGTTCCGAACAGAAACGGAATTTTAACGTTTCCGGTTTTGGGTTCCACCATTAAATAGACGTTCCCGAACCGGTTAGAACAAAAAAAATTCGTTCCCGGAACGGTTAATTACGTTCCCTGTCAGCGGTTTAACAAATGGCTATAAAATTATGTCTCTGTCTCATCCAGCTTAAGCCAAATGTAGGCTAATTCTATTACAACCTTCATTAAATAAGACAAGAAATAATTCAAAACAATTATTTCAAATGTTGGCAATTTGGATTCTCAGTATGTCTTCCCATCTACACAAACAGAAAAAGTGCCAAAAATGAAAGAGAATTCGTTTAGTGTGTTACCAAAGGCTAGTCAGGCCCTATGCATTGATAGGCTAACAGAGGTTAACGTCATTTAATGTTCGCGAGCCCCTCATTAACGTGGACAAATATATTGATATCGTGTTTGAAATTGACGTTTTTGAATAACAATAGACTGCAATATTTACCTCTTATTTAAGATGTGGAGACGTGATAGTAGTCCACCCTCCCGCTCTCTCCATTCAGTCAGTGAACGTCACACAGGAAGTGAACCCCAGCGGGTCACAGAAACTTGCGCAGGAGAAGAATGACTTTTTTTTATTTGTAGGCTACGGAAACTTTGAGGAATGAAATAAAAACCGGTATTAACCGGTTACCGTTATTTTTAATAAGCGTTTCTGTTCCGGAACATAAAAAATAAAGTTTCTGGTTTCGTTTCTGTTCCATGTGAAATAGAAAAAGTTCCCGGTTTTTGTTTTCGTTCCTTGAACCGGTTCAAAGCCCTGCTACTAACCATAGTTATCACGATGATCGAGGAGGAGCAACGCCATCTGGTCAGTGGTCAGTCAGAAGGGATGCTGCTGTTGTAAAATTGGCACTTGGTATTATAAGAACCAGGTGCGTGGTTTTTTTTTTTTTTTTTTTTTTTTTTTTCCCCCCTGCAGTGTATATTTATTCTGCTTGCTATAATGAGGCTTATCCCAAGCACAATGCCCAACCCAAAGATCTCTTTCCGCTTCAGATAGAGGCGGATTTAAAAAATTTTTATTTTTTTTTTTTAACATTCTGATTTGGTCTCTCAACCTCAAGGCTGGTGTGCTATCCCAGGAGTCTCAGGATGTACCTCTGCATTTAAAATGTGTCGGAAGCCACCATACATGAGGTTTCTATTTATTTATTTATTTATTTATTTATTTAAAATGGTTATTCTGGTTTGATTTCTGGTGTTGGATTGCTGAGAGTCAGTGGGGGGGGGGGAGCAAGCCTTAATTTCTCAACACTGCTTTCCACTTTGTCATGTCTGGCCAAAGAGCAGACTAACTAGCTTTTATAATAATCGCTCACAAAATGTCAAAAGCCTCTCGGATTACACTCTTAATCTCTTGAGCATTACACCTCTACCCAATGCTCTTTCTATCCCGTCTGAATTTAATATAATGTGTGCGCTCTTGGATTGCCGTCTGCTGCTTTCCTCCCCTCATCCTTTCACCCTCCCTCTGTCTTCCTCTGCCATAATTTATATTCCAGATAAGTGGTCCCCAGCCTTGCAGATCCGCACAGTGCTGCTATCAATCCAGGCATTACTAAGTGCTCCCAACCCTGATGATCCTCTAGCAAATGATGTTGCAGAGCAGTGGAAGACCAACGAAGCTCAAGCCATAGAAACAGGTGGGTTACGAAGCCACACTCAACTTGATTTTGTGTGAACCTTTAGCACAACAGCTGAACTAGTACTGTATAGTATTCTCTTTCAGTTTGCACATCACAGCTGTGGTGCAGTAGAGCCAAAAAGGAGAACGTTCTCATTGGGGATGGACCGAGTATCAGTATCGGGGCCATTACATAATACTGGATCAATAACAGATTTGACTTTTTTTTTTTTTTTAAGAATTTCTGAAGAATGTATGGAAGTATGTCATCTCTAAGCTCAGTTCAGTATCAGTAAAGCATGTAACGATTCACCCAATTCATGATTCGATTCAGGATACTGGGTTCATGATTCAACTTTCCCCACAATATTTTTGGGGGGAAAAAAAATGAAGGAAATGTTATTTACCAAAAAAATGCAACATTTTAAGTTGATAAACAATAGGAAATATTATTTCTGTTAAATAAAAAAAATCATTTTTGAAATGACCAACAATAATTTTACAAATGTGAATTTTTTTTTTAAAGAAGCAAATGTGGATATGGTCTAGTGCTAATTTAAACAGTATAGAGGAATTTATGCACTTTCTGACCTGATTTTAAATTATTCTGTAAAAATAAGAAGTGGTTTGTTAGTCAGTTTGGGAGGCTTTTGTGGCTACTGCCTCATAGAGGTGAAGCGAGGCAGTAGTCACTGTCATCGTGTTGTAAGAATGAATAACAGTAGCGCACTGCGCATACACTTAAGCATTACAATCACTAGAACGGCAAATCGTGATCTCACGATACGAACAGTTGATCTCACGTTATCAAAGGTACACAAGAACGAGCGGCAAAGCCACGACATCATCGTGTTGTCAGAATGAGTGTATCAATAACGAAACTTCGTAACCAATCAGCACTTATCCTGATCAAGTTCGATTACCCGTTCTACTTCTTGATAAGAGAACTCGTTATAACTTCATAGTATCCGAAGATAATCGGCAGATGAAAAGAGAAACGAAATTCACCTCGTGGTTCGCCGAGGCTGCTGATTCGAGATCAAGTCAGTGGTGTTTATTTGAAGAAAATTTACCTTTTGATTGTCACAGCTTTTGTTTAGTCCTTCTGAAAGGTCAAACGAAGAGGTTTTGAGCTTTTTGGCAGATGTATTGAGAAGCCGATATCAAACTTGTGCTATTCGCTTTAATTTTTTAATTTTATTTTTTATTTTCGAGTCTTTACACGACACTTGTGAAACAAAATGTGCTCATTAGTACTCAGTAATGCTTCTAAGATGATTCATGAACAAGTGCTTTCTTACTATTTTGAAAATGGATCTAGTTCACAGCACTGTATTTTGAACAAAACACAGTAAAGAAAATTGGTAACCAAAATACTCCAAGCCCTGATGCTGCTCACAGCTTGGTGATGCTTGCAGGAGATGAGGCGAGTATAATTGATAACGTATTTATTTTTTTTGCAGTCCGGTTTCCATCAGATCCTGCGCTCTGATTGGCTGGTGAGTGGGTCCGTATCCTACACGGACCCCGGTTACGGACCTCTGGCGACTCGCTCGTTCACAACAAACATAGTAGCAATTTTTTGTCCACATTTATTTTTGTATTTCTCAGGAGAATACATTAATTTTACAGCATGGATAGCGATAACGACAGTCTTCAGAGCGAAAGCGAGTTTTACTACCCTGAGGAAGAAGAAATAAAAGAAAACATTTCAGGAGAAAGCTAAAAACCTCTAACTTGCTAACGCCGAGCAAAAACATGGCTGAATCCTGAATGACTCAATTTTGTATAAATTGGGGACTACATAGGCGGCAAAATGTAGTTTTTTTTTTTTTTTTCCTGCCATGGAAGTGCACTTGTATACCGAGGAGGAAGCCATTTGCATTACAGCCGTGAATGAGGATTCAAAATGGCGGCTCGGCTCGGTTTTCCCTTTCGGGCGCTCTCGTTTTCTGTTAGAATTTGATAAAGAAAAAAATAAATATATTATTTACCAGCTTAAGGTCGGTCCGTATGGTGAAATACCGTCACCTCGGCCCAGAGGGCCTCGGTCAGTACTTTCAAGACCTCGGTCACGGTATTTCACCATACGGACCTCCCAGCTGGTAAATAATGTATGCTATGTTATATTTACTGTATGGATGTGGTATCAGAAAACAATTTTATTTATAAGCAGTAGCCGCATGTACCCATAGGGTACCTATTTTTATTTACTTAACTGTTTTTGGTTGGAGAGTTAGAGCTGACATTACACTTCTAATAAATGTTCCTGATGCTCATTATTGTTAAATGCTGAAAGGCCAAGTCATGGCTTACCGTTTGGTTTGGTTCAAGTCTTCTAACAAGATGGCGTATTCTCTACAGAGGCGTGAACTACTGTGACCATGATGTAATGTAAACATTATTCAGTAGACCCATGTGGCTTATAAACATCCTCTTAAGCCTTTTGTAAAAGAGTTTACACTAGCAGCTTGTAAAACTGTCAGATGATGTGGTTATTCAGGTTAATGTAACCATTTTTGTTCAACAATTTTATATTTTCACCCAGTTTGAAAATAAATTTCCTCTCTTTAATCCCAGTTTGTGATAGGTTAAAAAAAAAAACATCAGGAGTGCAACTAATCCCAAATTAGGGTTCTAACACGTTGCTCTCGAGAGGACTCGTGTTACATTCTTATTCTATATCTAATCTGGATCTGTGAAAGTTGTTAATGCTTTTGCTGTTTGTTTGTTTTTGTTTCAGCCCGGACATGGACCAGGCTTTATGCTGGGAACAATATTGAAGTCTAGAAAACTAGCGAGGAAAAGAGGAAAAGCGGGGGGGAAACGTGGAAGTCAAGTGTGAACACAACTCCTATTCTGCCAAGACCTATTCATTTGCATTTAAAGGACACCGGGATTAATGTTATAATAAAAACAACTGTCAAGAATATATTAAAAGAGGAAAAAAAAAATAATAGTGACACCTGAATTTAATTTGAAATTTAAAGGCACATTAGGGAAAAAAAGAAACATCTTTGACCTAATTCACTACTGTTTAAATGCATGGGCAGAGGATTTAGATCTATTCACATGGCTTTCTTTTTCCATTGATCTGGGAGGCTCTGGGGTGGGAAAAGTGGCTGTCATTCATTTGTCCTGGCATATGGAGGGTGGGGGGTGGTGGGTAACTTTTTACATTTTTTTTTTTTTTCTTTTAACCTCTTTGTTTTGTTGTTTCCTCTCATGATGCTGTTTGGTTTGAGAAGCAGCTGATTAAACAACACCCTTTCCTGGCAAATTACAAAAGTGCTCCCCTTTTCAGAAGGTCTAGAAGGAAAAAGAAAAAAAAAAAACCAGCTTCGCTTTAAAAAAAAAAAATTCACATGACGTGAAAATTAAGACTTTTTGGAAGTGGAAATGATTAGAGTAAATTAACATGGAATAGCCTTCCACCCTCACGTTAACTATTGTGACCGCTGATCGTGTAGACTCTAACCTAGGCTTTTATTCTCTATCTCTTCTTTTTGACTGCAGGCGAAATATGAGATTGTACCACAAGTTTTAGTATAACAGTTCTCTTACTGTACTCGGTGTTAGTATTTTATTTTATTTTTCCATGCCATCACTGTACTAATTGCACTCTCTGAACTCCATCACTGATGTGCTCCTTCTCCTGTGTCTGACACAGTCTAGTGCATTGAGCTTTGTTTGCTGTTTTCTTCCCTTTAGCCTTTATTTTGCAAACTTAGTCTGCGTTGGGACTGACGTGTGAATGGTGAGGTATTTTTGAGGCGAGGTGTACAGGAGCCTACCGTGATCAATGAATGCTTGATCTCCATTTCCAAGATCAGTCTTTGCTTTGAGACGTCTCAATTCACTGTATGTAAGTTCCTTCTTTCTAAAGGGGAGAAAGATTTCCTGCTTTCTGAATGACATGAAAACAGCCCACATACTTTGTTCTTTCTGTAAATAAAATCTGTTGATTAATAAGATTTGTGGTGTCCTCATTCAGCCAGACGAGATCCAGATTAGATGACTGACACTGGGTGGCTTTTCTCTCATTTCATCTCTCCTGACCATCAGGGTTGGTGAGAATCACCTGGATGCCTTCTTGTGTACATGTGCATACCTGCTGAAACCTTCTGACAGTCAGTGATCTATGATGCAGTATTTGCAATAAACTCTACTGTCATACAGACCTCTTTCCCTTTCTACTTCTTGCCTTGTACATGTACCCAGAGATTATATGGAGCTAGGGATAGTCTCTTCTAGTCTTATCTTGGACACAGAACATCCAAAACTTCATGCAGGTTGCACCCCAAGCTCAGGATCGAACCAGAGACTGGAGCTGAGTCACTACTGCACTGCATTCTATTTTTTAATATCCAAGGTACAGCTGTGGTTAGAAGTTTACATACAGTGACTACGTGAATGTCATCTTGGATATGAATGTCATGGCAATATTGGGCTTTCAGTGGTTTCTCTGAGCTGTTTTTCTGTAGTGAAATGATTGTGCAACATATTTCTTTCATAGAAAACCATGATTTGGAGGCATTGTGGCTCAGGTGGATAAGGCGCCATGCCATAAAGCCGGGGACCCGGGTTCGATTCCGGCCCGTCCCTCTCTCCCGCTCATTTCCTGTCTCTACACTGTCCTATCCAATGATAAAGGTGAAAAAAAGCCCCCCAAAAAATATCTTTAGAAAACCATGACTTTGGTGCGGAAGTTTTAACTTATTTTGGGTTTTCTGAAATCAACACAAAGTCAAATTTACTGTACATACGCTCAGGTTATTAATTCCGAGGTGCTGAGACCTCCAAAATATCTCTTATCTTGCCAAGGCTTCTTAACTTCCTGTTAGCGATCATGATTGACTGACTACAGCTGGTAGCTTCTTTGTGCCTTCATAAAAAGGGTTTGTTTACAGCACTCACTGGATTGACCAACACACAGTGAAATGGGAAAGTCCAAGGAGCTCGGTGCAGATCTGAGAAAGAGGATCGCAGATGTATACAACTCTGGAATGTCTCTTGCACTACGTTCACACTGCAGGCTGAAGTGACAAATCCGATTTTTTTCGCCCATATGTGACCTGTATCCGATCTTCTATTGACAATATGAATGAGACAGATCCGATTTTTTCAAATCCGACCCAGGCCGTTTGGATATGTGGTCCTAATTCCGATTCCTATCCGATCTTTTCATATGCGACTTCAGTCTGAACCGCCAGGTCGCATTCATCCGACTTGCACGTCATCAACAAGCCACAAACGTCACTATTCTGCGCTGAAGTAGGCGGCGGGTCTCTCAAAAAAAGTTACAACAACATGGCTTTGATGTTCCTTTGAACGGAGGTTGCAGTCACTACCCCGCAGAACGCCTGAGCCAAAACCCTTGCCCTCTTCCTTCTCAACCTCCTCCTTAACATCAGGCTATTGTGCATGTTCTGGCTCCGTCGCAGCAACAACTGCATCATCGCCAGGTACTCCATGCTGGCTACTGTCATACACAGGAAACTTTAGGTTACTTCCGTAAACACTGGCCATGCTCACTGCGTGTGACGTCGTCGTATCCTGCAATGCGCATGCGGAACACTTTTTAGGTCGTTTTTCGTTCATACTGAGGATCACATACAAGTCGCATATATTTGTTAATGTGAACGACCTCACAAAAAAATTGGATTTCACAAAAAAAATCAGAATTGAGCATTAAGCCTTGCAGTGTGAACGTAGTGTTAGAGCAATCTCTAAACAACTGCAGATCCCAAGATCAGTTCAAACAATTGTATGTAAGTTACTGTGAGGTGTAGTCACTTTGCTTCAAGAAAACCCAAACTGTCACCCTCAACTAAAAGGAAATTGGTTTGGATGGTCAGGAATTGGAAGCTGATGGATCACTGTCTACAGTTCAGCGAGTTTTGTATCACCATGAACTAAGAGGCTGCTATCCAAGAAATAACCCCCTGCTCCAAAATTGTCACCTTCAAGCTTAACTAAAGTTTGCAACTGACCACATGGATGTAGAAAAAGCCTTCTGGAGGAAAGCTGTATGGTCACATGAGACAAAGATCAAGTTGTATGACCATGATGCACAGAGGAGCACTGTACTAGCTGGTGGTGGTGGTAGGATCATTGTGCTCTGGGGCTGTTTTGCTGCCAGTAGAACTGGTTCATTGCACAAAGTGGATGGAAGACTACCTCAGAATTCTTCAGCATAAACCATCAGAAACTTGAGCACGATTTGGGAGCTACAACAGGACAGTGAACCCAGACACGCATCAGAGCTGGTTGTAGAGGATAAAGCAGACCAACAAGTTTAAAACAAGTCCTGACTTCAAACCAATTGAAAATATATGGACCGTGCTTATAAGTCGAGTCCATGCCGAGAAAAAAAAAAGTTTTTAATTGAACTCTACCAATTCTACCATGAAGAGTTGTGAAATATCCAACCAGAATTCTGCCAGAAGCTTGTTCATGGTAAACAAAAACGTTTGGTCAAGGTGAATCTTGCAAAGAAACATTTTACCCAAATGTTAGGTGTGCTGTATGTACATTTTTTGACCTTGTATGTATACTTTTGACCCTGTGTTGATTTCAGAAAACCCAAGGAAAATTGTACACTAAATTCTGTTTTTTGTTTGTTTGTTTTTTTTAAAGATGTATGCTGCACAATCTGCCACAGAAAAGGAACAGTCCAGAGAAATCATTGAAAGCCTAAATATTGCCATGACATTCATGTCACTGTATGTAAACTTCTGACCACAACTGTAGGCTTCTGCTTCTTTGAGCCGGGAAAAAGCCCTGCTTGGCCAAAAGGGCAATTCTTCAGCAGAGAGGCCAAAATTTATGAAATTATTAAGCTTGCCTTAACTTGTCAGCTCAGTGATATTGCTAAGGCAAACTGTACCGAAAACCATCACCCCAATTACAGCAACGTCACTTTAGATAACTCTTGGTTTGAATTTTGAGAAATGAAAGTTCAGTTTTTTTCTGACGTAATTCCGTTACTGACTTTTCTTTCCTCAGAAAAGATTTTGCGTTCAGAGTTGAACACAGCCAATTTTTCTATGCTTTTTTAGGGTCAAAAGATAAGATACCCCATACAGCGTGAAACTTCGATTTAATACCATTGTATTAAATCAAAGTTTTTAAGTACTGCAACTAAAGTTACCACATTTTGCTGTGAATGGAATTCCATTACCGAAAAGTTTTACCAATGGATCGCACGGTCACATTTAAATAACTTTTTTTTTTCCATTTATTCCACTGAGCCGAAGCCAATCCCTGCTGGTATCAGGTAAGAGGTGGGGTACACCTTGGGCAGGTCACCAGTCTATCATGCAAACAAAAACTGTAGTTTTGATCATTCAGTGAGGAGCAATAAGAGCTACAGAATGTGTTTGATGAGACAAGAGCTAGAACAGTGCAAGGTTGGTTGTACGTCACTCTGGATAAAAGCGTCTGCTCAATGCCATGTAATGGAGGTGGAGGTTTTAATTATCTCACTTGTATTGCAGCCACGCTACTAAATCCTCTTGCTGTGTCTCATCTCATCTCTAGCTGCTTTATCCTGTTCTACAGGGTCGCAGGCAAGCTGGAGCCTATCCCAGCTGACTACGGGCGAAAGGCGGGGTACACCCTGGACAAGTCGCCAGGTCATCACAGGGCTGACACATAGACACAGACAACCATTCACACTCACATTCACACCTACAGTCAATTTAGAGTCGCCAGTTAACCTAACCTGCATGTCTTTGGACTGTGGGGGAAACCGGAGCACCCGGAGGAAACCCACGTGGACACGGGGAGAACATGCAAACTCCGCACAGAAAGGCCCTCGCCGGCCACAGGGCTCGAACCCGGACCTTCTTGCTGTGAGGCGGCAGCACTAACCACTACACCACCGTGCCGCCCTCTTGCTGTGTTTAAATTAAAAAAAAAAAAAAGAGGTAGAACTATTAGCTACGTATAAACTGTTTTGATGTCATCTAAAATGCTAAAAATTCTACCCAGATGCAGTTTTGCTTAGACACACAAAGGATGAGTGAGCAGGAAATAAGTCGCTTTAGTTTCTGGATGGGTTGTTTTACAATCAGGGTACGCAAGCTAAAAATCACATTTAACATTTATTATCTTCAATATCAAAAGGCTTGACGAAATAAACTTGGTTGTTTATTGTAGCCCTGTGATAGCTCTATTTACCATGCAAAAAAAAAAATTGGTATTAATGTTATTTTTGGTGAACGTATGGCAATATATGTCATATTTAGCAAAATTACTCGTGTCATTTAGAAAAAGTGCTTTTTTGACCACAGGTAGCTCCAAAAGGGATGCACTTAAATCATTCTTTATACCATAAAACACATATTTGGTTCCATATCATTGGAAACATAGTTAAGTTTTAATGTTGAATGCCAGTAAGTTTTCAGACTATTTTGATCAAATTAGTATGTAATTGTGTCAAAAAAAGTCCTCTCCGAGACAGCTAATTTTTCAGTATAAAATAACATATCTAAAATGATTATTTTCATCCTAAAATGTGGTCAAGATATTGGGACGTAAATATTAGAGACAACTAACACAAAGCTTACAGCCTTCTATTTAAAAGCACTATGGAAGTAGTGGATTCTGAATTGTCAAAAAAAAAGTCCTCTCCGAGAATCACTTCGTTTCTCCCAGCCCTGCTTAAAGCGACACTTAATCTTCTTTATCTTATAGCAGATTACACAAAACTACCATACACACATGTCAAAAAATTACCTGAAATCTGTTCTTTAACTTGTCCTTCACTTAAAAACTGGTACAAGAACCAGTTTGAATCGATTTGAATTTAGGACCCCTGTGACACAAACTTTGTACCCTGATTGTAAAACAACCCGGATGAAGATGGTGAATTCTGGTTTTTGGTGGACCTGATGTCACCTCTATTAAATATCGTCCCTTCTAATTCCAATCCTCCAGAAGAACACGGCAGGAAAAAAATGTATGAAGAAATCTTTCAGTATAGATTTTGCATTTGTGGTAAACTCACCATAGACCTTATAGCTAATAGGAAGTTGTTTCTGAAAAGACAGTATGGGTTTTAAATTGCTTCCTTCCCTTTCTGTTCTTTTGGATTGTTTGTTTGTTTTTTACACTATATCTGTGCCCCAGTTGTGGAAGACATCTTCAGATCTATTACTTATGTAAACGTACGAATACCACTATGAAAATAGTCCACAACAAGTAAGGAGGAATTATCAGCAAAATGTCTTTAAAATATCAAAAGTACGCATTATGCAGTAAGATGGTCCCTGTCAGTGTTTTACGATTGTATGTTTTTGCATTAATATTACTGCTGTGTTCCTGTGTGTTGCACTTTACTGCTGTAGTTGTTTGAGATTGAGAATTTTACTAACTTTTATATACGGTTGTAGATTAATCTACAGCAAAGCAACATATTCTTTAAGATCATATTTTGTCGTGTTGCTGTCCTGTGACAACCGTGTACTGTATCTCTCTTTAAAAAAAAAAAATCAACTTTTTATGCACTCACAAAAACAGCCCTGTTTTCATATGTGATGAGGCATTTTCCAGCTGATTAATCCAAGATGGTTATGAAATAGTTTCTTTAAATTATGATGGACAATTTTCTCAACCCATAAAGGAACACATGATTGTTCAGTGTATCACAAGCGTTCAAAATCATCACATTTGGAGATGCGCAGTTTGTAATGGACAGGAGGAAGGGTATGAAAATTTGTAATATTAAAAGGAACTGGTAGCTATAACTGTCAGGCAAATGTACAGGGAGTGCAGAATTATTAGGCAAGTTGTATTTTTGAGGATTAGTTTTATTATTGAAAAACAACTATGTTCTTGATGAACCCAAAAGACTCATAAATATCAAAGCTGAGTATTTTTGGAAGTTGGAGTAGGGCTTTCTTAGTTTTAGTTATCTTAGGAGGATATCTGTGTGTGCAGGTGACTATAACTGTGCATAATTATTAGGCAACTTAACAAAAAACAAACATATACCCATTTCACTCATTTATTTTCACCAGGGAAACCAATATAACAACTCAACATTCACTAATATACATTGCTGGCATTCAAAAAAACAAAAAAAAACAAATCAGTGACTAATATAGCCGCCTTTCTTTACAAGGACACTCAAAAGCCTGCCATCCATGGATTCGGTCAGTGTTTTGATCTGTTTGCGATCAACATTGCGTGCAGCAGCAACCACAGCCTCCCAGACACTGTTCAGAGATGTGTACTGTTTCCCCTCCTTGTAGATCTCACATTTGATGAGGGACCACAGGTTTTCTATGGGGTTCAGATCAGGTGAACAAGGAGGCCACGTCATTAATCTTTCTTCCTTTAGACCCTTTCTGGCCAGCCATGCTGTGGAGTACTTGGATGCGTGTGATGGAGCATTGTCCTGCACGAAAATCATGTTTTTCTTGAAGGATGCTGACTTCTTCCTGTACCACTGCTTGAAGAAGGTGTCTTCCAAAAACTGACAATAGGACTGGGAGTTGAGCTTGACGCCATCCTCAACCCGAAAAGGTCCCACAAGCTCATCTTTGATGATACCAGCCCATACCAGTACCCCACCTCCACCTTGCTGGCGTCTGAGTCGGACTGGAGCTCTCTGCCCTTTGCTGATCCAGCCACGAGCCCATCCATCTGGCCCATCAAGACTCACTCTCATTTCATCTGTCCATAAGACCTTAGAAAAATCAGTCTTGTGATACTTCTTGGCCCAGTCTTGACGTTTCATCTTGTGTGTCTTGTTCAGTGGTGGTCGTTTTTCAGCCTTTGTTACCTTGGCCGTGTCCCTGAGTATTGCACACCTTGTGCTTTTTGACACTCCAGTGATGTTGCAGCTCTGAAATATGGCAAAACTGGTGGCGAGTGGCATCTTGGCAGCTTCACGCTTGACTTTCCTCAGTTCACGGGCAGTTAGTTTGCGCCTTTTTTTTTCAACGCGCTTCTTGCGACCCTGTTGACTATTTTGAATGAAGCGCTTGATTGTTCGATGGTCACGCTTCAAAAGCTGGGCAATTTTAAGAGTGCTCCATCCCTTTGCAATATATGTCACTATTTTTGACTTTTCTGAGTCCGTCAAATCCCTCTTCTGACCCATTTTGCCAAAGGAAAGGAAGTTGCCTAATAATTTTGCACACCTGATATAGGGTGTTGATGTCATTAGACCACACCCCTTTTCATTACAGAGATGCACATCACCTGGTATGCTTAATTGGTAGGAGGCTTTCAAGCCTATGCAGCTTGGAGTAGGCCAACATGCATAGAGAGGGTAATGTGGTCAACATACTCATTTGCCTAATAATTCTGCACTCCCTGTAGTGGAGTAAGAAGGACAATATTTGCCTCTGTGATATTGTGGAGCAGAAGTATAAAGTTGCATAAAATGGAAGTACTCAAGTGAGCCTACAAGTATGAGGAAATGTATTTGGTTACATTCCACCACTGCTGTGCCTGATATTCTGTACACTATGTATTTAAGTCTCAGACTGAACACTTAGTCTTCACTGCACTGAAGGAAAATGCGAAAGAGTGGGTTACCCGCTGCAGTTTTAGCTGCGGTTTCTTCTTTGGGGGCTGGCACAGTGGTGTAGTGGTTAGCACTGTCGCCTCACAGCAAGGAGGTCCTGGGTTCGAGCCCAGCAGCTGGCAAGGGCCTTTCTGTGTGGAGTTTGCATGTTCTCCCCGTGTCCGTGTGGGTTTCCTCCGGGTGCTCCGGTTTCCCCCACAGTCCAAAGACATGCAGGTTAGGTTAACTGGTGACTCTAAATTGACCGTAGGTGTGAATGTGAGTGTGAATGGGTGTTTGTCTCTATGTGTCAGCCCTGTGATGACCTGGCGACTTGTCCAGCCTGCCTCACCCATACTCAGCTGGGATAGGCTCCATCTTGCCCGCGACTCTGTAGAACAGGATAGGTGGCTACAAATAATCAATGGATGGATGGAAGCTGTTTAACTTTTCGATATGTATCCGATCTAGACTTGTAAAATGAAGATACTGACTTGGAGACTTTTCGGCTGACCTTCTAACCCGACTCGGTTTTTCTTTTCTCTCCTAATCTCGGCATGGTGGTGTAGTGGTCATCACTGTCGCCTCACAGCAAGAAGGTCCGGGTTCGAGTCCAGTGGCTGGCGAGGGCCTTTCTGTGCGGAGTTTGCATGTTCTCCCCGTGTCCGCGTGGGTTTCCTCCGGGTGCTCCGGTTTCCCCCACAGTCCAAAGACAT
Organism: Neoarius graeffei; assembly: GCF_027579695.1. Classification (NCBI taxonomy): domain Eukaryota; kingdom Metazoa; phylum Chordata; class Actinopteri; order Siluriformes; family Ariidae; genus Neoarius; species Neoarius graeffei. The sequence continues at coordinate 48,774,340 of NC_083574.1, forward strand.
GCAGGTTAGGTTAACTGGTGACTCTAAATTGACCGTAGGTGTGAATGTGAGCGTGAATGGTTGTCTGTGTCTATGTGTCAGCCCTGTGATGACCTGGCGACTTGTCCAGCCTGCCTCACCCATAGTCAGCTGGGATAGGCTCCATCTTGCCCGCAACTCTGTAGAACAGGATAAGTGGCTACAGATAATGGATGGATGGATGGAAGCTGTTTAACTTTTCGATTTGTATCCGATCTAGACTTGTAAAATGAAGATACTGACTCAGAGACTTTTCAGCTGACCTGACTTGGTTTTTCTTTTCTCTCCTAATCTCGGCACGGTTGTGTAGTGGTCATCACTGTTGCCTCACAGCAAGAAGGTCCTGGGTTCGAGCCCCGTGGCTGGCGAGGGGTCTTTTTATGTGGAGTTTGCATGTTCTCCCCGTATCCACGTGGGTTTCCTCCGGGTGCTCCGGTTTCCCCCACAGTCCAAAGACATGCAGGTTAGGCTAACTGGTGACTCTAAATTGACCGTAGGTGCGAATGTGTGTGTGAATGGTTGTGTGTCGGCCCTGCGATAACCTGGCGACTTGTCCATAGTCAGCTGGAATAGGCTCCAGCCCTGGGGTGACCAGATTTCCCGACTCTAAAACCGGGACACTCGTGCACGCACACGCATTTTGATGTAAACATGCGCCGGCTCAAACCATGGCTCAGACAGGTGCTTTCATCATTTTGGAGAAGCTCACTTTTATTAACATTTCAGAGAATAATCAAGTATTTTCTTGTTATCTACATGTACTTCTATCACAATTCAGTTAAAGTAAGAAAATCAGACAACAGATGTGATGATGGGGAATAGGCCAACAGCCTACATTTCAACTGATTTATTTCACCTTTGTGAAACCGCCAAGAAAATGCATTGCTTCTATATTAACATCAACATTTTATGCGATGAACTTTTTTTTTTTAAACAACAGGCTATGCATTGTAACAGGAACGAGTGCATGAGCCTAATCGTTGTCACCTCCGAACCTTTACCCAAAATGCCTCTGTTTAATCTTAACCAGTGTAGGGCATTGACTATTTTGAAAACATGAACCCTGAGTTGACAACAGCATCAAACAAGTCAAGACAATCTGTGATACAGATTAAAGACAGATGAAACAGATGAAAGACAACAAAAAAGGTTTCAGAAACACAGCCACCCACCCTAAAGATGCCATTTTATTGCATATATTTATATGATGAGTGAATTTGCTCCAGTAGCGCTTTATTGCCCGAGAGCCTGCTGTGTATGGAATCAATTTTGTGCCAAAATGTTCATACAATACTTTTGAAATATCAAACAAAAACGACAAATCAAAATACAAAAAAACAAAAAAAAAGTCAATTTTTTTAGACTGGCAAACAAATTATTCGTGTAATCGTGCAAAATATCAGTCTATGAGTAGAGTGGGGTAATACGCCCCCGTGGGGTAATACGCCCCCGGCCTGTTTTACCCAAAATAACCACCAGATGGCGCAAAGTTACATTTCTATTGTTGCTATGGACTGGCTTGACAACGGGGATATACAAATATCCACTGTGGATCGCATATCAGCAACGCAGCGGAGAGAAATCAAATTTCATGGTAAGTGATATAATTTTCAGATATCAGTAAAACTGTATTTAGATAGCTGCTATTTCGTCAGATATCACAGCTGTGTATGTGGTATGAGTTGACAAGTCAGTACGTTAAAAAAATACATTAGATATAAAAAGTTGAATCACATTTTGAAAGTAAGACCATTTTTTGTAAAAGTGTAGTCTGTGGGGTAAAACGCCCCCTTAACGGCGGGGTAAATGGCCCCCAGGGGGCATCATTTCCTTTTATCATAATTACTGTATTTCATACATTTCTGAATAGCAGATACATAGTTTTTAATAACATCTCGCTTACCTGGTTGAGTAAAGCAAGTCATTTGAACTTAATATTAAAAATAATTGAAATTTAAAAAAAAATTGAAATTAAAATGCGAAAAATAATAAAATAATGCATCTATTCATTAATTCAGGGATATTTTCTTGTTTTTTTCACATTATAGGCTTAAGTAAACACTTTTGCTGTCCAAACAGCTTTTTTTGAGTGAGGGGGCCTATTGCCCCACCTCAGGGGGCCTTTTACCCCACTGGAGGGGGGGGGGGGGGGGGGGGGGGTAAAAGGCCCCCTTGGCACAATGTTTGTTTTTGTTAAAAAAAAAAAATTAAGTATTAACTTTAGGCAAACTTTAGGTGGCATTATTGTTCATGTCACTGTTGTCAAAAACTATGATTAAAACTAAACACATGGTTCATTTCAACTTGGAGAAAAACTGAATTTTCCGTAAGGAGGGCTTTTTCCCCCACTCTACTCTACTCTTCAGAAACCTTTTATTTTTGTTCCGTGTCTTTCTCAGTTTTGTTTGACGTAATTTATTTTGGTTGCGATTCCAGCTTTCTCGTTTGCGCTCCCTGACTTTTTGCTTGCAGTTTTGGCACAAACTTCACGTGTGGGCGGGCTGTCCAGGAATGCATTCCCATTGGCTAACTTGTGTTTGACTGACAGCTACGCTCAGCCATTCCCTACTCGGATTCTGGCGGACTGTTTGACGAGTGACCGATCCATTGACGGTAAACAAGGATCGAGAATAGAATGCCTTTATTGTCACTATACACATGTATAATGAGATTAAAGCATCTCCAATAACAGTGCAAACAGCGTGTAGAGAGAGAGAGAGGAAGGGGGGGAAGGGAAAAGAGAGAAAAAAAGGGGGGGGTAAGGTGCACAGTCTGAGGTGTATGTGTTGTGTTACACATTATGGAGTGAGGTATTACACATATAAATTATTGCACGAGAGAGTCACATTATAAGATAAAATATTATACATTATGAAGTATTGCAAGGTAGGTAAGGTGCACAGACTTGAAGTGCATGTGTTGCGTTTCACATTATGGAGTGAAGTATTGCACATTATAAAAGTATTGCCTAGAGAGTCACCTTATAAAGTACTGCACATTTATAAATTAGTAAAATAGTAAAATAAAATAGGGCAGCACGGTGGTGTAGTGGTTAGCGCTATCGCCTCACAGCAAGAAGGTCCGGGTTCAAGCCCTGTGGCCGGCGAGGGCCTTTCTGTGCGGAGTTTGCATGTTCTCCCCGTGTCCGCGTGGGTTTCCTCCGGGTGCTCCGGTTTAACCCACAGTCCAAAGACATGCAGGTTAGGTTAACTGGTGACTCTAAATTGACCGTAGGTGTGAATGTGAGTGTGAATGGTTGTCTGTGTCTATGTGTCAGCCCTGTGATGACCTGGCGACTTGTCCAGGGTGTACCCCGCCTTTTGCCCGTAGTCAGCTGGGATAGGCTCCAGCTTGCCTGCGACCCTGTAGAACAGGATAAAGCGGCTAGAGATAATGAGATGAGAATGAGATAAGTAAAATAAAATAGACTATAAAGTCAGAGCATATCCGAGTTCAGGGCAGTTATGGCTTTTGGAAAGAAGCTGTTTTTTAATCGATTTGTCTTTGTCCTGATGCACCTGTAGCGCCTCCCTGAGGGCAACAGGTCGAACAGATCAAAGCCAGGGTGGGAGCTGTCCTTGATAATGTTTTTAGCTCTGCTAAGGCAGCAGGAGGTGTAAATGTCCATCAGGGAGGGGAGAGGGCAGCCAGTGATCTTCTGTGCTGCCTTAACTACCCTCTGGAGCCTCTCCCTGTCTACAGCAGTGCAGCTGCCGTACCATACTGTAATACAGTACGTCAGTATGCTCTCGATGGACTTCAGTGGCGACTATGATATTGAATTTAACAAAGTGTAAATGCGGGACAAATGTGTTGTATGTGTTGCAGGAGTGCACATTATGCAGGCGTGTTTAACGTTAGCAAGACAGCTATTATATTGGGTAGTGGAGCTAAGGCTAACATTTGACTTGCCACGAAACACCTGCATAATGTGCACTACTGCAACACATACAACACATTTGTCCCGCACTTACACTTTGTTAAATTCAATATCATAGTCGCCACTGAAGTCCACTCGATCCTTGTTTACCGTCAATGGATCGGTCACTCGTCAAACAGTCTGCCAGAATCCGAGTAGGGAATGGCTGAGCGGAGCTGTCAGTCAAACACAAGTTAGCCAATGGGAATGCATTCCTGGACAGCCCGCCCACACGGGAAGTTTGTGCCAAAACTGCAAGCAAAAAGTCAGGGAGCGCAAACGAGAAAGCTGGAATCGCAACCAAAATAAATTACGTCACACAAAACTGAGAAAGACGCGGAACAAAAATAAAAGGTTTCTGAAGAGTAATAGACTGATATTTTGCACGATTACACAAATAATTTGTTTGCCAGTCTAAAAAAATTGACTTTTTTTTGTTTTTTTGTATTTTGATTTGTCGTTTTTGTTTGATATTTCAAAAGTATTGTATGAACATTTTGGCACAAAATTGATTCCATAGCTGTGAAACTGCGAGCAAGTATCTCGAAATTGGCCCGGGTAATGAGCAAGGCTTCGAGAGGAGGCACGGTCATGTGATTCCTCTCGTCAGTCCAGGTGTTGCTCATGAGTGAAAATATTCGCTCAGCTGGAGCGTTGGTGCCAGGTAGGCACATGGCAAAGCTGGCTGACATTGCTGTAAGGAATCTCCCTGCTCTTGAGGTGCGCGAACATCTCCGCCCAGCGCTCATCCGTGCGGCATTGTCGCGCAGTAGTTGACAGCCGCTAGCGAAAAACCCGTTATAACGCGGCCTCTATATTGCAACATTGTACAAATAGATACATTGTAAGGTTGACTGCGCGCACAGTGATGCTGAATTGCTAGAAGCGTTATTGACATCTCATTGGCTGTGTATGATCGCTGGAACCGGGACAGTTTGTTAGTGTTTGGTGTAAACCGGGACATTTCAGCGTCCCGACGGACCTTGAGGACACGCAACTCAAAATCGGGACGTCTGGTCACGCTATCCAGCCCGCCTGAACAGGATAAGCGGCTACAGATAATGGATGGATGGATGGAATCTCACTGTGCTTGAAGTGTGCATGTGACAAATAAAGGCTTCTTCCTGAGGACTTTTTTTTGACACAATTACATACTAATTTGATCAAAATAGTCTGAAAACTTACTGGCATTCAACATTAAAACTTAACTATGTTTCCAATGATATGGAACCAAATGTGTGTTTTATGGTATAAAGAATGATGTAAGTGCATCCCTTTTGGAGCTACCTGTGGTCAAAAAAGCATTTTTTCTAAATGACACAAGTAATTTTGCTAAATATGACATATATTGCCACACGTTCACCAAAAATAACGTTATCACCAAATTTTTTTTGCATGGTAAATAGAGCTATCACAGGGCTACAATAAACAACCAAGTTTATTTCGTCAAGCCTTTTGATATTGAAGATAATAAGTGTTAAATGTGATTTTTAGCTTGCGTACCCTGATTGTAAAACAACCCATCCAGAAACTAAAGTGACTTATTTCCTGCTCACTCATCCTTTGTGTGTCTAAGCAAAACTGCATCTGGGTAGAATTTTTAGCATTTTAGATGACATCAAAACAGTTTATACGTAGCTAATAGTTCTACCTCTTTTTTTTTTTTTTAATTTAAACACAGCAAGAGGGCGGCACGGTGGTGTAGTGGTTAGTGCTGCCGCCTCACAGCAAGAAGGTCTGGGTTCGAGTCCCGTGGCCGGCGAGGGCCTTTCTGTGTGGAGTTTGCATGTTCTCCCCGTGTCCGCGTGGGTTTCCTCCGGGTGCTCCGGTTTCCCCCACAGTCCAAAGACATGCAGGTTAGGTTAACTGGTGACTCTAAATTGACCGTAGGTGTGAATGTGAGTGTGAATGGTTGTCTGTGTCTATGTGTCAGGCTCCAGTTTGCCTGTGACCCTGTAGAACAGGATAAAGCGGCTAGAGATAATGAGATGAGATGAGATGTTCTCTCCGGAGCTGCATCTGAACCCCTTGCACTCAATCACTTATAAAAACTGTAGCTACTTGCGACCGCTAGATGGCGCCAAAGAAGCGCTGAAAGCTATTAAAAGTCGCTTGGTGTCTTCCGATACTCACTCAGCGTGCGGCTGCGGTCAGTTCCTCTCGCGCGGGTGGCGGTCGGTTTACCGAAAGGCGGCTGTGTGCGCGTGCCGGTCTGGGGAAGAGGAAGAGTGAGTGAAGCGCGAGGAGCGCAGACATGATGCGCGCGGAGCTCAGACAGGAGCCGCCATGGGGAGGAAGCGCGCGCCAGGGTTTGTGTTGAGCGTGAAGCCGAAGAGCTGTGCAGTGCATGAAGGAGCTGCGGGACTGGGGGGAGAGTCAGTCTCACTGGGCTGAGAGTCAGTCTCACTGGGCTGAGAGTCAGTCTCACTGGGGGGACTGGGCTGAGAGTCAGTCTCACTGGGCTGAGAGTCAGTCTCGCTGGGCTGAGAGTCAGTCTCACTGGGGGGACTGGGCTGAGAGTCAGTCTCGCTGGGCTGAGAGGGGAAACTCGGCGGAAATCCGCACAGGAGCGCACCAGGAACAGTTTTCTTCCGCTTATGGAGAATCTCAGCAATCTGGAATACATGATGAAGTTCAAGCCCAATCAGACAAGGACCTATGACGGAGAGGGCTTTAAAAAACGGGCCGCGTGTTTGTGCTTCAAAAACGACCGAGAAGACGAGGTAGGATCTGTGTTCAAGTCCCATTTGTGATAAATGACAGATTACAGTTTTTCTTCCTGCACTTTACATTCTGATTAACTTTGATATCCACCCTCGTCAAAAAATTCCCGTCCAGGGATTGGACAAGGATGGATCACGTGACTATCTATCTCGTTTCATCTCATCTCATTATCTGTAGCCGCTTTATCCTGTTCTACAGGGTCGCAGGCAAGCTGGAGCCTATCCCAGCTGACTATGGGTGAAAGGCGGGGTACACCCTGGACAAGTCGCCAGGTCATCACAGGGCTGACACGTAGACACAGACAACCATTCACACTCACATTCACACCTACGGTCAATTTAGAGTCACCAGTTAACCTAACCTGCATGTCTTTGGACTGTGGGGGAAACCGGAGCACCCGGAGGAAACCCACGCGGACACGGGGAGAACATGCAAACTCCGCACAGAAAGGCCCTCGCCGGCCACGGGGCTCGAACCCGGACCTTCTTGCTGTGAGGCAACAGCACTAACCACTACACCACCGTGCCGCCCAAGTCTTTAAAAAAAAAAAAGCATGGTGGTGTAGTAGTGAGCACTGTCACCTCACAGCAAGAAGGTTCTGAGTTCGAGCCCAGCAGCCGGCTGTGTGGAGTTTGCATGTTCTCCCCGTGTCCGTGTGGGTTTCCTCCGGGTGCTCCGGTTTCCCCCACAGTCCGAAGACATGCAGGTTAGGTTAACTGGTGACTCTAAATTGACCGTAGGTGTGAATGTGAGTGTGAATGGTTGTCTGTGTCTATGTGTCAGCCCTGTGATGATCTGGCAACTTGTCAAGGGTGTACCCCGCCTTTCGCCCGTAGTCAGCTGGGATAGTCAAGTCAAGTTTATTTCTGTAGCGCTTTTAACAATAAACATTGTCGCAAAGCAGCTTTACAGAATTTGAATGACTTAAAACATGAGCTAATTTTATCCCTAATCGATCCTCAATGAGCAAGCTTGTGGTGACGGTGGCAAGGAAAAACTCCCTCAGACGACATGAGGAAAAAACCTCGAGAGGAACCAGACTCAAAAGGGAACCCATCCTCATTTGGGCAACAACAGACAGTATGACTGTAACATTAACAATTTTCACTGTTTTCGTCGATGTTCTAACTGTTCATTAATGGAAACTTGAGTGCAAAACTGTTCATGACAACTGCAGTCCTAAAGTTAGCAAGTTAACTGTAGTCCTCAGCCATAAAAGCATTACTGTAAGTGTCCAGAGCGTCTTCCAAGTGTGACTTTGAACTGTCCATATGGGGCCGTCCTCCACAGGAGCGATGTGATGAGACCCCGACCAGACATGGGGGGGGGGGGAGAGAAAACACTGGATAGGCTCTAGCTTGCCCGCGACCCTGCACAGGATAAGCGGCTACAGATGATGGATGGAATGGAATGGAATGGATGGATGTGACGTGAATCAGTCATGGTATATCCTGGATATACCATGAACTGACATCACAATTTCAAGCTGTACGGCCGACTCGAGTCACAGCTGTGGCTCCACGAGCGTGTGTGTATCTACGCATCATGATAGCATGGTACATTGTACATGCACAGGTCAAAGGTCGCTCCGACATAAACAACAAACATGGCTGCTTCCAGTGAGTTTATGCCGACATTCAATCTTAACACTTAATTTGGAATTTCTTGATGAGGGATATTAATCAAATATACCACGCACTGAGGGACTTTAGGCTGGCATAGTACTATTTCCTTTACAGTAGGGCTGCACCCCTCAGAAAGTAGTACTTTGCCGGTCACCTCAGAGAATCCATAATTTCAACCACAGCCCCACAGTACATGGTATATTTGATTAATATACACCCTGATGTTGCTGGGTTTCACATGACGTCACATCCGCCTTCTTAGTTATTCAGAACTACTGAAGGTCAGTTGACCAAGCATTTGTACGGAGAAGGGGCATTGCTCGCATGAAAAATGCCTTACGCCTGCGTTGTTTTAGGTTGCTTGAATCGATCAAACCATGAAACTGATAAAAGGCTACGTTCACACTGCAGGCTGAAGTGACTCAAATCCGATTTTTTCGCCCATATGTGACCTGTATCCGATCTTTTATTGACAATATGAACGACACAGATCCGATTTTTTTCAAATCCGACCCAGGCCGTTTGGATATGTGGTCCTAATTCCGATTCCTATCCGCTCTTTTCATATGCGACTTCAGTCTGAACCGCCAGGTCGCATTCATCCGACTTACACGTCATCAACAAGCCACAAACGTCACTATTCTGCGCTGAAGTAGGCGGCGGGTCTCTCAAAAAAAGTTACAACAACATGGCGCATAATCACGGGCGCAGATAGAGGGGGGGGACTCGTCCCACCCAGATTTAAATTCACCTTGCTCGGTCCCCCCCACTTATAGGGAGGAAAAACCGTCTATGCTGTCTTTCTTTGCATAAGGCAAACCTCACGGAAAAATCAAAAGACTAATTACCATTCGGTTTATTGAGGTGCACGGCAGTGTATACATAGTTGCAAGAACTCACATAAAACAAAAGAAAGACTGATATTCGGTTGGTTGAGCTGCGCAGACTGCACAGGTTGCGAGCTCGAGCTTGGTTGCTATGGTTACTAACAACAAGTTTGACAGGCATATCGGGGTTGGGGTTGGTTTGCTGGCAGCTTTGTCCCTCCCAGTTCAAAAAACGTATCTGCGCCCCTGCGCATGACATCAATGCGAGGGACACTTCGGGCTGTGAAGGTTCTGAATCTTCTCAATGGAAGGACGCAGAGGTTAGGGAGCTGATTTCCATTTGGGGGGATGCAGCTATTCAAGCTAGATTGGATGGGTCATACCGCAACCGGGCGGTTTTACTTCCGTAAACACTGGCCATGCTCACTGCGTGTGACGTCGTCGTATCCTCTAATGCGCATGCGGAACACTTTTTTAGGTCGCTTTTCGTTCATACTGAGGATCACATACAAGTCGCATATATTTGTCAATGTGAACGACCTCACAAAAAAATCGGATTTCACAAAAAAATTGGAATTGAGCATTAAGCCTTGCAGTGTGAACGTAGCGAAAGTTTCTTCAGGGTTCCCTGTGAACGAATAAAAAAGGGTGAACGAACACAGGATTTCAAAAAAGACTTTGAGAAAGGTGGCTTTTGAAGCGCTCACTGAAATCGAAGGGAGCCGAGTCGAAGCATGCTCGAGTTTGCAGTGATCACTTGGTGAAAGGTTTGTATCTCCCTCTCAGCTGTCGTTAGTGTTTTCCAAGTACTTTTCTTGCCATGTGTCTTTATTTTACGGTACTTTTTTTTTTTAGTCACGAAGCGCTAGAGTCCCCAGCTGTTTCTTTGTTTCCTCCTCACAAAGTCCGTATGCATGAAGGTCGCGACAAAATTCTTACCCAGCCATACAGTTACAATGCGCCGTGATCACTTCTCCGTCTTGTTTAACTTGCAGCACTTCGTTGTAAAGACGCGAACGAAAAGCTTAAAAAAAAAATACTTACACGGGCAAAAACAATACAGGATTGATTCGGCAGCGACTTGATACTGAGGTCCTTTACCCAGACACGTATACAAAAAAGTTGTAAGCCTCTATACTCTTCCACGCTTTCATCTGTTTTGCGGTGTAGAAGGACGTCTGCAACACCAGATAGTTTGAGATGTCGGGGAACGCGACTGAAGGGTAGTTTTCGAGATCGTATGACAAATCCTTCTTTCCCAGACTGTAGGGGTCGATTCCATTACACACCGCAATCTTCTGAACATATCTAAAGCCACTATATCTAGTGGCTTCTAGATTACGAGTGTACTCTAAGTCAGCGTTTCTCAACCTTTTTTCAGTCACGGCACCCTTCAGAAGTATGCAAATTCTCAAGGCACCCGCATATAAAATATACGCAGTCATGCTGACCCTGGCAGTGACGTTGTGACGTGGGAAAGGGAGCCGTGAGACAAATTTTGATGATGCATGAGGCGGCGATGCTCTGCGTTAGTGTAACTATCGTTTTTTGGAATTTTATTTATTTCAATGTTAGAATTATAATTTTTTGACGGCACCCCTAACGAAGCCAGACGGCAGCCCGGTTGAGAAAGGCTGCTCTAAGTTATCGCTAGTTGTTTTTGCTACAGCAGCCGTTTAGACCACCAGCTATTTCACTTCCAGTGAAACCGCTTAAGCCTAGGTCACAACCAGACATACGATTTTTTGGCCATGCGATTTTTGGCGTTTCCCAAATCGCTGTTTTGTTTTTTTTTTTGGTTTTTTTTTGTTGTTGTTCGTGGAGAAAGACGCTCGTTGGCTGTAAGTTTGTCCTGCAACCTGAAAAAACGTAAGCACCTGTAGAGTTTGTTTGACATGACAAAGAACCTCTGCGGCCAGTCTACGGCTCGAAAATCAGCACGTCACACGCGCGCCCTCCGTGCGTTTCTTGCACGTAGACCGACCGTAGGAGCACGTACGGCCGGTTGTGACTGAGGCTTAAGAAAAGTCACATGACTGAAACCCAGCAATACACTCTAACACACACACACACACACACACACTGTTATGCCTTGATTAACACTCTAATATATACCCTGATATAGACTCCATGTGCCCTGATATATTCTCTAATATACATCTCAATATTATATGGACACAAATATTTTACTGGGAAATACACCACTTGTGTTTTTCATACGATCTACATCCCAGACCTGGAGAACCAAAACCATGACACAAATCTCTGTGTCACTCGTGGGGAAATTGATGATTTGTTTAGAGTTGTTAAGTTTGGGTATTTTTTTTATTTTTTATTTTGTGAATGTGTCTGTATAATAAAAAAAAAGAACATCATACGTTGGCTTGAAGATGTGAAGTTTGTCTTCTCGTGTTGAAAAACTCATAGTTTTCATACGAAATGCATCGTAGACCTGAGTGACGCATTTCCCCATATTTTACTCCAGTGACGTCACTCCCAGTGTTTTCCTACTGACTAGATGCATGTTGTCAAAATGGTGATCTGGTTCAAAATTAAAAAACTTGATTAACGTGCGTATTTTATTTTGTTGTTTTGTGGACGTGTCTGTAATAATATAAAGAACGTTACACGGTGGGGCGAAGATATGAAGTTTAGCTTCTCATCTGATTATCTCTAGCCGCTTTATCCTGTTCTACAGGGTCGCAGGCAAGCTGGAGCCTATCCCAGCTGACTACGGGCGAGAGGCGGGGTACACCCTGGACAAGTCGCCAGGTCATCACAGGGCTGACACATAGACACAGACAACCATTCACACTCACATTCACACCTACGGTCAATTTAGAGTCACCAGTTAACCTAACCTGCATGTCTTTGGACTGTGGGGGAAACCGGAGCACCTGGAGGAAACCCACGCGGACACGGGGAGAACATGCAAACTCCGCACAGAAAGGCCCTCGCCGGCCCCGGGGCTTGAACCTGGACCTTCTTGCTGTGAGGCGACAGCACTAACCACTACAGCGCTAACCACTACACCACCGTGCCGCCCCAAGTTTAGCTTCTCATGTAGAAAATATTTTCACTCGTTTGCTTCGCTCACTCTTTAATATATTCACCCTGTATCCATCTAATATACACCATGATTCAGTCTGATATACTCTTGAATATACACCTCAATATCCTTGATATTACATTACAGGCATTTAGCAGATGCTCTTATCCAGAGCAGCATACAACATTTCCAGAGCAGCTGGGTCTTAGGTGCCTTGCTCAAAAGCACTTCAGCCATTTCTGCTGGTCCAGGGAATTGAACCAGCAACCTTTTGGTCCCAAAGCTGTTTCTGTAATCTTTAGGCCATGGGTTCCCCTTGAGATATATATAAATAAATAAATACACACACACCAGTTTGAAGGTATCTGACCATCAGACCCATATGTGCCTGTTGAACATCCCGAGGTCATCCCTTCCTTCCTATACTTAAAAGATAGAAGCTTCTTTGTTACCATGGGAAATTGTACCTCAACATCAATGTCCTTGACCTGTGGTGTCCCCCAGGGGTCGATTCTTGGACCATTACTATTCAACCTTTATATGCTCCCACTTGGACAAATTATCAAGAACAACTCAATTTTGTATCACTGCTATGCAGGTGACACCCAAATTTATTTTGCTCTATCACCTAATGATTATGCCCCCACTACCAGTGTATCGACCAGATCAACAACTGGATGTCACAAAATTTTCTTCAGCTGAACACAGATAAAACAGAAGTAATTCTATTTGGGAAAAAAGATGAAAGACTCAGGATTACCACTATTCTTGACACAAAGGGGATTAAAACAAAAGATATGGTTAAAAATCTTGGTGTTTTCATTGACAGCGAGCTAAACTTTGACAGTCACATGAAAGCAATCACTAAAACGGCATTTTATCATCTAAAAACCATTTCCAAACTAAGAGGACTTATGTCAAAAAATGATCTGGAAAAACTAATACATGCCTTCATCTCTAGTAGGGTTGATTACTGCAATGGCCTTTTCACAGGCCTCCCAAAAAAGACCATCAAAGGACTTCAGCTGGTTCAAAATGCAGCGGCTAGGGTTCTCACACGAACAAAAAGAACAGAGTGCATTACTCCAATTCTAAGGTCCCTTCACTGGCTTCCAGTAAGCTACAGAATTGACTTTAAAGCATTGCTGCTGGTGTACAAATCTCTAAATGGTACAAGGCCCAATTACCTCTCTGATATGTTGCAGCGGCCTAACCCAATCAGATCTACCAGATCGCAGCAGCAACATTTACTGGTAAAACCTGTTGTTAAAACAAAGTGTGGTGAAGCAGCTTTTAGCTACTATGCAGTACAGCTATGGAGCCAACTTCCAGAGGACATTAAACATGCTCCTGCTGTTGGCAGCTTCAAATCTAGACTAAAGACCAAGCTGTTTTCAGATGCTTTCTGCTAACTGATAAATATCATCATCTTTACATGTTTTAAACTTTCTTAACTTTTACAGTCTCTGCATGCTTTAAACTTTACTTAACTTTTCTATTTTATTCTGCTGTTTTTTTAACTGAATTTTTACTTCATTTTATTATTTTATTTCTACTATTGTTTAATTATTATTTTTCTTCCCCATTTATTTTATGTAATTTTATTTTCTATTGTTTACTGTTTGGCGGCACGGTGGTGTAGTGGTTAGCGCTGTCGCCTCACAGCAAGAAGGTCCTGGGTTCGAGCCCCGGGTCCGGCGAGGGCCTTTCTGTGCGGAGTTTACATGTTCTCCCCGTGTCCGCGTGGGTTTCCTCCGGGTGCTCTGGTTTCCCCCACAGTCCAAAGACATGCAGGTTAGGTTAACTGGTGACTCTAAATTGAGCGTAGGTGTGAATGTGAGTGTGAATGGTTGTCTGTGTCTATGTGTCAGCCCTGTGATGACCTGGCGACTTGTCCAGGGTGTACCCCGCCTTTCGCCCGTAGTCAGCTGGGATAAGCTCCAGCTTGCCTGCGACCCTGTAGAAGGATAAAGCGGCTAGAGATAATGTGTGTGTGTGTGATGTGATGTTTACTGTTTTGCTTTTACTTCTGTAAAGCACATTGAACTGCCACTGTGTATGAAATGTGCTATATAAATAAACTTGCCTTGCCTTGCGGTTATAAAAACTTGTTGTTTTCTGAGAAGACTTACCACTAGGTTTCAGCCCCAAAAGCATTAGTGAGGTCAGGCACTGATGTCGGCTGAGGCAACTTGAGGGACAGTCAGCATTTTAAATTCATCCTGAAAGTGTAATTGAGGTCAGGGCTCTGTGCAGGCCACTCGACTGCTTCCATGCCATCCTTGGGGAAACCATGTCTTGATGGACCTCGCTTTGTGCACATGGGTATCGTCGTACTGGAAGAGGTTTGGGCATCTTGGTTCCAGTGAAGGAAAGTACAGCATACATGGACATCATCTATAATTGTGTGCTTCCAACTTTGTGGTAACAGTTTGGGGAAGAACTCCATGAGTGTGATGGGCAGGCGTCGACAACCCTTTGGCCATTATAGTGTACATCTTTTTCATGGTGTACGTCAATTATATTACATTGGAATTTTAGATCTGGACTTTAAACCTGTTATTTTTATAGAGGCATGTTGGGCAATGGTCAAGTGTATGTGGCAGAATGATGGACTACTGGCATCCCATTCACGCCGATAAATCCACTCATGGACATTTTTGGCTCCATATATACAAAAGTGAGCAGAGCTGATCTCTCCTACACAAGTGCTCATACATTTTGCCCCCAGGGTCCTTGTTAACATAAAATAAATTTTGTAGACACCCTCAGTATACTGTAGCTTTATGCTATGACGATAGTCAAGCTATTCAAGTATTTTTCAAACATGTAAAGTAATATTCTGTCTATTTATTAGAGTTGCAGAGCTTTTTATTCCTCAACAGCTATTCCTTCAACAACGGAGCACCAAGTTAACATTATTTACAGGCTGACATGATTTTAAGTTGGAGAAGTTTTGCTTTAAAACCAGTCATTAAAGCTAGACTGCCTTTCAGGTTTTTCAGGTTTAAGTCATCAAAAGAATTTTCCCGACACCCGATTATTTTTGTTCCGCGGACCGAAAGCTACCGAATTCGAATCACAGACTTCCAATTTTATTAGTTTTTTAGAAAATAGAACAATTAATGAATTTAGTGACACATGGCCCTAAATTGTCCACTATTTTTTCCTGCTTCACCATGACCCAATTCAAGATACTTCATCATGCATCACGTGGTGGGCTTTCCCTGTTCGCGCAAGGCATTATGGGATACAAATTTGAAACAGGAGAGAAAAACGGAGAACGTGAGTGTGCGAATGAAACGTGAAAGGCCGACTACAGTAACAGAAAGCGAGAAGAAAAGACGTTATGTTGCGAAGGAAAGGAAACGCAGGACCAAACTAATAAATATCGGCGGTCAGCGAGCACCTCGGTGTCATCAGCTGTTCGTTTGACAGAATGATGTAACTGTCAGTGCACGGTCAAGGTAAACCTGTAGATGGCAGTAATGCAACACTGGATGTCGGCTACTGTAAAATCCAAAAGAAGAAGGTAAACCTGCGCACACGGACTTCCTCTGTCTGCTTGACTGCCTGAAGTGAGTGATTTCATGCACATTATTTGAAGAAGAAGAAACCTTTATTTGTCACATGCACACTTCAAGCACAGTGAAATTCATCCTCTGCATTTAACCCATCTGAAGCAGTGAACACACGCATGCGCGCACACACCCTGAGCAGTGGGCAGCCACACTACAGTGCCCAGGGAGCAGTCAGGGGTTCGGTACCTTGCTCAAGGGCACCTCAGCCCAAGGCCGCCCCACGTCAACCTAACTGCATGTCTTTGGACTGTGGGGGAAACCGGAGCACCCGGAGGAAACCCACGCAGACACGGGGAGAACATGCAAACTCTGCACAGAAAGACCCTCGCCGGCCACTGGGCTCAAACCCAGAACCTTCTTGCTGTGAGGTGACTGCGCTAACCACTACACCACCGTGCTGCCCCGTACATGCTTGAGAATCCCTTCAATTTAAATAACTTCCCAGCCATGGAATGATCTGGTTTTTGGGGTTTTTTTTTTGTGAGATATTACAGAAATAAACATGTATCACAATGACCAAATTTCAGAGGGAACTAAGGCCCTGTCCACACGGCAACGGATTCAGGTGAATCTGATAAAATTTTTTATCGTTTTGGCCTGGCGTCCACACGGCACCAGCGTTTTGGGTGCCCCAAAACGAAATCTTTTGAGAACGGGTTCCAGAGTGGAAAAATCTGGCAATGGCGCCGTTGCGAAGTCGTCTGGATGAGTAGAACGGATTTGTTTACGATGACGTCACAACCACATGACTAGAACAAGCAGCACTCTCGCACGCATCATTCGTAACAACAGAAATTGGAATTGTTTACACATTAACCTGACTGACCTGCCAGACAGACAATTTACACCTGTTTTGATGAACAGAAAGTCCAGCCTTCCACACAAAGCAACAGTTACCTGACTATACTGGAGGCACAGGGGAACCGGGTCAGAAGACCCTTCAACAGACTGTTTTGTATGAACCACTGCCTTGCATTCACTTTTGTATACAGCTTTTCTTTTAAACAAACAAGTAACTGAACCATTTCTTGAATTTCTTTTTTTTTTATTGGATAAGACTGCTTTTCAAAATGTTCACACACATTGGCGCTTACATTTCCAAAACGAACTGAAAAAGGCCAGCGCCTCGTTCCCATAACTACCTGCGCTCTTAAAGGGCCAGCGCTGAATTTCCTCACCACTACACACAATGGCAAGTGGAAAAAAATAAACCTGTTACATGCGCATGCGTCCTACTTCTTCTTTTGTTCTGGTGTCTCCGATGGGACCGTCTTACAGCGCACGTGGTGTGGCATGTGTATTGCATCGTTTTCAGCAAGCGTTGCCATATGGACCTGATATTTTACTGATCTGTTGCCCATGTGGACGCGATATTTAAAAAAAAAAAAAAAAATCTCGTTGCCATTGTCATGTGGATGTAGCCTCAATTTCACCGATTCTATGAATTCGAAAGGTCGTCTAGCTTTAAACAAGCTCCCTTAAGGCAGCAATTGAAATGGACTACAGATACGTTGTGTAGATTGAGTTCAACATTGACCAGTTGAAATTGTCACCATCAGTTGTTTGGGATTAAACAGCACTTTAAGTACTAATCGTTATCTGAGCAGCACAATACTAATTTCAGAGTCCTTTTGTCAGCTTTGCTCTCTCACATATAGCAAAAGTCCCAGCAAGCGCACGGTCCCATTTGGTAGAACATTCCATATTGTACTTTTATTATTTTCTTCAGCATTGTGAGACTTGGTGCAGCTTCCTAGAAGAACAACTTTTATTCATCACACAATTGTGAAATTCCTCTCTGCATTTAACCCATCTGAAGCAGTGAACACACACACGTACGTACCCAGAGCAGCGGGCAGCCATGCTAACAGCGCCCGGGGAGCAGTTGGGAGTTAGGTGCCTCGCTCAAGGCCGTCCCATATTAACCTAACTGCATGTAGTTCTACGTCCTAACCTGATGTAGTGCTCATGAGTCACAGACTGGACACTTAAAAATTGGAAAAACGTCACCTGGTCTTTTTCCGATCTTCAGCTGTCTGGTTTGGCTGAGCCTGTGCCCACTGTAGCCTCGGCTTCCTGTTATTGAAAGACAGGAGCGGAAGCCAATCAGAGATCTTTAGCTGTTGTAACCCGTTCACCTCATGGTTCGATATTGTGCATCATGCACTACGTTCACACTGCAGGCTGAAGTGACTCAAATCCGATTTTTTCGCCCATATGTGACCTGTATCCGATCTTTTATTGACAATATGAACGACACAGGTCCGATTTTTTCAAATCCGACCCAGGCCGTTTGGATATGTGGTCCTAATTCCGATTCCTATCCGATCTTTTCATATGCGACTTCAGTCTGAACCGCCAGGTCGCATTCATCCGACTTACACGTCATCAACAAGCCACAAACATCACTATTCTGCGCTGAAGTAGGCGGCGGGTCTCTCAAAAAAAGTTACAACAACATGGCTTTGATGTTCCTTTGAACGGAGGTTGCAGTCACTACCCCGCAGAACGCCTGAGCCAAAACCCTTGCCCTCTTCCTTCTCAACCTCCTCCTTAACATCAGGCTATTGTGCATGTTCTGGCTCCGTCGCAACAACAACTGCATCATCGCCAGGTACTCCATGCTGGCTACTGTCATACACAGGAAACTTTAGGTTACTTCCGTAAACACTGGCCATGCTCACTGCGTGTGATGTCGTCGTATCCTGCAGTGCGCATGCGGAACACTTTTAGGTCGCTTTTCGTTCATACTGAGGATCACGTACAAGTCGCATATATTTATTAATGTGAACGACCTCACAAAAAAATCGGATTTCACAAAAAAATCGGAATTGAGCATTAAGCCTTGCAGTGTGAACGTAGTGTTGAGGTGCTTTTCTGCTCACTATGGTTGTAAAGACTGGTTATTTGAGTTTCCTGTTAGTTTGGATCAGACTCGCCAAACTGACCTCGGACATCTCTCAACAAGAGGGTTCAACCCAGAGGACTTCCGTTCACTGGATAGGGTTTTTTGTTTGCGTGGTTTTGTGGTTTTTTTGCACCATACTGTGTGAACTCTAGAAACTGTTGTGTGACAGGAGAGCACCGGTTTCTCAAATACTCTAACCAGCTTGTCTGGCACCAACAAAGTAAGTTTGGTGTTCCTAGTAAAGCGGGTGGTGAATGTCCTACTGAATTGATCTCACACATAGACGCTGTCATCTAGGTGCTGCTAGAGAAAGTAGAAGAGGAAATTGAATAACTTTGGCACTGAAATTGCAACCTTGTCTTTTCACTTCAGAATGGGGAAGAAAACAAACATGCTCGTTTGTCATATGGTCAGGCCAAAGACGTGTGCGATTGCACGTATGCGCAGAATAGAAACATCTTGATGGCAGCCATGAGCAGATCCTGTGATCTGTAACTCTGGTCATTTATTGAGTTGTATTTTTGAAATGTCCACTGAACAAATTTACTTGGTCAGTTAATCGGTAATATAGAGTTCGGTCAAATCTGTTTTTGAACAATATAAAAATAACTGTTGCGTATTTTCCCTTGTAGATGATGTATCTCTTGTAGCCTCCCCCCCCCCCCAACAAACGCCAAGCTGCGTTCCGTTTTCTCCAAGTACGGTTTTGTTCTTCGTTAGTGAGATTCACTCAGCATTTAAAAACCTCAACGTTTCATCTCTAAGACAAGGGTCTAGAAAATGAGGATTAAACTACAGAGTCGGTGACGTACAAAAGTATTCACTCCCAACGCAAACATTGATAATGTTCGTAAGTTCAAGGTGCACCCTCGGGGGGGGAATAAGATTGCGTTATTGTACCTTTAGGAGTACAATGGCTCGTCACCGGGACAGGACCCTTGAAGGTACTTATTAGTACCCTTCATATATTGCTTGGGAAGATGTATGTACATTTTTGACCCTAAAAAGGTACACGCAGTCACCTTGAGGTCTAATAATGAGCCGTAAGGGGTACATTAGTGTCGACTGTACCTCGGGGGACAGAAATGGACTCCTGCTGTACCCCTGTTTCTAACAGTGTGGGTGAATACGTCTGCAAGACGACATGTATTTAATTTAGCGAACGTTTAAACAGAAATAATTGACACTTTTTAACCTAAGACTATTCTTTCTTATATGTGTGTTGCATGCTTATTTTAAAGAAAGAAAGAAAGCACAACTTTATTCATCACACACTTGTGAAATTCCTCTCTGCGTTTAACCCATCTGAAGCAGTGAACACACACACGTACCCAGAGCAGCGGGCAGCTATGCTAACGGCGCCCGATACCTTGCTCAAGGGCACCTCAGTCCAAGGCCGTCCCATATTAACCTAACCTGCATGTCTTTGGACTGTGGAGGAAACCCACGCAGACACGGGGAGAACATGCAAACTCCACACAGAAAGGCCCTCACCGGCCACTGGGCTCGAACCCAGAACCTTCTTGCTGTGAGGCGACCGTGCTAACCACGACACCACCGTGCCGCCCATGCTAACCGCGCCCGTTAAGCCCTCATTCATCATATTGCAGTGTCTTTCAGTCTAAATTTGTGTTGCACAAGAGTTATTTCTGAACCAAATGAATGTCCTTGAGATTGTGTTTAGTCTGCTCGGTGTTTATCTTCGAATCGCGTTCAAAACATGGATGCTTCAAGCTCCGAATTAAAATAACCTCGGAACTTGTTTCAGCTACTTTTTAGAAACCTCACTAAACATTCACAATGATCTTATTTATACAGTTCCAAATTGTAATTGTGGATCTTGCACAACTCTAACACACCCTGCGAGGTATGAATAGAGCATCGTCACACAGGCTGGAAAATGTCGTGTGTAACTGCAGTATTTGCATTCTGGCTGTGGGAAGCATAGTGTGAGCTGGAGACACGAGGCTCTTGCACTCTGTACATTTGCAAGTTGAGACTTGGTATAGAAAAGCACATCGAGTTGTGCGTTTTTTGTTTTGTTTTCCCCCCTCCCTCTCTCAAGCTAAGCATTCTGAGGCGTCGTACTACAGAAATGAGCTCACGGGGCACTGAGCGTGTCCTGGAGTCTGTTGAGCATAGTGAAAGGACACGATCTTCTCCATGTGATTGTGAGAAGGAGGGGGCAACATGTGCCAAAGCACCAAGTGACCCATCAGCAGCAATTTATAGAACTGGAATGAAAACACTCGCCGTCCCCTGACAGAATTCTTTCCCCCCCCATTCTTTTCACTTCTCTTCTCTCTGGAGGAACCGTAAAAAAAGTCACACTGATCATCTTTCTTTCGAACACGCACCCCTACTTTCTTACTTGATCCACGACTGATAAGGTTGCATGCCTTGTCTAGCTATAGCACGGCATGTACGGTACGTCACACCATTCCTGTTGCCCATACTCGAGTCTCCGCGCGGATACAAGTGACACATTCACGACGTTCGATTTATTAAACTAATTTAATTTAAAATTGATCTGTCTCTCTCAATTGTCATTGTCATTTAAAGGAGAACTGAAGTCATTTTTAAACTTGCTTTATTTCTTAAAGGGGTACCAAATATAATATATACAGTTGCTGATGTGACAAAGTAATGTATTCTATCAAATTTATGTACTAGAAAACAACGAAATATCTTGGTAATTGTAAATATAATACTTTATGCGCTAAACCGCACAAGAGTCGCCATTTTTAAAAGACCGTGATGTCAGCGCTACCCACTGCACTAGCGGAACTCTCCGAAATAGAGGAGATAAGCGTGCAATCATGGCGTCGGGCGCATCAAGTGAAAGCGACAGCTCTGTCGAATCATACAAAGAGATCCCGCAAGACACACTGCAAGCAGGCTATGGCTTAGAAGGGTACCAGTTTGAACCTAGGAGAGGTACTCTCGACTCCGGTGATGAAATAAGAGAAGAAAGCTCGGATGACGGCGAGGATGAGACTGATGCTGACCATGGGCATGGCGAGCGTGGGGCAGAGCGTCTGCGTGCAGGTGACACGGCGTGGTGCTCGTGCGGAAAATGTAACGTGGAGTTGCTCACGAGTCCAGCAGAATTTATTTGCTGCAATGAGATAGGCGCCACCCGTGGACTTGCGAAATCGTCGTAAGAGGCAGAAACGGGTATTTCACACGTGCTATTCCCAACCTCAATGAGCCAACACAACTGGGCACATACATGCGTCATGAGTGTTACGCAGAGAAAATGAACGTGCATTCTGATTGGATAAAATTAATATCATGGCGGGCTGTTCAAACTGCAGAAATGGTTTGCTCGAGCTACTTTCAAAACACTATAACTTTCCAACCTTAGAACAAAAAACTTTTGCAAGTCTTGAATAAGGTTCGTTAATGTGTGTTTTATTGTTATATTTACTCTATATATTGCCCTCTGTTCCCCTTTAATTAACATGTTATTCAATTACGTTTTCAGTTTTATTAACCTTATATCGTGACTCGTACTGGCATATTATATTACACTTATCAGCCTTTTCGGTTTGTATCCGTGTTTGAATGTAGTTCGTTTGGTCCACGGCAGGCGTCGCTTATCCGCGCGATCTTCACGAGACTTGTGCGAGACTTCAAACGTGAAGTGCCAGCACCGCCATTTTGAAAACTGTTTACACAGTGGCCAGATCGCCGTATCATTCCAATTTAGATTCATTTCGAGATTTGCAGCTTCATCAGTGATGGAGCGTCAGTCCTGCGCGCTGTGGCGCGTGCACCTGAAGGCGTGTCTCGGACTGTGCGCGCGCCGAGTGGACAAGGCGCACCTGAGCTCAATTAAGGAACTGTGTGTTTGCCTATTTAAAGCAGGGCTTTGAACCGGTTCAAGGAACGAAAACGAAAACCGGGAACTTTTTCTATTTCACATGGAACAGAAACGAAACCAGAAACTTTTATTATTTTTTATGTTCCGGAACAGAAACGCTTATTAAAAATAATGGTAACAGGTTAATACCGGGTTTTTATTTCGTTCCTCAAAGTTTCCGTAGCCTACAAATAAAAAAGTCATTCTTCTCCTGCACAAGTTTCTATGACCCGCTGGGGTTCACTTCCTGTGTGACGTTCGCTGACTGAATGGAGAGAGCGGGAGGGTGGACTACTATCATGTCTCCATGTGATAATAAGTGAGTAATTGCATTACTGAGTGTCTGAGCAAAGAAGAGCCTGAACGTTGCAACCTCCCTATTGGCTGTTTGTAAAAATGTATCAGTTGTTGCCCTTCCCACGGGAATCATCGCGGGCTCGAGAGACGAGACCTGACGAGTTAGTTCGTTGGTAGCAGAACAAAATGTCTGGACACAAATCGGGTTTTCAGAAAAGGAAAGAAAATAAACGGAGGGTTGAAAATACAAAAAAGGAGGCAGAAAATGCAAAACGAGTTTTAAGGTAGGACAAATGGTTACTTTTCTGAGGCAGCCCGCTGTGGCTGCCTGCAGGCTTATTTATTATAGCCCATTTAGTTAAAATAGTTGATATAAAATGTTTATAGTTATAGTTATGTGATGGTTGTCCTGATTTAGACTTTTTTTGGGGGGGGGGTTTGCGCGATGTTGCACCCGGGTCCAGATTAGGGCAGAACCGGCCCTGGCTACATTTCAGCTGTAGTTTGTTTTATGTATGTACTTGCATAGATGTGTACTTGGTCTTCCAATATGGCGCCTAACAAAATCTTGCGGCGCGGTGACGTCATGCGGTAGCCCTCTATAGGGCCTGACTAGCCTTTGGTAACACACTAAACGAATTATCTTTCATTTTTGGCACTTTTTCTGTTTGTGTAGATGGGAAGACGTACTGAGAATCCAAATCGCCAACATTTGAAATAATAATTGTTTTGAATTATTTCTTGTCTTATTTAATGAAGGTTGTAATAGAATTAGCCTACATTTGGCTTAAGCTGGATGAGACAGAGACATAATTTTATAGCCATTTGTTAAACAGCTGACAGGGAACGTAATTAACCGTTCCGGGAACGAAATTTTTTTGTTCTAACTGGTTCGGGAACGTCTATTTAATGGTGGAACCCAAAACCGGAAACGTTAAAATTCCGTTTCTGTTCGGAACGAACCAATAGGAAAAAAATTCCGGCTCAAAGCCCTGATTTAAAGTGCATATCACGGGTAAATTCAGGAGCAAGATCAATGTAATTCTCCTATTTTATATTAAACTTTGGTCAAATATCTGTCACATTTTGCATTTTGTGCAATTTTTTTACCTTGCGCAATACCAGAAAAATTCAGTTGAAATCAAGCCATTTGAGGTGAATTGGTCCGCCTCTGAAAATACTTGGCATTTGGATTTCCCGGCAAACATTGATTTTCGTGACGTCGCGTGCGGGACGCCTTCCTCTGAATCCTACGTCAGCGCTGGTTTGTTTATGAGGAAACGACCTGGTGGTTTTCTGCAAATTTCTTCAACGTTATCGCGGAATTATTAAAATGGTTAACAGATGTATCGTAGGAGGGTGTAGCAACACCAGTCTTGATGGGATTAGTACTCATCATTTCCCAAAAGGCCAGACAATGAGAGAGAAATGGGAGCGCTTCGTGCGAGGCACCCGGAAGCCGAGGACCAAGCAGAGCCGAGAAAAAGACCGAGAAAATCGGCAATTCACAAGTTGACTGTTGCCAGGGTAAGAAATAATTCTGACATCTCATTATATTCTTCATCCAAAGGTGAAGTAACATTGCACTCAGGTGACAATTCCATATTTCAATGCAAAATCGCTAGCTGCTAAACTTGGTCTACACAGGCTGTGCACTGAAACCGTGCAAAGCTCGCGCAGCCTGCTGGCGCTTCCGCAGGTAACGTCACGAATCTGGCTCCAGACTCCCTTGGGATTTTTCCAGATGCGTTTTATTTTATTTTTTTCTGCTGTAGATAGATGGGCTTGCGCAAAATTACCTTTCTGGATGAGTGTGTAAAGGGACATTCTTTCATATAGGGAAAAAAAAAAAAGAAATTGGTCCAGGATATGCACTTTAAGGACTGTGCTGATGCATTTGCATCGCGAAGTATTACAATACGCATGTACGCATTACCGAGCCTTTCTACCCGTTGTCTTGATTTCCTGTTTCTCGTTCTTGTCCTCGCTTAGCCTTTGATGTTCTGTTTGCGCTTCGCCCGACCCTTTTGCTTGTATTCTCGTTTTTGATCTAGCCTGCCGTTTTGGATTGTTTGCCTGTGTGTATATTCTGCACTTTATTAAACTGTATAGTTCTGCACATACATCCGTCTCCCTCGCGTACGTGACATGGAGATTATTCCATACGACTTCCAACCAACGTGGAGTAGAGAAGAGCTGGAAAGACAACAGGATAAGGACTAGCCCGTTGCGCTGGTATTTACGTCATTACTGTCGCACAATTAAAACGTGCCAGATCAGACGGCTGGTGGGCTTTCAAAATAATAAATACATATACTGAGCGCATTTCCCACATAATCCTCACTAAGGTTTCGGACAGCGCTACAAAATGGCGTCCACACTATATAGTGCCCTATATAGTGAGTAGGGAGCGATTTCGGATGCAGGGAAAACTTCCGGCTTGATTACATCAGCATTCGAAAGAGGGCGCGCGTATCTTTTGATAACATTGGTGGATGTCGGTCACTTTGATTTCCGCTGTACATTTTACTTCCGTCCTACGATGTCTCGCACAAGTCTCGGCGAATCTCGTTTACGCCCATTGCTTTGACATACGGGCTGATATATTACACAGCATATTTCAAACACTCATAACTTGCTATAGCAGTGACGAAACAGCTGTTAGAAATGCATTCCGATATTTTAGAAAATGAGAGAAATTAGAATTTTGATGATAAATTTTCCTTCAGTTCCCCTTTAATGAGGAGAAGAGATGGAGCAACATTTACGACTACGTCCAAGGCATCTTCTCTCACGTGTTTCAGTAGATCACTGCATAAAGTCAGATTTTCACAGGATTTATTTGACAGTATATTTGCATACACGTTCATTTTATCTCTATCTGATGTTGTCTAGTTACTCATGAGAATGTAAACAGCATGCTTCGTCTTAAGTCAGAGAAAGACGTTATCAGATCTCAAGAATTTCAGCAAACACACCTGGATTTTAACACGGCAATCAAATTATTCGGCACGCGCACAGTCTAAAAATGGCATTCTCTGATTTTTAAGATGTCCGTATACTATTTTCATGGCCATTTGGTAACTAATGAAACGAGAGAAATGAATGTGCATGCAAACGGACTCACTGTTGCTTTTAGGCTGCTCAAATGGTCATCCGAGTAGCATGTTATTACATCTTAAATCAGAGAATGCCATTTTTAGACTATATGTGCTGAATAATTTGATTATGGGGTCAAAATCTAGGTCTTTTTGAAATCTGATGATGCCTTGCTTAAGGCCCGGTCTTACAATGCCAATAACTACAACTATAACAATAACTATAAATTGATCCCCTGCAGTTTATGTGGTTTGTGATCACACCAGACCGATAACGATACCTATAGCCCAGGTCTGGGTTTATCGGTATCGGTGAGATTGCTTCTGGAGCGGGTTTTTTTTTTCCCTCCCCTCCCCCAGATCTGGACCTGATCTAATAAAATCTCATCTCATTATTTCTAGCCGCTTTATCCTGTTCTACAGGGTCGCAGGCAAGCTGGAGCCTATCCCAGCTGACTACGGGCGAAAGGCGGGGTACACCCTGGACAAGTCGCCAGGTCATCACAGGGCTGACACATAGACACAGACAACCATTCACACTCACACCTACGGTCAATTTAGAGTCACCAGTTAACCTAACCTGCATGTCTTTGGACTGTGGGGGAAACCGGAGCACCCGGAGGAAACCCACGCGGACACGGCGAGAACATGCAAACTCCGCACAGAAAGGCCCTCGCCGGCCACGGGGCTCAAACCCAGGACCTTCTTACTTTGGGGCGACAGCACTAACCACTACACCACCGTGCCGCCCATCTAATAGAACATTTGACCAATCAAGTAATTGTTTACATGTGACACAGTCTGAGCACTTACTATTTTCCCCAGGTGTCTTTGTACAAGGTGTGTCAGAAAAGAAATCGGACTGGGGTCACAAAAAATTTGTCAAATCCAAACTACAAGTCTTCCCCTTTGAAATAATCCCCCTCAAGTCTAACGCACTTTCCTATCCTTCTCCGCCACACCTCCATGCGCTCCTGGAAGGATTCTCCCGGGATTCTCTGCAGCTCCGTCGTCACGGCCTTCTTGATGGCTTCCACGTCTGGAAAACGGGTCCCCTTGATGCCCCCTTTGAAAAGGACAAAAATCACACAGAGCCAGGTCGGGTGAGTAGGGAGGCTGCTCCAGCACGGCGATGTTCTTCTCGGCAAGGAACTGCCCGGATGCTCAAGGCGTTGTGAGCTGGCGCGTTGGCGTGGTGAAAACTCTCGCCTCTTCTCGCACGTTGAACGAAGCAAACGCCGCAGGATCTCTTTGTAGACATGCTGGTTGATTGTCTGGCCCTGTGGCTTCTCGTCTCTATGTGGACGATGCCCCTCACGTTGAAGAAGCGCACTAAGTCCTGTTACTTTTCTGACACACCTCGTACATCCTTGTTGCATCATGAAGTCATGGAATACGGGTTCACGGCAAATGAAATTATTCATGAATGTGATATTTTTCCGTTAAATTTAATAAGGTAAACATGTAAATGTAGGTAAGATGTTTTAATTATGAACTTCGGCAGTCCAAACATATTTGTTTTAGACTTCTTAATTTTTTATCTGCGATGCATCATCCTTATGAAATCCGTCACCAATCTGTAACATACTAAAATGTCCATGACCAATCCGTGATTTTATTAGCATCCGTATTAAAATCCATAACCACTTTGTATTTTTGTATCCTTTTTTTTAAATTATATTTCCATAGTACGTGATCTATCTGTATTTTGTCAACCACTGGAGTATATGGGTCTGTCTCAGAAACTGGGTACTGTGGGGGTACCCCGCTAAATATACTCGGTCAATAAACTATACGGTTTTGAATGGTGATGTTGGTTTTAATTTGAAATAAAATGATGAAAGAAATAATACAGATAAAACTAAACCTTTGATGTGAATATTCAGAATTTGGCAAAAATTCTGCAAATTTGTGGAAAAATGGCGGCTTGATCTGGGACATGATAAATGGTTGACTACATCGCATTCCCTTAAAGGTTGTAGTCCACTGAAAAGTCTACAGTTATCACTAATTGTATTTTAAGTGGTAACTTTATACACCTAAGGATTGGTGCGCTCACAGAATAATCATAACCGTAATAAAACATCATGCAAAATATTTGATCACCGTTGTAACTCCATTTTCCGCATATCCAAACCAATACGATCGTGTGTTTTGATCTAAACAGAAAGCCTCAGGGTCGAGGTCACTACCTCACCAAAAGTAGGAACTTAAAATCACTACACCATATAAAAATTTAGTTATAAATCTGCGATTTTGTTTTTTAAAACGAAAGCTGAAAGTTAGGTATAGAATATGTTTCTTACAGAATATGTTACGATGGTAGCTGGTCTTGTGTGAATTTCTGAGTTATAAAATGAGTTGTGGTCTATTTTTTACCATAGCGTGTTATTTGTGTGCGGGGAAGGACACACATTAACAATTTGCATGTGTAGAATGGAATTTTCCACTCCAACAGTTAGTTGATCGTGCTTCCATTTGCGGTCTTTGTTACGCGGGTGATCTGTTCGGGCGTTATCACTGAAAAGGTGAGTTTTGACAGTTTTATTTTGGTTTAGTCTTGCAGTGCAAGGCAATAGAATGTTTCTTTTTCATCTTACTTTCATATTTCGTAGTGTTTGTGTATTTTTGGCCAGTATTTTGCAACCATGGTCAATTTAGATCGAACTTTTGATAGACTCTACGGCCAGTCATTTTGCCCCGCCCCCGCCTCGCACTCTGTCCGGTGTGGTAGTGATGTCCCGCTGCTTGCGCGCCGCAGCAGAGACCCGCGCGACCTTCAGCCGGTACAGTCGCTGTTCTTTTACCACCGCCGTTATTCTCAGCTTTCCGGCGCGTTCTTGATTTTTCCATCGTGTCCTATTTCGCCATATCAAATACCCAAAATGTATCATATTATTCATATTTAAGTGAATAATCAATTCAGTCATCATGACTTGGCATTTTTAACCCAAGCAATCAAAAAGAGGAAATTTATTCAATATTTTCACTCATCTGTGAAGGAGGGGCTTTAATTCTTCATGATGATGTTATTTTATATGTAAATTTTACAAAAGCATTTGAATTGTAATCAAAAAAATGTTCCACAGTGGAGGCCAGATAAAGCAAGATGCTATCTTTATTCTTATTAAACATGACAAAAGAAACATTGAGTGTTCGGTAAATGAAAAAAAAAAATAGTAAAATTATAAAATTTAGTTTTTGACCATAATGTCCCAAATGAGAGACCAGTTTCTGAGACGGACCCATATACACGGGTTGTTTTTAAGTCCAAGCTGTACAGTATGACCCGGAACAATGTGCTACTACATGGAAAAATCTTCCATGACTGTTCCTAAGTTGCATGCATGTATTTACCTGAGTGGCAGGACCAACCGATATTCTAGTCGGGATTATAGTTGTGGTGTGACTGCTCCAGACTGGAACTAAATTCAGGCAGAGGTATCGTCATAGCTGTAGTTCTCGGTGTTGTGGGACCGGGCCCTTATATGAGTATGTTTTCATGCACATTCATTTATCTCTAACTGATTTTGTCAAGTTACTCAAATAATCATCTAAAGAGTATCAAAGTCCCTCCCATGCCAGGATCTGGGCTTCCCAGGCAGTCTCCTGTCCCAGTACTACCCAGCTCTTTGAGGCGTATGGGTGCGGCGCAGATCTCCATTTCATTAGCCCTCGGCCTCTCGCCTATTATACAGCTAGGGTTACAGTGGAGAGCTGGTCCTCTGGTAACTGTAAGAGTTTGACTCCCTACTCATATCTGTATTGCAGTGTGCCTTGCCAGATGGTAGTAGGTACCATTTTTATGATGGTCTTTGGTATAATCCAGCCGCAAGTAGAACTCACGATCTCCCGGTCAAGAGGCGGACACGCTAACCACTAGGCCAGCTCGCGGTATATAAACAGTATACGACATCTTAAATCACAGAAAGTCATTATCATATTTCAAGAAATGCAGTAACAGCACCGAGAGTTAAAGGAGAACTGAAGTCATTTTTAAACTTGCTTTATTTCTTAATTAACGTGTTATTCAGTTACGTTTTCGGTTTTATTAACCTTGTATCGTGACTCGTACTGGCATATTATATTACACTTATCAGCCTTTTCATTTTGTAGCCGTGTTGAATGTAGTTCGTTTGGTCCACGGCAGGCGTCGCTTATCCGCGCGATCTTCACGAGACTTGTGCGAGACTTCAAATGTGAAGTGTCAGCGCCGCTATTTTGAAAATTGTTTACACAGCGGCCAGATCGCCATATCATTCCAATTTAGATTCATTTCAAGATTTGCAGCTTCATCAGTGATGGAGATTATTCCATACGACTTGGAACCATTGGTTAAATGAAAACAAAAAACCCCCCGCTTTCGGACACTAGTCCGTCACACTGGTATTTACGTCATTACTGTTGCACAATTAAAATGTGCCAGATCAGCCGGCTGGTGGGTTTTCAAAATAATAAATACATGCATGTATTTTTGTGATAAATCCATATTATACTGAGCGCATTTCCCACATTAATAAATACAAAGTACCTGCATCTTTCAGCTTTTTGAAATCAAGGCTGAATACTTTCTTCTTTGCCGCTGCCTTTGATTAAATCAAAATTGAGACTTTTAATTTGATTTCTTTCAGCGCGACCGCAGTGCATGATGGGATATATTGCTTTGGTTAGTGACCATCGGTTGTACACTACTTTTCGTAATGCATTGTGGGATACTTTGAGTGCACTATATAGGGTGTAAATAATCCTCACTAAGGACAGCACTACAAAATGGCTTCCCCACTATATAGTGAGTAGGGAGCGATTTCGGACGCAGGGAATATATCCGGCTTGATTACGTCACACCTACGGTCAATTTAGAGTCACCAGTTAACCTAACCTGCATGTCTTTGGACTGTGGGGGAAACTGGAGCACCCGGAGGAAACCCACGCGGACACGGGGAGAACATACAAACTCCACACAGAAAGGCCCTCACTGTCCACGGGGCTCGAACCCGGACCTTCTTGCTGTGAGGCCACAGCGCTAGCCACTCCACCACCGTGCCGCCCCCCCCCCCCCCCCCCCCTTGTTTGAACATACACAAGGAAAAAAAAATACTGGTTTGCAATTACAACAGTATTTTGATATAAATATGACAGCCACCTTTGGCCCAAAGTCAGCTGGGATTGACAACAGTTTCCCCTGTGACCCTGACAGATAAGTGGGATGGATAGGCATGCATCATCCATCTATTATCATGAATACTGGCCATTTACTGCAGGAGTCTTCACCATGGTGGCCCTACGGCCCTTGCTGGCTCTGGGATGAAGAAGAGAAGACACGACACTGTCTAAGCTTAAACATTAATGTGACTTTGCACTTGCAACGTGTAGCCGAACAGCAATTAGAGCGACCGCCATTCTTCACCCATTTCTGAAATCAAACTGAGAATGGCACCAAAGGCCATTTAGAGTAAAAAATAATAATAATAATAATTGTAAAAGTTGTAAATGAATAACCACCTGGAAGCATTCTTAATTAAGAAGCGCCGTCATTTAAAAATAGTATCTTAAAAATACTATGTCATGAGCCTGTATAAACATGTATTAGATTCCTCAGAATTCCACAGCACACTGCATTTTGCCTCGCAGCCCACCGGTTGAGAACCTCTCTTCTAGATTTAACAAGCGAATACGTCGACATGTCGAGTGATTTTAAAGCAAATACTTGTTTATACACTATAACTCATATTTACAGGGGAACTGAAAGCAATTTTTTTTTAATCAAAATTCTTTCTCATTTTATTAAATATAGTAATGTATTTCTGACAGCCATTTTGTCACTGCTATAGCAAGTGAGTGTATGAAATGTGCTATGTAATACAGTAGATCAGTCCATATGTCAAAGCAATGGCCGTACACGAGATTTGCTGAGACTTGTACGAGACTTCATAGGATGGAAGTAAAACATACAGCGGAAATCAAAGTGACCGACATCTGCCAACGTTGTCAAAAGACGCGCGCCCTCTTTCGAATGCTGCTGTAATCGAGCCCTGCGTCCGAAATCGCTCCCTACTCACTATATATAGAGGAAGCCATTTTGTAGTGCTGTCCGAAACCTTAGTGAGGATTATTTACACCCTATATAGTGCACTCAAAGTATCCCACAGTGCATCACGAAAAGTAGTGTACAACCGATGGTCACTAACCAAAGCAATATATCCCATCATGCACTGCGGTCGCGCTGAAAGAAATCAAATTAAAAGTCTCAAATTTGATTTAATCAAAGGCAGCGGCAAAGAAGAAAGTATTCAGCCTTTATTTAAAAAAACTGAAAGATGCAGGAACTTTTTATTTATTAATGTGGGAAATGCGCTTCGTATAATATGTGTTTATCACAAAAACACACGCATGTATTTATTATTTTGAAAACCCACCAGCTGACTGATCTGGCACGTTTTAATTGTGCGACAGTAATAACGTACAGTAAATACCAGCGCGATGGACTAGTGTCCGAAAGCGGGGTGGGGTTTTTTTTTTTTTTTTCTTTCCCCCCCAATTTAATCAATGGTTTGAAGTCATATGGAATAATCATCACTGATGAAGCTCGCTAATCTCGAAATTTAATCTAAATTGGAATGATGTGGCGATCTGGCTGCTGTGTTAACAATTTTTCAAAATGGTTGCACTGACACTTCACATTTAAAGTCCCGCACAAGCATGGGCGTCACCACCATTGAATGTGAAGGGGACGTGTCCCCTTCACATTTCATAATTCTTCGTTTGGACACCCCCCCCCCCCCCCCCCCCCCCCACACACACACACGCACGCACATTTAACATAAAATATGAGTTCACCCAGCGCCGTTTCTATTGCTTCGTGAAAGAATCCATTCCACATGATCGACAAGAGAATACACATTCCACTGAAAATCCACTCCAGGTTTTCCAGGCGTTACCTACAACAGCTCACCGCACGCGAGTGAAGTGAATCTCAGTGCGAGCAGAGAAATTTTGGTGCAAGCCAAGGTGCAGCAGCTCGAAAGTGGAGGAGGTGACGTCAGCCCCATTGCCACCTCACAATGTCTAGCTTTTGCTAAAACCTTATTCTTTTGTTGTGCTCTCAAAATTAACCCTAGGCCACGTTAAATTAATATTCAACTAAACAGTGAAATAAGCTTAGCCTAATGGGGTATTCTTGGTTGATGATGAATTGTTTGCAGTATTTGCTCCTCCCCAGACACAATGGACATAAGGACATTCTTTACAAAGAAGCTGAAAGTCAGTCAAAATTTCCCCACAGCACAGGGCTTTTTTTGTCCCAATGGAAATGTTAGTGCAGTTAGCTGGCTAGTCAATGTTAGGAGATGTATCAGCTAGCTTAATGTTAGCTATCTCATCTCATTCTCATTATCTGTAGCCGCTTTATCCTTCTACAGGGTCGCAGGCAAGTTGGACCCTATCCCAGCTGACTACGGGCGAAAGGCGGGGTACACCCTGGACAAGTCGCCAGGTCATCACAGGGCTGACACATAGACACAGACAACCATTCACACTCACATTCACACCTACGCTCAATTTAGAGTCACCAGTTAACCTAACCTGCATGTCTTTGGACTGTGGGGGAAACCGGAGCACCCGGAGGAAACCCACGCAGACACGGGGAGAACATGCAAACTCCACACAGAAAGGCCCTCGCCAGCCCCGGGGCTCGAACCCAGGACCTTCTTGCTGTGAGGCGACAGCGCTAACCACTACACCACCGTGCCGCCCGTATGTTAGCTATCATTTAATTAAAAGAAAAGAAAGAAAGCACAACTTTATTCATCACACACTTGTGAAATTTCCTCTCTGCATTTAACCCATCTGAAGCAGTGAACACACATGTGCACACACATACCCAGAGCAGTGGGCAGCCATGCTAACAGCGCTCGGGGAGCAGTCGGGAGTTAGGTGCCTCGCTCAAGGGCACCTCAGCCCAAGGCCATCCCATATTAACCTAACCGCATGTCTTTGGACTGTGGGGGAAACCGGAGCACCCGGAGGAAACCCACGCAAACACGGGGAGAACATGCAAACTCCACACAGAAAGGCCCTCACCGGCCGCTGGGCTCAAACCCAGAACCTTCTTGCTGTGAGGCGACCGTGCTAACCACTACACCACCGTGGCGCCCAACCCAGTAGGCCTGCCTTATTGTAATGCCAAGAATGAGGTCAAGTCTGCTCTGATGATATTTATTGATTCCCTGTTGTGATCTGAAGAACTTGTTTTGTCTGGTCTTTAGCAGTTTTCTGGAAAGTAAGATGGGAAATCAGTGTATGGGGAAGGAATAGTAGAGAGGAAAGCAATGGAGAGAGATGGATGTTATTCCAGGTGGATTGTGAAGGAAAGGGGGATAAAAGTTATGAAGTGGTAGAAATTGTGGTGGCACCAATATAAGGAGTTATATCTATAAATCTATTTGTTATACTGATCTGTAAATGTTACTGTAGTACCACCATTGCATGTAGGTTGACAAAACTGCACTTGTTCATTGTGTGAAGTTCTCTTTAATGTGTCATTGCTTGACACAGTGTAATTTTGTGTTATGAAGACTGCATGATGCCATGTCATTTTTGTTACGAGTATCACTAAATCGGAAAAAAGTAAAATGCACCCACTAAAGTCACTGTTGGTGGTGAACAAAATTGCACCTGTTCATTGTGTGAAGTTATTTTTTATGTGTCACTATTGTGTGATTTTGTGTTATGAAGTTTGCATGATGCCACGTCATGCCTGGTCATTGTGTGAAATTATGAATATTCTTATTTTTAAACATACAGTTGAGTGTCACTGTTGCTTGGCCCAGTGGCATGTTGTGTTACATCTAAAACGAAATAAAAAAGGAAACACAAAATAAAAAGTAAAATGCACCCATAAAGTCATTGTTGGTGATAAATTGTGTCATTCATCTCATTATCTTGGGCGTAGCGGTGGGTTTAAAAACAGGCTGATGAATATATGGACTAGTTGAATGAGGACTTATTGTTGAGTCTCTAAAATAGTCATTGAATTAAGTGACTTTTGTAGATAAAATTAGGTGTTTAACAACCTGTTAAAAATACACCAGAATGCAGGAAATGGCATCTAATTAATTCAAAATTTTCTGGGGGAGGATCCCCCCCCAGTGTGTGCCCCCCACATTAAAAATGCTTCCGACGCCCCTGCGCACAAGTCTCGTGAAGATCGCGCGGATAAGCGACACCTGCCGTGGACCACATGAACTACGGCTACAAAACAAAAAGGCTGATAAGTGTAATATAATATGCTAGTACGAGTCACTATATAAGGTTAATAAAACGGAAAACGTAATTGAATAACACGGTAATTAAGAAATAAAGCAAGTTTAAAAATGATTTCAGTTCTCCTTTAAAGGTAAGATGTGCTATTTTGTTTGCTTCTGATGCTGCGTGAATGCCACGTTGATTTTACATCCCTCTATAAACTGGGAATTTGTATATGAGAAGTCTACGCCAAGTAATTTTAAGTTGAGGGGGTGTTTTCTTTAGCTTTTCCTGGTTGGAGGATTGAAAATTACAAGTTGCGATCTCTTCATCCCTGTTTCTTGTCATTACGTTTTTTTTTCCAAGAAGAGTGCTTTCTTTTTCCCCCTTCAGTCAAATAATATGCTTGTGCTGAGGCCTTGGCTGAAACGATTTTTTTTTTTTTTTGGTCATGTATTCTTCATATATTCTATTTGTGCAAAAATAAAAAGAATGCTATTACACCTTTAACTGATGTCCTTAATGAAAATGAGCTTTGATTGTCATGTTGCAAGATAAAGGGTGTAATATTAAAGATTATTATACATAAATGACACTTTTCCGATGGAATAAAAAAACATGTATTCTATTCCCTTCTCGCGGGTTTCATTCATTTGGTTTGATGACATGCAATATTATCATGTCGCTTATCCGACATGTATTATGCCACTCTACCCAATAGAGAATGAGTTGTCGAGCTAATACGATGTCACATGTCAGAGATGTAAAACTTCCGTGCTAGTGAGCGACTGTGACATTTTGTAAACCAACATGGCCGCCAGGTTTGCTTCATTAAATCTTTTGGCTGCTCCCGATTAGGGGTCGCCACAGTGGATCTTTCGTCTCCATCGCTCCCTGTCTTTCGCATCCTTCTCTACCACACCTGCCACTTTCATGTCCTCTCTCACCACATCCATGTATCTCCTCTTTGGCCTTCCTCGTTTTCGTGTGCCTGGCAGCTCCATCCTCAACATTCTCC
Source organism: Neoarius graeffei (assembly GCF_027579695.1). NCBI lineage: Eukaryota > Metazoa > Chordata > Actinopteri > Siluriformes > Ariidae > Neoarius > Neoarius graeffei. The sequence goes on from NC_083574.1 coordinate 48,810,512, forward strand.
TTCCCCACATGCTCTGCATCTCTTCTCAGGATGTGCCCATACCATCTGTCTCATCTCTCTTAGCTTCATTCCCAAGCTCTCCACATGTGCTGTCCCTCTGATGTGCTCGTTCCTTATCCCGTCCAACCTCCCATCGCAAACCTTAACATCCTCAACCCTGCCACCTCCAACTTTGCCTCCTGTCTCTTCGTTAAGGGTACGGTCTCCAATCCATACATCACAGCTGGTCTCACTACTGTCTTATACATCTTACCTTTCACTTTTGCTGGGACTTTTCTATCACAAATGACTCCCGAACTCCTTCTCCAACTGCTCCACCCTGCCTGCACTCGCTTTCTCACCTCACTATTGCAACCCTATTTTCCTGCACAGTTGACCCCAGGTACTTGAATTCACCAACTTTCTTTACGTCTACTCCTTGCATCTTCACTACACTCATCCCCATTCTCAGGTGGCACGGTGGTGTAGTGGTTAGCGCTGTTGCCTCACAGCAAGAAGGTCCGGGTTCGAGCCCCGTGGCCGGCAAGGGCCTTTCTGTGCGGAGTTTGCATGTTCTCCCCGTGTCCGCGTGGGTTTCCTCCGGGTGCTCCGGTTTCCCCCACAGTCCAAAGACATGCAGGTTAGGTTAACTGGTGACTCTAAATTGAGCGTAGGTGTGAATGTGAGTGTGAATGGTTGTCTGTGTCTATGTGTCAGCCCTGTGATGACCTGGCGACTTGTCCAGGGTGTACCCCGCCTTTCGCCCGTAGTCAGCTGGGATAGGCTCCAGCTTGCCTGCGACCGTGTAGAACAGGATAAAGTGGCTAGAGATAATGAGATGAGATGAGATCCCCATTCTCGTTGACGCACATGTATTCTGTCTTGCTACTGCTCACCTTCATTCCTCTTCGTTCCAATGCATCCCTCCATCTCTCCAAACCCAACTCAACCTCCTTTCTACTTTCACCACATATCACAATATCATCCGCAAACATCATGTTCCATGGTGACTCTTGCCTCACTTCATCCGTCAAGCTATCCATCACTATGGCAAACAAAAAAGGGCTCAAAGCAGATCCTTGATGGAGTCCCACCTTCACCTTGAACCATTCAGTTGTTCCAACTGCACACCTCACTGCTGTTTCACTGTTCTCATACATGTCTTGCACCACTCTAATATACTTCTCATTCACTCCACTCTTTCTCATACAATACCATAACTCATCTCTCGGCACTCTATCGTATGCCTTCTCCAGATCTACAAACACACAATGTAGCTTTCTGTGGCTTTCTCTGTACTTCTCCATTAACATTTCTTAAAGCAAAAATTGCATCCGACGTGCTCTTCCTTGGCATAAACCTGTACTGCTGTTCACAGATTGCTACCTCTCTTCTCAATCTCACCTCCAATACCCTTTCCCATAACTTCATGGTGTGGCTCATCAATTTTATTCCTCTGTAATTACTGCAGCTCTGTACATCTCCCTTATTCTTGTATATTGAGACTAGCACACACTTTCTCCATTCATTTGGCATTTTCTCATTCTCTAGGATCTTATTAAACAATCTCGTTAGGAACTCCACAGCCGTCTCACCCAAACATCTCCAAGCCTCAATTGGGATACCATCTGGTCCGACTGCTTTCCCAGTCTTCATTCTTTTCATGGCTGCCCTCACCTCATCCTTACTAACCAACTCTGCTTCCTGATTTGCTGTCTCCAATGAATCTAACCTTTTCTCTCTTGGATTCTCCTCATTTAATAAATCCTCAAAGTACTCTTTCCACCTTCTTAATACACTCTCTTTGTTTGTCAGCACATTTTCCATTTCCATCTTTCATCACTCTTACCTGCTGTACATCCCTCGCTTCCCTGTTTCTCTGCCTAGCTAGTCTGTACAGGTCTTTCTCTCCTCCTTTGGTCTCCAGTCTTTCATACAACTCCTGGTATGCATCTGCTTTCGCCTTCGCTACCGCTCTTTTTGCCTTCTGTCTCGTCTCTCTGTATAACCGCCTGCTTTCCTCGCCTCTCTGATCATCCCAATTCTTCTTTGCTAGCCTCTCCTCTCTTATAATTTCCTGCACTTCTTTGTTCCACCACCATATCTCCTTGTCTTCCTTCCTCCTTCCCGACGACCACCCTAGCACCTTCCTTGCTGCCTCTCTTAGTACAGCAATAGTATTCCAATCTTCTGGCAGACTTCCATGACCACTCAATGCTTGTCTCATTTCTTCCCTAAACTCCTTCTGATGTTCAACCTCTTTTAGTTTCCACCACTTAATCTTTGGCTCCATTATTTCACGCTTCCTCTTTTTCAATTTCAAGCTCATCCTGCACACGACCACTTGATGTTGTCTAGCTACACTCTCCCCGCCATCACTTTACAGTCTCCAATCTCCTTCAGGTTACCCCTTCTGCAGAGTATGTAGTCCACCTGTATAGATCTTCCTCCACTCTTCGTCACCCTGTGCTGCTCTTTCTTCTTGAAGTATGTATTGACTATTGCCAAATTCATCCTCTTTGAAAAATCAACCACCATTTGCCCTTCCACATTTCACTCTCTTACACCATATCTGCCCATCACACCCTCATTTTCTCCGTTTCTCTCACCAGCATTTCCGTTGAAATCTGCTCCTATCAGCATGCGCTCCTCCCTCGGTATACTTTCTACCACTTCATCTATCTTTTCCCAGAAAGACTCTCTTCATTCTCACATCCAACCTGTGGGGCATACGCGCACACAACATTGATTACCACTCCTTGAATCTCCAACTTCATGCCTATCACTCTATCTGACACCCTCTTCACATCAATCAGACCAACTCTCCCCTCAAAACAATACCAACACCATTTCTCTTTCCATCGACTCCATAATAAAACAACTTGCATCCATCTCCAATATTCTTGGCCTTGCTTCCTTTCCACCTCGTCTCCTGCACACACAAAATGTCCAACTTCCTTCTTTCCATCATACCTGCTAACTCTCTCGCTCTGCCAGTCAATGTTGACACATTCAGTGTTCCTACCCTCAATTCTAAGCTCCTTCCCTTCCATCTTTCACGCTCTCTCCTAACACGCCTCCCCCCTCTCTTTCTCCTTCTCTGTTTTGGCACAACAGTAGCACACTTTCCACTGGCACCCTGTTGACCAACAGTACCAGAGGCAGTCGTTGTTAACCCGGGCCCTGACCTGATCCAGTATGGTATTTCCCTTTTCATTCCTTATGTTAGATTTGGCACAGTTTTACGCCGGATGCCCTTCCTGACGCAACCCCCTCCAATTTATCCGGGCTTGGGACCGGCACCAAGAGTACGCTTATGCACCCCCAGTGGCTGGATTAGGTTTCTCATCTCATCTCATTATCTCTAGCCGCTTTATCCTGTTCTACAAGGTCGCAGGCAAGCGGGAGCCTATCCCAGCTGACTACGGGCAAAAGGCAGGGTACACCCTGGACAAGTCGCCAGGTCATCACAGGGCTGACACATAGACACAGACAACCATTCACACTCAGATTCACACCTACGGTCAATTTAGAGTCACCAGTTAACCTAACCTGCATGTCTTTGGACTGTGGGGGAAACCGGAGCACCCAGAGGAAACCCACGTGGACACGGGGGGGGAACATGCAAACTCCACACAGAGAGGCCCTCACCGGCCACGGGGCTCGAACCCAGACCTTCTTGCTGTGAGGCGACAGCTCTAACCACTACACCACCGTGCCGCCCTGGATTAGGTTTGCTTCATTAAATACGAAAGATTTTCAGAGGATGTTGGCTGCCAGGTAGCTCCGTTGTGTGTAGTTGTCGATGTTGATTTTAAAAGTAACCAAGTAAATTACACAGGGAAATGAACGTTTAAAAAATACTATAGCAAGTGTGCATGGAAGAAGAGCCTGGAGACAGAAAGCTTAGTTTCTCAGTCGTTAGCCTGTGCTACTCACTCTCGATAGCACTGGTTTGACTGCGCTGGTGTTGGCCTTCGCGAACACTACTGCTGAATGCTACACCGGCTGGAAGGTAACGGGACTGCTGTGCTAACAGCACCTAGTCGCAGGTAAACTAGCGTTGGTCTTCGAGAATGCTGATATGAGTAATAATACTAATGATATTGGCTGGCTTTTTTCATGGTCTATCAGATGTATTCCATTCAGCGAGCATGATATTGAATTCGTCTTCGACTCAAATATCTAATAGACCATGAAAAAAGCCAGCCAATATTATTTAAATTGCTGGATTTCAGTCATGTGACTTTTTTTTTTTTTCTTAGCGGTTTTACCGGAAGTGAAATAGCTGGTGGTCTAAATGGCTGCCGTAGTACAAACAACTAGCGATAACTTATCAGAGGATGCTTGTAATCCAGAAGCCATTGCTCGCTTTAGAAATATTCAGAAAATTGCGGTGTGTAATGGAATCGACCCCTACAGTCTGGGAAAGAAGGATGTGTCATACGATCTCGAAAACTACCCTTCAGTCGAGTTCCCCGACATCTCAAACTATCTGGTGTTGCAGACGTCCTTCTACACCGTAAAACAGATGAAAGCACGGAAGACTATGGAGGCTTGCAACTTTTTGTATGTGGCTGGGCAAAGGACCTCGGTATCAAGCTGCTGCTGAATGAATCCTGCATTGTTTTTGCCTGTGTATGGGTTTTTTTTTTTTTGTTTTTGTTTTTTTTTTTGGTGGTGGTGGTGGTGGTTTTTTTGTTTTTTGGTTTTTTTATTAAGAGCTTTTCGTTCGCATCTTTACAATGCGGCGCTGCAAGTTGAAGTGTAAAGAAATAGTTTGCTTGATTCTCACTTGTGTTGGCTCTTATCTCTCAGTTCAAGTTCAAAGTGTTTGTCATATGCACAGTAAGGACGTGTCCACTTGCACAATGAAATTCTTAGTTTGCTGTCCACCATGAATGCCAATTACAAATAAATAAATAGACGGAAGTAATACAAAGTGAAGGCAATATAGTGCAAACTAAAAGCAAAGAAAAGCAAAAGCAACAAAAACACCCAGTATAGTACAAAATAAAGGTAAATGTAGTGCAAAATAGTGGGCGGCACGGTGGTGTAGTGGTTAGCACGGTCGCCTCACAGCAAGAAGGTTCTGGGTTCGAGCCCAGTGGCCGGCGAGGGCCTTTCTGTGTGGAGTTCGCATGTTCTCCCTGTGTCTGCGTGGGTTTCTTCCGGGTGCTCCGGTTTCCCCCACAGTCCAAAGACATGCAGTTAGGTTGATGTGGGGCGGCCTTGGGCTGAGGTGCCCTTGAGCAAGGTACCTGACCCTGACTGCTCCCCGGGCGCTCTGGTGTGCAGGGGCTTCAAAGTTTGGGAGAATAGCAGGGTACAAATAATTTACAGCAGGGTGTAAAATGTCTGCCAGCGGCAGACATAATGCTATATATATATATATATATATATATATATATATATATATATATATATATATATATATATATATGAGGGAGAGAGAAAGAGAGATGCAAGTACAAATTTTTCATGTGGCGGGATGGTTTGTTTGTAACAGGTCATCTAAAATTGGGATAACATTTACCCGGGACGGGTATTTGAGGCGGGTCATCTAGCTTAAGCTTGATTAGCGTTGTTACACACGCCAGTGTTTCCCACAGAAATTTTGGAGACTATGGGGGCAGCCCATGGGGGGGGGTTTAAAATTGAGTGATATGTTAAATATTAAGTTATTACTGAAAAACTATTGATTAAAAAAACAAAGACACTGAGAAATGGTCCTACAAACAACTTTACCAATATAAAAGATTACCAGGACGACAAAAATGCAGAAAAATAGGCTTTACTTATCCAAATGCACCTGTTGGTTCAAAAGTTAAAGTGCATAGAACCTCACAGCACAACATGAAGTTACCTTAAAATATAATATAAATGCCTCAGCTTTCATGTAAGAAAAAAAACTATTAATACTAGTACTGTGTGCAGGCAGTCTCTCCTGAAGACTAAATTAAACAATAATTATAAACTAATAAAATAAATGGCTCAGGCTTCATAAAAGAAAAAAACAATTTGAACAGAATCTCACAGTTATGATGCTGAAGCTGCCTAAACAATGGAAAATAAAATACCATTTTGGCAAAAACGTTGGCATCCATTAATTTCTTGTATTAAGTAAAAAAAATATGTTGCCAGATACTGCTGACGTTTTACAGCGCAAAATAGGTTCAAAACCCGCTAAAATGCACTTAAAACCGCCCAATCTGGCAACACAGCTAATGGCTGCACTCATGTTGAGGATGTAAACAAAGTTGACGCGACAACGGACATACATGACATAGTGGATGTAATTTACGTTCACAACTTTTTTTGCCATCAGAAATATTTAATATTAAATTTTGTGACTCGACTGACAATAGCCGGCGGCATAACAAGCCACAGACGGCGATTTGCCGCCGGTGACCGGCTACTTTTGAGACCGCTGGGTGTGGCTGTCCACTGCTCTGAGTGTGTGCGTGTGTTCACTGTTTCAGATGGGTTAAATGCAGAGGATGAATTTCACTGTGCTTGAAGTGTGCATGTGACGAATAAAGGTTTCTTCTTCGTTCTTCTTCTAAATAGGTAGTGTAATACAAAAATAAGGCAATGATCAGACATAGCAGCAGAAGGGCAGTAATGTGCGAATGTGCAAACAATGTAACCAGTCAAGGAACAGCAGCAAAATGGCAGTAATGTGCAAACAGATGTAAACAGTCAAGGACAGTTTACAGGGAGGTAGTCCATGGTTATAGACTCCTGTCAGCTGTTCAGGAGTCTGATGGCAGTGGGAAAGAAAGTTCTTTAGTCTGACAGTCTTGCATTTCACACTTCTGTACCTCTGGCCTGAGGGTAGGAGTGTGAACAGTCTGTGCTGGGGGTGGGTGGAGTCTTTGAGCATGGAGGCAGCTCTCCTGTGGACTCTGCAGTGGTAGATGTTCTACAGAGAGGGCAGTGGCGTTTTGGTGATCCTCTCAACAGTCACCACTCTCTGCAGGAGTTTGCGGTCCATTGTTGTAGTGCTGCTGTACCACACAGTGATGCAGTTGGTCAGGATGCTGTCAGTCACGCAGCTGTAGAAGTTGCTGAGGATCTTGGGTGGCATCCCAAACTTCCTCAGCCTCCTCAGAAAGTACAGTCACTGTTCAGCCTTCCTAACCAGCTGTGTGGTGTTAAGTGTCCATGTGAGGTCCTCACTGATGCGAACACCCAGGTATTTGAAGCTGCTCACCCTCTTGACCTCAAGCTCCCAGATGAACAGTGGCCGATGAGGTCTCCTCTCCTTCCTCATGTCCACTATCATCTCCTTTGTCTTGTCCGTGTTGAGGGTGAGGTTATTGTCCTCACACCATGACGCCAGACTGGCCACCTCCCTCCTGTAGGCCGTTTCATCTCCGTCAGTGATGTGTCCTATCACTGCGGTGTCGTCCATGAACTTCAGGATGATGATGTCCTTGTGGGAGGCGACACAGTCATGGGTGAACAGGCTGTAGAGGATGGGGCTGAGGACGCATCCCTGTGGAGTGCCAATGTTTGTGATGATGCTGGATGAAGTCCTATTGCCAATCCTGACAGTCTAGGGCCTGCCAGTCAGGAAGTCGATGAGCCAGTCACAGAGGGTGGGGTGCAAACCAAGTGTGGACAGTTTATGGATGAGTTTGTGGGGGATGACTGTGTTGAAGGCAGAGCTGTAGTCAACAAAGGAGCATCCTGATGTAAGAGTCTTTGTTTTCCAGGTGGGAGAGGGAATAACAGAGGGCAGCAGCGATGGCATCTGAGGTGGACCTGTTGGGCCTGTAGGCATACTGCAGGGGGTCCAGGGTTTCCGGTGTACTATTCTGAATGTGGGTCAGTACCACTCTTTCAAAGCACTTTGAGATGATTTGAGTGAGTGCTATCGGCCTGTAATCATTCAGGCAGGTGGGTGGGCTCTTCTTGGGAAGAGGGACGATGGTTGTGGTCTTGAAGCAGGAGGGAACGGTGCTCTGGCTGAGGGAAAGGTTGAAGATGGTGGTGAAAACATCAGCCAGCTCATTGGCACATACTCTGAGGGCCCGCCCAGGGATGTTGTGTGGTCCTGCTGCCTTCCTGGGGTTGATCCTCCTCAGAGCTTTGTGTACCTGGCCTGATGAGACTGTTGGTGGTGGGGGGTTGGGTGGTCCAAGTGTGTGTGTGTGTGTGTGTGTGTGCCTCCTCTCTGTGCTGTAGCTGGAGGTCTCAAAGTGGGTGTAGAAAGTATTGAGGTCATCTGGCAGGCTGTCTGTGGAGCTGGTGGTGGTCCTGTAGTCTGTGATGTGCTGCAGGCCTTGCCACATTCGCCCGGGGTCAGCAGTAGAATAGAAGCTGTCCAGATTCTCTCTGTACTGCCTCTTGGCCACTGTAATGGCTTTCCTCAGTCCGTACTTCGCCGCTTTGTACTCCGTCTCATTGCCTGATCTAAATGCAAGAGAGCGAGCACACAGCATGCGTCATACCTGACTGTTTACCCAGGGTTTTGGTTGGGGAACTTCCTGATCTGTATGGTGGGCACGATGTTGCAGACACGTGCTGATGTACCCCGTCACATACTCAGCATAGTCCTGTATACTGACAGAAGAGTCCTCCAAAGTGACTGCAGCTTTAAACACATCCCAGTCTGTCCGAGCAAAACCGTCCTGAAGGGTGCTCTCAGTCTCTGGGCTCCAGAGTTTGACTTGTTTGGTGACAGGATTTGTTTTAGTCTTTGTAGGCTGGATACAGGAACAAAGAGATGTGGTTCGAGTGTCCAAAGTCGGGGCGGGGTGCGGCCCTGTATGCACCACATATGTTGCTGTAAACATGGTCCAGTGTTTTATCACGGGTGGGGATGTCCACATTGTTGATAATATTTAGGGAATACAGTCTGTAAATTGCACTGATTAAAGTCACCGGCAATGATAAAAACAGCATTGGGATGAGCCGTCTTCAAACACGATGTCATCGTGGAGTTAGCTCGCAGGGGGATGTAAACAGCAGCCAAAAACACAGCAGTGAATTCCTTTGGGAGATAATAGGATCGGCATTTCAGCAATAACAGCTCCACATCTGGCGAACAGTGCTTATAAACAGTCTGAAAATCTCCACACCAAGAGTTGTTAATAAACACACACACACACACACACACACACACACACACACACACCTCCCCCTTTAGCCTTACCGGAGGCTGCGGTCCGGTCTCCTCGGTGTAGAGTGAGTCTGTAGCTGAATGGCGCATTCTGGGATTTTGTCTGAGAGCCAGGTCTTGGTGAAAATTAGAGCGCAGCACTCTTATTTCCCACTGAGCTGTGATTCTGGCTCTTAATTCATGTAGTTTGTTTACCAGAGACTGCATGTTGCTTCACTTGCATCGTCGTCTCCAGAGCATTGTCCTGGGATCAGCATGCTCACTCAGGTAAATCCTTGACTAAGATCATCAGAAACCCCTTTAAAGACCTGGATCTTAGTTAAACAAGATGGAGAAGTGATCACGGCGCACTGTAACTGTATGGCTGGGTAAGAATTTTGTCATGACCTTCATGCATATGGACTTTGTGAGGAGTAAACAAAGAAACAGCGCTTTGTGACTAAAAAAATGTATCGTAAAATAACGACATATAGCAAGAAAAGTACTTGGAAAACACTAACGACAGCTGAGAGGGAGATACAAACCTTTCACCAAGCGATCACTGCAAACTTGAGCATGCTTCGACTCGGCTCCCTTGATTTCAGTGAGAGGTTCAAAAACCACCTTTCTCGACGTCTTTTTGTGAAATCCTGTGTTCGTTCACCCTTTATTAGTTCACGGGGAACCCTGAAGAAACTTGCATCAGTTTCACAGTTTGATCGATTTGAACAACCTAAAACCGCGCAAGCATAAGTCTTTTTTTTTTTTTTTTTATGCGAGCAATGCACCTTGTCCGTACAAATGCTTTGTCAACTGAGCTTTGGTTGACGACCAGCTAAAGTTTTGAATAACTAATGAGGCGGATGTGACGTCACATGAAACCCAGCAATAAAGGAGATCTTGGTTAGAGAATGAGGATGTACCCGTAGTTACTGGTTTGTGTTTGGTTTGAACTGTTATTTTTCAGCTCGTTTACCAAGACAAGACAGCCTTGCTTTCCAGCGTTCTCTTCTGAAAGCATGCCAGTATGGCAGTTCAACGAAACGCCTTGTTCGAATGACACGAAAGCAGGAGGATGTTTGAAGAGAACACCAGTCCAAGTCAGGTTCACGCACTAATATGCAGCATGTTGCTGCTGTTTTTTTTGGAGCCCGTCAAACTGGTTCTGTAGTTGTAGCTACAGGATACCTTTTATTAACAAAACGAGTCATGTGCTTGGTATGAATCGGAAGCAGGACGGAACACTTTTGTTTGTTTCTCTGGTTGACATAGTGGCCATGTGTCGTGTTCATTCACTTCTTGTTAGCTAGTTGATTTTACAGTGCAGTAGCTAGGGACGCGAGTTCCCCCCGATCGAGTAAAGTTACAGTGAGAGTGGGTTTGTTTTCACTCCGGAAGAGTCTCCTGTACAACATGTCAACTTGCCTCATGTAGTATTGGATGTTACTATTGGAGTGTTTTTATAAGTGTGTATGAATAAATGAGCATGGTATCAGATCGATACCCAATACAAGCATCTCTGTTGCCATAAGTATATAGCAATGAACCTGGTTGGTAACAACAATACGAGGTAACTCTGAATTCAGGCTCGTGAAAAAAGATATGTACCATAACACGTTAATGTTTAATAAATGATTCAGCTTTCTGAAGTGCAAGTTTCAAATCCTTGTGGACATCAAAGCAAAAAAGCATTTGAGAGTGCTGTTTGTTTAAGTTACTCTCATGGTAAAGGAATCCTGAGTATGTCGAAAGGTTGCGAGTATATCCAACTCTTAAGTTCTTCTAAAGTTTGTCATACTGTTTCCAGTCCAGCTGTGTGTCTAGCGCAGATGTTTAGTCACAAATGTCCGACTCCGCTGCATTCCACTGCAGCATTTATCCCCCGGACCTCGTGTCATAAACACTTTCTCCTTTTCAGTCCTTGAGCTGTGATGGTAGAACTTGCTAATGCATGAGCAACAGTAGCCCAAAGATGTATGATAGCACAACTATCTGTTTATGTGAAATTATATGGATTTTTTTTTGTTGTTTAGTTTATTGTTCGAGGCTATTTGACGGACTCTTACACATTGGACATTACACAACTGCACATCGGCTCATGCTATAGATTTCAGAGCTGCTGTCTATATAACAGAGTTGTCAAGTGATTTTGTTGGATATAGAATTTGCCTTGTTTAAGGGTACAGGCATGACAAACTGCCAATAACGTGGTAAAGGAGAAAGGGATCTGGGGCAAGGAGGTCATAGTGGTGTGTGTGTGTGTGTGTGTGTGTATACACACACACAGTGGGTACAGAAAGTATTCAGACCCCTTTAAATTTTTCACTCTTTGATTTTAGCAAATGGCTGCAATGAAACAATTCATTTTATTTCTCATGAATGTACACTCGGCACCCCATCTTGACAGAAATGTAGAAATTTTTGCAAATTTATTAAAAAAGAAAAACTGAAATATCACATGGTCATAAGTATTCAGACCCTTTGTTCAGTATTGAGTAGAAGCACCCTTTTGAGCTAGTACAGCCATGAGTCTTCTTGGGAATGATGCAACAAGTTTTTCACACCTGGATTTGGGGATCCTCTGCCATTCTTCCTTGCAGATCCTCTCCAGTTCCGTCAGGTTGGATGGTGAACGTTGGTGGACAGCCATTTTCAGGTCTCTCCAGAGATGCTCAATTGGGTTTAGGTCAGGGCTCTGGCTGGGCCAGTCAAGAATGGTCACAGAGTTGTTCCGAAGCCACTCCTTTGTTATTTTAGCTGTGTGCTTAGGGTCATTGTCTTGTTGGAAGGTGAACCTTCGGCTCAGTCTGAGGTCCTGAGCACTCTGGAAGAGGTTTTCTTCCAGGATATCTCTGTACTTGGCCGCATTCATCTTTATTTCAATTGCAACCAGTCGTCCTGTCCCTGCAGCTGAAAAACACCCCCATAGCATGATGCTGCCACCACCATGTTTCACTGTTGGGATTGTATTGGGCAGGCGATGAGCAGTGCCTGGTTTTCTCCACACATACTGCTTAGAATTAACGCCAAAAAGTTCAATCTTCGTCTCATCAGACCAGAGAATCTTATTTCTCATAGTCTGGGAGTCCTTCATGTGTTTTTTGGCAAACTCTATGCGGGCTTTCATATGCCTTGCACTGAGGAGAGGCTTCCGTCAGGCCACTCTGCCATAAAGCCCTGACTGGTGGAGGGCTGCAGTGATGGTTGACTTTGTGGAACTTTCTCCCATCTCCCTACTGCATCTCTGGAGCTCAGCCATAGTGATCTTTGGGTTCTTCTTTATCTCTGTCACCAAGGCTGTTCTCCCACGATTGCTCAGTTTGGCTGGACAGCCAGGTCTAGGAAGAGTTCTGGTCGTCCCAAACTTCTTCCATTTAAGGATTATGGAGGCCACTGTGCTCTTAGGAACCTTGAGTGCTGCAGAAATTCTTTTGTAACCTTGGCCAGATCTGTGCCTTGCCACAATTCTGTCTCTGAGCTCCTTGGGCAGTTCCTTCGACCTCACGATTCTCATTTGCACTGACATGCACTGTGAGCTGTAAGATCTTATAGAGACACGTGTGTGCCTTTCCTAATCAAGTCCAATCAGTTTAATTAAACACAGCTGGACTCCAATGAAGGAGTAGAACCATCTCAAGGAGGATCAGAAGAAATGGACAGCATGTGAGTTAAACATGAGTGTCACAGCAAAGGGTCTGAATACTTATGACCATGTGATATTTCAGTTTTTCGTTTTTTAATAAATTTGCAAAAATTTCTACATTTCTGTTTTTTTTCTGTCAAGATGGGGTGCTGAGTGTACATTAATGAGAAATAAAATCAACTTTTTTGATTTTAGCAAATGGCTGCAATGAAACAAAGCGTGAAAAATGTAAAGGGGTCTGAATACTTTCTGTACCCACTGTGTGTGTGTGTGTGTGTGTGTGTGTGTGTGTGTATACACAATGGTCATGTTGGTTTTAATTTGAAATAAAATGATGAAAGAAATAATACAGATAAAACTAAATCTTTGATGTGAATATTCAGAATTTGGCAAAAAATTCTGCAAATTTGTGGAAAAATGGCGGCTTGATCTGGGACATGATAAATGGTTGGCTGCATCGCATTCCATTAAAGGTTGAAGTCCACTGAAAAGTCTACAGTTATCACTAATTGTATTTTAAGTTGTAACTTTTATACACCTAAGGATTGGTGCGCTCACAGAATAATCATAACCGTAATAAAACATCAGGCAAAATATTTGATCACCGTTGTAACTCCATTTTCCGCATATCCAAACCAATACGATCGTGTGTTTTGACCTAAATGGAAAGCCTCAGGGTCGAGGTCACTACCTCACCAAAAGTAGGAACTTAAAATCACTACGCCATATAAAAAATTTAGTTATAAATCTGCGATTTTGTTTTTTAAAACGAAAGCTGAAAGTTAGGTATAGAATATGCTTCTTACAGAATATGTTACGATGGTAGCTGGTCTTGTATGAATTTCTGAGCTATAAAATGAGTTGTGGTCTATTTTTTACCGTAGCGTGTTATTTGTGTGCGGGGAAGGACACACATTAACAATTTGCATGTGTAGAATGGAATTTTCAACTCCAACAGTTAGAAGTTGATCGTGCTTCCATTTGTGGTCTCTCTGTTACGCGGGTGATCTGTTCGGACGTTATCACTGAAAAGGGGAGTTTTGACAGTTTTATTTTGTTTTAGTCTTGCAGTATAAGGCAATAGAATGTTTCTTTTTCATCTTACTTTCATATTTTGTAGTGTTTGTGTATTTTTGGCCAATATTTTGCAACCATGGTCAATTTAGATCGACTTTTGATAGACTCCACGGCCAGTCATTTTGCCCCGCCCCTGCCTCGCGCTCCATCCGGTGCGGTAGTGATGTCCCGCTGCTCGCGCGCCGCAGCAGAGACCCGCGCGACCTTCAGCCGGTACAGTCGCTGTTCTTTTACCACCGCCGTTATTCTCAGCTTTCCGGTGCGTTCTTGATTTTTCCATTGTGTCCTATTTCGCCATATCAAATACCCAAAATGTATCATATTATTCATATTTAAGTGAATAATCAATTCAGTCATCATAACTTGGCATTTTTAACCCAAGCAATCAAAAAGAGGAAATTTATTCAATATTTTCACTCATCTGTGAAGGAGGGGCTTTAATTCTTCATGATGATGTTATTTTATACGTAAATCAATTTTACAAAAGCATTTGAATTGTAATCAAAAAAAATTTTCCACAGTGGAGGCCAGATAAAGCAAGATGCTATCTTTATTCTTATTAAACATGACAAAAGAAACAGAGTGTTCGGTAAATGCAAAAAAAAAAGTAAAATTAGAAAATTTATTTTTTGACCATAATGTCCCAAATGAGAGACCAGTTTCTGAGACGGACATATATAAAAAATTTTATATTTAGGCGCCCCGTGGCCGGCGGGGGCCTTTCTGTGCAGAGTTTGCATGTTCTCCCCGTGTCCGCGTGGGTTTCCTCCAGGTGCTCCGGTTTCCCCCACAGTCCAAAGACATGCAGGTTAGGTTAACTGGTGACTCTAAATTGACCGTAGGTGTGAATGTGAGTGTGAATGGTTGTCTGTGTCTATGTGTCAGCCCTGTGATGACCTGGCGACTTGTCCAGGGTGTACCCCGCCTTTCGCCCGTAGTCAGCTGGGATAGGCTCCAGCTTGCCTGCGACCCTGTAGAGCAGGATAAAGCGGCTACAGATAATGAGATGAGATATCTATACAATATAAAATATACACAGCAAAAATGTAGATATGAGATGTCGCCTCTCTCCCACAGCAAGGCTCAAAGGAGTCTATGTGTGATCAATGTGGCCACATCTGCTTCTCAAAAGCAGGTCTTGTCAGCCACAAACGGAGTCATCGGGAGGTCAGTTACCAATATGGCATCCCCGATGATCATTCATGCACGATCTGCCATAAAATGTGTCGATCAGCCAATGGACTCAGGTGCCATCATCAAAGTCAACATCCGAAAAGTCAAGCTGCTGCAGGAAGGTTGACATGTCAGCAATGTGGAAAGAACTGCAATACTCTTGCAGGTCTCAAAAGCCACGGGAGGTATCATCAGCGACAAGAAAATAATCTTTAAGATGCTCCAAAAGTTTGAGTACAAGAAATGGTCTTACTCGGTTACGAGTTGAATTCTATTCTGTTCTATTATTTTATATTATATTATACAACAAATGAGTCTAGTGTTTTTTCCTTACGAACAGCACCCGGGACACTGAGTAACACATTTTCCAGTATCTTCACTCAAGAGGATATCGATGACATCACTCCCAGTGTTTTCTCGCTGACTAGACACGTGTTGTCAAAATGGGGAACCGGTTCAAAATCAAAATCCTTTCGATTAACTTGCGTATTTTGTTTGTGGATGTGACCTATGTAATAAAAATATTACACAGTGGCACAAAGATATGAAGTCCAGTGTTCTCCACGGGTGCTTTTAAAGTGGTGCACCGCCATGTTGTTATTCTGGCCCACCGCCCTTCCCTTGGCCAAAAAAAAAAATGCATAACTTCGTCAGTATACACCAAATAAATCATGAAGTCTCATCTCATTATCTCTAGCCACTTTATCCTTCTACAGGGTCGCAGGCAAGCTGGAGTCTATCCCAGCTGACTACGGGCGAAAGGCGGGGTACACCCTGGACAAGTCGCCAGGTCATCACAGGGCCGACACATAGACAACCATTCACACTCACATTCACACCTACGGTCAATTTAGAGTCACCAGTTAACCTAACCTGCATGTCTTTGGACTGTGGGGGAAACCGGAGCACCCGGAGGAAACCCACGCCACGCGGACACGGGGAGAACATGCAAACTCCACACAGAAAGGCCCTCGCCGGCCACGGGGCTCGAACCCGGACCTTCTTGCTGTGAAGCGACAGCGCTAACCACTACACCACCGTGCCGCCCTAAATCATGAAGTATTCACTTTATTATAATTTTGTAACTATTTAACATGTAGAAGACCATTAAACGAATGCATACGGGGCTACCTCAAGTGGCCACGCAATTGCAATAGAAAATCATCCGGCTGGCTGCATACAGATTGTGACCCAGAGCTCTGCAGATTGGGGTCTATCTCTGCGTTACACTACACCGCACCACGTTACACTATACTGACACATAGTAATGCTGGAAGCTACAAGCTGCAGCTAGCCAGCAGCTAACTAACTTTGCGGGTGTTTGTAGTGTTGTGCAACGGTTACGCTTACGGTATCTATCATCTTTTCTGACCATACAGTTATAGCGGTCATATAACAGCGCACACACACCAAGTTCATGTCTTTTATTTTACGTGTCTGTGATTGTGTAGGCGAGAGCTGCATTTTCCTGTTGCTTCACTGTTTGTTTACTGCAGAACTTCTGGGTTCCTGGGTCAAAGGACCCGAACTACGGAGGCCGGGGTGGCTTTGTAGTGCCAGTCTCGGGCACGCGCACCAGCTCACACATGGATTGGAGTGGTTTCGCCCATTTAATTATGTGTATTATAAAAAATGTATGCATTTATTGTAATTGGGTATTTTGTTTTATGCATGGAAGTTCATTTATTTTTCTCACACAAAAAAATATAATTAATTCAGGGATGCGCAACAATCGCATCAGTCTCAACTAAAATGTCAAATGAGTCTAATTTATTGTAAAATGATTATAACAATCACTTACCATTTCCTCTCCATTTATTGGCCAGTTTCACTGTCAAAAAATTCCAAAGTCTGTCAGCTTCAGGGGGACTTCATTCAGGGAATCGAACCAGCAACCTTTTGGTCCTAAAGCTACTTCTCTAACCATTTGGTCATGGCTTCCCACCTTCTCATGTTGAAAAATATTTCACTCATTCGCATCACTCCATTGTGAAATATATTCACCACTCAAAGATAAACTTCATATCTTCGTACAGCTGTGTAATATCCTGTATGTATAATATTGGATTTGATTTGGACAAAAAGATATGACTGGTATTAGAAACGGCAAAGATGATTTTGTTTACTGTCGTACTCTTTGCTCACGTCAACTGCTTGCTGCTTCAAACTCGCCTCTCGGTTGTACTCCTGGAAATGATCATCCCACTTAAAATGTGTTGAAGTCTCAGTTCTGCTTGGTCCGAAGGAGTTGATTAATTTTCTATAACGGCAGTTCAGAGAGTAGTGTCTGATAAAAAGGTTTAAAGGAGCTCGTTTTATTACGTTATTTCCTCAGTACCAGCTCAGTTAACTTTAATGCTGTGTGCTGTGGAAACTCACTTTAATTCTTGAACAGGAGCCATGTTATTTAACAAGGGGGGAAAAATGTAGAATTGTTGTTCAGGTGAAACTGTCTGTATAGAATTCTTTCTTATTATACTTTTTGGATGGAAACTGCAACAAATGGCAGTTTTTGGTCGTAAGTGCAAGAGAGAGTCAAACGAAAAATACAGATGAGGGAAAATGGCTCGTTTCACAGATCAGGTCTTGCATGCAGATATGGTTGGCTGGCTTCACACGTCTCAGAGGAAGCACGTGTTAGCCTTCACCCTCCCCAGCTGGTAGATGTCATTTAATAGGCAAGCCCGGACTGGTGTGTGGGAGCTGGTCAGAGACTAAATTATGGAGAAAACTGGGAAGAAAACCCCACTATCAAGTCTACGACCTTAGGCCAAGTTTACATTAGACCGTATCTGTCTCGTTTTCTTCGCGGATGCACTGTCCGTTTTCATGGAAACGCCGGGAAACGGGAATCCGCCAGCGTCCACGTATTCAATCCAGATCGTGTCAGCTCCGGTGCTGTGTAAACATTGAGAATACGCGGATACGCTGTGCTGAGCTCTAGCTGGTGTCCTCATTGGACAACGTCACTGTGACATCCACCTTCCTGATTCGCTGGCGTTGGTCATGTGACGCGACTGCTGAAAAACGGCGCGGACTTCCGCCTTGTATCACCTTTCATTAAAGAGTATAAAAGTATGAAAATACTGCAAATACTGATGCAAATACTGCCCATTGTGTAGTTATGATTGTCTTTAGGCTTGCCATCCTTCCACTTGCAAGTAGTAAGTGATCTGCGCTGGGATCACACACACAGCGGCTCAGTCCCGAATCACAGCTTGTGCACTTCACTCGCGCGCTCTGTGAGCTGCGCAAGGCCGGAGTGCGCACCCTCCAGAGGGCACTCACTGTTCAGGGCGGAGTGATTTGGAGCGCAGGATGCCTGCGGAGCCGAGCGTATCCGTGTATTGGCGTTGCTGTGTGCAGGCGAATCGTGTATTGGCGTTGCTGTGTGCACACTAATCGTTTTAAAAACGTTAATCTGATGATCCACTGATACGGTCTAATGTAAACATGGGCTTCATCACGCGAGGGTGTGAAGAGCACAGTGTGTCCTCCCGAAGGTAAAATGAAGCAATACTAATGACCTATTTCAATGATTCGTCATTAGTGTTTCTGTTCTTCTGCCGACAGCAAATTACTATATTAGATTTATTGTTAACACTTAAAACTATAAGCCATTTGTGGGTGAAAATCAGTCTTGTTAAAGCATATATGCAGAGCCTCACTTGTGAATCACACAGCATGTGATTCAAGTACCTAGGGGTTATTCAAGCTCCACAGGGTACTATTCATCTTTTTAATACATCAGCCTGTGTCACTTTAAAGGAGATACGCAGAATCATAGCTTTACGTTTCGTTTATAAACGCCTTGAGACCTCAAGAATGGCACAGGAATAGTTTTAAGCGTTAACAATAAATCTAATATAGTAATTTTTACAATTAAAGTGATTCATACAGGTAGCGGCCTGAGTGAATGACCTTGATGTCCGTAACGTCACCGCAGGAAGTCTATCGGTCTCATCGCCATTTCCGCTATACTAAAACACAGAGCTGACTGCAACTCCGATCCTCCATTTTGAGCTAATTTATCGCCATGCCACGCAGATGTGTTGCTGGCAGGTGCAGCAACACGACAGAAGGTGGATTTATGTTGCATTCACGGCCCAAGAATGTTCAAACTGCAAAGATTTGGACGCATTTTGCGAGAAGTTCACGGGCACATTGGGCGCCTACGAAGTGGTCTCTCCTCTGCTCTGCACATTTTACTGAGGACTCGTACGAAACCTCTGATCTGTTGAGGAGCGTTGGCTATAAGCCCGTATTGAAAGAGGGTGCAGTATCAACAATTAAAGGAAAAGAAAACTACAAGAAAAAGAATTTTTTTTTTTTTTTTTTTTAAAGGAAAGTTCAGTTGCACCAGTCTTCCCGGAGTCAGCCGAGGGTTGTTTCTAAAACCCGGGATGGAACGGGATGTGACATATCGCTTGGGCAGTGACCTCCCCGCGATTGTTGCTAAAACCGGTGAAGTTCCGTCCCAGGTTTTAGTAATTGCCTGAGCCGAGCAGTAATGGCGGAGTACTCAGTAATGGAGAAAACAGAGAATGAGTGGAGCAGCCATCTGATTTCTCCGCTGGATATTGCTGCCATCTCGCCCTTACATGGAAGAAGCGAATGAACGGAGAACTGAACGAACAACTGAAAGTCAAATTGTTTCAAAACAATCGGCCTTCAAGAAGCGAGAACACAGACGGGTAAGCTCCGACTCTCATTTGGATACAAAACAACAAAAATGACTCGTTTAGCTGCATTTAGATTAATACATGTAACTTGTATTGTGTGTTTAAGTTACCAGTATAAGATTATTTAATTTGCTTCAGAATGAGATTGTCTCAGTTCATCTGATTATTTAATTAGCCTTTTACGTTTTATCAGCGAAAATGCATGCATGTACATGTATGCTGCATAAGTTATAACACCTATCCTGTTTTAATGAGCATCAACACACAATCAATTAAGTCAAATCAGTCTTAGTTGAGCAAGTCTGTAACGGGATTTCTTACTTTCACCATAAATTTTTATTTCTATGACTTTGGTCTATAGCTGTAAAAGGCCTCGGCCTTAAAACCGGTTACCGCTGTGACATCACGCGCTCAGGGCTGGCTGGCTCAGCGGGGCAGCTCGAATACCAACTTTGCGGTCGATTTTAACTCTCAAAAATTTTTTTTTTTTTATTCCCATTTATGCAGCATACAAGAGGTCAAAGATGGAGATACTATCCACTCAGAAATGTATTTAAAAATAAAGGTTCTGCGTATCTGCTTTAAACATGTTCTATGTAATATGTTGCTGGCAAGTTTTGAGTAAGATATGTGCAGCTATGAGCCGTGCCATGTATTTATCTCATACATGTAGTTATTTATTTAGTAATTACCAATTTAATTGTTCCTTCTCACTATAAGAGGGCATTTGGATTTTTTTTTTAATTAACTAAATTTTGAGGCATACAGTACTGTGCAAAAGTCTTAGGCACATGTAAAGAAATGCTGCAGACCAAAAATGGCTTAATGAAATGAAATGTTTCAGCATTAAAAACAGCAGTCAGCCATAATAAATGAAACAAAGTCAATATTTGGTGTGAGATGACCCTTTGCTTTATAAAAAAAAAATAGTAGTCTCAGGTACAATGGGTGCAGTTTTATAAGGAAATGAAAAATATTCCACGTGACCTTGTAACATTTGCGCATTAAACCGGACATAAATGCACTGGCATGAGTGGCCTGTGTCCTACACATTCCCAGTATGTTGGATATAAAAAACAAACCAGTTGAGGCTTTAAGCTAGCCAAGGACATGAACGGTTTTTATTAACTTACCTGCTGCTAAATTGTTTTTACATTCTATGATTTTTTTTTTTCTCATCCCTCTTATTGCTCTACAAGTTGGTCCCAGGTAGGGGTGACTATCTTACAACCTTTAGCCACGCTCTACAAACGGCTATAAAAGTTCTTGATAAAAACCAAGAAATTGCCATCATTGTGCCATCATAACAAAACACAACTTATTAACCTTTGAGAGTTTTATCTGTTTTGCTGATATGTGCTTGATGTATAAACTTATCCATGATCTTGCACCGCCACTTCTCAAGCAATACATATCACTTTGCAGAGATAAATTCAAGGTCTCTAGTGCCGCTTTTCCACTACCAACGCGGCTGAGTCGGGCTGAGCCGTGCCGTGCTGAGTCGAGCTGAGCGGGGCTGTTGGAGTTGCATTTCGACTACAACCGCGCTGAACCGTGCTGGCTGGAAGTGGGTGGACACATTGGGTGGAGTTAGCGAAAGTGGGTGGACGTCACATGATGTCGTTAGGCGGCGCAAACAGTGACATCACTGACCTTTTAAGCAGTAGTCTCACGACCCGGATAGTAAACAATAAACATGGAGGACATGGAGTCGTTAGTGTTGCTGGTCTTGGTGCTGTGGCTTGTTGTCACCGACAACGCCAACAGATACTGGCAAGAGCGTATAGATGAGGCGAGGCGCATAAGGCTTCAGAAATCCTCGTAATTCTTCTTCTTCCGGGTTTACGGTGTTTACAGATCCCAGCGTGCTCGCGGGGCGGGTGTGGGCATGTGAGAACACTCCTCACCAATCGGTGCACAGGGGAGTGTCTCCTCACGCCCCTAGCCCCACTCGGCTCGGTTTGGCTCGCTTCAGCCCCACTCCAAAACGCTGTGTTGCGAGTTTTGGGTGCTGAGTAAGGCTGAAGCGAGCTGAGTCGTGCTGCTCTGAGGTAGTCGAAACGCGAGCCGTGTCGGGCTGAAGTGAGCTGAAAAAGGGGAGTGGAAAAGGGCCATAGGTCTTCAGTGAGAGGTGATTGTTATGGGAGTTTCAGGAAGACTTCATTTGGCCGATCAGCTTTCTCTATCAGTGCAGGAGAAAATGGAACTAAATTCCAGCTCATATTAGAGACTGTACAAGTTTCAGCCAATTAAAAAAAATCCTTGAAGATATGGCTGAAGGCTTATCAAAGATGTGATCGCTCATTTATTATTTTGTGATGTGTGCCGCCTTATGTGTTGTCATTTGTGTATTGATGGTAGTGTCCTGTGTAGGTGTGTTGTCCTTGTGCCATTGTTACATGTTGTGATGTGTTGTCCTAGTATGATGTTGCTGTTTTTAGTCGTAATGGCAATAGTAGTGTACAGTATGTGTTGTCCATATTGTTTTATTGTATGTTTGTTTTAAGCCCCCTGCCCAGGGACCACAGATGAAAATTAGCTGTATAGCTAACTCTGGTATGGGACTTGTTCTGTACATGGCCCCTGTTAAATAAACTAAACTATATGAGCCTAACCATAGTTGAGTTATGTGTGTGTGTAGTAAAGGCTCTGATCCTGAAATTGTCCATCATTTAGAGATTGAACATCTGTAGCAGAACTTGCACATGAGTTACACGTGCAGGGATGGAGTTTGCTTAAAATGGAGCTGGATTCTGACCTTGGACCCAAGTGCATTTTTCTTGCATATCATCTGCTCAAGCGAGGAGCTGTATGAAATCCAGCACTGTTGGACAACAGATTGATGTACCATCAATATATCACTCTGAAATCCATGTTTTGGGCTGTAAATATCTCATCTCATTGTCTCTAGCCGCTTTATCCTGTTCTACAGGGTCGCAGGCAAGCTGGAGCCTATCCCAGCTGACTACGGGCGAGAGGCGGGGTACACCCTGGACAAGTCGCCAGGTCATCACAGGGCTGACACATAGACACAGACAACCATTCACACTCACATTCACACCTACGGTCAATTTAGAGTCACCAGTTAACCTAACCTGCATGTCTTTGGACTGTGGGGGAAACCGGAGCACCCGGAGGAAACCCACGTGGACATGGGGAGAACATGCAAACTCCACACAGAAAGGCCCTCGCCAGCCACGGGGCTCAAACCCGGACCTTCTTGCTGTGAGGTGACAGCGCTAACCACTACACCACCGTGCCGCCCGGCTGTAAATATACTCAAACTATGGAATGCCGTTTGAGGCCAACAGTAAATACATACAGTACTGTGCAAAAGTCTTAGGAACATATAAAGAAATGCTGGAGACCAAAAATGGTTTAAAAATAATGAAATGAAATGTTTTAACATATAAAACAGCAGTAAGACATAATAAATGAAACTGAGTCAATATTTGATGTGAGACGACCCTTTGCTTTAAAAAAAAAAAAAAACCAAAAAATAGTAGTCTCTGGTACAATGTGCAGTTTTTTTTTTTTTTTTTAAGATTTTTTTTTGGGCTTTTTTTCACCTTTATTGGATAGGACAGTGTAGAGACAGGACAGGAAATGAACGGGAGAGAGAGACGGGGAGGGATCGGGAAATGACCTCGGGTCGGAATCGAACCCGGGTCCCCGGATTTATGGTATGGCGCCTTAACCACCTGAGCCATGACACCCCCACAATGTGCAGTTTTATAAGGAAATGAGCTGTAGGCTTTACGCAGAACCAGCCACAGTTCTTCTGGGCACTTTGACGGTCACACTCGTGTCTTAATTTTGCACCAAAACCCATCAGCCTTCATTATGTTTTCTTTTTTTAATCTGAAAAGTGGTCTCTTATGTAATATTCTGCTCAGGTACAGTGTCATGAAGTTCGAGTTCTCCTTTCCAGAACACAATGGCGTAGTCTTAATTCCAGTTATGGTGGTGTTTATTGTGCTCGTTTACCAAGTGCAACAGTGAATAAGTAGGGAAATTTTTTTTTTTTACAAATGTGCACACCCAAAAAAAAAAAAAAACAAAGGCCATAAAAGAGGAAAAAAAACTGTTTACACACCAGTACTGCTTTTACTGGCAAAGGCTCTCTAGAGATGTTACCGCCTGTGTTACTCTCCAGCAACTACTCTAACTTGGAGGCAGCTTCCCTTTTACAGGCCCTAGGTTCCTCCTATAACTCTGAAAACCACCATAATCCATAAAAATTTAACCCAGGCATGCCTAATTCTAACAATTTTTTTAAAAATGGAGAAAAACATAATTCAGGTCCTAATATCACTCTCTGACAAATAAAGCTGGTAAGAAATCAGCAAAAAAAAAAACCTATAAAACTGTACTGACGTCACTTAAGATCGCCCTGCCATTGAGGCTTTTTAAACACGACGATGATGTTTAAATGAATGCGGCATGGATGGCAGATGAATTGCGGAGCGAAGTGGTGAGTAAAACACACAGCTGATTTTATGGCAAGTAAAGTGGTTATTTTGGAAGGCAAGTGTGCACCCTTGGTGACCTAAAATGACTAATTGACCAATAAAATTAGCTTTGTGTTTTACTCACCACTCCACAATACAGACTTTATTTTTATTTTTTTTGTGCTGGGAAATGAACGTTTGGAACTCTGAAATGTTTTTGTACTGACTCGATAATGTAGAAATCAGAAAATAGAAATCTATAACAAAGTTTGTATGGAAAAAAAACTAGGGTGCTTAAAGGAACAGTCCACCGTACTTCCATAATGAAATATGCTCTTATCTGAATTGAGACGAGCTGCTCCGTACCTCTCCGAGCTTTGCGCGACCTCCCAGTCAGTCAGACGCAGTCAGACGCGCTGTCACTCCTGTTAGCAATGTAGCTAGGCTCAGCATGGCCAATGGTATTTTTTGGGGCTGTAGTTAGATGCGACCAAACTCTTCCACGTTTTTCCTGTTTACATAGGTTTATATGACCAGTGATATGAAAGAAGTTCAGTTACACAAATTGAAACGTAGCGATTTTCTATGCTATGGAAAGTCCGCACTATAATGACAGGCGTACTAACACCTTCGGCAGCGCGCTTCGGCAGCGCATTGATATCTGAGCTCCGTAACAATGCGCTGCCGAAGCGCGCAGAAGGTGTTAGTACGCCTGTCATTATCGTGCGCACTTTCCATAGCATAGAAAATCGCTACGTTTCAATTTGTGTAACTGAACTTCTTTCATATCACTGGTCATATAAACCTATGTAAACAGGAAAAACGTGGAAGAGTTTGGTCGCATCTAACTACAGCCCCAAAAAATACCATTGGCCATACTGAGCCTAGCTACATTGCTAACAGGAGTGACAGCGCGTCTGACTGACTGGGAGGTCGCGCAAAGCTCGGAGACGTACGGATTAGAGCTGTGCAATATATCGTATTTTTATCGCGATATCGATATTGGTGTCAAACGATATCAAAATTCATAATATCGATATGAAACGATTTTTTGTCGTTTGTCGAAAGGGACGTGCACAATATTTCTACAATGGCAATAAAACAACAATAACATTGACGTGACAGTAAGGTAAAACGAACCCTTCTGTCCCCTAAGGCACACCGTAGCCTTGCATACGTCATCCATTCTACTCCCGCGATATCTCCGCAACAGTAAAAAATCAGTTCTTCTGTTTTCATACGTGTCGGGTGATTTGATATATTGATTTGTTAATATGTTGTTTGATTTGCTTGCTAATAGTTATAATAATACAATTAACATATTTACGTCATATTTTTGGATGTGGGACTGGGTAATGTAAAAATGGCATCTACGGAAGAAAACAAGCACAACAATATTAGCACATATCCAGCTTGCTAGCTGTGTTAGATGTGTTAAACCGTGTGGATTTAAGTGGAATAACTGCGAGTCGTCCTGTGGTCAAGGCAGCGTTTTAAGGTAAGGCAATTTGGTTATTAATGTTGCCCGCCGCGGCATGTTTACTTGGGTTCATTTGATTTTGACTTGTGCATCTGCAGCTAGCATCATGCTTTGAAGTAGGTTCTGCTAAGGACGGGTTTATTGCGCGATGTAGACGGACTCAGATGTAATTACATTGTTTTTAAAATTCCGTGCGCTTAAAACGGTGTCCCCCTGCTAATCATGTAGCCCTAATCATGTGTTGCTTTTACTTTTCGAGTGAAATATCTCTGCAAATGGTATTTCAATGCTGACATGCCAAAAAGATAGCAGAGTCCTCATTTGGAAGATGAATGAAGAGAAGCCTGATGCTTGAAAATAGATCGCTTAATCCACAACGCATATCTGTATTTGAGACATAACCTGCAACTAGTGGGGATGTTTTGGAATGACTGTGCATAGGGTGTTTTTGGCCACAGAACACTAACCCACAGTAGTAGGAGGACTACTGGGTTCGTGGATTTTGTCTGTTGACTGAGCGACACATGGTGTTTGCCTTGTGCCATTTCACGTAGCATCTAGCCGCAGTGCCACCTACACTTTCAGGGAATGTTTACATGCCGCTGAGCTATTTTCATGTATGTTAATTCTTAAGGACTTGTCTCTATATTGTGCGTGTTCACACACGGACTGGCCATCGGGAGTAGCGGGAGTTTTCCCGGTGGTTCAGCGTGGGCCAGCGGAGAAAAAAAAAAAAAAACAGTTGCGCGCTGGCCTTTAATATGATAAGCAATGTTAACAGTTTCTTAAAGAACTGTTAACATTGCTTATCATATTAAAGGCCAGCGCGCAACTTTTTTTTTTTTTTTTCTCCGCCGGCCCACAAACTCCCGCTACTCCCAATGGCCAGTCCGTGTGTGTGTGTGCGTGTTTAATGTTGGTGTCTTAACAACACACAAGCTTACGTTGTAGTGTGTGTGTGTGTGTGTGAGAGAGAGATTTTATCCTTGGCTGGCTACGAGCCAGTGTGGACGTTACGCAGTAATCACTGGTAATACCAGCGCTAGCTCCATCCTCTGTGATCGGAAATGTTGAGTGAGGAGAACGTGAGCCTTGTGCAGGCTATAGGACCTATGCAAAGTACGCGCTTGCACAGTAAATAGTTTAAGTAAAAGGCGTTTCAGGGTACAACGGGAAGGGTTGACAGGTAGCCTATGAGGCCTGTACTATAAAAATGTGGCCCGGTGCCTCAGGTGTTGATGATCAGGGCTTTAAAAAAAGGTGTATAAATATCGTTTTAAAAATCGCGATATCGATATTTACTGAAAAAATCGTGATATTGATTTTTTCCAATATCGAGCAGCCCTAGTACGGATCAGCTCGTCTCAATTCAGATAAGAGCATATTTCATTATGGAAGTACGGTGGACTGTTCCTTTAAGACTTTTGCACAGTACTGTAGTTTGTCCTCTTTTTCTTCTGTAGAATCAAGTGACGGTGTCACACGATGAAGAGCTGTCACATTTATTTTTGTCAGAAAGCTGGATTTGGGACTCAGGCATGCATCCTGATCTGTGATTCTCCAATAGAATGTCATGTAGTGTGCACTTTGCATGTCTAAGTGTACTATAAGTGAACAAGATGGCTGCTAAGGCCGCATGGTTTGTCATCAGCTTCTTTACTAGCTAGCAATAATTCAAGCAGTCATACAGGTTAAATAATTTAAGTATTAATTGGAAATCATGTTCTTTTACAAGTTTTGTCCAGTTCTTCTATCTTATTAAATCTGCTGCATTCATTTTACCTCAGAAGTGGGAAATCAGAGCTTGAAATGACCGTTTTTAACCTTTGTCCATTTGAACTACAAAATGGGTAGGAAGACATGGATGTTCATCCATGTTTATCCTGTGATGAGTGCTATATATTTTTATTCTATCCACATTCACTGGATATGAGCAACCGCACGCTCTGATTGGCTACTCTACTACTAGGATATCAGCTCATATACCGCGAGTAGAGAAAAACAAAAAGGCGGAGCATGTTGCTGAACCAACCGAGGATGAAATAAAAACTCTACACAAAAACAAAACCCCAACAAATACAACTAGATAGAACTCGACGCCAACGGCGTCGATGGGGATGCCTCCTCCTGGTAGGCTAGACGCCGTATTAAGTTGTGATTTGGGGATGAACATTTGACCTCACAGTAGTCTTGACCTGGTGAAATTACTTGTAGTAGCCTTGGAGATAGTGTTCACAAGGTTCTTGGACAGACATTTGACCTCACAGTGACCTTGACCTTAGACCTTTTGATCTCAAAATCTAATCAGTTCATGTTTGTCCCCAAATGCACAAATGGTGAAAGTTTGGTGAACTTCCTTTCATTAGCCTTTGAGATCGCGTTCACAAGGTTTCGGGACAGACGGACGCATGGACAGACGGACAACCCGAAAACATAATGCCTCCTGCACCTCACGGTGGCGGAGGCATAAAAACAAGCAGCAAAATATGGAATGAAAGTATTTGATGGTGGTAATCCCCCCCCCCCAAGATTTATTGCGTTTTTCACAAATAACTACTGTCATTTCACTGGTTTGTTTCCATCCATCCATTATCTGTAGCCGCTTATCCTGTACAGGGTCGCAGGCAAGCTGGAGCCTATCCCAGCTGACTACGGGTGAGAGGCGGGGTACACCCTGGACAAGTCGCCAGATCATTGCAGGGCTGACAGAGACAAACTCACATTCGCACCTCCATTCAATTTAGAGCCACCAATTAGCCTAACCTGCATGTCTTTGGACTGTGGAGGAAACCGGAGCACCCAGAGGAAACCCACGCGGACACGGGGAGAACATGCAAACTCCACACAGAAAGGCCCTCGCCAGCCGCCGGGCTCGAACCCAGGACCTTCTTGCTGTGAGGCGACAGCGCTAACCACTACACCACCGTGCCGCCGTTTGTTTACATTCTAAGTGGAAATAATTTTGTCGGACGTTTTGTACAAAATTGTCAAATTTGCAAAAAATATAAAAATGCTCCAGGCGGCACGGTGGTATAGTGGTTAGCGCTGTCGCCTCACAGCAAGAAGGTCCGGGTTCGAGCCCCGTGGCTGGCGAGGGCCTTTCTGTGCGGAGTTTGCATGTTCTCCCCGTGTCCGCGTGGGTTTCCTCCGGGTGCTCTGGTTTCCCCCACAGTCCAAAGACATGCAGGTTAGGCTAACTGGTGGCTCTAAATTGACCGTAGGTGTGAATGTGAGTGTGAATGGTTGTCTGTGTCTATGTGTCAGCCCTGTGATGACCTGGCGACTTGTCCAGGGTGTACCCCGCCTTTCGCCCGTAGTCAGCTGGGATAGGCTCCAGCTTGCCTGCGACCCTGTAGAACAGGATAAAGCGGCTAGAGATAATGAGATGAGATAAAAATGCTCCTTTTCTCATAATCCAGTGAATGTGGCTAGAATAAAAGTTATTCTACTCAATCTTGTCGTACATGGCTTATAGCCAACTCGGCACTACACGCTGTGTCGGCTGTCCGCTCGTGTACGACTCGATTTCGTGGAATAACTGCTAAAATTCTTGAAAACTGTAAACTGAGTAAGTGTGTTCGATTGAAGAAGTGAACATGTCTCTGTATGCTGTAAAAGTAAAAAGTGTCATTTGGTTTCTGGTTGATGTTGCGAACAGCCATGTTGATTTAATGTCACTTACTGAACTCAGGGTTGAGGAGACAGTCCTGATTTTATGAGTGGGGAATTGTGAGGGGTTTTATGTCCCCCCCCCCCCCCCCCCCCTTCTGTTTGTCACAGCGTTATTGGAAACAAGGTGCATTTTTTTTTCTCTCTAAGTGGATAAATAATGGAATTGGGGTTTTTCCCCTCCTTTTTTGCATTGGAAACATTGGATCACTGTTTCTGAATGCTAACATTACGCAGATGGTTTTAGCTCCTTGTTAGAATGAGGAAATGACTGGTAGGCCGAGTATAAAGAGATGAGAATAGAATAGAGAGATGGGTACGAGTTTGGTTGCCCATTAAAAAGGGGGTGTTATGGTTGTGCCCTGAGCTTGTAGTAATGTATGAAATTAGAGACACTTGCTTTGAAATCTGGGTTTATTTTAATACATCCATGTAATTCCCAGATTGATGCATTTAAAGCCATTTGCAATATTAGCCTTTTTTTTTCTTTTGTATATTGAAGTAAACTAGTCATTTAATAATCGAGCAAAGGCTAAACAGTGTAACTGAAAGTACTGTAAGAGTAAAAGTGACCAGTTAAAGTGACACAGGTCGATGTGCTGGTTCAGGAATCATTTAATCCACTTCCCTTTGAATGAATGAACCCTTTATTATCACTGTTTTACCAGTGAAATTGACCATCAACCTGTCCTTACAGAGGGGGGCAGTACAGGAAGACAGGGGAAAAAAAAGAAATTACAGAGAACATGAGGAAAGGAGAGGAGAAAAAAACCCACCCCCACTCTATGCTCCTGCGGGAGTACAGTGTGGGAACATTAAAAAAACCTCAGCACATAAGCACAAGAAAACACAAGTACATTTTACAGTACATCATAACACGGGACTTGGGGGGGGGGGGGGGGGGGGGTAGAGGTAACCCAGCGCAAGCAAGCAGCCGTCCGCTTCTGCAGCCATGAGGGCGCTGGTCACGCACCCACTTGTCACACTGGGGGTGAAAAGCGGCAACCGTGGAGAGTGGGGTAAGGAATTTCGAAGAGAGAGAATTCTGAATTGTTTGAGCTGATACCCATTCCCATAGCTAGTATGCATCACCTTGTTTCAGTACATCTTATTTCCTAACGCGGGGCGTCCTGACCACGTATCGGGCCTGTTTACAAACCGCTCGGCAGCCAGTTCAGAAAAGTCATGAGGTCATGCGTAGGTCAGAGGTCACGACCGCAGAGCCACAGCAAACATGGCGGCTCGCCCACATCGAACAAAGACCCCTAAATCGAGACACCATTTAAATATTTCGAAAAATATTTTTATAAAAATCGAGAATTGAAATATTCCAAATCTAAACGCACGTGGGAGCTTGAAGGCTCTCGAGCGCTCACTTGTGTTAGAAGCCACCAGTTCCACCATGTTTGTTGTGATGTCGCTCATTATAATATTATAATGAGGATAAACTTCAGCCGTTTCCATACCCAAGTGTAAACATTAGCGCATGGTGTTTTTCCAGTTCATTCTCCTTCACAGGCATGAGGCAGCGGGCAATACAGCATATGATTCAAGTACCTGGGGTTATTCAAGCTCCACAGGGTACTATTCATCTTTTTAATACATCAGCCTTTGTCACTTTAAAGGAGATAGGTAGTGGTCTGAGTGAATGACCTTGACATCTGTGACGTCACCGCAGGAAGTCTATCGGTCTCATTGCCATTTCCGCTGTACTAAAACACAGAGCTGACTGCAACTCCGATCCTCCATTCTGAGCTAATTTATCTCCATGCCACGTAGATGTGTTGCTGACCGGTGCAGCAACACAACAGAAGGTGGATTTACGTTGCATTCACGGCCCAAGAATGTTCAAACTGCAAAGATTTGGACGCGTTTTGCGAGAAGTTCACGGGCACATTGGGCGCCTACGAAGTGGTCTCTCCTCTGCTCTGCTCATTTTACTAAATACTCGTACAAAACCTCTGATCTGTTGAGGAGCATTGGCTGTAAGCCCGTATTGAAAGAGGGTGCAGTATCAACAATTAAAGGGAAAGAAAACTACAAGAAAAGGAAATTTTTATTATTATTATTATTATTATTATTATTATTATTATTAAAGGGAAGTAACTTCAGTTGCACCAGTTCTCCCAGAGTGTGAGCTGAGGGTTGTTGCTAAAACCCGGCATGGGACATATTATCGCTTGGGCAGTGACCTCCTCGCGGTTGTTGCTAAAACCGGTGACACCCCGTCCCGGGTTTTAGTAATTGCTTGAGCCAAGCAGTAATGGCGGAGTACTCAGTATGGAGAACATGGAGAATGAGTGGAGCAGCCGTCTGATTTCTCTGCTGGTTATGATTCCCTCAGCAGCAATATCTCGCCCTTACGTGGAAGAAGCGAATCAACAGAGAACTGAACAAACAACTGAAAGTCAGATTGTTTAAAAACAATCGGCCACAAGGTTGGCCTTCAAGAAGCGAGAACACAAACGGGTAAGCTCCGACTCTCATTTGGATGCAAAACAACACATTGTTTACCTGCATTTAGATTAATACATGTAACTTGTATTGTGTGTTTAAGTTACCAGTATAAGATTATTTAATTTGCTTCAGAATGTGATTGTCTCAGTTCATCTGATTATTTAATGAGCCTTTTACGTTTGATCAGTGAAAATGCATGCATGTACATGTATGCTGCATAAGTTATAACACCTATCCTGTTTTAATGAGAGTCAACCCACAATCAATGAAGTCAAATCAGTCGTAGCTGAGCAAGTCTGTAACGGGATTTCTTACTTTCACCATAAATTATTTATTTATATGACTTTGGTCTATAGCTGTAAAAGGCCTCGGCCTTAAAACCGGTTACCGCTGTGACATCACGCACTCAGGGCTGGCTGACTCAGCGGGGCAGCTCGAATGCCAACTTTCCGGTTGATTTTAACTCTCAAAAATGTATTTTTTATTTTTTTTAATTCCCATTTATGCAGCATACAAGAGTCAAGGATGGAGATACTATCCACTCAGAAATGTATTTAAAAATAAAGGTTCTGCGCATCTCCTCTAAGCCAGGCACATCCAAAGTCCGGCCCGGGGGCCAATTACGGCCCGTGTTCAAATTTCCACCAGCCTGCAGCCTGTGTGATAAAATCAATAATATAAATTACACACGTACAAAAAAGCTCGTTTATATTTCACCAGAAGATTGCAGCAGACCTGTGGCCACACTCTCGCCGTGTGACCCTTGTGCGAACCTTTCCAGCCCATTTCTAAAATGGCAACTGTAACTAAAAAAAGGAAAGTTGACAGCGTGGGCCGCCGCTTCCAGGACAAGTGGAAATTGGAGCGTTTTTTTCACTGAAATACGAAACAACTGTGTCTGCCTAATTTGCCAAGAGACTGTGGCTGCTTTTCAAGGAATTCAATATCAAGAGGCACTACCAGATGAAACATGCTAACTACGACACGCTAACTGGGAACGAACGCGGCGAAAAATTGAAGCAACTGGAAGCTGTTTTAACGGCACAGCAGTGCTTTTTCACAAGAGCCTGCAGGTCAAATGAAAATGCCACAAAGGCGAGCTACGAGGTGGCAATGCAGATTGCCAAGCACTGCAAACCTTTTACTGAAGGTGAATTTATCAAAGACTGCGTGATGAAAATGGTGGAGAAAATTTGTCCTGAGAAGAAGCAAGAGTTTGCCAATGTTTGCCTGGCTCATAACACCGTGGTATGGAGAATTGAAGACGTT
Organism: Neoarius graeffei; assembly: GCF_027579695.1. Classification (NCBI taxonomy): domain Eukaryota; kingdom Metazoa; phylum Chordata; class Actinopteri; order Siluriformes; family Ariidae; genus Neoarius; species Neoarius graeffei. The sequence continues at coordinate 48,843,501 of NC_083574.1, forward strand.
TCATCTGATATTAAGAGACCGAGGCAAAAGGAGTGGAGTTTGACTTTTTTCGTTAGCCCGCGACGAAAGCACTGACGCATCTGACACTGCTCAGTTACTGATTTTTTTTTTTTTGAGAGGAGTGGAGAATGAAATGAACGCGAGTGAAGAGCTATTTGACCTCCAGAGCCTTAAGGACCAAACAAAAGGAACAGATTTATTTGTTTGTTCGTTCCGCCGTAGATGACATGAAACTAGCGTGGAATAAAGTCACTGGGATTATTATAGATGGCGCACCTGCCATGGCTGGCGAGCGAAGTGGATTATCAACCCTAGTCTGTAAAAAAAAAAAAGTCAGTGAAGAAGGAGGCAAAGCTATAAACCTCCACTGTATTATTCACCAAGTTCTCTATGCCAAACATCTGAAATATGATCGTGTTATGAAACCGGTGATGAAGGCTATTAATTACATTCGCTCCAGAGCCCTGTGCCACCACCAGTTTCAACAGTTTCTACTCGACATCCAGGCTGAATATGGAGATGTTGTGTATCACACCGATGTAAGATGGCTCAGTCGGGGGTCTGCACTGCAGTGCTTCTACTCTCTTAGGAAAGAAATCGCACAATTCTTGGCAAAAAAGGGACAACCGATGCCAGACCTATCTGATCCTGTTTGGCTGGCTGATTTTGGATTTTTAGTTGACATAACACGACATCTGAACACGAGCCTTCGGGGCAAAATGCAGTGGTAAGCCAAATGTATTCACACATCAAAGCCTTTGGGATCAAGCTGCAACTTTTCCAAAGTCACCGGTCACAAACGCAGCCCAATACCACACATTTCCCATCGCTGCAGGAAATAATGACCAGTTTTCCAGAGAACAATATCAGTGCGCAAATGAGGAGGTATGCAGCAGACATCTCATCTCTGGCTGAAGAGTTTCAACAGCGCTTTCAGGATTTTGCAGCTATTGAAAAGGAGATCACGCTTTTTTCCTCTCCTTTCTCCGTGGTTCCTGATGACACTCCAGACCACCTGCAGCTGGAGCTCATTGAGCCTGCAGTGTGAGGCCGAGTGTCGCAGCCGGCACCAGCAGCTCCCTCTTGTCAACTTTTACCGCCAGCTGGATAGAGGCAGGTTCCAAGAGATTCAAACATTTGCTAAGAAAATGCTGAGCTTGTTTGGCTAGACATACTTGTGCGAGAAGACCTTCTCGGTTATGAACCTTAACAAGAACCGCCTGAGGACAAGACTAGGTGACTCTCACCTGCGTGACATCTTGCGCATCAAAACCACTGTTTTTGAGCCAGACCTGGCCTATTTACTGCAGTCGAGATCTCAGTATCACCCTTCATATTAGTGCAGGCAAGTTATTTGTTTAGTCTTCTGAGGTGAATAAATTCTAAAATCTCAGTGAATTGATTTTTTTTTTTGTGATGATCAAAACCACAGTTTTGAATATGCACGGAGTCTTTTCAATCCGTATATCATTTGTTCTTTCATTTTTCAATTGACAATTAAACCAGGTCTCATAAACCCGACAAATTAAATATTAAATCTAAATTCGGTCCGGCAGCACGTTTTTCCATTACGTATTTTTGATCTGAGTCTAAAGTTGAAATGATGAAAAACACGGCCTTTTTCATTTTTGATATCCGATTCAAAATCAAATAACACATTTTTTCGTTTTTTGATTTTTGATTGTCAATAGAAAAACGAAAGAACAAGTGATACACGGATTCATATGGCCCTCAACGTTTTGTACTTCTGAATAAGATAACTCTTCGTTTCCTGTTCACATGTTTTGAATTTAGAAGTTTACAGTGAGCATTTAATAGTGAAGAAATATTTTTTTCGCGGTCCAAATCCTGCGCTCTGATTGGCTGGTGAGCGGGTCCGTATTGTAGGATACGGACTCCGGTTATGGACCTCTGGCGACTCGCTCGTTTACTACAACAAACGTAGCAATTTTTGTCAACATTTATTTTCGCATTTCTCAGGAGAATAGCATTAATTTTACATCATGGATAATGATAACGACAGTGTTCACAGCGAAAGCGAGTTTTACTACCCTGAGGAAGAAGAAATAAAAGAAAACATTTCAGGAGAAAGCTAAAAACCTCTAACTTGCTAACGCCGAGCAAAAACATGGCTGAATCCTGAATGACTCAATTTTGTATAAATAGGGCACTACATAGGCGGCAAAATGTAGTTTTTTTTTTTTCCCTGCCATGGAAGTGCACTTGTATACTGAGGAGAAAGCAATTTGCATTACAGCCGTGAATGAGGATTCAAAATGGCGGCTCAGCTTGGTTTTCCCTTTCGGGCACTCTCGTTTTCTGTTAGAATTTGGTAAAGAAAAAAAAAATATTTACCAGCTTAAGGTCGGTCCGTATGGTGAAAATACTGTGACCTCGGCCTTGAATACTGACCTTGGCCCAGAGGGCCTCGCTCGGTACTTTCAAGACCTCGGTCACGGCATTTCACGATATGGACCTCACAGCTGGTAAATAACACATTTATTTTTTCCCGGTCCAGTTTCCATTAAATCCTGCGCTCTGATTGGCTGGCGAGCGGGTCCGTATCCTACAATACGGACCCCGGTTATGGACCTCTGGCGACTCGCTCGTTCACAACAACAAAGTAGCATTTTTTGTCAACATTTATCTTTTTTTATAAGATTTATTTATAAGATTATCAAAAATCTTACATTTTTGCCAGCATTTCTCAGGGGATTAGAATTCATTTTACATCATCGATGGCGAGATCGACAGTGTTCACAGTGAAAGCGAGTTTTACTACCCTGAGGAAGAAGAAATAAAAGAAAACATTTCAGGAGAAAGCTAAAAACCTGTAACTTGCTAACACCGAGCAAAAAGATAGCTGAATCCTGAATGACTCAATTTTGTATAAATGGGGGACTACATAGGCGGCAAAATGTTTTTTGGTTTTTTTTCCCCTGCCATGGAAGTGCACTTGGAGGAATCCATTTGCATTACAGCTGTGAATGAGGATTTAAAATGGCGGCTCGGCTCGGTTTTCCCTTTTGGGCGCTCTCGTTTTCTGTTAGAATTTGGTAAAGAAAAAAATTAATATATTCTTTACCAGCTTAAGGTCGGTCCGTATGGTGAAATACCGTGACCTCAGCCCAGAGGGCCTCGGTCAGTACTTTCAAGACCTCGGTCACGGCATTTCACCATACGGACCTGCTGGTAAATAACGTGTGTGTGTGTGTGTATATATATATATCTCGTCTCATCTCATTATCTCTAGCCGCTTTATCCTTCTACAGGGTCGCAGGCAAGCTGGAGCCTATCCCAGCTGACTACGGGCGAAAGGCGGGGTACACCCTGGACAAGTCGCCAGGTCATCACAGGGCTGACACATACACAGACAACCATTCACACTCACATTCACACCTACGGTCAATTTAGAGTCACCAGTTAACCTAACCTGCATGTCTTTGGACTGTGGGGGAAACCGGAGCACCCGGAGGAAACCCACGCGGACACGGGGAGAACATGCGAACTCCACACAGAAAGGCCCTCGCCAGCCCTGGGCTCGAACCCAGGACCTTCTTGCTGTGAGGCGACAGCGCTAACCACTACACCACCGTGCCGCCCCTTTTTTATATATATATATATATATATATATATATATATATATATATATATATATATATATATAAAAAATGTTTCAAATGAACCTAGATATGTTTAATCTTCCCGAAAGATTTTTTTTTTCCAGTCAGACTTTTTCTTCATTTTATGTAGTCTTCAAATATGAAAGGCAGAGTGATTTTGGTAAAAACTTGTTTAGATTTGTGTTCTATGTGAAGAAATGAAAAGTATTCCATTTGCAATAAAAATTTCATTAAATAGTTCATTTGCATTTAATGTTAATGGTTCAAAGAATGTCAGGCTGAATGGTCGGCCCCCCACACATTTTCACTTCACCAAATCTGGCCCTCTTTGCAAGAAGTTTGGACACCCCTACTTTAAGCAATAGTTTGAGAAATGGCTCTGAACAGAGTGACTCAACTCTCTAAAATGGTAAGAATGTCAAATAAAATATCGCACTTTGTACCTTTGGCCTCCTAGTCGTACTTTTTTTTTTTTTTTTGTCCAAAGACATTGGAAACATCAATATTGAAATGATTGCCTCAGCAGGCACAGTGTTTCTGCAGTTTAACGGGGAGGAAGTTTTAAATAGTTTTGAATCACTGATTTGTTTGTGCATTTTTGCTCTTCTGAAATGCCCAGATGTTGAGTCACTCTGACGCACCCGTTCACTCAGATTAATGACCCTAAATCTGAGTCTGTGTGTGAGAGAAAGACACACCTTGCAAATGTTCTCACCATTAAGCTGGGTGGTACATAATGGCACTTATTATTATTATTATTATTATTATTATTATTATATACGTTATATGGTAAGAGACTGGAAGTGTCACGATGCACAAACTTCAAATTCATTCAATACAGTGGTGTTTCAATCTGACACATTTTCGGTAAAGTATTAGTAAGCATTGCCTGAACATGCACCTTAGGTTTATATTTTCAGTTGATTTCAAAACCTTCAACATTATAAAGTTCAATAACTGAAACTTTTTAAGTGTGTGATCCATTCTGACTCGTAGCAGCATAGCTTTCATTGCTGACTCTAGGTAGTGTATCTAAAGCATGATGCTTTTTATATTCTTCTGTTAGTTTTACTCTCCGTCATGTAGCTCCGTGTAGGACGATGTGTTTTTGAATCCTGCATCCTCCACAACCGAATACGAATTTCCCAATCGCAGTGGTGATTTCTCAAGAATGAATCGCAGATACCCTCCTGCATTCTGCCTGAATGCAGGAGGGTATTAGATGCATGTTTGCAGTATTAGTGCTGGTGTATCGTACTTTATACAGCATAAGTGAGTGCACCCTTATGCGATGTCAACTAAATGTCAAATGATTCAGAATCCTAAGATCGAGATTTAGGCAGTGCCTAAAAGCGAAGCTCCTGATAAGTGTATGAGCAAAATATTTGCAAGGGCACAAAACCAACCTGAATAGAATAATAATGTTCCAGCATATCAACCATCAGATTGGGTCGTGTATTTCACCTCAGTAAGTTGCTGCATTGTCTTGTGACAGTGAGACCAATAATGAGAGACTCATCACAACTATGAATACATATTTATTCCTTTCTTTGACACCACATGATGTGCACTAGAAACACCACCACGACATTTATTATGATGTGACTCTGCTGGGTGCCTGGTGGACAACAGTACACCAGCGCTTTCACTTTATATCATTACTATATAGTCATCATGGCGGCACGGTGGTGTAGTGGTTAGCGCTGTCGCCTCACAGCAAGAAGGTCCGGGTTCGAACCCCGTGGCCGGCGAGGGCCTTTCTGTGTGGAGTTTGCATGTTCTCCCCGTGTCCGCGTGGGTTTCCTCCGGGTGCTCCGGTTTCCCCCACAGTCCAAAGACATGCGGGTTAGGTTAACTGGTGACTCTAAATTGAGCGTAGGTGTGAATGTGAGTGTGAATGGTTGTCTATGTGTCAGCCCTGTGATGACCTGGCGACTTGTCCAGGGTGTACCCCGCCTTTCGCCCATAGTCAGCTGGGATAGGCTCCAGCTTGCCTGCGACCCTGTAGAAGGATAAAGCGGCTAGAGATAATGAGATGAGATAGTCATCATCATACCAAACTTGATATGTTAAACAGTTGTCTGGTTACATCTTTCACATCTACATGTGTTGGAGCTTGGAGCACGCAGCCGCAGATTGCAAAGCACACACACACACACACCATTAGGACTAATTACCGTGCACCTGTTCCTGATTAGAGCGCAATCACAGCACATACCAGTACATGCAGTATAAGGACTGTCAGTAACACACTGACTTTGCGAAAGCCTTGTATTTTGTATCGCTTTTCTGGTTTTGACCCTGTTTGTGTTTTTGGACTGTAAGTATTTTATTACATCTGATATCCTCACTCAACCTCTGCCTGTTTTTCGACTCTGTCTACATTTTGGATCTCTTTGCTCGCATGTTTTCAGTAAAACTCTTCCTGCGCTTACATCCGTCTATTGCCTTTGCATGACAGAAATTGTCAATTGTTCAACAAGCTAGTGGACCAATAAAACTTTTAACTAGCTGTTGCCATCACACAGTGTCCGTCCGTCCATCCACAATTCACAAAAATTGCTACTCCTCCCAGAGTTTTCAACCACGAGTTGGCCTAGTGGTTAGCGTGTTCGCCTCTCGACCGGGAGATCGCAAATTCTACTCACGGTTGGGTCATACCAAAGACCATCATAAAAATGGTACCTACTACCATCTGGCAAGGCATGCTGCGATACAGATGCAAGTGGGGACATCAAATGGTTACCAGAGGAACAGCCCCCCCACTGTAACCCTAGCTGTATAGGCGAGAGGCATGAGGGCTATCGAAACAGAGATCGGTGCTGCACCCGCACACCTTAGAGTTGGTTAGTACTGGGACAGGATACTGCCCGAGAAGACCAGATTCTGGCGTGAGTGGGACTTTGACTCCGAGTTTTCAATGGATTTTAATTGTTTTGTTTGGAAGATATTATCAGTCTGCACAAAAGCTACTCCCTGGTTTTGTGATTTCTCAAGTTGACAAGTTGCTAATTAGGCCGATTTTAATGAACTTTGAGGAAAATCGCTACTCCTCCCCGAGTTTTCAGTGGATTTTGATTCTGATTGTTTTGTTTGGAAGATAAAATTGTTCTCATGAAGAGCAACTTGGCTAATTATAAACAAGTCTGGTTGCTCATGGTATGGCCATGTGAGCTACTGCATCGCTGACGCTCTGGTATGAAACTGTCATCAATGTTTTTTTTGTAAAACGTGTTAGTAAATAATCCCTCGTTATTTTTTTAAAAAGCAAAAATAACCGCTGGATTAAAAGCCCATAAAAATACAAATTTCGTTATCCGGTGGTCGAGTGTTTGAGATACGTTGCCTTGCACTTACGGTCTTGATTCCCTGTGGTGGTTCACTTGCGTCATTTGTATGGATGTCATACAGTCAAGCCATCAAAAATCAGGTCAATTGCATTCCTATATTCTCTTAAGTATGGGGCTCCGCTATCATTTCCAGTAACTGCATTATGTTGAACAGTATGATTTAGCTTTTGATTTTACAAAATTGAAAATAACAGTTTATATTTACTATATTAAAAACACAAGCCCCACAAGTCAGGATTCAAGTCCGTAAACCTACATGGCCAGGTCATAGTTTTCACTTTTTTTCTTCTTTAGAAACTACTGCATGATTTTAGCAGTGTTCTTTTGGCTCGTTATCGTACTGGAATATTTCTTTTCTGCCAAGCTTCTGGAGACTGCAACTCATCTTGTCAGCTGGTATTTTGGTATATCCACAGGCATTCATAGTGCTATTTATAAATGTCATCTTCCCAACACCTTGTGCACTCATGCAGTCCCATATCATCACAGTCCCACCTCTGTGCTTCACTGTCAGGACTATGCATTGGCCAGCTTCACGCCAAACATGCTGGATCCCATCTGAGCTGAACAAATTTAACTTGCTGTTAGCTGACCAAAGAATGTGCTCCAAATATTCATCAGGTTTCTTTTCATGTTCTTTAGCAAAGTTTAATCTTAATCATGCAGTTTTGTCTTGAAGAGCAAGCAAGAAGATTTTGCAATTCCTCTGCCACATGTATATGGGTGGCACGGTGGTGCAGTAGTTAGCACTATCGCCTTGCAGCAAGAAGGCTCTGGGTTCAAACCTTGTGGCCTACTTGGGGTCTTTGTGTGTAGTTTGTACATTCTCCTCATGCCCGTGTGGGTTTCCTTTAGGTGCTCCGGTTTCTTCTCCCAGTCCAAAGACATGTGACTGAGGTCAACTGGCTACTTCAAATTACCCATAGGTGTGAATGGGAGTGTTAACGGTCGTTCGTCTCTATTAGCCCTGTGATGGATTGGTGTCCAGGGTGTACCTGGATCGGCTCCAGCTTCCCTTTCAACCATGACGGATAATCGATATCGATAATAGATGGATAGATATTGTATAGCTTGTATAACTTCTCAGTCATGTTTCAAAACTGAGCCATGGGATAAGGCGTAGACAAAAAAGCCCTATGGGATCAGATCAGGTATGTGTGAATTTTCCATACAGCGATTAGTTGAAACTGGGTGCAAACCATCATGAGGAGAGCAAAAACAAATTGATCTTTGGGACAGATCCAGCATCTGTTAAGCAACAGCTTAAGCCTATTTTTAAATAAACACAAGTTTTTAGTGCCCAATCTGAGAGATGGACTTGGAAACCCTTTTATGATTTTTGCCAAAGCTCTGATTGTTCTCATTCGATGTAAGAAGATCCTGAAACTATACTGTTTGTTTGACATCAGTTTTATTGTCATGATAGTATGATAATTTGGTAATCATGGTGTGCTTGCTGACTTGGCTTTTCTTGTGTGTGTGTGTGTGTGTGTGTTGTGGGTGATCAGGTGTTGCTTGTGAGCAGCAGCCGGCACCCAGATCAGTGGATCGTTCCAGGAGGCGGGATGGAGCCAGAGGAAGAGCCAGGTGGAACTGCAGTGAGAGAGGTCTACGAAGAGGTAACCTGTCAATCCTTTGAATTCATCCATAAAAAGTGTGATTGCTATTAAATGTCCTGTGCATTCATGAACACAAGCGACATGCTGCCAAAACCATCTTCCTCAGTTCAAATACCATTTCGGAGCCAGTCAGTATCACGTTTCCTTGTTTATTGCTGCGTGTAAACATGATTGGAATGTAGAAATTTAAACTGGCACCAAGGCATTAGTATTTGTCTTGGACTAAAATTGGATGGGCTCATGTTCCCAAGAATATTCCAGGTCTATTACTGACTTCATGTCACATACTTGTTGGCAGCTTGGCACTCCCAATTTTCGTAACATTTGACCACAGCCATGAAGGCTACTTGGAGCTAAGCATATGACGTTGCAAGCTGCATTCCTGTGAACTTTTGCCTACATCTACAGAACCGTTGAAGCTTTAGGTAGGAAAGTCATACCGATACCGCTGGTGCTAAGAATTAACTTAATCACCAGTAATTATCCTGAACATCCAGTTATTACAGCTTTGTTCCTTTACCTTGTGCCTCTGTGCTTTAAAGGCCAATTTATGCTGACAACCCAGTCCTCGCAGATGGCGTCGCAGATGGCGTCTGCATAGCCCCCCCCCCCTCGCAGACGCTCTGCGCGCACCTCCCAAAAATTGTGACCACCGCAGAAGCCTTGCAGACAGTGTCGCAGACAAGAGGGCTCTGATTGGTCCACTCTACATCCGCTGTACACGCACTTCCGCTTCCCTACTTTCCCGGTTTGGTTTGTTTTCACTACCGCCATTTTTAAAAACACGAGCGAAGATGGAGCAGCACGAAGAGCGGTTGATCGAGGAAGTGAGGAAGTACGTACATCTATACGACTCCAGTTCTAGTCATTATAAGTAACCGGAGGATAAACACTCCACTAACCACACCCACCAACTACTCCTAGCGATTTCGCGACTTCGCGCCCCCTTGCGTTGTGGCGGTGAATAACATCGCGCACGCCTATTACTCCCCGCTCAACGATAAATTACAACTGTCTGCGAAAGCCTTGTCGCAAGAGCATGCAGAGGCCCTAAGTCTACGTAGTTATACTGCTAATTGTTTTGGAGTTTCAGTGAAAGCCTGTAAATGTCATGCTGTTGGAGTGTATTGAAAGGCTGCCTCAAGGGGCCTTTCCCATCTGTTGACAACTATGAGACATGGAGATGACATTTGGAGTTAGTATCCTGTTACCATTGGGCTCCTCAGTTTGGAAGAAAGCATTTCCTTAATCAAGCACGATGGAGTCACTAAGAGTGTCCAGTGACTGCCTCCATGTGAGTGTAGCAGCTGGAGCTGTATGCTGTGAAAATGTATCAAGCCTCCGATATGCGAGTTGCTGCTCCCTCTTTTGTAGAGGACTGAATTTCTGAGTGTGGGCTTTCTCATGTAAGAACCACTTTTACATACAGATTCATTCTGAATTGGCTTGTACAAGTGATTTAGGAGAACTTGCCACGTTCATCAATCTTCTCGTAATTTCTTTTAAGCATGAACGCCATTTACGAGTGCTCCAGACCTGTTGTAAGAGTCGAGTCCAATCAGTCAGTTTCACAATAATGGGTGGTACGTTTCATTACTTTGAAGCAATAAGCCGATTGGACTAACTGTGCTGGCAACAAGCTGAAAGAAATATGCACTAATGTGAAACAAGTGACTATTCAATCTTTTTCATGTAGACATGACCAAGTTGTCTACACAAGGGGTAGAATTGGACACTCTAACACATGGTTTTCTGTTAACTGGAGGTGAACCTCCACTTTGCGATCTTTGTGGTGATCTCTTATCAATTAAGCACATTTTGTCTTGCCCTGCTTTTAGAATACAAAGGCAGAAGTTTTTTAAAGAAAGCACAATGCTAGATATTTTTAATAAGGTTTCACCGTTAAAGGTTTTAAACTTTTTGAAGTGCATTGATGTGTACAAACGTATTTGATGTATTTATTTATTTATTTTATTATTGGTTTTAATTTTATGTGATATTTATTACCTGTATTGGCCATGAAATAGCCATAGATGCTTAAATGGCAATAAATGTAAACAAACAAACAAACTTTGAAGCAATTTTGAGTTTGAAATTACGTTGACATTAGAGCCATTCCACCGAATCGGTGCCATTTCCGTCCCTAGAAAATTATATGTATAAATGCACATAAAAATGTACTTTAAAATACATTTCCTTATTACGCAGAATGTCCTGCACATTGATCTGATTTCAAATTTAAGATATATAATTGTAAGGATTAATAAAAACTACCTAAAACACTGAAAAATAGCATGTTTTACCTGTCCCCGCACTCTAACTTTATACTTAACTATGAAATATTATGATTAAAATCCTTCAGAAATGGTATTTCTTTTGCACTGTTGTGTGACTCCATATCCTATCCATGGTTTAAATATTTTTTTCATAAGAAATCCACAATATTTGAGTTAAAATACACATTTTAGTCGTGTCCCTGGGTTTTCACTCAGTCCTGTTACCCAAACATATTACCCCATCTGACAAATTTGGAACATTCCATAAATCACATGTTCAACATGAAGTTACATCAGTTGTGTCTTCTGAAGGCCATGGGAAGACCAAAAGTTAGTTCTCTCATTTACTTTTCTGTATATTTGATGATTTTTTAACTTTGGCTGATGAGGTCAATGCCAACATAGTGTCCTGTTACTTACATTTCTTAGATGATATTTGTTTATTTTAAAGATACAGATTTTTGGTAAATCACTAGAATGTGCTAAGTGTGGTCATGCTATTAGTGATGACGCCATGTGGCTTAATTCCATGTATTAGCTAATCCTAGGCTAAAAACTCAGTCCTGTTACTTAGAGTTTTGGTAACAGGACTGAAAAAAATGCAGCCATCTTTGACTTCCAAACCTTGTAACGTAGCCTGAGGTTGACCAGTACACATTTTGAATAGTTAAATATGTGCGTTGTTATAATCAATGTTGAAAAGATATAACAAATTAAGTTTAATTTGGGAGTGGTACAACAAGCAAATGGCACCCATTCGGTGGAATGTCCCATTATCTTGTTTGACTCTCTGCAGTTTGAATTGTAAGATAATTCTACATTCATTCATATAGCCTAATGATAGCTGATTTAAATTAATGATGTTATACAATAGCATCAAATAACAATACAATATCTATAGATGAACACTTCAGACCGCAAAACGACCTAAACTATGCTGTAATTTAAGCTAAATTGGATCTCCTAAAGCAGGACTTCAATCTTTGAACTTATGTTATTTTTAGTTCATGAATGAACACTTCCTGAGACATAGTGTAGGACGTGTAGTCTTATATGGTATTACTGGGATGTTAATTGTACAAATTTACAGTTCACAAGAATGTGAGCTGAATTACTCACAGGTGGCATGTATTGTGTTTACACAGGGTCATTTACCATAGTGATGTGAAGTTAGGAGCTTTTGCTGAATTTGGTGTGGCACACCCTTATGAGCCCACCATACAAAAAAGTAAGACGAATTCAAGACCAGTATATGAAAATGTTCTTGCATGAGGCCTGTTGACTCGATGAAGGTTTCATAAAGACAAGAAACGGAGTCTGTAAATAACAAGCACCAGAGCTCCTAAGTGGTGCAGTCAAATCACAAGGCTTTGGCCTTTCTCCTTGACCCATGTTTGAATTAGGATAACAATGCAGTCTCCATGGCTGGGAGTCCAAGCGCAGCTGGCATCTGCTAGCCCACATAGAGTACCCTCCAAAAGTACTGGAACAGCAAGGCCCATTCTTTTCTTTTGTTTTTGGTATACAGTGAAGCCATCTGGGGTTAAGATCAAAAGATGACGGAAATGACCAGATCAGAATTTCAGCTTTCATTTCCTGATATTTACATCTAGGTGTGTGTGTGTGTGTGTGTGTGTGTGTGTGTGTGTGTGTGAGTGAAGGTTCTCCGTCATCCAGGTCATCGTAAACCGTAGGTGCTAAAGAAGGCAACCGGACTTGCTTGAAATCCTTGAAGGATCTCAAGCAAGTCCAGTTGCTTTCTTTAGCAGCTACAGTTTACATCTAGATGTACTAAGCAACTTAGAACATGACGCCTTTTGTTTGAACCCACCAATTTTTCAAATGATCAAAAATGTTGAAACGTGTGACTGACGGGTGTTTTGTTGTTGCGCACGTATGCCCGGTTAGATTGATTTTTGTTAAATTGATGTTTTTTTTTTAAACTCTTAATAGCTTTAAATGTTGTCATCTCGTCATTTGAGCCCTGGATTTCACCTATAAAGATTGCATTCTCCTCTCCTCTTCCTCCCAACATGGTTAAACCAACATGAAGCCCAGAGAGCTGTCTGTGGGAGAAACGCAAGACATTTGGCCAAGGAGAACAACAGTAGCTGATGACAAACATTGTGAGATGTCTGCAAAACCCAACAACAGGAATTGATGACATTCACACTTGCCCTATGGAGGTAGTTAAGGTATCACCATCCACTGTTTTGAAGAAGACTTTGAGAGTAGAAATATAGAGGCCATGCCACAAGATGCATATCACTCATTCACAGTAGGAAACAGAAGACCAGATTGGAATTCCGAAAGAAATACAGAGATGAGCCACAAAAGGCCTGGAACCAAGATTAACCTCTAACAAAATGATGGAAAGGCCAAAGTGTGGAGAAAGAAAGGAGCTGCTCATGATCTAAAACCTATGAGCTCATTGGTGGAGGTAGTGTCATGGCTTGGGTTTGCATGGTTGCTTCTGGAATGGGCTCATTAATCTTCATTAATGTAACTTGATAGTAGTAACAGAATAAATTCAGAAGTCAACAGAAACATTGTTTGCCAGTTTACAGCGAAAAGCATACAGTCTAATTCAGAGGAACTTCATCATGCAGCAAGAAAATTACCAAAATCAGTGCGAACACAACAAATGAGCGGGGGGGATGGAAGGTTTTAGACTTGCCAAGTCAATCACCAGATCTTAAACCAACTGAGCATGCATTTCACCTCCTGAAGAGGAGACTTAGGTGGTGTTTACATTAGACCGTATCAGCGGATCATCAGATTAACGTTTTTAAAACGATTCGCGTGCACACAGCAACGCCAATACACGATTCGCGTGCACACAGCAACGCCAATACACGGATACACTCGGCTCTGCAGGCATCCTGCGCTCCAAATCACTCCACCCTGAACAGCGAGGGCCCTCTGGAGGGTGCGCACTCTGGCCCTGTGCAGCTCACAGAGCGCACGAGTGAAGCGCACGAGCAGTGATTCGGGACAAATAGCAGGAAGTGAAAGTCCGCGCCGTTTTTCAACAGTCGCGTCACATGACCATCGTGGCATGACCAACGCCAGCGAATCAGGAAGGTGGATGTCACAGTGACGTTGTCCAATGACGACGTCAGCTAGAGCTCAGCACAGCGTATCCTCGTATCTCAATGTTTACACAGCACCGGATCAGATACGTAATGGATTGAATACGTGGGCCCTGGCGGATTCAAGTTGTTCCGCCTGTGGAGTCGTTTCCCGGCGTTTTAATGTGAACGGACAGTGCATTCGCGACGAAAACGAGACGGATACGGTCTAATGTAAACACCACCTTAAGGGAGAAACACCCCAAAACAAATAACAAAGAAATTGCAGTACATTACTGGCATTTAGCAAACACTCTTATCCAGAGTGATGTACATCATACCCAGAGCAACCTCAGGAGCAGTTAGGAATTGGGTGCCTTGCTCAAGGGCACTTCAGCCATTCCTATTGCTCTAGGGAATCGAACCGGCGAGCTTTTGGTCCCAAAGCTGTTTCTCTAACCTTTAGGCCATGGCTTCCCACATGCAAAACTGGAAAAGCATTACAAAAGAAGGATTCCACGGTAGGGTAATGTTCGTTTGTCACCAGCTTGATGCAGTTATTGCAAACAAGGGATATTGAACCAAATGTTATTTACTATCAGACTATTAGTTCCAATATTTTGTTCTCCTAAAAAGTGCATGGTCTGCCACCAAAGGTGCCATGTTCTAAATTGTTCAACACATCTCACTGTAAATATCAGGAAATGAAAGCTGAAATTCTGATCTATTGTCTGATGTTCATCTTTTGATCTCAAACCCAAACTGCTGAAAAAGTTAATGCTGACACCTTTCTGCTTTAGCCAGCATTAACTTTTTCAGCAGTTTGTGCTACAGTGGTTCTTCTGTTGGAATGGGACCATATGGGCTAACCTTCGTACCCCCTGCCCATCAATAAGCCTTCAACACCCATGACCCTGTTGCCAGTTCACTGGTTGTCCTTCCTTGGATCAGTTTTGGTAGGTACGAACCATTGCATACTGGGAACACCCCACATGATGTGCCAACCTCCTCAACAGACCCCCTGGCTGAGCACCCCACCCCCCAAGAAACACCTTCATCCCTCCTGCACCTGTCACCTCCACACTGATCATTAGCGAGGAGCAAGTGAGAAGACAGCTGAAGAGACTCCATGCAGGAAAATCAGCAGGCCCAGATGGTGTTAGCCCCAGGGCCCTGAAGACCTGCGCCCTCCAGCTAAGTGGAGTACTTCAGCATGTCTTCAATATGAGCCTGGGTCTTCAGAGGGTCCCCGTGCTGTGGAAGACGTCATGCCTCGTCCCTGTACCGAAGAAGCCGCATCCCAGTGACCTCAAAGACTCCAGGCCCGTGGCATTGACGTCACACATCATGAAGACCCTAGAGAGACTCCTCCTGGAGCAGATCCGGCCTATGGTCCAACTGCTTCTTGACCCCCTTCAGTTTGCCTATCAGTCCCGTCTTGGAGTAGAGGACGCAATCATCTACCTGCTCAACAAAGTCTACGGCCACCTGGACAAGCCAGCCAGCATTGTGAGGATCATGTTTTTTGATTTCTCCAGTGCTTTTGACACCATCCGGCCAGCTCTGCTGGGTGAGAAGTTGACAGCGATGCAGGTGGATGCCCCACTGGTGTCCTGGATTGTGGATTATTTGACTGGCAGACCACAGTACGTGCACTTGCAGTGCTGTGTGTCAGACAGAGTGATCAGCAACACCAGGGCTCCGCAAGGGACTGTCCTTTTCTCCTTTCCTTTTCACTCTCTACACCACTGATTTCAACTACTGCACGGAGACCTGCCACCTCCAGAAATTTTCTGATGACACTGCAGTGGTTGGACGTGTTACTGGTGGTGATGAGAGCGAGTACAGGACGATGGTGGACAACTTTGTCACATGGAACAGGAAGAACCACCTACAGCTCAACGTGACGAAGACGAAAGAACTGGTGGTCGATCTGAAGAGAATCAGGGCTCCGGTGAACCCTGTTAACATCCAAGGGGTCAGTGTGGACGTGGTGGAGGAATACAAGTACCTGGGGGTGTACTTGGATAATAAACTGGACTGGTCCAAAAACGTGGACACGGCATACAAAAAGGGCCAGAGCCGTCTCTGTTTTCTGAGACAGCTGAGGTCCTTCAACATCTGCCAAACGATGCTGTGGATGTTCTATGAGTCTGTGGTGGCCAGTGCCATCCTGTACCCTGTCGTCTGCTGGGGCAGCGGCTTGAGGGTGAAGGACACCTAACAGACTCAATAAGATCATCAGGAAGGCCAGCCATGTTGTAGGCGTGGAACTGGACTCTCTGACAGTGGTGTTGGAAAAGAGGACACTGTCTAAAATAAAGACAATCTTGGACTATCCTTCTCACTCTGTACATGAGGAGCTGATCAGCCACAGGAGCACGTTCAGTAAACGGCTGATTCTTCCACGCTGCACAACTCAGACACAGGAAATCATTCCTGCCTGTTGCAGTCAAGCTGTACAATGCTACTGTATAACTGTGGTACACTGTCTTACCATGTATACTGTATTCTTAACTCCAGTGCAATAATATGTATATAGGAATCATGTATATAGAATCACTTTTATTTTGCTTTTATTTGAAGTTATTGAACTTGTTTAAATTTCTTTTCTTTTTTATCTTCTACTTCTCTGATTCAGGAGCTTTGTAGCAAATTTGAATTTCCCTCCAGGGGTTAATAAAGTGATTCTGATTTTGGAGCTGCTCAGACCCAGTCATCTCGCCATCACAATTTTGGCCCTTGTCAGAGTCACTCAGATCCTTACTCTTGCCCATTTTTTCCTGCTTCCAACACATCAAGTTCAAGAACTGACTGTTCTCTTGCTGCCTAATATATCCCACCCCTTGACAGGTGCCACTGGAACAACATAATGTAATTCACTTTATCTGTCAGTTTTTTTAATTTCATGGCTGATCAGTGTATGTTTTTGATCCCCAAGGGGAAATGTGGACTGTGCGTAATAAAAATATCTTGGCAAGTCAAATAATCTTGTGTAAAAGCAAATTGATCTGATTTATAACCAGTGGAAACCAGTGAAAGATTATATAACCTGAGATGCTTTTACTAATTTGAAGCCTAAGATTGTCTTATTCTGCTGAAACAAAATGCAAAATTGTCTAGAAATCGGCTTAATAATATATGGGTCCGTCTCAGAAACTGGTCTCTCATTTGGGGCATTATGGTCAAAAAATTAATTTTCTAATTTTACTATTTTTTGGGGGGTGGCACAGTGGTGTAGTGGTTAGCGCTGTTGCCTCACAGCCAGAAGGTCCAGGTTCGAGTCCCATGGCCAGCGAGGGCCTTTCTGTGTGGAGTTTGCATGTTCTCCCCGTGTCCGCGTGGGTTTCCTCCGGGTGCTCTGGTTTCCCCCACAGTGCAAAGACATGCAGGTTAGGTTAACTGGTGACTCTAAATTGACTGTAGGTGTGAATGTGAGTGTGAATGGTTGTCTGTGTCTATGTGTCAGCCCTGTGATGACCTGGCGACTTGTCCAGGGTGTACCCCGCCTTTCACCCGTAGTCAGCTGGGATAGGCTCCAGCTTGCCTGCGACCCTGTAGAACAGGATAAAGTGGCTAGAGATAATGAGATGAGACTTTTTTTTTTTGCATTTACCTAACACTCAATGTTTCTTTTGTCATGTTTAATAAGAATAAAGATAGTATCTTGCTTTATCTGGCCTCCACTGTGGAAAATTTTTTTTTTTGATTACAATTCAAATGCTTTTGTAAAATTGATTTACGTATAAAATAACATCATCATGAAGAATTAAAGCCCCTCCTTCACAGATGAGTGAAAATATTGAATAAATTTCCTCTTTTTGATTGCTTGGGTTAAAAATACCAAGTTATGATGACTGAATTGATTATTCACTTAAATATGAATAATATGATACATTTTGGGTATTTGATATGGCGAAATAGGACACGATGGAAAAATCAAGAACACACCGGAAAGCTGAGAATAACGGCGGTGGTAAAAGAACAGCGACTGTACCGGCAGAAGGTCGCGCAGGTCTCTGCTGCGGCGCGCGAGCAACGGGACATCACTACCGCACCGGACGGAGCGCGAGGCAGGGGCGGGGCAAAATGACTGACCGTAGAGTCTATCAAAAGTTCGATCTAAATTGACCATGGTTGCAAAATATTGGCCAAAAATACACAAACACTACAAAATATGAAAGTAAGATGAAAAGGAAACATTCTATTGTCTTTTACTGCAAGACTAAAACAAAACTGTCAAAACTCACCTTTTCAGTGATAACGTCCGAACAGATCACCCGCGTAACAGAAAGACTGCAAATGGAAGCACGATCAACTTCTAACTGCTGGAGTGGAAAATTCCATTCTACACATGCAAATTGTTAATGTGTGTCCTTCCCCGCACACAAATGACACGCTACGGTAAAAAATAGACCACAACTCATTTTATAGCTCAGAAATTCATACAAGACCAGCTACCATCGTAACATATTCTGTAAGAAACATATTCTATACCTAACTTTCAGCTTTCGTTTTAAAAAACAAAATCGCAGACCTATAACTAAATTTTTTATATGGTGTCGTGATTTTAAGTTCCTACTTTGGGTGAGGTAGTGACCTTGACCCTGAGGCTTTCTGTTTAGATCAAAACACACGATCGTATTGGTTTTGGGTCTGCGGAAAATGGAGCTACAACGGTGATCAAATATTTTGCCTGATGTTTTATTACGGTTATGATTATTCTTTGAGCACACCAATCCTTAGGTGTATAAAGTTACAACTTAAAATACAATTAGTGATAACTGTAGACTTTTCAATGGACTTCAACCTTTTTAAGGGAATGCGATGTAGTCGACCATTTATCATGTCCCAGATCAAGCTGCCATTTTTCCACAAATTTGCAGAATTTTTGCCAAATTCTGAATAGAGTATTCACATCAAAGGTTTAGTTTTATCTGTATTATTTCTTTCATCATTTTATTTCAAATTAAAACCAACATCACCATTCAAAACCGTATAGTTTATTGACTGAGTATATTTAGTGGGGTACCCCCACAGTACCCAGTTTCTCAGACAGACCCATATACAATAATCTAATGGTTATAAGGGTTGCATTACATAAGTCCTGTCCTCTATGATCTAATTCTCTGTGCTCCAGCGACGTCATGTCATATGACTGACCTTGCACTCTGACTTGCTCGCAAACCGTATATTGTGATATGTATCATGAAAAGGTTTTTAAGTAGCATGTATATCATGTTGCTGTGATTTGATATACCCCTGCTATAGTGTTCCTGCTACATATCCTGTAGACATGAGTAAGTACTTTCACAGGAATGCTAAACATGGTACATACTTGGCTATATAAAGAAATGACAAGTCTGTCCTGCTGCTGAAAGCTTAGAGGTCGCCCTTCGTTAGAAAGTTAGTGCAATTAATGTCAGACCAGATGCCATGAGTCTTTATCCATCTCTTTTAACGATGATACAACCAACAGTGATGACCCATTCATCAGGTTGCATCATCGTTTTGAAGATTAAAATCTGTCGTGTTTACTGTCATTTCACAATGGTCAGAGTTTAGTCAGATAAGATGGTCACGTCTATCTGTAACCAAATGGGACTTGATGACATGCAAAACAAAAGTCTTTTCATACTGGCTTATTTGCCACTTCCTTCAAAACACGGTAAAGTTAACTGGTAGAGGGAGTCGTGCTCTATCATTTTGCAGCGAGCTTTATGTTATGATGCTTTTGGGAAACTCTGCCTCTGCTTGGTGTCAAAAATTTTCCACGTGACATCGTAACGTTGAGCATTAAACCAGACATAAATGCACTGGCATGAGTGGCCTGTGTCCTACACATTCCCAGTATGATGGATATAAAAAACAAATCAGTTGAGGCTTTAAGCTAGCCAAGGACATGAACGTTTTTTATTAATCATATTTGCCTAACCATAGTTGAGTTATGTGTGTGTGGTAAAGGATCTGATTGTGAAATTGTCCATCATTTAGACACTGAACAGCGTGCAGGGATGGAGTTTGCTTAAAATGGAGCTGGATTCTGACCTTGGACACCAGTGCATTTTTCTTGTATATCAATACAGCTCCTTGCTTGAGCTGGTAAGTCCAGCACTGTTGGACAACAGATTGATGTACCGTCAATATCTCATCTCATTATCTGTAGCCGCTTTATCCTGTTCTACAGGGTCGCAGGCAAGCTGGAGCCTATCCCAGCTGACTACGGGCGAAAGGCGGGGTACACCCTGGACAAGTGGCCAGGTCATCACAGGGCTGACACATAGACACAGACAACCATTCACACTCACATTCACACCTACGGTCAATTTAGAGTCACCAGTTAACCTAACCTGCATGTCTTTGGACTGTGGGGGAAACCAGAGTACCCGGAGGAAACCCACGCGGACACGGGGAGAACATGCAAACTCCGCACAGAAAGGCCCTCGCCGGCCACAGGGGTTGAACCCGGACCTTCTTGCTGTGAGGCGACAGCGCCAACCACTACACCACTGTGCCGCCCGTACCGTCAATATATCACTCTGAAATCCATGTTTTGGGCTGTAAATATACTCAAACTGTGGAATGCCATTTGAGGCCAACATTAAATACATACAGTACTGTGCAAAAGTCTTAGGAACATGTAAAGAAATGCTGGAGACCAAAAACGGCTTAAAAATAATGAAATGAAATGTTTCAGCATTTAAAAAATAATACTATAAACAGCAGTAAGCCATAATAAATGAAATGAAGTCAGTATTTGGTGTGAGACGACCCTTTGCTTTAAAAAAAAAAA
The DNA here is from genome assembly GCF_027579695.1 of Neoarius graeffei. Classification (NCBI taxonomy): domain Eukaryota; kingdom Metazoa; phylum Chordata; class Actinopteri; order Siluriformes; family Ariidae; genus Neoarius; species Neoarius graeffei. Next base: position 48,864,233 of record NC_083574.1, read on the forward strand.
AAAGTCTCCAGTACAATGCGTGCAGTTTTATAAGGAAATGAGCTGTGGGTTTTACTGGGCATCTTACAGAAGCAGCCACTGTTCTTCTGGACACTTTGACTGTCACACTCGCTTCTTCATTTTGCAGCAAATCCCAGTAGCCTTCATTATGTTTTCTTTTTTAATCGGAAATGTGCTCGGTTATGTAATATGCTGCTCAGGGACAGACTTTTTTTTTTCCTCCCAGTAACATTTAATTTTGTGCTGAAAAACGAACGCTCAGAGCTCGAAAACTGTCAAGATTCAAGAAACGTTTCAGTCATTCTGTACATAAGTATAGAGAGGTTGAACTAATGTTTCTCTAAGACCTGTGGTGCAACTTAAAAATCAAAATACAAGACAACCGACAAGCATAAACTAGTGCCAGTCAAAAGGAAAAACAAGTAGTGCAAAATAAGCAAGGAGTCATGCAGTGGTAATGTATGTTGTGCAATGGATTCAGTCAGTATTTTCTAATCACCCACCCCTTGTGTTTAAAGAGGGCCTCAGAGACTTGAGAAGCACAGGAAATTTGCACAATTTGATCGGTGTACCCAGGAAATCAACTTAAGTGCGTGCATAACTCATCTTGAAATGTGTAATTTTCCCCATGGAAATGGTGACGTGACTTGAATTTAAGTCGCCAGTACATCCCTATATGCACTTTTGTGATATAAACTCCATATATTTACTGTTCAGCATAAATATCGTGAGCTTGATTATGCCTAAAGAAGTTAAACCACATTTGTGTAAGGCGCTCTTGAGAAATACAGGAACAGCCCTGTAAACCTACCTGGGCTACTGCATTCCAGTGAGTGCGTTTACATGCACGTAGAGAAAATCGAATTTCTGCCGTAGCTCGACTGAAATCAAAGTTCTAAATGCCATGGAAACACCTTAGCTCGGCTGAAATCGAACCGAACTGGATTTCTCGTAATCGAGCTACGCGACCTAGATTATGCGATTGTAGCCGAGCTACTTAGTGCATCCCTGTCGAGCTACTGACTTCAGCACTGCCCCTTCCGGAAGTGACGAGTGACGAGACCACAAGCGGGAAACACAACAGCCTCAGTCGGCATGACAACAGTAGTAGTAGCGAGCAGCAGAAGAGAACACGGAACTGATAACTTTGTTTATACTCTTGAATAGCTCTTCTTCATGACGACAACCGGAAGTGTACCAACACGATGGGGCATGTAGCGCCACCTGTGGCTCGGGTGCACAATGTACCTCACACAATAGCTCAATTTCCTTGTGTGCATGTAGGATTGGATTTCTCTGGCACCCCTGCTGGGACCCTTAGCTCGATTACCGACAGCAGCTCAATTTGGATGTGCATGTAAACGCACTGACTGGTAATGGTGAGGTTCATAACTCAACGGTTCGTAACTCTCTGGAGCTGGAATACGAGTTCTGACATTTGTGCCTTTTTAGTATTTTACATTTCCAGGACTTGATTTTGTGCTTGTAAGAGCATGAAGTCAGATGGTGGCATTTGAAAGTACTGGTTGAAAAACACCCCAGAATTTTGATCTGGTTCCAGCGCTCCTCTTTGTGATCATTGCAGAGAGAAAGCCATTATTGTTCAGTGACCCGCTAGATGGAGGTCCAACAAGGTTGTCTAGAACATATTTATTGACCAGCAAATTAAAAGCATTGATCATGGAAACAGATGGGAAACAGAAGAGCACACGGAGTTTCCCTAGAGAAATGTTCATACGGTTAATGCTGTGTGTGTAACAAATCCATTCTATACTAAATATAATGTCTTGTCCTGTGAGTCAAGCCATGAGCCTAATTGGCCGAGTGCTGTCGGGGAGGGGTTCTTTGCAGACAGAGTAACCCGAGCTCGGTTTAGGGTATTTCACAGTATCCAAGGCAAGGCACGCTGTTCTCATATGAACATGCTGGAATCTTGTCTATGTTGTGGAAATATATGGCTTAGGCCTCCCATGTCCGAGAGCAGGGGCCCAGCGTTGTAGTTGCACAGGTCAAGATATCTGGCTCAGCTCCAGCACGTCCGTGTGCTCATCCTCTTTATTATACACTGTGACTGGATACCTCTTTATATGTCAGAGCCAGACCCATGTATTTCCTTTAAGTGTAATAAACGGTGCCCTCATGACTGGAAGTTAAACCCTTTTATTCCTGATGGGACATGAGTGGATCAGTGGTTTTGTATTTGGCTCTTCGGCTGTATATTCGTAGGATAGTATTCATATGTACAGATGTTATTTGATGTAGTACATGTCAATATTTAGTATATTAATATGTGTAATTTAACAATTATTCCACGAAATCGAGTCATATATGAGCTGATAGCCGACGAGGCGCGTAGCACCGAGTTGGCTATAAGCCATGTATGACGAGATTGAGCGGAATAACTGTTTTATTCTATCCACGTTCACTGGATTTTGAGAAACGGAGCATTTTTATTTTTTGCAAGTTTGATAAATAAAAACTTTTTTATATACAAAATAATTTCCACTTAAACCGGTGAAATGACAGTAGCAATTTGTGTAAAAAAAAAATAATAATAATAGTTATTGAAAAATTAAAAAAAGATACGTTCTTACCATCAGATACTTTTCATTCCATAATTTTTGTATTTTTTGGGGTTTTGTTTTCAGGTAGAGTTTTTATTTCACCCTTGGTTGGTTCAGCAACACGCTCCACCATTTTTGTTTTTCTCTACTCAGGGTATATGAGCTGATGGAGATCTTGCATGTGACGTCACAGCCGATCCAGATTGTAACAGACGCCATCTTGTCGGTCAAACGCCATATTTCCGCCTTCTACTTCTGGTTCTACGTGACCTTCGTAAACGCGACCACCATTTTGGACATGTAGTGGACTTCGGCTCGAATCAGTTTGAATGCGAGGAAGGCGACACACGAAAAACATAAAAGAAAAAGGAGCGAGATGCAGAAAACACCTTCACTATCCAGCGACGTAGGGCATTTACAGGGCGAGCAGAGGGAGAGGTATTTGCAAAAATTGAGGTTAGCAGGCTTAGAGAACGACGTTTACCTGCTTCCACCAGGATTGTTCACTGACGTACGCTCCGGCTTGCTCCCCCTCAAATTAAGCAGCGCGCTCCGGCTTGCTCCCCCTCAAATTAAGCAGCGCGCTCCGGCTTCCGGAGTGCGCTGCTTAATTTGAGGGGGAGCAAGCCGGAGTGTGCTCCGGAACCTCGGACGTTGGCTCCGGCAGCTATTTACACTGGATCCGGTGTAAATAGCTGCCGGATCATAATTACAGTAAACTAGTAAATACAGTAAAGGAAAAACTTGAGACTGAAAGGTTTTAACAGTCATCCAAATGACTGAACGTAAACATTGCTACAGTAACATGCTAGCTACTATGTTGTTGACATTAGCTAGTCAACAATAGCTACTACAGAACAACAAAGAGGTTACAATGGGTTATTTTAACCTATTTGGTTACACACTCGCCGCCACAGAATGTTAACAGCAATGTAATGCCTTTTCTGGCTAATTTTATTCGTCTTACCTCCAACAAAGTGGTCACTACACAAGCGCTGGTATGCCGAGGGCTGCCAATCTTTCCTGTTAATGCCCGCTATCCATCTTCTCTGTCGGGATCCGATAAAATTATAAACCTTGCCTTGTTTGTTGATGGTTACTACATCCAGGTGCACAACAATATAGTGGCATGATGGAAGTCTTGCTGAAAGTAAAAACTTTCTTTGCTGCCGTTCCTCAATGTTGGCTGTGGTAAACTACTGGTAGTACACGTCCAAAATGGCGGCCGCGTTTGTCGTGACGTCACGTGAAAAGGGTCCATATACAATTCTACTACAACGGCTGCGGCTACAAGCTCTCCCTACCTGTGCACGTTTTTTATGTTTTTTGTGTGTATTTTTGCGTGTTGTTCATCTGTACCGGACTTCAATATCCACTACAACCGTATGGACTTACTGGACATTGGTTTCCAGCAGAAAATGACGGTTTGTAGCGATTTCCATCGCATGCACAACATTCCGGACGAGATAGCGAGACCAGCGGGGTCTCCGTGGATTGTTATCGGGTCTGGCAGGCGAAGGAGGCGGCGTCGGGAGAGGAAGCAAAAGCGAGGCTGCAGGCAGAGCCGGCCTGTTGACTAAGCTCAGAAAACAGCCACTCAAATCTCCACTGCCAAGCCTCTACCTCTCCAACGCCAGATCCATGGTAAACAAGACGGACGATTTGGAATTACAGCTGGAATTACCTTATTCTATTCTATAATCGGCTGGTCAGTGCTATACTAGATACTACTGATATATCTAGTATCAGTACTAGTACTCAATACTTAAGTGACTTACCCGTCCAATGAGGATTGTTATTTTCTTGTTTACAAGATGCCACATCTGAGGGGGGCTGACAAATCCTGAATTTCTGTAAAGATAACTGTCCAGAGATTTATAAGCACGCAGTGCTTCACCACTGAACAGCGAGGGAAAGTTAATGAGGTAATTATACACGTCTGGGTATTCCACCTCTGGCAGTTCAACATCCACTGACACGGTCGTGAAAACTCCGTCCGGTAAGCCATAAGGGTCACTAATCTGTTGGTCGTTTATTTTAGACATATATCTAGTTATCTGTTCATTAGAAAAATGAGCCGTCTAGTCCGTCGGTTGAAATTTATCCATTTTGTACACGAGTGCAGCAGTATTCAGCTGTGTTTTTTACCAACAAGATGGCGGCTATGTACTTTCCGGTCACGTGACTGCAAGATCTCTATAGCCTAGTAGTAGAGTAGCCAATCAGAGCGCACGATTGCTCATATCCAGTGAATGTGGATGGAATAATTAATTACATTCATGATTTTCATTTGATGCATATATTCATGAATTCATCGTGACAATTATTGTGCTGAAAGTAGTCAGGACACACCAGTAGTCACATCATACAGCCTTGATGCGTAGTTCAGAGTACAGATGTTTGTTCCCCGCCTTCCTGTGGATGAACCTTTTGTTTGTTTGTTTGTTTGTTTGTTTGTTTGTTTGTTTGTTTGTTTGTTTGTTTGCCTGTCTGTTTTTTCCATGGCTACACAGGCTGGTGTAAGGGGCACACTTGGCAGACTGCTGGGGGTTTTTGAGGTAAGATGCCAAACAGAATTACATAAGGTCAGATATTAATTTAAGCCCTGCTAATGTGCAGCTTGTTAAAATTACTAATGGAAATGGATTGGTTGGCACTGTACTGTTAATGATGGACATGGTAATATTGTATCATAAATTCCCTGGTGTGTAAATGGTATTTGCGCAGTTTTTTTATTGTGGTAATGGCCCCCTTCTCTCTCTCTCTCTCTCTCTCTCTCTCTCTCTCTCTCTCTCTCAACAGAACCAAGACAGCAAGCATCGAACGTATGTGTATGTGCTTACGGTTACAGAGACACTGGAGGACTGGGAGGACTCTGTTAACATTGGTAGGTTAAGCTACAACCTGAAACACAAGTTATACTGTGTTTTGTATGCTATGTCTGCTATGATCTTTTTCAAATTCTTGTATTTTTCCATGTGCTAAAGCAGGTCGTCCCGCCATGATAGAAGTTCTGCTTCGTTGTGTTTCTGATTGTGTGCCAAATACAACAAACTGCTCGTGACTACACTCGCAACATATTAGGTTTACAGTGAAAACCATCAGGTGGCCGTACTGTTCCATCTTTTCAGGCTTTTTTTATGGCGCACGTATCATGTAGATCATTTTGACCCCCAAAGCTACTCGGTGAATAAAATCGTCTGTCCGTTGAAGTGACCCAGTGTGTGTCTGAGAGCTTCAGACTTTATAAGTGCTTGTGCTGAAATTCTCAAGCCATGTTATTGGGTTTCATGGTTGGAGTTTAGCGCTTGGTCTGGTCTGGTCTGGTCTGGTCATGGCTTAACTGCAGTGTTATAATCCGAGGGTAGACATGGCTTTATGCAACAGTTCTACACTGCTGTTTAAGACCTTATGTGAACATGTGTTTTAGTCCCAGGAAACTTGCTATTGGGGTGGCACTATATAAATAACTGTTTGCCCACATACAGTGTAATTGAAACTTGAACTATTTGTAGATGGTGTGGAAAGAGAAAACCTGGTAATCCTTCACTCGCTACAGCAGTATAAATAGTGTTGAGTTTGTTTGCCAGGAGGTGTGCTACAGTTGTTTTCCAGTCAGCGTCACCACACTTCGCTGTCTCCCTCTCCCTGGCCTCTCTCGATCCCTCTGCCTGGACGGATGGCTGCCAAATAGGGCATTATAACCACAATACACACAGGGACGCTGGTAGCGTGCTTCACATGAGCTGCCTGGGTGGGTGTTGGTGAGAGAGCTTATAAAATAAGTTTAAGAAATCAATTGTGCCATAAATAACCGGGCACATTTACTTGTCGTAAATAAAATGTCAGCTTTTAATGCCTGGCTCCAGATCCTTGCAATTGAAAAAGTCTGCAGCCCAGACACATGATCAGATTGTGCATTACAGGCCTACCAGAACATCACCAGTTCCTGTTTTTTTTTTTTTTTTTCATGACTTTTTGACCTGAAACTTAGAAAACAACTTCGAACACATCTAGGATAAGTTGAAATTCTGCACTTCGTAGACACTTGATTTGATTTTTAAATCATTTCTAAATGTGCTATACTTAAATGTTGCAAAATACTAATAGGCATTACTAATATACAGTACATAGGTACTAAATTTATAATGGTATTTTAAAATAATAAATCACATTTTTAAGTACTGTTTAATGAGGTTTTTTTTTTCTTAAAGCACATACATTAACCCTTTTTCCAAAATGCAATAAAAACAAAAATCTGTCATTTTGTTAATTCATGTGAACCTTTTATTTAACTGACAAAAGTACAAAGAAAATATTTTCAGTAGTTTTACTGACCAACTTAATTGTGGTTTGTAAATATAAATTAAGTTATAATTTGATGCCTGCAACACACTTAAAAAGTTGGGACGGAGGCAAAATAAGACTGAAAAGTTTCTAGGATATTCAAGTAACACCATTACGGAAGATTCCACAATAAGCACGTTAACGGGTGAGGGGATCATGACTAGGTCTGAAAGGAGCAGCACCAAAAACTCAGTCTTTGCATGCAAGAATGGTTCGTGGCTCACTCCTTTGTACCAAAATTCGTGAGTGAACGGTGAGTCAATTCAAAAAGAACATTCCTCAACACAAGGTCTTTCAAAATCTACAGTACATAATATTGTGAAAAGATTCAGGAAATTTAGACACACCTCCGTACGTAAAGGGCAAGGTCAGAATGTTGAATGTGCATGACTTTCGAGCCCTCAGGTGGCACCACCTGAGAAACTGTCATGCTAATGTGACAAATATAGACACATGGGTGCAGGAGTACTTCAGAAAACCGTGGTCACGTAACACAGTCCACAGCAGCATCCAGAAATGCAACCTGAAACTGTATTACACAAAGAGGAAGCCATTCATCAATTCTGTGCAGAGACGCCACCGATTTCTTTGGGCCTGAACTCATCGCAGATGGACCAAAAGAAAGTGGAAACGTGCGCTGTGGTCAGATGAGTCCACGTTTTAGCTTGTTTTCAGGAAAACCGGATGTCGAGCTCTCAGTGCCAAAGATGAACACGACCATCCAGTTTGAGTAAGGTGCAAAAGCCAGCATTTGTGATGGTAATGGGGGCATCAGTAACCACGGCATGGGTGAGGTGCGTGTATGTAAAGGTACCATTTGATATATTGGGATTTTAGAGAGAAATGGTCGTCAAGGCAATGTCTCTTCTCGGGAAGTCCGTGCTCATTTGAGCAGGACAATGCCAGACCTCATTTTGCACGGGCTACAACAGAATGGCTTCGTAGACTGAGTGCGTGTGCTTGACTGACCTGCTGCCAGTCCAGATCTGTCTCCTAGTGCGAATGTATGATGCATCATGAAGAGGAGATTCAGACAACAGCGACCACAGACTGTTGAGCAGCTGAAGTCTTGTATCAAGCAAGAATGGACAAAAATTCCAATTGCAAAACTCCAATAATTAGTATCCTCAGATCCCATACAATTAAAAAGTGTTATTAAAAGGAAAAATGATGTAATACAATGGTGGTAATGCCTCTGTCCCAGCTTTTTTGAGTGTGTTACAGGCATCAAATCCTAACTTCATCTCATCTCATCATCTCTAGCCGCTTTATCCTGTTCTACAGGGTCGCAGGCAAGCTGGAGCCTATCCCAGCTGACTACGGGTGAAAGGCGGGGTACACCTGGACAAGTTGCCAGGTCATCACAGGGCTGACACATAGACACAGACAACCATTCACACTCACATTCACACCTACGGTCAATTTAGAGTCACCAGTTAACCTAACCTGCATGTCTTTGGACTGTGGGGGAAACCGGAGCACCCAGAGGAAACCCACGCGGACACGGGGAGAACATGCAAACTCCACACAGAAAGGCTCTCGCCGGCCACGGGGCTCGAACCCGGACCTTCTTGCTGTGAGGCAACAGTGCTAACCACTACACCACCGTGCCGCCCCCTAACTTCATTTATATTTATAAAATACAATTAAGTTGGTCAGTAAAACTATTGAAAAACCTGGAACGCTTTTCAATTAACAGGTGCCTTGTAAAAAGTTAATTAGTGCAGTTTCTTGCCTTCTTCATGCGTTTATCAAATAGTAAATAATAAAAATACAGTAAATGGCCCTATTCCACAACTGTAGTAATCCATAGTATGTCAAAAACCGCTCAACTAAGTAAAGAGAAACGATATCCATCATTACTTTTTAAGATATGAAGTCTTTTAATTCATAAAAATAAAGAAAACCACTGAATTGGAAGGCGTGCCCAAACTTTTGACTGTTACTGTATGTGTTGTATAACAGGAGTAATAAATTAATAATTGAGGAATGAATTGAACAGATATCTCCTGTATATGAGCAGTACTTAAAAATGCTAAGGTATAATGCAATTTTACAATGTGCTTCACAGGTCGCAAGCGAAAGTGGTTTAAGATTGATGAGGCGATCCGGGTGCTGCAGTGCCATAAACCGGTCCATGCTGAATACCTGCGCAGACTCACACCTCGCTGTGGCTCCACTAATGGAAACCCTCAGGAGCCAACAGGCCCAAGCGATAACACGCCCCTCCATCAGACCACCTCACATGACTGCAGTCTGGCCCGATTACACAGATAGAACTGCCAACAGAGGGCAGCTTTGAGCCACACAAAAAGGACTGGAAAGGACTACTTTTGCATGACATATATTTCTATAATTAGTAGGGGTTTTTTTTTTCCTAATTTTGAGAAGCCAAAGGTTTAAAGAATTATGTGCCTTTGACTCAAGTTTAGTATAGAGTGTGTATAGAGCTTTTGAGCTATTTTGAACAAATATGTGGTGGGCTTGAGCTTTGAATGAAGTGAAGATGGAGGACATTTGATGCACCTTTTGGATGCGTTTTTATTGAACTGAAAATGACTTATGGATTTGTAGCATTATTTATTCATAGGTTGCAGTGATTTAAAGAATGTTTGACACAAAGCTAAAGCATCTTTAGCAGTAGTAAAACTGTGCAATACTTGTAAAAATTCACAATGAAATCTCCCCCCCCAAAAAAAGATACATTTTGTTTATTCTTTATTTTTCTAAAATATATCTAAAAGCACTGCAATCATTTGAAAGAAAAGAGCAGTGTGTCCATGCCCTCACGGTGAGACAAGAGCATACAATGATGTGTGTTGTGATTTTGACTGTTTTCGATGTCATTATTTCATCCCTGCACTTGAGTCTAACATGCTGGCAGTCTTGTAGTTGATTTTTCTATCCATCCATCCATTATCTGTAGCTGCTTATCCTGTGCAGGGTCGCAGGTAAGCTGGAGCCTATCCCAGCTGACTATGGGTGAGAGGCGGGGTACACCCTGGACAAGTCGCCAGATCATCGCAGGGCTGACACATAGACACAGACAACCATTCACACTCGCATTCACACCTACGGTCAATTTAGAGCCACCACTTAGCCTAACCTGCATGTCTTTGGACTGTGGGGGAAACTGGAGCACCTGGAGGAAACACGCAGACATGGGCAGAACGTGCAAACTCCGCACAGAAAGGCCCCCGTTAGCCACTGGGCTCGAACCCAGGACCTTCTTGCTGTGAGGCGAGAGTACTCACCACCGCACCACCCACTGAGGAGATTTTGACATTTCTAAACAGTGTTACCCTCAGTATATCATTAAGGGCAAACAAAGCCATAACATGTTCGGAGTATTAAGTACTAAGAACTAGTAGGCAAAAGTGAAATTGCACCTTTATTTCAACTTTATAAATAGTATCCTGCACGATGATGACTGGTCATTTTCGATGGGAGGATGGCTCAAATCTAAGGTCCATCAATAGCTTGATTTGAAACTGTAAGGGTTGAGCAAGTGCATTATACAGTATCATTAGGGCTCATCAGTCGTATTAAAAGAATAATGTAGGGCAAATCATCTCTCTCTCTCTCTCTCTCACACACACAGACATGCAGCTGCAGCGTTCTAATTTAGTCCATAATGCTGTTCATATTCGTAACTGGCTTCATGCTTTGTTTCCTCTGAATTAGTCCCAGTTTGATCTGTTAATACAAGCAATAAGGAAGCTGTAAAATAACTTATCAGCTGGTAAATCTGATCTAGCAAACAGTTCTTCTGGTCAGGGGTGGGGTTCCCGAAAGCATTGTAGCACAAAGATCATCGTTAAATGGTAGAGCGAGCATCACAATGAACCCCCTCTCATAGTTAAGAGGCTTTTGGGAAACCCATCTCAGACCAAACTGGATTTTTCAGCAGGGATCTCCAGACCAGTAGTTGGCGCTGGTGTGTGCACACTGTCTGTGAGGAGTGCTCACAAATGACTTTGGTCAAATATAGTAGATAATAACAATATAATTAACATGGAAAGAGAACTCCTTTGGAGTGAGTCAAACATGGAAGGAAAAGAGGTGGAATTCTTGGGTTTTGGCTGTAAATCCTAACCTCAGTGGCCACACTGTTTCAGACCTCCTCCCTCAGAATGCCCTGCCCACCTGGGTTGCCAGATGAGCAGGTTTTACCTTAAAATCTACATTGTGGTATTTCTTCGGTAACAGAATTACATTCACAGCAAAATGTGGTAACTTTTTATTTTTTAGTTGCAGTACTCAAGATAATGGGATTAAATAAAAATTTCACGCTGTATGGGGTATCTTTTGACCCTAAAAAAAGCATAGAAAAATTGGCTATGTTTAACTCATTCATCTCATCTCATCATCTCTAGCCGCTTTATCCTGTTCTACAGGGTCACAGGCAAGCTGGAGCCTATCCCAGCTGACTACGGGTGAAAGGTGGGGTACACCCTGGACAAGTCGCCAGGTCATCACAGGGCTGACACATAGACACAGACAACCATTCACACTCACATTCACACCTACGCTCAATTTAGAGTCACCAGTTAGCCTAACCTGCATGTCTTTGGACTGTGGGGGAAACCGGAGCACCCCGAGGAAACCCACGTGGACACGGGGAGAACATGCAAACTCCGCACAGAAAGGCCCTCGCCGGCCACGGGGCTCGAACCCGGACCTTCTTGCTGTGAGGCGACAGCGCTAACCACTACGCCACCGTGCCGCAATGTTTAACTCTGAATGCAAAATCTTTTATGAGGAAGGAAAAGTCAGTAACGGAATTACGTCTGAAAAAAAATTCACTTTCATTTCTTCAAGTTCAAACCAAGATAACGACAGTGTTCACAGTGAAAGCGATTTTTACTACCCTGATGAAGATGAAATAAAAGAAAACATTTCAGGAGAAAGCCGAAAACCTGTAACTGTTGCTAACGCCGAGCAAATCCATCAGTTTATTGAGGAGCAAAGGGCAGAAGATGCAACAAAAGATGACCTACGGCCTCAATGTCTTTGGGAAGTTCTGTCGAAACCTAAATGAAGGTTGAAAGGTGGAAGACGTACCTGGCAAAGAACTAAACATGTTGCTGTGCAACTTTTTCATGTCCGCAACAAAGAAAAATGGCGATGTGTACGAGCCGTCCTCGCTCACGTCTTTCCAGAGAAATATCTGAGTCAGTCCGGCTCAAAACTAAATATCATCACAAATCCTGAGTTCAACAAGTCAAGAGAAGTCCTTGTGGCCCGTAAACGTCAGTTGGTCGAGGTTTTCGCAAAGGGAAACTGTCCACAAGCATCCAGGGCATGTTTTTGATAAGCTTGTAGCGGGTTTGTTCTAAATACGGTTTCCCTTTCGGGCGCTCTCATTTTCTGTTAGAATTTGGTAAAGAAAAAAATAAATATATTATTTACCAGCTTAAGGTCGGTCCGTATTATGAAATACCGTGACTTGGGCCTCGGTCAGTATTTTCAAGACCTTGGTCACGGTATTTCACAATACGGACTGACCTTAATGGCACGGTGATGTAGTGGTTAGCACTCTCGCCTCACAGCAAGAAGGTCCTGGGTTCAAGCCCTGTGGCTGGTGAGAGCCTTTCTGTGTGGAGTTTGCATGTTCTCCTCGTGTCCGCGTGGGTTTCCTCCGGGTGCTCCGGTTTCCCCCACAGCCCAAAGACATGCAGGTTAGGTTAACTGGTGACTCTAAATTGACTGTAGGTGTGAATGTGAGTGTGAATGGTTGGTTATCTCTGTGTGTCAGCCCTGTGATGACTAAGCTGGCGACTTGTCCAGGGTGTACGCCGCCTCTCACCCGTAGTCAGCTGGGATAGGCTCCAGCTTGCCTGCGACCCTGTAGAACAGGATAAAGCGGCTACAGATAATGGATGGATAGATGGACCGACCTTAAGCTAAACAGTATCTGGGAGTGGAAAAATCCCTCAGAACCATTAAAATCTCATCTCATCTCATCATCTCTAGCTGCTTTATCCTGTTCTACAGGGTTGCAGGCAAGCTGGAGCCTATCCCAGCTGACGACGGGCGAAAGGCGGGGTACACCCTGGACAAGTCGCCAGGTCATCACAGGGCTGACACATAGACACAGACAACCATTCACACTCACATTCACACCTACGCTCAATTTAGAGTCACCAGTTAACCTAACCTGCATGTCTTTGGACTGTGGGGGAAACCGGAGCACCCGGAGGAAACCCACGCGGACACGGGGAGAACATGCAAACTCCGCACAGAAAGGTCCTCGCCGGCCACGGGGCTCGAACCCAGGACCTTCTTGCTGTGAGGCGACAGCGCTAACCACTACACCACTGTGCCGCCCCAAATATATATAAAATGTGTGTGTGTGTGTATAAACAGCTTCACGTGGACTCTCACACATTCCAACTCATATTGAACCTCACAGAACTGGTTCGAAGAGAGGATTTTCGTTGGGCACAATCTGGCAACCCTGGAAGCTCTGCCTTATGTGATGTACTGGTTGGACGCTGCTCTCTGTGCAGGTGTCAACATCAAACACATACACTGCTTACATCTGGGACAGGTCTCACATCTGGTTTTCTTTAGCTAAAGGCAAAGAAGAAGAACAACACACAATGTTCAGACGAATTTTACAAATGGTAAGAGAAACTAACAGTGAGAGCTGTTCCGTTATGGTAAGCTAACTGGTTAGCTCGCTGCTTGAGTCCGGCAGGCCTGCACTGGGATATTATCAGGCCTGCTGTTTATCAGCCATGAATTATAGAGGATAGTTATGTGTAATTAGAGTTATAAATGTGGACCTTGGAACAATAATTAATTAGACAGCGGTGCTTGTTTGTCATCGTAGCTCGATAATTAGCTTAGCAAAGTTAGCACAGTAATTGACTAGCCTATTGGCTAATGAGCTACCTGAGGTTAGCAAGAGGTCGCGCGAGCTTAGCAGAGCTAACCGTTTACAATTCTTCGGTTGTGATTTGTGGTAAAAATGACTTTATTGTTGTTATTATAGGTTGTGAATTGGTCCTGTGAATAAGTTCACTTTGTGTTAGACTGTGTGTGTGTTTTGGGCTCGTTTTACACCACAACTGGTACCGGTTTAAATAACACTCAGTACTTCTCGGAAAATATGTTCTGGAGATCACGTGACCTGGTGATGGCGACAGCCGCAGTTCTGAATGAGTCTCTTCTGTGCTGGTGAAGTGATGAATTAAAGCGGAACTGAAGGCAGATTTTTATTATCAAAATTCTATTTCTCATTTTATTAAATATCGGAATGCATTTTTGATAGCCATTTTGTCACTGCTATAGCAAGTGGTGAGTGTTTGAAATGTGCTGTGTAATATAGATGAGCCTGGATGTCGAAGCGATGGCCGTAAACGAGATTCGCCGAGACCTGTGCGAGACTTCCGAAACCAAAGTGTCAGAAGACGCGTGCGTCCTCTTTCGAATGCTGACGTAATCAAGCCCTGTTTCACCGACCGTTGCCAGGATGCGCGCGCAGCCTGGACCCAGAAACGATGGCGCTGCCCATAGACCGGCATTACGAGCTGTCAGATTATGCCAAACAATTGTCGTTACAAGATCGAGAATGCTACATAAATAATAGGGTGTTCACACGGCACATATTTGCATCGATGCTCTACCGATGTATTTTGTTGCGATATATCTTACACCAGTGTAAATTTTGCGCAGCGTTCACACGTCACAACCCTGCTTACTAGAGAGAAGCGTGTTAGCACCGGTGCAGCCCCGCTTGCGGTCACACGGCAGTTTCTGCGACCGTGTTATAGTAGCAAAAACTTTATTACTATCATTTCCTTTGATAATAATAAAGTTTTGATATTTCCTTTTATTACTATCATTTCCTATCATTATTACTATCATTTCCGATAGTAATAATGCGGAAATGAAATATGCGCATGCGTGAAAATGTACTTCTTTTTCCCGGTTGTCATGGCATCACCAAGCGCCGGGAAAACAACGTGGATGAAGACACCAGTGTTGCCAGATTTTGCTGACGTTTTCCAGCCCAAAATATGTTCAAATCCGCCAAAATGCACTTAAAACTGCCAAATCTGGCAACACTGGAAGACACGCAGTTCTGTTGTTGTTGATATTCGCCATTTTGGAAGCGCAAAATACCAGGATGCAAATTATGCAATACCCTTATGTAATCAACTCTCCTCACGCGTAGCGAGTCGACCCCTGTAGCGTTCAGACGTCCCATTTTATATCGGTGCTGCCCCGCAAACTAGCATTTACTCCGGAGTAAATTTCTTAAACCACCTCCCGAGCAGGGTTAGATTTGCACCGGTTTAAGCAGCTTTCAGGGGCTACACCGCTATAACTTTGTACCGTGTGAACGCTCTACCGGGGCAGCCCCGGTGCTACACCGGAGTAAAAGTTGCCGTGTGAACACCCCTTAAGTTAACTCTAACAAGTGGACATCACCTACCGGATCCGTATTTAATTAAAGAGTGGACGGACGATGTTAGTATTGCCGCTTTTCCACTACAAACGCGGCTGAGTGGGGCTGTTGGAGTTGCATTTCGACTACAACCGCGCTGAACCGTGCTGGCTGGAAGTGGGTGGACACATTGGGTGGAGTTAGCGAAAGTGGGTGGACGTCACGTGATGTCGTTAGGCGGCGCAAACAGTGACATCAGTGAGCTTTTAAGCGGTAGTCTCACGACCCGGAGAGTAAACAATAAACATGGAGGACATGGAGTCGTTAGTGTTGCTGGTCTTGGTGCTGTGGCTTGTTGTCACCGACAACGCCAACAGATACTGGCAAGAGCGTATAGATGAGGCGAGGCGCATAAGGCTTCAGAAATTCTCGTAATTCTTCTTCTTCCGGGTTTACGGTGTTTACAGATCCCAGCGTACTCGCGGGGCGTGTGTGGGCATGTGAGGACACTCCTCCTCACCAATCAGTGCACAGGGGAGTGTCTGCTCACGCCCCCAGCCTCACTCAGCTCGGTTTGGCTCGCTTCAGCCCCACTCCAAAACCGTGCGAGTTTTGGGTGCTAAGCAGGGCTGGAGCGAGCTGAGTCGTGCTGTTCTGAGATAGTCAAAACGCGAGCCGTGTCGGGCTGAAGTGAGCTGAAAAAGGGTAGTGGAAAAGGGCCATAAGTTCCCTGGTATGGAGCACTTGCATGTGACGTCACAGCCGATCCAGATTGTGACAGACGCCATCTTGTCGGTCAAACGCCATATTTCCGCCTTCTAGTTCTACTTCTGCTTCTACCTTTTCTTCTGGAAAACCCTACTATATACAATTCTACTACAACGGCTGCGGCTACAAGCTCTCCCTACCTGTGCACGTTTTTAATGTTTTTTGTGTGTATTTTTGCGTGTTGTTCGTCTGTACCGGACTTCAATATCCACTACAACCGTATGGACTTACTGGACATTGGTTTCCAGCAGAAAATGACGGTTTGTAGCGATTTCCATCGCATGCACAACATTCCGGACGAGATAGCGAGACCAGCGGGGTCTCCGTGGATTGTTATCGGAAGCAAAGCGAAGGAGGCGGCGTCGGGAGAGGAAGCAAAAGCGAGGCTGCAGGCAGAGCCGGCCTGTTGACTAAGCTCAGAAAACAGCCACTCAAATCTCCAGTGCTAAGCCTCTATCTCTCCAACGCCAGATCCATGGTAAACAAGATGGAATTACAGCTGGAATTACCTTATTCTATTCTATAATCGGCTGGTCAGTGCTCTATACTCAATACTTAAGTGACTTACCCATCCAATGAGGATTATTTTCTTGTTTACAAGATGCCACATCTGAGTCGCTGACAATTTCTGTAAAGATAACTGTCCAGAGATTTATAAGCATGCAGTGCTTCACCACTGAACAGCGAGGGAAAGTTGATGAGGTAATTATACACGTCTGGGTATTCCGCTGGCAGTTCAACATCCACTGACACGGTCGTGAAAACTCCGTCCGGTAAGCCATAAGGGTCACTAATCTGTAGGTCGTTTATTTTAGACATATATCTAGTTATCTGTTCATTAGAAAAATGAGCCGTGTAGTCCGTCGGTTGAAATTGATCCATTCTGTACACGAGTGCAGCAATATTCAGCTGTTTTTTACCGACAAGATGGCGGCTGTGTACTTTCCGGTCACGTGACTGCAAGATCTCTATACTGTACAATGGGCAGATATATAGACCCCTTCGCAGTAAACGTCATTCATACGTAAGCGGAAATTGCGCGCGCAGCCTGGACCCAAAAAAGACTCAGAAATGCCTAGTTGTTGTGTTGTCGGGTGTCAGAATCGTAGCAGTGATGGGGTTAAAATGTTCAGAATTCCAGCAGGATCTCACCCATTCCAAAAAAATCGCCGACGTCTGTGACTACAAGCCATCAAACGTGTAGACTGGGATGAAAGCACCATCAAAAATGCAGCGCCCACTTCATCACAGGTAAGATCAGGCTATTTATTAAATCTTTCTTTTTTATTCTTTCTAGTCTGTGTTTATTGATGTAGCAAAATACTTTGGTAACGTTTGTCTGATTAGCTGGGTCATAGTTACACAATGTAATGAATATTGTTAGCATGTTAACTTAGCTTTGCATGCAGTTTTGTTTGTAGGAGAGGTCTCGCTTGACTCAAGCAGTCCAGATTTTGTGCCATCATTATTTGTGTATGTCGAAAATCACAATTTTAAAGCAAGGATGGAAAGGTAAAATTGTGTGCCCTCACTCTAAATGCCAACTTACGTTGACTGCTCTAACCTAGCTCCCGCCCCGTTCAGTTTCATTTCTGCTCTCTGCCTCTCGCTTTTTACGCAGCTCTGATTTCTCTTAGCTGCACTCTTTACACTATCATTCCTTTCATGCCATTACCTCCTGCACATTGCTGTTTAGTGTTGGTATTTGCTGTTGTAGCTAAAGCCACATTGCCATCACATCACTGGCATAATTTGATTAAAACAAAATGAAGATGAATGTCCCATTGTTAATCAAGTTGTACATGCCCGCACATAATCATATGCGTCTAAAGACTTGTAGGCACGAAGTTTTTGGTGGGTGTACACTGAAGTCTTGTCAATAAGGTACAAGTATATATCTGGCCATTGTATACCAGGGAACTTACTAACATCGTCCGTCCACTCTTTAATTAAATACGGATCCGGTAGGCGATGTCCACTTGTTAGAGTTAACTTATTTATGTAGCATTCTCGATCTTGTAACGACAATTGTTTGGCATAATCTGACAGCTCATAATGCCGGTCTATGGGCAGCGCCATTGTTTCTGGGTCCAGGCTGCGCGCGCATCCTGGCAACGGTCGGTTTGTTTACAAACATGCGAAGGGGTCTATACTCGTACCTTACTGACAAGACTTCAGTGTACACCCACGAAAAACTTCGTGCCTACAAGTCTTTAGACGCATATGATTATGTGCGGGCATGTACAACTTGATTAACAATGGGACATTCATATTCATTTTGTTTTAATCAAATTATGCCAGTGATGTGATGGCAATGTGGCTTTAGCTACAACAGCAAATACCAACACTAAACAGCAATGTGCAGGAGGTAATGGCATGAAAGGAATGATAGTGTAAAGAGTGCAGCTAAGAGAAATCAGAGCTGCGTAAAAAGCGAGAGGCAGAGAGCAGAAATGAAACTGAACGGGGCGGGAGCTAGGTTAGAGCAGTCAACGTAAGTTGGCATTTAGAGTGAGGGCACACAATTTTACCTTTCCATCCTTGCTTTAAAATTGTGATTTTCGGCATACACAAATAATGATGGCACAAAATCTGGACTGCTTGAGTCAAGCGAGACCTCTCCTACAAACAAAACTGCATGCAAAGCTAAGTTAACATGCTAACAATATTCATTACATTGTGTAACTATGACCCAGCTAATCAGACAAACGCTACCAAAGTATTTTGCTACATCAATAAACACAGACTAGAAAGAATAAAAAAGAAAGATTTAATAAATAGCCTGATCTTACCTAAAGATGAAGTGGGCGCTGCAAACCCGCGCATTTTTGATGGTGCTTTCATCCCAGTCTACACGTTTGATGGCTTGTAGCCATAGACGTCGGCGATTTTTTTTGGAATGGGTGAGATCCTGCTGGAATTCTGAACATTTTAACCCCATCACTGCTACGATTCTGACACCCGACAACACAACAACTAGGCATCGCTGAGTCTTTGAGTCCAGAATGCGCGCGCAATTTCCTAATACGTATGAATGACGTTTACTGCGAAGGGGTCTATAGACCCTTTTCAGTCACGTGACCTACGTAAACGCGACCACCATTTTGGACATGTAGCGGACTTCGGCTCGAATTGGTTTGAATGCGAGGAAGGCGACAAACGGAGAACATACAAGAAAAAGGCGCGAGATGCAGAAAACACCTTCGCTATCCAGCGACGTAGGGCATTTACAGGGCGAGCAGAGGGAGAAATAACAACAGTAACGACACATTAGCAACGCCGTACAGAAATAACGGTTTATGGCACAGACCCTTTCGGTTCTCGCTCATCTAGCTGCTACAATGACTGCTTAGACTGCAACAATAATACCTAACACACATTTAAGTATCCGTCGTAAAGACGTGAAACTCGTCGAGTGACGAGTGTGTTCATTGATAAGCTAACACAATCTAAAAGTAGACATACCATCACACTGCCCTGGCGCTGTGTACAGTTTACCTTCTATGGCTTGTGCACTCGCTATTTGCCATTACTTTCTCCAACCCAGTGTTACAAATTACAGGGGACGGCCTGGATTTAAGAGACAAATACATGTTCCTCTTGTTTTGAACACTTATTTGTAGGCAGTGCTTAATTTGTAAAGTGGGAGGTCCCGGAGCGCAGAGGATGAGCGGCTCCGGTGCGGAAAAAAAGGGGGCGGGGCGCTGCGCTGCGCTGCTGGGCATGTTTTGTAATAACACTGCAAATGAAGTTCATCTGCAGATATTTTGTGGATGTCGTTTCATGAGAGAAATCACCAACAAGACAGATATCAAAATCAGACATTAACACTAAATAAACTTGCATTTTTTTATTTAATTATTTGGTTTTTTTTTTTTTGTTACATAGTCAAAAGAGGTGTCGGATCACCGGATCCAGTGTAAATAGCTGCCGGAGCCAACGCCCGAGGTTCCGGAGCGCGCTCCGGCTTGCTCCCCTCAAATTAAGCGCTGTTTGTAGGACACTGCCTCTGATCTGTCCTACAGTCTACCAACAGCAAAGGAACACAACGCTAACTAATTGCTACTACAGAAGAACAAAGAGGTTACAATGGGTTATTTTAGCCTATTTGGTTACACACTCGCCGCTACAGAATGTTAACAGCAATGTAATGCCTTTTCTGGCTAATTTTATTCGTCTTACCTCCAACAAAGTGGTCACTGCACAAGCGCTGGTATGCCGAGGGCTGCCAATCTGTTTATGGCCGCTATCCATCTTCTCCGTCGGGATCCGATAAAATGATAACCCTTGCCTTGTGTGTTGATGGTTACTACATCCAGGTGCACAACAATATAGTGGCATGATGGAAGTCTTGCTGAAAATAAACACTTTCTTTGCTGCCGTTCCTCAATGCTGGCTGTGGTAAACTACTGGTAGTACACGTCCAAAATGGCGGCTGCGTTTGTCGTGACGTCACGTGAAAAGGGTCCATAAGACCTCTTGCAGTCATGTGACCGAATCCTGGCTGGAATGTAAACAGCCGCCATCTTGTCGGTCAACAACACAGCTGAATATAACCGACGGACTACACGGCTCATTTTTCTAATGAACAGATAACTAGATATATGTCTAAAATAAATGACCTACAGATTAGTGACCCTTATGGCTTACCGGACGGAGTTTTCACGACCGTGTCAGTGGATGTTGAACTGCCAGAGGTGGAATACCCAGACGTGTATAATTACCTCATCAACTTTCCCTCGCTGTTCAGTGGTGAAGCACTGCGTGCTTATAAATCTCTGGACAGTTATCTTTTACAGAAATTCAGGATTTGTCAGCCGCCCTCAGATGTGGCATCTTGTAAACAAGAAAATAACAATCCTCATTGGACGGGTAAGTCACTTAAGTATTGAGTACTAGTACTGATACTAGATATATCAGTAGTATCTAGTATAGCACTGACCAGCCGATTATAGAATAGAATAAGGTAATTCCAGCTGTAATTCCAAACCGTCCGTCTTGTTTACCATGGATCTGGCGTTGGAGAGGTAGAGGCTTGGCAGTGGAGATTTGAGTGGCTGTTTTCTGAGCTTAGTCAACAGGCCGGCTCTGCAGCCTCACTTTTGCTTCCTCTCCCGACGCCGCCTCCTTCGCCTGCCAGACCCGATAACAATCCACGGAGACCCCGCTGGTCTCGCTATCTCGTCCGGAATGTTGTGCATGCAATGGAAATCGCTACAAACCGTCATTTTCTGCTGGAAACCAATGTCCAGTAAGTCCATACGGTTGTAGTGGATATTGAAGTCCGGTACAGACGAACAACACGCAAAAATACACACAAAAAACATAAACGTGCGCAGGTAGGGAGAGCTTGTAGCCGCAGCATCCCCATCATGCGCCGCCATATCCACTATTATGGTTGAATATTTTATATTATCAGTTAGATCAAGTATCAGTAGTCTATCACTATTACTGTATATATGGTATACCTGATAGCAGCAATCCATTTTGCATGCCTGAAAGGGTCCCGTGGCAGCCTACTGTCAAGTGTATGTGAGCATCATGGGTTTCCCACACTTGAAAGGGAAGGACTCGGACACAGGATTCCACTTGTCTTATGGTTTATTGATTTTCAGCGGAGTTGACGTTGTAGTAGAATTGTATATAGTAGGGTTTTCCAGAAGAAAAGGTAGAAGTAGAAGGCGGAAATATGGCGTTTGACCGACAAGATGGCGTCTGTTTACAATCTGGATCGGCTGTGACGTCACATGCAAGTGGTCTATATATACACTACCATTCAAAAGTTTGGGGTCACTTTGAAATGTCCTTATTTTTGAAAGAAAAGCACTCTTCTTTTCAATGAAGATCACTTTAAACTAATCAGAAATCCACTCTATACATTGCTAATGTGCTAAATGACTATTCTAGCTGCAAATGTCTGGTTTTTGGTGCAATATCTCCATAGGTGTATAGAGGCCCATTTCCAGCAACTCTCACTCCAGTGTTCTAATGGTACAATGTGTTTGCTCATTGCCTCAGAAGGCTAATGGATGATTAGAAAACCCTTGTACAATCATGTTAGCACAGCTGAAAACAGTTGAGCTCTTTAGAGAAGCTATAAAACTGACCTTCCTTTGAGCAGATTGAGTTTCTGGAGCATCACATTTGTGGGGTCGATTAAATGCTCAAAATGGCCAGAAAAATGTCTTGACTATATTTTCTATTCATTTTACAACTTATGGTGGTAAATAAAAGTGTGACTTTTCATGGAAAACACAAAATTGTCTGGGTGACCCCAAACTTTTGAACGGTAGTGTAATGTGGACACCATTTTGTAGCGCTGTCCGAAACCTTAGTGAGGGTTGTGTGGGAAATGCGCTCAGTATAACGTATTTATCACAAGAATACATTTTTTATTTACCAGCTTAAGGTCGGTCCGTATCGTGAAATACCGTGACCGATGTCTTGAAAGTACTGACCAAGGCCCTCTGGGCCGAGGTCACGATATTTCACCATATGGACCGACCTTAAGCTGGTAAATAATTTTTTTTTTTTCTTTAGCAAATTCTAACAGAAAACGAGAGCGCCCGAAAGGGAAAGCTGAGCCAAGCCGCCATTTTGAATCCTCATTCACGACTGTAATGCAAATGGCTTTCTCCTCAGTATACAAGTGCACTTCCATGGCAGGAAAAAAAAAGCCACGTTTTGCCGCCTAGCTATGTAGTCCCCTATTTATACAAAATTGAGTCATTCAGGATTCAGCCATGTTTTTGCTCGGCGTTAGCAAGTTAGAGGTTTTTAGCTTTCTCCTGAAATGTTTTCTTTTATTTCTTCTTCCTCAGGGTAGTAAAACTCGCTTTCGCTGTGAACACTGTCGTTATCGCTATCCATGCTGTAAAATTAATGCTATTCTCCTGAGAAATGCTGGCAAAAATGTATAAGATTTTTGATAATCTTATAAAAAAAAAAATGTTGACTAAAAATGCTACTATGTTTGTTGTTGTGAACGAGCGAGTCGCCAGGGGTCCGTATTTTCAAGGCCGAGGTCATGGTATTTCACGATAGCTGGTAACTAATATATTTATTTTTTTCTTTACCAAATTCTAACAGAAAACGAGAGTGCCCGAAAGGGAAAACCGAGCTGAGCCAAGGCAAGCTGGCATTTTGAATCCTCATTCACGGCTGTAATGCAAATGGCTTCCTCCTCGGTATACAAGTGCACTTCCATGACAGGAAAAAAACTACATTCTGCCGCCTATGTAGTCCCCTATTTATACAAATAGGAGTCATTCAGGATTCAGCCATGTTTTTGCTCGGCGTTAGCAACAGTTACAGGTTTTTAGCTTTCTCCTGAAATGTTTTCTTTTATTTCTTCTTCCTCAGGGTAGTAAAACTCGCTTTCGCTGTGAACACTGTCGTTTAGAGCTGTGGTCAAAAAATCGATCCACGATTCGATATCGATTCACGCGAAAAAAACACGATATCGATCCAACAACATGTGAATCGATTTCTTCCAGGTGCCTATAACACTATTTTCTCGAACGCGCAAGGGACTATTTTCTCCAACGCGCAAGGAGCACTATAAAAGCGGGTGCCGGCAAAACGAAACTTATAAAGAAAACAAGAAGATGGACGAAGCTGCCCGGTTAAAAACACCGCCGGGGATGAAGTCGGATGTGTGGAAACACTTCGGCTTCAAACGGTATGAGGACAGAGACGAACTGGACAAAACGAATGCAGTTTGCAAGTTGTGCCAAATAGAAGTAAAATATCTGGGCAATACCACCAATCTAAAGAAACCATTTATCCAGGCACCACCCCGAGACAGCTAGTGCTAAACCTGACGCGAAGCAGACGGCACTTGAAAATGCATTTGGTGTGAAATTTCCCCCACAGTCTAAGCGTGCTATGAGCCTTACAGAGGGAGTCGGGATCTTTATTTGTAAAGACTTCCGCCCCTACAGCGTAGTCGAAAATGCTGGGTTTAGGCTACTAGTAAAGAGGTTAGAGCCACGCTACGTCTTGCCCAGCCGAAAACATCTAAGCGAGACAGTAATTTCTTGACTGATGAGCTTTTTTTTTTTTGTGTGTGTGTGTTCAGAAACCCAGACCTGGGTATGTTATTTAACTAGAAGAGGGCCACCAAATGTCATAGTTTGTTACACTCTGAGACTTATCAGTCAAACATAATTTCTTGACTGATGAGCTATTTTTTTTGTGGTCAGAAACCCAGACCTGGGTATGTTATTTAACTAAAAGAGGGCCACCAAATGTCATAATTTTGATTTAGACTTCAAATAAAACCTGGATATGTTTCATTCCAAAATAAATAAGCTTTCTTTCAAACTTGAACTCTTGTCTCTCTGTGTGTCCCTTTTACACATACACAGATACAAGCACAAACAGACATGGAGCTGTTTGTCAATAGGGTCAGTTTTTATTTAAAAGTTTTAAAGTGACAATACAGCAATATGTACATGAATCGATATCGAATCGAATCGTGGATCGAATCGGATCGTGACCTAATGAATCGAAATCGAATCGATCCAGGAAATCCGGATCAATTCCCAGCCCTACTGTCGTTATCGCTATCCATGCTGTAAAATTAATGCTATTCTCCTGAGAAATGCGAAAATAAATGTTGACAAAAATTGCTACTATGTTTGTTGTTGTGAACGAGCGAATCACCAAAGGTCCGTAACCGGGGTCCAGATCGTAGGATTCCGGACAGCTAGCGAGCCAATCGGAGCGCACGATTTGATGGAAACTGGACCGCGAAAAAAATAAAAGCATGTGTTTATTATTTTGAAAACCCACCAACCGTCTGATCTGGCACGTTTTAATTGTGCAACAGTAATGACGTAAATACCAGCCCGATGGACTAGTCCTTACCCTGTTGTCTTTCCAGCTCTTCTCTACTCCACGTTGGTTGGAAGTCGTATGGAATAATCTCCATGTCACGTACGCGAGGGAGACGGATGTATGTGCAGAACTATACGGTTTAATAAAGTGCAGAATATACACACAGGCAAACAATCCAAAACGGCAGGCTAGATCAAAAACAAGAGTACAAGCAAAGGGTCGGGCGAAGCGCAAACAGAACATCAAAGGCTAAGCGAGGACAAGAACGAGAAACAGGAAATCAAGACAACGGGTAGAAAGGCTCGGTAATGTGTACATGCGTATTGTAATACTTCGCGATGCAAATGCATCAGCACAGTCCTTAAATAGGCAAACACACAGTTCCTTAATTGAGCTCAGGTGCGCCTTGTCCACTCGGCGCGCGCACAGTCCGAGTCATGCCTTCAGGTGCACGCGCCACAGCGCGCAGGACTGACGCTCCATCACTGATGAAGCTGCAAATCTCGAAATGAGTCTAAATTGGAATGATCTGGCGATCTGGCCGCTGTGTAAACAGTTTTCAAAATGGCGGTGCTGGCACTTCACGTTTGAAGTCTCACACAAGTCTCGTGAAGATCGCGCGGATAAGCGACGCCTGCCGTGGACCAAACGAACTACATTCAATACGGCTACAAAATGAAAAGGCTGATAAGTGTAATATAATATGCCAGTACGAGTCACGATATAAGGTTAATAAAACCGAAAACGTAATTGAATAACGTTAATTAAGAAATAAAGCAAGTTTAAAAATGACTTCAGTTCCCCTCTAAGCTGACATGTCTATCCCCTTGCAGAAGACCTCATGATTATGTTGGTGTGTGATGGTTTTCACGCAACTTTGAATAGAGATGTTAGAGCTACTGCTTGAGCTAGGGATGATCCCAGTTCTTCCATATTACATTTAATGGCATTTAGCCAGGCTTGTAGTACTCAAGTCCAGGACTCGGACTCGAGTCAGACTCGTGCCCTAATTTTAAGGACTTGTGACTCGAGTTCTGTCACAATATCACTACATTATTTACTTAATTGCCAGCAACGTCATAACACGTACATCAGATGGTTCTGATTCCGACTGAAGTTGTGGCAAAAGATCATGATAAAATCTTACTAGATTGCTAAAGGAGAGATTAACATTTCGGCTTTGCCGGTTTGCTCCGTTCCCACATATGACACCTTTACAGCATAATAGTGGAAAATATACAATTTTCAGTGTGAGTGCAAATCGGGTATCATCCATATTTGGCTCAGATGTCTAAAGTTGATATCAAAAACAAAAGAATTGGGCTTGTTGTTTCAGTATTTTTGGAGGGGACTGGATACGTTTTAAATATAATCTTTATTATTAATGATTTTCTCTTGTTTGTTTTAGTTCAAAATATATTAATTGAGCCCATTTACAGTGGTGCTTGAAAGTTTGTGAACTGTTTGGAATTTTCTATATTTCTGCATAAATATGACCTAATACATCAGATTTTCACACAAGTCCTAAAAGTAGATAAAGAGAACCCAGTTAAACAAATGAGACGAAAATATTATACTTGGTCATTTATTTATTGAGGAAAATGATCCACTATTACATATCTGTGAGTGGGAAAAGTATGTGAACCTTTGCTTTCAGTATCTGGTGTGACCCCCTTGTGCAGCAATAACTGCAACTAAACATTTCCAGTAACTGTTGATCAGTCCTGCACACCGACTTGGAGGAATTTTAGCCCATTCCTCCGTACAGAACAGCTTCAACTCTGGGATGTTGGTGGGTTTCCTCACATGAGCTGCTCGCTTCAGGTCCTTCCACAACATTTCAATTGGATTAAGGTCAGGACTTTGACTTGGCCATTCCAAAACATTAACTTTATTCTTCTTTAACCATTCTTTGGTAGAACGACTTGTGTGCTTCGGGTCGTTGTCTTGCTGCATGACCCACCTTCTCTTGAGATTCAGTTCATGGACAGATGTCCTGACATTTTCCTTTAGAATTCGCTGGTATAATTCAGAATTCATTATTCCATCCATGATGGCAAGCCGTCCTGGCCCAGATGCAGCAAGACAGGCCCAAACCATGATACGACCACCACCATGTTTCACAGATGGAATAAGGTTCTTATGCTGGAATGCAGTGTTTTCCTTTCTCCAAACATAACGCTTCTCATTTAAACCAAAAAGTTCTATTTTGATCTCATCCGTCCACAAAACATTTTTCCAATAGCCTTCTGGCTTGTCCACGTGATCTTCAGCAAACTGCAGACGAGCAGCAGTGTTCTTTTTGGAGAGCAGTGGCTTTCTCCTTGCAACCCTGCCATGCACACCGTTGTTGTTCAGTCTTCTCCTGATGGTGGACTCATGAACATTAACATTAGCCAATGTGAGAGAGGCCTTCAGTTGCTTAGAAGTTACCCTGGGGTCCTTTGTGACCTCGCCGACCATTACACGCCTTGCTCTTGGAGTGATCTTTGTTGGTCGACCACTCCTGGGGAGGGTAACAATGGTCTTGAATTTCCTCCATTTGTACACAATCTGTCTGACTGTGGATTGGTGGAGTCCAAACTCTTTAGAGATGGTTTTGTAACCTTTTCCAGCCTGATGAGCATCAACAACGCTTTTTCTGAGGTCCTCAGAAATCCCCTTTGTTCGTGCCATGATAGACTTCCACAAACGTGTGTTGTGAAGATCAGACTTTGATAGATCCCTGTTCTTTAAATAAAACAGGGTGCCCACTCACACCTGATTGTCATCCCATTGATTGAAAACAACTGACTCTAATTTCACCTTCAAATTAACTGCTAATCCTAGAGGTTCACATACTTTTGCCACTCACAGATATGTAATATTGGATCATTTTCCTCAATAAATAAATAACCAAGTATAATATTTTTGTCTTATTTGTTTAACTGGGTTCTCTTTATCTACTTTTAGGACTTGTGTGAAAATCTGATGATGTTTTAGGTCATATTTATGCAGAAATATAGAAAATTCTAAAGGGTTCACAAACTTTCAAGCACCACTGTAAATGATCAGGGATAAGTTGCTTTTTTTTTTAATAATAGCTTATTAATAAATAGTATCGTTTAAAAAAAAAGTTGTAGGAGGTTTAAAATACTTAGAATGATCTGAATCACTTTTCAGTTTATTACAAGAAGATAAAATGTTTTCTTTCCCCTAAAAACAACCTGCCATTCAATTGCATAGTTTGTATGTAAAAGCGGCGTCCTGTAACCTCGGTGATGAGCATGTGGGACGGTGTAGTTAACCTTGAGTGATGCTCTGTGGGACAGTGTAGTATTGTTTGAGTTTATGCACGGGTCGAAGTTTAGTTGTGGTAATCTTTAACCAGTTTCTAATGTATTGTGGTGGTGTGTGTTCCACTGACCTCAGGTGACTGCATAATCACATGTGACCCGTTCCTCTTTTCCTCTGTTAGTGAGTCAGGCCATGAGGAAGAAAGGGCCTCGCATTGATTTAATACTTCTCGTTTAAACTGGCATTAATACCGGCATCGTTCAAACATTAATCTGTGGATAATGGTTGTCCCCACACAGCAATGATTTATTTCTAAATGGAAGTTATCAGAGTATTGCAGAAACTTGGAGTGCGATCAGTCATGGAGAATTGTGAAATTGTGTGGAATGTAACAGCCCAGCCAAGTCTTGATTATCTACTGACCTAGTTCAACTGTACCACAGAGGAACAAAGATGGACATTTATACATAGATATCTAACCTGAACTGACCCCTCTCTCTCTCTCCCCCACCCCCGTATATGACCCACACAGACTCCTGGAAAAGGAGGCTCCCAGACACCGGAGTCTGAACAGCCGTCTGCTGACATAAATAATGAGACTTCAGAGGTAATTTGAGTTTTAGTTTCATGTATATGGCACTCGCATTGTTTAAGCTTACTTTAAATATCCAGACCTAATCATGTGATAGATATTAATAGATCAACGTGTTTCCCTCACTTTAAAGGAACAGTCCACCGTACTTCCATAATGAAATGTGCTCTTATCTGAATTGAGACGAGCTGCTCCGTACCTCTCCGAGCTTTGCGCGACCTCCCAGTCAGTCAGATGCAGTCAGACGCGCTGTCACTCCTGTTAGCAATGTAGCTAGGCTCAGTATGGCCAATAGTATTTTTTGGGGCTGTAGTTAGATGCGACCAAACTCTTCCGCGTTTTTCCTGTTTACATAGGTTTATATGACCAGTGATATGAAACAAGTTCAGTTACACAAATTGAAACGTAGCGATTTTCTATGCTATGGAAAGTCCGCACTATAATGACAGGCGTACTAACACCTTCTGCACGCTTTGGCAGCACATTGTTACGGAGCTCGCAGGGTTCTCGCCAGCGCTTTATATGGTTGCGGCCCGCTACGCTAAAATTTCAGACCGCAACGGTAATTTCCCCCCGCTACGCTAAATTTTTAATATAGCGTAACGGTTGTTTTCAGTTGTTCATCACCATCGCCAAAAGTTTTTTTTTTCCTGCGCACTTGAGCAGTTTTCAAGGTGTCAAAATCAGCCTACGTTTGTTAGGAAACCCATGCCTGGAAATCAGTTCCGAGAGAGAGAGATCCTGGCGATAACTTTCTCTTGAGCTGGACTTCGGTGAATGACAATGGATGACGGACCCCCTCGCAAAAAAAGAGACATTCGCTCTTTCTTCACAGTTAGAAATGTAAGTGCACCACTTCTACAGGTTTTCCATCACGCTTGAAAACTTAACCCAAAGCCCTTTGATGAATGAAAACGTCTACTTTGTAAGCAGGTTTAGCAATATGACAGGGCGCACGTATCGGATGATTAGCGCTAATTTACTGGATCCCACTGTGGCTAACATTAACACACTGGTAATCTGCCTGCATGCCATCCATCGTTATATTTCTATAAGGAGACAGGCACAAGAGAGGTTGGAGGAGATGAAGGAAAGGACATAGGAGGCAGAGGAAAGGAGGTAGCAGATAAACGGGCAGAGGATGGAGGTAGGCCTAGTGGGGGAGAGCCCGCTGTTGGAGATAGAGGAGGAGATGGAGGAAGACGAGCAGAGGCTGGAAATTCACAGGTGAGAATGAGGTTAATGATATGATTTTAGTCATGGGATTCAGCTCCAATGTGCCAAACGTGATCGCCCTTGTGGCTTTAAATCAGAGAATTAACAGTGGTTACAATCAAAGTTACTCCCGTGGTGTTAACAGAAGACGGCGAACCAAAACAGGAGAAAATCGGGCATCGACCCGTTGTGGAAACAAGAATTATAAAATTTTATAATTTTAATTAGAATAGTAAATTTTCTATTAAACAAGAAATTTAATAGTTTTAGATTATATATTAATTATTTATTAAGGGGGCTGGGTGTATGTTATGCCTGAATGAAAATGCAATTTGTTTTTTTTTTATTTTTATGTGCTCAGGCATTTCTTAATTTCTTAATACAATAAAACATTCATTATCTCTTTGGTTGTGTCTGAGTTTACATATCTTTTGACAACACCCTTTGTAGTTCAGTGAAATACAACAGTAGGTAACACATTGCCAAGATCCAAAGATGTAACAATTTTCCATCAAGGATATACAACATAAAAAATGCAATTTATCCCCTCCAGGAACGTCAAATATGGCCAATTTTGGGCATGATTTTTCAAAATCTCCGCACCATCCCCCCGCTCGGTCGCTACGCTCCCTCGCCATAACCCATTACGCTAAAAAAAAATCCTGGTGAGAACCCTGGCTCGGATATCAATGCGCTGCCGAAGCGCGCAGAAGGTGTTAGTACGCCTGTCAGTATAGTGCGGACTTTCCATAGCATAGAAAACCGCTACGTTTCAATTTGTGTAACTGAACTTCTTTCATATCACTGGTCATATAAACCTATGTAAACAGGAAAAACGCGGAAGAGTTTGGTCGCATCTAACTACAGCCCCAAAAAATACCATTGGCCATACTGAGCCTAGCTACATTGCTAACAGGAGTGACAGCGCGTCTGACTGACGGGGAGGTCGCGCAAAGCTCGGAGAGGTACGGAGCAGCTCGTCTCAATTCAGATAAGAGCATATTTCATTATGGAAGTACGGTGGACTGTTCCTTTAAGCATTTGTTTTCGTTTTTTGTGGCCTCGCAATTAGCTTTCCCCTCAGTCACAATGGAACTGCACAGCCTTTACTTTTTTAATAAAAAGAAAACTAACAAGGCATGTGTGGGCTTGGACAAGTTTTTACTGCAAGTTTAATTTGCCTCACATGCCCACAAGGTAGAATATAGCTAAGCCCCATTGTGTTGATTAGTTACCTGTCTATGTTTGTGCCCAGGGCTTCATTTGCCCACAGTGTATGAAGTCTCATAACTCGGCCGAGGAGCTTTTCAAGCACTACGAAGTTTACCATGAGTCCCAGGAGCAGCCGTCTCATCTCAGCTCCGGGAGGTCAGATCTCAACTTCACTCTATTTCCAGTCCTCCTGCTTTGTTTCTCATTATTTGTGTTGAGTGAAATGAATTCTTCATCAGAAAAATTGAAGCCCAAATGTTTTGCAGTTTTGAACTCCCTTATTTAATGCCCACATTCAGTGCGTTTACTTGCACATAGAGAAAATCGAATTTCTGCTGTTGCTCGACTGAAATTGAAGTTCTAAATGGCATGGAAACACCTTAGCTCGGCTGAAATTGAACCGAACTTGATTTCTCGTGATCGAGCTACACGACCTAGATTATGCGATTTTTGCCGAGCTACTTGGTGCATGTAAACCCTGTCGAGCTGCTTACTTCAGCACTGCCCCTTCCGGAAGTGACGAGTGACGAGACCACAAGCGGGAAACACAACAGCCTCGGTCGAAAAAAAAAAAAACAGCCTCGGTCAGCATGACACTTCACCTTAGCCGCCCACTTTATTAGGAACACTTCTGTTCGTACATACAAACTACAAACACTCTTCTTAGAGTTTATTTTATTTTTAAAAGGGACAGTGCACAAATTAAACATTATCCTTGTGGTAAGGACAGATGTCTGTACCAGGTTATAGCAGTACATGCTAATTTCCGCCTGTAGTCCCTTGGCAGGTGGATGTAATAAAAAGATAAATAAAATGTACAGGAAATGTCATCAAATCTGTCATTAGAGCAATTTGTAGTGATTTAGACCAGTAAAATTTCTTGCGAACACGGAACTGATAACTTTGTTTATACTCTTGAATAGCTCTTCTTCATGACGACAACCGGAAGTGTACCAACACGATGGGGCGTGTAGCGCCACCTGTGGCTCGGGTGCACAATGTACCTCACACAATAGCTCGATTCCCTTGTGTGCATGTAGGATTGGATTTCTCTGGCACCCCTGCTGGGACCCTTTGCTCGATTACCGACAGCAGCTCGATTTGGATGTGCATGTAAACATACTGATTGTTCATGGTTTGGTTCAGTCTTTGCTCAAAGATTCAGTTGTGTACATGCTACTGGTACATATTAGGGGTGTTCACACGGCACATATTTGCATCAATGCTGCACCGATGTATTTTGTTGCGATATATCTGACACCGGTGCAAATTTTGTGGAGTGTTCACACGTCACAAACCTGCTTACTAGAGAGAAGCGTGTTAGCACCGGTGCAGCCCCACTTGCATTCACACGGCAGTTTTTGCGACCGTGCTATACGATAGTAATAATGCGGAAATGAAATATGCGCATGCGTGAAAATGTACTTCCTTTTCCCGGTTGCCATGGCATCACCAAGCTCCGGGAAAACAACGTGGATGAAGACACAAGTCTTGCCAGATACTGCTGACGTTTTCCAGCCCAAAATATGTTCAAATCCGCCAAAATGCACTTAAAACCGCCCAATCTGGCAACACTGGAAGACACGCAGTTCTGTTGTTGTTGATATTCGCCATTTTGGAAGCGCAAAATACCAGGATGCAAACTATGCAATGCCCGTATGTAATCAACTCTCCTCATGCGTAGCGAGTCTACTCCTGTAGCGTTCAGACGTCCCATTTTATATCGGTGCTGCCCCGCAAACTAGCATTTACTCCGGAGTAAATTTCTTAAACCACCTCCCGAGCAGGGTTAGATTTGCACCGGTTTAAGCAGCTTTCAGGGGCGACACCTAGCCTGGGAAATCCCATGCTGCTTTGCACAATCGTTCCGATCTGAAAAGACAGCATGGAAACTATGGTCTAAAGGCTCGCCTGAGTTAGGGAGCCAATCAGAGAGTGGGGAGGGGTGGAAAGACGGTGGAGCGTACTACTCGACAAACGGAAGCTTGTAGTTTATTTGGGACTGTTTACGGATCACATTTAACATGGCGGCGAGCAGTACGAACCAAACTAACCAAACCAGCTTCGCTCATATTTGTCTTGCACAAACGGCA
The DNA here is from genome assembly GCF_027579695.1 of Neoarius graeffei. Taxonomy (NCBI): domain Eukaryota; kingdom Metazoa; phylum Chordata; class Actinopteri; order Siluriformes; family Ariidae; genus Neoarius; species Neoarius graeffei. Next base: position 48,897,539 of record NC_083574.1, read on the forward strand.
GTAATCGTTCGGTGCCATTGTTTTCCTATTTTTGTTTTGCCTTCTCTTTCCGTCTCTTCTTCGCCTCTTCGTCGCTCTAACTACGTCACCGGGTACAACTGCCATGATTGGCCATGGGCTACGTATACGCCAAATGATAGACATTCGCAACGTCCAATAAACGGCCGTTGACAATCGTAAACCACACCTCCCCTACGAGAAATTCAATAGGCGGATTCCAGACCATATTTCACTTGTGATATGGTCTGGTGTTAACCAGACTAGGCTACACCGGTATAACTTTGTACCGTGTGAACACTCTACCGGGGCAGCCCCGGTGCTACGCCGGAGTAAAAGTTGCCGTGTGAACACCCCTAATGAGCGGAGTGTAGCTTGTTTTATCCTAATGGGGGGGAAAAATTCTTGCAGTATCTACGCTACACTAATACCAGAGGCTGTAGGCTAATAACTAATGATTTTAGTAGCAAAAATATTCACATCTTCACATCACATGCATTTTACACTGAGCCATGACCTGTAGATTTCACTTTCTGTTTAAAACTGTTTCACCGCTATAGCTAATTTTATTAATAAGTAATTGCAGACGGGTATAGCGATAAGTTCCCGCTTACCTCTGATAACAGAACACTATTGAGATACTGGTGAGGCTGGGAAAGGTTAAAATGAGCCTTCAGTATTTTTATATAGTCATTTTTCGAAGGTTTGTTTTAATTTTAGGGAGGACTTGGCTCTTTTGCGACAAGAAGTGCAGGATTTACAAGCGTCACTGAAGGTATTTACTTTCTAATCCACTTCAGGGAAAATATAAAGTTTACAATTTGCTGTCTATTACTTTCTCTATAGTTTTATTTCAGAGCATTTCTTTGTAACAATTTCTGTCCTCTTTTGTAATTCCAACAGGAAGAGCGATGGTTTTCAGGAGAACTGAAAAAAGAACTAGACAAAGTGCAAGGACAACTGAAGCAAGTAATTTCTTTAAAATTTTAATCCAGTAATATCCATGATGATACTAGTTTTAAATGTGCTAAAGGGCTTTCAAATGTCTAGCACGACTTGTTGTACACAACAACTTTGGGAAATATTGTATTTTATTTATCATGTAATTTATTTTCCATCCCAGGGACCTCAGAACGACGGCCCAGTTGGCGTAGAAGAATCCGGTATGCTCACTCTTCAGTCTTGACGTTTCTCTCACGTGTTTGGTGCAGATTGCTGTTGATGCTTTCAAATGGAAATTGCTGGTTCAAACATCTTGCTTGTTTTGCGTCTCAGAGCTGGAGATGAAACTCCATGAGGCTGAGACCGAAAAGTTCAACATCAAGCAGATGAAAGACCTGTTTGAACAGAAGGCAGCCCAGCTGGCCACTGAGATTGTAGGTAAGGGAATGGGAAAGTATGCCTTTTTTTTCATTCCTTGAAGGAAATAATTTGAAATGGTAACTGTATTGAAGGCGGCACGGTGGTGTAGTGGTTAGCGCTGTCGCGTCACAGCAAGAAGGTCCGGGTTCGAGCCGCGTGGCCGGCGAGGGCCTTTCTGTGTGGAGTTTGCATGTTCTCCCCGTGTCCGCGTGGGTTTCCTCCGGGTGCTCCGGTTTCCCCCACAGTCCAAAGACATGCAGGTTAGGTTAACTGGTGACTCTAAATTGAGCGTAGGTGTGAATGTGAGTGTGAATGGTTGTCTGTGTCTATGTGTCAGCCCTGTGATGACCTGGCGACTTGTCCAGGGTGTACCCCGCCTTTCGCCCGTAGTCAGCTGGGATAGGCTCCAGCTTGCCTGCGACCCTGTAGAACAGGATAAAGTGGCTAGAGATGATGAGATGAGAACTGTATTGAATTATTATTTTGATGTGTGTCACATGTTTTATTCCAGATGTCAAGTCACGCTATGATGAGGAGAAGAGCCTAAGGGAGGTGGCTGAGCAGAAAGTGACCAGCCTGCAGCAGGACCTGCAGAGAGAGAGACAGGAAAAAGACAAACTACAGACAGAACTGGTAAACTTCCTCTCTCTCACACACACACACACACACACACACACACACACACACACACACACACACGCGCACACACTTCTACAAACACATGCACGTTTTTAGATTATTTACAGTTTCCTCCCATTATCACCACTGAAATCAACCCTGCCATCAATAAGACACTTTTATTCTCATTTCAAACCAGATATGATCAAGTGGTGTCGACCAGATGTCATAACGAGCATTTAAGGCTCATCTGTGGTTTTTTTTTTTTTTTTTTTTTTTTTTTTATTAAAGGGTGAAGAACCACAATTTCTCTAGGATATTTCTGACAAGCAAGCATATTTATATCCCCCCCCCCCCCATAAAGTTTGGGGGCGTACCGTATATAAGAATCTTACTGTCCATCCGTCCTGTCTGTCTGTCCATGTATCTTGTAAGCGCAATTCCTCCTAAACAGTTTGATGGATTTTGATGAAACTTTACACAGTTCCAGTATACCACCCGAAGGAAAATAATCCCAGTCCGATGTTTCAAAGGGGAGATACGGTGGTGCTTGAAAGTTTGTGAACCCTTTAGAATTTTCTACATTTCTGCATAAATATGACCTAAAACATGATCAGATTTTCACACAAGTCTTAAAAGTAGATAAAGAGAACCCAGTTAAACAAATGAGACAAAAATATTATACTTGGTTATTTATTTATTGATGAAAATGATCCAATATTACATATCTGTGAGTGGCAAAAGTATGTGAACTTCAAGGATCAGCAGTTAATTTGAAGGTGAAATTAGAGTCAGGTGTTTTCAATCAATGGGATGACAATCAGGTGTGAGTGAGCACCCTGTTTTATTTAAAGAACAGGGATCTATCAAAGTCTGATCTTTACAACACATGCTTGTGGAAGTGTATCTTGGCACGAACAAAGGAGATTTCTGAGGACCTCAGAAAAAGCGTTGTTGATGCTCATCAGGCTGGAAAAGGTTACAAAACCATCTCTAAAGAGTTTGGACTCCACCAATCCACAGTCAGACAGATTGTGTACAAATGGAGGAAATTCAAGACCATTGTTACCCTCCCCAGGAGTGGTCGACCAACAAAGATCACTCCAAGAGCAAGGCATGTAATAGTCGGCGAGGTCACAAAGGACCCCAGGGTAACTTCTAAGCAACTGAAGGCTTCTCTCACTGGCTAATGCTAATGTTCATGAGTCCACCATCAGGAGAAGACTGAACAACAATGGTGTGCATGTCAGGGTTGCAAGGAGAAAGCCACTGCTCTCCAAAAAGAACATTGCTGCTCATCTGCAGTTTGCTGAAGATCACGTGGACAAGCCAGAAGCCTATTGGAAAAATGTTTTGTGGACGGATGAGACCAAAATAGAACTTTTTGGTTTAAATGAGAAGCGTTATGTTTGGAGAAAGGAAAACACTGCATTCCAGCATAAGAACCTTATCCCATCTGTGAAACATGGTGGTGGTAGTAGTAGTATCATGGTTTGAGCCTGTTTTGCTGCATCTGGGCCAGGACGGCTTGCCATCACTGATGGAACAATGAATTCTGAATTATACCAGCAAATTCTAAAGGAAAATGTCAGGACATCTGTCCATGAACTGAATCTCAAGAGAAGGTGGGTCATGCAGTAAGACAACGACCCTAAGCACACAAGTCGTTCTACCAAAGAATGGTTAAAGAAGAATAAAGTTAATGTTTTGGAATGGTCAAGTCAAAGTCCTGACCTTAATCCAATCGAAATTTTGTGGAAGGACCTGAAGCGAGCAGTTCATGTGAGGAAACCCACCAACATCCCAGAGTTGAAGCTGTTCTGTACGGAGGAATGGGCTAAAATTCCTCCAAGCCGGTGTGCAGGACTGATCAACAGTTACCAGAAATGTTTAGTTGCAGTTATTGCTGCACAAGGGGGTCACACCTGTAGGTACATTCAGTCCATCTCTTTAAGAAACTACATTTCCCATCAGCCAACTTCCGCGTTGACGGGATCATCTACGTCACATCCTCCAGGAAGGCATAAACCACCCGGAAACTCCTAGCTCCTCCTCTTTTGGTGCCGTGATTTCAACACGGACACAGAGAGGAATCGTTCGCTCCGCGAGCAAACCCAAAAAGATGTCTTTTCTTTTCTTTCTTGCAAGAATCAGAGTTTCGCGCTTTTTTGTTTACCTTTGGCCACGGTAGACTCTAAGATCGCGCGATTTCAAACTCAGCTTGAGTTTACAACTGGTTTTTCATTTGTTCCTTATAAGTACATACAACACTGCAACCAGGCAGTTATTTTAAAGTTAAGAAGCGACTGGATCCTTTTTAACTCAAAAGCTGTGCACATTGTTTAATCGGAGACTTTCTTTTCATCACGAGCGACCACGTGTCGGATCAAGAAGTTCTCTGCGCCTCACGGAAGCGACTCCCGTGCTCCACAACGCCGAAACTCCAAAGTCTCGGAACATCTCTTCATAATCTTGCTAGAGGCAAGATATTGAGTAAGACTTGGCATTTGGGCAAAACCTAGTCTTAGGAATTAGCTTTTATTGAAGTAGTGTGAATTTAAACTCACGTTTAATTGTTACACTATAGACACGCAGCGTGTTGAATTGATTTTTTTTGTTGTTTTAATCTCTCAATTGTTTGATAGGCTTTGCATGCTTCTCTTAATTCCCTATTAACACCTTTTGTCTTAACTCCACGAGGTAGGATCCTTGGGCCTTAGCTAGCCACATACGGCTAATTCTTTGTCTAATTAGCAACCAAAGCTAGCTCACCAGGCCTCACAAACACCTTAGCGAAAGACACGGCTAATTCTTTTGTTCCATTAGCCTCCAGGGCTAATTGTATTGTCTCAAGGGATCACAAGGCCTCCACCACGTGGAGTTAGCTACACAGAGCTAATCTTTTGTCTCTAACACGTGGCGGTCCTCCCCCCCACACACAAATACACCTTTAGCTAGCAACCAGAGCTAAATCCTTTGTTCTCAAACCCCACGTGGTGACATGCCCTCCTTAGCTAGCATCCCTTTGTCTTAGCTTAGCCACACGAGGTTAATCTAGGCCTACACGAACACGTGGTCACCAGGCCTGACACAAACACGTGGTCACAGGCCTCACCTGGCCTCACAAATACACCTCAGTTAGCATCCCACGCTAGCTTTCTGCTCAGGCCATAGGGCCTTTCACTCTCTCTCTCTCACACACACACACACACACACACACACACATCTCACTGTATATATTTCAACTGCCATTATCCGTTTTTATCTTTATAATAAATTAATTTATTATTGAAACTGTGTGTTTGTGTTCCAATATCTCTGAAGTCCCCAATCTCCAAAGAATTCTAAAAGGTGCATATGATTTATGTAATATGGTAAGTGATCATAATAATTTGGAATATACCGTAATTTAGCTGTTTGGTAATTTATTATTAAGCACCAAAATTAATGGTATTAATTAATGAGACTGATTAATGAGACCGATTCCATGAGTGATTTAATGATATGAGACTGATTCAATGAAAATGATTCACTGAAAACGATTCAAATGAGACTGATTCAATTTTAATTATTAACCTTCAGATTTAATGAGATTGATCACTCAATTACCCAAATGCACCCACACACCAGATACTGAAATCAAAGGTTCACATACTTCTGCCACTCACAGATATGTAATATCGGATCATTTTCCTCAATAAATAAATGACCAAGTAGATTTTTGTCTCATTTGTTTAACTGGGTTCTCTTTATCTACTTTTAGGACTTGTGTGAAAATCTGATGTTGTTTTAGGTCATATTTATGCAGAAATATAGAAAATTCTAAAGGGTTCACAAACTTTCAAGCACCACTAATTCAACTAATTCCCTTCCATATGGCAATATATGATGACAGGCTTGTAAGCGCGTCTCCTAGACGATTTGATGGATTTTGATGAGCGGGAGAAATTCTATCGTGAGTTTACTCACGGTTCTAGTTTCCTTTGTTGTCCTGGTCCCAGTGCCACGGGAACGATTTTATTCTCAAAGAACTTTTCATGATGTCGATGATGTTTTTAAGTTAACCACAAAAAGTTTTAGAATTTTTTTTCACATGTTTAGCTGAAGCATTTCCTTTAGTTATTTGTTTATGTAATTTTATTTGCTTCATTTATTTATTTATGAAGAAGTTATAGTACCTTTTTTAGAAATGATATTGCCATGAAATAGCCTTAGGTGCTGACATGGCTTTAAAAAAAAATTTAAAAAATCACTCCCTCACTTATCTATCAGCCTCTTACTTTAAGAAATGCCTGCATCACAAAATACTCAGTCTCGATTGAGGGTTGAATCATCATCTCACTATCATGGAACGGTGCTTGAGTTCAGAGAGCTCAGACTTTCTCTGGGCGTTTGCTTTAATCCAAACCTGAGTGCGATTGCTGTTGTCACCTGCCCAAACAAACCTCACCATGATGGAGTTAAGCTAATGAAATAGAATAACGATTGTTTTTAAGAGGAAAGTGCTATCTGCTTACATAAGTTCAGTGACACTCAAGCTGTCATAACTTTTTAAATCTATTCACACTCAGCACTTATTTGCAGTTTGCGTTTAAAACATTCCCATCGCTCCCCAGTGATGCAACAGAAAAACATTCGCCCCATCATCCAGAGAGTACGAGTTTTAATCCCAGTTATGTTTTTGCCGTTTGTGGCTGGAAGAACAAGGTTGCAAAATTGGCCATGCTCTCAGGGGGGGGGGATATCCTCTGTCCCCTATCAATCACAATGACACTAGCCAATCATGCATGCAGAAGTGGGTGGATAGCACTTTCCTTCGACTATGTTACTTCACCCCTTGACTTTGCACGAGCAGCAGTTCGAAAAGATGGGTCAATGCCCTCCCTTGTTGGTAGCTGTTGTATGGCAGGGTGGAGATGCCCAATGGATGGGAATTGACCATGGCTAAATATTATGGAGAAAATCGGCGGGAACCCCGATTTTTCCACTAGTTTTGTAATTAAAACGCCAAAGGTCAGGTCACATTACAGGTCAGGTGAGTGTTTGTTTAGGTCTTGCACAAAATATTCTTTAAAAACTTTAGCAGTGCGCTGACAATAAATGTGTCCTGATACACTTATTGATTTGATAAGTCCCTGTGTTTTGATTTAGCTTCAGAGACCAGGAGTGGAGGATGTGGAGGTGTTGAAGAGGGAGCTGGTGCAGGTGCAGACGCTGATGGACAACATGACTCGTGAAAGAGAGGAGGAGTCTGCACGGCTCAGAAACGAATATGAACAGCTGCAGAGGAATTTCACTACCTCAGAGGTGAGACTCCTGCAGATAACAGAAACCAAGAGGTCACATCTGTATGGCATAACTTGAAATGCTTTAATCTGTCCATTTCTAAATATTTGCCCTATTTCAGGAATCTTGGTTATTCCCGTCTTGTTTTCGTCATGAATCAAAATTCCAGTAATTCTGTCTTCAGTAAATAATATTTTTGCTCGTGAGGATTTATGTGACGATGCCAAGTACACTCAGCGTTGTGTGCGCCTGATTTGTTTTACCATTAACTGTAGTGTTTTCTATCAGTAAGCTTATAGTTAACGCTTTTGGAAAGGCTTTAGGCCTTCCTGAACTATGAAGATCCCTCATCCACACACAGATATACTCCAGTTTTTAAACCTTGGTTGCAGGTGATCAGTGCATGGTCTGCCCTCTGTTGGCTGGCTGTGCATATTGCTCATGGCTGTAGCTTCTGGTCTTGATCAAAGCCAAAAATAAAATGCACTGTGAGTGTGTTTACATGCACACTAATTATATAATCATTATCTGCTTTCAGTTTATTCATAGTTTCATGGACATGTAAACTGTAATATGTCAAATTTCTTGAAAGATGCTTTTTAGACCAATAATAGGGTTGTACACCATTAACCTGGTATCTTTTTAGTTTTCCATGCCTGCAAAATGGCCACAAAGCAGCAGCAGCTTACCAAAACAAATTCCTAAATGATTGTTTACAGTAAAACAATTCAGTGTTCAGTTAAAACAGAGCAGGAAATTTGGGTTGCATGAAACGCAGGACATATTTAGAAATAAAGCAGTGTTTTCCAGTTGTTCTATTAAAGGAGATGCGCAGAACCTTTATTTTTAATTACATTTCCGAGTGGATAGTATCTCCATCCTTGACTCTTGTATGCTGCATAAATGGGAATTTAAAAATATATATATTTTTGAGAGTTAAAATCGACTGCAAAGTTGGCATTTGAGCTGCCCTGCTGAGCCAGCCAGCCCTGAGCGCGTGATGTCACAGCGGTAACCGGTTTTAAGGCCGAGGCCTTTTACAGCTATAGACCAAAGTCATATAAATAAATAATTTATGGTGAAAGTAAGAAATCCCGTTACAGACTTGCTCAACTACGACTGATTTGACTTCATTGATTGTGGGTTGACTCTCATTAAAACAGGATAGGTGTTATAACTTATGCAGCATACATGTACATGCATGCATTTTCACTGATAAAACGTAAAAGGCTAATTAAATAATCAGATGAACTGAGACAATCACATTCTGAAGCAAATTAAATAATCTTATACCGGTAACTTAAACACACAATACAAGTTACATGTATTAATCTAAATGCAGGTAAACAACAAGTGTTGTTTTGTATCCAGATGAGAGTCGGGGCTTACCCGTCTGCGTTCTCGCTTCGTGAAGGCTGATCTTGTGGCCGATTGTTTTGAAACAATCTGACTTTCAGTTGTTCGTTCAGTTCTCCGTTCATTCACTTCTTCCATGTCAGGGCGAGATGGCAGCAATATTCAGTTTAGAAATCAGACAGCTGCTCCACTCATTTCTCCGTTTTCTCCATTACTGAGTACTCCGCCATTACTGCTCGGCTCAGGCAATTACTAAAACCCGGGACGGAATGGAACGTCACCGGTTTTAGCAACAACCGTGGGGAGGTCACTGCCCGAGCGATAATATGTCACATCCCTTTCCATCCCAGGTTTTACCAACAACCCTCGGCTCACACTCCAGGAGAACTGGTGCAACTGAACTCACTTTCCTTTTTAAAAAAAGTAGTAAATAAAATAAATACTTTCCTTTTCTTGTAGTTCTCTTTTCCTTTAATTGTTGATACTGCACCCTTTTTCAATACGGGCTTATAGCCAACGCTCCTCAACAGATCAGAGGTTTCGTACGAGTCTTCAGTAAAATGAGCAGAGCAGAGGAGAGACCACTTCGTAGGCGCCCAATGTGCCTGTGAACTTCTCGCAAAACGCGTCCAAATCTTTGCAGTTTGAACATTCTTGGGCCGTGAATGCAACGTAATATCAGAAATGGTGATGAGACCGATAGACTTCCTGCGGTGACATCATAGATGTCAAGGTCATTCACTCACACCGCTACCTACTTTATATGAATCACTTTCATCGTAAAAATTACTATATTAGATTTATTGTTCACGCTTAAAACTGTTCCTGTACCATTCTTGAGGTCTCAAGGCGTTTATAAATGAAAGTGAGGCCATGGTTCTGCGTATCTCCTTTAAGTACATATGAACACATTGGGCGAATTGTTTCCAAACTCTGATTTTAGCACAAATTGTATTATAAATGTAGCCGTTGTTATTGAAGTATATATTTTCCGACTCTTGTAACATTGTTCTATCAAATATTATGCTGTTTTCAAGTTAAATGAGATTCTGAGTGTTAAGACTTGTAAAAAAACAGAAAATGTCTTACATTGGTAAACATTTGAGAAGACTTTATATGCAGCTGTTCATGGAGGAGACATATTTGTGCTGTGTCCTTGCTTTCTCACTTACCTGGGTGTTGTGCTTGTCTGTCTCTGCCTTTCCCCTCATTCCTACTCTTCCTGCTTTGCACTTGTCTTGAAGATTCGTAAACTGGAGGTAACCCTGTGCTTTCACCTATACTTTGATCTCTCTTCTTGATGCTGTTTTATTTTCCAGTAAAGTTGTAAAAATCTGAAACATTGAACCCAGTTTAACTTCATTCATTTTGGTCATGCATGTTTGTTAGCTTCTTGTGGGATTCATGGCCAAGAGCAGCTTCCACACTGAAAATATTTCGCGCTCACATTTCGGTTATCGTTCACAGACAACGATCTCCCATCTAAAGGCGGAACTGGAGAAGGGTCCACAGGAAGTTGCTGTGTACACACAACAGATCCACCAACTACAGAGCAATCTGGACAATCTTCGCCAACAGAGCCAGGTAAATACCCACATGAACTACACAAATGGACTCATCAGTTTTTGTCGCCTTCAGCAATATGCCAACAGCAAATCTACCGCTATCCTTTAATGACCTGCTTTATGATCCCTCAAATACCACATGGTGCATATTTCCATGAGCTCTCTATTGCGAAACACACACTGTTTTACAGGAAGTCCCTATTCATCGCTGACCCTGCACATCCAGCCTAGGATGACTGTATAACGTCGTCCGGATGGCGCGCTTTTATTGTCCGTCAGCGTGCGCTGACGTGCTTTGAAGCCTCTATAATTAAACTAGCATGGGGTGATGTGTGCCGTGCCACCACTGTCCTTTGGGGTGATATATAGACCCATGTAATGGCCCTTAGCTGCTTGTGTGCCTGTTGTCAGGAGGGATTAGAATGTCAGAGTGTTGTGGTGTGGAGTCTCTGGGAAAATTCAGACTGCTTCTCCGAAGTAGGTGACTGGAAACAAGTTTGCTATGTCAGGGATTTGAAGACCGGTCATCCCAGTAGAGCCCAAGCGAACTGCTGAGGCTGATGTGGCGCAAAAGGAAGAACAGATAAATAAAGGCTTAAAAAGGTAATAAAGATACACTACCGTTCAAAAGTTTGGGGTCACATTGAAATGTCCTTATTTTTGAAAGAAAAGCACTGTTCTTTTCAATGAAGATCACTTTAAACTAATCAGAAATCCACTCTATACATTGCTAATGTGGTAAATGACTATTCTAGCTGCAAATGTGTGGTTTTTGGTGCAATATCTCCATAGGTGTATAGAGGCCCATTTCCAGCAACTCTCACTCCAGTGTTCTAATGGTACAATGTGTTTGCTCATTGCCTCAGAAGGCTAATGGATGATTAGAAAACCCTTGTACAATCATGTTAGCACAGCTGAAAACAGTTGAGCTCTTTAGAGAAGCTATAAAACTGACCTTCCTTTGAGCAGATTGAGTTTCTGGAGCATCACATTTGTGGGGTCGATTAAATGCTCAAAATGGCCAGAAAAATATCTTGACTCTATTTTCTATTCATTTTACAACTTACAGTGGTAAATAAGGGTGTATTCAGACCAGGATAGTTCGATAGTTCACTTGCTTTGGTCCGAACCAAATGTTTTTTTTTTTATTTTTTCATTTTGGTGCGGTTCGCTTTCACACTGTACATTTTAGTAAGCGGAACAAACTCTGTCGTCAAAGCCACGCGCCCTGAGGTCATTCAGCTATTGGTCAGAGACGATACGCGCACAAAGCGTTAAGTTCAAAAGTAGTCATGGAGGCTTTCCGTGCTGTTATTCTTTTTAACGTCAACAAAGGTATATGTTTTTTCCAGTTTTTACTGTTTTCACAATTGTGCGATTACTATGCTGTTGTACAAGTAATTTATCAACGACGACGACAAAGGGCAAGGCGGCTACGGAGGATAGCGCTGATGAGCGCACATCATGTTGTGACAGTTCTGGCTCTTCACGCAATAGATGAATTTCTTTTTTGCGTCGCTAGTACCGCCACTTTTTGAAAGAATGTCCCTGATTTTAATGTCGGTCTGACGGAGTTTCTTCACTTTTAGCCGACATTGTTCTGGGGAGCGCGTGAACCCCTTCTCCTTCATTTTCTCACTGAATACAGCAAATACGTCGGCATTTTTGTGTGTTCTCTCCAAAAGCTCAGATATGTGGACATCTGCCCATATATCTACAAGGGTACGCGTTTCTTCCTCGGCCCACGTTTGCCCCCTACTCATTTTTTTGTACTCTGTAGTCTAGCCTACCACTGGTTTGAATGACTGAACGACTGTTGTAAGGTTCCCTTGACAACCGAAACAGTGTTTGCACTTTGCGGTGGAGTGTCAAGACTCTGTTTCCCATAATGCTCGACAAACGACGGAAGCTCCCAAGGTACAAAAAAGCAAAACTGTCGGATTAGGTCCGGTCTGCTTTCACACCTCCAAAAGATCCGCACCAGGGTTCCTTTGGTCCGGACCGAGTCCGACCTTGGAGCTCGGTCTCGGTCCGCTTGTTTGGTCCGGACCAGAGTTCGGTGGTTTGTATTCAGACCAACCCAAAAGGTCCGGACCAAGGGAAATTTGGTTCGTTTGGTCCGGACCAAACAACGTAGGTGTGAATACGCCATAAAAGTGTGACTTTTCATGGAGAAAACAAAATTGTCTGGGTGACCCCAAACTTTTGAACGGTAGTGTAAGTGACAGTAATTGGGGAGAACTGACAAACGGATCAATTGTTCATTGATCGTCGGTGATTTTGTATCCATGCAGTGATTGTCTAGGCATAGTTACTGAGCCCATCTTCTAAATAATTTCAAAAGCACCCTTAGAGCTTTTCTCTGAAACCGACACCAGAATCTAAAAATGCCTGATGAGTCAGCTGTTCCCATTAATTGATAATAGAAATTGAGTATCTTCAGATAAAGCATCTTCATTGGCTTTTCTGAAGAACATGCTTGAAATGGATTTGGTTTGTGTGATGGTTAAAAATCAAAAAAACGAGCCAAAGAAAACGAGACACGATTGACGAAGTGTCCAAAAAAATTTACTCACAAGAAAAGCTGCTCGTAAAAACAACTGCAGCTGTCTCTGGTATAAGCTCCACATGGAAAAATCTCCGTTAGTGACGAAGGTTGGCCCTGTCACTACACCCTATTAGCAGCGCTGTCATTATCGAAGCTGACTTTATAGCGGTCTCAGAGCAGAATTTAGCATACTGCTCCTTGTGCTATCCCAGGCATTGTAAAACTGTCCGCTTTTAAATGTTACACCATGCCGGCACTGAGAATGGGAGGGCTGCCGTCTCCGAGGCTGCATCTGAAAAGTACGCTGCGGTTTTAGTGCTCGTCTCTTTTAATTTCGTCTCTCTTTTTCCCCCCGATCAGATTTGTGGGTTCTAGCATGATTGTATGCTAAAGTTGAGTGCGAATGGTTCCCATGTGTCTTCACAAAACAGCAGATATTTATTAGATGTTTTGTTCAGAGTGCAAATGCTGTTCATGTACAGTCCTTTGTAATGTGTACTGTAACTAATCATTTGTATATATCTTTTACATTTTCCTCTGTCATATTTAGCTTGTGGGATATTGCTAATTGTGATTATAGACTAACAGCAGTGGATTTCATGATTCCTTCTTAAATTTGTATTTTTTCTAGATGTCTTTTGAGCCTCGATTCATATTGTCCATTACTGACGCTATGATACTGATAATTAAGCTAGCCGCACACTACGCCGATCCACGCGGTGCGGTACCGAACCGACCCATTTCAGAGCCGACTCCCGACAGGGCACGCACATATCCCCGACTAACTCACGACTGTTGACGAGTGCAGTCGCGATTGAAGCGACACCAAACGAGATTATGCGAACTAAGCATCATAACAAACATTCCGCTAAATATCACGTGACAACTTAATAGCTTTGTGATTGGCTATTGGATATAGTTACTGTTAAATCCAACACTTGAAGATGCTACAGGCTGAATTACAAATGACACAACATGGAATATGTAGCGCACTATCTAGGCTGCATGAGCTATTATTCCCAACCTTAAATAGTGCACTTATATAGGGGAGTTAAAGCGATTTGGAATTCAGCCACACAACTTGAGCAGAGTGGCTTTCCAGCCCACTGTGTCTATGGATAAAGCTTCAGTCTATGGAATTACAGTATATACCTGCATTAGGTGCTACCAACACGTATTTCTCGTGCTAGAAATTGTGTTTAATGATGTCACGTGTTATATGCGAAAGATATGATTGGCTATTGCTAGCGACTCTCGCCGATCAGTCTGGCTCCCGATTAGTTTTTCGAATCGGCTGTGAGATGAGTCGGTACCATCGAAAACTAGTCTTTACGCCTGACTCGCGACTTCAGTTGGCTCGGTACGCTGAAAATCGGCGTAGTGTGCGGCTAGCTTTAGCTTTTTTAGTTTGCTAATTTTGCTAATGCTCTGCTTTTCTCAGATGCTCTCAGCAAAGCTGACACGAAGGGAGAAGGAGAACCAAGAGCTGGAGGAGCGCCTGAGCCAGGAGCAGGTATCCAAGAAAAATCTGCAGGCCAGCCTTCACCAAAAGGAGTTGGAGCTGCAGGAGAGCCAAGCACGCGCATCAGCAGGAGAGGCCTCCCTCAGTCGGGCCCAGGCTGAGTTAACCGAGCGTGGGGAAGAGTTGGGGCGCCTCAGAAAGGAGCTTGCTGAGCTTGAGAAGAACCACCAGGATCTGAAAGCTGAGCGCAAGCAACTCCAGCAACAGAGGGAGGAGCGAGAGAGCCAGGGCCTGCAGCAGCAGAGTGAGATCAGCCAGGTCAGATATATATATAAAATATACACACTGCACACAGGCACTCAGATTTGCAAAGTGAATATATACTAAGTAACTTTAAAAACGCACAATGGAATTCAAAACGATATCACTTTAGATCCATGCATATATTTGAAATTTATGATATTGTATGTAATGCACACACATCTTGAAACATCGATAAAGGACATTTATTGTCAAACTCAAGAATTAATTCACAATAAAAAAATTCAAAGTGACAGTTGGTCCATGTTCGGGCCATCATGCTGGAGATTCTGGGTCTGTGTCGTCCAGGGGTCTCAGCAGCAGTGACTGAGGGTGTCAGGAATCTGTCACGGAGGTGAGCTAGCCTGATGTGCTGATCCTGAACTGGCGTCGTGACTCGAGGCTGACCAGGGCGTGGACGATCCCTGGTGCTCCCTGTCTGTCTGTAACGCTGACTCAAACGGGAAATGGTCGAATGATGAACACCGAAGTGCCGGGCGACCTCTGTCTGTGTACTTCCGGCACGCAACATCCCGATGGCCTGTTCACGTTGATTTTGGCTTAGGCGTGGCATCTTCAATAATGACAATTTTCCCATCATTTCCCCCGGGGATTTATAGGCAAGATTGTGTGTGTACAGTGTATGCAAAATTTGTTTGAAAATTAAAGCCTGTCCATGTCATTGACACCCGAGTCATATTGTACGTTATTGAGTACAACTCCCTTAAATTCTGATTTGAGCACAGATTTGGAACTTATTCGGGCGGAACGAAGTTATTTTTCCATTGTGATATATTTCTTTTCTTCTTGAGATAAACTCAGCACGAATTCAGCAAGTTTTATCAATGTGCGTTTTTAAAGTTACTTAGTGTAGTTTACAGTGAAGTGAACTGCTCTGTACTTTTGGTATGCAGCTGCATGGGAAGCTTCTGGAGGCGGAGCGCCAGCTGGGCGAGGTGCAGGGCCGGCTGAAGGAGCAGAGGCAGCTCTCCGGAGAGAAACTCAAAGACCGTGAGCAGCAGGTTGCTGAATATCAGATCAAACTTTCCCGGTTAGAAGAACAGGTAAGCTGCTAGTTGGAAACTAGTGACCAAGTGTTGAATTAGGTTCTTCTCTTTGGCAGAGTGCTTTATGCAGTGTCCCACATGCTGGTCAACTTCAGCCGGACTGTTAGGATGCTGATATTTTCCAAGCATAATTCTGTCTGTGAATCTCTTTACATCCCAGTAAGCATCCCTCAGCAATAGGAACTAAAAGACTTGAGTTCCATTCATTAATATCATGGCTCATGCTGTCCTGAAAGGCAGGATTAATATCGGATTAGATTTTAATTATTTTGTTGTTTAAGCCACTGACATACTTTCGTCCACCTTATATGAAGCTGACTGACACAGCACGTGTCTGCTGAGCGACTTGGGCACTTTTGGACCAGAGGAACCTTTTCAGAGTTCTTAGACCTGTTGGAGGAAAGTCCTCCTTTTTGTGTGTCTGCAGTGCAGAAATTGACCGCGAGTTGGCCTAGTGGTTAGCGTGTCCGCCTCTTGATCTGGAGATCGCAAGTTCTACTGACGGTCGGGTCATACCAAAGACCATCATAAAAATGGTACCTACTGCCGTCTGGCAAGGCACGCTGCAATACAGATGTGAGTGGGGAGTCAAACTCTCGTGGTTACCAGAGGACTAGCCCTCAACTGTAGCCCTAGCTGTGTAATAGGCGAGAGGCCGAGGGCTACGGACACGGAGATCGGCCTATACAGTACGCCACATGGCGTGGGAAGGACTTTGAATGCAGAAATTGAGAACAATTGTATTTCTTAGAATGCTGCTTTGAAGGAATTTTTGTAGCTCCTACTTGATGGTATGTACTCTTTCAGCACATGAAGAACCGTAGGTTGTACAAAGATGCGGTGTTTCATCCAGACATAACTGTACATTATGTAGTGAAAGTTCATTATGTCTACCTATTGAAACTATTCTTTAAATTCGTTTCTTAAGACAAGGATTTTTTTAAGATTTTACCTTGACAGTTTCGGCGATAAACTTCCGCCTTCTTCAAAACGGTCAGCAGATGTCGAGTGGTGACGTGCCTTATCAGCTGATGTTACTCTAAGGAGGCGTGAACGTCCCGCCCAATTTGACAGGTAGTTCACGCCTCCTGCTGTCAGGTCGCTGCCCCAGGACGGCGCTCCAGGTGTGTGACAGCGCGTACGCTCCCTCATCCCGGTTCATCGTCCTCTGCGCACGCTTTCGTATCTCCACTGCCTCTAAAATCCAACGCTGGAATCTATTTTCTTGGATTTTAGAGGCAGTGGAGATACGAAAGTGTGCGCAGAGGACGATGAACCGGGATGAGGGAGCGTACGCGCTGTGTCACACCTGGAGCGCCGTCCTGGGGCAGCGACCTGACAGCAGGAGGCGTGAACTACCTGTCAAATTGGGCGGGACGTTCACGCCTCCTTAGAGTAACATCAGCTGACAAGGCACGTCACCACTCGACACCTGGTGACCGTTTTGAAGAAGGCGGAAGTTTATCGCCGAAACTGTCAAGGTAACATCTTAAAAAAATCCTTGTCTTAAGAAACGAATTTAAAGAATAACTGTACATTGATTGATTTGATTGATTGATTGAGCCAATGCAGCACCAGCAACCGCCATTTTTAAAAATCTGTGAAAAACTTTAGTTTTGTAAACAACAGTTTGTGTTTATAAAAGGCGGGGCCGGCGCCACTGACAAGTAGACTGATGGTGAAGTCCAGGCTTTATTGAGTGTATACGTGATGGAGGAAATACAGTGTGATTTTGACTCATCGAAGCAAAATATTAAAATCTTTGCGAGTATTTCATCACGCAGCTTGCATCACTTCAGTATTCCCACTGGTGGTGTGAATGCAGCCGGAAGAAAAGCCCTTGAAGGTATGTAGTTCTCAAGGGGGGTTCCCCTATGTGTAGATCCTCTCAGTAAGTCCCTAGAACTGTTTGATCAGAAAGCACCTCTTGTCTTCTGGCAGGCTGCAGTTACGCCTCTGATTCTTTGCATAACTTGTCAACTTGAGCTTATGGAGACTTGGCACAGGTAATAAGAAGAAGTCAGTGTAAGATTATTATAAGGTTTCAGACAATACCCAGAGCTTGGATATCAGTATCATATTCAGGCCTAGAAATTCATATATTTTTTCACCAGCCAGCCGGACTAGTTCCCTTCCAAAGTAACTCGCCAAACAGAAAATCAACTCGCCAAAATTTGTTCATGTATGAATTTTACTTCTGTCAAAAATAGCACAAAAGAGAATAGTTACCATTGTTCATGACTAATGTGCATTTATTTCAAGACCCGAGTATTTTGATACTGTTGTTAAATACATAAATGAGAACAACACAGAGCACCATAATATAATATCAACAAATAATAATATATTGGAAAACTTGGCAACTTAATATACTGACTATCATGACTATAGCACCCAAAATATGTCCAACATGCTTTCTGTATTTAACCATTTATGAGAGAGAAAGCATTAGGAGCTTCATATTGAGTAGGAATCAACTTGAAAAAAATTAATTATTCCATAAAAATCGTATCGCAGCCAAGGCCTACCCTGCTCCCACGTTTGCTTATAAGTCCTTTGTCGTTTCTCCTCTTCAGACCGAGGTCGCTTTGTCCCCGTCTCTGGCGGTTTCTGTACACCTTTCAGAAAATTCCACATCGCAATGTAGATGTAAACAACAACAAAAACACGTGTTTACATGGGTGATAATGTGGCCACATCTATTGAATTTGATAACGTGATTACCGCGATATTCAACGAGACGTGTTATATGCATGCGCAGTAGTGAAAAAAAATGACAGCCTGACTCGTACACGATATGATTCAGAATTCTTCAGTATTTTCCGTCCTGCCGATAAACACATCGATTAACACAGACACCTGTTACCTATCTTCATGCCGAGGGGCACATAAGGCCTCCACGGAATGCCTCCACCTCTTTCTGTTGGCTGCAGCAGCCCTTGCCTCTTGCCATGACTGCCAACCTGCCTCTTTCCTCTCTCTTTCCACCGTTCTTCGCCAGGTCATCTTAGGCCTCCCTCTGTTCCTTTTTCCTTCAGGCGTCCATGTGAGTGCGGTGTTGGAATCGCTCCTTCCGTCTTGCCGTAGAATATGGCCGATCATCTTCCATCTGCGCCTCTTCACCTCCTTGCTCAAAGGCTTCATGCCTGCTTTCTCGAGTAGTTCTTTGGTAGTGACATGATCCTTCCACTCTATTTTAAGGATTCTCCTTAGACACTTATTGTGGAACACATCGATCCGCTTGTCGTCTCCCTTGTTCATTTTCCATGTTTCACACCCATAGAGTAGCACTGGCACCACTAGGGTTTTGAACAATCTAAACTTGGTTCTCTCTTACCCCTTTTCCACCAAATCAGTTCCAGGGCTGGTTCGGTGCTGGTTCACAACTCGTTCAACTTGCGAGCCAGCTGAGAACCAGCTTGCTTTTCCATAGCTCGCGGTGCTAAGAGAAGACACGTCATTACGTCGCTGTATACGTCAGTTACGTCACTGTATACGTCAGTTACGTCGCTGTATACGTCAGTTACGTTTGCATAAACCAGGGGTGATAGCGTTCCGGCGCCGCGCCGGATTTCCAGCGTACCGTGGCTGGGGGAAAAAAAAATCTAGTTCGCCCATTGTCCTGTGTCATTCTAAGATGCGCAGATAGACAGTAAAGGGAATTCCGAATTCCCATCTGCGCATCTCAGAATGACACAGGACAATGGGCGAACTAGATTTTTATTTTTTTTTTCCAGCCACGGTACGCCGGAAATCTGGCGCGGCGCCAGAACGCTATCACCCCTGATAAACCTTGGCGCGAATATCGAAGCAAAAACAACGCGGAAGAAGCAGCAGCAACAACAATAATAATAATAATGGATGACTTCGCATTTGTACAGCTGCGGCTTCTCGTCGCTTAAAAATGGCGATCTTTCGCGGTCTTGGCAAATCCCCCCCCCCCCCCCCCCCCCCCCCCCCCCCGACGTAAGTGGTTCTTTCCTCTGGCCCAGCAGAGAGTTGGTGCTAGCCTGGAACCGGTTTTTCTGGCCCCAGAGCCAGTTCTTTGTCAGTGGAAACAGAAAACCCGGTTCCAAACTAAGCACTGGCCCCGAACCAGCCCTGGAACTGCTTTGGTGGAAAAGGGGCATTTGTGATGCTCTTGGAGTTCCATGTTCTTTTGAGTTTGGCAAATGCACTTCTTGCCTTGAAGAGCCTATTCTCCAGATCCTTCATCCCTCCTCCCTCTTTACAAATGGTAGCTCCCAGATAGTTAAACTCCTCAACTTCACCAATGTCTCGTCCATCGACTGTAACCCTTTATTGACTCTTCGCGTTGATCCTCATCACCTTTGTCGTGTCTTTGTTGATTTTCAGCCCGACCCGTCTCGCCTCTTCGTTCATTTTAGTTGTCTTGCTTTTGATATGTTGTTTAGTTGAAGAGAGCAGCACCACATCGTCCGCGAAATCCAAATCATCGAGCTTAGATGTAAACCTCCACCTTATTTCGTTCTCTCCATTTCCCACAGTCCTTCTCATTACCCAGTCCATTACTATCAAGAACAGGAATCCCGTCATGTTGCACCCTTGTTTGACGCCTGTTTTGATGTTGAACCACTCACATGCTTCTGCCTGATCTTCTACAGCACACTCGAAATCGTCATAGAACACTCTCACCATCCTTATAATCTTGTCTGGGATTCCATATTTTCGCATGATTAACCATAGGCTTTCACAGTGGATGGAATCAAATGCCTTCTCAAAGTCTATGAAGTTTACGTATAAGCTAGCTTGCCACTCATTGGCTTGCTCGACGATGTTTTGTAATATGAAAATCTTATTACGAAATAAGATTTTCGTAACACAGACATGGCACACGCTTAATATGTGGCGGCTTTAGTTGACGGTGTGCCTGAATCTTCGCTTCATGTATATATATTTTTTTATTTTCAACTAGCCAGCCGGGCTGGCTAGTGACAGGAATTACCCGCCGAATGACAAATTAAGTCGCCTCGGGCGACCGGACCACCGCGAATTTCGAGCCGTGATATTGATAATTAAAATAGTGGGATTGGCAGAGTTAGTTTTCAACAATAATGATCATGCTAGTGAGTGTAACGGCGTTCTTGTTGTGGGGTTGGTGAACCATTTTAACCTATGTGTATTGTGTTCCAGCTAAAAGAGAACACTACCAAGTCCACTGACCTGCAGCACCAGCTGGACAAATCCAAACAGCAACATCAAGAGTTACAAGCTCTCCAGCAGAGTACGAACGGCAAGCTACGAGAAGCACAGGTAACTCATCTTCTTCCAAAGCTCCAAAAGTGTTAAAGGTGTGTTTAAAGCAGGTACGCAGAACCTTTATTTTTAATTACATTTCTGAGTGGATAGTATCTCCATCCATGACTCTTGTATGCTGCATAAATGGGAATAAAAAATATATATTTTTGAGAGTTAAAATCAACCGCAAAGTTGGTATTCGAGCTGCCCCGCTAACCCAGCCAGCCCTGAGCGCGTGACGTCACAGCGTGAACCGGTTTTAAGGCCGAGGCTTTTTACAGCTATAGACCAAAGTCATATAAATAAATAATTTATGGTGAAAGTAAGAAATCCCGTTCCCCACTTCCTCAACTACGACTGATTTGACTTCACTGATTGTGGGTTGACTCTCATTAAAACAGGATAGGTGTTATAACTTATGCAGCATACATGTACATGCATGCATTTTCACTGATCAAACGTAAAAGGCTAATTAAATAATCAGATGAACTGAGACAATCACATTCTGAAGCAAATTAAATAATCTTATACCGGTAACTTAAACACACGATACAAGTTACATGTATTAATCTAATTTCAGGTAAACGGTTTTTTTTGTTTGTTTGTTTGTTTTTTTTTATCCAAATGAGAGTCGGGGCTTACCCGTCTGTGTTCTCGCTTCTTGAAGGCCGATCTTGTGGCCGATTGTTTTGAAACAGTCTGACTTTCAGTTGTTCGTTCAGTTCTCTGTTCATTCGCTTCTTCCACATAAGGGCGAGATGGCAGCAATATCCAGTTTAGAAATCAGACAGCTGCTCCACTCATTCTCTGTTTTCTCCATACTGAGTACTCCGCCATTACTGCTCGGCTCAGGCAATTACTAAAACCCGGGACGGAATGGAACGTCACCGGTTTCAGCAACAACTGCGTGGAGGTCACTGCACAAGCAATATGTCACATCCCGTTCCATCCCGGGTTTTACCAACAACCCTCAACTCACACTCCGGGAGAACTGGTGCAACTGAACTCGCTTTCCTTTTTTTTTTAAATAAAATAAATTCCTTTTCTTGTAGTTTTCTTTTCCTTTAATTGTTGGTACTGCACCCTCTTTCAATACGGGCTTATAGCTAACACCTCTCAACAGATCAGAGGTCTCGTACGAGTCTTCAGTAAAATGTGCAGAGTAGAGGAGAGACCACTTCGTAGGTGCCCAATGTGCCCGTGAACTTCTCGCAAAACGCGTCCAAATCTTTGCAGTTTGAACATTCTTGGGCCGTGAATGCAACGTAAATCCACCTTCTGTCGTGTTGCTGCACCGGCCAGCAACACATCTACGTGGCATGGAGATAAATTAGCTCAAAATGGAGGATCGGAGTTGCAGTCAGCTCTGTGTTTTAGTATAGCGGAAATGGCGATGAGACCGATAGACTTCCTGCGGTGACGTTACGGACATCAAGGTCATTCACTCAGACCGCTACCTGTATGAATCACTTTAATTGTAAAAATTACTATATTAGATTTATTGTTAACGCTTAAAACTATTCCTGTGCCATTCTTGAGGTCTCAAGGCGTTTATAAACGAAAGTGAGGCCATGGCTCTGCGTATATGCTTTAAAGAGAAATATCACAAGCATGCTGTATATAGGGTCCTCAGGACTGAGATTGAGAAACACTGACTTGTATCATCCTGGACATAAAACTAGGTATATTGCTTAGTAATGCTGAAAATGTACATGTTGCTCTTAACATATATTATAGTTCATCATCTGTCTTGTAGAATGACTTGGAGCAGGTGCTGCGTCAGATCGGCGATAAGGACCAGAAGATCCAGAATCTGGAGGCCCTGCTGCAGAAAAGCAAAGCCAGCCTAAGCCAACTGGAAGCTGAAAGAGAAGACCTTTGTGCCAAGATCCAGGCAGGAGAGGGGGAAGCTGCTTTACTTAACCAACTTCAGGAAAAGAACCACACCCTACAGGAGCAGGTACAGGAGACACACTTGTACATACATATATAGAACATGGCTAAATAAAGCTTCACTGTGCTCTGTATCTTTTTTTTTGGGGGGGGTACCCTATCTTTCTGTTCTCCTATAGATAAGTCAGCTGACGGAAAAACTGAAAAACCAGTCAGAGAGTAATAAACAAGCCCGAGAGAACCTCCATGAGCAGTTACAAGAGCAGAAGAGCCAGCTGCGCTCAGCACAGGACCGCTGCCAGTCCCTGGAGAGTAACATAACAGACCTCACTGCCCAACTCACCCAGAACAAGGAGAGACTTGCCCAGCTCGACACCCAGGTGTGTTATGATGTTAAAAAAAAAAAGTGCAATGATAAATGTATAAGATTTTTACGGAAGCCGCGAGAGGCCCTTCATATAATCCTTTTTTTTATTCACCTTGTTATCCCGAGATAACGACATCATTAATTCAGGATCTCGAGAAAACAACAGAACTAATTCAAGATCTCGAGAAAACAAAACCGTTATTCCGAGATCTCGAGAAAACAAAACAATTATTTCATGATCTCGAGTAAACAGCTGAGAAATGGTTCATTCAGGGGCGCCAAGAGACTTGTGATATGCTGACTTTGGGGCTATTTCTCATTCTGTATAGACGCAACTTTGGTCATTAGAATGTCTGGAATAATCGATCACCTAATAAGGCAATATTTTGATCAGGGGTTGACACAGGGAGAGATTGCATTAAGTCTTTTAATAAGGGATAATTTCAAAATTAGTCCGCGGCACCTCTGCAGAACTCTGACTCACGGGGGGGGGCAGCTCTGCTAGAAATCTCAGCTGTTTTCTCGAGATCATGAAATAATTTTGTTTTTTCGAGATCACGGAATAATTCTTTTGTTTTCTCAAGATCTCGAATTAGTTGTGTTGTTTTCTCGACATCCTGAATTAATTATGTCGTTATCTCGGGATAACAAGGTGAATAAAAAAAGATTATATGAAGGGCCTCTCGCGGCTTCCGTAGATTTTGTTGGAACTATAGCTTATAAAATAATCATGTGAAATAATGATGGATGTTTAATTACTAGATAAAGGCGAAAACAGAGATGCTGCTGTCAGCTGAAGCAGCAAAAACTGCCCAGAGAGCAGATCTAGAGAGCCATCTTGAAACAGCCCAGCATGCATTGCAAGACAAGCAGCAGGTAAATAACTAATAATCTACCTTTGTGCTAATACAAACTAGGGATGTTAACTGATGACCGTTTGACCGGTGGTTGACCGAATCAACGTCAACCGGTTAAATTTTTTTTGGTTGTCGGTGAAAAAAAAATCAATCGTTTTGAAGCTGCTGATTTTGGAGCGGAGAACCTGGAATTCTGTATTGTAAATGCTTGGGCCATGCCATGCGGTGTAAGGACGACAGCTGACAAATCAGAAACACCCATTCAGTCATGTCCCGCCCCAGTTAAAGACAGCTGACAAATCAGAAACACCCATTCAGTCATGTCCCGCCCCAGTTAAAGACAGCTGACAAATCAGAAACACCCATTCAGTCATGTCCCGCCCCAGTTAAAGACAGCTGACAAATCAGAAACACCCATTCAGTCATGTCCCGCCCCAGTTAAAGACAGCTGACAAATCAGAAACACCCATTCAGTCATGTCCCGCCCCAGTTAAAGACAGCTGACAAATCAGAAACACCCATTCAGTCATGTCCCGCCCTCCCGCCCCAGTTAAAGACAGCTGACAAATCAGAAACACCCATTCAGTCATGTCCCGCCCCAGTTAAAGACAGCTGACAAATCAGAAACACCCATTCAGTCATGTCCCGCCCCAGTTAAAGACAGCTGACAAATCAGAAACACCCATTCAGTCATGTCCCGCCCCAGTTGAACAGAGCTGCCACTTGGCGAAAGAAGAAAGTGTAGACACAGGCTTTTTAGCTCACAAATTACTATTTTATTTTTTTTTTTTTTAATTATTATTAGAAGGCACATGGAGTTTAGTCCTGCCTTGGCCAGTGCATATTTGAAAGTATGTTTCGGTCTGTAGCCAACAATGCATGTTATTGCAGATCATATCTCTCCACACAAACTAAAGGCGCAGATGCCGACTTTTTCACGGCTTTTTCATGGACTGTAACGGCATTTGCTTATGTAGTAATTTTAATACAGAATTTACTCTGATGAAATTATTCAGACACTCCAAGGCCCCCCCCCCCCCCCCCCCCCCCCCGCCCCTAAAAAAAATCGGATCTGCACGAGCCGTGAAAAAGGCGCGCTGTTTGCATCCCTGTTTAAACTCATAGGTTAACCGACTTTAACCGGCTAATGAGGCTCGGTGGTCGGCCAAGATTTTTTTTTTTTAGTTTTCGCCATCCCTAATACAAACTCCATCGATGATAATAATTTATGACTGTTTAGTATTATTGGTGGGTTGTATTACCCTTTGTACATTTATCCTTGAGTTTAAAAACATAGGTAGTATTAATGCCGTGTGCTTGTGTGTAGGAGGTGAGTAAGGCTCAGGCTCAACTCGAGGAACAAGGCCATCGGCTGCAGGAGAAGCAGGAGCAGTGTTTGCAACTAGAGGCCATTCTGAAGGAGATCAGAGAGAAGCTGCTGACTGCGGAGCAGACGACTGACACCCTAGAGAGCCAGGCTAAGGTCAGCAGTACACACCGGGTCTAATCATTCCCATGAGTACCTTCATCTAGCAGGTTTTCTATTCTTTGCTGGAACTGAGAATTCCCCTGCTACTATCTGTTCCCTGCTAGCTCAAGCCATAGTTTTATTTCCACATTTTGGGCATAAATTCTCGTCACAGCGTGTTCATGTACTTATATGTATGTGTGGCAGAAAGCAGAAGCTGAGTTAGCGGAGCTGCGCTCGGGTAAGGAACAAGCGCAGAAGGCGCAGCAGAGACAGCAGCAGCAGCTTAGTGAGCTGGAGAAGAGGAATAAGGAGCTCAGTCGCCAGCTGGACACTGAAAAAGAAGGGTAGGCCTTTCACCTTTCAAGCAAAGCTAAATGTGTTCCTGTCTTTGAAGAGTGATACGAAGGGAGGACGGTGAAAAGAAGTGTGACTTAATTAATCAAGCTTCATCGAAAGTCATGTTATATTGACAAATGTAAATGGTTGAGATTTAGGTAATGAAAATGATTTTATTTCATAAGAGCATGCACATGGTAGGTTTCTGTCTGTTTTTAAATTTTCAGATCATTGATTTTGTTTTAAATCTCAAATCCAGTCTGCTATTACTCACAGCTATGTGAGAAAAGACTTCCTGTATGATTAGAAAACACACGTTTTCTTACTTTGTGATCTGTGGTGTCAATCAGAGCCAGAGTAACACAACACTTGTGCGCTTGTATTATTATATCTTCTATTACTCAACCTGCACAAGTGCACTGCAAATAAACTAGACGGGAGTGAATTGGGATGATTATGGTTCTGAGTCGTGTTACAGTTAAAATGTGAAGTTTCATTTCTTGAAAACAAACGATATGAACACCATGAGACAAACGGTGTGTGCACAGTCCACTCTCAGCACAAATTGATCATAAAAGGTTATTAAGTATTTGGAGCTTTGACCAGGTCCTTCCCATGATAATTTGTCATATTTTTTTAACCAACCATTTCATCATGAATGAAACCATTTTCTTTTGTAATGATCAACCCTGATTTCCAGAAAATGGGTTGCTTGTAGCCTGGCAAGCCAGACTAAATGTGAATATTTAGTCTGGCCTCGCTCGTAGACATTTCCGAAGGGTGGGGGTGGAACAACCCGCTGTCTTTCAAACTGTCTCTGTGCATATAGGCCAACGCTCTGACCAATCAGCGCAACAGTGACTGTGACGTAGTCAGAGCGACAGAAAACAGTGGGGGAGGCCTTGAAATAAGTAATTTTTCAAAATGCGTATTAATTAATAAACAGGTTCTAGATATTAAGAAGTTTGGAGATAATGACCACAAGTTTGGAGTCTGTACCACATACTTGACATACACTCTTATTTTTTTTTTTCAAGTGTTTGCTTAAACTGTTTTTGAGAGTTTTTATTTAGTGGTGTTTGGTGAAATAATTTCCCTTAAATTTAAAATGACGGGAAAATAAGAGACGATCAAAAAGTAATGTTTCAAAGCTGTTTATTAACTCTTCGTACTGCACAAACTAGCCCCATCCTTTTGGCTACGAGCGGAGCCAGCTGGTAGATCAGACTTTTGCCATAGCCGGTCGGCAAAACAGCGAAAACGTCCTTCTTGAAAAGGAATGAGTGGAGAGCCTCTTCCTGCTCATGTTTCAACGAAAACTCCAAGTCTAATTCTTCTAAAACTGATTCCAAAGCGGAGTCAAACGTGTGCTGTTCACTAGCCCGTAGCCATCTTTCCTGTTGCGCTTTCTCCAGCGTCGCGCAGCTTTGTCGTCACTCCTGCAAAAGCCCGCCCAAAGAATCCAAACAAAAACCTTGCGTTGTGATTGGCGGGCACGATTTGATGCCCGGGGTGTTTTGTTTATATGGTGCGAGGCTAGACCCACTCGCAGGCAAAAATATTTTTGGCCGCTAGGCGGGTGGGTCTAGTTTACTAGGCTAGGTTGCTTGGGCTTTTTATCCCCCGCTGGCCAAAAGGCCTGAAGGGGGATTACGTCATGGCGATTTCCGTCCGTCCCTGGAAAGGTACCTACTCACCTTCTGAAATCAACTCCTCTCACAATTTTTGGAGGAATTTCACCAAATTTGGCAGGATTCTTTGTTGTATGTCGGTAATACGCATATTGTAATTTCGTTAAATTCGGTCACATTTTATCAGAGTTGCAGCCCTTGATTAACAAAATTATACTCTTGACAATTTCATGTGTGTTTTTCCTTCTGAAATCAACTCCTCTCACAATTTGTGGAGGAATTTCATGAAACTTGGCCTAAGGCATTGTTGTATGTCGGTAATACACATATTGTTTTGTTCAATTCGGTCGCATTTTACCAGAGTTGTGGCCCGTGATTAACAACCTTGTCCTTTCACAATTTCATGAAGGTGTGCTTGCCTTCTGACGTCAACTCCTCTCTCAATTTTTGGATGGATTTCTCGAAGCCTGGCAAAAGGCCTTGTTACAGTATATGACAGTAATACGCATATTGCGACTTAATTTTGTTTGTGAAAATTTTCCCAGAGTTTTGACCCTCGATTAAATAACTTGTACTTTTGACAATTTCATGAGGGTGTAGGTTCTTCTGAAATCGACTCCTCTCACAATTTGTGGAGGAATTTCACCAGACTTGGCAAAAGGCTTTGTTATATGACAGTAATACGCATATTGAAATTTCATTTAATTTGGGCAAATTTTACCAGAGTTATGCCCTTAATTATTAACAAACTTTGGCAATTTCTTCAAGGTGTGTTTGCGTTCTGAAATCAACTTCCCCCACAATGTTTATCCCCCGCTGGCCGAAAGGCCCGAAGGGGATTATGTTGTGGCGATGTCCATCCATCCGTCCGTCCCGGGAAGGGTACTCACCTTCTGAAATCAACTCCTCTCACAATTTTTGGAGGAATTTCACGAAACTTAACCAGGATTCTTTGTTATATGTCAGTAATACGTATATTGCAATTTCGTTCAATTCAGTCGCATTTTACCAGAGTTACGGCCGAGTTGCCAGCGGGGGATACTGTGCTCTCAGAGCACTCTTGTTTATTCAGTGTTTGAGCTGTGCAACAAGGTGTCTCTTCATGCTTCTCTCAGAGCTGCAACTCTGCAGGAGGAGCTGCAGAAGAAGAGCTCAGCTTTGGGAGGTGCACAAAAGCATGTGGAGAAGTTGGAGCAGGAGCAGAGTGACCTTAAGGCAAGACTAGAGAAACTCACTGAGGAAGGACGCATGCAAAAGGTGGAGCTGGAGAAGACGCTACAAGGGATGAGCACAGAGCACCAAAAAACCCAGCAGGAGAGAGACGCACAGGCTAAAGAGCTGCAGAAGGTGAAAGAGGCTCTAAGTAAGGCTTTCACATCCCTGAAGGAGTGTCAGACCCAGCTGGAGAAAGAGAAGAGGAGCAGTATAGCAGCTCTGGACGAGAAGGTGGGTTCTGGTGTGTTGGTTTTCCTTCAGAAGAACTCACGGGCCCCCAGTTATCCAAGATGCACAATGTAGGATTTATCAAAACAAAGTTTCCAGGCAAATAAAATGAAAATAAAATTTAATATAATTACTAACACATTTGTGCTTGCGCACAATTCTTGCTTCACTGAGCGTTGTCACACATCATGCCATGGATAGTGTGTGTTTTAAGGCCAGAAGCAATTTTCTTAGCGTTCTAAGTGGTTTACCACAGCTAATAAATTTTGCCCATCGGTTGTGACTCATGCTTGTAGCTGAAGTTGGCGAGGGAAACAAAGCAACAATTATGCATGTCCAGTTGCTTATAACATTTGGGGTTTGGCTACAGGTCCTTTTCAGAGGGAGAAATTGGAAATAAAATGGGTTTTTCCCATCCATCATTGAGTAGGAATATACCCACAGTTTTGGATATAATTCCTCTTGGCCCAAACTCTCCGTCACTGCTACAATGATGTAGAACAGACCAGGTTCTACCAGAACAGGCATTCCACACAATGGCTGGTTTTCCCAACGTCATTAGCTTGAACACGTTCTTTTTGTGGTTAAATTGCCATCATAAAATGAATTAATATAAATGCCAGGGTTTGTATTCCGTTAATGTACAGCTGACATATAGTGAACGTTTGTTAACACGTTCATTACATTAAAAATGAAATAAACACTGATCAGTATCGGAATCTCAGGGAAAAAAAAAAAATCTCGTTTGCCTGTTTCCCAGTGACACTAAATGTCCGAGTTCTTTTTTAGGTACCGTTTGAAGGGATGTCTACAGGTCATATATGGTTAATTGTCGTCATGTCTGTATTTATTTAAACAGTGACATGCATACTCACAGTTGCTTACACTTGTGTGTATGACCTGTGAAGGCTTTTTTTTTTAAATAAATGAATCCCAATTTGGGCGGCACGGTGGTGTAGTGGTTAGCGCTGTCGCCTCACAGCAAGAAGGTCCGGGTTCGAGCCCCGTGGCCGGCGAGGGCCTTTCTGTGCGGAGTTTGCATGTTCTCCCCGTGTCCGCGTGGGTTTCCTCCGGGTGCTCCGGTTTCCCCCACAGTCCAAAGACATGCAGGTTAGGTTAACTGGTGACTCTAAATTGACCGTAGGTGTGAATGTGAGTGTGAATGGTTGTCTGTGTCTATGTGTTCAGCCCTGTGATGACCTGGCGACTTGTCCAGGGTGTACCCCGCCTTTCGCCCGTAGTCAGCTGGGATAGGCTCCAGCTTGCCTGCGACCCTGTAGAACAGGATAAAGCAGCTACAGATAATGAGATGAGATGAATCCCAATTTTGAAACTTTTCCACACAATGTTGATAAAGGAGGCCCTTTGTGCATATAACAATTATTTGTTACATGTTGAATGCAGTGACTGTTCAAGCTACTGTGCAGATTTTTTTTTATATTAATGTTATGTATTAACATTAATATATTAAGGTTATAACATGAAACTTTCTTTTAGTTATGTGTTATGTCTCATCTCATCTCATTATCTGTAGCCACTTTATCCTGTCCTACAGGGTCGCAGGCAAGCTGGAGCCTATCCCAGCTGACTACGGGTGAAAGGCGGGGTACACCCTGGACAAGTCGCCAGGTCATCACAGGGCTGACACATAGACACAGACAACCATTCACACTCACATTCACACCTACGGTCAATTTAGAGTCACCAGTTAACCTAACCTGCATGTCTTTGGACTGTGGGGGAAACCGGAGCACCCGGAGGAAACCCACGCGGACACGGGGAGAACATGCAAACCCCGCACAGAAAGGCCCTCGCCAGCCACGGGGCTCGAACCCGGACCTTCTTGCTGTGAGGCAACAGCGCTAACCACTACACCACCGTGCCGCCCCCTTTTAGTTATGTGGAGCATTATTTTAGAATTTATGAGCACGTAACTAAACATGGGCAGGTTATCAGTAGAAATATGACTGCAGTGTAAACAGACAGTAAAACAAGTGATCTGGAACTATAATCTTTCTCGTTTTGTTGAGGTAAACACTATTTCTCTCTTCTAGGAGAAAGCTCACCAGAAGGCCCAGCAGGAGCTTCATAAGAGTGTCGAAGCAACAGTTAAAGAACTGAGCACAGTCAAAGCTCAGCTGGGGAAAATGGCAGAGGTGAGAAGATGCAGTATCAAACGGTATTTTATACTCATTAATACCTGGAGCACAACTTTTTCATTAACTTGAGTGGAATTGGATTAGGCGGAGAAGGGGCTTCAGGCACAGCTGAAAGAGCTGAGTGCCCAATTGAAGCAGTCTCAGGATGCACTGAAGGAGAAGGAGAAGGACAACCAGCAGATCCAAACACAGCTAAAGACAGCCCAAGGATCCTTCAATGAGGAAGTGAAAAAACTCCAGAGCCAAGTGGCAGGCCTGCAGACCGCTCAGACAAAGAAGGCATGTGCTGTTAGCATCATATGCATTCGATGATGATGTACAATTCGTCATTTCTGCCACCTGGAGCGTTTTTCAGCAGTGGTGTCACTCCAGTAACTTGCATCCATTAAAACAGCTAATCTGAAAATCGTTTAAAGCTTGAATAAGCTGTGTCTTAGAATAACAGAGGTTGTGTGTTGATGTAGGTGGAGGAGTTGACTAAGCTGAAGGAGCAGATGACTGTGCTGTCTGAACAGCTGGGTTCAGAGAAAAGCCGCAGTGCAGAGCTGCAGAAAACCTGTGACAGCACCAAGGAGAGCTTGGCCAAACTCCAGTCTGACTATTATGGCAAGGAATCTGAAGTCTCTGCTCTGCGCCAGGACCTCAAGGTTAGTGTGTGTGAAACATTCACACTGTAGTAGATGCAATCAGCAGTTTGTAACAGCACAGTATTTTTAAAATGGACATCTATACAAAACAAGAAGTGGCACAACAGAATTTGTGGTTCTAGTTTATTACATTTTTAACAATTTCAATCCACCATCGATGAAAATACGGCAAGGTGAAAATAACGTAGTCATCAACTCCCTGAAAACGCACCCTGTATGATCTGTTATTTTGTGTGTACAATGTTTTTACATTGAATGATGCGGTTCGTGCAGACCAGGGGTGCCAGGTTGAAATTGGTCAGGGGGCCAGATTGTTTTCAAGTGGGACCTCAGGGGGCCGCATTACCGGCGTGACAAGACCAAACACTAAACAAATAGACATACTATTTGATATCATTTATGAATATAAATATTATTTATAAATGTTTGTTTTTTTAAATAATAAAAAACCAACAAAATGGACAAGGACACATAAAAACACAACTAAACTGTAAATTACTTTGATCAGATTTATTGACAACTTGCACATAAAACCATGTCAATACACAGGCCTAATTAGGCCAATTAAAAAAGATGGCCCTAAGTAGCCCTAAAGAAGTCAAAAGATGTGCCAAGGTTAAGTACTCCACCAACAGGCCAAGTGACTAAATATTCACTAGAACTTAATAACAAAAAGACATAAATAACAGATGGTACATTAACTTAAACAACTCCCACAAACTCCCACTCCCACAAACATACCCTCCCAATCATTACTTCACAGCACTATGTTACATGGGCAGACAAGCCAGCTACATTTTACATGTCAAAGCCAGAAGCCTTTTATTTTTCACCAGCTTGTCCACATTGGGGGACAGGCTCTGGGCCGTGGCTATTTTCATGACATCATTGAGATGTCCATGTGTCATACGATTGCGCATTTTCGATTTATTAATATTCATAACTGAAAATGCCTGCTCACATAAATATGTTGTCCCAAACATACAGAGTATTTTACCTGCAAATGCAGTGACAGTCGGGTACTCAGGTGGCAACGATTGGTAGAATGATTCAATACCAACAGATTTGTACATGTCCTTCAACCGCGTGCAGCATTGCAAGTCTATCAGTTCCATTTGCATCGCCTCGGGGACCTCAGAAGCATCCGTGGTGAATGGAGAGCCAAAAAACGCAAAGTCCTTTTCCAGTTCAGTGAAAACCGTGAATCGATTGGCAAACTCGTGCATGAGACCGGAAAGCAAGTTTGCATACTTGTCCATGCTCTGATGACTGACAGACAGAGATTTCAAACAGGGGAAGTGGGCTGCATTGCGCTGACAGAGCTGTGCCTTCCATAACGCAAGTTTACGTTGAAACGCACGGACACCGTCGTAATACTCGGTAACGAGTTTGTTGCGACCTTGCATATTAACATTCAATAAGTTCAGGTGTTCGGTAATGTCCACTAAAAAGGCAAGGTCCCTGGTCCATTCGGTGTCGTCCAATTCCTCCACAGGCTTCCCTTTAGCCTGCATGAACTCGGCTATCTCTTTGCGCAATTTGTAGAACCGTTTGAGCACTGCGCCTCGGCTCAACCAACGCACATCGGTGTGATAGGGAAGGCCCTGGTGGATGTCATTTTCAGATAAAAATGCATCGAATTGCCGGTGGTTGAGCCCTCTCGCTCTGATAAAATTGACAGTGGCAGTATAATTTAAAATTTAAACAGTCTGTGGCGCGAATTGGACCGATGCAAATGGCAGGGCCATCAGGCAAATCTCCGCCTCTGACGTCAATGCGATCGGCAGTGAAAGACAGGTAATTGTTCTGTAATAATTGTTCAATGGGGTGCGGCAGACATTGATGGCTCTCTGCCGGCCGAACGATTAGAGGGCCATCAGCAAGGGGGCCGGATTAGATGTTCATTCGGGCCGGATCCGGTCCGCGGGCCGCCACCATGGCACCAGTGGTGCAGACAATAGACCCCTTTCACTGACGTCACCTGAAACCGGAAGTAAACAGACCCTGCGCCATTTTGGAAGACCAACAAACTTGTGATTAGGGGAAAATAACGGCAGCGGTATGTGAACCCACAAGAATAAAGTGGAGTGGCAAACGACTTAAACAAACAAATCTGAGCTGTTTTATTTATGATTTATTGGCCCAACAGTAGACTTGAAAGAAACCTGTGTGAGACTTGGCAAAAAACTGTGGATATAATGGATAAGTCTGTGCATGATCTGCGGACACTTTGAGGTAAGCAAACGCAAGAAATTCAGATTTAAAACATGCTAAATTGGCCCCACGTTGATAACTGTATGAGGAGCAAGCCTCCCAGACTTCTACAATTTAATAATAATAATAATTTAGGATGGTTTGGGGCTTGCTCGCTGCTGCCAGGTTGGTTGTTGAGTAGCCTGACTTTTTTTTTTTTCTTGCGTGTGGTATCATTGTTGACGCGAGGTTGTTTTTTGAACATGCCAATGCGGACACGATTTCCCCTGATGAGTTATGACTTCAGACGCGATGCGTGTGTGGAGTCTGCGTGATATGTGCGTAAGATAGGCTTCTCATGTGTTTGGAGATCCACGCTCCGAGACAAGCGCAAGTGCACACACCCCCAAGGGAAAAAAAGGGACCCCCCCGAAAATATCGGCATAGTTCGAACACTGAGTGTAGGCACTGGGTGTAAACAACAAATAGTTTACAATGTCTGGGTAGCAAACAGATGGCAGAATTGGTGTCCGGTCCTCCTTATGTTTCCATTCTCCCTTGCCGCGAGTCTTATCATATGGGTCAAACCCATCAATCACAGCGAGTTTCTCCACATACCGTGCCCTTTCTGCAGCTGGTAATGTACTCACATAACCAGAATTATCATCCATCGTGTCACTTTACTCTCGCTCGTACTTTGTTTTATATTGTGAGTGCATGTACTTGGTCTTCCAATATGGCGCCTAACAAAATCTCGCGGCGCGGTGACGTCATGTGATCTTAGCCCCACCCCCAGTGTGATATTTAGTTTCTCTTTTGAGCAGACAAAAAATTATACAACTGTAACCTTTGGTACCGAACCACTGGCCGGTGGTCCAAAAAAGTACAGTTTAAGTTTTGTGAATACCAAATGTTCCAGTACATTGTAGAGTGGGAAACGAAGCTTACAATTCAGCAGTGACGCAGCTTGTGATGTATAGGTACGTGAGGAAAAGCTAGCTCTGACTCAGGAGGAACTGGTGGCCAGCACCAACCAGCTGAACAGTCGCGAGGTCCAAATCCAGGAGTTAAAAACAGAACATGCAGCACTGAAGAAAGACTTAAAGAAGAGGGACGAGAAGCTCAAACAGCAGGAGGAGGCTCTCCGAGAACTACAGAAGCAGCAGGTACTGCCAGCAGGCCCTTCATTGTAAGCCTGAGCAGAAAAACTTTTAGATACATTGTTCACCTCCGTTAATCACGACTCATTCCGTGTGTGTGTCTGTGTGAGCAGGAGCTGATGCAGGAGGAGCTAAAGAAGGAGCGTTCTCGGGTGGAGGAGATGAAGGAGGCTCAGAGTGGGCTAGAGAAAGAACGGAACAGGCTAAACGCTGAACTCAAAGCTCTGGCAGAAAAGAGTGAGAAGGTCAGTTACTGAGCCATCCTTCCCCCAGTGCTATGTTGTTATCCATGAAATAATGTGATATATAAAAATAATAAATTAGTAGACCTTTGTTTGATTATATGTAAAACATTACACAAGGTGTAAAATGGCTTTGGACTGCAAGTGTTAATTCTTAGGCTTTGATTATTTATTTGAAACAATCTGAATATTCATAATCGTTCTGGTATTGGATCTTGTTAAAGGTCCCATGGCATGGTGGTTTGTTGATGCTTTAAACGGGCTCGTGGAGGTTTCCGGATGTTATATCCGCAGCCTTTCTCGAAATGAACCCTCGGTACGTAGATATAGCCTCCTGGGAGAAAGCCCCATTTCAGCGCTTTTCCCAGTGCGTCGTTTTGCTAATGAGAAGCAGGAGGCGGGGAAGGGTAGACGGTGGGGGCGTGCCATGGGGGAGGGGGAGGGGCTGCCGTCTGCCTCCCAAGCCGGCCGAGAGCGCTCCTCGTCGGGCACAGCCAGGCGGGCGAATGCCCTGGTCCGTCCGCCCTGTCTAAAAAAAATGGTACAACTCGAGCCCATGGTAAAACTGGGACTTTGTCATTTTTTCCCGCCTGAGGCCCATGGTAAAACTGAGCAGTGGGACTTTGTCATTTTTTTCCGCATGAGGCCCATGGTAAAACTGCACTTCCAGGAGGGGCTGCCGTCTGCCTCCCAAGCCGTCCGAGAGCGCTCCTCGTCGGGCACGGCCAGGCGGGCGAATGCCCTGGTCCGTCCGCCCTGTCTAAAAAAAAAAAAAAAAAATGGTACAACTCAAGCCCATGTACCTGGCTAACTGCAGGAAGCGGTTAGCTGCACAGCTAATGTAGCCATTGCTAGGCTAACGCACCGATTTTAAAACACGGCAAAACGACCAGTTATACACTTACTTGTTCGGTGTTTGTGGCTGATGCGGCAGGGATGCTTGGTACAGACCCAGGCTTCAGTGACAGTTGATGTGCAAAACCTGCCCTGTACTGTCCCAAGTTGTGGAAACATTCATCAGGAAAATGCTTCCGACAAACATACACCGTCTTAGGTAGACTCGACGGCGTATTATTGAAGTAAATAAAATTAAGCCACTGCGTCTTCAGGGGCTCTCCCGTCGGCAGTAAAAACGGACTCCTTTGTGTGTCGTCACATCCATGTACAGCGCAATTTCCATGATGTGTCTTCTATGGGCTCCTCACTACAAAATGTAGTCATGTGTTCTGCGCATGCGCAATAGGCTTCGTGCATGCGCAGTAGGCTTGGTAGGACAAACAGCAACTTTTGAGCTGGGCGGGCAATCCATACAGTGGGTGGGAATCCAGAGGGGGGGCGTGGGGATCATCTCCCTTGCTGACGTAGGCAAGGAAAGAGTTTATCAACGCGCCGTTTTGACGCGCCATTCTCAAAATGTTGGGCATAGTTTGGTTTACACATTATGAAATATCTAGCCACTGGGGTGACTTAAGAAGGTCAGAGGAACTCATTTTAACGTTAAAAAACCTCAGAAAGTGAAAATTTCATGCCATGGGACCTTTAAGACGTTTATTTGAGGTGTATAACCAAAAAGTTCTCTTGCACCTCTCAGTTCCAAGCCCTCCTTATTTCTTGGCAGATTACTGTTCGTAGAGATGCTATGAAAATCACAGTTAACAGTAATCCCTCCAGGAAGTAATTATCTAGAATTATATTGATTATCTGATGCAGGCTAGTTTGCTTATATGTGTGTGTGTGTGTGTGTGTGTGTGTGTGTGTGTGTAGGAACTAAAGGACCTGCAGGCAGCGAAACAGCTCTTGCTTCAGCAGAAAGTAGATCTACAGGGCCGAGTGGAAGCGATCCAGGCAACGCTCGAGCAGGAAAAGAAAGCGCATCAGAACACCCGCGAGTCCATCACACAATCACAACAGCAGCACAAAGCAGAGACTGAAAAGCTGCATAAACAACTGGTACACACATTTGTTTCGAGTAGATTTGGAGCTTGGGTGGGGCAGTGGTTAGCACTGCCGCCTCACAGCAAGAAGGTTCCAGGTTTGAACCTCACAGCCGACGGGGGCCTTTCTGTGTGAAGTTTGCATGTTCTCCTCATGTCTGCATGGGTTTCCTCCGTCTAAAGACGTGCAGTTAGGTTAACTGGCTACTCTAAATTGCGCATAATAATAAATAAATTGCCCGTAATATAATAATCCAGTAGAAGCTTATCAGAGCAGCCACGTCACTGCAGTGATATACCGTACCAGATAGATTTGATGACAGGTTTACAGTATGAATATTATCAGTTAGAAAATAATAAATATAATACATGGGTCTCAGAGGGTCTGGCTAACATAGATTTAGTATGGATGTATGATGTAATTGCATAAATCACAACCTGAAGGATTTCTTCGTATGTTCAAAATATTTCTGGTTGTATTTTACAGTGATGCCTGAGATTGGTCAGATTTGCTTTTGAAGTGTGCAAAGTACAGGTTTAGTGTTCAGTGGTGTTTAAAGATGTAAAAAGCTCAGTGTCCAAACATGGAAGAAGGTTTATAAGAGTTCGTACTCAGTTTTCACTAACTGTACCTTTTTAAACCAAGCACCCCCCCCCCCGAAAGGCCTGAAGGGGGATTATGTCATGGCGATGTCTGTCCGTCCGTCCCGGGAAGGGTACTCTCCTTCTGAAATCAACTCCTCTCTCAATTTTTGGAGGAGTTTCACAAAACTTGGCAGGATTCTTTGTGATATGTCGGTAATACACTTTTGTTAAATTGGGTCACATTTTACCAGAGTTACAGCCCTTGATTTAACAAAATTATAATTTGACAATTTCATGAGTGTGTTTTCCTTCTGAAATCAACTTCTCTCACAATTTCTGGAGGAATTTCACAAAACTTGGTAAAAGGCTTTGTCATATGATCGTTATACACACACTGAAATTTCATTTAATTTGGGCAAATTTTACCAGGGGGCGGCACGGTGGTGTAGTGGTTAGCGCTGTCGCCTCACAGCAAGAAGGTCCGGGTTCGAGCCCCGGGGCCGGCGAGGGCCTTTCTGTGCGGGGTTTGTATGTTCTCCCCGTGTCCGTGTGGGTTTCCTTCGGGTGCTCCAGTTTCCCCCACAGTCCAAAGACATGCAGGTTAGGTTAACTGGTGACTCTAAATTGACCGTAGGTGTGAATGTGAGTGTGAATGGTTGTCTGTGTCTGTGTCAGCCCTGTGATGACCTGGCGACTTGTCCAGGGTGTACCCCGCCTTTCGCCCGTAGTCAGCTGGGATAGGCTCCAGCTTGCCTGCGACCCTGTAGAACAGGATAAAGCGGCTAGAGACAATGAGATGAGATGAAATTTTACCAGAGTTTATGCCCTTGATTATTAACACACTTGTACTTTGGCAATTTCATCAAGGCGTGCTTGCTTTCAGAAATCGACTTCCCTCACAATGTTTATCCCCCGCTGGCCGAAAGGCCCGAAGAGGAATTATGTCATGGCGATATCCGTCCGTCCATCCCAGGAAGGGTACTCGCCTTCTGAAATCAACTCCTCTCACAATTTTTGGAAGAATTTCACAAAACTTGACAGGTTTCTTTGTTATATGTCAGTAATACGCATGTTGTAATTTCGTTCAATTCAGTCGCATTTTACCAGAATTATGGCACAGTTGCCAGCGGGGGATATTGTGCTCTCCGAGCACTCTTGTTTATTTTTGGCAAAGGGTTATTTGGGCACCGTGAAAATAGTTGCTTGAATAATATCACAGCATACGCACAGTTTGCTGCTACTCCAGTGTTACACTCTCTCTCTCTCTTTCTCTCTCTGTCTCTGTCTTTTTCTCCAGACATTGGAAGCGAAGGCTAAAGAGGAGGTGGAGAAGCGGAAGGAAGAGGCTGAGGCAAAACTCACGATGCAGGTTTCTGCGCTTAATGAGAATGTTGCCACATTGAAGCGGGAGTGGCAGAGCAGTCAGCGACGTGTGAGCGAGCTGGAGAAACAGATAGATGAATTGCGTGGAGAGATAGCTGTGCTTGAGGCCACTGTGCAGAACAACCAAGATGAGAGACGTGCCTTGCTTGAGAGGTTAGGAATGGTCGATCTACTTTTTTTTTTTTAATCTCCCTTCCTGCCCTGCTTTAAATGCTCGCTCGCTCGCTCGCTCACTCACTCACTCCCACTCACTCTCTCGCTGTGTTTCATGGTGCTGCACTCTAGGTGTGTGAAGGATGAGGGCGAGATAGAGAAGTTACAAGCCAAAGTGGTGGAGATGAGGAGAAAACTAGACGACACCACAGCAGCTATGCAGGAGCTGGGCCGAGAAAATCAGTCCTTACAGGTCTGTCTTATACACCCACACGCTGCATATCACCCACCCACCCACAGTCACATGAAAGTGAAAACCTCCTGCTCCGTTTGCTTTTTCTGGTGGGTCTTGATGCACGGCTCTGATGGATTTTTTTTTTTTATGGCGCTTAAACAGCCTTGCTTACAAGTCAGACGTCTTTCTTACAGGCATTTGAGTTTGTAACATCATAAAATAAGTTGTGTGTTTGTTTTAATAAATAAATGCTCACTCAGTATTGAAATTCCGAAGTTAATTTATTATTATTATTTTATTTTATTTTTTTGCAGAAATTCAAACATTGTCTGGCATAGTTTTTAAAAGTTCATATGCAGTAGCCTCATGCAGTAGAGCTTGTGTTCACAACTCATCTTGTCACCAGTCACATTATTATAATTATTAGTAAACCTCAGGCTTTCACACAATACAATACACATTTGATTCATAAGGTAATGACTTGACAATTAAGAACACCTATGAATCTGCTGTGCCTTCTGGTCCATTCTCAGCTAATAAATTACGAACCATTTCCCTGTAAAATACTTGCAAAATATGTATGAAATTTCCCTCCAGATGTGTGTATGCTTGGCTTTCTCGGTCACCCTCTGTAATATGCTGCCTGGCTCAGTAACATAACTACATATGCTATGGTGTGGTCACGTGGTCCGGCTCAGCCAATTGGAGCGTGAAAATCAATCAACAAATATAACGTCGCTTCCAGTCATGCTCGACCCAAATCGGAGACAATTTGACATAATTGGATTTGCAGCCAGTTATGGGCAGTGGAGACGGTATAAATTGTTTGAATAGTGAAAGGCACGGGTTTTTTTATTTTTTTTTGGGGGGAGAGGGGTTCCTTCCTGGGATCAAGTAGCTGGCGCAAACCATCTGTGTAGGCGGTGAAAACCACCGGTTGCCGGCGCTTGTGGCCATCTCTGCAAGCCTATTAAACTATGAAGTTTAAAAATCAATTTAAAATATGAATTATATTTTATATACTGGCTATTAATTTTTTGATGATAATTATTTTACAGTTGTTGCACCAGTTAATTTCAAATATTATCTTTTAAGTTTATAGATCAGTCCAAAGCATTGGATCGTTACGCCTATAAATGTTAAGCTATGTTCCTCCCTCCCCCGAAAAGAAGCATGATTTCTGGGAAATGTTGATTTTAGGGTAGATGTATATATTTACAGTGGTGCTTGAAAGTTTGTGAACCCTTATAGAATTTTCTATATTTCTGCATAAATATGACCTAAAACATCATCAGATTTTCACACAAGTCCTAAAAGTAGATAAAGAGAACCCAGTTAAACAAATGAGACAAAAATCTACTTGGTCATTTATTTATTGAGGAAAATGATCCAATATTACATATCTGTGAGTGGGAAAAGTATGTGAACCTTTGCTTTCAGTATCTGGTGTGACCCCCTTGTGCAGCAATAACTGCAACTAAACGTTTGCGGTAACTGTTGATCAGTCCTGCACAACGACTTGGAGGAATTTTAGCCCATTCCTCCGTACAGAACAGCTTCAACTCTGGGATGTTGGTGGGTTTCCTCACATGAACTGCTCACTTCAGGTTTTTCCACAACATTGCTATTGGATTAAGGTCAGGACTTTGACTTGGCCATTCCAAAGCATTAACTTTATTCTTCTTTAACCATTCTTTGGTAGAGCGTCTTGTGTGCTTAGGGTCGTTGTCTTGCTGCATGACCCACCTTCTCTTGAGATTCAGTTCATGGACAGATGTCCTGACATTTTTCTTTAGAATTCGCTGGTATAATTCAGAATTCATTGTTCCATCAATGATGGCAAGCCGTCCTGGCCCAGATGCAGCAAAACAGGCCCAAACCATGATGCGACCACCACCATGTTTCACAAATGGGATAAGGTTCTTATGCTTGAATGCAGCGTTTTCCTTTCTCCAAACATAATGCTTCTCATTTAAAGCAAAAAGTTCTATTTTGGTCTCATCCGTCCAAAAAACATTTTTCCAATAGCCTTCTGGCTTGTCCACGTGATCTTTAGCAAACTGTAGACGAGCAGCAATGTTCTTTTTGGAGAGCAGTGGCTTTCTCCTTGCAACCCTGCCATGCACACCATTGTTCAGTGTTCTCCTGATAGTGGACTCATGAACATTAGCCAATGTGAGAGAGGCCTTCAGTTGCTTAGAAGTTATCCTGGGGTCCTTTGTGACCTCACTGACTATTACACGCCTTGCTCTTGGAGTGATCTTTGTTGGTCGACCACTCCTGGGGAGGGTAACAATGGTCTTGAATTTCCTCCATTTGTACACAATCTGTCTGACTGTGGATTGGTGGAGTCCAAACTCTTTAGAGATGGTTCTGTAACCTTTTCCAGCCTGATGAGCATCAACAACGCTTTTTCTGGGGTCCTCAGAAATCTCCTTTGTTCGTGCCATGATACACTTCCACAAACATGTGTTGTGAAGATCAGACTTTGATAGATCCCTGTTCTTTAAATAAAACAGGGTGCCCACTCACACCTGATTGTAATCCCATTGATTGAAAACACCTGACTCTAATTTCACCTTCAAATTAACTGCTAATCCTAGAAGTTCACATACTTTTGCCACTCACAGATACAGTATGTAATATTGAATCATTTTCCTCAATAAATAAATGACCAAGTAGATTTTTGTCTCATTTGTTTAACTGGGTTCTCTTTATCTACTTTTAGGACTTGTGTGAAAATCTGATGTTTTTGGTCATATTTATGCAGAAATGTAGAAAATTCTAAAGGGTTCACAAACTTTCAAGCACCACCGTATGTGCAAAGTCAGACGCATTTGTAGCACTGGATTCTACAGCTCTGAATGTGAGTGCAACCCCAATTAGTTTCTCTTCGGTGTCTACCAATCCAAGTGAGTGACTGATTGATTACTGTCTCCTACACACAGCTACATCAGTGTATGTTCCATCAAAAGTTAAATTTTGGTGAACTGTTTAACTGTGATGGAACATTTTTATGTTTTACACATGCATTGTTCTAATTAAAACCAATAGCAAAAGGTGTGCTGACCGATATCTAAACATTCTTGTGAAGCATAGCTCTCCTCTGTATGATATACATTTCAGATGGACTCGCTGCCTCATATCCTTTACTAAACATGCTCCAATTTTTATTTATTGTGATGGAGTTTGACCAGATTTTTGGTTGATTTTGGCATCTTTTGCAGTGGAGCCGTATTGTCCAGCATTTTATATAGTCTTTTTTTTTTTTTAGATGCACATCTGACTAGGGATGTTAACCGATGACCGTTTGACCGATGGTTGACTGAATCAACGTCAACCGGTTAATTTTTTTTTGGTTGTCGGTGAAAAAAAAAAATCAATCATTTTGGAGCGGAGAACCTGGAATTCTGTGTTTGTAAACGCTTGGGCCATGCCATGCGGTGTAAGGACGACAGCTGACAAATCAGAAACACCCATTCAGTCATGTCCCGCCCTCCCGCCCCAAAT
This sequence comes from Neoarius graeffei, assembly GCF_027579695.1. Taxonomy (NCBI): domain Eukaryota; kingdom Metazoa; phylum Chordata; class Actinopteri; order Siluriformes; family Ariidae; genus Neoarius; species Neoarius graeffei. The sequence continues at coordinate 48,940,558 of NC_083574.1, forward strand.
TAAAGACAGCTGACAAATCAGAAACACCCATTCAGTCATGTCCCGCCCCAGTTGAACACAGCTGCCACTCGGCGAAAGAAAAAAGTGTAGACACAGGCTTTTTAGCTTACAAATTAATTATTATTAGAAGGCACATGGAGTTTAGTCCTGCCTTGGCCAGTGCATTCTGAAAGTATGTTTCGGTCTGTAGCCAACAATGCATGTTATTGCAGATCAGATCTCTCCACACAAACTAAAGGCGCAGATGCCGACTTTTTCACGGCTTTTTCATGGACTGTAATGGCATTTGCTTATGTAGTAATTTTAATACAGAATTTACTCTGATGAAATTATTCAGACACTCCAACGCCCCCCCCCCCCCCCCCCCCCCCCCAATAAAAAAAAAAAATCGGATCTGCACGAGCCGTGAAAAAGGCGCGCCGTTTGCATCCCTGTTTAAACTCATAGGTTAACCGACTTTAACCGGCTAATGAGGCTCGGTGGTCGGTCAAGATTTTTTTTAGTTTTTGCCATCCCTACATCTGACACACAATGATTTCCAAAAACACAAATGGAATCCAGCATGACTGGGAAATAAGGTGTTGTTTGTCCACTCTGCCAGCATCATCATATAGCGGAGTTCATTGCTGCATCTTTTGTAAAGATTTATTTTTCTCAGAAACACTGCTCGGTGGATTTGTGGTTGTCATGCTGTGCTGTTTCTCTTGGTGCAGATAAAGCAGTCACAGACCCTCACACGGAAGTGGGCAGAGGACCACGAGGTGCAGAACTGCATGTCCTGTGGGAAAGGCTTCTCTGTCACCATCCGGAAGGTGACTCTGTTCTCTATACCTTCCTTTTTCTCTTTCTTGCCTCCTGCCCTCACACCCACAGACTCTCACGCGTGTTTGATGGTGCCGTCTGATCAAAGCACTAAATTAATGCTGCGTTAATGGTTTACTACAGGGACCCACTTTCAGACAGGCGGCATTTTTGTGTGGGTTTTTTTTTTCTTTCTCCCCTCCTCTGAGAACAGACAGTATTGTCCGGCAGCACTTTTATCTTCTCCAGCACGTCTCCTAGTGAAAGCAGCAATGAAGTGCTGATAGTGAAACATAGTCTAATCAGTGAGACTGAAAACACTCAAGTAGTTGTTTACTTTACTTGTCTGTCTCCACGTAAATCAGGAGTGTTTGATATCTGAACTTTAAGGATAGCATTTAACAGTTGTGTTCAAAGGCGAAATGCTTGTACTTCACTTGAAACGCGACATGATCGCCAAAGTCTGTTAAAGTGCATATCACGGGTAAATTCAGGAGCAAGATCAATGTAATTCTCCTATTTTATATTAAACTTTGGTCAAATATCTGTAACATTCTGCATTTTGTGCAATTTTTTTTACCTTGCGCAATACCAGAAAAATTCAGTTGAAATCAAGCCATTTGAGGTGAATTGGTCCGCCTCTGAAAAAACTTGCCATTTGGATTTCCTGGCAAATATTGATTTTCGTGACGTCGCGTGCGGGACGCCTCCCTCTGAATCCTACGTCAGCGCTGGTTTGTTTATGAGAAAACGACCTGGTGGTTTTCTGCAAATTTCTTCAACGTTCTCACGTAATTATTAAAATGGTTAACAGATGTATCGTAGGAGGGTGTAGCAACATTACATTCTTCATCCAAAGGTGAAGTAACATTGCGCTCAGGTGACAATTCCATATTTCAATGCAACATCGCTAGCTGCTAAACTTGGTCTACACAGGCTGTGCACTGAAACCGTGCAAAGCTCGCGCAGCCTGCTGGTGCTTCCGCAGGTAACGTCACGAATCTGGCTCCAGACTCCCTTGGGATTTTTCCAGACACGTTTTGTTATTTTATTTTTTTCTGCTGTAGACAGATGGCCTTGTGCAAAATTACCCTTCCGGATGAGTGTGTAAAGGGACATACTTTCATATAGAAAAAAAAAAACCCGAATTTGGTCCAGGATATGCACTTTAAGCCAGATTAGTCTAAAATGCAGCCAGAAATCCACGATGAAAGAAAAGAGCAGATTCTCTTTTGAAATGTTTGCTATTAATGCTGCACATGCCAGCGCAGTGTTAACAGAATGTCACAAAGCGTGTGCATTGTATGGACAGAATGCATGGAGGCCAGTTATGTCACTGTTAGAACATGAGACATTTATTAATCATTCTACAATGACTGGCAATAACGTGACAGCTGAGCAGCGATGGGAATAACGGCGTTAGAAATTAACGGCGTTACTAACGGCGTTACTTTTTTTTAGTAACGAGTAATCTAATTAATTACTTTTTACATCGTTATAACGCCGTTCCTGTTACTTACAATAAAATACTATGCGTTACTTTATTAAAGCTGTTCTCATCTAACACGCTGCTCGTTCAGCCTTTCTTTACTCTGCTTTCGTGTGGGGCGGGGAGACACGAGACAACGGCACAGTAAGCCAATCAGAGTAGATTTGGACAACATACGTAGGTAGGCCACGCCTACTGCACTACTGCGCGCTCTTTCAATCAGAAGACACAGCGATGGCGAGCGGTCAGCCCAGCACTGCGCTTTCACACTGGAAATACAGCCATTGCTTTTCATTACTTGAAATAAAAGGCAAAAATGTGTCCGTGCAATGCACATTATGTCGAGGAGCAAAGCGTTTGTCCTCGTCAGTGGCCAGTAATTAGTAACGATTTTAATAACTACAAAAATATATTACATTTGATAGATGTCTTCTCACATTGTCCCACAAAAATATTAATATAGTGTAGATAATGTTACTGATTGGTTCTGTTAAGTGTCCATTTCAGTCATTAAACACATTTAACATTCACTTCTATTATGATTACACTAGTTGAATTTGATTGATTTTTTTTTGGGGGGGAGGTAACAAAATGTAACGGAATAATTACTTTCCCTGGTAATTAGTTACTTTAATGACAAAGTAACTCCGTTACTAACTCGGTTACTTTTTGGGAAAAGTAACTAGTAACTATAACTAATTACTTTTTGAAAGTAACGTGCCCAACACTGCAGCTGACAACCACTGCCCTTAGAACTCTGACTGACTGTGTAAAGCTGAGTGTGAGTGGCTTTTGGGTGATCGATTTGCACCATGCCTCACAGTGTGAGGGAGGGGAAAAAGACCCTCTGAATTTGTGGCAGATCACAGAATCCAGGGACACATGTCGGCCCAGGGGCATTTTGAGTTATTGACAGATTCAGAAAGTACAGTTTCTAAGCTTTCCAATGATGCCTTCCATGTGGAGATCTGACAATATTTGAAGAATGTGTGGCCTTTTGAAAGTGTATACTTCTTAAAACAGAAAAGGGAGAAAATCGCCCTCAAAGTTTTCCATCTCAGCTACTCTGGGTGTAGGGCGGGCACATAATGGTGCTCATCTGCATGACATTAAGGAAAGCCCTACCCCCTACGAGCTAGCACGATACTACTTTCATGTAAACAAATCACCACGTCAATTTTCCTTCCATGCAAAGTATGCCCAACACAATTATGAAGTACAAAAATAAGTCCTAAAGTATACTTTAACGTTTTGTGGTTGAAAAATTACTCACACCGTAAGAAAGAAAAATAGCACGATGATGACACAACTAACACAACGCTAGTTTCATGTAAAGCCTCGGTCACAACTGGCCGTATGTGCTCCTACGGCTGGTCTACATGCAAAAAACGCAAGAAACACACGGAGAGCGCGCGCGTGAAACGCACGAGAGCGCGCGCGTGATGTGCTGATTTTCGAGCCGCAGACCGGCCGCAGAGGTTCTTTGCCATGTCAAACAAACTCTACAGGCGCTTACGGTTTTTTCAGGTTGCAAGACAAACTTACGGCCAACGCGCGTCTTTCTCCGTGAACAAAAAAAAAACGCAGCGATTTGGGAAATGCCAAAAATCACACGGCCAAAAAATCGTACGTCCGGTTGTGACCTAGGCTTAACCAAACCACAACACTCTCCGTTACATGCAAAAATAAGCACACAGCCTTAGATTAATAAACTTACCCCATCAGAAAGAGAAACGGCGCCTTGCACACACCAATGCCTCCGATGGAATAATGTAGTCCTAGAACGGTCCGTGTATCATCCGATCATTCAAGTATTCCATTCAATCTGGAAAACGAGGTTGCGGGGTTTTTTTTTGCTAGAAATGGTGATCTCCGATGTAAATACCATGTGTCTGTTTGCTTCGCGGTGTGTCGGCTCCTCTGCGCTCTGTTTAGCTAACTCATTCCATAGTGAAATCACACGCCTGTATGCAGGTTAAGTAGCCATGCGCTCAACTCGGATCATACAGCTGAATTGCGGAAAAAAAAAAGCAAATGACTTAAAATCATGATGTGAATGGCCCATATGGTAATTTACGCACACCCCCCAGCAGGCTACAGTCCTGACAAAAACGAGACAATTTGCAACAAAAAATGTATGCTTTTCCAACAAAACAGTCTATTATCTGAAATACTGATTGCATTCTTCAAGATCTCAACTTGCACATGATGGAAAAAAACAAAAATCACAAATTTCGAAAAAAAAGCTTCTTTTGCGATTATCTCGGATTCGTTTCGGCCGACATGTGTCCCTGGATTCTGTGATCTGCCACATTTTTAACTATTACTTTTCAGAATACAGAACCGTCCAGGGGCAGATATTTCTGAAATGGTGTAGCATCTGATTGGTTTGTTATGCTGTAACTCAAAAGTCTGACTCGCTGTCTCTCCTCCAGCACCACTGCCGTCACTGCGGGAACATCTTTTGTGCCGAGTGCTCAGCCAAGAGCGCCCTGACGCCGTCCTCTAAGAAGCCAGTGCGGGTATGCGAGGCCTGCTACGAGGAGCTGCAGGGCTAACCGTCCTCTCCCAGCCTGCTGCTCTGCCACACACTCGCCATGAACTCTTCCTGCACAGGACAGCAGCCTTCCCAAACTCTGGGAGCAGGAGTGGCAGAGCTGCAGGAATGAATGAGGACTGGCCAGATTTGATCCGCTCACTGGGCATGAGGTGACCTGAGAGAGTGAGACGCTGGAGTCCTCACCCGAGCAGTGCCTTGGTCACCTCTAGGGCCATTTGGGGTTCCAAAGAATCTAAAAGGGAAAGTAGTGCAGTATTTTAAAGTGTTCATTTCTAATGGAATGTGTGTTGGATGAGATTTCTCACATGCTTTGTGCTTTGGGTACCAGGCTGGAAGATTTGTATCTCGAGCTTTTTCTCTTCTGAACAAAGCAGTAGTGAATCTGCCAGAGTGGCATCCAGACTGCGAGTGTTCTGTACAGGCTTCACGGACAGGTCAGGTTAGTGCACCCAGGCAAGAAGAAAGCAAAGAGGTGTGAAAAATCACATCGCAAACTAATACCACTTTTCCAGCTGACAGCATGATTGATCGTTGTTATTAATCTGAATCTGGAATTATTCAGTCAAGTACTATTTTTCCACTGCCTAATGGTACTTGTGAAAGTAGGAGGAGTTAACCAGAGGTTGTGAGGCGGTGACCATTTCCCCTACAATGCAATTACGGTGAACACTATCAGCAGCAGGAATGCGAAAGCTTCAAGGTGTGATTTAACATGAATATTTAATAAGAATATTTACTTGTGATTTGGTTTTATGTGAAGAGACAGCAAGCGTTTACATAGGAAGCAGACACTAATAGTGAATAGTGCTGTTCCATACAGCCTGGCAGAAAAGCCATTATAACTGTCTGTATTTCTTTGACTCAAGTGATGACACGTGACACCTCTCTCTCTCTCTCTCTCTCTCTCTCTCTCTCTCTCTCTCTCTGCATTTGACCGATCAGTGTGGCCTGTACCTTTTCCAGCGTCACCCTCGTTTAGTACCCTGGCAAGAAGGGTAACCAAATTCAGTCCTGGTACATTGTGTTGCATAAGTATTCACCCCCTTGAACATGTTTTGTAGTGTTGCAGCGGGGGCGTGGTCAAGCGCCGGTCTGTGACAGGAGGGCGGAGCCAGGGAAGGTGAGTGGCAGAATCACTACACCTGACGGTAATTAACCTGTGTTTGTGTGTCTTCCCAGTAACCACGCCCTATTTAAGGAGGCAGAGGGAGAGCAGAGGAGAGCTCTTCCTGGGACAAGAACACAGCGTGCGTGTGTGTGTGTGTCTTTAACAGAATAAAACGGTATTGTTATACTGAAAAGTCTGGCAATAAAAGCCGATTCGTACCAGAAGCTTTGTCCTGCCGTCCTCTGTGCTCCACCCACACCTCAGAGAGCTCTACAGTGGTGCCGAAACCCGGGAGAAAGGTGGAGCACAGAGGACGGCAGGACAAAGCTTCAGGTACGAATCGGCTTTTATTGCCAGACTTTTCAGTATAACAATACCGTTTTATTCTGTTAAATACACACACACACACACACGCACGCTGTGTTCTTGTCCCGGGAAGTGCTCCCCTCTGCTCTCCCTCTGCCTCCTTAAATAGGGCGCGGTTACTGGGAAGACACACAAACACAGGTTAATTACCGTCAGGTGTAGTGATTCTGCCACTCACCTTCCCTGGCTCTGCCCTCCTGTCACAGACCGGCGCTTGACCACGCCCCCGCTGCCACAAACTGAAATAAACCTGGTACACAAAATAGCCATTAATGTTGAATTGGGATAAAGTCAGTCTAGTTTGCCAAAATTTTCCAAACATTTCCCCACTGCTTAATTCTTATCAGCTATACTGTGTGTGTGTGTGATTCTTGACCTATAATCCCAGTTAATTTTATGTCAGGTCAAAGTTGGAACGCTGCAAAATGTGCTGATTGGGGGCCAGTGGTATGCGATGTGAATATTTATGCAGTGCGCTGTACATAGTCAGAGCAGAGTTCACTTGGCAACGGAAATCACAGATTTGTTCGTATACTGTGCCAGACTGTCCCTCGGAAAGCACTTCACTTTGACTCGATTCGACCTTTTCCAACTCGGTTATCATTAATTCAGGCATGTTTTATTAAATGGTGTCTATGTATCACACATGCTTGCTATGCTGCTCATGTTTCTCGTTTGGTTTAAAAAAAAATTGACATTTTGTTTTTAATTATTAGCTTTTTGAAATTGGTGCATTTGAGCAGTATTTTGCAGATTTGCTCATTCTGATCAATTTGATTTTTTTTTTTTGACAGCATTAGTTATTTGCACATGTGTGCGTGTGTGTGTGCCCTGCTACTAAGCAATAATTGTGATTTATGTGGCTGTAATTGTGTGTGTGTGTGTGTGTGAGAGAGCGAGAGATTTATATACAGATGCTATATTGATTGTATAAAATATGAGCTGCTAGAGTACTTCTGAAAGCGAACCGTCAGTGTTTTGTGTCGCGTTATCATTTAGGCCTCAGCATTTTGCCGGCACCTTATGTCTGTCTTTATGCCCAGTGGGTGTGAAAATGCCATGCATGGCATATGAGAAACAGGACATCATCTTCAAACACGGATACAATCACTATGCTTTCTGTTAAGAGGAAGGATTCAAATGTGAAAACTGTTGAATCTTTAGCACAGGTGCTTGTGTAAACATGCAAAAGAAATTGTACAGATTGTGCCTGCTGTATAGTCATCTCCAGCACTGTCAGCTGTGAATTATCTGTATTATAATGCACCTCTCCTCTATGTTTGCTTCAGCAGCGAGGCTGTACTGTTAGAAATGCACATTTACAATCGTATACACAGCAGTGTGTTTTATTCTAAAACAAACGCACTCCGATGCACCAAAATCAGCAGCTCATCATCCTCAGTGTAAATGTCAGACTTGCTTTCTTTCTGTATTTTTGTCACCTACCTCTGGACTGTCTGATTCCCTCCCCGAGTATTTGTTTTACTATAAAATCAATCCTCCACAGTCTCGTTAACACTATGGCTTTCAAGTCTCAGTCTAAGTGTTGGTTCCTATAAATACGTCAAGAAAGTTGCCAGAGATCTGAATGTTAAACATTTTAGCAGTAATGCTACACCGCAGTCGAGTCAGTTATGTTGCTTGTTGTGCATGAGCTGTGAACTGGCGAACAGTCACACACCTCATCTGAACAGCAGGCTGTTTCTGTTGTGATCGTGTGGTCGTGCCTTAAGTCTTGCTTTCTTAGCATTGTAGCTCGGTAACATGGGCTGAGCTGAAAGGCTTTACACTCGTACATAACTGTTCACTGTCGGTATAGTGACGCTGGTGGATGTTGTGTCCAAATGGTTTATGAATATTATTTATGTCAAGATGTTTGTTTTCTAATTTTTCATTGATATATGTTTAAGTAAATAAACTGGCTGTTTCTATTTTCATTTGTGCTTTAAGAGATCTGTCAGAGCTGCACAATATATGATATGGCAAGTGACATTTCTATACATGTCACTAAGATCGCAGGGAGTTAGTATTATTTTATTTTTTTAATTCATTTCCTCAACACTATTAAATGTCCTTCATGTTTCATTTTGCCTCATTGGGGCTCATTTCTCAAACCAGATACGAATTAATTTGTAAATCATTTGCAGAAGCATTTTCACAAGAAGTGTGATGCGATGTATGAAAATCCAGTTCAGAAAAATGTTCATATCCTACAAGTGTTTGTTTAAATGAATATATATATATATATATATAAATAAGGAGACTCAGTAAAATGAACCTCGCTCAAATTTAGGGTTGTAACGATACACCAAATTCGATGTGATGTTTTGATACAATATATTTTCAATATGGCAAAAAAGCCACTGTTTTTCCCCTTTTCCAATCAGCTGGGAAATGCTGTTATAAAGCAGTACAGTGTGTGCGTGCGCATGTGCGTAGCCAATCCTGATCTGAGATATAGAGGAAGCTATAGTGCCTTGCAAAAGTATTCATCCCCCTTTGTATTTGTCCTGTTTTGTCACGTTATAAGCTAGAATTAAAACGGATTTTTGGAGGGTTAGCACCATTTGATTTACACAACATGCCTACCACTTTAAAGGTCCTTTTTGTTGTTGTTGTTGTTGTTGTGACACAAACAATAATTAAGATGAAAAAATAAATCTGGAGTGTGCATAGGTGTTCACCCCCTTTCGTATGAAACCCCTAAATAAGAGCTGCTCCAACCAATTCACTTCATAAGTCACATAATTAGTTGATTAAGATCCACCTGTGTGCAATCAAAGTGTCACATGATCTGTCACATGATGTCTGTATAAATCAACCTGTTCTGGAAGGACCCTGACTCTGCAACATTACTAAGCAAGCAACATGAAAACCAAGGAGCCTCCAAACAGGTCAGAGACAAAGTTGTGGAGAAGTATAGATCAGGGTTGGGTCATAAAAAATATCCCAAACTTTGAATATCCCAGGGAGCACCATTAAATCCATTATAGCAGAATGGAAAGAATATGGCACCGCTACAAACCTGACAAGAGAAGGCCGCCCACCAAAACTCACAGACCAGGCAAGGAGGGCATTAATCAGAGATGCAACAAAGACACTAAAGATAACACTGAAAGAGCTGCAAAGATACACAGCGGAGATGGGAGTATCTGTCCATAGGCCCACTTTAAGCTGTTCACTCCACAGAGTGGGGCTTTATGGAAGAGTAGCCAGAAAAAAGCTATTGCTGAAAGAAAAATAAACACATTTTGGAGTTTGCCCAATGGCATGTGGCAGACTTCACAAACACATGGAAGAAGATTCTCTGGTCAGCTGAGACTAAAATTGAACTTTTTGGCCAGCATGGGAAACATCATGTGTGGCTCAAACCAAATACCCTGAGAACACCATTCCTACAGTGAAGCATGGTGGTGGCAGCATCATGCTGTGGGGATATTTTTCATCTGCGGGGACAGGAAAGCTGGTCAGGACTGAAGGAAAGATGGATGGTACTAAATACAGGGCAATTCTGTGTGTGTAATTAAAAATATATATAAACCTTGTTTGAGTCGGCCAGAGGTTTGAGACTGGGACGAAGGTTCACATTCCAGTAGGACAATGACCCGAAACATACTGCTAAAGCTACACTGGAGTGGTTTAAAGGGAAATATTTATTAAATGTCTTGGAATGGCCTAATCAAAGCCCAGACCTCAATCCAATTGAGAATCTGTGGCATAATTTGAAGATTGCTGTACACCAACGTAACCCATCTAACTTGGAGCAGTTGGAGCAGTTTTGCCTTGAGGAATGGGCAACAATCCCAGTGGCTAGATGTGCTAAGCTAATAGAGACATACCCCAAGAGACTTGCAGCTGTAATTGCAGCAAAAGGTGGCTCTACAAAGTATTGACTTTTGGGGGATATACCTATGCACACTCCAGATTTCTGTTTTTTCATCTTAATTATTGTTTGTCACAACTAAAAAGAAAAAAAAAAATCTCACCTTTAAAGTGTTAGGCATGTTGTGTAAATCAGATGGCACTAACCCCCAATCCATTTTAATTCCAGCTTGTAATGTGACAAAACAGGACAAATACCAAGGGGGATGAATACTTTTGCAAGACACTGTACTTTTTCAGAGGAGAGCGTGTGGGCTAGAGTATAATATTTATTAAATCTCCTATACAGTCAGGGGTATTTTATGATCAAAAGCCTTGTATCAAACAGTGCAGTACGCTGTATGTTACACCACAAATTAAATCTTATAACTGAAGTGTTACTGTAATTTTATATATTGATTACACCGAGATAGCTTATTTCATTTGCATGAACAAATGTAATTAAAATATTTCGGACGAGGTTGTGTCATATTAATGACTAATAACATCCATAAATTAAAATAAAAAGTTAGATTAGCTATTCAATTAGGACAAAGTAATGACATCCTGTACAGGGCAGTGTTATGTGTCTGTGGTAGCCGACACACTGCAGTTGCTGTGCTGCATTATGGTATTGTGAACTTTGCTTTTTATAGGTTTGTGTTTTTTTTTTTTTAATTTTCAGATCAGATGTGCTGAGAATGCACTAGCTAAATTATAATAAGCATTTTTCTACATATACAGGTGAGTGTGACACAAATCAGCGTAACCAAACCTTTCATAAGTCTGGTGGGAATTTGTACTTCAGTTTGGCCTGCGGAAATACTTATCAACTTTGATAAATGAGACTATTTGATATACACTACCATTCAAAAGTTTGGGGTCATGTTGAAATGTCCTTATTTCTGAAAGAAAAGCACTGTTCTTTTCAATGAAGATCACTTTAAACTAATCAGAAATCCACTCTATACATTGCTAATGTGGTAAATGACTATTCTAGCTGCAAATGTGTGGTTTTTGGTGCAATATCTCCATAGGTGTATAGAGGCCCATTTCCAGCAACTCTCACTCCAGTGTTCTAATGGTACAATGTGTTTGCTCATTGCCTCAGAAGGCTAATGGATGATTAGAAAACCCTTGTACAATCATGTTAGCACAGCTGAAAACAGTTGAGCTCTTTAGAGAAGCTATAAAACTGACCTTCCTTTGAGCAGATTGAGTTTCTGGAGCATCACATTTGTGGGGTCGATAAGATTAAATGCTCAAAATGGCCAGAAAAATGTCTTGACTATATTTTCTATTCATTTTACAACTTATGGTGGTAAATAAAAGTGTGACTTTTCATGCAAAACACAAAATTGTCTGGGTGACCCCAAACTTTTGAACGGTAGTGTAAGGCATCAAAGGAAATGAAGCACATTATACCAGTCCATTTTTATCATTAAAAATTGTCATATGATATTTTGTCATTCCTGAAATTCTCTTGCTGTCATGCAGTGCACTACATGCCGTTGCTTTAAATGCTGCCTTTTACAGTCGCAGTATAAAACAGCAGGCTACAGCGTTTCAGTTTCAAAAGAAACTTTAATTAAAAAAAAAAAAAACACACAATATGAATCTACACCTCAAAGCAGGAACGTCCATTTTGGCTGAGTTTCAGAGCTGTAATGTTTCACCCCGTGGCACATTTAGTGGTCAGTGGGTGGCAGGTTCCAGCAACAGTTCAGTTTGCATTACAGCCATCTAACTGTCATTCGTGACGCAGTGGACTTTACCCCACCACTGCTGCCTGACCTGAACAAACCTCAAGTGGATTAACATGGAGCTGAAGGTCACATGTGAGACACTATAACCATGCAAGGATCTTGGCCAGTCAAGTCGAAACCCATATTATTAGTCCCAGTCATGTGATGTTATCAGGCAGCAGTACTGATGCGGGCCGCCTCCTCTGATGGTCAGATTCCGGATGTGTCAAGCGAGTTAGATCTGAGAAGACTCCACATAGAGAGAAGAGCTCGTCAGCCGAGGCTGCTGAAAGTCCCGCTTCAGCATAGCACCGACCGCCTCTTCGATCTCAGACAGCCATGCTTTCTGCAGCACACAAACACACTTGCTCAGTAACGCAATCAGTGATGTGCATTTAAGAGACCTTTTCTTGCATGTAGGGTGTTTGTTGACGTGACATTTAAAACTGAGTTATTTGATCAGGACAAAAACAGTAGCACAGGGCTGGAATCAGCTGGTGCAGATCAGAGATGGCAGCGTGTGTAATTACATCAGGACGCAGTGTGACTCCTCACCTTAATAGACTCAGTCGGAGCCTGCAGAATGAAGACGCCGATGCACTGCTGATAGCGATTCTGGTGCATTATAATGAAAGAACAGGGAAGGCCAGAGGCTAGAAAGTGGAATAAAGTATATAATCACGTTCCACAACCGTTTCTCTCTGCTTGTCTTATTTCAATACTAAGAAGTTTTTTCCTTCATTTAATAAAAAAAAAAAAAAAAAACAACCTTAAGATCCTGACCAATATAGCAGAACAGATTTGATTGTATTAATGCTCTTTAAAGGAAAATCTCATAAGGATGAATTAATAAATGCATGCAATTGCAAATAATATAATACACAAGGGGGGAGGACACCTCTAATCAGTTATTAACCTGTCGCATTAAGCTGGTCTATATTCCTGAGCAGCAGGCGGTCCAGTGAGATGGGTTGATCCAGAACAGTGAAGCTGCAGCCCTCCTGCAGTAACTGCTCCAGCTCCTGGCCAGGCGCAGAGCGCACAGGGTGCGTCTCTCCAGATACAGGTTTCTACACAAACACACACCACTAGAACAATTAGTTGTGTGCTTTAATAAGAGGATAAACTCTCTGGCCTAAAATAATGCATCAAATATGCTTTCGGAACCATCAGAAATGTGTTTTTAAATGGTCTCAAATATACTCAGCAAAAATAAAAACTTGACACTCATTATTTTTCAAATAGTGTTTAGAAACTTTTCTTGAAAGAGTTCTTGTTGTGATTATGGTTAAATGCATTGTCAAGGGCATTACGTCACACATTCATTCTACTGGTCGGGCCTACGTAGCACGTGCGAGAGCACTGCACGCTAAAATCACATTTCCACGTGACAAGTGACGTGACCTATTGATACACGTGCAGTTGATCTCACGGTAGCAGAGTAGAGTGTCATCTCAGAAAAACAAGGTTTTATGGTTAATTATTCGTTAATTTGCAATGCCACGACTGTCAAACATTCAGCGTGAACGTGCCATTGGCATGCTGAATACGGGAACATCCGTCACTGACGTTGCGAGGGTTATGGGATGCAGTCGACAGACCATCCATAATCTCCAGACACGTCTCCATCAAACTGGCACCACTGGAACCCTCCACAGAACTTGCAGGAGCTTGGTGCCATGTTGGTACAAATATGGCGGCGCATTCCCCAAGCTGTGTTCAGACGCATCATCCAATCCATGAGGAGACGTTGTATCGCAGTTGTGAACGCCCATGGAGGACGCACCCGATACTGACACGATTTCATTCAGTTGTGACTCACAGTTTTTGATCATGGACATTGTCGTCGCATTTCCGGTGGAACCGATTCCATGACAAACATGATCTGTACGCTATAGCATCTTTAATGACAAGATAATTGAATACAATCGTTATTTCAAACCTATTTTCCAAAATGTTCAAATTGACTTTGAAACGAGTGTAAAGTTTTTATTTTTGTTGAGTGTATATATATGTCTTATCTACGAAAATAAATTTTAGTATTTATACTATAGTAAATATACTTTGCTTAAATAAAAATACTGGATCAGTATGCAACTTTTTACCAGAGGCCAAAAAAAAAAAAGTGAATTTCCACCTGTTTTCCTGTCTTTGTTCTGTATTGAATTTGTGATGTCACACTCCGCAGTAGTGGTTAATGTCTTTATATAAAAACAGACACTCAGGGCTTTTAGCCTACTAGGTTTAAATGCTACTAATTTTGTTGTGGCAGTTGCATACAGTGTGCTTTACTATTTAAAAAAAAAAAAGGCTTTAGTTGTACTGTCTGTTTGATCTCTGTACTAAAGTTACTGTGGGAGGTGTGTATTGTTTTCCCAACAGGGGGCTCACACGCCTCTCCTCGCCCTTCTCACCCTTCTCACGGCAGCTAAACATGGAGTCACTATTCTACACACACACACACACACACACACACACACCCAACAGTGTCCTGACTAATCCTAGAACAGACTTAGTCATCCATTTGTTTAGACTGATCAAAAATGTCCAAGTTGATCTGCAGACCAGTGTACTGAGAGAGGGTTAAAGTTTTCACCAAGTTATAAATCAATCTCAGTAGAATAATTGTTTGTAAATTAAAAAGTATGGCAGATCACTGCTGTGCAAATGGCATTCCCAAGATCTGTATGACTCACTGAAGGCACTGTCGCTATTAAATCCTGATAAATTTAAAATTCTTGAAATACTGCACCTTTTTATTTCGCTTGATCTTGGTGATCAGGAGGAATTCATCAAAGAGAAACAGGTAAACATCATTCAGCTTTGAATTCTCTGTCCATACAGGGGAGAAAAATAGTGGGCAATGATGAACTTCAACATAATAAGAGAGTTATAAAATACTGTGTTACTGTAGGCACATGTAATGAAATGCTGTAGAGCAAAGATGCCTTCAAAAATAATGAAATTAAATGTTTCTACATTTAAAAAAAACAAAACAAAGATCAGTAAGCAGTAATGCATGGAGGAGAAAAAAAAAAAAAAAAGTCAACCTTTGGTACAATGACCCTTCACTTAAAAAAAAAAAAAAAAAAATTTAAATTAAATTTAAAAAAGTCATCCCAGGAACGGTTAGTGCAGTTTTATAAGGAACTGAGCATCTTCCAGAATCAGCCGCAGCTCTTCTGGACACACTGACTGTCGCACTTCCTTCTTATTTTTGCAGCAAAACCCAGCAGCCTTCGTTACGTTTTTGTCTGAAAAGTGGTCTGTTATGTAATGTGCTGCTTTCTTTCCTGATATACTAACATTTTTCTGTCACATTTAATTTTGTGCTGGAAAATTAATATTTGGAAATCTAAAGTGTTTTTGTAATGGTTCCATAATGTAGAAGTCATAAAATAAAAGTCGATAAAGTTTGTACTAAAAACAATAAGGTGCCTCAGACTTTTGCACAGTACTCTGTGTGTGTGTGTGTGTGTATAAAACAATATAATTTACAATATAATATTTCTTATATATTTTTCCCATATTAATTATACTAATGATATTTTAAAAAATATATTTCAGGAGGAATATTATAATTTATAATTACGGATATAATTGTTTTATAATTTAAACAGCTTAGTAGTTTTGGAAGTCATGTGTCCATTCCTCACCTGTGAGTGTGAGCTTCCCGTCGTATCGGAGAGTACGCTGAGAGACCAGGTTTTCTAAAGTCGCAGCTTTCAGCAAATGTTTCAGATTCTGTGGGAAATTACAGGTGTGACGATACTATTCAAAACTCCAAACATTCGAGGCCAACTAAACCTCAAAAGCATTTGACGTTTTTCCAGCCATCTGTCTCTCAGAACAGATACAGTTCCATTCTGGCCGTTTCAATCCACACCAGCTCTGTGAGGATGCAGCTTGTAACGGTTAAAACACGACCCCATCTGTCCTACCTTGTTTTTAACACTGCACATGTTAAACAACATAAAGCCCCATTAAAATCACCAGTTCCACATTAAACTATAAAAACTATTAAAATTATGAGGATCTTGCAGAGCAGATTATTTGCATGTCAGTAAGTAAATGATGCTCTTTACAACGAAAACAAATATTCTGTGTTGTAAAATGATAGACCTGCAGTGCGTCACTGTGCACAGTAGAGCTGGATGTAGTGCGGGTTGTGTTGTTAAAGACGATGTGAACGTGTCGTATCTGGTGTGGACTCCTGCTCACACCCTGATCCCATTAAATCCCTAAATATCTGCTACTTCTTCAAAATATCATGGTGTTAGACCGGTCAATTCAAATAATGACCGTTCTCTCATTGTTCTGAAGTGTCATAGGTGGGGTTTACATTAGACCGTATCAGCGGATCATCAGATTAACGTTTTTAAAACGATTAGCGTGCACACAGCAACACCAATACACGATTCGCGTGCACACAGCAACACCAATACACGATTCGCGTGCACACAGCAACACCAATACACGGATACGCTCGGCTCCGCAGGCATCCTGCGCTCCAAATCACTCCGCCCTGAACAGCGAGTGCCCTCTGGAGGGTGCGCACTCCGGCCCTGCGCAGCTCACAGAGCGCGCGAGTGAAGTGCACGAGCAGTGATTCGGGACTGAGCCGCTGTGTGTGTGATCCCAGCGCAGATCACTTACCACTTGCAAGTGGAAGGATGGCAAGCCTAAAGACAATCATAACTACACAATGGGCAGTATTTGCATCAGTATTTGCAGTATTTTCATACTTTTATACTCTTTAATGAAAGGTGATACACGGCGGAAGTCCGTGCCGTTTTTCAGCAGTCGCGTCACATGACCAACGCCAGCGAATCAGGAAAGTGGATGTCACAGTGACGTTGTCCAATGACGACGCCAGCTAGAGCTCAGCACAGCGTATCCGCGTATTCTCAATGTTTACACAGCACCGGACCAGACACGATCTGGATTGAATACGTGGACCCTGGCGGATTCCCGTTTCCCGGCGTTTCCAGGCGGTTTAACGTAAACGGACAGTGCATCCGCGAAGAAAACGACAGATACGGTCTAATGTAAACTTGGCCTTAATATTCAGTACAATTAAGTACTTAAATACTATTGGTATTTAGTATAAATATGGTAGTGATTAGAGAAAATCGTGTGTGCTGATTGGTCGAGAGATTCGGATCTCAATCACTTCGAGTGACTCGGCAAAATGGCGGCCAATCGCTTGGTCACTAAGTGAGGAAGAAATACAAATTATGAAAGAAAATGCTGTTCATAAAAGCACTAAAAACGATACGAAGTTTGGTCTAAAACTATTCAAAGGGAAGGTGGAACTGTGATCTATTTCAAGACAAGGTATTTTATGTGACTTGGCATAGATAAGTGACAAGTCTGCGCCGCGCCTTTATTACATTTGCATGCCACTATTGAGGTTTGAAATAAATTATTTTTTTTAAATATGATTTTTTTTTAAATTAATCACCTGTGTATTTATACTAAAACAATTATCCGCCTCAGGCTCAGTGAATAATAACCTCAACTTCGTCTCAGTTACTATTCACTTTGCCTTTGGTGAATAACTGTTAGTTAGTAACAACAGGAACCGGTTCATATAGGAGGTTTGTCGTAATTACAGGATAATCAATAAGCAAAAATGGAGTGCCTTCACAATGTACACATTTTTGTCACTGTAAAAATTTGATGTGTACTACATTCGCCTCATTTTAATACAAACTGGTTGCATGGACATTTATTATAAGTGCTGGATGTAGGGCTTGATCACCATAACTTGTATGGAGGCTTTATCTGTGCTCCAAACGCAGTAATTTAAAAGCCACACAAGCATTGTTTCTCTAACAAGTAAACATCCTTTGTACATCCATTGTAACATCCATTGTATTTCAATTCTTCTATATTTTTACTTGGCGTTGTTTTGGTTTTGATGGAAGACTGCTTCCTGGAGTCCCTTTTTGTGTAAAACCACCTCCCTGCCAAGATATAATGGGATCTTTACCAGCATGTCTATCTGGATCGATACTACCTGGGGTTATTTCCACTGGTCATTTTATAGAACATAATACAGCGTGATCTTTCCAGACACGTGCAAATCAGTATGTAATTAAAAAAAGGATCAACATGATGGATTTGGTCAGAACTAAAATCCCAGAGATATTCTATTAACAAAGAAGTTACCCCAACTTCCCATGTAAAACTCTTCCATTCTGGATATGGTTTAAATCTAATCCCTGGTAGTTAAACTCTAAGGCATTTAAATTTCTATTTTCACCTCTGGAAATTGTGCTCTCTTGTCCCTTTCCCACACTGGGAGCCAGACCAAGGCTTCTTTCAGCTGCTTGACTTTCTGATAGTTATCCAACCACTTCACCTTGCCTTCCAGATCATCTAGAGAGAGAAAGAAAAAAAAATATATGAATGAATTCATGCTCAATTCAGCATCATAAAGTTTCAACAACAACAGGTTTTCCCATGCCTTCTAAACAAACTTTACTTCTTTTGTTCTGCTCTCTACTGCAATAGTTTTATTCCTTTGGTGGTGATCAGCTCTGTTTTCATTCTGCACTCATTTCTGCCTTTATGTTGTGAAAAGAGCTCTTAAAATCATTCAAGGACACAGACGTTGGAGATTATTAAGATTCCTCACCCATAAAGGAATGGTCTGTCCTTGCCACAAGCACAAAGTAACATCGCCGTGTTATACGTGACACCAGCCACACCCTCAAAATCAGTCAAGAGAAAGAACATTGCTAAATAAAATGGCCCCCTCCCCCTTTGACACTAGTATAGAAATGTTTTGTTTAGTGGATTTGTTAAAAACCTGCCAGTCTAGTTGTGTTCAGAGTACAGATCGTTCTGCAGGTCAGGACTTGCTGGTAGAGACTGGCAGACAACAATAACAGTAAAATGTTTTAACAAACCTAAACATCTGGAGAAGAAAACAGAATATGAAGCCTGCCTACTGGTTGTGTAGAGATTTAATACTCAACAAACTGGTCATACCACAGTAATGCCATCAATACACAAAGAGGACTTTAAAAATAGGGAGCAAATTTACCACCTTTTTCCTACTATGGATTACAGAACATGAGAAACCCCTTGAAATAAAGGCGGCATGATTCCAGAGGGCAAAAGGTGGAGTGTTTTTTCACGTATCTGGATCTCTAAGCTAAGCCTTGCTGATACACTGCTACTATATGTATATGGAGCTTTCCTGACAAAAAAAAAAAAACCTGAGTGAAAGAAATTAAATTGGCAAATGAAAGAAGTGACTTCTGTATATTAGATGAGATTAGATTCGATTCATCTTTGTCATTGCACATGTCACAGGTACAAGGCAACAAAATGCAGATTGCATCTACCCAGAAGTGCATAGCGGTAAATAACAGTGTAATATACATAAATATAAATGTACAGGAATTACAGGGTTTGGAATGGTATAATGATGAGAGATATTTACAGTATGTTCAAAACGTGCAATATGAATGAACTGTAGTGCAATGGTATGATAGATATTTGCAGTATATACAAAACACGGTATGAATAAACAGTACTGCAAATAGTGAGACTGCAATGAAGTCAGTTCAAGTCAATTCAGTTTGTTGGGGGGGGGGGGAGACAGTTCAGCAGTGAGACAGCTGAAGGAAAAGAAAAAAAAAAAATTCCTGAACCTGGTGGTTTTGGTCCGAAGGCTCCTGTAGTGCCTTCCACAGGGCAGGAGAGTGAAAAGTTTATGTGCTGGATGGCAGGAGTCTTTGTTGAAGTTTATGGCTCTCCTGAGACATTGCTTCCTGTAGACATCCTCAATAGCAAGAAGTGAGGCTCCCACGACACGCTGGGCGATCTTCACCACCCTCTGCAGTGCCTTCTGGTCCGAGACCGAGCAGTTCCCATACCACACTGTAATACAGTTGGTTAGGATGCTCTCGATGGTACAACGGTAGAAGTTCACCAGGATGTCTGAAGAGAGGTGGTTTTTCTTCAGAGTCCTCAAGAAAAAGAGATGCTGGTGAGCCTTCTTGACCAAGTTGGAGCAGTTGGTTGTCCAGGTGAGGTCCTGCGAGATGTGGATCCCCAGGAATTTGAAGCTGGTCACACGCTCCACTGCTGCACCATTGACGTGGATGGGTGTGTCAGCATTCCTCCTGAAGTCCACGATGAGCTCCTTGGTCTTATTGGTGTTGAGCAGCAGGTTGTTCTCACTGCACCACACAGCCAGGCAGTCCACCACCTCCCTGTAGGCTGACTCATCGTTGTCCTTGATGAGGCCGATCACTGTGGTGTCATCCGCAAACTTGGTGTTAATGTAATGTACAGGTCTGCAGTCATGAGTAAAAAGGGAGTAGAGGAACGGGCTCATCACACAGCCTTGTGGTACGCCGGTGTTTAGGATGAGGGTGGAGGAGCAGTGACGGTCTAAACGAACATGTTGGGGCCTGTTTGTTAGAAAATCCAACAACCAGTTGCAGATGGGAGCACTGATGCCCAGATCTGTGAGTTTGGTGATGAGCTTAGAGGGGAAGATAGTGTTAAATGCTGAACTGAAGTCTATGAACAGCATTCTGGCATACGTGTTGCCATTATCCAGGTGCGAGAGGACAGAGTGCAGTGCTAGGGAGACTGCATCTTCTGCGCTCCTGTTCTTGTGGTAGGCAAATTGGTGGGGGTCCAGGGTGGGGGGAAGACAGGATTTGAGATGTATATCAAGAACAAGTCAGTCCCTTCACATTTGTGGGGGCACTAGCCATATGATCATGGCAGAGAGAGGTGTAGGAAATAGGAGGGACGCATTCCTCCCCCCAAATATTATCAGTTCTCTCAATGCCCCCCCCCCCAAAAAAAAATTATACATTTTTCTTGATTTAGCAAACCATAAAATCTGTCAATAATGATAACGTTATTTCAGACAGTTTCTGATGATTAGATTAAGTGTTAAATAACCATCACGCGATGTGCTTCTTTCCTGTGGAATCCCATCCCTCACGCCTCATTCTACACAAATCTCACACCAAAAGTTCTGTCCAAGTTTCACACCATAGCTTTTTGGGAATTGTTCAGAGCAACAACGGCTAAACAGCAATCATTAATGGGCGGCACGGTGGTGTAAGGGGTTAGCACGGTCGCCTAACAGCAAAAAGCATTTCTGTTGTCACTGGGAAAGTAAATGTGGTGATTTTTAAATTCAATGACACACTGCAAGATTAGCATGGTTAGTTGTAGCTAAAAACATTTGGGTGAGCTGTTGTAGCAAGCAAGTAAACAGCCATCTGTCCATTATCTGTAGCCGCTTATCCTGTGCAGGGTCACGGGCAAGCTGGAGCCTATCCCAGCTGACTATGGGCGAGAGGCGGGGTACACCCTGGACAAGTCACCAGGGTATCACAGGGCTGACACAGAGACAAACAACCATTCACACCTACGGTCAATTTAGAGTCACCAATTAGCCTAACCTGCATGTCTTTGGACTGTGGGGGAAACCGGAGCACCCGGAGGAAACCCACGCGGACATGGGGAGAACATGCAAACTCCACACAGAAAGGCCCTCGTCAGCCACGGGGCTCAAACCCAGAACCTTCTTGCTGTGAGGCGACAGTGCTAACCACTCCACCACCGTGCCGCCAGGTAAACAGCCTCTTTTCTAAAATATTGATAAAGGATAATTTATTTCCAATGCATATATTCTAGTGAAAAGGTTCCAATCTAGTTCATGAATGCTTTAGACTACAACAGCTGGCCTAATTAATTCCTCAAGCCACAATTAATTAATGAACAAACTCACTGAGCTGCAGGCAAATCCATCGATTCCTTCTTTGAGGATCTCGAGGAAGATGGTAAAAACAACTTGCTGTTGTCTTTCAGAAGTTTAATTTTGCATTCCGGGTCACACTAATTGTCTGTCTACCATCCTGACAATACAGTCTTTCTGACTAGTTAGCTGTTTGAACTCCAGCTGACAGACTGGCACCACACTGAACTTTTTCTTGCCAATATGGCCCCAATATGGTTAGTGACATCAACTGCTCTGTGAAGAAGACAGAGCAGATCTTCAACCTCAGAATACTCTGAGCGGTACCTTCAACATCAACAAGACCTCTACCATGTCTTCATTGATTTTCAAGAAGGCATTTGACGGTGTGGCACGCAGCTTTGTGGGTGACCATGAAGTTGTACATTATCAATGCAAACCTGATCAAAGTCATCGAACAGCTGTACAACAAGGCCACCAGTGCAGTGTACTACAACAGCAGCACGGGAGAATGGTTTTGAACAACAGTCAGAGTAAGGCAGGGTCATCTACTCTCTCCCACTCTTTTCAACATCTTCCTTGAGAGAACCGTGGCTGACAAACTGGAACATCATGAGTCAGCATTGGTGGCAGAACAATCACAAACCTCCGCTTCGCAGATGACATTGACGGACGAGCAGGATCAGAAAAAGAGATCGCCAGCCTAGTAGAATGCCTGGATAAGGCCTCCACTGCCCATGGCATGGAAATCAGTGCAGAGAAGACCAAACTGATGACCAACAACACCAACGGCATCAGCACTGCTATCAGGGTCAATGGCAAGAAGCTGGAAACAGTTCAAAGCTTCAAGTACTTGGGAGCCATTGTATCAGACCAGGGATCCAAGCCAGAAGTAGTATGCAGGATTGCACAGACAATAACAGCACTGTCAAAACTGAACACCATCTGGAAAGATAGAACTATTTCACTCAGCTCCAAGATCAGACTGACGCGCTCCCTTGTCATCTCCATATTCCTGTATGCCTGTGAGTCGTGGACCCTGACTGCAGATCTGGAGAGAAGCAAACAGGCAACAGAGATGAGATGCTTCTGGAAACTCCTTGGCATCTCCTACAAAGACAACATAGCCAGCAAAGACGTACGCAGCAGAATCCAGCAAGTCACTGGGCCCCACAAAGAGCTCCTGACCATTTGCGAAAAATGAAATGGTATGGGCATGTCACAAGATCAGAACGGCTTGCAAAGACAATCCTGCAAGGTACTGTCCAAGGAGCAAGAAAAAGAGGCAGACAAAGAAAGAGATGGGAGGACATCACAGAATGGACAGGCCTGAAACTCAGCAAACACCCTGAGAAAGGTGGAACAGAGAGAGGAATGGAGGGAACTGGTTGCCAGGTCTTCAGTGGTGCCCCAATGGTCGTCCAGACTATGGGAGAGATGAGATCAACCGCTACATTTCTACACTCAGCCTCGAACCGCCCCCTCAGAATCAAATTTGGGCCGCCCTGGTGTCAAACTCCTTATGCCATGGATGATGGATAACGAAAGGGAATTGCAAGCTGCTACTACACTATTACTATTTATAATTTCTCCTTTGGCATGAGTGCTTTCATCTGACATGATCTGAGATATCTGCTGATAAACACGGCTTATCAGCTGTGATAAATACACAGTAGCAACATGAAGCAAGACAAATGGTTCATTTTACACCATTAGAAAACAGAATTTTCCAGTACTGGGATACCCTTTTGCTGCATGTTGTGTCTGTTCAAACAAATCCATTTTAAAATTAGGATGAATTAGGCTGCTTTCACAAGTACAACCTTCAATCAAAAAAAGTTGGGACAGTATGGGGCAGGGATTTCTAAATTTACTGAGACTTGTATTTCATCACAGACAGTATGAACCAAATATATTTCATATTTTATCTGGTCAGCTTCATTTCATTTGTTAATATTCATCCATTCCTCCATTTCAGGCCTGCAGCACATTCCAAATAAAGTTGAGACAAGCAATTTAGAGCTAGTAATGAGGTAAAACAATTAATTAATGATGTGATTTGAAACAGGCAATGTCCATAGGTGATTGTAATCATGATTTGGTACAAACTCCGTATCCAGGAAAGGCCAAGTCTTTGCTCCTCAAAGATGGACAGAGGATCTCCAGTTTGTCAATAAATGTGTGAGAGAATTATTGAAATGTTTAAAAACAATGTTCCTTAAAGAAAGATACGAAGGGATTTAGATATTTCACCCTCTACGGTGCATAATATCATTAAACAATTCAAGGAATCCCTGTGCATAAAGGGCAAGGGTGCAGTCCTAAGCTGAACACCCACGATCTCCGATCCCTCAGACGGCACTGCATCAAAAACCATCATTCATCTATAGCTGATAGAACCACATGGACTCAGGATTACTTTGGCAAACCTGTGTCAAGCACTATAATACAGAGTTACATCCACAAATGTCAGTTACAACTTTGCTGTGCAAAAAGGTAGCCTTATGTTAACGGTGTCCTGAGCTTGGAGGTATCTGGGATGGACCATCACATTGTGGAAATGTGTATTGTGGTCAGCCAAATCAGTAATCAAGGTGTTTTTTGGAAGAAATGGATGCCGTATGCTCCGGACCAAAAACGAAAAAGGACCATCCAGACTTTTACTTGCAACAAGTCCAAAAAAGACAGGCTCCATCATGGTATGGGGTTGTGTCAGTGCCCTTGGCAAAGGTAACTTACACTTCTGTGATTTCTGCATTAATGCAGAAAAGTACATTGAGATTTTGGAGCAACACGTGTTGCTTTCAAGACGCCATCTTTCTAGGGACATTTCAATAAGATAGACAGACAGTGAGAAACCACATTCTGCACATATTACAAAGGCGTGACTGCGGAAGAAGAGGGCTCCTGTTCCCTCTGTCCCCAATAGAGAATGTGTGGCAAATTTTGAAATGAAAAATGACAATGACCCCGTATCATTGCACACCTTAAAGCCTGATCGCAGGAAGAATGGGACAAAACACCTGAAACACTTCATTGCTCGGTGTCTTCAGTCCCAAAACATATAAAGTGTTTTGAGGAGGAATGGCAACATTATAAAGTAGTAAATGCTTTCAAAAAAAAAAAAAGCTGTGACTGTAAATGTTGCAAGAATCAAAATTGAAATGTGTTTATTTTGAAAAAACAAAATTCATGAGGTAAAACATCAAATAAATGTTCTGTTGTATTGTTCTGAGTGCAATACAGGTCAGAAATGATTGACAGATTATTGTTTTCGGTTTTCAATTTCAATATACTGTCCCACCCTTTTCTGGTTAGAGGCTGTATTTAAAGTGTATTTTGAAAATAAATGCAGCCTGAGGGCAGCAGAGTGGTGCAGCAGGTGCGTTTCTGACTCCCGGCTCCCTGAATAGGTCCCCAGTTCGATCCCTGGTTTGAGCTCAGATTACTGTCGGTGCGGGGTTTCGCATGTTCTTCCCATGTCTGCGGTGGTTTTCTATGGATTCTCAGTTTTCCTACCAAAAGCATGCTAATAGGTTTATTGGCTACTCTAAATTGACCCTAGGTATGAATGAACGTGTGTGTGTGTGTGTGTGTGTGTGTGTGTATATACATAGTGCCTTCGATTAAAATTCAGGGCATACTCCCACCTTATCCCTAGCACCCTGACCAGGATAAAACAGTCATGGATGATGAAAAGTGGAAAAAAAAATTATATATAAATAATTTTTAGTCACATTTAGAAGCAGGATTGGATTTTCAGGAAAACAGAAAATTGCAGTATATTGCAACATGCAGCAAATATACAATATAATATATGGGAGGATACAGTCCAAGCCTATAGTTCCCGTTTTCACACCCCTTTAATGTTTTTAATTTTCGCATGACAATTTTGCCACTGGCACGGTGGTGTAGTGGTTAGCGCTGTCGCCTCACAGCAAGAAGGTTCTGGGTTTGAGCCCCGTGGCCGGCGAGGGCCTTTCTGTGTGGAGTTTGCATGTTCTCCCCGTGTCCGCGTGGGTTTCCTCCGGGTGCTCCGGTTTCCCCCACAGTCCAAAGACATGCAGGTTAGGTTAACTGGTGACTCTAAATTGACCGTAGGTGTGAATGTGAATGGTTGTCTGTGTCTATGTGTCAGCCCTGTGATGACCTGGCGACTTGTCCAGGGTGTACCCCGCCTTTCGCCCGTAGTCAGCTGGGATAGGCTCCAGCTTGCCTGCGACCCTGTAGAACAGGATAAAGCGGCTAGAGATGATGAGATGAGAATTTTGCCACTTAATCAGTTAACTATTACGCTGTTATCTAGCTAGACTTATAATCCGCCCTCTTAAGGTAAGTGTGTGTTCCATAATACATTTTAGCATAAATGTAAATTATTTTTGTAAACATTCAGCTTAAATGTGCCATAATTTTGTCTTCATGCAGGAATAATTTTTATTTAATGCTGCATCAAAAAAAAAAAAATTCCCACATCACTTTCTTATTGCTACTTCTAAAACTACTCTCATGGAGTAAATTTATTCAAAGTAGTAATAAAAAAAACAAAAAAACCAACGCTTCAACATTTAATTTGTAACCGAGGGTCATCTCGTTCATTTTGCCTAAGAGCAGGCATTCTTCATTCTAATAGCCAACAACAGCTGTGTGTTTGGCTGTTTTGCATTTTCACTCGTGTGAGGCGCACACACATTACTCTACTGCTATTTAAAAGCAATTTTATGGAGCTATTATTTCCAAATTTTAAGCCATGTAATGTTGATTCATCATGCAACCCTAATTCTGTGGTCTGAATAAACCTACAGTGTGGCCGCTGCTTGTGAGAAATGTCTTGCTGGTTGCAGCTGTGCTAACTGATAATGGTGAGTATTTACATATGGCTCTGTCCACCAGTTCCACTATGCTCTGTAAGGCGCTCTCCTCTGCCTCTGTGCAGCTCCTCTTCTCCATGTTCTTCAGGATGAGAGGGTAACGTGTAAACCTCTGTAAAGGAGTCACCAGCAGATCCCTCAACTGCAGCCTACGGCACTGCTCCTTCCTCTCACACCACTGTGGAAGACCGACAGAGAGATCTTTACTGCTCCCACAAGAACAGTAATGTTAAAGCGGTCACATTAAGTCACAAATCAGGCGCACTATCAAGCACAAAATATGACAAAGGAGACCCCGAACTGTTGAACAACTGAAACTGTAGATCAGGCAAGAACGGGACAACATTTCTCTTTCAAAACTACAGCAGTTGGTCTCCTCAGTTCCCAAACATTTAGTGTGTTGTTAAAAGTGGAGGTGATGGGGGCGTCGTGGCTCAGGTGGTTAAGGCGCCATACCATGAATGCGGGCGACCCGGGTTCGATTCCGGCCCGAGGTCATTTCCCGATCCCTTCCCGTCTCTCTCTCCCGCTCATTTCCTGTCTCTACACTGTCCTATCCAATAAAGGTGCAAAAAGCCCAAAAAAATCTTTAAAAAAAAAAAGTGGAGGTGATGCAGCACAGTGGTAAACATGCCCCGTCCCAACTTTTATGAAACATGTTGCTAGCACCAAATTTAAAATGAGCACGTCTTTAAAAAATAATAATAATAATAATCATCTCAGTTTAAACATCTGACATAGTCTTTGTACTATTTTCAATGAAATACAAGGTTTCCATGATTTGCAAATCATTGCATTCTGTTTTCATTTACATTTTACACAGCATCCCCAATTTTTTTTTTTTTTGGAATTGGGGTTGTACTGCTTCAACAGGGGTAATGTCAAATATTTTCAAAAGAGATTCAAATCACATTTAAAAAAAAAAAAGTGATTAGGAGTAGCCTTAAAAAAAAAAAATCCTAGGACTGCGTAAATTAAAATGGAAGAGAATGTAAAATTTATTATAACATTTAATCAGTCAAATGTAACTTCAGATTTTTTTTTTTAATTTAAGTTTAACTTTCGAATTAACGATTATTCGCCGAAGGCTCAGTGAATAAAGATGAAGTTGTGGTTATTATTCACTGAGCCTGAGGTGGATAATTGTTTTAGTATAAATACATAGGTGATTATTTAAAATTTTTTTCTTCAATTTTCAAACGAGGCATACAAATGTAATGCACAGACTTGTGTCCCTTATCTATGCAAGTCACAAAATACTTTGTCTTGAAATAGATAAAATAAATCACAATTCCACCTTACCTTTGAATAGTTTCTGACCAAATTTTGTAGCATCTTTAGTGCTTTTAGGAGCAGCATTTTCTTTCATAATTTGTAATTCTGGGGGTGTCGTAGCTCAGGTGGATAAGGCGCCATACTATAAATCCGGGGACCCGGGTTCGATTCCGACCCGAGGTCATTTCCCGATCCCTCCCCGTCTCTCTCTCCCGCTCATTTCCTGTCTCTACACTGTCCTATCCAATAAAGGTGAAAAAAGCCCAGAAAAATTTTTTTGTAATTCTTCCTCACTGACGGTGACGAAGCAAATGGCCGCCGAATTGCTCGAGGTGATTATCGAGAAATAATCCGAATCTCTTGACTAATCAGCTCATGCGATTTCCTATAATCACCTCCGTATTGATATTAATGACCTATAGTCACGCTGTCAGAGAATATTTTATCAGCTCAATGCCCATGAACTGTGTGCCCTGAAGCATTCAAAATTCAAACCCTGATCTGCTGACTTAGACTATATTAGTCTCACATACCTTCACATAGGAGCTGAAGTCCTCCCTGGCCTTCAGGGTGTCTAAATAAAGGATGGCTTTGCTGTAGTTGAGACAGTATTTCTGCAGACAGTAACAAACGCTCTCACCAAATGCCTGAAAGGTCAAGGACGAGGGTCAGAGAAAAGGTTCTGTATGTCTAAACTTATGACCTTAAGAAGCCAGACACAAATATTATAGACATAACTTGTCGGACTGAAAAATAGACCGAAGCATATAAGTACTGATGGACACACGGCACCATCAGTGATGCCTCACCTTTCTGAGTATGGCCAGCAAGGCCTGCATGTTATCGGCTTCTGGAGGCTCTGGAGAGGCCCACAGCTCTTTAATCGCCTGCAGCAGACTGGTCAGGAAGCCAAAACTTACCTACAATCAAGCAGCCAACACATAACCATGCACTATTCCATTACACCGTTCCTTATTGCAAGGCTATGAGCAGTAAACTAAGGAAACATACAATAGAAATATTCACACGGGTGGCATATTAAAAGAAAAACCTTATGACATGGAAGCATTTTGCTGGCATGGTCTGCATCCACTTGTCCCCCGAGAGCAGGGGTGTGAAACTCACATTCTGCCAGGGCCACTTCTGTATTTCTGTGAGCTTTTGAAGGGCCATGAACTAAAACTATTTATTTATTATCTTTTCTATCACATAACAATAAAGAAACCAATATCCCAGACTCTGAAATTAGAATAGCAGGATTTTAAGAAAAAGAAGGGCTAAAAGAAACTATCCAACTGAATAAATTTAAAACATACTATGTTATGGCTTGCATAGATACAGTCGCTCATCTCTGCTGTGGAGATGTCAGCTAGTGAGGGTGGAGAAAACCGTGAGGCAGAAAGAAAAAAAAAATGCAGGTAGACGGTTAATCAAATTTCATACTGAATGAAGCAAATTTTACAGTCAGTTCCACATACTGTAGGGCTAAGCTATAGATAAGAAGGAATATTAGTTTCCTTTGCTTCAAGTATACACTTGTCTTCAAAATAATAGCAGTCCAACATGACTAACCAGATCAATCACTGTTTTTGGTGGAAATTATATTACTACATGGCAAATAATTTACCAGTAGGTGTAGTAGAGTCATAGAAAACCAACAGACCCAACATTCATGATATGCATGCTCCTGAGTCTGTGTAATCGAATAATTAAGTGAAAGGGACGTGTTCAAAATAATAGCAGTGTGGAGTTTAATTAGTGAGGTCATTCATTCTGTGAAAAAACAGATGTCAGTCAGGTGGCCCTAATTTAAGGATGAAGCCATACATCCATTTGTACATCCATTTCTCTCTGAAAACCTGAGAAACATGGGTCGTTCCAGACATTGTTCAGAAGAACAGCGTGCTTTGATTAAAACGTTGATTGGAGAGGTAAAACGTATACTGTAAAGAAGTGCAGAAAATGATGGGCTGCTCAGCTAAAATGATCTCCGGTGCTTTAAAATGGACAGCAAAGCCAGAGAGACGTGGAAGAAAACAGAAGACGATCATTTGAATGGATCGAAGAATAGCCAGAATGGCAAAGACTCAGCCAATGATCAGCTCCAGGGTGATCAAAGACGGTCTGAAGTTACCTGTGAGTACTGTGACAATTAGAAGATGCCTGTGTGAAGCTAATCTATCGGCAAGAAGCCCCCGCAAAGTTCCACTGTTAAAAAAAAAAAAAAAAAAGACATGCTGAAGAGGATACGATTTGCCAAAGAACACATCGACTGGCCTAAAGAGAAATGGAAAAACATTCTGTGGACTGATGAAAGTAAAATTGTTCTTTTTGGGTCCAAGAGCCGCAGACAGTTTTTCAGACGACCCCCAAACACTGAATTCAAGCCACGGTACACTCTGAAGACAGTGAAGCATGGTGGTGCAAGCATCATGATATGGGAATGTTTCCCTTACTGTGGTGTTGGGCCCATTTATCGCATACCAGGGATCATGGATCAGTTTGCATATATCAAAATACTTGAGGAGGTCATGTTGCCTTATGCTGAAGAGGAAATGCCCTTGAAATGGGTGTTTCAACAAGATAACGACCCCAAACACACCAGTAAGCGAGCAGCATCAGGGTTCAAGACCAACAAAATGAAAGTTATGGAGTGGCCAGCCCAATCCCCGGACCTTAATCCGATAGAAAACTTGTGGGGTGACATCAAAAATGCTGTTTCTGAGGCAAAACCAAGAAATGCAGAGGAATTGTGGAATGTTGTCAAATCATCCTGGGCTGGAATACCTGTTCACAGGTGCCAGAAGTTCTCACAAACCGTGGTTATGCAACTAAATATTAGTTTAGTGATTCACAGGAATACTAAATCCTTAAGATTTTTTCAGTTTATACAGTAAATATTTGGAGTTTGTAATGAAAAATGCAGACACTGCTATTTTTTTGAACAGCCCAATGTTCATTTTTCTTCATTTTCTGTAAAGTAATTAAAATATTCATACATTTTTCCTCATGTTTTGATGTAGAATATAATGTGCAGTGTTCCCAATGCATGGAAATAAAAACTATTATAAGGATTTTGAGCTTTACTCACGTTTTTAAACACACTGCTATTATTCTGAACACAACTGTACGTTTTCACTCTGACGTCAATTTGTATGAAGTAAACTGAATGAATCAGTTCCTGCTTTAGCTTCTGTGAAAGTTTGAGGTGGCCTCAGACTTTACTAAAACACCTTTTTCTTTTAATGCGTCACCCGTCTGTAGATGTACTTTTAGATGTTTTGTACCAGGCACAGCTCATTGAGGTTGGCAAAGAGTGCCCAGGAGTCAATGTCCTGTAGACACTCCCTCATCTGCAGATCTGACAGAGTGGCCAGAAATACCTGCACACAAACCACAGGGAAAGCATGAAAAGGGAAGGAAAAAAAACAAATAACCCAGAACATTACACCCTTACAAAAAAAGAAGTGTGCTTCTAGTATACTTCTTTTAAACTAAAAATAAGAGAGTAGGCTTTTAGTTTACTTTTTATTTACTTAGACATATACTTAATAAAAGTTATACATAAGTATACTTGGCTTATACTGAAAAGTATATAGAAAAGCATATTAAGCTTATACTTAAACTTTTGATCAAGATATACTTAACAAAAGTGTAATAAAGTATGAAAATATTTGTGCCTTGTGTTTTAGAAAGAAAGAAAGCACAACTTTATTCATCACACACTTGTGAAATTCCTCTCTGCATTTAACCCATCTGAAGCAGTTGGGAGTTCAGTGCCTCGCTCAAGGGCACCTCAGCCTAACCTAATCGCCTGTCTTTGGACTGTGGGGGAAACCGGAGCACCTGGAGGAAACCCACACAGAAAGGCCCTTGCCGGCCGCTGGGCTCGAACCCAGGACCTTCTTGCTGTGAGGTGACAGTGCTAACCACTTACACCACCGTGCTGCCCAAGTGCACTTGCCCTGTAGTAGCCTATAAAATGCTTCTTTTTCACACATTTGCTTTTTTGTGATACACGGCCGCATGTTTTAAATCCCATCTTTTAAACCTACATGCACCATAAATTTGTGGTCAGTTCTGGGGTGGAATCTTAAGGTACAAAACACTTAAGTTGTCTACTGGTAGTGTGCATGAGGTAAGGGTTTGGGCTAGAAAACTAATAGTATACCTAGAAGGGTTATTGCAGTATACTTCAAAACTAAAAAGTGGCAGCACGGTGGTGTAGTGGTTAGTGCTGTCGCCTCACAGCAAGAAGGTCCGGGTTCGAGCCCCGTGGCCGGCGAGGGCCTTTCTGTGTGGAGTTTGCATGTTCTCCCCGTGTCCGCGTGGGTTTCCTCCGGGTGCTCCGGTTTCCCCCACAGTCCAAAGACATGCAGGTTAGGTTAACTGGTGACTCTAAATTGACCGTAGGTGTGAATGTGAGTGTGAATGGTTGTCTGTGTCTATGTGTCAGCCCTGTGATGACCTGGCGACTTGTCCAGGGTGTACCCCGCCTTTCGCCCGTAGTCAGCTGGGATAGGCTCCAGCTTGCCTGCGACCCTGTAGAACAGGATAAAGCGGCTAGAGATAATGAGTATTTGATGGTAAGAACACTTTTTTTTATCTCATCATCTCTAGCTGCTTTATCCTGTTCTACAGGGTCGCAGGCAAGCTGGAGCCTATCCCAGCTGACTACGGGCGAAAGGCGGGGTATACCCTGGACAAGTCGCCAGGTCATCACAGGGCTGACACATAGACACAGACAACCATTCACACTCACATTCACACCTACGCTCAATTTAGAGTCACCAGTTAACCTAACCTGCATGTCTTTGGACTGTGGGGGAAACCGGAGCACCCGGAGGAAACCCACGCGGACACGGGGAGAACATGCAAACTCCACACAGAAAGGCCCTCGCCGGCCACGGGGCTCGAACCCGGACCTTCTTGCTGTGAGGCGACAGCGCTAACCACTACACCACCGTGCTGCCCAGAATTATTATTATTATTATAGCATTTTTCACAAATTGCTATCATCATTTCGCCAGTTTGTTTACATTCTAAGAAGAAATGATTTTGTTAGACATTTTGTATAAAGTTTTTATTTATTGAATTTGCAAAAAGTAAAAATGCACTGTTTCTCAAAATCCAGTGATAATATAATAAGTTATTTCACTCAGTCTCTTCGTATATGGCTTATAGCTGACGAGGCGCGAATCAGCTCATGTACGACTCGATTTCGTGGAATAACTATTAAATAGCATACTTTCACCACCACATATGACTGATCAGTGGAGTCTCATCTTCTCCCTAATTTATACCTCTTTCAGCACCATTAACTGGTCTAGGAAGTACACACACTCGCTGGTAAAGAGCTCCCAGAGGGCCTCCTGTCTTTTGTGTGCTTTTGGCTCTTCTTCTGCCTTCAGCTCAGGCTGACTTCTCAGAAACTCCTCCAAAGGCAAATCCTGAAGCAAATAAAAGAAATATGCCTAGTGATTTCGCACATATCCACATGCGACTGACCGTATCTAATTACATCATATTAGACACATTTACACCTGCTTTAATCAAACACACCAGCAGAGACAGTTTAGAGAACAAGTTAGCACAGATTCCATCAGATCCAATCACAGCACTGCTGTGCCTTAAAAGTGCACCTTAACGTGTAATGTAAGCCCTCAAAAATAATCAGTGGTTTAAAATACAACATTACATTTTAACTCCTAAACATCAGCTACAAAAACAGCCTCGTAAAAGCTCTACACCTTAAGAATAACAGACAGACATATAAATAAAATATGCCAAATGTTCTCCCTTATTCAGATGACATTAAACTGTGTCTTGGGGGGATTTTTTTGCCACTTTTATTTTTAAGAAAATAAAAATACACACAGTCTTTAAGTTCCACAGTCAAGGAACAAACAATATATGCTTACACTGTGTCCAAAAGAGAAGCCCTCTACCAAAAACATTTAAGACCCTCTACAAATATCAGCTCTGACCTCTTTTACCTTGTACTGCTGAAAATGTGTTTCTCTCCACTCCTGGATCTGAACGGCTACGAGACATTTTTCTATGTCCGCCGCTGTGCGTGTCCTGCCTTTATTCTAACGAAAAATAATACAAATCATCATTTACCACGCTGACCACAACAATGACAACACTGAGGCCAAGTTTACATTAGACCGTATCTGTCTCGTTTTCTTCGCGGATGCACAGTCCGTTCACATTAAAACGCCGGGAAACGGGAATCCGCCAGGGTCCACGTATTCAATCCAGATCGTGTGTGGTCCGGTGCTGTGTAAACATTGAGAATACGCGGATACGCTGTGCTGAGTTCTAGCTGGCGTCGTCATTGGACAACGTCACTGTGACATCCACCTTCCTGATTCGCTGGCGTTGGTCATGTGACGCGACTGCTGAAAAACGGCACGGACTTCCGCCTTGTATCACCTTTCATTAAAGAGTATAAAAGTATGAAAATACTGCAAATACTGATGCAAATACTGCCCATTGTGTAGTTATGATTGTCTTTAGGCTTGCCATCCTTCCACTTGCAAGTGGTAAGTGATATGCGCTGGGATCACACACACAGCGGCTCAGTCCCGAATCACTGCTCGTGCACTTCACTCGCGCGCTCTGTGAGCTGCGCAGGGCCGGAGTGCGCACCCTCCAGAGGGCACTCGCTGTTCAGGGCGGAGTGATTTGGAGCGCAGGATGCCTGCGGAGCCGAGCGTATCCGTGTATTGGTGTTGCTGTGTGCACGCGAATCGTGTATTGGTGTTGCTGTGTGCACACTAATCGTTTTAAAAACGTTAATCTGATGATCCGCTGATACGGTCTAATGTAAACCCCACCTGAGACAGTATATCTGACCAGTTATGAAAGAGATCTCACACACAAAAAAAAAAAATGATGGGTAAATTAGAAATTTTCAAGAATCAGGAACTGGACACTAAAGGAAATCAATTCCAATGTGTAAATGATTGAGCGGCATGAGTACTAAAATAGAAGAAACTCTCAATTTCAATTCAGCGTCCCTGCAGTCTCAAATCTCACATGCTAAAGAGCACTGCAAGATACAGAACTCATTTGTATTGCATGTATTGAGGAGCGAGAATGCTTAGTGTTAGAAACCTCCAAACTTTCCTCACAATCTCAAATCCAAGTTCACTTTTTTCTTATTTATTTTTTGGCTAGCGTTTCAGAATGTGCACTCAGTCAAGGCACGTCTCTATTCTTTGTCGAGGGGTGCCTGTCTCACGTGTTCATGTTCATGCACATGGCTGGAGGCTAGCCTTTCTCACTGGGAGGCAAGGGCAACAGGGTTCTTCTGTCTCGCCTTTCAGTGTGCCAGCCAATCAGATTTCAGCATGGTCATATGACAGCCAAGGTGACTTTACGTGCTGATCGACTTGACAGTGAAACAGGACCAGTAGTACAAATTTACCTGGTGCAGCTTAAACAAAAAACACCATGTACTGTTTTCGCTAGTCCCTTCTCACGTTTACTGATAAAAATCTCTAACAGACAATGGAACGAAGGTTCAGTAATAAAGTGCAGAAAAAAATAAGTCAAATTATTTTTTCTTTACTTTAAATTATATGGCAAGAAACGCAAGTCTGCATGACGCTGCAGCTGATCCAAATTTGCTTCTAGTTCTTATTTTAGTTTTGTTTTGCGTATGATTATGTACGTTAGTTACTTAAACAGAGGGTGGCAGAAATCGAGGGAAAGGGGGACATGTAAATCTACTTTGACTCTAAGTGGGTCAGTGAACAATGTGTGCTCGACCTTAGCTGATCAGGGAAAAGCACTTTTCCAAGAATACAGACAACACAGCAGTCGAGAGACCGCAGTTATTCAGATGTTCTCTTTTATCAATAGTTTTTAAATACCTGAAATGTTAAATTTCACTTACTATAGTACGTTTTGAAAAAGGCCACTTTGATTTCTTCGTATCTATACATCAGAGGGAGGGAAAAAAGCTTTAGACACACTGCTAGCATACAAAGCAAACTATAGAGAAATGTACAACACTGTGGAAAATGCAGATATTCAGTTATTATGCTATTCAATTTCAAACAAATAAAAATGACAAATATGAAGAAGAAGAATATTAGGATGGTTCAGCCTGGTAGTACAAGTTGGTTGGAATAATTTGTGAATGGTGATTAATTATGGTAATGATTATAGCCTCATAAACCTGAAAAGGTGGAGCGGTTTAAAATATCAACAGCACCATTGGACACAAAAAGATCACCAGGAGAAATGTCCAATCCAGGAAGAGTGACCACCACAGCGCTCTGTCTTCTTTCCTGCATCCAGCTGAACACAAAGCAAATGCATGAAAAACAGGTTACGGGAGTTAACGTTACAGAGGAGTGAAGAACATTTCAGCTCTAAGGAGGACTGTTCACTTCAAGATGAGCTGGTTGTATGCTTAATGACTGGTTGTCACATCTTTGTGGCTTTCATTCGGAGTTAACTTTACATAATATATGCGTTTCTTCTTCTCCGGTATGACTGAATCAGTAGAAAAAACATTTTAGATGATTACTGTAGCTCATAACCTGAAATACAGACGTCAGGATACCAGGTTTTCACCTTTAATACAAGCGTAGTATCACGATCCTCAATACCAAGCAAATTGGAAAATCGGATTGTTCGTATTAAATTTTCAACATTATGAAACCATGTGGGGGCGGCACGGTGGTGTAGTGGTTAGCGCTGTCGCCTCGCAGCAAGAAGGTCCGGGTTCGAGCCCCGTGGCCGGCGAGGGCCTTTCTGTGTGGAGTTTGCATGTTCTCCCCGTGTCCGCGTGGGTTTCCTCCAGGTGCTCCGGTTTCCCCCACAGTCCAAAGACATGCAGGTTAGGTTAACTGGTGACTCTAAATTGACCGTAGGTGTGAATGTGAGTGTGAATGGTTGTCTGTGTCTATGTGTCAGCCCTGTGATGACCTGGCGACTTGTCCAGGGTGTACCCCGCCTTTCGCCCGTAGTCAGCTGGGATAGGCTCCAGCTTGCCTGCGACCCTGTAGAAGGATAAAGCGGCTACAGATAATGAGATGAGATGAAAGCATGTGTTGGTGTAATATACCTCTGACCAGTTAGAACTCGAGAAGCCACTGGCTGTTGTCAGGTATGAAATGCTGTAAGGTCTCCTCAAAACACACACTCAAGAAAAGTTTGTCATAGCCCCATACTATGGTGGGGGGCAGCCATGGGCTGAAGGCTAGAGAAGCAGCGTTTGGCCCAAAAGATCACTGGTTCGATTCCCGGGACTGGTATGAGTTGAATGACTGAACAGCACTTTCCCTTCCCTCTGATTCATGGCTGAAGTGCTCTTGAGCAAAGCACCTAACTGCTCCCTGGGCGCTGTAGCATAGCTGCCCAATGCTCTGGGTGTGTGCACGTGCTCATTGCTCACTTGTGTGTGCATGCATGTGTTCACTGCTTCAGATAAATTCAGAGAAGGAATTTCACTGTGCTTGAGTGTACATGTGACAAAGGCTTCTTCTTACTGAAACTCCAGTTATGAACCAAAAAACAGTGCCCCTCATGCAGTGAATAAAGACAAGGGGCGTGTAGGGAAACATTTACATCACATGCAAATGTCGTTAAACAGCATTGGTTCATAATTTTGGGGGAGGAACCCGCCATGATTTAATTATAATTGCAATCACAATTACAGAAATGAACACAGTGTCACAAGCTTTATGAGTCACTGCACAGGAAAAGCAGTTAGCCATATACATGTACCTGAAGTTCTCATCTCATCTCATTATCTCTAGCTGCTTTATCCTTCTACAGGGTCGCAGGCAAGCTGGAGCCTATCCCAGCTGACTACGGGCGAAAGGCGGGGTACACCCTGGACAAGTCGCCAGGTCATCACAGGGCTGACACATAGACACAGACAACCATTCACACTCACATTCACACCTACGCTCAATTTAGAGTCACCAGTTAACCTAACCTGCATGTCTTTGGACTGTGGGGGAAACCGGAGCACCCGGAGGAAACCCACGCGGACACGGGGAGAACATGCAAACTCCGCACAGAAAGGCCCTTGCCGGCCACGGGGCTCGAACCCGGACCTTCTTGCTGTGAGGCGACAGCGCTAACCACTACACCACCGTGCCGCCCCGTACCTGAAGTTAACAATGTTAAATTCTCAATAAAACACTTTTGCAAACAGAACTGGCCAAGCTCCTCAGTGGAGAGCCGTCTAACTGGCTGAATGTTGAAAATGCGGTGCTTGTTGTCCAGATACTCTGCCAACTTGCTTCAGTGGAGGGATTTATAAGTCCTTTAGCATACTGGTTATGTTACAATTGTTCACAACCTCTTTCTCCGTAAGGTATTCCCTAAAACCACTTCTTGAGCTCGTCTTTTCCATAAATTGAGGGCATGAAATTACTCATTTCGTTTAGCTGTGCACTCCCTGCCTCATCCACTCCACTCAAGTTATCACATGTAATTTGATTTAACCTGTAGGCAAAGTACATTGTCAGATTAGTGTTGGCATATTTATATCAAATGTAGCATCAAAAAGTTATATAATCTAATCATTTCTTGCATTAGTATATCAAACGTTCGATATCTTGAATCGTCGTCATTTAGTTATAAGGAAATAACACCATGTTAATGAACTGAAGTGTAAATATCATGTTAAACTTTACTCTTTCCTGTTTTACAAAACACCATAATAAGCCGAGTGAGAAACTGTGAAAGCCTGGGAAACACAGAGCTTCAGTCCTTTATTAACAGGGTTATAACCAGGTGAGAGTGGTTCACAAAAACAAAAGCTCAAATCTTTTGTTTCCTGTGTTTATATAACGCATAACGTTGGTTTTACGAAACCAGTCAGTTAAACAATAAGAAATATGGAAAGTGCTCACATCTTGTGGAACAAGTTCAGACCAAAAAGAGAAAGGCAAGATGGGAGAAGCAACGTCCTGCTTTCCAGCCTGTAGACGCAGAACCTAGCAAAGTGCTTTAAAAATGAGGGTTGGTTTTTGGCCTCTAGTACTTTTGTGAAGGGAAAAATCATATGCAGATAAATTTATGTTGTAAATATTCACTGAAAACAAATCAGTACGGGAGATAAGAAGTGCAAGAGCTTCCTCTGGACAGAGCTTTTGTCTCTTTTGAGCTTACTCTTTTGTGCGTCATCTGCATTATGCTCAGGTGACCTCAGTTCCCCAATGACCTGTGCTCTATGCTGGCTGAAAACCTCGGCAATGAAGCAGAAATGCTTTTAACAGCAACTTGACAGGCTGGTTTTGGAGTTCCACCCTTAATGTTGTGACTGTCCTCTTATGAGAAAGCGAAATGCTGGTGGCCAAACGTGGTGCTGTGTATATCAACAGAACATGTGAGGTATTTTGCAGCTGAATAAAAACAGTACTCAATATTACGCAGGGTCATAACACCTTCAAATGTGCAAAAGTGACGAGACAGGGTGTACAAAAGAGGACTAAAAATCACAGCAAGGCCAACATCGCCAACTCTTATCACTGTTTGTCAGCACGTGACCATGAGACTTATGATAAACAGTAGTGTCATCGATGCAGTTGCTGTGAGACACGTACTCTTTGACCATATAACAGTAACGCCCAGGGCAAAGCACCTGCTCTGACGAACCTTTCAAAACACATTTTCTAATGTATACGTTTGCAGGGGCGCAGATCCGATGTCAGGATGGGGGACGACGACACAAAAGTGATTTTTTTTTTTCTCATACCATGCAACCATAAATCACAACTTCGTAGAGGCTCGCAACATCATTCAAAAAGTACTGCACAGGGAATCATTTGTCTGAAAATACATTTGTTTGTACAATTTTTAATAATTTAGGGGATTTTTATTGGGGGGGGACAATTCATGTTTTTCAGAAAATTGGGGGGGGTCATGTCCCCCCCCCGTCCCCCCCGGGATCTGCACCCATGTATGTTTGAGCCTTTGACATTGTAAGACTCTTTAAAAAGACTCGATGGGGAGTTTAAGTTAGTGGTGGTCAGATAATTCGCCACTTTCTGTACGACACACTACAAGGTCTAACAAGGAAAACATTGGTCAATGTGCCCCACTCCTGTTATAAATATGACACTTTGAACTAGCTCATGAAACAAAAACAGGTCATCACTAATTCTTTCCCAAAACACATCCATAATGCAATTCGCGGCCCAGTCGGAGTACCAAGTCCCATGTCACAGGGTTTTCACAATGAAGGGGGCTTTGTCTTTGCAACTCTCCCGAATAATAATGCCCTCAGACTCAAGTTCTCTCATCCAATGCCTGTCCCAGAACAAGCTCTGTTATCGAACAGTGCTGCACCATAATTAATGACTATAACTGCCTGATTATCTCTCATTAAAAAGAAGCCCTTCGTCCAACAGGCAAGATGAACAGATCCACTGGAGGAAAACAGCATTAATGAGTTTCTGTATTCCACACAGAATACCTCAGCATACGGGGTTGATATACCTCTAACAAAGTGAACAATGGGTTTCCAATGGCCAGCTCCATTAGCGCCGCTCCATCTGGCCTGCTCTGGACTGAGAAATGTGCCATTTGGCCATCTTTAATAAATTAGCACTTCAAATTAGTGATGTTGTGCAACAAGTGAGGAAACAGTTTTAGGGGGTACGGAACTTTTGATTTTGGTACAAAGAAAAAACACCAACCCTCCTAGCTCGACTAGGTTCACTCATATGATACAAAAACAGAATAGTATTTTGCATGTCCTGACACCAAGTATTAAAACCCAAGTAGAAATTTTATGTGGCTTGTATGCAAATCTAAGTAGGACATGGTTCATGCAAATTACTGAAGATAGAGGGATGACACACCTACCTTTTATGACTTGGCTCTTGCACCTACAGTGAAAAACATATGTCGTAAGCACACACAGTAATAAGGAACATTTAGGTACTATAAAAATCACTGTACATTCAGACTGGTTGAAGCCTAGCAAAACATGTTTAGGTCATAAAAAGAATTTTCCCAACACCCAATTATTTTTATTTAGTGGACCGAAAGCTACTGAATTTGAATCACAGACTTCCAATTTTATTAGGTTTTTTTTATTTTAAAAAAAAAAACCCAGAACAATTAATGAATTTAGGGATACGTGGCCCGAAATTCTCCACTGTTTTTCCTGCTTCACCATGACCCAATTCAAG
This sequence comes from Neoarius graeffei, assembly GCF_027579695.1. Taxonomy (NCBI): domain Eukaryota; kingdom Metazoa; phylum Chordata; class Actinopteri; order Siluriformes; family Ariidae; genus Neoarius; species Neoarius graeffei. The sequence continues at coordinate 48,981,545 of NC_083574.1, forward strand.
ATACTGCGTCGTGCATCACGTGGTGGGCTTTCCCCGTTCGCGCAAGGCATTGTGAGATACAAATTTGAAACAGGAGAGAAAAATGGAGGACGTGAGTGTGCGAATGAAACGTGAAAGACCGACTACAGTAATGAAAAAAGCGAAAAGAAATGTTGTTATTGGGGTGTCATGGCTCAGGTGGATAAGGCGCCATACCATAAATCCGGGGACCTGGGTTCGATTCCGGCCCGAGGTCACTTCCCGATCCCTCCCCGTCTCGCTCTCCTGCTCATTTCCTGTCTCTACACTGTCCTATCCAATAATAAAGGTGAAAAAAGCCCCCCAAAATATCTTTAACCTCCTAAGGCCCAAGCTGTTTTTTTTTTTTACATGAATTTTTTATTTCTCTTTGCTATTTGGGCTTATTAGAACCTGATTAGAATAAAAACTAAGCATCATCTTTTGATAAGATGTACTTTTAGAGAAAAAGTATGTCCACATATGTGGATTCTTGTTCCGAATTTCCATAAAGTGCTGTCCACGCATGTGACCGCTAAGCCCTAGGAGGTTAAAAAAAAAAAAAAAAAAAAAAAGTTATTTGTAAAGGATTTCCAAAGCCAAACAGAACTAAAAATCCCTCCAGATTTATAAAAAAAAAAAAAAAAAAAGACGTTATGTTGCGAAGGAAAGGAAACGCAGGACCAAACTAATAAATATCGGCGGTCAGCGAGCACCTCGGTGTGATCAGCTGTTCGTTTAGCGACAGAATGATGTAACTGTCAGTGCACTGTCAAGGTAAACCTGTAGATAGCAGTAATGCAACACTGGATGCCAGCTGCAGTAAAACCCAAAAGAAGAAGGTAAACCTGCGCATGCGCACACGGACTTCCTCTGTCTGCTTGCGAAGCGAGCGATTTCATGCATATTATTTGCTCGGGAATCCCCTCAAATTAAATAACTTCCCAATCACAGAATGGCCTGATATTTTATAATCACAGAAATAAACATGCAGCACAATGACCAAATTTCAGAGGGAACTAAATTTCACCGATTTTATGAAATCGAAAGGCCGTCTTGCTTTCAAGCCCTTGAATCTGCCAAGGTGTTCTGGTTACAGAGGATGCCTGATTGAATACATAAATTGCAGGAATGAGGTTTTCCTTTCATTATTTTGATCACCCACTGACACCACCATTATCTGATGCCTGTGGACTGTGGGGGCCCATCGAAGGAGACTCCTTGAGGAGGTTTGGGTATATGGGCTCAGTCAAAGCTGTTGGCACATAGATCTACTGATTCATTTCCTGTCGAAAAGGCTCATTGTGAAGAGTCGCCACATGAGACTGAGCAGAATGAGCATAGAGACATCAATTGGTAAGAATGCGAAGCTCTCTGTGTGATGTATTGCACAACAATAAAACGAAATCACACTTATGACCCCTTAGATTGACTGTGACTGATTTTAGTCAGTAAAGTCTGTTTAAATGGCTGTTACCACAGTTCCAAACATACCACAGGCCAAAACATTCCTCCATCCAAAGCTATGATATACAATAAACGCAGTTTGGTGGGAAAAAAAAAAAAAATGTCATCTTACCTTTTCAGTATCATCATCAGCATGTTCATTCACACTACAAAACTCCTGCCTCAAGTGAAGACCACTGCTGCTAATCGTTTTGGATCTAAAAGACCTGACGTTCCCAGGAGTCACCATGTCATCAGAATGACCGTTCTGCTGACTGTCCCCATTCGACTGGTTCGCAATGGTAGCGAGGGGAGATTTCTGACGGTGTGCAGGTGACCGAGGGTTCCTTGGCAAGGGAGACTCATTCACACCAGGCTCTTCCTGGGTGCTGCCTATCCTCCCTGCATCACGGGAAGGCAGCCTGGTGCTCCTCATCCTCCTCAGAGTAGGAGAAGTGGAGATACGAGCAGGTGCCTGCCTGTCAAACTGAAAGAGCGGTGTTGACATGGCATCCATCTCACCCAGCGAACCACATCTCATTCTGGACGGTGTCCTGGACAGCTCGATCCGCATCAGGAAAGGATTGCTGGTTTGGGTCTCTTTGTCCACGGCTGCCTCATGAGATGTTTGGGTGTGAGCATCCACAGTTTTGGCCATGCGCTCATCGTGCCATTCGATGTAGGTCCAGTTGAGTGTCTCGTCCACATGCTTATCGTTTTCCTTCATGTGTTCATGATTTAAGTCAGTCATCTTGTGCAAAGCGGCATGATATCACTGAAGGGATGAAAGTGTGCTCCAGGAGAGTAGGTTCAGTTTGGAGCTTCTGGAAGAACTTCTGGGGGGGAAGAATTATAAAAGGTGAACAAGATTGAGTTAAGGGATTTGTGTGTGTGTGAGAGAAAAAGTGACTGTTTAAACCGGTCAGATTAAACTCCTTCAGGAAGTGAATTCTCAGGACAATAATGTTAATGGAAAAGCATTACACACAAAAGCTTGTTACACCGGACTCGTTTACCGGAGATACAGCAGACCTGTTTAATGTGTACAGCCTGGGCAGCCTTGACAAAAAATGTTTTAGTTAAAGGTCACAGTGTGGGAGACTAAACCTTGGGAAAACAAGGCGAGTTTACCACTGGCTTGGACTTGTGCACGTGATCCGAGCTACATCAAGAACAGTTGTGAGAACTTCAACAAAACAGACTTCATGTTAAAAAGTATAATGAATTTCCTGGTCACACAGCTGCACTTTGTGACCTTACTGGAAAGACAGGTATTATTTATAAAATCACATTATCTCTTACTACCCAAATGAGGATGTGTTCCCGTTTGAGTCTGAATCCTCTTCAGGTTTCTTCCTCATATCATCTCAGGAAGATTTTCCTCGCCATAGGCTTGCTCATTAGGGATAAAACACAGGTGTATAAAATTTATTTTTTTCTGTAAAGCCATGACAATCTTCTTCTTTTGGCTGCTCCCGATTAGGGGTCGCCACAGCGGATCTTTCGTCTCCATCGCTCCCTGTCTTCCGCATCCTTCTCTACCACACCTGCCACTTTCATGTCCTCTCTCACCATATCCATGCATCTCCTCTTTGGCCTTCCTCGTTTTCGTGTGCCTGGCAGCTCCATCCTCAACATTCTCCTTCCAACATGCTCTGCATCTCTTCTCAGGATGTGCCCATACCTACCATCTCAGTCTCATCTCTCTTAGGCTACGTTTACATTACGTCGAATCAGCGGATCATCAGATTAACGTTCTTAAAACGATTCGCGTTGACACTAAAACCGTTAGCCGTGCACACAGCAACACCAATACGCGGATACGCTCGGCTCCGCAGGCATCCTGCGCTCCAAATCACTCCGCCCTGAACAGCGAGTGCCCTCTGGAGGGTGCGCACTCCGGCCCTGCGCAGCTCACAGAGCGCGCGAGTGAAGTGAACAAGCCACGATTCGGGACTGAGCCGCTGTGTGTGTGATCCCAGCGCATATCACTTATTACTTGCAAGTGGAAGGATGGCAAGCCTAAAGACAATCATAACTACACAATGGGCAGTATTTGCATCAGTATTTGCAGTATTTTCATACTTTTATACTCTTTAATGAAAGGTGATACAAGGCGGAAGTCTGCGCCGTTTTTCAGCAGTCGCGTCACATGACCAACGCCAGCGAATCAGGAAGGTGGATGTCACAGTGACGTTGTCCAATGAGACGCCAGCTAGAGCTCAGCACAGCGTATTCGCGTATTCTCAATGTTTACACAGCACCGGAGCTGATACGATCTAGATTGAATACGTGGACGCTGGCGGATTCCCGTTTCCCCGCTTTTTCAGGGGGGTTAATGTAAACGGACAGTGCGTCCGCGAAGAAAACGAGACAGATACGGTCTAGTGTAAACGTAGCCTTAGCTTCATTCCCAAGCTCTCCACATGTGCTGTCCCTCTGATGTGCTCGTTCCTTATCCCGTCCAACCTCCCATCGCAAACCTTAACTCCGCCACCTCCTGTCTCTTCGTTAAGGGTACGGTCTCCAATCCAGACATCACAGCTGGTCTCACTACCGACTTTCCTATCATAAATGACTCCCGAAATCCTTCTCCAACTGCTCCACCCTGCCTGCACTCGCTTTCTCACCTCACTATCGCAGCCCCTATTTTCCTGCACAGTTGACCCCAGGTACTTGAATTCACCAACTTTCATCTACTGTGCTTTGTCTTGGGTGTATTCTCCATGCAGGACCTATACAAATGTGTCTGTATATAGTAGCTAGTAGTTCAATGGTAGTTTTTGTATATTGTACATACCTTTTCTTTTTATTCTACGTGTGTGCACTTTATGGAGCAGCTCTGAATCTCATTATACTCTGTGTGATGACAATAAAGGCTTTCTATTCTATTCTATTTACGTCTACTCCTTGCATCTTCACTCCACTCTCATCCCCATTCTCATTGACGCACATGTATTCTGTTTTGCTCCTGCTCACCTTCATTCCTCTTCGTTCCAATGCATCCCTCCATCTCTCCAAACCCAACTCCACCTCCTTTCACCACATATCATCCACAAACATCATGTCATGGACAGATGTTCTGACATAAAGCCATGACAATATATATTGTTAAAAATGCTATACGGATAAAATTCACTTGATTTGACATACGTGCGAGCAAAGTAACGATAGCCAGCACATCTGCACTGAAATGGTCAAACTGCTCCAGCTGTTTTAGCCTAATGCTAAATAAAACTTGTTTGGTTTTGATCAACACTACACCTGTTGCAGGATTTCTTTTTTCCCCCCCCACACAGAAATTAGCCTCCACTGCTGGGCTTTAAGGATACACAATGTCGAAATGCATACTTTATACTAAGTCACGAACATTATTATTATTATTACTATTATTATTATAGAAAAATATACTGGTTACTTACGTTTTATTTCATGTTTCAGTTATTTCTCTCCATGAGGCTCTCCCTCTCCCTCTCTGTGTGTGTGTGTACACTATGGACACAGAGGCGCACTGTTCCCCCTCAGCAAACAAAAGTCATCCATCATTAGGTCTGAAACAGGTAACTTTCAGCGACTCAAAAAAAGATTTAAACATACAAACATCTACTTATTGGAGTTTAACGTGTCTTTGGTGGTTTAAAAGCTTTTGTACCCTGATATAAAAGCAGGTCTCGATACAATAACCAGCCGTTAACGCACAATACACATTGTGACAAAACCCCAGCTGCCTTGTTGTCTTTATAAGGAACGTCCGGGTGGGCGGAGCCAGCGGAGTCGCACGCCACAGTGGTGCTTGAAAGTTTGTGAACCCTTTAGAATTTTCTATATTTCTGCACAAATATGACCAAAAACATCATCAGATTTTCACACAAGTCCTAAAAGTAGACCCAGTTAAACAAATGAGACAAAAATATTATACATGGCCATTTATTTATTGAGGAAAATGATCCAATATTACATAGGGGAGAGCGGGGTAAGATGAGCCACTTTTTACATTTTTCATCATAACTACATGTTAAAGCCATTTTTGCTTCCAGTCTACACACCATACCAAATTTCAAAGTGTACTGTTACTATCTGAGCAAAAAATAATTGATAAGCTCTTATGGTTAGAGTGATATTACCTCTTGAAAAAAAATGTCAAGTGGCTCAACTTACCCCATGTACGGGGTAAGATGAGCCACTGTGTGGGGTAAATTGAGCCAACACAAAACATGTTAGGTTAACAAAGTAAACAACTTTTATTATTAGAAATGCAATCAGTGAATCAAGTCAAGTCAAGCAAGTGGGGGATAGGGCCGTAGCATAGAGAAGGGGAGATGAAGAGAGAGGTGATAGAACGAGATGGGATAGGGAGGGACAGATAGATGGATAGAGAGAGAGATATGCGTAGATAGATAGAAAGAGGGATGGTTAGAGAGGGAATGAGAGATATACTATATTATAGAAATTACTAAAACAGTAGAACAGTGCCAAAAAATCTTATTTCTTTCAGTAGGTTAAAACATTGCTAAAACATGCAGCAATCATTCCATCAATCATTTCATCATTATTCAATGTTCCAAGCATTCAAATGGCAAGGGAACACCATTTGCCTCTCCCTCCGTGCTGTCCCCCCAACAGTAAAGGGGTGGGGCAATTTTTTCACAATATCCTGTCTTGACAGGACAGCCTCATCTTTCTCTTTGAAGACAAAGGTCGGCTTTCTTGCAGAGCCATGGCATGACCGGCTTCTTTTGACAAATCTTGCCTCTATTTCGAAGACATCCAATTTGATTATCTGGCCAATGAAGAAATGCACTTTCTTCTTCCCCGTGAATTTTGCCACAACATAATCCCCCACATCTAACAACTGGTCTTCCTCATCTGATGTCATATATATATATATATATATATATATATATATATATATATATATATATATATATATATATATATGTTGTTGTCATATATGACCAGTAAATGTGAAAACTTAAGTGTCATCCATATTGGGTAAGCTCAGCCACCAATGGGGTAAGTTGAGCCAGTGGCTCAACTTGCCCCACATCTAATGGCTCGTCTTACCCCGTGGCCACCATTTTGTAGAAAAATGCTAATAAAGGGGATTAGGCTAATCAAAATTATTTTTATTAGCATTCATATCATAGCTTAGAAAGCCACTAACTTAACCCTAATGTGTCTAAATATTATTCTACTTTTGTCTTCTCTAAATCATCTTCACTGTGGACAAACATGGAATTGACTTAGAAAGCACAAAAACACATTTTTATAAATATCTCCCTCACCTAGTTTGACATGTGGTGCTCCTCTCCACAAGTGTAAGTAAATGGTCCCGCCCCCCTTTGAATGTGGTCACATGGTCACATTTGTTTACTGTTTCTTAGAAACAGGGGGTGGCTCATCTTACCCTCTGGCTCATCTTACCCCGCTCTCCCCTATCTGTGAGTGGCAAAGTATGTGAATCTTTGCTTTCAGTATCTGGTGTGACCCCCTTGTGCAGCAATAACTGCAACTAAACGTTTCTGGTAACTGTTGATCAGTCCTGCACACCAGCTTGGAGGAATTTTAGCCCATTCCTCCGTACAGAACAGCTTCAACTCTGGGATGTTGGTGGGTTTCCTCACATGAACTGCTCGCTTCAGGTCCTTCCACAACATTTCGATTGGTCAGGACTTTGAGTTGGCCATTCCAAAACATGAACTTTATTCTTCTTTAACCATTCTTTGATAGAACGACTTGTGTGCTTAGGGTCGTTGTCTTGCTGCATGACCCACCTTCTCTTGAGATTCAGTTCATGGACAGATGTCCTGACATTTTCCTTTAGAATTCGCTGCTATAATTCAGAATTCATTGTTCCATCAATGATGGCAAGCCGTCCTGGCCCAGATGTAGCAAAACAGGCTCAAACCATGATACTACTACTACCACCACCATGTTTCACAGATGGGATAAGGTTCTTATGCTGGAATGCAGTGTTTTCCTTTCTCCAAACATAACGCTTCTCATTTAAACCAAAAAGTTCTATTTTGGTCTCATCCGTCCACAAAACATCCATCCACGTGATCTTTAGCAAACTGCAGACGAGCAGCAATGTTCTTTTTGGAGAGCAGTGGCTTTCTCCTTGCAACCCTGCCATGCACACCACTGTTGTTGAATGTTCATCTGGTGGTGGACTCATGAACATTAGCATTAGCCAATGTGAGAGAGGCCTTCAGTTGCTTAGAAGTTACCCTGGGGTCCTTTGTGACCTCACTGACTATTATACCCCTTGCTCTTGGAGTAATCTTTGTTGGTCGACCACTCCTGGGGAGGGTAACAATGGTCTTGAATTTCCTCCATTTGCACACAATCTGTCTGACTGTGGATTGGTGGAGTCCAAACTCTATAGAGATGGTTTTGTAACCTTTTCCAGCCTGATGAGCATCAACAATACTTTTTCTGAGGTCCTCAGAAATCTCTGTTGTTCGTGCCATGATACACTTCCACAAACATGTGTTGTGAAGATCAGACTTCGATAGATCCCTGTTCTTTAAATAAAACAGGGTGCCCACTCGCACCTGATTGTCATCCCATTGATTGAAAACACCTGACTCTAATTTCACCTTCAAATTAACTGCTAATCCTAGAGGTTCACATACTTTTGCCACTCACAGATATGTAATATTGGATCATTTTCCTCAATGAATAAATGACCAAGTATAATATTTTTGTCTCATTTGTTTAACTGGGTTCTCTTTATCTACTTTTAGGACTTGTGTGAAAATCTGATGATGTTTTAGGTCATATTTATGCAGAAATATAGAAAATTCTAAAGGGTTCACAAACTTTCAAGCACCACTGTATGTAACACAATACAGGAAATAGAATAGTGAGTGTTTTACACGCTATTTAGTAAGCTAGTATGCTGTTTGGCTCTAGTCACATGTGTATGAAGTGTGTGATTTTAACTCGGAGATACCTTATACACAGGATCAGGTTCCCTTTGTGTCGTGATCTAAATGTGACGATCCCAAAACTGCTGCTGTTAAAACACTAAAGGAGGACTTTGATCATTTATGACATTTGGCACATAGTGGGTTTTTTTTTAAACTCTGTCTCTAGATGAGTTTATAATGTCACTCATGACTTCATGGATAATTATTTGGCCCAGTAAATCCTGTTCAGCAGCATGATAAAAATATTTTAGGAAGTTGTTGTTCTGTTTGTGAGTTCTAATGTAGCCCAGGTGATACACACATTACAAAGGGCACATAGTCAGAAACAGTCATTACAAACACACTATATCACTTCAGCAAAACTGGTATTAACTAAAACTCGGATCATGTCACCTACAGTAGATACCATAATACCATACCAATCACACGCTCAGAAAAAAAAAAAAAAAACCAGTCCTAAACTTGCTTGTTGCTGGGGTGGTGCCCTCCAGAGTACATGTTTTGCAACTTTAATAATATATCTTTCACAATCTTCATGTCATAGCCAACAAGGACATCACTGATGACGTTTTAACAGGCCGTCATTGGTGTGTTTAGGGCATTTAAGCTTGGTGGAGCCTATCCCTCTCCAAGCATGGTCAATTGACAATTTAGAGTCATCCTTTGGACTGTGGGGAAAACCCACGCAGACACAGAGAACATGCAAACTTCACACAGAAAGGCCCCTGTCAGCCACTGGGCTTGAATCCAGAACCTTCTTGCTGTGAAGCAACAGTGCTAACCACTGCACCACCGTGCCTCCCAGGTGGAAATTTTAAAAATGATTTAAATGGACCATACATAGTATTTCGAGTAAAGCTTTAATAGTACACCTCATGCACCTTTCTAGGTAAAATAATATCTATCTATCTCAGATTACTGAGTCTCAGTTTTCAGGCTCAGTAATCAAAGTAATAGAAGAAGAAGAACTTTATTCATCACATGCTTGTGAAATTCCTCTCTGCATTTAACCCATCTGAAGGAGTGAACACACGCACACATGAGCAATGAGCACACACACACATACATACATACATACCCAGAGCAGTGGGAAGCCATGCTAACAGCACCCAGGGAGCAGTTGCCTCGCTCAATGCACCTCAGCCCAAGGCCATCCCATATTAACCTAACCGCACCACATGTCTTTGAACTGTGGGGGAAATTGGAGCACCCAGAGGAAACCCACACAGATACGGGGAGAACATGCAAACACCACACAGAAAGGCCCCCGCCGGCCGCTGGGCTCGAACCCAGAACCTTCTTGTTGTGAGGCAACCGTGCTAACCACTTACACCACCATTCCGCCCAAACACTACTGTGTTGAAAGATGTTCAGTTTTAGCAGCATTTTTAATATCTAAAACATTACTTTGATTACTGAGCCTGAAAATTGAGACTCTCAATAATCTGAGATAGATAGATAGATAGATAGATAGATAGATAGATAGATAGATAGATAGATAGATAGATAGATAGATAGATCAGAATTTCAGCTTTCATATCCTGATATTTGCAGCAAGGTGTCTTCGACAACTTAGAACTTGGCACCATTGGTGGCAGACCACACAATTTGTATGTGAGTAAAAGTATTGGAACAGATACTCAAAGTAAATAACACTTAATATTTGGTGGCATCTCCCTTGCTTGCAATAACTGCATCAAACGGGTGACCCACTGACATCACCAAGCTGTTGCATTATTCTTTTATGATGCTTTTCCAGGCTTCTTTTGGTTACTCTTTGTTTTTGTTTTTTGTTTTTTTGGGGGGGGGTTCTTCATTCAGTCTCCTCTTCAGGAGATGAAATGCATACTCAATAGAGTTAAGGTCTGATAGTTGACTCTGCCAGTCTATAAAGATTAGTGAGTCTGTTCCAGAAACAACCATGCAAGCCCAAGCCATGACACTACCTCCATTGTGCTTGACCAATGAGCTCATATGTTTTCCTTTCTTTCTCCACATTTTGGCCTTTCCATCACTTTGGCAGAGGTTAATCTTGGTTCCAAAACTTTTGTGACTCATCTCTGTATTTCTTTGTGAACTCCAATCTGGCCTTTTGATTCTTACTGCTGGTGATTGGTTTGCATCTTATGGTATGGCTTCTATATTTATATACCGTATGCTCTTGAAGTCCTCTTCGAACAGTGGATTATGATACTTTCACCCCTGCCCTGTGGAGTTTGTTGGTGATGTCACCGACTGTTGATTTTGGGTTTTTCTTCACAGCTCTCACAAAATTCCTGCCATTAATAAAGGCTATATTCCTTGGTCAACCTGTTCAATGTCTGCTTGTTCGACTGTTGTATTGGCTATGCCCAGTGCTTGTGCAATGTCTCTGATTTCCTCATTTCCCAAATTCAAAATGGCTTGCGTTGCTCCCATAGACAGCTCTCTGGTGTTCATGTTTTTTTTTAGCAACAAAAGCATTTTTCACAGTTGAAACCCAGGGCTCAAACCAGTGCTCTGCTTGGATTGTCTACTTGTCCACTCACTATATAGTGTTCACTACACAGAACACTCACTAAGGGATAAGGACAGAAAGCTGTTGATCTATTTTGCACACTATAGGGGGATGTTTTGCTGCTACATAATATAGCACAATATAGTGAAAGAAATTTACAGCTGAGAATTCGAACAGCACTGCAAAATGACTGATTCACTATATAGTGGGTGATTGGATGTTCCGAACACAGCACAACAGTAGATATTCAGAGCTATTAATATTTAAACCAATATTTGGTGGAGGTCTGTGCTCTCCGAAGGCCCTTACTGCAACACCACTGACATGTACACACACGTGCACATACACAGTACCGATCTGTGACAGTTACAATGCCCTTCTGTGTTAAACACAAGGAGAGATATTCGGCTCACAGGATATAGATGTAGGGTTCACAAGCCAGCCTATGTAAACACACCTCTGAAGATAAAAATTTCACATAATTAAGCCACAGCCAGGGTATGCAAGGAACAGACAGAGTTTTATACACATTTCAGCCTCAGATCACAAACTTGTGGTGCAAGATACCAACACCTCGTCCAATGAATCAACAGTATTCAGTTCCATAGACCTAATGTGATATGATTGAGCATCACATATAGATAACTATAAGAAGTCAGAACTTGAGCCTCAACCGCCAAATGCATTAAATGTATAATTGGCAACAGAGGAAAAAAATCATGCATCTATCCTTGGATATCTTCACAACAAAGTAATGCATCTGTCGATTGAGTGTGGACATGTGGACGTTTATGAAGTTTTTTCAATCAATCAATCAATCAATCAATCAATCAATCATAAAACCCGATCCTTTATGATATCATTAATACTGATTTACAAATAAATAAATAAATAAATCACATTCTGGCTAACTGGATGTGAAAGTAAGGACAAAAGTTCAATCTGTGGTGTGCCCATTGGCTGAATCAGATCACCTGTGTTGGCTTTATGTTTTTTAGTTTAAATAATTTTTTAAAAATGTATTTATTTTTCAAATTATAAATTAAAGTATTCACACATTAAAAATTGAAAATTCAAAATTAAAGCCGCAAGCGGCCTCGACGGGCCCTCGCGCCAGCGGCCAAGGGGGGCGGGGGCATGCGTCCCCGCGAAATACCTTCCACAGCTTCTTCGGCAAGAGACATTACTCCCACAATGGCGACAAAGCACAGAATTGGACACATGGCAACAATAGGGTCTCGCACTGTACGGTGCTCGGGGGGCGCTATAGAGGCCCTGAGGCCCGCCTGGATCTGGGCTTCTGGTTCTCAGTAGCGGTGGCAGTCTAAGAAAAAGGAGCCAAATTTCGTGCGTTGTCGACCATGGCAAGCGCCCCAATAAGGGTCTTGTAAGGAGTTTGCTTGCCAAGTTTGACAAATCAGAAGCTGCAATATCATTTTTGCCCTAACCAGCACCCCCAGGGGCGAAAGTGCACAAAATTTGGCGTATATAACAGCGCCCCCCATGGACGAAAATTCCCAAAATGTGGTATACATGACATGGGAGGTAGTAAGAGGGTGGCCGTGAAGTTTGACCAAATTTGAGGAAAGATTGGATTTTTTGCCCAAAAATAGCGCCCCCAGTGGCGAAAGTGCACAAAATTTGGCGTATATGTCAGGTGAGCTATGAAGAGTTTGCGTATGAAGTTTGATGACAATTGAGTAAATAGAAGATGAGATATAGATTTTTGAAGAATAAATTTTTTGGTTTTTCCCATGTCAGTAGGTGGCGCAATGCTGTACATGAGCGAGTATGAGTTGGAAAAATAAGTGTCTACAACAGCAACGTACTATCACAAGGTAGTGGTGTGAAGGAAAAGCATTATGGAATTATTTACCAAAAACCCGTTTTGGAGCAATTGCGTCGGCCAAAAACAGCGCCCCCCATGGACGAAAAATCCCAAAATGTGGTATACATGACATGGGAGGTAGTAAGAGGGTGGCCGTGAAGTCTGACCAAATTTGAGGAAAGATTGGATTTTTTGCCCAAAAATAGCGCCCCCAGTGGCGAAATATCACAGAAATTGGGTAACATGTCAGAAGCCCAATGAGTGATTTGCGTGTGAAGTATGAGCAGTTTTGAGCAATCAGAAGATTTGTTATGAATTTTTAAGCATGTAAAATTTTGCATCGAAAATTGATTGACGTATAACTTCTGAACGGTTTATCCTACGTGAAACGTATTTAGTAACTTTTGTCAGCCATGTCTGTAGATGATGTGTATCAATTTTGGTGACATTCCTATGAACGGTCTAGGAGGAGTTGCGCCGTCTTCGTGGCCATGCATTTCGCACAAAAGTGAAATTACCTCACTTCCTGTTGGGCGTGGCTAATGCATTGGCATTACATCTTTGTCCGGCTTAGTGAGATACATATGCGTACCAAATGGCATGCCACTACTACAAACTACATGGCACCCAGGCACCTTAATGCGGGAGGCCAAAATCACAACGACTTAGGGGGCGCTATAGAGGCCCTGAGCCCCGGCCAAGTTTGGGCTTCTGGTTCTGAGTAGCGGTGGCAATTCTCGGAACTGGTGCCAAATTTCGTGCGTTTTCGCCCATGGCAAGCACCCCGAAAATGGCCCAACAGCGGAGAAAAATAAAGAAGAAGAAGACGGAAGAAGAAGAAGAAGAAGAAGAAGAGTGAACTCTTACAAGAACAATAGGGCCTTCGCCCATAGGGCTCGGGCCCTAATAAACCACAGAATTGTATTGGGGGTGGTAAGGAGATGCTATGGCTATCCTAGGGGTAGCTACAGCACCCCCAAGCCCCTCCCTGGGGCCATCCATGCATCCACAAAATAGCAGGTAAACACCTGAATTATAATCAAATACATTTTATTAGCTATAAACAACAGGTTCAGCAAATACATTAATTTTCATTTAGAAATAAGTAAAAAAAAAAAAAGGTGCAAACGTGTGATTGGTTAATGTGGATTCCTGCTTTATTGTGATTGGCTGAGTTGTCTAAAAAAAACAATATGCACAAAAATATGCACATAATATATGCTCTAGCTTCAGAGAAAAAGCTCAACTACATGTTCAACATTTTGAAAACCTATAAAATGAACGTATGCGTATACATTTCGTCCCACCTTCCAAAAGGCCCACAAGGTCACATGGCCACACAGAGGCGGGAATGAAAGTTCAGTGAGATGCATTACGTCATCACGAAACCACGTGGTTCTGCTGAAGTCATTTTCCTGCGCACTAGATGGCAGTATGTACATTAGTGTATCAATGAACGTGGAACAGTGCGAACAGTGATAAATATAGGCTATTGTTATTATTCTTTTGATTTTTTCATTGATTTTAAACCAAATGTAATATTTAAATCATTAATCACAATTTCTGCACCAGCATCATCCCACATAATATTTGATAAACAGATAAAAAATAATCCATAATTGCTAAATAGCATAAGCAGTTATTTTTAACATGGTAAAACAGTTTACTCATCTCATCTCATTATCTGTAGCCGCTTTATCCTGTTCTACAGGGTCGCAGGCAAGCTGGAGCCTATCCCAGCTGACTACGGGCGAAAGGCGGGGTACACCCTGGACAAGTCGCCAGGTCATCACAGGGCTGACACATAGACACAGACAACCATTCACACTCACATTCACACCTACGGTCAATTTAGAGTCACCAGTTAACCTAACCTGCATGTCTTTGGACTGTGGGGGAAACCGGAGCACCCGGAGGAAACCCACGCGGACACGGGGAGAACATGCAAACTCCACACAGAAAGGTCCTTGCCGGCCACGGGGCTCGAACCCGGACCTTCTTGCTGTGAGGCGACAGCGCTAACCACTACACCACCGTGCCGCCCCAGAACTCTATAACAACTCTCACTAATTCACTAGAACTCCATAACAACTCTCACTAACTCACTAGAACTCCATAACAAATCTCACTAACTCACTAGAACTCCATAACAACTCTCACTAACTCACAAGAACTCTATAACAACTCTCACTAACTCACTAGAACTCCATAACAACTCTCACTAACTCACTAGAACTCCATAACAACTCTCACTAACTCACTAGAACTCCATAACAACTCTCACTAACTCACTGGAACTCCATAACAACTTTCACTAACTCACTAGAACTCTATAACAACTCTCACTAACTCACTAGAACTCCATAACAACTCTCACTAACTCACTAGAACTCCATAACAACTCTCACTAACTCACTAGAACTCCATAACAACTCTCACTAACTCACTAGAACTCCATAACAACTCTCACTAACTCACTGGAACTCCATAACAACTTTCACTAACTCACTAGAACTCTATAACAACTCTCACTAACTCACTAGAACTCCATAACAACTCTCACTAACTCACTAGAACTCTATAACAACTCTCACTAACTCACTAGAACTCCATAACAACTCTCACTAACTCTCTAGAACTCCATAACAACTCTCACTAATTCACTAGAACTCCATAACAACCCTCACTAACTCACTAGAACTCCATAACAACTCTCACTAATTCACTAGAACTCTATAACAACTCTCACTAACTCACTAGAACTCCATAACAACTCTCACTAACTCACTAGAACTCTATAACAACTCTCACTAATTCACTAGAACTCTATAACAACTCTCACTAACTCACTAGAACTCCATAACAACTCTCACTAACTCACTAGAACTCCATAACAACTCTCACTAATTCACTAGAACTCTATAACAACTCTCACTAACTCACTAGAACTCCATAACATCTCTCACTAACTCACTAGAACTCCATAACAAATCTCACTAACTCACTAGAACTCCATAACAACTCTCACTAACTCACTAGAACTCTATAACAACTCTCACTAACTCACTAGAACTCCATAACAACTCTCACTAACTCACTAGAACTCCATAACAACTCTCACTAACTCACTAGAACTCCATAACAACTCTCACTAATTCACTAGAACTCCATAACAACTCTCACTAATTCACTAGAACTCCATAACAACTCTCACTAATTCATTAGAACTCCATAACAACTCTCACTAACTCACTAGAACTCCATAACAACTCTCACTAACTCACTAGAACTCCATAACAACTCTCACTAACTCACTAGAACTCCATAACAACTCTCACTAACTCACTGGAACTCCATAACAACTCTCACTAACTCACTGGAACTCCATAACAACTTTCACTAACTCACTAGAACTCTATAACAACTCTCACTAACTCACTAGAACTCCATAACAACTCTCACTAACTCACTAGAACTCCATAACAACTCTCACTAACTCACTAGAACTCCATAACAACTCTCACTAACTCACTAGAACTCCATAACAACTCTCACTAATTCACTAGAACTCCATAACAACTCTCACTAATTCACTAGAACTCCATAACAACTCTCACTAATTCATTAGAACTCCATAACAACTCTCACTAACTCACTAGAACTCCATAACAACTCTCACTAACTCACTAGAACTCCATAACAACTCTCACTAACTCACTAGAACTCCATAACAACTCTCACTAACTCACTGGAACTCCATAACAACTCTCACTAACTCACTGGAACTCCATAACAACTCTCACTAACTCACTGGAACTCCATAACAACTTTCACTAACTCACTAGAACTCTATAACAACTCTCACTAACTCACTAGAACTCCATAACAACTCTCACTAACTCACTAGAACTCCATAACAACTCTCACTAACTCACTAGAACTCCATAACAACTCTCACTAACTCACTAGAACTCCATAACAACTCTCACTAACTCTCTAGAACTCCATAACAACTCTCACTAATTCACTAGAACTCCATAACAACCCTCACTAACTCACTAGAACTCCATAACAACTCTCACTAATTCACTAGAACTCTATAACAACTCTCACTAACTCACTAGAACTCCATAACAACTCTCACTAACTCACTAGAACTCTATAACAACTCTCACTAATTCACTAGAACTCTATAACAACTCACTAACTCACTAGAACTCCATAACAACTCTCACTAACTCACTAGAACTCCATAACAACTCTCACTAATTCACTAGAACTCTATAACAACTCTCACTAACTCACTAGAACTCCATAACATCTCTCACTAACTCACTAGAACTCCATAACAACTCTCACTAACTCACTAGAACTCCATAACAACTCTCACTAACTCACTAGAACTCCATAACAACTCTCACTAACTCACTAGAACTCCATAACAACTCTCACTAACTCACTAGAACTCCATAACAACTCTCACTAACTCACTAGAACTCTATAACAACTCTCACTAACTCACTAGAACTCCATAACAACTCTCACTAACTCACTAGAACTCTATAACAACTCTCACTAACTCACTAGAACTCCATGACAACTCTCACTAACTCACTAGAACTCTATGACAACTCTCACTAACTCACTAGAACTCTATGACAACTCTCACTAACTCACTAGAACTCCATAACAACTCTCACTAACTCACTAGAACTCTATAACAACTCTCACTAACTCACTAGAACTCCATAACAACTCTCACTAACTCACTAGAACTCCATAACAACTCTCACTAATTCACTAGAACTCCATAACAACTCTCACTAATTCACTAGAACTCCATAACAACTCTCACTAACTCACTAGAACTCCATAACAACTCTCACTAACTCACTAGAACTCCATAACAACTCTCACTAACTCACTAGAACTCCATAACAACCCTCACTAACTCACTAGAACTCCATAACAACTCTCACTAATTCACTAGAACTCTATAACAACTCTCACTAATTCACTAGAACTCTATAACAACTCTCACTAACTCACTAGAACTCCATAACAACTCTCACTAACTCACTAGAACTCCATAACAACTCTCACTAACTCACTAGAACTCTATAACAACTCTCACTAACTCACTAGAACTCCATAACAACTCTCACTAACTCTCTAGAACTCTATAACAACTCTCACTAACTCACTAGAACTCCATAACAACTCTCACTAATTCACTAGAACACCATAACAACTCTCACTAATTCACTAGAACTCCATAACAACTCTCACTAATTCACTAGAACTCCATAACAACTCTCACTAACTCACTAGAACTCCATAACAACTCTCACTAACTCACTAGAACTCCATAACAACTCTCACTAACTCACTAGAACTCCATAACATCTCTCACTAACTTACTAGAACTCCATAACAACTCTCACTAACTCACTAGAACTCCATAACAACTCTCACTAACTCACTAGAACTCTATAACAACTCTCACTAACTCACTAGAACTCCATAACAACTCTCACTAACTCACTAGAACTCTATAACAACTCTCACTAACTCACTAGAACTCCATAACAACTCTCACTAACTCACTAGAACTCTATGACAACTCTCACTAACTCACTAGAACTCTATAACAACTCTCACTAACTCACTAGAACTCCATAACAACTCTCACTAACTCACTAGAACTCTATAACAACTCTCACTAACTCACTAGAACTCCATAACAACTCTCACTAACTCACTAGAACTCCATAACAACTCTCACTAATTCACTAGAACTCTATAACAACTCTCACTAACTCACTAGAACTCCATAACAACTCTCACTAACTCACTAGAACTCCATAACAACCCTCACTAACTCACTAGAACTCCATAACAACTCTCACTAATTCACTAGAACTCCATAACAACTCTCACTAACTCACTAGAACTCCATAACAACTCTCACTAACTCACTAGAACTCCATAACAACTCTCACTAACTCACTAGAACTCTATAACAACTCTCACTAACTCACTAGAACTCCATAACAACTCTCACTAACTCACTAGAACTCTATAACAACTCTCACTAACTCACTAGAACTCCATAACAACTCTCACTAATTCACTAGAACACCATAACAACTCTCACTAATTCACTAGAACTCCATAACAACTCTCACTAATTCACTAGAACTCCATAACAACTCTCACTAACTCACTAGAACTCCATAACAACTCTCACTAACTCACTAGAACTCCATAACAACTCTCACTAACTCACTAGAACTCTATAACAACTCTCACTAACTCACTAGAACTCCATAACAACTCTCACTAACTCTCTAGAACTCCATAACAACTCTCACTAATTCACTAGAACTCCATAACAACCCTCACTAACTCACTAGAACTCCATAACAACTCTAACTAATTCACTAGAACTCCATAACAACTCTCACTAACTCACTAGAACTCCATAACAACTCTCACTAACTCACTAGAACTCTATAACAACTCTCACTAACTCTCTAGAACTCCATAACAACTCTCACTAATTCACTAGAACTCCATAACAACTCTCACTAATTCACTAGAACTCCATAACAACTCTCACTAATTCACTAGAACTCCATAACAACTCTCACTAATTCACTAGAACTCTATAACAACTCTCACTAACTCACTAGAACTCCATAACAACTCTCACTAACTCACTAGAACTCCATAACAACTCTCACTAACTCACTAGAACTCTATAACAACTCTCACTAATTCACTAGAACTCTATAACAACTCTCACTAACTCACTAGAACTCCATAACAACTCTCACTAACTCACTAGAACTCCATAACAACTCTCACTAATTCACTAGAACTCTATAACAACTCTCACTAACTCACTAGAACTCCATAACATCTCTCACTAACTCACTAGAACTCCATAACAACTCTCACTAACTCACTAGAACTCCATAACAACTCTCACTAACTCACTAGAACTCTATAACAACTCTCACTAACTCACTAGAACTCCATAACAACTCTCACTAACTCACTAGAACTCTATAACAACTCTCACTAACTCACTAGAACTCCATAACAACTCTCACTAACTCACTAGAACTCTATGACAACTCTCACTAACTCACTAGAACTCTATAACAACTCTCACTAACTCACTAGAACTCCATAACAACTCTCACTAACTCACTAGAACTCTATAACAACTCTCACTAACTCACTAGAACTCCATAACAACTCTCACTAACTCACTAGAACTCCATAACAACTCTCACTAATTCACTAGAACTCTATAACAACTCTCACTAACTCACTAGAACTCCATAACAACTCTCACTAACTCACTAGAACTCCATAACAACCCTCACTAACTCACTAGAACTCCATAACAACTCTCACTAATTCACTAGAACTCTATAACAACTCTCACTAACTCACTAGAACTCCATAACAACTCTCACTAACTCACTAGAACTCCATAACAACTCTCACTAACTCACTAGAACTCCATAACAACTCTCACTAACTCACTAGAACTCCATAACAACTCTCACTAACTCACTAGAACTCCATAACAACTCTCACTAACTCACTAGAACTCCATAACAACTCTCACTAATTCACTAGAACACCATAACAACTCTCACTAATTCACTAGAACTCCATAACAACTCTCACTAATTCACTAGAACTCCATAACAACTCTCACTAACTCACTAGAACTCCATAACAACTCTCACTAACTCACTAGAACTCCATAACAACTCTCACTAACTCACTAGAACTCTATAACAACTCTCACTAACTCACTAGAACTCCATAACAACTCTCACTAACTCACTAGAACTCTATAACAACTCTCACTAACTCACTAGAACTCCATAACAACTCTCACTAATTCACTAGAACACCATAACAACTCTCACTAATTCACTAGAACTCCATAACAACTCTCACTAATTCACTAGAACTCCATAACAACTCTCACTAACTCACTAGAACTCCATAACAACTCTCACTAACTCACTAGAACTCCATAACAACTCTCACTAACTCACTAGAACTCCATAACAACTCTCACTAATTCACTAGAACTCCATAACAACTCTCACTAACTCACTAGAACTCCATAACAACTCTCACTAACTCAATAGAACTCCATAACAACTCTCACTAACTCACTAGAACTCCATAACAACTCTCACTAACTCACTAGAACTCCATAACAACTCTTACTAACTCACTAGAACTCCATAACAACTCTCACTAACTCACTAGAACTCCATAACAACTCTCACTAACTCACTAGAACTCCATAACAACTCTCACTAACTCACTAGAACTCCATAACAACTCTCACTAACTCAATAGAACTCCATAACAACTCTCACTAACTCACTAGAACTCCATAACAACTCTCACTAACTCACTAGAACTCCATAACAACTCTCACTAACTCACTAGAACTCCATAACAACTCTCACTAACTCACTAGAACTCCATAACAACTCTCACTAACTCACTAGAACTCCATAACAACTCTCACTAACTCACTAGAACTCCATAACAACTCTCACTAACTCACTAGAACTCCATAACAACTCTCACTAACTCACTAGAACTCCATAACAACTCTCACTAACTCACTAGAACTCCATAACAACTCTCACTAACTCAATAGAACTCCATAACAACTCTCACTAACTCACTAGAACTCCATAACAACTCTTACTAACTCACTAGAACTCCATAACAACTCTCATTAATTCACTAGAACTCCATAACAACTCTCACTAACTCACTAGAACTCCATAACAACTCTCACTAACTCACTAGAACTCCATAACAACTCTCACTAACTCACTAGAACTCCATAACAACTCTCACTAACTCACTAGAACTCCATAACAACTCTTACTAACTCACTAGAACTCCATAACAACTCTCACTAACTCACTAGAACTCCATAACAACTCTCACTAACTCACTAGAACTCCATAACAACTCTCACTAACTCACTAGAACTCCATAACAACTCTCACTAACTCACTAGAACTCCATAACAACTCTCACTAACTCACTAGAACTCCATAACAACTCTCACTAACTCAATAGAACTCCATAACAACTCTCACTAACTCACTAGAACTCCATAACAACTCTTACTAACTCACTAGAACTCCATAACAACTCTCATTAATTCACTAGAACTCCATAACAACTCTCACTAACTCACTAGAACTCCATAACAACTCTCACTAACTCACTAGAACTCCATAACAACTCTCACTAACTCACTAGAACTCCATAACAACTCTCACTAACTCTCTAGAACTCCATAACAACTCTCACTAACTCACTAGAACTCCATAACAACTCTCACTAATTCACTAGAACTCCATAACAACTCTCACTAACTCACTAGAACTCCATAACAACTCTCACTAACTCACTAGAACTCCATAACAACTCTCACTAACTCACTAGAACTCTATAACAACTCTCACTAACTCACTAGAACTCTATAACAACTCTCACTAACTCACTAGAACTCCATAACAACTCTCACTAACTCACTAGAACTCCATAACAACTCTCACTAACTCACTAGAACTCTATAACAACTCTCACTAATTCACTAGAACTCTATAACAACTCTCACTAACTCACTAGAACTCCATAACAACTCTCACTAACTCACTAGAACTCCATAACAACTCTCACTAATTCACTAGAACTCTATAACAACTCTCACTAACTCACTAGAACTCCATAACAACTCTCACTAACTCACTAGAACTCTATAACAACTCTCACTAACTCACTAGAACTCCATAACAACTCTCACTAATTCACTAGAACACCATAACAACTCTCACTAATTCACTAGAACTCCATAACAACTCTCACTAATTCACTAGAACTCCATAACAACTCTCACTAACTCACTAGAACTCCATAACAACTCTCACTAACTCACTAGAACTCCATAACAACTCTCACTAACTCACTAGAACTCCATAACAACTCTCACTAATTCACTAGAACTCCATAACAACTCTCACTAACTCACTAGAACTCCATAACAACTCTCACTAACTCAATAGAACTCCATAACAACTCTCACTAACTCACTAGAACTCCATAACAACTCTTACTAACTCACTAGAACTCCATAACAACTCTCATTAATTCACTAGAACTCCATAACAACTCTCACTAACTCACTAGAACTCCATAACAACTCTCACTAACTCACTAGAACTCCATAACAACTCTCACTAACTCACTAGAACTCCATAACAACTCTCACTAACTCTCTAGAACTCCATAACAACTCTCACTAATTCACTAGAACTCCATAACAACTCTCACTAACTCACTAGAACTCCATAACAACTCTCACTAACTCACTAGAACTCCATAACAACTTTCACTAACTCACTAGAACTCCATAACAACTCTCACTAACTCACTAGAACTCTATAACAACTCTCACTAACTCACTAGAACTCCATAACAACTCTCACTAACTCACTAGAACTCCATAACAACTCTCACTAACTCACTAGAACTCCATAACAACTCTCACTAATTCACTAGAACTCCATAACAACTCTCACTAATTCACTAGAACTCCATAACAACTCTCACTAATTCACTAGAACTCCATAACAACTCTCACTAACTCAATAGAACTCCATAACAACTCTCACTAACTCACTAGAACTCCATAACAACTCTCACTAACTCAATAGAACTCCATAACAACTCTCACTAACTCACTAGAACTCCATAACAACTCTCACTAACTCACTAGAACTCCATAACAACTCTCACTAACTCACTAGAACTCCATAACAACTCTCACTAATTCACTAGAACTCCATAACAACTCTCACTAACTCACTAGAACTCCATAACAACTCTCACTAACTCAATAGAACTCCATAACAACTCTCACTAACTCACTAGAACTCCATAACAACTCTCACTAACTCACTAGAACTCCATAACAACTCTTACTAACTCACTAGAACTCCATAACAACTCTCACTAACTCACTAGAACTCCATAACAACTCTCACTAACTCACTAGAACTCCATAACAACTCTCACTAACTCACTAGAACTCCATAACAACTCTCACTAACTCAATAGAACTCCATAACAACTCTCACTAACTCACTAGAACTCCATAACAACTCTTACTAACTCACTAGAACTCCATAACAACTCTCATTAATTCACTAGAACTCCATAACAACTCTCACTAACTCACTAGAACTCCATAACAACTCTCACTAACTCACTAGAACTCCATAACAACTCTCACTAACTCACTAGAACTCCATAACAACTCTCACTAACTCACTAGAACTCCATAACAACTCTCACTAACTCACTAGAACTCCATAACAACTCTCACTAACTCACTAGAACTCCATAACAACTCTCACTAACTCACTAGAACTCCATAACAACTCTCACTAACTCACTAGAACTCCATAACAACTCTCACTAACTCACTAGAACTCCATAACAACTCTCACTAACTCACTAGAACTCCATAACAACTCTCACTAACTCACTAGAACTCCATAACAACTCTCACTAACTCACTAGAACTCCATAACAACTCTCACTAACTCACTAGAACTCCATAACAACTCTCACTAACTCAATAGAACTCCATAACAACTCTCACTAACTCACTAGAACTCCATAACAACTCTTACTAACTCACTAGAACTCCATAACAACTCTCATTAATTCACTAGAACTCCATAACAACTCTCACTAACTCACTAGAACTCCATAACAACTCTCACTAACTCACTAGAACTCCATAACAACTCTCACTAACTCACTAGAACTCCATAACAACTCTCACTAACTCACTAGAACTCCATAACAACTCTCACTAACTCACTAGAACTCCATAACAACTCTCACTAACTCACTAGAACTCCATAACAACTCTCACTAACTCACTAGAACTCCATAACAACTCTCACTAACTCACTAGAACTCCATAACAACTCTCACTAACTCACTAGAACTCCATAACAACTCTCACTAACTCACTAGAACTCCATAACAACTCTCACTAACTCACTAGAACTCCATAACAACTCTCACTAACTCACTAGAACTCCATAACAACTCTTACTAACTCACTAGAACTCCATAACAACTCTCATTAATTCACTAGAACTCCATAACAACTCTCACTAACTCACTAGAACTCCATAACAACTCTCACTAACTCACTAGAACTCCATAACAACTCTCACTAACTCACTAGAACTCCATAACAACTCTCACTAACTCTCTAGAACTCCATAACAACTCTCACTAACTCACTAGAACTCCATAACAACTCTCACTAATTCACTAGAACTCCATAACAACTCTCACTAACTCACTAGAACTCCATAACAACTCTCACTAACTCACTAGAACTCCATAACAACTCTCACTAACTCACTAGAACTCTATAACAACTCTCACTAACTCACTAGAACTCCATAACAACTCTCACTAACTCACTAGAACTCCATAACAACTCTCACTAACTCACTAGAACTCCATAACAACTCTCACTAACTCACTAGAACTCTATAACAACTCTCACTAATTCACTAGAACTCTATAACAACTCTCACTAACTCACTAGAACTCCATAACAACTCTCACTAACTCACTAGAACTCTATAACAACTCTCATTAATTCACTAGAACTCCATAACAACTCTCACTAACTCACTAGAACTCCATAACAACTCTCACTAATTCACTAGAACTCCATAACAACTCTCACTAACTCACTAGAACTCCATAACAACTCTCACTAATTCACTAGAACTCTATAACAACTCTCACTAACTCACTAGAACTCCATAACAACTCTCACTAACTCACTAGAACTCTATGACAACTCTCACTAACTCACTAGAACTCTATAACAACTCTCACTAACTCACTAGAACTCCATAACAACTCTCACTAACTCACTAGAACTCTATAACAACTCTCACTAACTCACTAGAACTCCATAACAACTCTCACTAATTCACTAGAACTCTATAACAACTCTCACTAATTCACTAGAACTCCATAACAACCCTCACTAACTCACTAGAACTCTATAACAACTCTCTCTAACTCACTAGAACTCCATAACAACTCTCACTAATTCACTAGAACTCTATAACAACTCTCACTAACTCACTAGAACTCCATAACAACCCTCACTAACTCACTAGAACTCCATAACAACTCTCTCTAACTCACTAGAACTCCATAACAACTCTCACTAATTCACTAGAACTCTATAACAACTCTCACTAACTCACTAGAACTCCATAACAACCCTCACTAACTCACTAGAACTCCATAACAACTCTCACTAATTCACTAGAACTCTATAACAACTCTCACTAACTCACTAGAACTCCATAACAACTCTCACTAACTCACTAGAACTCTATAACAACTCTCACTAACTCACTAGAACTCCATAACAACTCTCACTAATTCACTAGAACTCAATAACAACTCTCACTAATTCACTAGAACTCCATAACAACTCTCACTAATTCACTAGAACTCCATAACAACTCTCACTAACTCACTAGAACTCTATAACAACTCTCACTAACTCACTAGAACTCTATAACAACTCTCACTAACTCACTAGAACTCTATGACAACTCTCACTAACTCACTAGAACTCTATAACAACTCTCACTAACTCACTAGAACTCTATAACAACTCACACTAATTCACTAGAACTCTATAACAACTCTCACTAACTCAGTAGAACTCCAGAACAACTCTCAGTAATTCACTAGAACTCTATAACAACTCTCAGTAATTCACTAGAACTCTATAACAACTCTCAGTAACTCACTAGAACTCTATAACAACTCTCACTAAGTCACTAGATCTCTATAAGAACACTCACTAATTCACCAGTACTCTATAAAAACTCTCACTAACTCACTAGAACGCTATAAGAACTCTCAGCACGGTGGTGTAGTGGTTAGCACGGTCGCCTCATAGCAAGAAGGTTCTGGGTTTGAACCTAGCGGCCGGCGAGGGCCTTTCTGTGTGGAGTTTGCATGTTCTCCCCGTGTCTGCGTGGGTTTCCTCTGGGTGCTCCGGTTTCCCCCACAGTCCAAAGACATGCGGTTAGGTTAATATGGGATGGCCTTGGGGTGAGGTGCCCTTGAGCGAGGCACCTAACTCCCAACTGCTCCCCGGGCGTGGTTAGCATGACTGCCCACTGCTCTGGGTATGTGTGTGTGCGCTCATTGCTCGCATGTGTGCATGTGTGTGTTCACTGCTTCAGATGGATTAAATGCAGAGAGGAAATTTCACAAGTGTTTGATGAATAAAGTTGTGCTTTCTTCTTCTCTCACTAACTCACTAGAACTCTAAAAGAACTCTCACTAATTCACTAGAACTCCATAAGAACTCTCACTAATTCACTAGAACTCCATAACAACTCAGTAATTCACTAGAACTCCATAACAACTCAGTAATTCACTTGAACTCTGTAACAACTCTCAGTAATTCACTAGAACTCTGTAACAACTCTTATTAAGTCACTAGAACGCCATAACTTCCAGTAATTCACTAGAACTCCATAAGAACTCTCACTAATTCACTAGAACTCTACAGTGGCGCTTGAACGTTTGTGAACCCTTTAGAATTGTCTATATTTCTGCATAAATACGACCTAAAATATCATCAGATTTTCACACAAGTCCTAAAAGTAGATAAAGAGAACTCAGTTAAACAAATGAGACAAAATATTATACTTGGTTATTTATTTATTGAGGAAAACGATCCAATATTACATACCTGTGAGTGGCAAAAGTATGTGAACCTTTGCTTTCAGTATCTGGTGTGACCCCCTTGTGCAGCAATAACTGCAACTAAACGTTTCCGGTAACTGTTGATCAGTCCTGCACACCGGCTTGGAGGAATTTTAGCCCATTCCTCCATACAGAACAGCTTCAACTCTGGGATGTTGGTGGGTTTCCTCACATGAACTGCTCGCTTCAGGTCCTTCCACAACATTTCAATTGGATTAAGGTCAGGACTTTGACTTGGCCATTCCAAAACATTAACTTTATTCTTCTTTAACCATTCTTTGGTAGAACGACTTGTGTGCTTAGGGTCGTTGTCTTGCTGCATGACCCACCTTCTCTTGAGATTCAGTTCATGGACAGATGTCCTGACATTTTCCTTTAGAATTCGTTGCTATAATTCAGAATTCATTGTTCCATCAATGATGGCCAGCCGTCCTGGCCCAGATGCAGCAAAACAGACCCCAACCATGATACTACCAGCACCATGTTTCACAGATGGGATAAGGTTCTTATGCTGGAATGCAGTCTTTTCCTTTCTCCAAACATAACGCTTCTCATTTAAACCAAAAAGTTCTATTTTGGTCTCATCCGTCCACAGAACATTTTTCCAATAGCCTTCTGGCTTGTCCACATGATCTTTAGCAAACTGCAGGCAAGCAGCAATGTTATTTTTGGAGAGCAGTGGCTTTCTCTTTGCAACCCTGCCATGCACACCATTGTTGTCCAGTGTTCTCCTGATGGTGGACTCATGAACATTAACATTAGCCAATGTGAGAGAGGCCTTCAGTTGCAAAGCCACGCGGACAACATGCAAACTCCGCACAGAAAGGCCCTCGCCGGCCACGGGGCTCAAAATCAGACCTTCTTGCTGTGAGGCGACAGTGCTAACACCATCTTGCCACTCTTCTTAATGTACATCTCATCTCATCATCTCTAGCCGCTTTATCCTGTTCTACAGGGTCGTAGGCAAGCTGGAGCCTATCCCAGCTGACTACGGGCGAAAGGCGGGGTACACCCTAGATAAGTCAGGTCATCACAGGGGGGAAACCGGAGCACCCGGAGGAAACCCATGCGGACACGGGGAGAACATGCAAACTCCGCACAGAAAGGCCCTTGCCGGCTACGGGGCTCGAACCCGGACCTTCTTGCTGTGAGGCGACAGTGCTAACCACTACACCACCGTGCCGCCCTTCTTGATGTACATCTCATCATCTCTAGCCGCTTTATCCTGTTCTACAGAGTCGCAGGCAAGCTGGAGCCTATCCCAGCTGACTACGGGCGAAAGGTGGGGTACACCCTAGACAAGTCAGGAGCAATTCCAGCGTTATGGACGTGACACTTGAACTCAAAATGGCAACAAATGACCCAGTGCATGTTTTCTTGTCTCCCAGTATTTAAACAGGTGTTGCATATTTTAAGGCTGTACCATACTGGAGAAGTGATAGAACAAGAACAATTCCCATAGTACATCTAGGGCATGCCAGAAAATGCCAATAAAAGATGCATTATGGATGTGACAGAAAAAGTATCACTTTTCTTGGGTGACTGTACATTTTTATCAAACTCTGTGAAATTGTAAACCTAATGTCGAAATGGAGATATCCATTTGATAGAGGGGTCCAAGGTGAATATTAAAAAATCTTTGTTTAAAATATTTTGTATTTCATGCAGAGTTTCGGAAGGAAAAGTCAGCGTTATGGATGTGACGAAATTCCGTTATGGATGTGACGCGTCTGAAATAGACATGGCATATGTTTAGAAAATCAGCAATTTAACCACCATAACCCTTTGAAAAACTCTCTAAATATCAGCTAAAACTATCAAAGTTCTTAAATAATATTTAGGATGGCTATTGTTTTGCTGTTTTGTGGATTTTAGCATACATTTCTGTGGCTTGTGGCAATAATATAGAATTGTACATGATCAAAGTTGATTTTAGCTTAGGGTTTACATTATAAGAAAGAAAGACTGACAGTGACATATTAGGTGATCAAAATATTTATTTATGTATGTATGTATTTATTTGTTTATTGCCTAGGTGATATCTCTGGGAGTGGTTTTGACGTATTACATGTTGCTTTATTTTTGCATGGTGAGGTTGACATTTACATGGAATTGCCCTCAGGTCATCACAGGGGGGAAACCAGAGCACCTGGAGGAAACCCACGCGGACACGGGGAGAACATGCAAACTCCGCACAGAAAGGCCCTCACCGGCCACGGGGCTCGAACCCAGGACCTTCTTGCTGTGAGGCGACAGCGCTAACCACTACGCCACCGTGCCACCCTTCTTGATGTACATGACAAAAATAATTAGAATACAGTTAGTTAGTATTTAAAATATGTAATATTTCATTAGCTGAGATACCAAGTCAGTTATGAGATCATCTCATCTCATTATCTCTAGCTGCTTTATCCTGTTCTACAGGGTCGCAGGCAAGCTGGAGTCTATCCCAGCTGACTACGGGCGAAAGGCGGGGTACACCCTGGACAAGTCGCCAGGTCATCACAGGGCTGACACATAGACACAGACAACCATTCACACTCACATTCACACCTACGGTCAATTTAGAGTCACCAGTTAACCTAACCTGCATGTCTTTGGACTGTGGGGGAAACCGGAGCACCCGGAGGAAACCCACGCGGACACGGGGAGAACATGCAAACTCCGCACAGAAAGGCCCTCGCCGGCCCCGGGGCTCGAACCCAGGACCTTCTTGCTGTGAGGCGACAGCGCTAACCACTACACCACCGTGCCGCCCTTCTTGATGTACATGACAAAAATAATTAGAATACAGTTAGTTAGTATTTAAAATATGTAATATTTCATTAGCTGAGATACCAAGTCAGTTATGAGATCATAATTATGAGAATACTAAGTCATTATTACGAGAAAATCATCTCATTATTATGGTGGTGGAAACTGGCTTCTATTAAAAATAAGTTTTTGAACCTCTACCCCGCAGCTAGAGAGCATCAGAGGCTGTGTTGTGTTCAACCCTGAAAAGTGCGTCTCCTCCCCCAGACTGCAGAGAAAAAACGCCTTGTCTGTCTCACAGGAAGGAGTTTCAAACCTCAAGTGTAACGTCAGAAGAAGTCACCAGCGGTCGATCGGTTATTGCACAGCACGGTTTTATTTTATTTTATTGCTTTTTTTTTTTTAAAATCAGGACTTGCCGATGGTCAGCAGAGGCATGTTTTCCTGTCAGGGAGCAGAAGTGGAGGTTTGTCGAGCCGGGCTGTGATCTGGAGAGGAGTGAGAGAGAGAGAGACAGACAGGAGGAGTGAGTGGAGTGGAGTGAGACAGGAGGAGGAGTGAGAGTGAGACAGGAGGAGAAGGAGGAGTGGTCCAGAGGCTCAGTGAACAGTCCCGTCGGCCTCCTGTGGCGGATTCACTGCAATTCAGAGCAGAAACATGTCAGAGCACAGGTCGAGTTTCCTCCATATCGGGGATATCGTGTCTCTGTACGCAGAAGGCACTGTCAATGGCTTTATCAGCACTTTGGGGTAAGTTCTCAGCCCTTTTCCTGCTCTGCGCGTTTGGAGAGTGAGTGAGTGATTTTCGGTTCGTGCTGCTGCTGCCTCTCCTCTCGGTGTGATCCGGAAGTGAGTGTGCGGCAGAGAGAGAGAGAGAGAGAGAGAGAGCACTACAGCTACTCAACACGCAAATCACACAACAGGAATGCAAAGCTGCATATTTGTTTATTGAACGGCCTTCAAATAAACTCACAGCCTTCAGTCGCCCGCGGAACACACGGAACAAGGGCTCGAACCGACTCAGTGCAAACTTTACATGTGGACCAATCCCACACTGAACCCACACTGAACCAAACCCACTGCAGGCTCACAGGACTGACTACCGGGTTACACGAAGCAAAACAACAACACTGTGAATTAGAGTTTGATTTGTTTGTTTATTTCCAGAAGGTTGGGGGTTCAAGCCGCAGCACTACTGAGTTCTCACTGTTGGGCTCTTCATCAAGGCCCCTAACCCTCTCTGCTCCACTGAGGCCATATCTCTCTCACACACACACACACATCAAATCCTGCGCTCTGATTGGCTAGCGCTGTCGCCTCACAGCAAGAAGGTCCGGGTTCGAGCCCCGTGACCGGCGAGTGCGGAGTTTGCATGTTCTCCCCGTGTCCGCGTGGGTTTCCTCCGGGTGCTCCAGTTTCCCCCACAGTCCAAAGACATGCAGGTTAGGTTAACTGGTGACTCTAAATTGAGCGTAGGTGTGAATGTGAGTGTGAATGGTTGTCTGTGTCTATGTGTCAGCCCTGTGATGACCTGGCGACTTGTCCAGGGTGTACCCCGCCTTTCGCCCGTAGTCAGCTGGGATAGGCTCCAGCTTGCCTGCGACCCTGTAGAACAGGATAAAGCGGCTAGAGATGATATGTACATCAAGAAGGGCGGCACGGTGGTGTAGTGGTTAGCGCTGTTGCCTCACAGCAAGGAGGTCCGGGTTCGAGCCCCGTGACTGGCGAGGGCCTTTCTATGCGGAGTTTACATGTTCTCCCCGTGTCCGCATGGGTTTCCTCCGGGTGCTCCGGTTTCCCCTACAATCCAAAGACATGCAGGTTAGGTTAACTGGTGACTCTAAATTGACCGTAGGTGTGAATGTGAGTGTGAATGGTTGTCTGTGTCTATGTGTCAGCCCTGTGATGACCTGGCGACTTGTCCAGGGTGTACCCCGCCTTTCGCCCGTAGTCAGCTGGGATAGGCTCCAGCTTGCCTGCGACCCTGTAGAACAGGATAAAGCGGCTAGAGATGATGAGATGAGATAAATAAATACACACATATATACACACATGCTATATTAAATGTGTGTGTGTACACGCGTGCACGCCCATTTTGGCATATCACTACAGTGACATGGCTGCTCTGACGGCTTCAGCCATCAAAGTCTCTGGGGAACATTACAGTAGTGGTTTCCCATTGCCTTCTACTGGATTATTATAGAGGTTTTCTCCTCTCAATCATTCACACACACATTTGTGTGTATGTGTATGTGATTTAATAAAAGCTGCTTTTTCTTCTTCAGTAAAGAAGTAATGACCAAAATGTTTGAATCCTGTCTGAAGGTTGTGCCTTCTTCTCTATGGTGACTCATATGCAAAGATAAGGTGTGTTGCAGGTTGCAGCATGAATATATGCACCATTTGCATGGATTGTAGTGTCTCAAGTACTTGTTGATAGCAACAGGTTTGCTGAATTAACTTCAATAAATACTGTGGCTATGGTATTGGCTGTCTGTATTCAGGGTTTTCTGTGGAATCCCAAAAGGCTGTATTAAAATATATGGGCACATTTTGTTCCTTTACCTCAAACATATCTGATCACCTAAGACATATTTAGTGTTAGAAGTTTGTTTGTTTTCTGCACCAGAACAACAAATAAAGAAAACTTGCAGCTACCACTTTCACAGAGTGCAAACTGCATGCTAAGTGTTAAATCATCTCACGCTCGCCTCAGAAGACTTTGCACAGAAACTGTCTCAAACTTGCAGAATAAAACAGTATAAAAACCTAACTGTAAATATAATACAAAAGAAAGAAATTGGGACCATGTCATCCCCCAAGTCCATTCTAATATACAAGTCTGCTTTCAGCTTTAAGGCCATGTCTCCCATCTGACCCTAATTCATGGGCTGGTACCAAACCATGCGCTGTGGCAGAAAGGAATTAACTCTGTTTGTATAGGAGCTTTAAAAAGTAGACCTTGTCATGAAATCTGGATGAATATTTATGTGTATAATGAAGAAGCCAGCAACAACAGTGGCAAGAAAAACTCTTGAGCTGATTTGAGGAAGTAGACTCCAAACAGAACCCGTCTTCTGTGCGACACCAGATTGTGGAGTTATAAATTACTGCTCTTCTACAGCTGTATACTATACAGTCAGACAGTAATGTGTTGATCATATGAGTAGAGTTCCTGGAGCGGAGTCCCATACTTAGAAATGTATCGACCTGATTTTTGATGGCTTGACTGTACGACGTCCGTACAAACGATGAACGTGTACCACCACAGGGAACCTCATTATAAGTGCAAGGCAACGTAGTTCATAAACACTTGCCCACCAGACAACGAAATTTACATAACCTCATTGGTTTTATCCAGTGCTTATTTTTTAATTTGCTTTTAAAAAATAACATGGGTGGGGGCGTCGTGGCTCAGGTGGATAAGGCGCCATACCATAAATCCGGGAACCCGGGTTCGATTCCGACCCGAGGTCATTTCCCGATCCCTCCCTGTCTCTCTCTCCCGCTCATTTCCTGTCTCTACACTGTCCTATCCAATAAAGGTGAAAAAAAGCCCCCAAAAAATAACATGGGATTATTTACTAACACTTCTTCTTTTGGCTGCTCCCGTTAGGGGTCACGACAGTGAATCTGTTCCACATATTTGATTTGGCATAGGTTTTACACCGGATGCCCTTCCTGACACAACCCTCCCCGATCTATCCGGGCTTGGGACTGGCACGAAGTATACACTAGCTTTTGCAAACCCCAATGGCTGGGTATTTTACCTAATCTGCATGTCTTTGAACTGTGGGGGAAACCGGAGCACCTGGCGGAAACCCACACGGACATGGGGAGAACATGCAAACTCCATACAGAAAGGCCCCTGTTGGCCGTGAGGTTCAAACCCGGAATCTTCTTGCTGTGAGCCGACAGTGCTAACCACTGCACCACTGTGCTGCCTGGATTATTTATTAACACATTTTACAGAAAATATTCACGACAGTTTCATATAAAACTAGTGAAAACAGTTTTATTAGTCCACTAGCATGTTGGACAGTTGATGGTTTCTGTCACGTAAGGGCGATAGATGGATGTAAGTGCAGGAAGAGTTTTATTGAAAGGACACTAGCAAAGAGATCCAAAACGCAGACAAAGGCAGAGTCAAAAAGCAAGTGTTGGTCGAGTGAGGCACAGACAGGATATCGGAGGTAATACAATATTCACAGTCCAAAAACACAAACAGGGTCAAAACCAGAAAAGCGATACAAAATGCAAGGCTTTCGCAAAGTCAGTGTTTTGGTCAGAGTCTTCATATGTATGCGCTGTGATTGCACTCTAATCAGGAACAGGTGCAGGCTAATTAGCCCTAATGGCATGCGCACTTTGCAATCTGCGGCTGCGCACTCTAAGCTCCAGTGCGCGTATACGTGAGGGATGTAACCAGACAACTGTTTGATGTCAAGGTTGATATTCAGTCGTAATTTTATAGTAATGATGTAAAGTGAAAGCGCTGGTGCACTGCAGTCCGCCAGGCACCCAGCAGAGTCGCACCATAATAAATGCCGTGGTGTTGTTTCTGGCGCATGGTATGAGGTGTTAAAGAAAGGAACAAATGGGTAATTCTGTGCCAAATCACCAGAAGGCTCCTGACTTACCATCTCAGATTTGCTTCATAATTTTTTATTTTGATGCCCTTGTAACTAATAATTACTGTGCAAAATTTTAGGCCAATATCTCCACTAGTTTTGGAGATATTAAGCCTTCAAAAAGGGGGCGTGGCCCCATATTTAGCATAATCAAGTGTTACAATCGAACATCCATAGTTTGATGGCTAATAACTTTTGAACTGTTCACACGAAATGGTTCAAATTTGCACACATGATTCTTTGATATAATAAGGCTCTGTACACAGAAGGAGAGCTTTGTATGTGACATATTTGCAGATTTATGGCGTGCCAAATATGGCTTCCTGGAATGTGCATTTATCCATGGTAGCACTTTTGGCTCTCTATATCTCCAGATTTAATGACACCAGATGTCTGATTCTTTTTAATATATGAGACATGTTATAGTACTATCAGGTAAACATGTTATATCTGTGACAAAAATTATACTTGTCTCATATATACTGTAGGCCTCTAAAAATGGGAAAAAAAGCTTGCCGTGTCTGTATTTTGAATGCTTATAACAAAAATCTGACAAGGTCTACCAGAAAACAAATTAGATCAGAAGAAGAAGAAGAGCAAAGTCTAATTGATATATGTACCAAATATGAAGTTGGTGCTGTGAAGAAAACTATGCACAGTAATTATTAGTTACAAGGGCATCAAAATAAAAAAAATTATGAAGCAAATCTGAGATGGTAAGTCGGGAGCCTTCTGGTGATTTGGCACAGAGTTACCCACATTCAAAATGCAATTACATGCATAACACCAGATGTGTTGAGACGAGCTGATGATGAGTGGGAGAGGCATTTCTGCATGTTTGTATTATAAATAAATTTACATTTTGCTAAAAAGTGTTCATTTCCCTGTGTATGGAGAATTTTGGGACAGACTGTACAGTGAAAAATAAAGATATGAAAATAATTGTATTTATTTTTTTGCCGTGCGGTTTCCATCAAATCCTGCGCTCTGATTGGCTGGCAAGTGGGTCCATATCCTGCGATACGGACCCCAGTTACAGACCCCGGTTACGGACCTCTGGCGACTCGCTCGTTCACAACAACAAACAACATAGTAGCATTTTTTTGTCAACATTTACCTTTTTTTAATAAGATTTATTTACAATATTATCAAAAATCTTATAAATTTTTGCCAGCATTTCTCAGGAGAATAGCATTAATTTTACAGCAAGGATAGTGATAACGACAGTGTTCACAGCGAAAGCGAGTTTTACTAGCCTGAGGAAGAAGAAATAAAAGAAAACATTTCAGGAGAAAGCTAAAAACCTCTAACTTGCTAACGCCGAGCAAAAACATGGCTGAATCCTGAATGACTCAATTTTGTATAAATAGGGGACTACATAGGCGGCAAAATGTAGTTTTTTTTTCCCTGCCATGGAAGTGCACTTGTATACCGAGGAGGAAGCCATTTGCATTACAGCCGTGAATGAGGATTCAAAATGGCGGATCGGCTCGGTTTTCCCTTTCGGACGCTCTCGTTTTCTGTTAGAATTTGGTAAAGAAAAAAATAAATATATTATTTACCAGCTTAAGGTCGGTCCGTATGGTGACATTCTGTGACCTCGGCCTTGAATACTGACCTCGGCCCAGAGGGCCTCGCTCAGTACTTTCAAGACCTCGGTCACGGCATTTCATGATACAGACCTCCCAGCTGGTAAATAACATATACGGTATGTCTTGTTGGACTATAAATTGCAGTGTTATTTGGATTATTAGTTTTAGTTTCTGTACAGTCACATGGCAGAGGTTATCATGACCCAAGTGGTGTTAGAAGTGTTCATTATAGGTCCTGATTTTAGTCTGACTGTGAGGCAATGAGAATTAAAAAATAAATTAAAAAAAATCATGCATTCCTCTGAATCAGAATAGAGTAATTTGATTTCAGTTCCTGTCCATTTTAAATGAACTGGATGATCAGTTTACTTATCTGTTAAATGCATTTATTAATCATATGATTGTCATGGAGAGAATCTTTACATACATTTGCATTTTGAGTCATAACACCAAATTCATCTCATCTCATTATCTCTAGCTGCTTTATCCTTCTACAGGGTCGCAGGCAAGCTGGAGCCTATCCCAGCTGACTACGGGTGAAAGGCAGGGTACACCCTGGACAAGTCACCAGGTCATCACAGGGCTGACACATAGACACAGACAACCATTCACACTCACATTCACACCTACGGTCAATTTAGAGTCACCAGTTAACCTAACCTGCATGTCTTTGGACTGTGGGGGAAACCGGAGCACCCGGAGGAAACCCACGCGGACACGGGGAGAACATGCAAACTCCACACAGAAAGGCCCTCACCGGCCACGGGGCTCGAACCCGGACCTTCTTGCTGTGAGGCGACAGCGCTAACCACTACACCACCGTGCCGCCCCATAACACCAAATTAAGGGCTAAAAACTGGTCCTGTGAAATACTAAAGATTTCAAAATGGATTGGACTGAGAAGGGCAGCAAACTGGTATTGATAGATTGCTTATGTTCTGTTCAGCACAAATGTTGGGTGGATATTTTGCCAAGACTGTCAGTTTTAAAGCTTGGCTAACATGCTAAACTAACATTAGCTACCTGACAGGACTAAACAGAATGTTGACACTCAGTGGATGTGCATATATAGTATTTGGATTATATGTAATGTGCATGTAAACAGAGATTTTCAAGTGTTGAGATTTTCAACATGGTAAACAGTTAATTCCGAATGAAATGATCTGGATTGAAAATCTTGGTATGTAAATTGTTTCACTTTGTGGGGAGGCTGGGGTGTAATTGGTTGGTCATGACGTCCGCTTAGATGCCTACGCTAAGTGGTAAGTGGCAGGATTTGGTAGCTGGATGCTGTAGAATGATACCCAATGCTCTCTGAATGACCGAGAGCAGAGGAAAGGCCTGAATTATGAGAACTGCCAGGTAGGAAAATGTACCAGGAGGAAGAACCGCCCCTGCAAGAATGTTTTTGTTATATTAGTCTGGCACAGCAAATGTTGGATACGAACATTGACAGCTAGTCTCAACATGTACTTCTGCTGATACTGGATTGATGTTGGAGTTTCCTAAGAACTCACTGAGTCATAAATCCTTTGACAGAGGAACAGGAAAGGACTTGCATTAAAAAAAATTCTTAAAGGAGAACTGAAGTCATTTTTAAACTTGCTTTATTTCTTAATTAATGTGTTATTCAATGATGTTTTCGGTTTTAGTAACCTTATATCGTGACTCGTATTGGCAACCAATTGCAATTAAATATATCATACTTATTGGCCTATTCGGTTTTTAGCTGTGTTGAATTTAGTTCGTTTGGTCCACAGCAGGCGTCACTTATTCACGCGATATTCACAACTTGTGCAAGACTTCGAAACATGAAGTGTCAGCCAGGTGTCGGTGCTGCCATTTTGAAAACTGTTTTCCAAATGAAATGTTTGCACAAAAACGAGTTTAAATGACGTTTACTGCCTACTTTTTTCAATCTTTCCTGATTGCTATTAAAACAAACAAAACTTCCAGCTTGATTACATCAGCATTCGAAAGAGGGTGCACGTGTCTTTTGACAACATTGGCAGATGTTGGCCACTTTCCCTGTGTCCGAAATCGCTCCCTACTCACTATATAGGGCACTACCATATAGTGAGGATGCCATTTTGTAGTGCTGTCCAAAACCTTAGTGAGGATTATTTACACCCTATATAGTGCACTCAAAGTATCCCACAATGCATCATGAAAAGTAGTGTACAACGATGGTCACTAACCAGAGCAAAATATCCCATCATGCATTGCGGTCACGCTGAAAGAAATCAAATTAAAAGTCTCATTTGATTTAATAAAAGGCAAGAATGAAGAAAGTATTCAGCCTTGATTTAAAACAATTGAAAGATGCAGGTACTTTGCATTGATGGTGTGAAATACGCCCAGTATAATATGTATTTATCACAAAAATACATACATGTTATTTACCAGTTTAAGGTCGGTCCATATCGTGAAATACCGTGACCGAGGTCTTGAAAGTACTGAGCGAGGCCCTCTGGGCCGAAGTCAGTATTCAAGGCCGAGGTCACAGTATTTCACCATACAGACCGACCTTAAGCTGGTAAATAATATATTTATTTTTTTCCTTGACCAAATTCTAACAGAAAACGAGAGCGTCCGAAAGGGAAAACCGAGCCGAGAAGAGCCGCCATTTTGAATCCTCATTCACGGCTGTAATGCAAATGGCTTCCTCCTCGGTATACAAGTGCACTTCCATGGCAGGGGAAAACTACATTTTGCTGCCTATGTAGTCCCCTATTTATACAAATAGGAGTCATTCAGGATTCAGCCATGTTTTTGCTCGGCGTTAGCAACAGTTACAGCTTTTTGTAAAATTAATGCTATTCTCCTGAGAAATGCTGGCAAAAATTTATAAGATTTTTGATAATTTTATAAATAAATCTTGTAAAAAAAAAAGATAAATGTTGACAAAAAATGCTACTATGTTTGTTGTTGTGAACGAGCGAGTCGCCAGAGGTCCGTAACTTGGGTCCGTAACTGGGGTCTGTACTGTAGGATACAGACCTGCTCGCCAGCCAATCAGAGTGCAGGATTTGATGGAAACAGGGCCGTGAAAAAAATAAATGCGTTTTATTTTTTTCGCAGTCCGGGTTCCATCAAATCCTGCACTCTGATTGGTTCGCGAGCGGGTCCGTATCCTATGATACGGACCCCGGTTACGGACCTCTGGCGACTTGCTCGTTCACAACAACAACAAACATAGTAGCATTTTTTTGTCAACATTTATTTTCGCATTTCTCAGGAGAATAGCATTAATTTTACAGCATGGATAGCGATAACGACAGTGTTCACAGCGAAAGCGAGTTTTACTACCCTGAGGAAGAAGAAATAAAAGAAAACATTTCAGGAGAAAGATAAACACCTCTAACTGTTGCTAACGCCAAGCAAAACATGGCTGAATCCTGAATGACTCAATTTTGTATAAATAAGGGACTACATAGGTGGCAAAATGTAGTTTTTTTTCCTGCCATAGAAGTGCACTTGTATACCGAAGAGGAAGCCATTTGCATTACAGCCATGAATGAGGATTCAAAACGGCGGCTCGGCTCGGTTTTCCCTTTCGGGCGCTCTCGTTTTCTGTTAGAATTTGGTAAAGAAAAAAATAAATATTATTTACCAGCTTAAGGTCGGTCCGTATGGTGAAATACCGTCTGTTAGGACTAGGACTGTTTTGGCCTCTAGAGGCCGCTGTTATTTCCTTTTCATGTCATGTTTATTTTGGCCTCTAGAGGCCGCCACTGTTCCTGTGTTTTTGTGTTTGTGTTAATTGCCTAATTATCTTCACCTGTGTCCTTAATTAGTTTGTCTATTTATACCCCTGAGTTCAGTCCTCTTGTCACGGAGTCTTTGTGCTGTTATGTTTATCTCCAGTTTCCTTTGTACTGTGTTTTTTGATCTTCTTAGCTTTTGTATTTTTGCACTTTGCTTTTCTTTTGGATTATACTCTTTGGTTTTTTTTTGTCTTTTGTTTTGCCCTGTATATAGTGTATATAGTTTAAATAAACCTTTTGATTCTTTTTCTACTTCCGCCTCACGCCTCTGCATTTGAGTCATCCCCCTGGTGGCCTAGTGGGGGTTTGCTGGATTATCACACCAACGAACCAGGTTCGAATCCCAGCAAAACCCTAACAGAAAGACTCCGTCATGACCGACTCAGCAGAGGCTGCTTCAACTGTCTACCCGGCCAACCTTCAGGGAATTATGGCAGCTTTGACACGCTTCGGAGCGACCATGGACGCTCATGGATGTACGCTCACCAGCCAACGTGAGGCTCTCGCTCGCCACGAGGAACTGCTTCAGCAAATTGGGAAAACCCTGGCACAGCTGACATCTCTGCCTGCATCTCCTGCTCCTGATCCAGTTCCTGCTCCTGATCCAGCTCCCACTCCTGCTCCAGTGCCTCCTGCAATGCTGCCTTCTTCACCTCGCGAACCCAGCCTTCCTGCACCACAGAGGTATGACGGCAAGCACAGTGAGTGCCGAGAGTTCCTTACCCAGTGTCAACTCACCTTTGAGCTTCAGCCTACCACCTACACTACGGATCGCCGCAAGATTGCCTTTGTGATCACCTTATTAGCTGGTAAGGCGCGAGCCTGGGCTACTGCTATCTGGCAAAGACAGGGACCTGAGTGCTTTGATTTCCAGCTGTTTTCTGAAGAGATGCTTCGGGTCTTCGATCAGGCAGACATCAGTACCGACGCAGCCCGAAAGCTCATGTCCATCCGGCAAGGAGGAAGCGTCGCAGATTACGCCATCTCGTTCCGAACACTCGCAGCAGTAAGTGGATGGAACGAGACTGCCCTGGTGTCAGCCTTCCACCATGGTCTGTCTGACCCCATCAAGGACGGTCTGGCCTCTATTGGATGCCCAAGTGACCTCGAAACCCTCATCTCACATGCTATTCGTCTGGACAACAGGATGAGAGAACGCCACCAAGCCTTGAGCCCCCCCAGCCTC
The DNA here is from genome assembly GCF_027579695.1 of Neoarius graeffei. Classification (NCBI taxonomy): domain Eukaryota; kingdom Metazoa; phylum Chordata; class Actinopteri; order Siluriformes; family Ariidae; genus Neoarius; species Neoarius graeffei. The sequence goes on from NC_083574.1 coordinate 49,023,093, forward strand.
CCTACCTCTACCTGGAGACCGTCTACCTCCTTCAGTGACTGTCCAGAACCCATGCAAGTGGGTCGTACTCGCCTCTCCGCATCTGAGAGGGAGCGCAGAAGGAGGGACAAGTGCTGCATCTACTGTGGCAAGCCTGGTCACTTCCGAGCATCATGTCCCGAACTCTTGGGAAAAGGACCGCCCCGTCCAGCCGAGGGAGGGTTGTGACGGGGCCTACCCTCTCTCCCGGACTCCCTGGCCAAGGAATCTACATCCCGGTCTCCATCTCCTGGGGTGAGTCTGTCCACTCTTGTCAAGCTTTGATAGACTCAGGGGCGGCTGGGAACTTTATGGATATTCACTTCGCCCAAAGCATCAATATTCCGACTGCACCTCTTGAAGTCCCACTGTCTGTGTCTGCCCTCGATGGCCAAGCGTTAGGTGATGGAAGAGTCACCCAAGTTACTTCTCCAGTTTTCCTCCAGTCTCAAGGTCACAAGGAAGAAATATCCCTGCACCTGATTCCTTCACCTGAGTTCCCAGTTATTCTAGGCCTTCCTTGGCTTACTCGCCACAACCCTCGCATAGACTGGGTAACAAGCCAGGTTGTGGAATGGGGCCCTGCATGCCATGCCTCTTGTCTGCTCTCTAGCTCTCCTGTGTCTCCTGCCGAGCCCCCTGATCTCACCGAGTTATCTCAAGTTCCCACAGAGTACTGGGATCTCAAGGAGGTATTCAGCAAGAGCAGGGCCGCCGTTCTTCCTCCGCACCGGGCCTACGACTGTGCCATCGACTTGCTCCCTGGGACTACCCCTCCTCGTGGCAGACTGTTTTCACTCTCTCAGCCAGAACGCAAGGCCATGGAGGAATACCTCAAAGATGCCCTGGTCTCTGGGTTTATTCGACCCTCCACTTCACCTGCTGGAGCCGGCTTCTTCTTTGTCGGCAAGAAGGATGGGGGGCTCCGACCATGTATTGATTACAGGGGCCTGAATAAGATCACTGTGCGCAACCGATATCCCCTTCCGCTGATGTCCACAGCTTTCGACCTGCTCCAAGGCGCCACCGTCTTCACCAAGTTGGACCTACGGAACGCATACCACCTCATCCGTATCCGACAGGGAGACGAGTGGAAGACTGCCTTTAACACCCCGTCTGGGCACTACGAATACCAGGTGATGCCCTTCGGACTCACCAACGCACCAGCTGTTTTTCAGGCCCTAATCAACGACGTCTTAAGGGACATGATTAACCTATACGTTTTTGTCTACCTCGACGACATCCTTATCTTTTCCAAGACCGTGCAGGAGCACCGCCACCATGTCCGCCAGGTTCTCCAGAGGCTGCTACAGAACAATCTGTTCGCCAAGGCCCAGAAATGCGAATTTCATGTTCCCGAGGTCTCCTTTCTGGGATTTATTGTACGGACAGGCCAACTCCAAATGGACCCTGCCAAGACCCTGGCCGTCCGGGATTGGCCTACTCCCAAGTCCGTTAAGGAGGTTCAGCGGTTCTTAGGATTCGCTAACTTCTACCGCAAGTTCATCAGGAACTTCAGTTCTGTGGCAGCACCCATGTCTGACCTCACCAAAGGGACAGGTGGATCTTATGGCTGGTCTCCTCAGGCAGAAAAGGCGTTCAAAGACCTCAAGGACCGCTTCTGCACGGCACCCATTCTGGTTCTCCCGGACACCTCCCAACCATTCATCGTGGAGGTGGATGCCTCGGACAGTGGTGTCGGCGCGGTGCTCTCTCAACGTTCGGAAGGAAAGCTGCACCCCTGCGCTTACTTCTCCCACCGCCTGAGTCCTGCTGAGTCCCGGTACGATGTGGGGGATCGAGAACTGCTAGCGGTCAAACTGGCCCTTGAGGAGTGGAGGCACTGGCTGGAGGGAGCACAACATCCATTCCTGGTTTGGACTGACCACAAGAACCTGGAGTACCTCCAGCAAGCCAAGAGACTGAACCCTCGACAGGCTAGGTGGGCCCTGTTTTTCAGTCGGTTTGACTTCACCCTCTCATACCGCCCCGGCTCCAAGAACACCAAACCTGACGCACTGTCCAGACTGTTCTCTGCCACTAACAGGGAGAATGAAGTCGGGCCTATTATCCCTGTGTCCCGGATTGTGGCCCCTGTCCGCTGGGGTATTGAGGAGGCTGTCCGACGAGCCCAACGCCAGGACCCCGGTCCTGGGACGGGGCCACCAGGCCTCTTGTACGTCCCACATCAAGCCCGGGCCAAGGTTCTCCAGTGGGGTCACTCTTCCCCTCTCACCGCCCACCCGGGAGCTCGGAGGACCCTGGACTTCCTGAAAAGACGCTTCTGGTGGCCTAACATGGAGAAGGAAGTAAGGTCATTTGTCCTGTCCTGTGAGGTTTGCACCAGAACCAAGAACCCACGACAGCGTCCCCAGGGTCTCCTGCATCCTCTGACCATTCCCCGGCGTCCCTGGTCCCACGTGGCAGTCGACTTTATCACGGGTCTCCCTGAGTCACAAGGTAACACGGTCATTTTGGTCTTAGTTGACAGATTCTCCAAGGCCTGCCGCTTCATACCACTGTGCAAACTCCCCTCTGCTCTTGAAACTGCGAAACTTTTGTTTAATCATGTCTTCCGAGTCTTTGGTCTTCCACAGGACATCGTCTCAGACCGAGGGCCCCAGTTCTCCTCCCGAGTGTGGCACGGGTTCTGCAAGGTCATCGGAGCCACTGCCAGCCTCTCCTCTGGGTTTCACCCACAGTCCAATGGTCAGACGGAGAGGCTCAACCAGGACCTGGAAACCACCCTGCGAGGCCTGGCTATGGATAACCCGACATCGTGGAGCACCTGGCTGCCATGGGCGGAGTACGCCCACAACACCCTGCAGTCATCGGCCACCAAGCTGTCGCCATTCCAGTGCCAATTCGGGTTCCAGCCACCTCTGTTCCCGGACCAGGAGGAGGACGCGGGGGTGCCCTCGGTCAACCAATATGTGAGACGGTGTCGCAAGACCTGGAGCAAGGTCAGGAAGACCCTCATACAGACCTCCAGAACCAACCAGACTCAGGCCAACCGCCATAGAAGACCTGCACACGCTTTCCGCCCTGGGCAGCGTGTTTGGCTGTCCACTAAGGACCTTCCACTGCGGGTGGAGAACCGCAAGCTTGCTCCTCGCTACATTGGCCCCTTCAAGGTGGTGCGCAGGGTGAACCCTGTCTCCTACCGGCTCCAGTTGCCCCGGACTCTGAGGATCAACCCCACTTTCCATGTTTCCCTGTTACGGCCCGTACTGACGTCTACGTATGCCCCTGCCCCTAGGAACCCCCCACCCCCCCGCATCTTCCAGGGGCAGACTGTGTTCACTGTGAATCGCCTGCTTGACTCCCGCCGGGTCCGCGGCGGGTTGCAATATCTGGTGGACTGGGAGGGCTATGGTCCTGAGGAGCGCTGCTGGGTTCCTGCTCGGGATGTCCTTGATAAAGAACTATGTCGGGACTTCCATTCGGCCCATCCGGATCGCCCTGGGAACGTCAGGAGACGCTCCTAGAGGGGGGGGTCCTGTTAGGACTAGGACTGTTTTGGCCTCTAGAGGCCGCTGTTATTTCCTTTTCATGTCATGTTTATTTTGGCCTCTAGAGGCCGCCACTGTTCCTGTGTTTTTGTGTTTGTGTTAATTGCCTAATTATCTTCACCTGTGTCCTTAATTAGTTTGTCTATTTATACCCCTGAGTTCAGTCCTCTTGTCACGGAGTCTTTGTGCTGTTATGTTTATCTCCAGTTTCCTTTGTACTGTGTTTTTTGATCTTCTTAGCTTTTGTATTTTTGCACTTTGCTTTTCTTTTGGATTATACTCTTTGGTTTTTTTTTGTCTTTTGTTTTGCCCTGTATATAGTGTATATAGTTTAAATAAACCTTTTGATTCTTTTTCTACTTCCGCCTCACGCCTCTGCATTTGAGTCATCCCCCTGGTGGCCTAGTGGGGGTTTGCTGGATTATCACACCAACGAACCAGGTTCGAATCCCAGCAAAACCCTAACACCGTCACCTCGGCCTTGAATACTGACCTCGACCCAGAGGGCCTCGCTCAGTACTTTCAAGACCTCGGTCACGGTATTTCACCATACGGACCTCCCAGCTGGTAAATAACATAAATGTATTTATTATTTTGAAAACCCACCAGCCGACTGATATGGCATGTTTTAATTGCGTGACAGTAATGATGTAAATACCAGCGTGACGGAGTAGTGTCCGAAAGTGTTTTTTTTTTCATTTTACCAATGAGCTCACTATATAGCCCTTTTTATAGTAATTCCCTATATAGGGAGTAGTGAACGAGTGAGCGATTTCAGACACAGGGTTTGATTTCCTCTGTACGTTTTACTTCCGTCCTACGATGTCTTGCACAGGTCTCAACGAATCTTGTTTACGGCCATTGCTTTGGCATATGGACTGATATATATTACAGAGCATATTTCAAACACTCAACTTGCTATAGCAGCGACAAAATAGCGATCAGAAATGCACTCCGATATTTAATAAAATGCGAAATAGAATTTTGATGATAAATTTGCCTTCAGTTCCCCTTTAAGAGTGACTATGTAATCTGATGGAAATATTTGACACATGCTAGTATTATGTCAGTTAATATTCATGGTTATGTAAGTGGTGAGACTGTTAACAAAACTCTTTGGGTTTCTTCTAAAGTAATGCAAATATGGTGGACCATAACTGATTGCATGCAAAGCTTTAGCTGTCTTGATTCTCCGAAAGAGGTGAAAGCAACGTCCAGTTTGATAACGGCACATTTTAAAATCCATTATATCTCACAAATTCTTTAACTTAATTTTTTTTTTTTTTGGTTTGATCTTAAGCATATTTTGTCACTCTCGCCTTGTCAGCTTTCTGCTACGTCTCATAGAGGTGTAACAAACGTTCATTAATGGCGAGCTGACCATGCTTGGTTCATGATTAACTGATTCTTTTTGTTCATGATCCTTTACATACAACCTGACATATATCAGCATATCAGCACTACTTAAGTAAGATGTCTACGTGTGCTTCTAAGAAGTTAATGATTTAGTGAACATGTTGAGCAGGGCTGTTAGCACTTTGTCTGTTTTCCTAGCCAGCGCTCATTACATTTTCCGATTTGCCATCTTCTGCTTCCAAGATGTCAGATCAAATTGCCTCATCAAGCTTCATTTTCCAGATTTACAATATAGGCTTGTTTATATGAGAATTTCTGATAATCAAACTCAGTAAAATATTTCTTAATACATGATCAAGCATTGTATTTACAGCGCTGTTGATCTCAGAATAAGTTTTAGTCGTTGATTTTATAATAGTGGTGTTCTAGCTTTTTAGTGCATACCTATTAAAAAGGTACCTTGACCTTTTCTACACACACAGTCAGAAATAAGGGTGCAGTAGGAGTCTATTTTTGTATTCCATGGCAGAGGTCTGCGCGGGACGGAATTTTCAGTCCCGCTCCCGCAAAGAATTATGATTTTCAGTCCCGCTCCCGCCCGCGCCTGCCATATTTTGTCCCGCTCCCGCCCGCAAATCCCGCATGATGCAGACGTTTGCGTTTATTTCTCACGAAAGTTCTTGTCATTGGCTTGGGGAATTAAACATGCTGAGCTTAGCTGAGCTCTCCACTGACCGATCCTTCACCTAGCGCACGTAGCGAGGGTGCGCGTTGCCAGGCGGCATGCGCAGCTGAGGCTTTACAGAGATACCCAACACACCTACCAAAATCTACAGTGGATATTAAGAATATTGTACATTGCACATAGCATGTCACTCCTCACATTTACATTCTAGGAAATACAAGTAGGCCTATAAGAAATTTAATATAATTTAAAGACACAGCGTGATGGTGCCCCGCCCCCTACTTTGAGTGGATTTGAGCATAAATATCTACAGCTCACGTTCAGTGCAGTAATTTATAAATTTTATTTTAAACACGTTTTTAGTTAGCGGGACTGCAGCTTATCACCGCTCCCGCGTTGTGCACTCCCCCTCCCGCCCGTGCCCGCAATGAGCTTTCAAAATTTGTCCCGTGCCGCACTGCTTTGCGTCGGGTCCCGCGGGAGTGCAGGGCTCTATTCCATGGTACAGTCTACACTAATGCCCCCCTTAGGGCTTATTATTGGACCTCAAGGTAACCATGTGTACCTTTTTAAGGCCAAAAAGGTATAGCCATGTTCCCAGGCAGTATATAAAGGGTACAAATAAATACCTTAGAGCAGTGTTTCTCAACCACTGGGCCGCAAAGCGCCATCTAGTGGGCTGCGGAATTTTGAAGCCAAATACTAAATAGTTCAGGATGTTGTCGGGTCCCAAATCTGGTAGCTGGTTTACCATATGGAATAAGTACATTTGTGGGTAAATTAAGAACAAGAAGCCTTTTATTTTGTCACATTTAACCCGCGCATGCACGCGCACACAGAGCGTAGCAGGCTGAATAAATAAAAACATTTCTGGGTAAACTATATGCATCTGTGATGCCTGCTGGAAGAGAAGACCAGGGAGGATTGAGAATCAAGTGGCTGTGGTTTGTTTACACCCGATACTAAAACTTGTAGCGGCCTAGCAACCTTCTCAAAGATGCGTACAAAAAGCCCAGAAACTCCTATTTACCTGGGCAAAAAACGATGCAGGATTTATCTTGTAGTGTCCTGATCTCCAGATCTTTAACCCAGCCACATGTAAAAAGTTGTACGCCTCCATGCTCTTCCAGATTTTCATCTGTTTGTCCGTGTAGAACGATGTCTGCAGCACCAGGTAGTTTGAGATGTCCGAGAACTCAACGGATGGATAATTTTCCAACTCCTAGGAAAAATCCTTCTTTACTAGCATATAAGGATCTAATCCCATTGAGTGGTTTCTATATCCACTTCTTCTGAGTGTACTTCTTGGTTTTAATAACTTGCTTGTTTGCTGTACACAAACATGGCAATAAGTTCTTGTGTTAATCAACCAGACTCCACTTTTGGATCATTAATCCCTGTTGACTGAGCACACCCTGACTGAGTTTGGCTTCTGGCACATCCATACAGTTTTAAATACAATACCTACAATTAAAAACAGTTTGTTTTAGTGCATTTTATTTAATTCCTGGGCTCCCATCTGTAACAAGGAGTGATGTTGCATCCCATTAATACACGTTACAACAGGTTTTGAGGTTCTAATAGAATAGATGAGTGAAAATAAATGGGGATATATATATTTTTTTAAATGGACCCCGACTCGTTACAAGTATGAATAGGTGGGCCTCAAAGCAGAAAAGGTTGAGAACCCCTGCTTTATAGTACTGCCCCAGTGACAAGCCGTTGTACCCCTAAAGGTACAATAATATATTTTTATTTTCTGAGAGTGCATGAAGTGGCTCTTTGAGACTGGGTGCACATAGACTTACTTTAGAGGTCAATGGTAGTGAAGTAGTAGCAGTTTGTCATGGGCTAGTTTAAAAAGTTTTTCAGCAAATAAGATGAGGCAATTATTAAAAAATGTTCTGTTTCCGGTCCACCGGCCGGGTGAGTGCCGTTTGTGCGGTTTACATTTTTTTTTTTAACGCCGGTTTTTCGACATTTTTTTCGGGTTCGTAAATCTAAAATCAAACTTGACATTTACGCATTCCCAGGGCTTTCCACTAAGGCTCATACTAGCCAGCCATGACAAATAAGTAGCCAGCTGGGGGGGACACAAAAAAACACAAACTCCTGTGCACGCAGTTCCCAGGATTAAATGTATTTTCCACAGGCCGTTTATTTATTCACTTTACTTAAATACAAAGTAAAATGGCAGTAAATCTTCTTTCTTTTCTTGCGTATTGCATCATGAGGCGTTCCTGGCTTGTAAATCTCTTATGTTCGGTGCGTGACACATTCCCGCAGCTGAGCATGCTATGAATTAACAACGACAACGGTCTGCAGTGGGGCTACACAATTAAACACTCAGCGAACATTTCTCCATTTGTGTATGAAAATACACTCCAACCACTCAGTCTGGTTTCATTTACCACCAACGGTGTCTTTTGATGCCAGCACGTAATTGAACGAGAGAAGACTGGTTTACCGGAGACAAAATAAGCGTTCTCTCTGCTTCTGTTTCCTCCGACAGCCCCGACACACTACTGCCTCCGCCGAGTGCGCGCGCACACACCGCATGTCGGGGCCGCGGATGAGTTACTCTCCCCTGATCAACGATGTCGGCGGGGAATTTGTGGTTATTATCGGTACAAACAGCACGAATCACAACTTAAATGAGTGCGGTTCAGTTTGACATCATTGTCAGTCCGTTAGATAAACATTTAATTTTATTAAAATCGAAAATTAATATTTAGAGCCTGTGGGCTACAAAAATAGTCATGAAAGTAGTCGGCTGTATGGCCGGCAGCCGGCACTTGTGGAAAGCCCTGCATTCCGCGCAGAATATAGAACTGAATCAGCTCTGCGCATGCGCCGTGCGGCCCAAAAAAATGGCAGCCACCATGAAGGAAGGAGATCCGGAGTTTTCAAACATTTGCTTAAGTGTGAAATCGCAAAATGGTATTCTAGCGAACAACAAAATAGTAAAGATTCAGAAAAACAAATCATTCAGTGATCATTTTAATAGTGTAATTTCATCCGAACTAGGCCTAACGCTCGATTTAGAACTACAAAAAGTCCGTGTGTCGGACATTTTAAGTACCTTTTGTAAAAGTTTTGCAAATGTTGCAGTCAGCATTTAAAATGCTAACTTAAAGTTTTTGTACAAGTTTCAGTTGATTAAACTGTCATATTTTATTAAATGTGTCTGCTTTTGTAATAAAAAAGTACTGAAAGAAAAAGAAAACACAGCATTGCGATTTCTTATCCATCCATATATTAAAAAAAAAAAAAAATCCCTCCCTCCCGACTGAATTTTTTTGCTCACCCAGTGGACAGGAAACTGATTTATTTTATTTTATTTTTTTTAAGGATGGCCTGATTAAGACCACTGAGGAGTAAAAATAATTAGTAGTAAATTGAATTGAATATCAGTGTAGATAGTGTTATGGATGGGTAAATAGGCCTATTTTATTTTTGTTCACTTTAGCAGTCATAAAATGTGCGTGAGTGTTTGGGAAGTGTGATTTTAATAATAAACCTATGCTTTTCAGTGCTAATTTTAGGTAATAACTGTTTAACCACTACTTCGTTTTAAAGCAGGCATTCTCTTCTTGATGTTTGTCCCCCTCCCCCAAGTGTGTTGTGGTCGCTTCCTGCTCGGATATCAATACCATAAGTGTCATATGATGCTTTTCTGACGAGTTACCTCAAATAGAAAATTGTGGGCAAATGATGGAAACAGATAATGGTAAAATGAAAGTTCTCCGAGACACAGGAACATGCACCGGTTTCTGCATTATTCATTATTACGACTGTATTTTCTTTTGCATTTGGATAACTTTGATCTCCCCATTTCACATATTTTTGTGATTTTGGTTTTTCTTTTTTCTTTTTAAACACAAAATAAATACAAATCTCTGTTTAGGTTTTGTTCAAAGAGATGACATCATTCCTGTATTTGTAACTGATTAATGCACAAGCTAATTGCTTTATTTCATTAGCATTGGCTGCTTTCCATCTTGCACCAGAAGCTGAAATTAGCTGTTGTGTGTCTTTGTTGATCTTATCAGTTGTTTTTACAGGCCTTAAAGAATAATTGATAACCTGCTGGATTCCTGTTTGGCCTTAAAGTGCATATCCTGGACCAATTTCGTTTTTTTTTTTTTTTCCTATATGAAAGCATGTCCCTTTACACACTCATCCAGAAGGGTAATTTTGCACAAGGCCATCTGTCTACAGCAGAAAAAAATAAAATAAAACGCATCTGGAAAAATCCCAAGGGAGTCTGGAGCCAGATTCGTGACGTTACCTGCGGAAGCGCCAGCAGGCTGCGCGAGTTTTGCACGGTTTCAGTGCACAGCCTGTGTAGACCAAGCGCTCCCATTTCTCTCTCATTGTCCGGTCTTTTGGCAAATGATGAGTACTAATCCCATCAAAATTGGTGTTGCTACACCCTCCTACGATACATCTGTTAACCATTTTAATAATTACGTGATAATGAAGAAATTTGCAGAAAACCACCAGGTCGTTTCCTCATAAACAAACCAGCGCTGACGTAGGATTCAGAGGGAGGCGTCCCGCAGATGACGTCACGAAAATCAATGTTTGCCAGGAAATCCAAATGGCAAGTTTTTTCAGAGGCGGACCAATTCGCCTCAAATGGCTTGATTTCAACTGAATTTTTCTGGTATTGCTCAAGGTAAAAAAATTGCAGAGAATGCAGAATGTTACAGATATTTAACCAAAGTTTAATATAAAATAGGAGAATTACATTGATCTTGCTCCTGAATTTACCCGTGATATGCACTTGAAACTTGTGCTGATGCATTTCTTTCATGGTTTTGAGGCGTTCATCACATCAGCATGTCGTAGGCTTTTTAACAAACTAAACAGAGAATTAGTCTGCATTTGGATTATGTGGCTGTCTGTTACCTCTTCCACCAAATCAGTTCCAGGGCTGGTTTGGAGCCGGTGCTGGTTCACAACTCATTCGACTTGCGAGCCAGCTGAGAACCAGTTTGCTTTTCCATAGCTCGCGGTGCTAAGAGAAGACACGTCATTACGTCGCTGTATACGTCATTATGTCACTGTATACGTCATTACGTCGCTGTTATACGTCAGTTACGTCACTACGTTTGCATAAACCTTGGCACGAATATCGAAGCAAAAACAACACGGAAGAAGAAGCAGCAGCAACAACAATAATAATGGATGACTTCGCGTTTGTACAGCTGCTGCTTCTCGTCGCTTAAAAATGGCGATCTTTCGTGGTCTTGTTATTGTTGTTGGTCTTAACAATTCGGCCCCCCGCTGATGTAAGCGGTTCTTTCCTCTGGTCCAGCAGAGAGTTGGTGCTAGCCTGGAACCGGTTTTTCTGGCCCCAGAGCCAGTTCTTTGTCAGTGGAAACAGAAAACCCGGTTCCAAACTAAGCACTGGCCCCGAACCAGCCCTGGAACTGCTTTGGTGGAAAAGGGGCATGTGTGTGAATCACTTGTAGCATGAGCAGCAAAGTTGGAGTGACAACTGAGCTAATAAACTAATTGATTCTAATGGCTTTATCATTATCCCTATTAAACCTGTGGCATGTGTGACCTTACTGACACGCAGATCATGGATTGTTAAAAACAAAAAGTTATTCTGTTGCATAATACAGTATGAAGCCACAATTTCAAATAATTTCCTCAAATCTTCATGTTCCTTGCATGTCTATGTTTTTATCCCCTGCCCAAACAAAGTTTGGCGGGGGATATAAAAACAGGTTCTGTCCATCTGTCTGGTCGTGTTTTCGTTTCTGGGCCCTATCTTTAAAACTACTGAAGATATCTTCATGAAACTTTGTATACATATCAAATAACATGTGAACTGGTGCCTTTTGCTATTTTGGATTTTTGAAAAAAAATTATTTTACAAATTTTTACATTAAAAAAAAAATTGATTTTGACTTAGTTTCTAAGAGCAATGTTCGTTTCCGAAGCATATATCCAAAACTATTCATGATATGGATTTGAAACTTGGTATACGTGTTAACAAGGTGATGTAGATGTGCCTTTTCATACTAAGAAATTTGAGAAATTTTAATTTTTCATGTTTCCATGGAAACAGGTTCAGACTTAGTCTCTCAGGTTAGTCTTAGCGGTAGGTTTTGTTTCCGGAACAGAACTTGAAAACTATGAGTGGTATGGTCTTGAAAGTTGGTATACGTGTTGATTAAGTAATGTATTATGTGCCTTTTGATACTAAGAAATGTGAGAAATTTTAATTTTTAGCTCACCTGGACGGGGTGGCACGGTGGTGTAGTGGTTAGCGCTGTCGCCTCACAGCAAGAAGGTCTGGGTTCGAGCCCCGTGGCCGGCAAGGGGCTTTCTGTGTGGAGTTTGCATGTTCTCCCCGTGTCCGCGTGGGTTTCCTCCGGGTGCTCCGGTTTCCCCCACAGTCCAAAGACATGCAGGTTAGGTTAACTGGTGACTCTAAATTGACCGTAGGTGTGAATGTGAGTGTGAATGGTTGTCTGTGTATATGTGTCAGCCCTGTGATGACCTGGCGACTTGTCCAGGGTGTACCCCGCCTTTCGCCCATAGTCAGCTGGGATAGGCTCCAGCTTGCCTGCGACCCTGTAGAACAGGATAAAGTGGCTACAGATAATGAGATGAATGAGATGAGCTCACCTGGACCAAAGGCTCTAAATTGACCGTAGCTGTGAATGGTTGTCTGTGTCTATGTGTCAACCCTGCATGGATTAAAGTTTTCCGTCGCTACGATGGATTTTTGTCAACTGGGAGCGCTAAAGGTCAATAATGAGAGTGATGCAGATCCGAGGGAAAAAAATGGGGGGGGGGGGGTAGGCCCATAGGTCTGACACCGATGTGATTTAGAACTTCACCAAGTTGCTGTGATTGCCTGTTGTTGAACCCTTTCTTGTGCTATGTTTGAGTATATGTAAAGGAATAAGTTGTTGCGCTAGATAGGCATAAATAAATAAATACAGCCTCCGCTACTGTCTAGTCCCGGGGAGGCTCGGCGTAGGCAGCGAGCCGCGGTGCTCGGCTTGAGTTTCGTTTCTATCGGCGGCTCCAGCCCGACTTTGCACACTCGTAACTCGGCCAGGGGAGGTCCCAGCCTCTCCAAACTTGGCAGCCAGTGACCTCTGCCCTCTCCCCAACGAACCAGCGCTGCCAGGGCGGGCCAGCCCCGTGCCTCGGGACGCGATTCACCCCGAGGCGAGCCGCGGCACTCCGCATCAGTTTCCTTTTAACGGCGGCTCCACTGATGAAACAATTTGGCTGTCCTACTACTAGGCAACTACTTGCCTACTACTAATACTAGGCCTATTGTAGTAATAATAATAATAATAATAATAATTGCCTATTGAAAGGCGATCAGGTGAAAAATCTAAACAGCCCTGTTGAAGCCGCAGCGAGATCTAGGCTATTAAGCCTTTTGTAGGTTAAACAGGCTTCGGCAGACAACGTTCTGGAAAGGCTGTGTTTTTCTTTGGTTTGATTAGCCTACGATTTAATCTTTAAACATTATGGTTTCAGCAGTTCGCTTAAACATTGGAGGCTGCAGAGTCGGGCTGCAAGATTTCCCGACACTTGTTTAAGATGCCAAACTTCATAGTAAGGAGAAAATAATTCCACAGTATTTAGTGCCTCGTCAGTCTCAAAAATTAATAGTGAAGGACCAACGCGAATTAAGTCCCAAAAAAACATCTCGTAGGCCTATATTTTACATTTTCAAAAAAGTCCGGAATTGTCAGTCAGTGGAGTGTAATGAAGTGTCTCATTCACTAAGCACAAAAGGTCGGAAAACAGTGGAGAAAACAGCTATTGCTTAAATAGGCTACTAATGTTTTACATTAGTCATTTAGTGTATGTGACAAATTCATTGATTAAATAGATAAAGAAGCGAATACTCCGAAGCTCAAAATTTAGGAAAGTGGCTCTGGTGTCGCAAGTGCACAAGAACAGTTATTTGAAAGTTAACCTAATGAATTTGCGCGTGCGATTTCATGAAGAACCGGGACAATTGGCATTCGGTGAAAGATTCACACCTATGACTCGTTATATTCGCGCACGCCCTCTCGCCCACTGCTGCTTCGTTTTCCCGATTTACACGCGTGTCTGAAGATGGAGTTTTCAGAAATCTCCACTCTGCCCAGAGTTTGCAAAAGTAGCTGTTTTCAGTGACTGAAACCTCCGTATGTGTGAATAAGAGGTGCAACTGAATAAATAAATATGCGTCTTTTTTATCCGGCTACATGTAGGCTATCACTGCGCAAAGCCTCTAATGTTGAAATAGTAGTAACATTTGTTAAAATAATAGTAGGCTAATTTCCACATTAATCGGTAAAATGGCCCAAGGGATGTGATGGGGGGATGGCCGTTTTATAAGGGGGATGATTTGAGATTTTTATTTCAGAAGGGGGATGCCTCCCCCCACATCCCCCCTCAACTCGAGTACTGCGTATAAGGCCATATTTCACCGGACATAGGCCCTTCGATTTCCATCACTAGAGCGCGTCAAATTACTTTCGGTTTTGCCAGCATGGACGCGCTTCTTTTAAATGAAGGCACAGATGTGTCAGACATCGACAAAACGGTAAAGAATAAGTGGAGATCGGCTTGGCGAAATGAAATGGGTGATAATGGCAAGCTCCTGCTGCTGTGCCAAGGAAAAAGAAACAAAAACAGGCATCAGGTGTTGCCAAACTAGATGCCTTTGGCTTCACTGCGAAGAAGCAGAAAAAGTGAACTTTCACTTTTCTTGTTTCCTGGCTTTATTTCAACAGATTTTCTTATTTTTCTTTCTGTTCCACTCTTTTGAAAGCATGGTTCAAGTTCGACTGCACTTGCACTTTTCTCTGAACCACTCCGCATTACTAAAGTACTGTTGAAATAAATTTGCACTTTGTGCTGAAAACTTGATGTTTCATCATGAATAGCCAGTAATGACAATGGTCAAGTCTTGCCTTAGCTTTAGTCATTGTTAAAATTATGTAAATGTACTATAAGCAGGGGCCTAGGGGATAATGGACAACATGGCATTTAAAATTTGACGCATTGCTGACGTGGTAGGGGCCAACGACATGGAGCTTTTTTTTTTTTCAGTCAGATGATTTTTTTTTTTTTTTTTGCTTTTAATCCATGGCCCTGTGATGACCTGGCGACTTGTCCAGGGTGTATCCCGCCTTTTGCCCGTAGTCAGCTGGGATAGGCTCCAGCTTGCCTGCGACCCTGTAGAACAGGATAAAGCGGCTAGAGATAATGAGCTGAGCTCACCTGGACCAAAGGTCCGGTGGGTTTATGCCATGGGCTGCTGAGGTCAGTGTAAAGAGGTAGGGTTGGTTTCCTGCAGCAGAACTTTAAAAATGTGACAAATAATATCTTGAAACTTGGTATATAGTTGGTATATAGGGCGGGGGAAATAGACGACTCTGTCTTCTTGTTATATTTGAAATTATGTTGCAATTTTCATCAGTGTATTTTGCATAATAGGGTCCAGCACTGTTGACTTCTCAAATCTGATATAGTAACAACTCCTTCAAAGGAACATGTAAGGATAAACGCTCCATATAAATAGTTTTATAAGAAGACATTTTATGGATCACACTCCTAACACAGGATATAATATCTTGGTACATAAAGTTTCCTGAGAAGCAGGATGTTTTGGACAGAAGTCCTTCATCTGTGCAAGCAAAGTGCCTTTGAGCGTGTAGGAGGTGGAAAGATTTGCCTTGGTTTCCACTCCTACATGCTCAGACGCACTTTGTTTGCACAGCTTTGGATACAACTTTGTGTCGTACATAGGGTTGGGTATTGTCTTAATTTTATCAATTCTGATTCTTATTGATTCCCTGTTTCAATTCCAAAATGGTACAAAAAAAGAGGTCAAATGTTTAGATAAGAGAACAGAACTTTTAACCATTTACAACTTCTAATTAAAGCATATTGAGTAAAAATAAGTTGTCAAATACCTTTTATTTTAAAATCCTGTTTGGCTTTATGGCTAGTGAGCCACAGAGACTTTTATATAGAAATTGCATTGATACGATGGTGAGAGAGCTACAGGGACTTTTTGAAATCCTATTTCAAGTGAGCCACACTGATAATCTCCCATTCTCATACCATATACTTCAAGGTCAACTTTATTATCCCCCAGGGGGAAACTCAAGTGGTCAATATTGCACATCTCCTCAAAACATACCAAAGACGTATACAGTGCATTTACATGCACATAGAGAAAATCGAATTTCTGCCGTAGCTCGACTGAAATCGAAGTTCTAAATGCCATGGAAACACCTTAGCTCGGCTGAAATCTAACCGAACTGGATTTCTCGTAATTGAGCTACGCGACCTAGATTATGCGATTGTAGCCGAGCTACTTAGTGCATGTAAACCCTGTCGAGCTACTTACTTCAGCACTGCCCCTTCCGGAAGTGACGATCACAAGCAGGAAACACAACAGCCTCGGTCGGCATGACAACAGTAGTAGAAACGTGCACTTCTGGAGCAATGAGGAGATAGAGTTCATGCTCATTCAGCTTAAGGAGTTGAAATATATATAATATATCTCGATGTTGCTGTCCTCGTCGTCGTTCTTCTTGTGAACACGGAACTGATAACTTTGTTTATACTCTTGAATAGCTCTTCTTCATGACGACAACCGGAAGTGTACCAACACGATGGGGCGTGTAGTGCCACCTGTGGCTCGGGTGCACAATGTACCTCACACAATAGCTCGATTTCCTTGTGTGCATGTAGGATTGGATTTCTCTGGCACCCCTGCTGGGACCCTTTGCTCGATTACCGACAGCAGCTCGATTTGGATGTGCATGTAAACGCACTGATAGACAGACAGACAGACAACAGACATACCACATTAAAATAAATCTGTGATAAAAGGTGTGATGTAAGATAAAAACAATAAGAGATGAAAACAAAAGATAAAAACTGTGCGCTACATAAAATAAATAAAATGCATAAAAGGAAATTTGTACAGATGAGTGAACTGAAGTGCAACAGATGTTTTTGGTTTGTTATTGTATAGTCTTCTTGCTGTGGGTACAAATGATTTGTGGTACCTCGCTGTCCTGATTGGCCTCTGCAGAAATCTGTTATTAGATCTGGTGCTTCTTAAAAACTTTGGGAACAGAGGATGTGTTGGGTCAGTTAAAATTTGATCCATCTTTCTTAAAATAAGCTCATTGTACAGCTCGACTGCAGATGTCTGGTCCACACCAATAACCCGGCTGGCTGATTTAATGATACGCTGCAATTTTTTGTGGTCCTGTGCGTGCATATTTCCATAGACGCAGATTAGCCCAAATGATAAAATATTCTGTAAAAGTGATTTATAAAACAATTGGAGAATACTGCAGTCTAATCTAAAATCTTTGAGTTTCCTAAGAAAGAACATCCTGTGTTGTAGCTTCTTACATTTGGTCTGTGCACACTGGTTAAAACACAATCTGTCGTCTATCTCTGTTCCCAAATACTTGTAAGATGAGACCCACTCTATCTGTTCACCATTAATCTTGGATGGGGAGATAGGTATTCCTTTTTTGCTAAAATCTATCACCATTTCCTTTGTCTTTTTAACATTGACCAATAAAAAGTTGTCTGTACACCACCTAATAACAAGTGAGCCACACTGATAATCTCCCATTCTCATACCATATACTTTTGGATAGCAATGTATATCCTTGTGGATATGTAGTCTGTTTGCAATAGTATATAGAGGATATTACAGACCTGGGCATTTTCCGGCCCGCGGGCCGCATCCGGCCCTTTGGTTCATTCTGACCGGCCCGCGTAAGGTTAATTAGAAATTACAAAATAAACGTATTTTCTAATTTTACCTCATGCATGGACTGAATGTGCATTGCTTTTATTTTGAAGTTGTGTTCAACAAAAACGCAATGCGCACGACATGAGCATGACATGAAATCCCACGAAACCTAATCCCGCGATAACTACTTCCCGTAATTTGTCCAGACCGACCACAAACTTGTACGTCATCCTTCAAACAGTCCAGCCAATCACATAGTGTGACGTCACTAGCAGGCGCCGGAGCCCGAGCTGATCTGTAGATCTGATACCTACATCGAATCAAAGTTGTTGCGAGCAGATCACAAGAAGACTTTAGCCCCCAAAATGTCCTCAAAAAGAAGAAAGGTAGATGCCGAATGCAGGGCTTTCAACAAAACATGGACTGCTAAGTATTTATTTACTGAAGTCAGAGATGAAGCCGTGTGTTTAGTTTGCGGAGAGCAGATCACCGTGTTCAAAGACTACAATTTGAGTTGGCATTACCAAATGAAAAACACCAAATGAGGTGATTAGACTACAAATGTGGGCATCATTATGATATGATGTATCTTGCTTGATATTTGGAGTAGAAAGACAATATTGTGATGTCTTTATTGTGTTTTGGGGTGAATGTGACTGAGAAAAAATGGTACAAACGTTCACATTTTGTTAACCATTGTTTTGGGAAATTTGATTGAATAAATGACATTTTTTGTAAGGCAACCTCGTTTTTTCCATACTCTTACCAGTCTTAGCAGCTTGTAAAAACAATGTTATTTACTGCTTTATATAAAGAAATACAATTAATATTATGCAGAATTTAGTTCAGCCTTTTGGTCCGGCCCTCCACAAAATTTTCTGCTTCTCATGTGGCCCCATGGAAAAAATAATTGCCCACCCCTGGGATATTACATGGTTGTGCGAAGATATGAAGTTTATCTCTGAGTGTGAACATATTCACGAGTGAGCAAAGTGAATGAGTGAAAATATTTTCAACATGAGAAGATGAATTTCATATCTTCGCACAACTGTGCAATGTTCTTTATACGAGGGTAAGTCAAAAAGTTCTAAGAGAGTTATAATTTGAAAAGGTGTGAAAGACATCCCCCAGAGTTCTACAAACAAGGAATTCTGCGATGGAAACACCGCTTGCAGAAGTGCTTAGACTTAAATGGAGGATATGTAGAGAAATAGCTTTATTTTCATAAATAAAGATTTTTTTCAATTTGTCTTAGAACTTTTTGACTTACCCTCGTATTATATGGACACATCCACAAAAAATGCACAAGTTAAAGGAAAAGGCAACTTTTGTACAAAATCACCACAAATAGATAGATAAATATATAAAGTAATCGATCATGGAATTTATAGAGAAAGAACAGACCGCATAACAGTATCTTTTAACTTTTAATAATATGGGCTTGCGCTGAGCTCAGCGAAGATGCGTTCCGCCATATTGATCTACTGCGTGACGTCATGCGGCCCACCACTGAAAAGAACTCTTCAGTGCTTCATGGTAATAAGGTAAAAAACCAGTACAATCGCTTCTTCAAAGTTTCACCAAATGGTTTTATTTATGCAACTTAAAGCTCATAATACTGTATAACTTTGGTTGAGTAAAAACACGGAGCAAAAACATGGCTGAATCCTGAATGACTCCTATTTGGATTTGTCCTACCAAGCCTACTGCGCATGCGTGAAGCGGCTCGGCTCGGTTTTCCCTTTCGGGCGCTCTCGTTTTCTGTTAGAATTTGGTAAAGAAAAAAATAAATAAATATTATTTACCAGCTTAACGGGTCCATGAACATAAATCTGACAGCTGACAAGGTCGGGATATAAACGAATCGAATACAAGCCACCCGCCGGGACTCCTAATCGCAGTGATCTGTTTGTAAACACTGTTTTCATGGGCTCAGTGACGTCACAGATCAGAGGGAGGCGCATTAACGAAAGATTCTGATTGGTTTATAGTTGCCCACAATCTCAAAATGGCTGCCTCCTCCAACTTCGACTCCTCTGTGTCAATTCATGATTTCAAAGTTAAAAATATTTTTTCATGTTCGATATATAATGGAAATAATTAACGGAATTGATTACGTATATGTTTTTCTCCTATTACACACCTGGTTTTGTACAAAAGTTGCCTTTTCCTTTAATCAAAAGAATTTAATTTTGAACCGGTTCTCCGTTTTGACAACGCGTGTCTAGTCGGTGGGAAAACACTGGGAGTGACATCATCGAGTAAAATATCGAGGAAATATGTCACTCAGGTCAGCGAAGTATTTCATATTATGAGCATTTCGGCACAAGAAGAGAAACTTCATATCTTCAAGCCAACGTGTGAGTTTCTTTTTGTTATATAGACACATTCGCAAACAAAAGGTACATAAATGTATCAAAACAATTCATCGATTTCCTCATGAGTGACATATAGAGGTTTATATCACAGTTTTGCTTCTCCATGTCCGGGATGTAGCTCGTATGAAAAATACAAGTGGCATATTTCCCAGTAAAACACTTGCGTCCATATAACAGGTTATCACAAAACCAATAAGTAAAACTGAATTTTTAAATTGGTACTTGGCATTTTGGATTCTGCTCTAATTTGAATGGAGTTTCAGTTCCCAACCCTTGTGCTACATTTTAATTTTTCAAGTACATTTGTACTATAGTTACAGTTCAAGCTTCAGTTAATGTTCACATTGAGGTGGGGGACTTTAATGGCGGCATGGCTGATGGTTTGTATGTGTATAAACATACTCGGGATAGGCTCCAGCTTGCCCGTGACCCTGCACAGGGCAAGCGGTTACGGATAATGGATACTCGGATATAAATAGGAGTGCCTCTCTCTCTCTCTCTCTCTCTCTCCCTTTGGAAAGCTTGTCAGAAAGGTTCATGGCACATCTTGGTTGAAACTAGAGGTGTGAATTGGGGTCCCGTGGAACGCAACAACAGCAAAGTCACGCAAATGGGAGCCTTTTGCGTTCATGCAGCCATGAGGGTTCAGTGAGATCATGGGCTAAACAAAAGCCACATTCTTTAATATAAATATATAGCGGTCATTCATTCATCCTTAGTAACTGCCTTGTCAGGATCATGGTGGTTTAAATTAGTCTACTAATTTGATATTTTTTGGGAAATAAAACCAACTAAATTAATTAGAAAACATCAGGTACAAACAAAAATAATGTCTGAGTGGGATTTAAAAAAAAAAAAAACAGTCCCATGCATATCTTTAGTTGATACCACTTATGAAGTTGAGTCATATAATTGAGTTTGAGGAACTATCGGAGCCGGAATTCCCAGAAAGTGCTGCCATTTTACCTGTCTGTTTTTTGTTTTTTTTTCCCCAGTGCATTTGAAATAGTAGAATTGGTTGAGTGCAGCTGCTTTGTTGTGTCAAGTCTGCACTCACAGTGACCCTTTAGCAAGCTACATTAATGACGGCTCTCTGATGTTTTTTCCCAGCTAGTTTTGTAGCTAATCCTTGACTTGCAAGTGACATCAAAGCAAAATAGAAACCTGGATGTCGGCCATGTTGGTGAATATACAAATGCGGGGTCAAGTCAAGTTTATTTGTACAGCGCTTTTAACGATAAACATTCTCACAAAGTAGCTTTACAGAATTTGAATGACTTTAAACATGAGCTAATTTTATCCCTAATCTATCCCCAATGAGCAAGCCTGTGGCGACGGTGGCAAGGAAAAACTCCCTCAGACGACATGAGGAAGAAACCTCGAGAGGAACCAGACTCAAAAGGGAACCCATCCTCATTTGGGCAACAGACAACATGAATTCAGTTTCGTTGATGTTCTAACTGTTCATTGATGGAAACTTGAGTGCAAAACTGTTCATGACAACTGTAGTCCTAAAGTTAGCAAGTCAACTGTAGTCCTCAGCCATAAAAGCATTACTGTAAGTGTCCAGAGCGTCTTCCAAGTGTGACTTTCGACTGTCCATGTGGGGCCGTCCTCCACAGGAGCGATGTGATGAGACTCCAGTCAGACATGGGGCATCAGGATGGATCAGGCAGGTCCGAGGAGCAGAAGAGCTCAGCATCTCGATTTCAGGATTGACATGTAACCAGAGGGGGGGAACACAGGTTGTTGGGTATGCCCAATGTCACCTGAATAAGTAGGAACAGTATACATTTTGCGCTGAGTACAAGCAGGGACGCCGGCAAAACTAACCATGACAGCATAACTAAGAAGGGAGAGCCAGAAGGTAACACAGGCATGAGGGAGCCCCGAGACATAAAGCAGCAGCCACTACACCGTCAACAAACTTGAGTTAGCAAGCGAGTGGGGGACTGACAGTATCCATACATCCCAGTTTACCAAAACACTCCCTCCAGAGCTACACCTTTACCTCATACACACCATTAACAAAAGGCTTGACTAAACAGCTATGTTTTCAGCCTAGACTTAAATGCTGAGACTGTGTCTGATTCCCGAAGGTCAAGTGACTCTCCATACAAAACATAGTCATGCGTGCGCAACTTTTCTTTGTTTTTCCACTGCTTTAAGCATTCTTTTAGCTATGCCATATCTTTTGTGCTGTATATGGTTGTGGTCACAACAGTACTCGTGACCGGGGCACGTTCCGATTTTTTAGAATTCCATTCGTGATTTGGAAAGAGGGCGAGGAAACTCCTGAGGCTTAGTACGGAGAGGAGAGGACAGGGGATCAGGACACTGCATCCAATGACCATTTCATCCAATAGTTAAGACATTCCGTCCAAAGCCTTTTTCAGACGCACCATCAGTTATTTTATATTTCAGGTATTCCAGTGTTCACGAATGAAAGCCCCGGTGAATCTGCGCTTAAAGATTTAACGTGATCCAGCTGGTTTAAAAATGAATAACTCTGACAATGGAGCTCGCAGCAAAGCTAAATTTGACAGGCACCTCCTTCTAAGCCTCCCCCTTCGAAAGAGCACGGTCTCGGGTTGGTAGGACCGCACCTCGGCCCGGGATTCGCGAACAAAGGCGAGAGCGTTGCTCGGTGCCTAAAGATTTAACATGTAGTCATGAAAGTATTCCGGATTTTCCCGGAATTCCGGATTTTTAGATTTTCATGAAAATTCCTCTGGATTTTTTCTGCTAATGATGAAATACCTGGAAATCCGGATATTTGACAACTCTTGAAAATCTCCGGTTTTCCGAATGGAGAAATTTTATTTTTCGGATTTTTCGCGTTCCTAGACGCGGCATAATACTTCGCATCGTCCTTGCATGGGCGTGGTCCTTAAATAGCCCAAACACAGTTCATTGATTAAAGACAGGTGTTCTTTTGCTGTGTTCACACTTATACCGGTACGAAAGTGGTATAACTGTATCGATACAAAGTATACCGGTACAGTTTAGTGCATCTGTCCGCACTAGCGAGAAATGTTTGCGGTTTTCTTTCATGGTAGTTGAAATGCGCGTGCGCGAAATGTTTCCATGGTTACCGAGTAACTTCCTTCCGAGAATATATGGCATCCGTTATTTCGAGATCTTGAGAAAACAAAACAATTATTTCATGGTCTCAGCTGGATCACTATATCTCCGTCGGTAGAGACGAAGCCGGGCCAGTCTTCTGCGGAGGTGCCGCGGACTAATTTTGAAATGATCCCTTATTAAAAGACTTAATGCAATCTCTCCCTGTGTCAACCCCTGATCAAAATATTGCCTTATTAGGTGATCGATTATTCCAGACATTCTAATGACCAAAGTTGCGTCTAGACAGAATGAGAAATAGCCCCAAAGTCAGCATAATCACAAGTCTCTTGGCGCACCTGAATGAACCATTTCTCAGCTGTTTACTCGAGATCATGAAATAATGGTTTTGTTTTCTCGAGATCTCTAATTAGTTGTGTTGTTTTCTTGAGATCCTGAATTAATTATGTCGTTATCTCGGGATAACAAGGTGAAAAAAAAATTATATGAAGGGCCTCTCTCGGCTTCCGTACGGATGAAGCAACGTGTGTGTGCTTTTTGTTGTCGATGTACAGTCTGTATTTCTGGTGGTCATTTATTCAGTCGAATTGTATAAAACGCGCGAGGCAGTTGAGAAAGAAACAAACGAATCTCCGTTCTTCACTATTTTATTCAGCGAAGACATCGATTGAGGTGTGTGACTTTGCGCATGCGCATTATATTTGTATCGATACAGAACCGCTTCATCTGTCCACACTACAGCGAAGTGCTACAGTACCGATACTGTACCGGTACGAAACCCATACATTTGTGGGTTTCATACCGATACAGTTATACCGATACAGTACCGGTATAGTTGCTAGTGTGGACAGATGTTGTGGTACGAAAGTAGTTTCGTATCGGTACAAAATCCCTAGAGTGGACAGGGTATTTGTTAACGGCGCGAGTGCCGTAGCTCGCCGTAGCCTTCAGGTGCACGTGCTAGGGCGCGCAGGACTGATACCGTTCTACGCAAGCGCAACACAATCGCACTAGAAAGCATGTTCAAGCTGCCAGTGTAGCTGCAGTATTTTTAGTTGCGAATTACGAGTATTTCCTCGTGTTAATAATTCGCCGTGTCAAAACAAGCAAAACTTTCCTCCTCCTTTCGACGTGAAGAGAGGTCAGCAATTTATTATATATTTTTTCCCATCAAAGTTGCATTTTGTGGCTTCGAAGTTGTGTTCTAGAAACGGCACTAAAACTTAACATCAAGAAAACGAGGACAAACAGCAATAATGGAAGAGCCGGTTTCTAAGCTGCCTAAAA
Source organism: Neoarius graeffei (assembly GCF_027579695.1). NCBI lineage: Eukaryota > Metazoa > Chordata > Actinopteri > Siluriformes > Ariidae > Neoarius > Neoarius graeffei. Next base: position 49,047,183 of record NC_083574.1, read on the forward strand.
CTAGCAATGGTAATTTATTTTTTGTTACATAATGTACTCAGGCTGCCAGTCAGTGTGTGACACCCACACACCCTACGCCCCTGATTTACATGAGAAATTTGTTATTCATTGGTGTGTTTAAATTTACAGACAGTACGAACTAATGTAAACAATTGGCTTCAACTCGCATAAATATGAATTGGAAATGTTTAGTTCACTTTAGCTTCTGCAAACGCACAACTCTACTAAAAGATTGATAAACGAGGCTCAATGTCCCCAACATTGAAACCTGAAAGCTTTAGAAACTCTAACAGACCTTTACTTTTTAACAGCACTGTTTTGGGATTTTGCTGAGTTTACCTTCAACTGTCTGATTTTTTTTTTCAAAGTAATGAACTGTGTAGCAGGAAAATCACCGCGTTTTCTAAATGCACTCCTGAAAATTACTCATTAACTAGGGGAATTAAATTTGATATTTTTGACATGTTAATCATGAATGTACATGAAAGAAAAAGGCTTAAAAGTTATAACTTGTTTTTGTGAAAATAAGTACTAGAATGCAGGGTTTTGCGTGTTATGTTATTAAAATATTTTTGGGGGACGGTGCCCGCCCGCCCCCCCAATCTTAGTTTGACTTTCAAAAGTTCAGGGGGTTTTTTTCTTTGCGCCACTTTCATCTCTAAACATGATCCATACTATGGCACTCATTTGCTTTACAAAAACGTGTTTTGGTTCGGTCAAATTCCATTGAGAATTCCTCCTTTTTTTTTGAACAAACAAATACCTGAAATATGAAATAACTGATAGTGCGTATGAAAAAGGCTTTGGACGAAATGGTCATGGGATGAAATGACCTGTATTTATACTTGATGGTTGGTTGAAGCATCTTATCTTCAGAAAAACCTGACTTTTTTTTAAATAATATGGGTCAAAACCACACTTCTATCTTCGCTTGACCGTTCAAATCGTGGTACTACTGAGAATTCAGCATTGTTTACAGACACGCTCTCAGCACCTGCCATCCTAGTTGCTTTGTATATCCACCATCATGGCGGACGCTCACATTTTGATCACATGGTGGCAAGTCATCTGTATAGTCGAGGGCCAGCTTGGGAGCCTTGGAAAAGCAGGTCTTGTGTTTGGGATATTAGTTTTTTTTTTTTTGTTATTTGACTGGTAGGTTCCGCAACATATTGAGAGAAGAACAAATCCAGTATGTAAACCAGATTCAAGTAATATATTTTACTTTCAGTGGGAGAACAGAATGCCACAGCTCACAGCTGAAACAACTGGCCTCAAACATGATTGTGCTGCATGATCCCATGCTTGTTTGCATCCCTTAGTCTAGATTAATGCACATAACTAGCTAACTAATTTGTTATTGCATTACAACCCCGATTCCAAAAAAGTTGGGAGAAAGTACAAATTGTAAATAAAAACGGAATGCAATAATTTACAAATCTCAAAAACGGATATTGTATTCACAATAGAACATAGACAACATATCAAATGTCGAATGTGAGACATTTTGAAATTTCATGCCAAATATTGGCTCATTTAAAATTTCATGACAGCAACACATCTCAAAAAAGTTGGGACGGGCAATAAGAGGCTGGAAAAGTTAAAGGTACAAAAAAGGAACAGCTGGAGGACCAAATTGGAACTCATTAGGTCAGTTGGCAATAGGTCATTAACATGACTGGGTATAAAAAGAGCATCTTGGAGTGGCAGCAGCTCTCAGAAGTAAAGATGGGAAGAGGATCACCAATCCCCCTAATTCTGCGCCGACAAATAGTGGAGCAATATCAGAAAGGAGTTCGACAGTGTAAAATTGCAAAGAGTTTGAACATATCATCATCTACAGTGCATAATATCATCAAAAGATTCAGAGAATCTGGAAGAATCTCTGTGCGTAAGGGTCAAGGCCGGAAAACCATACTGGGTGCCCGTGATCTTCAGGCCCTTAGACGGCACTGCATCACATACAGGCATGCTTCTGTATTGGAAATCACAAAATGGGCTCAGGAATATTTCCAGAGAACATTATCTGTGAACACAATTCACCGTGCCATCCGCTGTTGCCAGCTAAAACTCTATAGTTCAAAGAAGAAGCCATATCTAAACATGATCCAGAAGCGCAGACGTCTTCTCTGGGCCAAGGCTCATTTAAAATGGACTGTGGCAAAGTGGAAAACTGTTCTGTGGTCAGACGAATCAAAATTTGAAGTTCTTTATGGAAATCAGGGACGCCGTGTCATTTGGACTAAAGAGGAGAAGGACGACCCAAGTTGTTATCAGCACTCAGTTCAGAAGCCTGCATCTCTGATGGTATGGGGTTGCGTTAGTGCGTGTGGCATGGGCAGCTTACACATCTGGAAAGACACCATCAATGCTGAAAGGTATATCCAGATTCTAGAGCAACATATGCTCCCATCCAGACGACGTCTCTTTCAGGGAAGACCTTGCATTTTCCAACATGACAATGCCAAACCACATACTGCATCAATTACAGCATCATGGCTGCGTAGAAGAAGGGTCCGGGTACTGAACTGGCCAGCCTGCAGTCCAGATCTTTCACCCATAGAAAACATTTGGCGCATCATAAAACGGAAGATACGACAAAAAAGACCTAAGACAGTTGAGCAACTAGAATCCTACATTAGACAAGAATGGGTTAACATTCCTATCCCTAAACTTGAGCAACTTGTCTCCTCAGTCCCCAGACGTTTACAGACTGTTGTAAAGAGAAAAGGGGATGTCTCACAGTGGTAAACATGGCCTTGTCACAACTTTTTTGAGATGTTGTTGTTGTTGTTGTTGTTGTTGTTGTCATGAAATTTAAAATCACCTAATTTTTCTCTTTAAATGATACATTTTCTCAGTTTAAACATTTGATACGTCATCTATGTTCTATTCTGAATAAAATATGGAATTTTGGAACTTCCACATCATTGCATTCCATTTTTATTTACAATTTGTACTTTGTCCCAACTTTTTTGGAATCGGGGTTGTACATTAACTGCCATTTTAGCTTTGTCTGTTGGGTTTCTGGGCAGCGGAAATGTGGGACTAGGACCGTGATGAACTTTTTGTCTATCCCTGAACTGGGACTCTATCAGTTTAAAATTGTTGTAAGATATTGTGCCTATGCTTGATTTGTGACTGGTAAAATGAATGAATGATTAATAAAATAAAATATTATCTTACCCCCTCCAGAGGCTTTAGTAGCCCTGTGCTTTGAGTCATTTGAGGCTTCACTGCCACTGAAAGGCCAGAGATATGACTCTATGAGGAAACTCATGGTCAGTGTTGGCCCACATTTGCTTTATCAAAGCTGTGCAGAAATGACTGACTTCCTTTGGCATATGAGAGCGTTGTGCGGTTTCATCAGTTAGCAAGACCCGGGTGGATGGAGCAATTAGACCACACCACAATCCGTCTCCTTGACTTGCCTAGCAGTCATAATTTTGGGCCAAATTTTTATCCCTTGATGTGCGTACATTGGCAGTATCAGGGCACAGACCGCTGTAACGGATTGCCTTCCTCTGTGACTTTGTGTGAGAAATTCTGTGTGAAAATGCTTGGTTAATGAACAGATCGAAAATAATTCCTTTTTGGTTCTCCTTTTGAAAGCGCTGAAAAGTTCATTGACTCAGGGTTATGAGTTCGTATTGTACAGTATTTGCTTTGATTCTCTATGTCTGTCTCAGTTGGTGACCCTTCCTATTTAAACAGAGCTGAAGCATGGGTGCAAGTTTTCCGGCATGTGCCGGAAGCGGCGGTTTTTTCGGTTCTGAAAAAGTCATTTTCCCAAATCGTGTAAATCTGTTGAGATTTTCGGGGGTGGCCCTCTCACTGTCTCACTCTCAGCGTATTACCGGGCTACCGCGGTACAGTCTCTGCACGAGACAAATCGTTTCATCTCGTCTTCGCCACAAACCTCATTCAATTTATACGCCGCTCACCGACGAGCGGTCCTGACTAGCCTGTTGTTTCACGGTGTTATACATGTGATATATCATGTTTCACGCACGTAGCACGTTGTTCAACCAAATCAACACAGCTATTCCCGTGAGTCGCCATTTCTTTTGGTGCAAGTTAGAACGGTGCTTTTGATTGGCTCACTGTTTAACTGCCATCCAATGAAACTTCAGCTTTTATAATAAGCCTTATTTCACTTCCCTCCCTTGCGACAGATCCACGTGCTTTGCCTCTGGTTGCTGATCAAAATATGTCAAAATGAAGTTTTTATCGGAAGGCTCCAATACAAAAGAATTAGAAAAGATGTCTAGAAATACAACCCCGATTCCAAAAAAGTTGGGACAAAGTACAAATTGTAAATAAAAATGGAATGCAATGATGTGGAAGTGTCAAAATTCCATATTTTATTCAGAATAGAACATAGATGACATATCAAATGTTTAAACTGAGAAAATGTATCATTTAAAGAGAAAAATTGGGTGATTTTAAATTTCATGACAACACCACATCTCAAAAAAGTTGGGACAAGGCCATGTTTACCACTGTGAGACATCCCCTTTACTCTTTACAACAGTCTGTAAACGTCTGGGGACTGAGGAGACAAGTTGCTCAAGTTTAGGGATAGGAATGTTAACCCATTCTTGTCTAATGTAGGATTCTAGTTGCTCAACTGTCTTAGGTCTTTTTTTGTCGTATCTTCCGTTTTACGATGCGCCAAATGTTTTCTATGGGTGAAAGATCTGGACTGCAGGCTGGCCAGTTCAGTACCTGGACCCTTCTTCTACGCAGCCATGATGCTGTAATTGATGCAGTATGTGGTTTGGCATTGTCGTGTTGGAAAATGCAAGGTCTTCCCTGAAAGAGACGTCGTCTGGATGGGAGCATATGTTGCTCTAGAACCTGGATATACCTTTCAGCATTGATGGTGTCTTTCCAGATGTGTAAGCTGCCCATGCCACATGCACTAATGCAACCCCATACCATCAGAGATGCAGGCTTCTGAACTGAGCGCTGATAACAACTTGGGTCGTCCTTCTCCCCTTTAGTCCGAATGACACGGCGTCCCTGATTTCCATAAAGAACTTCAAATTTTGATTCGTCTGACCACAGAACAGTTTTCCACTTTGCCACAGTCCATTTTAAATGAGCCTTGGCCCAGAGAAGACGTCTGCGCTTCTGGATCATGTTTAGATACGGCTTCTTCTTTGAACTACAGAGTTTTAGTTGGCGACGGCGGATGGCACGGTGAATTGTGTTCTCAGATAATGTTCTGTGGAAATATTCCTGAGCCCATTTTGTGATTTCCAATACAGAAGCATGCCTGTATGTGATGCAGTGCCGTCTAAGGGCCCGAAGATCACGGGCACCCAGTATGGTTTTCCGGCCTTGACCCTTACGCACAGATATTCTTCCAGATTCTCTGAATCTTTTGATGATATTATGCACTGTAGATGATGATGTGTTCAAACTCTTTGCAGTTTTACACTGTCGAACTCCTTTCTGATATTGCTCCACTATTTGTCAGTGCAGAATTGGGGGGATTGGTGATCCTCTTCCCATCTTTACTTCTGAGAGCCGCTGCCACTCCAAGATGCTCTTTTTATACCCAGTCATGTTAATGACCTATTGCCAATTGAACTTATGAGTTGCAATTTGGTCCTCCAGCTGTTCCTTTTTTGTGCCTTTAACTTTTCCAGCCTCTTATTGCCCCTGTCCCAACTTTTTTGAGATGTGTCGCTGTCATGAAATTTCAAATGAGCCAATATTTGGCATGAAATTTCAAAATGTCTCACTTTCGACATTTGATATGTTGTCTATGTTCTATTGTGAATACAATATAAGTTTTTGAGATTTGTAAATTTATTGCATTCCGTTTTTATTTACAATTTGTACTTTGTCCCAACTTTTTTGGAATCGGGGTTGTAAATGGAGATGGGAATGGTTAAGCGAGTGTGACAAAAACGGTGACAAATGGGAAATATGGCTGAGAAAACCAGACGTCCCGGGAGTTGCGTATTGTGACTGCTGTTCAAAGACTATCAAGTACGGCTCCAGCGGGAAGAAGGGACTTAAAAGTCACGCCGAGGAGACTAATAACTTTTCTGATATTTGTGCTATGTAGTAATAAGTGAATTCAAAATGTTTATTGATGATTGAAATTGTCATCTGATATTGTGTGATGTGCAAATGCAATGTGCTTTCTTCTAGAATTGAAATTATTCATCACAAGTATCTGCTTTTATAAATGTTTTGTTTTACATTTGATTACCTTTCAATTATTAAATAAAAGTAAGGTAGGTCTTTGAAATAAGTTTGTTAGCTTTTTTATCATCTTTTCTAATGTGGTTGTTAGGTTGAAAACTCATTTGTAGTCAGTAATGGGTCATTCCACGTCAATTCAACCTGGGCCCGCGCACTTGGGTCTCAAAAAATTCTGAAAAAATCACCAGATGTACCCATGTTACCTAGGAGAAACACTGTAAATTTATTTGAATGTAAGATGTATACTTTCCATGTTACAGCCAGTTTTACTGGGGGAGGGGGTGTCGATTTTGTTCAGACTTTTTTTTTTTTTGGTCAAAGTTCACAAGCCCATAGCTCAAGAACTAAACCATGTAGGAGGTAGAGGTCTGCGCGAGACAGAATTTTCAATCCTGCTCCTGCCCGCTCCCGCATTGTGCAGTCCCGCTCCCGCAAAGAATTATGATTTTCAGTCCCACTCCCGCCTGCCATATTTTGTCCCGCTCCCGCCCGCAAATCCCGCATGATGCAGACGTTCACGTTATTTCTCACGAAAGTTCTTGTCATTGGCTTGGGGAATTAAACATGCTGAGCTTAGCTGAGCTCTCCACTGACCGATCCTTCACCTAGCGCACGTAGCGAGGGTGCGCGTTGCCAGGCGGCATGCGCAGCTGAGGCTTTACAGAGATACCCAACACACCTACCAACATCTACAGTGGATATTAAGAATATTGTACATTGCACATAGCTTATATGTCACTCCTCACATTTGCATTCTAGGAAATACAAGTAGGCCTATAAGAAATTAATATAATTTAAAGACACAGCGTGATGGTGTCCCGCCCCCTACTTTGAGTGGATTTGAGCATAAATATCTACAGCTCACGTTCAGGGGTGCGTTTCCCAAACAACCAACCAAGTTAGCATTAAACCAATATGGTACGATGCAAGTTTGAACTAAACTAACATCCAAAAAACGACTGTTTCCCAAAGCTGTAGTACCAACTTGGTCTGAACCAAGTTGATTTGAACCAACACAGTTCAAACCACGATGTTTTCAGATGTGTTCGGATGGTCTCGTTTATTGTCGGAATTCAGAGAAACAACCTGAAGTTGGCTGACAGTGCGAACGGCATTTCACCATTAAATGACCGTTAAGCCAAATTTGATGCGTCCCGCTCTTCTGCCATGATTGGAGATCTCAAACACGTAAGAGCGGAAAGGAATCGGAAACGTATGCGAGATTAGACCACATCCGCAAATTTAGGCATCTTAAAATGTTTTTATTAATGCCAAATAAAATATCCAGCACAAATTATATATGATAGACATAAATTAATAATTTATAAATTTTATTTTAAACACGTTTTTAGTTAGCGGGACTGCAGCTTATCATCTCTCCCACCCGCTCCCACATTGTGCACTCCCCCTCCCGCCCGCGCCCACAATGAGCTTTCATTTGCTTTGCGTCGGGTCCCGCGGGAGTGCAGGGCTCTAGTAGGAGGCTCAAATTTTGCATGCTGGTACGTAAATAGGAATAGTATGTAGCAAAACTGTCATTTTGGGTCTGGATGATCCTGCATGGTCATAGCACTCCCTCAAAGATGATCAAAATTTTATTGGAGTTTTTGGCTGCGCTCTGTTTAGGCCTTCAGAAGACATGTTTTTACCCAACATAGGCTCTTGATTTTTTTTTCCCTTATTGAGATAAGTAGAAACACTCTCAAAAAAAGCAATAAACAGAAAGGAAACTCTATCAGCGTTTGAACAGAAGACCTCACAAGTCTGACAAATCATTTTGGATGTCGTTTTCAGAGCACCGTAACACCTTGTGGGAATGTGCGCAGATTTTTAAAATATTTTTTCTCTTTACTCTCCATGATCCCTTCTTTTTAAAAACACCAGTTTGGCTTGTCTTACTCAAATCTTTTTTTTTTTTTTTTTTTTTCCACCCTGATCATGGGCAAAATGCACCATTGAGAGCAATATGTTTTTTTTGCCCTGATATGATCACCTGAGAGCGCCTGTGCAGGGGTGGAGGGATCCTTTTCAATTTCAATGATTCAGTGATTTTAGGGGCACCTGTGGTTACTCTCAGTAGTGGTCCTGTGCACCTCATTTGTCCTAACCTAAGGTGCCACTGGAATCACTGAAATAAAAGGCCTCTACCCCACCTCCACTCAGGTACCTTCAGGTGATCACGTTGGCTCCATCAGGCCATGTTCGGACAAATGAGGTGCACAGGACCACTACTGAGAGTAACCACAGGTGCCCCTAAAATCACTGAATCACTGAAATTGAAAAGGATCCCTCCACCCCTGCACAGGCGCTCTCAGGTCATCATATCAGGGCAAAATTGGCCTTTGGTTATTTACTCTTTACATTAATGTTATAGAAAACATATTGCTCTCAATGGTGCATTTTGCCCATGTTCAGGGTGGAAAATAAAAAAGAGAGATTTGAGTAAGACAAGCCAAACTGGTGTTTTTAAAAAGAAGGGATCATGGAGAACCAAGAGAAAAAATATTTTAAAAATCTGCGCACATTCCCACAAGGTGTTACGGTGCTCTGAAAACGACATCCAAAATGATTTGTCAGACTTGAGGTCTTCTGTTCAAACGCTGATAGAGTTTCCTTTCTGTTTATTGCTTTTTTTGAGAGTGTTTCTACTTATCTCAATAAGGGAAAAAAAAAATCAAGAGCCTATGTTGGGTAAAAACATGTCTTCTGAAGGCCTAAACAGAGCGCAGCCAAAAACTCCAATAAAATTTTGATCACCTTTGAGGGAGTGCTATGACCATGCAGGATCATCCAGACCCAAAATGACAGTTTTGCTACATACTATTCCTATTTACGTACCAGCATGCAAAATTTGAGCCTCCTGCATGGTTTAGTTCTTGAGCTATGGGCTTGTGAACTTTGACAAAAAAAAAAAGTCTGAACAAAATCGACACCCCCTCCCCCAGTAAAACTGGCTGTAACATGGAAAGTATACATCTTACATTCAAATAAATTTACAGCGTTTCTCCTAGGTAACATGGGTACATCTGGTGATTTTTTTTTTTTTTTTTTCCAGAATTTTTTGAGACCTAAGTGCGCAGGCCCCGGTTGAATTGACGTGAAATGACCCTAATGGATTATGAAATATAGATATTTTTGTATATGGAAAAAGCTGAATCTTGTTATTTGCTAAAATCTAGGAGTTTCTGAGGACATCAAGACATCTCATCTCATTATCTCTAGCTGCTTTATCCTGTTCTACAGGGTCGCAGGCAAGCTGGAGCCTATCCCAGCTGACTACGGGCGAGAGGCGGGGTACACCCTGGACAAGTCGCCAGGTCATCACAGGGCTGACACATAGACACAGACAACCATTCACACTCACATTCACACCTACGGTCAATTTAGAGTCACCAGTTAACCTAACCTGCATGTCTTTGGACTGTGGGGGAAACCGGAGCACCCGGAGGAAACCCACGGGGAGAACATGCAAACGCCGCACAGAAAGGCCCTCGCCGGCCACGGGGCTCGAACCCGGACCTTCTTGCTGTGAGACAACAGCACTAACCACTCCACCACCATGCCGCCCACATCAAGACACGTGGCCCCTTATTTTAACTCAAGCTGTGTATATATTGTAAAAAAGGTATCGCAGCAAAAGCATATTAAAAATGGTTGTTTCAACATTTAAATTAGTAGTTGCTAGATGTTTTGAAATATCAAGCCTTATACTTGGAAATGTTATTTCAGATGAATTGATAATGTATTAAACATTTGATGTGAATATGCAAATCATATAACTATTAATATTATAAATGTTTGTTTGCATGAGAGACAACCATTTTAACTTGTAATTTAATTGTTTTTTCGAGCCCTAAGGGGGGCTCACCTCCCTTTGTAAACCCCCCCCCCCCGCATGGCTGCGCTATGCACGTCTGACTTTGTCAGGCTTTTCAGGTTTTTGAAAATTTTATACTTGCACCCATGCTGAAGTGTTAATGTTGTAACTTCGATGGCATGGGGTGATCACATTTTGATATTTGGGTGCAGGAATGGCTGGTAATTTGAAATGGATAGAAGTGTGGTGTGATTAAAAAAAAAAACATGGGTGGTGTCGCTTTCAGTGGCATGTTTTCTATAATGTGGAAAGACCTGCTGTAGTCCTATGTTTTACTCCGACCTTTACAAATGTGAGCAAATAAGAAGTATTGTTGGTTATTAAGAAAATGAAACAAAAGGGTATTTTTCTTTCACAAAAGGAATATTTACACTACCGTTCAAAAGTTTTGGAACACCCAGACAATTTTGTGTTTTCCATGAAAAGTCACACTTTTATTTACCACCATAAGTTGTAAAATGAATAGAAAATATAGTCAAGACATTTTTCTGGCCATTTTGAGCATTTAATCGACCCCACTAATGTGATGCTCCAGAAACTCAGGCCAAGTTTACATTAGACCGTATCTGTCTCGTTTTCTTCGCGGATGCACTGTCCGTTTACATTAAAACGCCTGGAAACGCCGGGAAACGGGAATCCGCCAGGGTCCACGTATTCAATCCAGATCGTGTCTGGTCCGGTGCTGTGTAAACATTGAGAATACGCGGATACGCTGTGCTGAGCTCTAGCTGGCATCGTCATTGGACAACGTCACTGTGACATCCACCTTCCTGATTCGCTGGCGTTGGTCATGTGACGCGACTGCTGAAAAACGGCGCGGACTTCCGCCTTGTATCACCTTTCATTAAAGAGTATAAAAGTATGAAAATACTGCAAATACTGATGCAAATACTGCCCATTGTGTAGTTATGATTGTCTTTAGGCTTGCCATCCTTCCACTTGCAAGTGGTAAGTGACGCACATGCCCGATATGCACTAGGATCACACACACAGCGGCTCAGTCCCAAATCACTGCTTGTGCACTTCACTCGCGCGCTCTGTGAGCTGCGCAGGGCCGGAGTGCGCACCCTCCAGAGGGCACTCACTGTTCAGGGCGGAGTGATTTGGAGCGCAGGATGCCTGCGGAGCCGAGCGTATCCGTGTATTGGCGTTGCTGTGTGCACGCGAATCGTGTATTGCCGTTGCTGTGTGCACACTAATCGTTTTAAAAACATTAATCTGATGATCCACTGATACGGTCTAATGTAAACCCCACCTCAATCTGCTCAAAGGAAGGTCAGTTTTATAGCTTCTCTAAAGAGCTAAACTGTTTTCAGCTGTGCTAACATGATTGTACAAGGGTTTTCTAATCATCCATTAGCCTTCTGAGGCAATGAGCAAACACATTGTACCATTAGAACACTGGAGTGATAGTTGCTGGAAATGGGCCTCTATACACCTATGGAGATATTGCACCAAAAACCAGACATTTGCAGCTAGAATAGTCATTTACCACATTAGCAATGTATAGAGTGGATTTCTGATTAGTTTAAAGTGATCTTCATTGAAAAGAACAGTGCTTTTCTTTCAAAAATAAGGACATTTCAAAGTGACCCCAAACTTTTGAACGGTAGTGTAAGTTGATAAATAGGAAAATAAATGTTGCTTTTCTGGCAATAAAATTTCCTTTTTTTTTTTTTCCAAAAATATTGTGGGAAAACTGAATTGTGAATGCCCAGGTCAGACGGCAGGTTGCAACTAGTTTTCAACTACTTGCGTCTACCTGCGATAACAAAATCGCAGGTAGACGGAAGACTGGTCTTGCGTCGACGCACAACGACGCAGATAATGGCAGAGTGTTGCAGAGGGTCTTTAGTAGAGGTAGGTTGATGCAAGTGGATCACGATCTGTTTGCATTTCAGCTGCAATTCGCTTTCAATTGGTGCAAATATCAGATTGACGCATATAGAGGCAGGCGGTTGTGCAACGCTTGAGCGACCAATCGCAGGTTGAAGTAGTTTGGAGTGTGTGGAGAAGAAAAGAGGAAGGCAAAAACGCATGTTCACATGAACTCTGGGACTTCCACAATACTCACAGTTTATTAACTTACTACAGCAAAATTCTCAGAGTTAATTTCCCAGCGTTAAGCAAAAGTGTTAAAATATAGAGTTGAAACGACGCTGTAAAAAGTTGATTTAACTATAGGAAGTGTTAAATTAACACTGCAGAGATTGGGACAAAATAAACACCAGGATAGTGTTAAAATTGACTCTCAGAGTTGATTTAACGCTAAAAATTTGCTGTGTACACTTTAACCTTACCATGCCTGGTTGAACGGCTCTATCTTATCATACATGAAGAAAATAGAGGTCACACATTCCCTAAACGTTACGCTTGAGTTGAGGAGCGAAAAGAAAAGAAGCTCATTAACAGACACCTATTTCCAGCAAGGTACACGGCTCAACTAACACAAAACACAAGTGTGAGCTGATAATGCTGCCTCTCTAGGGAACACCAGCATGTCTTAAAGGCACATTTCACAATTTCGACTGTTACAACGTCTGACCACAACAAAGGATTTGGCGCAAAACGCCTGCGTCCACTCGCCACCCGACTGATCGCAGGTCGCAGCATGCGTCTTTCTGCCGTCTGACCTGGGCAGAACTCGGCACTCTGAATTGAATCAAATCATAAATTGTTATGCCTAGTCAAAGGTATTTGTGATAAAATCTGGGCATAAAATTGGTCTTATGCGAAGATCTTCACCAGTGGAGTGCAACGATTTTCGGTTTGAATTTGTTTTTTGTTTTTTATATATAGTAACATCTTGTGTCATCAATGCTAAGTGTATTGTGTGTTGCTGGGGATCGAGATTAGGTTGGAGTACTGTATTTCTTTAAAGGAACAGTCCACTGTACTTCCATAATGAAATATGCTCTTATCTGAATTGAGACGAGCTGCTCCGTACCTGTCCGAGCTTTGCGCGACCTCCCAGTCAGACGCGCTGTCACTCCTGTTAGCAATGTAGCTAGGCTCAGTATGGCCAATGGTATTTTTTGGGGCTGTAGTTAGATGCGACCAAACTCTTCCGCGTTTTTCCTGTTTACATAGGTTTATATGACCAGTGACATGAAACAAAGTGAAACGTGGTGATTTTCTATGCTATGGAAAGTCCGCACTATAATGACAGGCGTACTAACACCTTCTGTGCGCTTCGGCAGCGCATTGATACGGAGCTCAGATATCAATGCGCTGTCGAAGCGCGCAGAAGGTGTTAGTACGCCTGTCAGTATAGTGCAGACTTTCCATAGCATAGAAAATCGCTACGTTTCAATTTGTGTAACTGAACTTGTTTCATATCACTGGTCATATAAACCTATGTAAACAGGAAAAACGCGGAAGAGTTTGGTCGCATCTAACTACAGCCCCAAAAAATACCATTGGCCATACTGAGCCTAGCTACATTGCTAACAGGAGTGACAGCGCGTCTGACTGCGTCTGACTGACTGGGAGGTCGCACAAAGCTCGGAGAGGTACGGAGCAGCTCGTCTCAATTCAGATAAGAGCATATTTCATTATGGAAGTACGGTGGACTGTTCCTTTAAAGTGCATATTCTAGACCAATTTTTTTTTTTTTTTAATAATATGAAAGTATGTCCCTTTACACACTCATCCAGAAGGGTAATTTTGCACAAGGCCATTTGTCTACAGCAGAAAAAAATAAAATGACAAAACGCGTCTGGAAAAATCCCAAGGGAGTCTGGAGCCAGATTCGTGACGTCACCTGCGGAAGCGCCAGCAGGCTGTGTGAGCTTACACGGTTTCAGTGCACAGCCTGTGTAGACCAAGCGCTCCCATTTCTCTCTCATTGTCCGGTCTTTTGGGAAACGATGAGTACTAATCCCACCATGATTGGTGTTGCTACACCCTCCTACGATACATCTGTTAACCATTTTAATAATTACGCGATAACATTGAAGAAATTTGCAGAAAACCACCAGGTCGTTTTCTCATAAACAAACCAGCGCTGACGTAGGATTCAGAGGGAGGCGTCCCGTACGCGACGTCACGAAAATCAATGTTTGCCGGGAAATCCAAATGCAAAGTTTTTTCAGAGGCGGACCAATTCGCCTCAAATGGCTTGATTTCAACTGAATTTTTCTGGTATTGCGCAAGGTAAAAAAAAAATTGCAGAGAATGCAGAATGTTACAGATATTTGACCAAAGTTTAATATAAAATAGGAGAATTACATTGACCTTGCTCCTGAATTTACCCGTGATATGCACTTTAAGGTTCTGTGCTTATGACTTGAAGATGGTGAGTTCACATAAGCCAGATAGCCAGTGATGGGCTCTCAAGCAAAGCTTTTAACTTTCACCTGCACAAATTGTATTCTGTCTCATTTAGAAGTGACTTTCAGATAGGGGCGGGCGATCTGGCCAAACAAGCATACTTTTATTTATTTATTTGAGGTAGAATCGTGATCCATGATCTGAAAAGCAATTCTCCTCACCGATTTAGTTGAACTCCTGTGATCACATGATTAGTTGTGTATACGGATGCCTGGATATAAAGCCTGTTACTTTAACTCAAGGCTAAGGGCACAACTCGCAAATCTCTGCGTTCTGTTTTCACTCTGATTCCCTTCTGATCAGAAGGGATTCCTATCTCCACCCCTTCAATGCTTCTTTCAGGATATCTGTCCACTCGCTGCTGTTCTTCGTCTGCCATGCTGTCTTTTTGTTTCCAAAATAAATTGCACGTATAACGTGTTGACAATGCTCAACACTGAGCGTTGTCCTGATTGTGTCACAACCAATCACGCCTTTGCTTTGTTCATGTAAAGTATGAAAGTTAGATTACAGCGCTGTTTGTTTGATGTGATTTGTATGATTCCTCTGAAAACCAGATCATGTGCCAAGTGAAGATCATCCACGAGTATTAATACTTCAACAGAATATTACACTAGGTATTGTTGGCACTAGAACTTTCTTGTCTAGAAGTTCAGCACGTCGTGTACCTGACTTTTGCACTCGTTGTACGTTGCTCTGGATAAGAGCGTCTGCTAAATGCCGTGTAATATAAGATCATCAGACTGCTCACTCCTACTTCAAATAAAAACATTTGGATAAATATTAAAGAAATTAAACATGAAGACTATTAAATGGAAAAAATGAACCAGCTTCTAAAGTCTCAATGTTTGTTTCTTCCTGCAGGTTGGTGGATGACAGGTGTGTGGTACAACCTGAGGCTGGAGATCTTGCAAATCCACCCAAGAAGTTCAGAGGTAAATCATGCAGGCCTTGTCTTTAAAGCTCCAATAAATAAATAAATCACACAATCACTTGCTTTGTCCAATCTGATATTGTCCTTGACATGAAAAACAGTGTGCTGATTTCTAGTGCTCCTTGACACTTAAGCATACACACCCATATGAGCTTAGCAGCCTATTAGGCCCATACAGTAGTCAGGAAACAATGCTATAACTCTCTTGATTGTAATTTCTCATCTCATTATCTCTAGCCGCTTTATCCTGTTCTACAGGGTCGCAGGCAAGCTGGAGCCTATCCCAGCTGACTACGGGCGAAAGGCGGGGTACACCCTGGACAAGTCACCAGGTCATCACAGGGCTGACACATAGACACAGACAACCATTCACACTCACATTCACACCTATGCTCAATTTAGAGTCACCAGTTAACCTAACCTGCATGTCTTTGGACTGTGGTGGAAACCGGAGCACCTGGAGGAAACCCACGCGGACACGGGGAGAACATGCAAACTCCACACAGAAAGGCCCTCGCCGGCCACGGGGCTCGAACCCAGGACCTTCTTGCTGTGAGGCGACAGCGCCAACCACTACACCACCGTGCCGCCCTTGATTGTAATTTGATTCTGAAATGATTGCATTATTGGTAGATTTATGTGCTGATGATGGTCCTGGGTATGACTTTAAACTGCAACCGGTGGTGAGTCTCGGGTCCAGGAGGACTTGAGTATTGGGAAAAGTGGAGTCCCTTTAATCACCATTGCTCCCAGGTCACCTCTGACCCGGAGTGGTAGTACCTGCCTGGGTTCCAGCTAGGGATGGCGAAAACTAAAAAAAATCTTGACCGACCACTGAGCCTCATTACCCGGTTAAAGTCGGTTAACCTATGAGTTTAAAATTCTAGAATTGGAATTATTAGAATCTATTCTAAATCTAACCGCGAGCATCCGCACATTCAGTCCCAGTCGCTGCCCTCCACTCACATTACCTTTTCTACAGCGCAAAACATTTAGTCAAACGCGGCACTGATGTCGAGGGGTTTGTATTGGAGCAGAGGACAAATGGCTCCAGCTTAGAGACATCGTGAGAAGCGTGAAATCCCCCCTCGACCCCTCGTCCTTGTCCTTCTCCACCCGGGTCTGTGTCTGCAGCCGTGTCAGCAAGGGGCACGCACTTTTGTTAAGTTGCAACTTGGCATTAAAAATATCAGTGTGAACATGTTCTCAATAAATCGCTGTCATTTTCTAAGCGGCAAGCTTTAGCTCAGTCACTACCGCTGCTTGCATTGAGTAGCCTATTGAAAACAATCCTATCATACACTTGTCCCATCTTAACTTTTCATTGAAGATGGGACGTTTTAGCGATACGGCCCCTGGTGTTTACAGTTAACTGCAGTAGGCTGTGTGTTGATGTTGCATACTGCTACGGACTAGGCACTTTTCTTCGAAGTGAGACACAGAGACCTCGTACTGCAATTGTTTTCCAGCTACTGATATTACGGTTACATGGCTGCTAATTGTGCACAGCCATTGGGAATGGGATAGCTGGAGCTGAGCTGATTAGCTGCTAAGCTAATATAGCAACTGTCTGATGCTAAGTAACATCAGTGAGTAACCAGGTTTTAGTTCAGATCTTGTGTATTATTATTACGTTGACATTAATATTCACCAGACTAATCAACCATCGACTTCATTCATGCGCCATGTTCTTGTTTCTTTGATAGTCAAGAATTTCCTTGATGTTGCGTACCTGGTTAACATCGTAGTAAAATGTAATCCAACACTGAGACTTTTCTTTCACCGAGTGGCAGCTGTCTTCAACTGGGGCGGGACATGACTGAATGGGTGTTTCTGATTTGTCAGCTGTCGTCCTTACACCGCATGGCATGCCCCAAGCATTTACAACACAGAATTCCAGGTTCTCCACTCCAAAATCGGCAGCTTCAAAACAATTGATTTTTTTTTTTTTAACCGACAACCAAAAAAAAATTAACCGGTTGACGTTGATTCGGTCAACCGGTCATCGGTTAACATCCCTAATTCCAGCTATGGGTTAAATAGTACATCACTAATAAGGCTCTGGCAGCAGGGTGCTTTTCAGTGCAATGTGGCAGATGAACCCAACAGGGTCAATGGCACATCACCAGATGGCATGTGGAAGAGCCACTCAAATGGCCAACGGATGGCATCACTCGGCAAGTCAGTTGTCACTGCGGGGCAACTTCCATACCCGTCAGGTCTGTGGCACTTTTGTGCACCACTTGGCATCAGGTCTGGAGGTCCAGAGAGACAACACGATGGGGGCATGACATTGTTTGTCTTACTTCACTGTGCAAGGCACTTCATTAGGAAAGGAGAATAAGAAAGCCCTGTGGCGCCTGTTTGTGCCACCGCTGTGGACGACTCTATTGCTCTGGTGTGGGCCTCATGCATTTCTATGCACCCTAATGAAGCAGTCATCATCATCGCTAGCAATGGACAGCTGCCGACAACAAGATTTTTATATGTATAATTTGTCTTTATTTGCTGGGCCATGTAACAAAGTAGTTTTTTTTTTTTGGCTTATCCTTTGGCTGAAGCCTATAGAGGCACCTGTCTGTATGTGTATGTTCAACCGAGTTTGAGCGTGTTTAAGAATGTAATTGGCGTGCCAGCCTCAGGTAGCGATTCCTCAGTCGTGGTGTAGCACCACTGCGTACTGACTATGTAAGTGCTATGTTACATAACCTCAGTTCACAATGTTATCCTCCATGGCTTAGCAGTCTAAATCGCTGTCCAGGAAAGGAACAGATTTTGCAACATTGAGTTCAATCCTGGCGTCTACATATTTCTGACTGGGCTATTTTTTTCTATTTATGTACCATAGCTTCTATCTCCCAATCAGGCAAAGGCTGAGCTCAGACCTGCACAGGTATCTAGTTTATTTTCAGTGTATTTCAAAAGGTTTCAGGTTGTTCTTCCTTTATGTTCTTCAGATTGCCTGTTTAAGGTATGTCCGATGAACCGGTACTCTGCACAGAAGCAGTTTTGGAAAGCCAAACATGGAAAGCAAGGAACCAATCCAGAGGAGGATCTCTTTAAGAAATTGCAGGTACTTGAGAGGCTTTTAAAATTGAAACACTGACTTTGATGGTGTTGGTATTCAGTAACTGTCTAGAATCGTGGATATAAAGATTGACACACAATGCTTGCTATGACTGTTTACATTGGTATTGCACTATACAGATGTGTAGAGTTAATTGCTGAGGATGTACAAGTGATGCTCTGAACAACTGCAAGATACGGGCTGGAACGATTTTGCATGTGTGTGGCTAAAAGCAAATACAGGTAGTCGTCGACTTACGACCGATCAACTTTACGACCGTCTGGTTATGACTGGCAAGTGTTTCCTAGCTGAGCGTACGACAGTTTTCGCCCAGCTCCCGGCAGCGCCCAGCATCCAGCCAGCGTTGCCAGATACTGCTGACGGTTTCCAGCCCAAAATATGTTCAAAACCCGCCAAAATGCACTTAAAACCGCCCAATCTGGCAACACTGCATCCAGCCTCTTCTATTATGTGTGCAGTGTTTCGCTGGACAAACAACGAGTGAGCTACAGCGCGCGTGCGGCTTAACCAGATCTTGTGCTATAACGTGCGTAGCTGGTAATCAAAGTAACTTTCACTTTTCTGTTCTGTTACACTGTTCTGTGTCCAAAATGAAAAGTTAGTTTTCAACTGTTCAGCTAAAAAAAAGTAATTAAAATGATTGTTGAAATGATGTGTTTGCAATTTATTTATAATCAAAAACTGATACAGGTGGATGAAAGAGTGATAGTGTGATAAAGTACTATACTAGTACTACTGAGTGATAAGAAGTCCTAGTGAATGCTTGATAAGTAGACAATAATAAATAATTAGGTGTATTTTTCGGCGTGCGCTGTGCACGCGCACTATGACTCAAAATAATATACCAGCAAGAAATAAAAGTTACTTTCACCCCTGAGTATGCAGTGTTTGACTTAAACCAAATAATGAGCCAAGGTAATGAAATAAGAAAATGTTGATAAAATAAGACTTTAAGATGATTACAATATCATTACACATCACAATATACTTGCATTCATTTAACATAGTCCGACTTGTGACCAGATCGGTTTACGACCGGTCAGTCGTAACCAAACGTAAGTTGACGACTACCTGTATTCACATTTGCACTGCTTAGACAGGTTCTTTTTGTAGACTGTTAAAAGTGCATTGTTTAATAGCTGGCCTGCAGACAGCTTGCAAACTCACTCCGGCTTTTCCCCTTCAACAAGGCCTTGTGCGTTAGCTAGCATTAGCCAGCTAGCTTTCTATTTATTAACTTGCTAGAGTAATAATTTGTACAGTGTTCTGATTGCACAGACTGCATCACCTGTAGGTTAGGTTAGATATTCACAAACGCAACGATCACAATAAAGTACAAAAGGAACGATGATGAAAGAAAAACTGTTTGTTTGTTAAAGGAGAGACATTGTGCTCTTTCACCTAGTGCTCAGTGGCACTCATGTGGTGTGTACCGTACAATAGCATGTCTTCTGTAATGCTTAGGATACCTCAATGACGTCAGCAAATTTCTGGTTTGGGCCTCAACCACATATATTAGAGTAGTAAATAGCATGTCTGTGCACGGTGTCTATACTATTTACTTGTTTAGTGCTCCTATTCTCAGTGCACCGGAAAAGGACAAGCAAAGTAATGACGCTTTTTTTTTTTTTTTTTTTTTAATACAGAAAGTAGTTTGCAGTAACACTAGTATAATTCTACACTCCTGGAGTGACAACATTCCAAAGTCTTACATAATGTTACTTAAGAGAAACTGTAAACTAAAGTAAATCGGGATTTTAGCTTAAAGCTAGACGGCCTTTCGATTTCATAAAATCAGTGAAATTTAGTTCCCTCTGAAATTTGGTCATTGTGATATGTTTATTTCTATAGTATTTCCAAAAAAAAAAAAGGGCCATTCTGTGGTTGGGAAGTTATTTAATTTGAGAGGATTCCCGAGCAAATAATGTGCATGAAATCGCTCGCTTCGCACAGTCAAGCACACAGAGGAAGTCCATGTGCGCATGCGCAGGTTTACCACCTTCTTCTTTTGGGTTTTACGGCAGCTGGCATCCAGAGTGTTGCATTACTGCTATCTATAGGTTTACCTTTGACCGTGCACTGACAGTTCCATCATCCATCCATTATCTGTAGCCGCTTATCCTGTTCTACAGGGTCGCAGGCAAGCTGGAGCCTATCCCAGCTGACTATGGGCGAGAGGCGGGGTACACCCTGGACAAGTCGCCAGGTCATCACAGGGCTGACACATAGACACAGACAACCATTCACACTCACAATCACACCTACGCTCAATTTAGAGTCACCAGTTAACCTAACCTGCATGTCTTTGGACTGTGGGGGAAACTGGAACGCCGGAGGAAACCCACGCGGACACGGGGAGAACATGCAAACTCCACACAGAGAGGCCCTCGTCGGCCGCTGGGCTCGGACCCAGGACCTTCTTGCTGTGAGGCGACAGTGCTAACCACTACGCCACCGTGCCACCCAGTTACATCATTCTGTCGCTAAATGAACAGTTGATCACATCGAGATGCTCTCTGACCGCCGATATTTATTAGTTTGGTCCTGCGTTACTTTTCCTTCACAACATAATGCCTTTTCTTCTCGCTTTCAGTTACTGTAGTCGGTCTTCCACGTTTCATTCGCACACTCACGTACTCCTGTTTCAAATTTGTATCCCACAATGCCTTGGGTGAACTGGGAAAGCCCACCACGTGATACCTGACGTAGTATCTTGAATTGGGTCATGGTGAAGCAGGAAAAAATAGTGGAGAATTTAGGGCCACGTGGCCCTAAATTTATTAAATATTCTATTAAAAAGAACTTATAAAATCGGAAGTCTGTGATTTGAATTCAGTAGCTTTCGGTCCACTAAACAAAAATAATTGTATGTCAGGGAAAATTCTTTTTATGACCTACACTTGAAAAATCTGAAAGGCAGTCTAGCTTTAATGGCATTCGTTGATCATTGCTTGTTGGAGTTGCATCTGCTGAATGCTGTAAAAATACAGTTCATCAAGACTGTAAAAAGGGTGATTTTTCTTCCCACCCCCCACGTGTCTAGTTTCAGGCTTTGGAAATTGAAAATGGAATTTATTTGACTTTTTGTTTTGCTGTGGGCTGAAAAGATAATTTGGATTGGGGAATAGAAACCATCTATAGCCCTGCTTACTCGTGATTTAGTAGCTAATGATTTTCTCCTACATTACCCAGCATGCAGCAGAACTGGAACAGAAACAGAATGATACGGAAAACAAGAAGTTGCTTGGCGAGGTGGTCAAATACAGCCAAGTCATACAGGTACAGCCCAGCTCTTATCATCTAGTGGTTTTGTGCAGCTGACCATGCTAGAAGTTTCTGTTTGTTTGTGCTTCATGGTCAAGGTTTTTGAGTCTCATTTTGGGCAGAGCTACAGACCCATAGCCCTTTGACAGTTTGAGTTATGTGTTTTAACTTTGACGTAAAGAGAAAAGACGGGGTGTGTGTGTGTGTGTGTGTGTATCTAAATATATAGTACTCGCCAAAAGTTTGGATACATCTTCTGATTCAGTGGTTTATTTTTATTAATTAAAATACACTTCATGTCTTTAATGATGGATGTTGTTCCTCTTTACTTAGTTGAGCGGTTCTTGACATGGATTACTACAGTTGTCAAATAGGGCTATTTACTGTATTGTTATTATTTACCGTTTGATCTCAAATGCATTAAGAAGGCAAGAAATTGCACTAATTAACTTTTGACGAGGCAGAGCTGTTAATTGAAAAGCATTCCAGGTGACTACCTCATGAAGCTGGTTAAGATGACGCCAATAGTGTGCAAAGCGTCAAGGTAAACAGTGGCTACTTTGACGAATCTAAAATATGAAACGCGTTTTTGTTTGCCACATAATTCCATATATGTTATGTGATAGTTTTGATGTCTTCAGTATTGTCTTTACAATGTAGAAAATAGTCAAAATACAGAAAAACCTATGAACGAGTAGGTGTGTCCAAACTTTTGACTGGTAGTGTGTGTGTGTGTGTGTGTGTGTGTGTGTGTCCTTATCTGTAAAAGCTGACACAAGGTCAGATGCAAAAGTAAAAATTTCCACGGATTGGCTTAATGAAAAGAATCAGTCTTTATTGGGACCCTATAATAAACTGCTGTAGACATTTTGAACTATTCAGTAAGCTACTACCGTATGTAATAGACAATAACATGTCCATTTTTGTGGTGTTTTAGCTGCTGCATATTAAAAGCAATAAGTACCTAACAGTGAATAAGCGTCTCCCAGCTCTGCTTGAGAAGAACGCCATGCGTGTGTCTCTGGATCCATCTGGGAATGAGGGCTCCTGGTTTTACATCCAACCCTTCTGGAAGCTCCGCAGTGAAGGCGACAATGTAGGGATCACTGCGCTAACACTCACTCACTCACTCACTCACTCTCTCTCTCTCTCTCTCTCTCTCTCTCTCTCTCTCTCTCTCTCTCTCTCACACACACACACACACACACACACACACACACACACACACACACACACACATATATATATATATATATATATATATATATATATATATATATATATATATATATATATATATATTCTCTGTCTCTCTGTGTGTGTCTGGAACAGCATCCAATCAAACACCCATTAATTGGATTTGATGACACAAAATTAGTGTGTGTATATATTTGTGAATACGACTGTGTAGGGCTGGGCAATACAATAAAATCAGTATTGCAATAAAGTACCTCATGAAACAGTTATGTTAAAATATCATCATCATCATCATCACTACTTCCATAACTATTTCTAACAAAGTAACAATTAACCGATTCATGTTAGTCTATCTATCCCTTCTTTTCCTTTAGTGATTTTTGCATGGAGAGAATTGTGCAAATGCTGTGGGGGGACCCCATTGTTTTTCATTAATGACCTGCAGAAAACATTATAGACTGAAAAGCAAAACCTTAAAGGAGATACACAGAACCTTTAATTTTTAAAATAAATTTCTGAGTGGATAGCATCTCCATCCTTGACTCTGCAGGTAAACACAGAGCTGCTCCCGGTCTGTTTGGCTTAAATGACGTCACGACGACGGTCCCCGGCGGTGAAAGTGCACATAAGCGAGATGTAAACAAACCTTCGGAAATTGGGCAAAACGGTATATTTTAACTGTTTTATTCAATTTTAGGGTGCAAATTAGACACCAGGAAGATTGAATTTGCTTTTGGGGTCGTTCTTCTAGACATTAAAGTTGATATTCTACATTTCACCTCCGACTGTTGCCTATGACCTTTAAAGCAGATACGCAGAGCCTTTTATTTTTTAAATACATTTCTGAGTGGATAGTATCTCTATCCTTGACTCTTGTATGCTACATAAATGGGAATTAAAAAATATATATTTTTGAGAGTTAAAATCGACCGCAAAGTTGGCATTCGAGCTGCCCCGCTGAGCCAGCCAGCCCTGAGCGCGTGACGTCACAGCGGTAACCGGTTTTAAGGCCGAGGCCTTTTACAGCTATAGACCAAAGTCATATAAATAAACATTTATGGTGAAAGTAAGAAATACTGTTACCCACTTGCTCAACTAAGACTGATTTGACTTCACTGATTGTGGGTTGACTCTCATTAAAACAGGATAGGTGTTATAACTTATGCAGCATACATGTACATGCATGCATTTTCACTGACAAAACGTAAAAGGCTCATTAAATAATCAGATGAACTGAGACAATCACATTCTGAAGCAAATTAAATAATCTTATACCGGTAACTTAAACACACAATACAAGTTACATGTGTTAATCTAAATGCAGGTAAACAATGTGTTATTTTTGTTTTGTATCCAAATGAGAGTCGGGACTTACCCGTCCGTGTTTTCGCTTCTTGAAGGCCGATCTTGTGGCCGATTGTTTTGAAGCAGTCTGACTTTTAGTTGTTCGTTCAGTTCTCCGTTCATTCACTTCTTCCACATAAGGGCGAGATGGCAGCAATATCCAGTGGAGAAATCAGACAGCTGCTCCACTCATTCTCTATTTTCTCCATACTGAGTACTCCGCCATTACTGCTCGGCTCAGGCAATTACTAAAACTTGGGACGGAATGGGACATCGCCGGTTTTAGCAATAACCACGGGGAGGTCACTGCCCGAGCGATAATATATTATGTCCCACCCCGGGTTTTACCAACAACCCTTGGCTCACACTCCGGGAGAACTGGTACAACTGAACTCACTTTCCTTTTTATAAATAAATAAATACTTTTCTTGTAGTTTTATTTAATTGTTGGTACTGCACCCTCTTTCAATACGGGCTTATAGCCAATGCTCCTCAACAGATCAGAGATTTCATACGAGGCTTCAGTAAAATGGGCAGAGCAGAGGAGAGACTACTTCGTAGGCGCCCAATGTGCCCGTGAACTTCTCGCAAAACGCGTCCAAATCTTTGCAGTTTGAACATTCTTGGGCCATGAATGCAATGTAAATCCACCTTCTGTCGTGTTGCTGCACCGGCCAGCACCACATCTACGTGGCATGGCGATAAATTGGCTCAAAATGGAGGATCGGAGTTGCAGTCAGCTCTGTGTTTTAGTATTGCGGAAATGGCGATGAGACCGATAGACTTCCTGCGGTGACGTTACGGACGTCAAGGTCATTCACTCAGACCGCTACCTGTATGAATCACTTTAATTGTAAAAATTACGATATTAGATTTATTGTTAACGCTTAAAACTATTCCTGTGCCATTCTTGAGGTCTCAAGGCGTTTATAAACGAAAGTGAGGCCATGGTTCTGCGTATCTCCTTTAATTGTCCTTGCAGCGCTTGATCTCCTATATTGGAAAAACAACCAGCATTGCTTCTGACAGTTAAATCTAGCAATTCACTTTCATCAGTGTGTTGCAATTGTGCCATACTGAAATGCACCCACTATCCAATTACAGCCCTAATCAGTATTCACTCACAGCAGGATTTGGCAGTTATATACAATTTCATTTTGCTCTGCCACAGAATCTGCTCCACGTTTATTTATTTATTTATTTATTTATCTATTTTTTTTTGTCGTCGATTTTTAATAAACACAATCAAAACTATAGTTGTAATCGAGCCTTGAAATATTGTACACCTGTTTTGTTGACACATTGTTAGCAAATGTTTATTGTTGTATGACGTTTTCGATGTATTGCCCATACCTAAAAGGAATATGTATGTATAGGATATAAATGTAGCTATAACGGCATGTATGTCTACATTTCAGCCATAGCCTATTAACCTCATAATTAATTAAGCTCTTGTTACTGTTCTGCTCTTTCCTCTTGTCATCTCCTCGACCAGTCGGAAGGTACAGCAAATGATTGTAGCGCATGATGTAATGTTTGTGCATATACAGTATCTATCTGTGTGTCATAGACTACGTAAGAGAAGTGAGCAGCATGCCACCCTGCATGTGGAATGTGACTTCACCGCTTTCTGCAAGGACGTGTCTGTTCATGGCCGAGGCCAGACCGTTCATCTCTGAAGTGCACCTCAATTGTTTTGACAAAAGATTTAGTCATTGCTACTTGAATTGAGTGCAAAAGTGCAGCCTGCACAGCTGTTTCCTAGAACAAGACAAGCATATAAAACAAAAATGTAATACCATCAGAGAAAAAGAATCTGGGGAGGGGACAGAAGAAAAAATCAGATCTTGTGTAATCTCGTGAAGAATACATTGCATGCAATCTAGTAAAACAATTTACAAATAGTCATTGTAACAGAGTTGCTTTACAGAGACAACTGTGGTGCCGGGGGCGGGGCGCGGAACTCTCTGAGACATGAGAGATGGCTTGAGAGGAACCAAACACAAAAGGGAACATCTCTTCTAGGTGACACCAGATAGTGTGATTTTTTTTTTTTTTTTTTAGTTAAAAAAAAAAAAGATTTTATAAACATGTTGAAAGGATATTATATATAAGGATATTGTGAATTGGAGGTGGGGCGGCACGGTGGTGCAGGGGTTAGCACTGTTGCTTCACAGCAAGAAGGTTCTGGGTTCAAGCCCATTGGCCAACAGGGGCATTCCTGTGTGGAGTTTGCATGTTCTCCCCGTGTCTGCATGGGTTTCCTCCAGGTGCGCTGGTTTCCTGTATGGTCCAAAAACATGCAGTTAGGTTAACTGGCTACTCTAAATTGTCCATAGCGGAGCGGTCCGTCGGTCTGTCCATCCTTCGGTCGGTCCGTCCTGGAAATGGGAGGGTTGTGGCAGTAAGGCATCCGGCATAATCTGGCTCCAGTTAATGGCGTGGATCAGCAGGGTCCACTAGTAGAGGACCTGGGTTAGATATGTATGCACATAATTTAGGAGAGGATAACTCAACTGTTGTAGGCTAATTTGACACCAAGGTATAACTTAGGATGTGCACCAAAATCGCTATCTAGGGTGAACAGGCTGAAAATTACCAATCCAAGATGGCTGCCGGTAGCCATATTGGAAAATATCAATTTTTGAACCACTCACCACAGAAGTATGCACAGTACCTCATTTTATGGGTTTTTGAGTATGGGGAATCCATTAGTGACGACATTTTTATGATTGAAGGAAAAGGGAACAAGCTATGGTCAAGGGCAAGGTAAAAAAAAAAAAAAAATTTGCAGTTTCACAGAAAACATGACAAAAACAGAATAACCCTACCTCACACATGAAATCATGGGATTGGGAAACCTTGAGGAGAGTATAAGAAACCAAGCATTTGATTAATATAATGAAATTGTATTTTCAATCATATTGTTATGATCAATGGAATGTTGACTTAAAGTGAAAAATACAAAACGTATTACTTTAGTAGGCAGCAACATCTTGAGAGCCTAAATGTTTAACAGCCAACAATACAACTTCACATTATTACTGTTTGTGTCACATAAACCAGGGTCAGGAACATGAAGAGTAACACAATAATAATGCCGTAATACCGGCGGCCATCTTGGATTGGTAATTTTCAGGCTGTTCGCCCCGGATAGAGATTTTGGCACACATCCCAAGTTATTCCTTGGGGTCAAATTAGCCTATAACAGTTGAGTTATCCTCTCTTAAATTATGTGCATACATGTCTAACCCAGGTCCTAGACTACACATGGCAGCAACCCCACACACAAGTGGGACAAGCTGGAAGAAGTGAGTGAGTATGAATTGGAGGCCTGGGATGAGCACAGGATAGGCTTTATGATTACAACAGTAGTTTTTAGGGACAACTCTGTGGTATATTATTGCATCAGGAGGTCTTAGAGTATTGAGGCAGTTGTAAAAGGATGAGTGCAGTCAATATTTATTTGTCCTAATCAGAATAAAGGAACATTTTTAATTTTATACACTGTATGGCAACAAGCTGTGGACACCTGACCAAACTTCCTCAAACTGTTGCCACAAAAATGAAAGCACGCAATTGTATCGGATGTCTTTGTATGCTGTAGTTTTAGTTTCTCTTCATTGAAACTTAGGGGCCCAAACCTGTTCCAGCATGACGATGCCCCTGTGCGCAACATGAGATCCATGATGAAATGGTTTGCCTCCAGTGCCTGACCTCACCAATGGTCTTGTGGCTGACTGGGCACAAATCCCCTACAGTCTCACTCTCTGAAATCTCGTGGAAAGCCTTCTCAGAAGACGAAGTGGTTATAGCAGCAAAGGGAACTAAATCTGGAATGAGCTGTTCAACAAGTACATATGGGTATAATGGTCAGGTGTCCATACTTTTGGCCATATAGCACACCTTCCTTTTTTTAAACTGTGAGGCTTAAAGGTGACGCATCGCTTTTCCACAAGCTGACGCAGTTCCCTGAAGTCTTAATGAAATATAACATGCTTTGGTCAAAATACCACAAGGATAAAGCGCCACCGTTCCCTTCTCACCCTGTCTAAACAGCCCTGTTCATAACGTCAGATTTTAGGGCCTGTTTCTTTAAATGGTAATGAGCCACTGCTCATCTTCTGCCAGCCAATCAGGTAGCACCTTCCTTATGAATATTCATTTGCAAAGACAGTTTTCAGGCTCTAATGCCCCTTTTCCACCAAAGCAGTTCCAGGGCTGGTTCGGGGCCAGTGCTTAGTTTGGAACCGGGTTTTCTGTTTCCACTGACAAAGAACTGGCTTTGGGGCCAGAAATACCGGTCCCAGGCTAGCACCAACTCTCTGCTGGGCCAGAGGAAAGAACCGCTTACGTCAGCGGGGGGGGCGGAGCTGTTAAGACCAACAACAATAACAAGACCGCGAAAGATCGCCATTTTTAAGCGACGAGAAGCAGCAGCTGTACAAACGCGAAGTCATCCATTATTATTGTTGTTGTTGCTGCTGCTTCTTCCGTGTTGTTTTTGCTTCGATATTCGTGCCAAGGTTTATGCAAACGTAGCGACGTAACTGACGTATACAGCGACATAATGACGTATACAGCGACGTAATGACGTGTCTTCTCTTAGCACCGCGAGCTATGGAAAAGCAAACTGGTTCTCAGCTGGCTCGCAAGTTGAACGAGTTGTGAACCAGCACCAGCACTGGCCCCGAACCAGCCCTGGAACTGATTTGGTGGAAAAGGGGTATAAGTGGAGATACTCGGATAAGGAGGCATACAGTAGTACTAATGAGCTCCACTTGTGACATAGAAAAGAGGAGCCAAATCTGAACGGCTTGTTGAAGCGCAGGGTTTTCTGAAATGGGCAGCTCAAAAGAAAACGACTGGATGTCTTATTTCAGAGTTTGTGGGTTGGTAGGCACTCCAGGTACCCAAATGTATGTGGAAAAACATGAGTTTTTCCCCATAGATCCCCTTTAATCAACCTTTATGAACTTTATTTGATTTGTCCTAAGAGCATGGAAAATTTCACACTCAACTTTACATACAGCACCAGTCAAAAGTTTGGGCACACTGACTCGTTCGTAGTTTTGTTTTGTTTTTCCTCGTATTTTGGCTATTTTTTACATTGTAGAACAATACTGAAGACATTAAAACTATGAAACAACATTTTGAACATATGGAATTAGGTGGTAAACAAATAAATGTTTCAAAGAAGACAATGTTTGTTTTCTTCCATATTTTAGATTCATCAAAGTAGCCAGTGTTTACCTTGATGGTGCTTTGCAAACTATTAGCATTATCTTAAAGTGCATATTCTGGACCAATTTTGTTTTTTTTATATGAAAGTATGTCCCTTTACACACTCATCCAGAAGGGTAATTTTACACAAGACCATCTGTCTACAGCAGAAAAAAATAAAATAACAAAACGCGTCTGGAAAAATCCCAAGGGAGTCTGGAGCCAGATTCGTGACGTTACCTGCGGAAGCGCCAGCAGGCTGCGCGAGCTTTGCACGGTTTCAGTGCACAGCCTGTGTAGACCAAGCGCTCCAATTTCTCTCTCATTGTCCGGTCTTTTGGCAAATGATGAGTACTAATCCCATCATGATTGGTGTTGCTACACCCTCCTACGATACATCTGTTAACCATTTTAATAATTACGCGATAACGTTGAAGAAATTTGCAGAAAACCACCAGGTCGTTTTCTCATAAACAAACCAGCGCTGACGTAGGATTCAGAGGGAGGCGTCCCGCACGCGACGTCACGAAAATCAATGTTTGCCGGGAAATCCAAATGGCAAGTTTTTTCAGAGGTGGACCAATTCGCCTCAAATGGCTTGATTTCAACTGAATTTTTCTGGTATTGCGCAAGGTAAAAAAATTTGCTCAAAATGTGACAGATATTTGACCAAAGTTTAATATAAAATAGGAGAATGACATTGATCTTGCTCCTGAATTTACCCGTGATATGCACTTTAACCAGCTTCATGAGGTAGTCACCTGGACTGTTTTTCAATTAACAGGTGCCTCATCAAAAGTTAATTAGTGCAATTTCTTGCCTTCTTAAAGGAGAACTGAAGTCATTTTTAAACTTGCTTTATTTCTTAATTAACATGTTATTCAATTACGTTTTCGGTTTTAGTAACCTTATATCGTGACTCATATGGGCAACTAATTGCAATTAAATATTATACTTATCGGCCTATTCGGTTTTTAGCCGTGTTGAATGTAGTTCGTTTGGTCCACGGCAGGCGTCGCTTATCTGCGCGCTCTTCACGAGACTTGTGCGAGACTTTGAAACGTCAAGTGTCAGCCAGGTGTCAGTGCTGCCATTTTGAAAACTGTTTCCAAATGAAATATTGCACAAAAACGAGTTTAAATGACGATTACTGCCTACTTTTTTTTTTTTCAAACTTTCCTGATTGCTATCAAAACAAACAAAACTTCCGGCTTGATTACGTCAGCATTCGAAGGAGGGCGCGCGCGTCTTTTGACAACGTTGGTAGATGTTGGTCACTGTGATTTCCGCTGTACGTTTTACTTCCGTCCTACGATGTCTCGCACAGGTCTCAACGAATCTCGTTTATGCCCATGGCTTTGACATATGGACTGATGTATTACACAGTATATTTCAAACACTCATCACTTGCTATAGCAGTGACAAAATAGCGATCAAAAATGCATTCCGATATTTAATAAAATTGAGAAATAGAATTTTGATGATTTAAAAAAAAAATTGCCTTCAGTTCTCCTTTAATGCATTTGAGATCAAGTAGTAAATAATAATACAGTGAATATCCCTGTTCCACAACTATAATATTTCAACAACGAAGTAAAGAGAAATGACAGTTTATCATTTGAATTTAAGACATGAAGTTTCTTTCAATTGATGAAAATAAAGAAAAAACACTGAATTAGAAGGTATGTCAAAACTTTTGACTGGTACTGTATGTACATATTTCATGACCTCGTTTATACTATTGATAGACAGTGATGAGATTTTTGGGCGGCACAGTGGTGTAGTGGTTCGCACTGTCGCCTCACAGCAAGAAGGTCCGGGTTCGAGCTCAGCGGCCGACTGGGGGCCTTTCTGTGTGGAGTTTGCCTGCTCTCCCCGTGTCTGCGTGGGTTTCCTCCGGGTGCTCTGATTTCTCCCACAGTCCAAAGACATTGCTATAATCTAAAACAACTAAAATAACTCATCTCATTATCTCTAGCCGCTTTATCCTTCTACAGGGTCGCAGGCAAGCTGGAGCCTATCCCAGCTGACTACGGGCGAGAGGCGGGGTACACCCTGGACAAGTCGCCAGATCATCACAGGGCTGACACAGACACAGACAACCATTCACATTCACACCTACGGTCAATTTAGAGTCACCAGTTAACCTAACCTGCATGTCTTTGGACTGTGGGGGAAACCGGAGCACCCGGAGGAAACCCACGCGGACACGGGGAGAACATGCAAACTCCGCACAGAAAGGCCCTCGCCGGCCACGGGGCTCGAACCCGGACCTTCTTGCTGTGAGGCGACAGCGCTAACCACTACACCACCGTGCCGCCCCAACTAAAATAACTGGCTACTCTAAATTGTCCATAGGTGTGAATGGTTGGTTGTTTCCCAAGCCTGGAAATGGGAGGGTTGCGGCAGGAAGGGCATCCGGTGTAAAACTATGCTCCAATTAATAGGACAACAAATAGGGATCAACACATGGCAGCGACCCCACACACAAGTGGGACAAGCTGGAAGAAGCGAGTGAGACGGGTCCCTCCAACGTGGGACATTTTTGATCGAGTCAGCAGGTTTATATGGTGAAGAAAAAACAGGTTTTTGGATGCATCCGCATGTTCGTGCATGTAATTTTCCACTTCCTCACGTCTTGTGTAGTCTAGTTTGCCATTTATCAAACAGTACAGTATTTCTTTATATTTGAAATAAAGATTCTTGTGTATTTAGAATGCAGCACAAATGTCCTAGACGCAGAACTTTATATCTGTAAAAATGGGGAAATGGCGTCCTTTTTTTTTTTTTTTTTAAAGCAGTTTCACAATAAATATGCTCCTTTGTACATCCATATCTCCATTAAATGTTAAATTGTGCTAGATTCATGTATTGATCCTTTTATTTTTGGACGGAGTGTTGCACTTTTGACATGTCTGCCCTCATTTGCAAGCATGCCTGCCTGACTCGCACTGCCACTTTTTTCACCAAGTTATGAAAACCAGTCTAAGAAGAAAGGAAGAGTTTTTGTCCAAGTATATTGAGCCAGTTCTCTGTTCACGATGCAGAGTGCAAATCTGTCACATTGTTACCAACTTCTGCATGCCACACCATCTGATGATGTTCTTTTTTTTTTTTGCACCATCATTTAGATCCAGCCCATGCTGCATTCTCACCTTTAACAAACTGAAGTGTTTTTGCATGCGTGTTTGTCTTTGGTAAGGTGGTGGTTGGGGACAAAGTGGTGCTGATGCCTGTGAATGCTGGCCAGCCTCTTCACGCCAGCAACATAGAATTACTGGATAACCTCGGCTGCAACGAGGTGAGACACGCAGCCATGCACAAGTAGAACACTGAAGCCCTGGCTTATTATTATCTCGTATAAAGACTGCTAATTTATGCAGTCTGATAATGTAGGTGTGTTGTGGGTGAGTGACAAAAAAAAATGAGGTCATTGTAGAGTAAATTTTAGTGTCATACTGTTTTGTAATTTTTCCTTTTCTCTGAGTGTTGTCTCTTCAAGGACTAACGACTTGGAACATTCTGCACCGAAACATGTTGATCTTATCATGCTCATTACATGCATAGCAGATGTGCATACAAGCCAGCGATTAGAGAAGATCCAATCAGCTTTAGAGCTGATCATGCTCCTGGAGCGTGATCAGGGCATGTAATTGCAATAGATGCAATGCAGTAGATGTCTCCTTTTTATCTAATAAAGAGTATACAGTGGGGCAAAAAAGTATTTAGTCAGCCACCAATTGTGCAAGTTCTCGAACTTAAAAAGATGAGAGAGGCCTGTAATTTTCATCATAGGCATACCTCAACTATGAGAGACAGAATGGAGGGAAAGAATCCAGGAAATCACATTGTAGGATTTTTAATGAATTAATTGGTAAATTCCTTGGTAAAATAAGTATTTGGTCACCTACAAACAAGCAAGATTTCTGGCTCTCACAGACCTGTAACTTCTTCTTTAAGAGGCTCCGCTGTCCTCCACTCGTTACCTGTATTAATGGCACCTGTTTGAACTCGTTATCAGTATAAAAGACACCTGTCCACAACCTCAAACAGTCACACTCCAAACTCCACTATGGCCAAGACCAAAGAGCTGTCAAAGGACACCAGAAACAAAATTGTAAACCTGCACCAGGCTGGGAAGACTGAATCTGCAGTAGGTAAGCAGCTTGGTGTGAAGAAAATCAACTGTGGGAGCAATTATTAGAAAATGGAAGACATACAAGACCACTGATAATCTCCCTCGATCTGGGGCTCCACGCAAGATCTCATCCCGTGGAGTCAAAATGATCACAAGAACGGTGAGCAAAAATCCCAGAACCGCACGGGGGGACCTAGTGAATGACCTGCAGAGAGCTGGGACCAAAGTAACAAAGGCTACCATCAGTAACACACTACGCCGCCAGGGACTCAAATCCTGCAGTGCCAGACGTGCCCCCCTGCTTAAGCCAGTACATGTCCAGGCCCGTCTGAAGTTTGCTAGAGAGCATTTGGATGATCCAGAAGAGGATTGGGAGAATGTCATATGGTCAGATGAAACCAAAATAGAACTTTTTGGTAAAAACTCAACTTGTCGTGTTTGGAGGAGAAAGAATGCTGAGTTGCATCCAAAGAACACCATACCTACTGTGAAGCACGGGGGTGGAAACATCATGCTTTGGGGCTGTTTTTCTGCAAAGGGACCAGGACGACTGATCCGTGTAAAGGAAAGAATGAATGGGGCCATGTATCGTGAGATTTTGAGTGAAAACCTCCTTCCATCAGCAAGGGCATTGAAGATGAAACGTGGCTGGGTCTTTCAGCATGACAATGATCCCAAACACACCGCCCGGGCAACGAAGGAGTGGCTTCGTAAGAAGCATTTCAAGTTCGTGGAGTGGCCTAGCCAGTCTCCAGATCTCAACCCCATAGAAAATCTTTGGAGGGAGTTGAAAGTCCGTGTTGCCCAGCGACAGCCCCAAAACATCACTGCTCTAGAGGAGATCTGCATGGAGGAATGGGCCAAAATACCAGCAACAGTGTGTGAAAACCTTGTGAAGACTTACAGAAAACGTTTGACCTCTGTCATTGCCAACAAAGGGTATATAACAAAGTATTGAGATGAACTTTTGTTATTGACCAAATACTTATTTTCCACCATAATTTGCAAATAAATTCTTTAAAAATCAGACAATGTGATTTTCTGGATTTTTTTTTCCTCATTTTGTCTCTCATAGTTGAAGTGTACCTATGATGAAAATTACAGGCCTCTCTCATCTTTTTAAGTGGGAGAACTTGCACAATTGGTGACTGACTAAATACTTTTTTGCCCCACTGTATATAGATTTGAGAACAAAGGGATGGTATGAGTGGTGTGCCAAACCCTCATCACTATGTGTCCATTTCTGCAATAAACTTTCACTTGCAAAAGGACGAGACTGGTGTTGGTGTTTGTCATTTTTCCACGACAAATCTTGGCGTCCCTGGGCGGACCAGGGGTATAGAGAAGGGGAAAAGGTTATCTTCAAATAAGGTTTTTGCATGTGCTCAGTGTTCTTGATTGCCATAGCAAGTCCATAACTTGGTAGAAACATGGCACACTTGTGTTATTGTTATTATTGTTGTTGTTGTTATTATTATTATTATTACTGTATTATCATGTAAGGAATAAAACGCAATGAGGCATGCTGTGGAAAACACATCGACGGGGTGGTGGGATATGGCTGTCCAAAGTTGAGTTACTGTTCCCACCACAAAGTTAATTATTTTCCAATAACCTGTCTCAGATATATTATTCCTCTTCTACCCCAGTGATTTTCCAACTCAAACATAGTATGGCATGTTGTGGTTTTTTTTTTTTTTTTTAAATGAAAGCAATTACATTGCTTTGTACTTGCTTTTAATGTTATGCAACAAGTTAGTTCCTGTTATCGCTTAAATTAGACCAGCCATAAACAGTTGTTCCCTTACCAGTCTCTCTCTCTCTCTCTCTCTCTCTCTCTCTCTCTTTTTCTTTTTTCTTGTTGTGATCTAGAGAAAGCACAAAGCACTTCATCTTGACGAGTTTTCTGTGTCAGAAAACGTAAACTCACAGTTCAGATAAACTTGAACTGTTTTTTTGTGTGTGTGCGGTGCTGACACTGGAGACACCTTTCAAAATTGCTCATAAAATATCTGCTCACAGTAAATGTCTCCATATGGGGATCTACACAATTTAATCCCTTTATGTGGAATGACCCAAGTCCCTGTACAAGTTGTTGGTACAGAAATACTGTAATACTGTATTGGAATGAGGGCATTAATGTAAACCTGTGATTTGCCCTGCAGCTGCATTACTGCCAGAGCTGCCGTTACAGAAAATTACTCAATACCGTCTAACCAATCGGCGTCTGGTATAACAACAGGAATTTAAAAACCTTGTTAAATGTTTTTGATGCATTTTCTCTGAGTCTGTAGCACAGATTCAGCAAATGTTGCATGAGTTTCTTTTCACGCTTAAGATCAAGGTGCCGCAAATTTCCGAAGTGATTTTTTGAGATGGTGTAATCCTGCTCCAAATGAAACAGTTTATAATGGAAATTAATCCATTTGCTTAAACACCATCTTGTATTTTGCACTTTTAGGTCGACGAGTCTAAAGCTGCATAATTGTCAAAGCATCCGTGAAATAGACACGTTTTTGTTTATTTTAAACCATGCAATCATCTGAACCGCCTGGTAATAAATGAGGTTGTGTGTTTTTTCTCTGCGAGGGTTATCATGTGTTCATCTTTATACACACAAACTTTCAGTAAAACAGATCCAGAGACATCAGCGTCTCCGGTTTCTCTGGAATCTGTGTTAAAGAAATGGAACAGAAGAGTAGAATATGTGCTTTATCTCCTCATGCCAGTGCTGTGATACTGTGTGTGTGTGTGTGTGTGCGTGCGCGCGCCAGGTGAACGCTGTAAACTGTAACACCAGCTGGAAGATCACTCTCTTCATGAAATTTAGTGATTACAGAGATGATGTTTTAAAAGGGGTGAGTTTCTTTCTTTCCTTTTCTCTTCCTTTCCTTTCTTTTTCTCTTTCGTTCTTTCTTTCCTTATTTACTCCCTTCCTTCCTTCCTTCCTTCCTTCCTTCCTTCCTTCCTTCCTTTTCTCTTTCTTTTCTCTTCCTTCCTTCCTTCCTTCCTTCCTTCCTTCCTTTTTCTTTCTTTTTCTTCCTTCCTTTCTTTTTCTCTTTCATTCTTTCTTTCCTTCCTTTTCCTCTTTCCTTATTTACTTCTTTCTTTCTCTCTCTTCCTTTCCTTTCTTTTTCTTCCTTCCTTTCTTTTTCTCTTTCGTTCTTTCTTTCCTTCCTTTTCCTCTTTACGTCTTTCTTTCTTTCTCTTTTCCTTCCTTCCTTCCTTCCTTCCTTCCTTCCTTCCTTCCTTCCTTTTCTTCCTTCCTTCCTTCCTTCCTTCCTTCCTTTCTTTTTCTTTCATTCTTTCTTTCCTTCCTTTTCCTCTTTCCTTATTTACTCCCTTCGGTCTTTCTTTCTTTCTTTCTTTCTTTCTTTCTTTCTTTCTTTCCTTCCTTCCTTTTCTTCTTTCTTTCTTTCTTTCTTTCTTTCTTTCTTTCTTTCTTTCTTTCTTTCTTTCTTCCTTCCTTTTTCTCTTTCATTCTCTTTCCTTCCTTTTCCTCTTTCCTTACTCCCTTCCTTCCTTCCTTCCTTTCTTTCTTTCTTTCTTTCTTTCTTTCTTTCTTTCTTTCTTTCTTGCCTTCCTTTTCCTCTTTCCTTATTTACTCCCTTCCTTCCTTCCTTCCTTCCTTCCTTCCTTCCTTCCTCTTCTTCTTCTTTTTCTTCTTTTCTTTCTTTCTTTCTTTCTTCTTTCTTTCTTTCTTTCTTTCTTTCTTTCTTTCTTTCTTTCTTTCTTTCTTTCTTTCTTTCTTCTTTCTTTCTTTCTTTCTTTCTTCTTCTTTCTTTCTTTCTTTCTTTCTTTCTTTCTTTCTTTCTTTCTTTCCTTCCTTTTCCTCTTTACGTCTTTCTTTCTTTCTCTTTTCCTTCCTTCCTTCCTTCCTTCCTTCCTTCCTTCCTTCCTTCCTTTTCTTCCTTCCTTCCTTCCTTCCTTCCTTCCTTTCTTTTTCTTTCATTCTTTCTTTCCTTCCTTTTCCTCTTTCCTTATTTACTCCCTTCGTCTTTCTTTCTTTCTTTCTTTCTTTCTTTCTTTCTTTCTTTCTTTCTTTCCTTCCTTTTCTTCTTTCTTTCTTTCTTTTCTTTCTTTCTTTCTTTCTTTCTTTCTTTCCTTCCTTCCTTCCTTCCTTTCTTTCTTTCTTTCTTTCTTTCTTTCTTTCTTTCTTTCTTCTTCCTTTTTCTCTTTCATTCTCTTTCCTTCCTTTTCCTCTTTCCTTATTTACTCCCTTCCTTCCTTCCTTCCTTCCTTCCTTTCTTTCTTTCTTTCTTTCTTTCTTTCTTTCTTTCTTGCCTTCCTTTTCCTCTTTCCTTATTTACTCCCTTCCTTCCTTCCTTCCTTCCTTCCTTCCTTCCTTCCTTCCTTCCTTCCTTCCTTCCTTCCTTCTTTCTTTCTTTCTTTCTTTCTTTCTTTCTTTCTTTCTTTCTTTCTTTCTTTCTTTCTTTCTTTCTTTCTTTCTTTCTTTCTTTCTTTCTTTCTTTCTTTCTTTCTTTCTTTCTTTCTTTCTTTCTTTCTTTCTTTCTTTCTTTCTTTCTTTCTTTCTTTCTTTCTTCTTTCTTTCTTTCTTTCTTTCTTTCTTTCTTTCTTTCTTTCTTTCTTCCTTTCTTTCTTTCTTTTTCTCTTTCATTCTCTTGCCTTCCTTTTCCTCTTTCCTTATTTACTCCCTTCCTTCCTTCCTTCCTTCCTTCCTTCCTTCCTTTCTTTCTTTCTTTCTTATATATATATATTTTTTTTTTAAAAAGACTCACAAGTGACCTAATGATCTTTACGGTTCTCTCAGGGAGATGTGGTGAGATTGTTTCACGCGGAGCAGGAGAAGTTTCTAACCTGTGACGACTACAAGCGGCAGCAGCATGTCTTCCTGAGAACCACGCTGCGCCAGTCAGCCACCTCTGCCACCAGCTCCAAAGCACTCTGGGAAGTGGAGGTAAGAGCCAAAAAGTGTATTATTCTTTCCATGCACAAGCATCAGATTCATTGTTCTCCATGCAGTTCTTTTGAAACGGGTTGTGTTGTTTGTTTTAATTAGGTGGTACATTATGACCCCTGTCGAGGAGGAGCTGGTCAATGGAACAGTCTTTTCCGCTTCAAACACCTGGCCACGGGCAAATACCTGGCCGCAGAGGTGCACAGCTCATTATTTCATTGTATTATTTACTCCTCTGTTATCGTTCAGTCAGCTTCAGTAAGTGCTTTATGTGGCTCAGGGTTGTGGGGGATCTGGAGCTTGTCCCAGGAACACCTTGTTATTGCTTAATTGATTTTTATTTGACATTTGAAAATTGTGCTTCCAGGTCATGTGCTGCAGATGGCAGTGTTCCCAATGCTATCATCCCTCCACTCATTGTATTTATAACATTCTCCAGTTTCATGACCATGATCCTGAGACCTTTGTTAAAGTGTGTGAATGCGTTTGTGCGTTTCAGGTGAATCCTGATTACCGAGATGAGAATGTAGATGCAAAATCAGAGGTAAGTCAGACCAAAGTGGAGGTCAGGTATTTGACATTTCTCGAGACTTTTCCTTCCTTCTCATTTTTTTTATCACTTAATTTGACATTTCCTTATAATATTTTTGCCCCAGCAATGAATGGCATCATTTGCATGGCAAAGCTTAGCAGCTTGTTCCCTTTCTGGCGCTACAGGATTTTATTGGGAAGTTGTTTGCCAAGGGTGCATGAGGTTTGAGGTGTGTGTTGTGTAGCTTTGTTTTAGGAGTGTTTAATTGCAGCAGTGGGTTCTGCTTGACAGTTTCACAGCACTACACCTCAGCACTTCCTCTGCACACACTTTCACACAATCAGCTCTTTCTTTTTCCTCTTTCTCTCACTATCCCCTTATCTTAATTGTGCTGTAGAACACATGCAGCTGGTTCCCAGCACTCTGGGGAATTTTACATAATTGTCTTGCCGTCTCTGGACAGTTATGCTATACTGGTGTTCATTTCCACTGATTCCAGCTGCACACTCGCATGTGCACTCACTCACTCAGTCCTGCACATGGAGGGGGCTTCTTGCATAATGTCTGAGTCTGGGATGCCCTGTGGGATATGTGGTATCTATCTCTGTAGAAGAACAAGAGAAAAACAAAGCCGCAGAGAGACTGAGGAATGAAAGCATTGCCCTTCTGGACTAACAGGTAGTCTAGATGGGGCGTCGTGGCTCAGGTGGATAAGGCGCCATACCATAAATCCGGGGACCCGGGTTCGATTCCGACCCGAGGTCATTTCCCGATCCCTCCCTGTCTCTCTCCTGCTCATTTCCTGTCTCTACACTGTCCTATCCAATAAAGGTGGAAAAAGCTAAAAAAAAATCTTTAAAAAAAAAAGTAGTCTAGATTATAATGGTGTACACATTACAGTGTGACATTTCCGCTAGATACGAGTTCTGTTGGAGTGATTCCATGATTGGGGTGCAATTTAGCTCTTGTAACTCTAAAACTTCTTCTTTAAAAAAAAAAAAAATCAATTTTCAATATTGAATCTAAGCAAGCAGGCATGTAACCGTACAAAAATGTGTTAACCATGCTCCTGTACCAATAATCCATTTTTATGATGTTTCTTTGCTGTCAAATAAATAACAGGGTGGAGTTTTTTAGCATAGAATTAGCAGATTTGGTTCACTTGTAGCATTCATGCTAATGGCATGAAGGCATCCAAATTTTATATATATATATTAGGGCTGTCGAAGTTAACGCGTTATTAGTGCGTTAACGCAATTTAATTTGATCGCGATTTTAAAAAATGACGGCGTTATCGCAGGGTATTTAAACAACAGTGAATTGGGCTCATCTTGGTAAGGAACAATGCA
The DNA here is from genome assembly GCF_027579695.1 of Neoarius graeffei. Lineage (NCBI taxonomy): Eukaryota > Metazoa > Chordata > Actinopteri > Siluriformes > Ariidae > Neoarius > Neoarius graeffei. Next base: position 49,087,601 of record NC_083574.1, read on the forward strand.
GATTTTCGCGGGTGACTAGCATGCAAAATAAAGCTAGTTATAACATTAACTTTGTGGTAAAACGTAGCTCTACAACTTGTCAAATAAACCCGCAACATGGTCAGTTAAATTGTAGTCTGCATATGCGGTGCGAGTTCCGTTTACTTTCACTTTACCGGGTGAAATGTGTTGATATCTGATGGGCTACGATCGGGAATGCGCACATTTCCTTTTCTCCACCTGTAGATTGTAGGTAGCCTAGCGATTTCCAAATAGCCTACTGCTTCACTTGAATGAACTTGCAGGAGTCAAACTACTTCCTCTTTGCTCTTCGAAGTGTAGCTTGCAGACATTACAGTTGAGAAAAAAATAGTCTGTTATTTCTCCAAATCGTATTTTGCACATAGCCTACAGTATGCCCAACAGATGTCTGATAGGCTACATTGGAAAGAATATGCTGCATGCCGAGATCTAATATCAAAACCCGAATGCCAAATATTTGTGCATTAGGCCTATATATTGTCTATCATAGAGAAGATGAGCCTTATAATTGACATGGAGCATCAGAGCATATATTCAAATGTTTGCTCTGATGTAGAAATGTATTTGAGTACAATTTAAAAAGATGTTTAAAGATTTTTTTTGCGATTAATCGCGATTAACTACATAATTTTATGAGATTAATCGCGATTAAAAATTTTAATCATTTGACAGCCCTTATATAAGATTAGAATGTTTTTAAACATGGTGTAACATGGTTGTACTTTTCAAAGTGGCCTCATCAGTTAATAATGGAAGATTATTGAAAGCAAAGATTTAAAAAAAAAATTAAAAAGAGAGAACTTATTTTTCTTCTTCCTGTTGAACATGCGAGTTATGTATCTAGAATATTCCAAATATTTCCTAGGGTTGTATGTGTTCAATTTACAGGGTTAAGGAAATGTAAAAAGGATTTGTATATCAGTGCAAAATAGGATTTATTATTATTATCATTATTTATAGCCCTGCTTCGGGGGGGGGATGCTGGTTTACCTCTGTCCGTCCAGATCTCCGTATTTCCGTCTGTCCGAAACACCCTTTTCTCAGCAACCACAAATCGTAGCCACTTGGCAGCAAACTTCAGCTTGGGGTTCTATACTGTGTATACCGTTTTCAGGTCTGTCACACATCAACTTCCTGTTTACCGACTGAATGTATTTACAAAACATATAGGGTGGATTTTGATGCTATTTCAAAATGACAGTTTATCAGGATGCTATTTGAAATCCCTGGGGAGAACACTGCTCTTTATTTACTTGTTTCAGGGTTAATTATTTGTTGAAGTCAACATTCATAATTAGTGTCCTATTCCTTCGATTGCTTGCATTCTGATATAAGCGAGAGCGGGGGGATACGCAAGTGAGCAGTAGCTCACAGTTGATCTTGTTGAAGTATTTTAGTCATTGTATTTTGAGGTGAAGTATTGTTATAGTTGTTTGAGATTAGGTAGGGTTTTAGTAATATTTTAAGTGAACAATGCGCGCACACACACACACACACACACACACACACACACACACCCGCACTGTTGTAAATGAAGCATTACACATGTTTTAAAATCTCCTTTACATGCATATTTGTAAATGTCATATCAGTGGGACACAACTGACACCTCAATCGTGAAGTCACCCATTAGAATTCGGGCAAAAATAGCACCTTTTAAATAACAAAGTTTTGATGACAAGTTTGCTAATGACAGCTAATGTTATCTACTGTGTATCTAAAACTAAGCAGTAATAGCCTAGCTAACCTTAGCCTAACTATTATATTGTGTATGCAAGTTGCCAGGATTACTAGCAAGCTAGCTAACATTAGGCTAGTGTTGTGCAATTAAAGCTATTAAACAAGTTGGATAAAAAATTCGGCTAAGCTTGGGCCAGAATATTGTGTGTTTAAAACAGTAGCTAGGTTTGTAGCAAGCTAACTAATATTAGGCTAACTATTTTGTAGCCAATTGTCAAGGTTGCTAGCAAGTGGAGGGAACCCTAGCTGAGAGAGGGAAATGGACAATAAACTAAACAGGGTGTAAATATCTTCCTTCATGCTCTTTTTATTTTTTTATTTTTTTCCCCACTGATACAATGACTGCAATTTCCCATATATGATTTTATATTGGGGCAGCACGGTGGTGTAGTGATTAGCACTGTTGCCTCACAGCAAGAAGGTCCGGGTTCGAGCCCTGTGGCCGACGAGGGCCTTTCTGTGCGGAGTTTGCATGTTCTCCCCGTGTCCGCGTGGGTTTCCTCCGGGTGCTCTGGTTTCCCCCACAGTCCAAAGACATGCAGGTTAGGTTAACTGGTGACTCTAAATTGACCGTAGGTGTGAATGTGAGTGTGAATGGTTGTCTGTGTCTATGTGTCAGCCCTGTGATGACCTGGCGACTTGTCCAGGGTGTACCCCGCCTCTCGCCCATAGTCAGCTGGGATAGGCTCCAGCTTGCCTGTGACCCTGTAGAACAGGATAAAGCGGCTAGAGATAATGAGATGAGATGAGATGAGATTTTACAGTATATTGAAACATTTGTATTTTTAATAGCTGTTGTGGAAATGGTCCTCATCAGTATCAAAGACAATTTTGAGGACAGTTCAATTGCTTAGCTGTTCCTTTTCCTACACTTTTTTTTTTCCTGAACTTGCTCGAATTCCAGTATACCTTTTACTGCTGTAAGTGTGAGCTGTTATGAATATGGGTGTCTAATATGTAGTCACCTCAAAGTGTGTCTACAAACCATGTCTGTGCTCTTCCCCCAGGCTGAGACAGACTCTGTGTTCTCGAAGAAGAAGCGGCAGTTGGAGAAGATAACTTACATCTTGGTGTCTGTTCCACATGGCAATGATATTGCGTCTCTTTTTGAGCTGGATGCCACCACACTGCAGCGAGCAGATTGTTTGGTCCCCAGGTTTGACTACCCAGTGCTCACATAACAGTACATCATTATTATAGGCTCTTATAGCAATAACAGCTATGGCATAAGGTTATTTGCTCCTGTTGTCAGCCTGTCGTCATTGTCTCTGGAATGATTTACTTACTAAACCTGTTTTAGGTTACAAAACGGTGTGTTTTTTTCCCCAGGAATTCCTATGTCAGGCTGAGGAACCTGTGCACCAACACTTGGGTTACCAGCACGAACATTTCCATCGATTCTGAGGAGGAGAGACCTGTTATGCTCAAGGTGTGCAACAGAAAGTCAGAATAAAGTGTTGATTTGAGGTTAATGCTGCAACATTTACAGGACTATTTTAATTAGTAGCTGGGGGGGATTAAAAAAAAAAAAAAAAAAAAAATATATATATATATATATATCTCACAGCAACCACATATGTCATGTGGAACCAAAGGAGTGCCTGTAGTTCCTGGAAACATTTTGTTTTTGGAATGCTCTTGCAGATTGGTACGTGTCCCATTAAAGAGGATAAGGAGGCATTTGCTATTATCTCTGTACCTCTGTCTGAAGTGAGAGACCTGGATTTTGCTAACGATGCCAACAAAGTTTTGGAGTCATTTGTACGCAAACTGGAGAAGTGCCAAATCGTTCAGAATGACCGCAGGTATGCTTCAAATGTACATACAGTGGTGTGTGTGTGTGTGTGTGTATATATATATATATATATATATATATATATATATATATATATATATATATATATATATATATGTGTGTGTGTGTGTATATATATATATATATATATATATATATATATATATATATATATATATACACTACTGTTCAAAAGTTTGGGGTCACCCAGACAATTTTGTGTTTTCCATGAAAAGTCACACTTTTATTTACCACCATAAGTTGTAAAATGAATAGAAAATATAGTCAAGACATTTTTCTGGCCATTTTGAGCATTTAATCGACCCCACAAATGTGATGCTCCAGAAACTGTGGCTACGTTTACATTACGTCGAATCAGCGGATCATCAGATTAACGTTCTTAAAACGATTCGCGTTTACACTAAAACCGTTAGCCGTGCACACAGCAACACCAATACGCGGATACGCTCGGCTCCGCAGGCATCCTGCGCTCCAAATCACTCCGCCCTGAACAGCGAGTGCCCTCTGGAGGGTGCGCACTCCGGCCCTGCGCAGCTCACAGAGCGCGCGAGTGAAGTGAACAAGCCACGATTCGGGACTGAGCCGCTGTGTGTGAGATCCCAGCGCATATCACTTATTACTTGCAAGTGGAAGGATGGCAAGCCTAAAGACAATCATAACTACACAATGGGCAGTATTTGCATCAGTATTTGCAGTATTTTCATACTTTTATACTCTTTAATGAAAGGTGATACAAGGCGGAAGTCCGCGCCGTTTTTCAGCAGTCGCGTCACATGACCAACGCCAGCGAATCAGGAAGGTGGATGTCACAGTGACGTTGTCCAATGAGACGCCAGCTAGAGCTCAGCACAGCGTATTCGCGTATTCTCAATGTTTACACAGCACCGGAGCTGATACGATCTAGATTGAATACGTGGATGCTGGCGGATTCCCGTTTCCCCGCTTTTTCAGGGGGGTTAATGTAAACGGACAGTGCATCCGCGAAGAAAACGAGACAGATACGGTCTAGTGTAAACGTAGCCTCAATCTGCTCAAAGGAAGGTCAGTTTTATAGCTTCTCTAAAGAGCTCAACTGTTTTCAGCTGTGCTAACATGATTGTACAAGGGTTTTCTAATCATCCATTAGCCTTCTGAGGCAATGAGCAAACACATTGTACCATTAGAACACTGGAGTGAGAGTTGCTGGAAATGGGCCTCTATACACCTATGGAGATATTGCACCAAAAACCAGACATTTGCAGCTAGAATAGTCATTTACCACATTAGCAATGTATAGAGTGGATTTCTGATTAGTTTAAAGTGACCTTCATTGAAAAGAACAGTGCTTTTCTTTCAAAAATAAGGACATTTCAAAGTGACCCCAAACTTTTGAACGGTAGTGTATATATGCACGCACACGCGCGCGCACACACACACACACACACACACACAGAAGGGGTTGTGTAGACTGGTCAAATAAAACCGTTGCCAGTCACTGCTATGGGGAACTCTCGACTAGTTGGCAGCAGCAAGGTAGTAGACAGTGAAAAAGCGAAATAGTTGCACTTTATTCGACTGAAAATATTTCAGACAAGATGAATATTTCAGCCAGCTCGACACACAACTACATATTTTGCAAGACTTGTGTTCACTTGCTTTAATGGAACGTTATCACATACTGTCCATGTCGCACTCTCATGGGTATTTTTGTTGTCCTTTAAAACTAAATAAAATTTAAACATAATCTTTACCAGCATTGTGTTTCATGGTTTGCACATCATTATCAAGCTGGAGTTGAATGAGACACTGCTGTAGTCATAGCAACCTGCAAATAAAGTCAGTCAGTTACTGAGCTGTAAGGAGATCTCCGACAGGCGTAACCTTCCACGTTGATACACCGATAGAATGATATCTATACACACACAGTCAAATGTTTGGACATGCCTCCTAATTCAGTGTTTTTTTTGTTTTTTTTAAAATTAATTAAGACACTTATGTCTTAAAGTAATGATGGACTGTTGTTCCTCTTTACTGAGTTTAGCGGTTCTTGACATGATATAGATTACTACAGTTGTGGAATAGGGCTATTTTACTGTATTTTAACTATTTACTGTTTGATCTCAAACACATTAAGAAGGCAAGAAATTGCACTAATTAACTTTTGACGAGGCACAACTCCTCTCATCTCATTATCTCTAGCTGCTTTATCCTGTTCTACAGGGTCGCAGGCAAGCTGGAGCCTATCCCAGCTGACTACGGGCAAAGGGCGGGGTACACCCTGGACAAGTCGCCAGGTCATCACAGGGCTGACACATAGACAACCATTCACACTCACATTCACACCTACGGTCAATTTAGAGTCACCAGTTAACCTAACCTGCATGTCTTTGGACTGTGGGGGAAACCGGAGCACCCGGAGGAAACCCACGCGGACACGGGGAGAACATGCAAACTCCACACAGAAAGGCCCTCGCCGGCCACGGGGCTCGAACCCGGACCTTCTTGCTGTGAGGCGACAACGCTAACCACTACACCACCGACGAGGCACAACTGTTATTTGAAAAGCATTCCAGGTGACTACCTCATGAAGCTGGTTAAGATAATGCCAGTAGTGTGCAAAGCGTTATCAAGGTAAACAGTGGTTATTCTGAGGAATCTAAAATATGGAAAGCAACTTTTTGTTTATCACACAGTTAAGTTAATCCATGGGCAGCACGGTGGTGTAGTGGTTAGCGTTGTCGCCTCACAGCAAGAAGGTCCGGGTTCGAGCCCCGTGGCCGGCGAGGGCCTTTCTGTGTGGAGTTTGCATGTTCTCCCCGTGTCCGCGTGGGTTTCCTCCGGGTGCTCCGGTTTCCCCCACAGTCCAAAGACATGCAGGTTAGGTTAACTGGTGACTCTAAATTGACCGTAGGTGTGAATGTGAGTGTGAATGGTTGTCTGTGTCTATGGCCAAGTTTACATTAGACCGTGTCTGTCTCGTTTTCTTCGCGGATGCACTGTCCATTCACATTAAAACGCCGGGAAACGGGAATCCGCCAGGGCCCACGTATTCAATCCAGTTCGTGTCCGGTCCGGTGCTGTGTAAACATTGAGGATACGCGGATACGCTGTGCTGAGCTCTAGCTGACATCGTCATTGGACAACGTCACTGTGACATCCACCTTCCTGATTCGCTGGCGTTGGGATCACACACACAGCGGCTCAGTCCCGAATCACTGCTCGTGCGCTTCACTCGCGCGCTCTGTGAGCTGCGCAGGGCCGGAGTGCGCACCCTCCAGAGGGCACTCGCTGTTCAGGGCGGAGTGATTTGGAGCGCAGGAGGAAGCGCTGAGCCGCACTGACGTTTATTTACACATTTCAACCTCCTTCAGGCGCTTAAACTCAGTGAGAACATGAACATCACAGCCAGGTGTGTTTATCTGCTGGAGAAGGTGTTCGCTTGCCATCCTTCCACTTGCAAGTGGTGAGTGACTTGCGCATGCCCGATATGCACTGGGATCATGTGACGTGCCGTCTAATTAGTCATGTGATTAGCGTATCCGTGTATTGGCGTTGCTGTGTTCACGCGAATCGTGTATTGGCATTGCTGTGTGCACGCGAATCGTTTTAAAAACGTTAATCTGATGATCCGCTGATTCGAAATAATGTAAACAGGGCCTATGTGTCAGCCCTGTGATGACCTGGCGACTTGTCCAGGGTGTACCCCGCCTTTCGTCCGTAGTCAGCTGGGATAGGCTCCAGCTTGCCTGCGACCCTGTAGAACAGGATAAAGCGGCTACAGATAATGAGATGAGAATGAGAAGTTAATCCGTGAAATCGAGTCGTACGTGAGCTGATAGCCGACGAGGCACGTAGCACCGATTTGGCTATAAGCCATGTGTGATGAGATTTGAGTGGAATAATTGTTTTATTCTATCCACATTCACTGGATTTTGTGAAACGGAGCATTTTTATTTTTTACAAATTCGATAAATAAAAACTTTGTACAAAACATCCGACAAAATCATTTCTGCTTAGAATGTAAACAAACTGGTGAAATGACAGTAGCGATTTGTGAAAAATGCTATAATAATAATTCTTGCAAAGTAAAAAAAAAAAAAACGAGACATTCTTACCATCAAATGCTTACTTTCTTTCCATATTTTGTTGCTTTTTCTTTTTTTGGGGAGGGTGCTGTTTTCGAGTAGAGTTTTTATTTCACCCTCGGTTGGTTCAGCAACACACTCCGCCGTTTTGTTTTTCTCTACTCACAGTATATGAGCTGATAGCCTAGTAGTAGAGTCGCCAATTAGAGCACACGATTGCTCATATCCAGTGAATGTGGATAGAATAATTCTATATATGTTCCATATGTTATTTCATAGTTTTGATGTCTTCAGTCGTCAAGTTTATTCCTATAGCGCTTTTAACAATAAACATTGTCACAAAGCAGCTTTACAGAATTCTAATGACTTTAAACATGAGCTAATTTGATCCCTTATTGATCGCCAATGAGCAAGCCTGTGGCAATGGTGGCAAGGAAAAACTCCCTCAGACAACATGAGGAAGGAACCTCGAGAGGAACCAGACTCAAAAGGGAACCCATCCTCATTTGGGTGATAACAGACAACGTGATTATAACATTTTTAACAGTTTTAACATGAAGTCTGTTTCGTTGATGTTATAACTCTTCATTGATGGAAACTTGAGTGCAAAACTGTTCATGACAACTGCAGTCCTAAAGTTAGCAAGTCAGCTGTAGTCCTCAGCCATAAAAGCATTACTGTAAGAGTCCAGAGCGTCTTCCAAGTGTGACTTTCAACTGTCCATATGGGGCCATCCTCCACAGGAGCGACGTGATGAGACTCCGACCAGACATACACTACCGTTCAAAAGTTTGGGGTCACCCAGACAATTTTGTGTTTTCCATGAAAAGTCACACTGTTGTAAAATGAATAGAAAATATAGTCGAGACATTTTTCTGGCCATTTTGAGCATTTAATCGACCCCACAAATGTGATGCTCCAGAAACTCAATCTGCTCAAAGGAAGGTCAGTTTTATAGCTTCTCTAAAGAGCTCAACTGTTTTCAGCTGTGCTAACATGATTGTACAAGGGTTTTCTAATCATCCATTAGCCTTCTGAGGCAATGAGCAAACACATTGTACCATTAGAACACTGGAGTGAGAGTTGCTGGAAATGGGCCTCTATACACCTATGGAGATATTGCACCAAAAACCAGACATTTGCAGCTAGAATAGTCATTTACCACATTAGCAATGTATAGAGTGGATTTCTGATTAGTTTAAAGTGACCTTCATTGAAAAGAACAGTGCTTTTCTTTCAAAAATAAGGACATTTCAAAGTGACCCCAAACTTTTGAACGGTAGTGTAGGGCATCAGGATGGATCAGGCAGGTCCGATCAGTATTGTTCTACAATGTAGTAAATAGTCAAAATACAGAAAAACTTATGAATGAGTAGGTGTCCAAACTTTCGACTGGTACTGTGTGTTTGGATATATATGTAATATTTTGTAGCCTGTATATGGCCGTTAAATGACGTACGGATTGATATTATTTTTAAGTTGTTTTAATAGCTTATTAAACAGTGCTGCTGCTGAATAAGTTCTTGCTTTAACTTCGTAGAAGACGACTACTTTTTGAAATTACTGGTCAACGAGTAAATATTTACAGTTGTGTGACCCCTGTATGTATTGTACAGTGAGAATTTTGATTGTCCTTGTTTGGTCTTGGTGCTGCATGAAGTTATAGTTTATAGTGTGTGTTATTCAGGTTTGTGACGAAACTGCTGGAGGATTTGATCTTCTTTGTATGTGAGGTGCCCAATAATGGGCAGGATGTGTTATCAGTGGTCATCTCCAATCCCAATAGAGAAAGACAGAAGCTCATGAGAGAACAGAACATTCTGGCACAGGTACACACCCACACCATTATTCTGTGATGTAATGTATTAATACAGACCGTGTAGCAACATGCCTACGTTACTGTGCATGCCGAAATCCGATTCGGTAATCAAGCCGAGTTGATTTCCATCATGATTTTTAGATCAGCTTTGTGTATTTGTTTTGTTTGTGTGTTTGTCAGATCTTTGGCATTCTGAAAGCGACTTTTGCAGAAAGTGAGGACGGGCCTATGCTGAAACTGGAAGATCTGGGTGATCAGCGCAATGCCCCCTTTAAATACATGTTGCAGCTATGCTACAGGATACTACGCCACTCGCAACAGGATTATCGCAAGAACCAGGTATGAGAGGACACCCCTCCCCCTTCCCCCGTGCATCCACGTATATAATCGGAGTTAACTGGTATGTTTTTAAAGTGTTCCTAAAAAGGATTAAAGGGGAACTGAAGGCAATGTTTTTAATCAAAATTCAATTTATCTCATTTTATTAAATATCGGAATGCATTTTTGATTGCTGTTTTGTCACTGCTACAGCACGTTATGCGTGTTTGAAATATGCTCTGTAATATATCAGTCCATATGTCAAAGCAATGGCCATAAACGAGATTCGTTGAGACCTGTGCGAGACATCGTAGGACGGAAGTAACACGTACAGCGGAAATCAAAGTGACCGACGTCTGCTAACGTTGTCAAAAGACGCGCGCGCCCTCTTTCGAATGCTGACGTAATCAAGCTGGAAGTTTTGTTTGTTTTGATGGCAATCAGGAAAGTTTGAAAAAAGTAGGCAGTAGTCGTCATTTAAACTCGTTTTTGTGCAATATTTCATTTGGAAAACAGTTTTCAAAATGGCGGCACTGACACCTGGCTGACACTTGACGTTTCGAAGTCTTGCACAAGTCTCATGAAGATCGCGCAGATAAGCGACGCCTGCCGTGGACCAAACGAACTACATTCAACACGGCTAAAAACCGAATAGGCCGATAAGTGTAATATTTAATTGCAGTTAGTTGCCAATACGAGTCACGATATAAGGTTGCTAAAACCGAAAATGTAATTGAATAACACGTTAATTAAGAAATAGAGCAAGTTTAAAAATGACTTCAGTTCCCCTTTAAGGACTTCTAAAAGATTTCTAGAGTTATATTTATGATCTAACTTTAAAGATGCAGTACCCTGGTTCACCAAAACTTTGTTTTACAATATTGTCATGCAGTGGGTACTGGAAATTTTATTATATCAGGTTCCTGTTTACATTTGCCTGAAAATAAGGCTCCTCCACATCTGAAGCAGTGCTTGTCCCTTTCTTCTTGTTGCAGTTTGCCTCACAGACAGCAGAAGGCTGTAAAATGACAAGCTGCTCTGTTAATCACAGTACTTTAAATGACCCAGATGGAACGTCCGCCAGTGATTTTTAATAGTTCTAACCTTCTGTTCTTTACTTGACAGGAGTACATTGCCAAGAAGTTCTCCATCATGCAATCTCAGATCGGCTACGAGATCCTGGCAGAAGACACAATCACGGCCCTGCTTCACAACAACCGTAAGCTGCTGGAGAAGCACATAACAGCATGCGAAATTGAGACCTTTGTCAAGCTTCTACGCAGGAACCGGGAGCCCAGGTCTGGTTATACAAGTAGATTTTAAAATGCTCAGGGCTTTTCATGCCCACGGCTTTGTTAGACTTATTAAACAAGAATAAACATGAGCTGCAAAGGCAATTCATTCTAGACAAAGGTTGTATAATTTACCCTCATTATTGACTCCATACAACCAAAAAGTACTTATTGTACTTGGACATATAAATTTGATGCCTTGATGAATTGTATTTTTGTCTTATGATCTAACTTTTCAAGATGAACACGTTATGGAGAACGTTGATAATAAAATGGCTTGAAAGTTGGAAATAATCTAACTGTTCAAAATCCATTGCATAGACAGGATTAGTCAAAGAAATAACCAAGATGCGAGGGGTAAAGCTCAACACGATGCCACCACCACCATGCTTTACTGTGTGGGTGATGTTCTCAGGGGGATGAGCAGTGTTGGGTTTCAACCAAATGCAGCAGTTTGAGCTGATTATTAAACCTTTCATTTTTGATCTTGACCAAAAACCAAAGGATTTTCCTCTCTTTGTGGAGTCTGTGCTGTGGTTGTTCTGGACACAGCTTTTCCCATCTGAGCTGTGAATCTCTCCAGCTTCTTCTGAGCTATCCTTAGCCACTTGGTTGCTTCTCTGACTAAAAGGACACTGGTGGTTTTTATAACCAAACACTGACTGATACTTTTCCAGAACTTGGTCCTGGACTTCGTGTATTCAACTTGTAATTATGTGATAATTAAACTGTGCATGTGGACTCTCTTAAACTAATTATATGATTTTCTGCTAGCAATTTTACAATTACTTATGCAACTTACATCAGTAGTACCAGCAAATGTGTGAATATCAGAGGTGGACAAAGTTCCTAACTTCATTACTTAAATCCACGTACAGATCCCACTGGTCAAATGTGACTCTGATACAAGTGAAAGTTGTACAGTCAAATTTTTACTTAAGTTAAAGTACTGAAGTACTTGCTTTTAAAAATACTCAAGTATTAAAAGTACATTTTCGGTCAACGCATCGTTGTATTATTGCCACAAGGCTTATAAAACATAATGCCGTTACCAAGACAGAAATGTGAATTCACAAAATGAACGCGTGCTGTGCCATCATGGTGCTTTAATGTTAAGCTAGCTAGTCAGTGAAACTCCACCTGACATGCTAGCAAACAACTTTCAAACTTGAAATCATATTGGGTAGCTAACGCTACTAGAAAATAAAGATTTCTACATTGTTTATTTGGCAAGATTATGCTAAAACATATTTCTGAAAGGACTTCAGATATGTTCACGTTATTCATGTTCGTGTAACTCCGTTTTTACATGCTAACTTAGTGTCCAAGCTAACTAGCTATGTGTTAACGTTAGCCGCGGACAAGGCGATGGCAACTTGGTGGGCAAATCCAGAGAAAGTCATTTGACTAACCAGACTGCATCGCTATTGCAATGTTATCACTAGCTCTAAAAGCACAGACAACTTCGTTGCAAGCTTTCTCTTGGAATAAAACATTTAGATACCTCAATATGCTTCCGCAGGCCGGACGGTGAGTTTTTGTAGGCTGTGATGTGGTTCGTTTTCGGCAAACATTTAAAACGAAACGAATCTTTAATCCTTTCAGAAAACTGAAACATGGGTTCTAGATAAAGCCATGAGTGCGTGCATTCGCCAGAAACACCGCCTCCTTCCACTCTGCCATCAACTGATCGTGTTAAATAATGCTGCTGAGAAATAATTGGACTTGATTTTATACAGTCTATGGACATGACGTGACCCTAGTGATTACTGATTGGCTGTCTCAGTGTCACCTGCAAAAAAACCAATCATGTTTTAGAAAAGGAAAAAAAAAAACATCCACTTTCAAAGCTGCTTCATAGTAACGAGGACCTTGATAGAAATGTAGTGGAGTGAAACGTACGATGTTTGCCTTTCAAACGTAGTGAAGTTAGTCATAAGTTTAAAAAAAAAATACTCAAGTAAAGTACAGATAGATACTCAAAGTGTCCTTAAGTACAGTACTCAAGAAAATGTACTTCGTTACTGTCCACCTCTGGTGAATATTCCTCACCTGCAATTCCAATTATGTCCATTTCATTTCCAAATTTTTATACTACAAAATGGTGAAAAATCATGGGGGTGAATACTTGGGTATTGTAGATATTAGTCATTTTATTTAATGCGAACCTCAATAAATCAAACCCATGTAAGCCTGGAAAAAGTCGAGTTGGACCTTATCTGTTCTGTTGGTGGAAAGTTCCAGAATTTAAAAAAAAAAGTGTGGTAAGTGGATTGTGGTAGGGGCTAAATTGCCCCTAATAAATAAATGGCATGTATTGTTATGGACTGGTCCCACCCAGGGTGTATTCTCCTCTAGCATTCCTGGACCGAGTTCCAAATCTATTGTGATCCTGACCAGGATAAAGTGCTTACTGAAGATGAATGACGAAAAGAAACTTGAACTTTGGACTGGTTAATCTGATGTGTATATTCAAAACATTTTATCTGAATTTTAATTCCATTTGAAAGTACTTACAAATGTGGCCTGAATCTGATTGGAAAAATACATGGTTCATGTGCTTTTGCTCATCAGACTGCAGAAAATTTAGACCACCAGCTATTGAGGTATTTCACCCACGTGACCAAGTCACGTGACGCAGCCATTTTGGACGGCACGCTTAAGTCCTTCAGTGCAAGGAGGTATGAGATGGTGGAGACCTTTGCACATTTTACCAAGAAAGTAAGCTGTGATTCGTGTTAAATTGGATCTGTCTTTTATCACAAACACTGTACCCAGCCTTGGTATGGAGCCCTGTTTATTTATTTCTGTGTCCCGTTTCTTTCTAGCCTCTGTTATTGCGTTTTATGTCTGATGTCTGCTACATGCAACCCTAGACAAATTAACACTGCCTTGTTTCACTGCTCAGATGGGTTAACAAACACTGACCCATTTACTTTTTGCTATATATTTTATCAAAATTTTGTTAACTGATAAACTAACCTGAAATGAAATGATCACTGCAAAGTCTGGAGTACTCTGTTGGCTCCCAATCCTGTCTCTTCACAGCTGCAATCCATTTGGCCCTCTTGTCTGGGTCAGTAGGAAACCGGTAGTGATGTGTCGGTCATGAACGATCCGGTTCAAAGATCCGGTTCTTTTGAAGTGAACGACGGGAGCCGGCTCTTCGGTGGGAGCCGAGTTGGGGAGCCAAATTAGTTTTTTGTCCTTAAGTGCCTCAGAGAGAGAGACTTTCACAAAAAAAGTTGCTGTCCGATTGCGTCTTTGTGTTGTCTATTACCATTCAAAGGAAAAAAAGTAGCATGGTGTACGCCTACTTTTTTTGGTTGGGGGGGTTGATGTCATTCACAGCTGCGAAAATACGAAAATTGGTGTAATGCTTAAAGCTGTGGAGCGCAGGGGAGAGGAGTCTGTGAGGCACCTGAGGAGGGGAAAATCAGCTGTGTATTTTATATTGGTAATATAACAGTTTTGCATTATGTTTGTGAGAAAATAATTTATTAATTGGTAAGTAAGTTTTATTTCTATAGCTAGAACATTGTTACACTGCTATACTTTACAAAGCTTTACAATGGCTACAAAAACTAAAAAATAAAATGGAAAACATCCTATTGATAAAATATAAATAATAATGTAATTAATTAACTAGTTAATTGCAGCAATTAAATCAAAAATAAAATCTCGGGAGCCGAAAGAGCCGGCTCCTTATAGTAAGAAGAGCCAAAAGAGTCGGCTCCCGAAAAAGAGCCGACATTCCCATCACTAGAAACCGGTAAAAGGAGCGTCCTGCACGCTGTCCCTGTCTGTTGTGGCAGCCCACAGCGCAACAAGCAAACACCATGGTTATTTATAGAGTGCTTACTGACAAATTAATCTATTCTAGGTGTCTGTAACACATTTTTTTTCAAGCTGGTTCTCCCTCTCTGTCTGCAGCGTTAGTATGTAGCTTGACGTTCAAAATGGCGGACACTGGGGCGTCACGTGACCCTGTGACGTCAGGTGAAATACCTCAATTTCACGTCCAGTAAAACCATTAAGGAAAATCACGATAACTGAAACCCGGCAATAGATGTATGTATATGGAGTGTGTGTATGTTTGGGTGGGTGGGGGTATGATGGAGGCCATAGCTTTGGGAAAGAACCTATTCCTCAGTCTATTTGTGCATGTCCTGATGGTTCTGTATCTTTTGCCTGATGGGAGGCGGGGCAAACAGTTTGTGACCTGGGTGTTGAGCCAGGGCTTTTGGCAGTAATAATAATAAAATGGGTGGCATGGTGGTGTAATGGTTAGCACGGTCACCTCACAGCAAGAATGTTCTTGGTTCGAGCCCAGCGGCCGACGGGGGCCTTTCTGTGTGGAGTTTGCATGTTCTCCCCGTGTCTGCATGGGTTTTCCCCACAGTTCAAAGACATGTAGTTTGGTTAACATGGCATGGCCTTGGCCTGAAGTGCCCTTGAGCAAGGCACCTAACCCCTAACTGCTCCCTGGGTGCTGTAGCATAGCTGCCCACTACTCTGGGTGTGTGTGTGTGTGTGTGTGTGTGTTTCACTGCTTCACTGTGCTCAAGTGTGCATGTGACAAAGATATAATAATAATAATAATAATAATAATCCTTTGTGAAGCCACAATAGTAGTAATTAAATTATAATTGAATTTAATTTGCTTAATGCTATGTATTGAATACACCTGGAAAAAATTAAAACATATTTCATTTTTAGGTTTTAATTATTGCATCCAAACAGATGCATTAAAATACTTTCGTCTGAATTTATCACGTTATTGTCATTGTGATGTCCAACATCTTTACCACGTCCTGTGGGTTTTGGGGGTTTTTTTGGTCCACATTGTGCAGCCTTAATTAGATGTTGCTATTCATTGTTCATAGCATTTACTGCAGTTACAAATCCTTTTATTTGTGGAAAATAAAAGGAGTTATTACTGATACGAGTCTTGATATATGCTATTTTCCTCAGGTTTCTGGACTACCTTTCAGACCTGTGTGTGTCCAATAAAACGGCTATTCCTGTCACACAGGAACTCATCTGTAAGTTTATGCTCAACCCTTCTAATGCAGACATCCTCATCCAGACCAAGTAAGATTCTTCCTCTGTCCGAACCAGCGTGAATATCTGTGCTTGGGTGTTGCTCTATAACTTTTTTTTTTTTTTTTGCGCATGTGTGTTCCTGTCAGGGTGATTCTAAATACTGAAAACTCTCTGGATTCAAGCTTGCAAGATAGTGATGAGGATGAGGTGTGGCTGTACTGGATCGACCAGAACAAAGAGCCACATGGCAAGTCCATCCGTAACATGTCCGAAGATGCCAAGAACCAGCACAAAGAAGACATGGACCACATGACCTACTACAGGTCTGGTTTTCTCTTTAGCTCTCCAGTGTTTCACTGTTTATTGCCCTTTTATTTGACACCTACGTTAAAGGTGCAATTTGTAATGTTCAAATGTATTTCTAGACCTGTGTCATGCATACAGTTTGCAAATAGGAATACCTTGGTAAATAGTGCCATGTAACCGGACCTTTTATTTATTTATTTTATTAATTTTAGGCTTTTTACAAATTTCCAGCCTAGAAACTTGCTCCAGGAACAGTCCATATTTTCCATATAAGGCAACTTGGTCCATACGTAGCTTCATCAAAGGGTGTAGGGCAGGGGTTTTCAAAGTGTCAGCCCCCCCTCAGAGAGCAAATAAACAACAGCGCCCCCCCCCCCCCCCCCCACAATTTTTGTTGTTGCTATACTTAATGTTCCATTCGTATTTAAAAAAAATGGTTGTTGTACACATTTTTATTTTTTTCTTTTACACATTTTAAACATCTGTGCTTTTTAAAACATCTTGTTTTACACATTTTAAACATCTCATAGCATCGTTAGCTAGCACCTCTTGGCAGACAACACACTGTGGCAGTGGAGCATCTTCACATCCAGTCCATGAAAATCCAAACTTTAAATAATCGTGGTCATACTTCCTTCTTTTTTCAGTCCCCCCAGGATTCCGCGGGCCTTTTTTGTGATTGTTGCGGGCTAAAATGTCTGATGTTGCTGGGGTTTTTTCCAAAAAATTGCGATGAAAGTTGCGGTGTTTTTTAGGTTTTTGTTGCGATTACATTGCGGGAGGAAGTGAAAGTTGCGAGAAATTGTTGCGATTTTCTCTTTTTGTGATTAAAATTGAGTGATATGTTAAATATTAAGTTATTACTGAAAAACTGTTGATTAAAAAAACAAAGACACTGAGAAATGGTCCTATAAACAACTTTACCAATATAAAAGATTACCAGGACTACAAAAATGCAGAAAAATAGGCTTTACTTATCCAAATGCACCTGTTGGTTCAAAAGTTAAAGTGCAGAGAACCTCACAGCACAACATGAAGTTACCTTAAAATACAATATAAATGCCTCAGCTTTCATGTAAGAAAAAAAAAACCTTTTAATATTAGTACTGTGTGCAGGCAGTCTCTCCTGAAGACTAAATTAAACAATAATTATAAACTAATAAAATAAATGGCTCAGGCTTCATCGAAGAAAAAAAACAATTCGAACAGAATCTCACAGTATGATGCTGAAGCTGCCTAAACAATGGAAAATAAAATACCATTTTGGCAAAAATGTTGGCATCCATTAATTTCTTGTATTAAGTAAAAAAAATAATGTAAAGTGCACACAGTCCTTCACTGTAAACATAACACACTTTCAGTAAAAGAATTTAAGCCTATATAAACACTGACTTGCACATCATGCAGTGTTGCCAGATACTGCTAACGTTTCCAGTCCAAAATATGTTCAAAACCCGCCAAAATGCACTTAAAACCACCCAATCTGGCAACACTGCGCGCATGCTGCTTCTCTTGAACGTATACACGGAAGTAAGGCGGAAGGTAGTTTGTCGACGTCACCTCAAGACGACGCCAACGATTGGTCAAATTTGCGGGAAGGTTACGGTGATTGGACATAATTGCAACACCGCCCTGAATTCGCGGGGATTGGTTGAATTTGCAAATCGCAACATTGCGAAATCCTGGAGGGTCTGGTTTTTTGCTTGGCCCAGACTCTGTCTCCTCACTCACTGTAGCTTTAGGTACTAAAAATCGATCCATTTTGTCTCTGGCAAAGGCTAGCTGAAGTTTGCTAAATGTCCGCAATAGTAACTTATTCTGGTTTATGTTTCCTCACGTTGCGCCCCCCCTGAAGAACTCTGGCACCCCCCAGGGGAGGCACGCCCCACACTTTGAAAAGCCCTGGTGTAGGGTAATGTTTGGGAGACAGGAGGGGGTTTGTCACTGGTTTTAATTGCAGTTGCGATTCACCTTGTTGCTCGTGGAGTGTTACAAATAGATTGTTTAAACTAGGTGTATTCATGCACTCGTTTTATTTTTTCTTCTTTCTGACTTTCTCTGCACATCCCAGGTGCCAGCTGAACCTTTTTGCTAAGATGTGTCTGGACCGGCAGTACTTGGCCATTAATCAGATCTCTAGCCAACTACCAGTGGATCTGATCTTGCGCTGCATGTGTGACGATTCATTGCCATATAACCTTCGTGCTTCTTTTTGCCGCCTCATGCTGCACATGCACGTAGACCGTGACCCCCAGGAGGCCGTGGTACCCGTGCGCTATGCACGCCTTTGGACTGAGATCCCCAATAAAATCACGGTCAAGGAGTAAGTGCTTTGAATGAGACCTTGCAGAAAAGCTCCATGTAGCAAGACGCAGAAATGATGGCCTTCTTGTGTTAATGTTTATCAATCTGCATTCATCAGTACTTTTTGTCTGCATCTAGCGGTTCTTGAGCATGTTATTCCTTTTGCAGGTATGATTATGAGTTCAGAGATGCAGGCAGAGTGGAGATGAAGAGGAACTTTTCTCCCACCAAGACTTTTGTAGATCAGTACCTGAACGATGTAGTGAACCATCCTTTACCCTTTGGAGATGAGGAGAAGAACGAGCTCACTCTAGAGGCAAGACAGTTAGAACTGCTTTTCTGTTAAGTCTTGTTTTACAAATGCAACCCCAAATCAGAAAAAGTTGGGACGGAATGGAAAATGCACATTTTTTTAAAAAATGCAGTGATTTTCTAAATTTACAGTCAAGCCGGAAAGTCTGCACACCCCTTTCACCTTCTCCACATTTTATTACGTTACAGACTTATTCTACAATAGATTGAGTTCAGTTTGTCACAAAATAGCCCATCATGACGAAGTGAAAGCAGGTTTTTAGAAAATATGCAATTTTATTTTACTGACAAAATAGGTTATTTAGGGGTTACACATTTGTACACACCCTTAGCCTAATACTTGTTTGATGCACCTTTGGCAGCAATTACAGCTTCAAGGCATGTTGGGAAAGAAGCTACGAGCTTGGCACACTTGCTTCTGGACATTTTTGCCCATTCCTCTTGGCATATCCTTGCAAGCTCTGTCAGGTTGGATGGAGGGCATCGGTATACAGCCATTTTCAGCTCCTTCTACAGATGTTCAATTGGATTCAGGTCTGGGCTCTGGCTGGGCCACTCAAGGACATTCACAGACTTTCTCCGAAGCCACTCCTTTGTTCTCTTGGCGGTGTGCTTCGGGTCGTTGTCATGTTGGAAGGTAAACCTTCGCCCCAGTCTGAGGTCCAGAGTGCTCTGAAACAGGTTTTCTTCAAGGATCTTGGTGTACTTAGCTGCATTCCTCTTTCCCTCAATCAGGACTAGTCGCCCCGTTCCTGCTGCTGAAAAACATCCCCACATCATGATGCTGCCATCGCCATGCTTCACTGTAGGGATGGCATTAGCCAGGTGATGAGCGGTGCCTGGTTTCCTCCAGACGTGACGTTTGGTATTCAGGCCAGAAAGTTCAATTTTGGTTTCATCAGACCAGAGAATCTTGTTTCTCATGGTTTGAGAGTCCTCTAGGTGCCTTTTGGCAAACTCCAAGCGGGCTGTCATGCGCCTTTTACTAAGGAGTGGCTTCCATCTGGCCACTCTACCATAAAGGCCTGATTTGTGGAGTGCTGCCTGGATGGTTGATCTTCTGAAAGGTTCTCCCATCTTCACAAGGATACACTGGAGCTCTGTCAGACTGACCCTCAGGTTCCTGCTCACCTCCCTGGCTAAGGCCCGTCTTTCCCGATCGCTCAGTTTGGCCGGGCAGCCAGGTCTAGGAAGATTCTTGGTGGTTCCAAACTTCTTCCGTTTACGAATGATGGTGGCCACTGTGCTCTTTGGGACCTGTAAAGCTGCAGTAATTTTTCTGTGCCCTTCTCCCGATCTATGCCTTGACACAATCCTGTTTCTGAGGTCTGCAGATAATTCCTTTGACCCCATGGCTTGGAGTTTGCTCTGACATGCACTGTCAACTGTAGGACCTTATATAGGCAGGTGTTGGCAATCCCCAATCATGTCCAATCAATTGAATTTACCACAAGTGGACTCCAATTAAGTTGTAGAAACATCTCAAGCAGTACGAGTGGAAACAAAATGCACCTCAGCTCACTTTTGGGTGTCATATCAAAGGGTGTGCACACTTGTGTACATATATTTTACATTCTGACTTTTAATAAATTAGTACAAAGTGTCTAAAAACCCGCTTTCACTTTGTCATTATGGGCTATTTTGTGTAGAATTTTTATGACAAAAAATGAGCTCAATCTATTGTAGAACAAGTCTGTAACGTAATAAAATGTGGAGAAGGTGGAAGGGGTGTGCAGGCTTTCTGGCTTGACTGTACTCTGATTTGCATTTCGTTGCAGACGGTATGAACCCAAGATCTTTCATGTTTTATCTGGTCAACTCTTTTTCTTTTCTTTTATTATTATTATTTTTTAAATACACAGCCATTTCTGTGTCTCAGGCCTGCAACACACTCCAAATAAAGTTGGGATGGGGGAATTTGGGGCTAATAATGAGGTAAAACAGTTAAATATCATCACCTGTTTCAAATCACAACAGGTGATTTGTAATCATGATTTGGTACAAAATCAGTATCCATCAAAGGCATCGTCTTTGAAGAGCAAAGATGGGCTGAGGATCTCCAGTTTGTCAACAAATGTGTGAGAAAATTATTGACATGTTTAAAAACAATGTCCCTTAAAGAAAGATATGGAGGGATTTGGATATTTCACCTTCTACGGTGCATAATGTCTTTAAGTGATTCAGGAATCTGGAGGAATTTTGGTGTGTAAAGGGCAAGGGCACAAGCCTAAGTTGAACACCTGTGATCTCCGATCCCTCAGATGGCACCATGGGCTTGGGATTACTTTGGCAAACCTTTGTCAAGCACTACAATACAGAATTACATCCACAAATGCCAGTTAAAACTTTACTGTGCAAAAGGAAGCCTGATGTTAACTGTTTCCAGAAGCGCTGTTGACTTCTCTGGGCTCGGAGGCATTGGGGATGGACCATCACACAGTGGAAATGTGTATTGTAATCAGTAATCAGACAAATCAGTATTCCATTCCCGGTTGATTGGTCTAGAAGCTTACAGTCATTTCTCAAATCTATTTAAAAAACAATTATTTTGACTGCTTCAAAAGATGGGTATCTCACACACTATATAACATATATATTTAGTTATAAACGAGCACTCATCAGGCGAGGAGGCTGTAGTATTTGAGGTAGCGGATTGACATGAATCTTGTTCGATTGACTGTGTGATCATTTGGGAAGATTCTTCAATAACTTTGCGTTTCTTTCTGCACTCTGTAAGCCTGGCATTTCGAGCTACCACTTTAGTACCATCTTTGATTTTGCTGTGGCCCATATTTTCCGTTGGAGCCCAGTCTGGATCTGTAAAATTGTAGAGATCAGCTGGTTTCCTGAATGGAAAGGAAAAGCAAAATAAAACCAGCAGCATCAAAAATTATATACAGCTCTTTTTAAAATGAAATAATCATAGAAGCCTTTGATTGTCGGATCACGTGCTTGATGATCACGGCTTTGTCACGTTTGACAGTGGCGAGTTTCTGCACGACCAGTTTGTAGCACTTAGCATTGATAAAATGTTCACTACAGACTCGTGTGGTTTTTGCTTTCTCATCGCTTAGATCAGCCCGGTTTATGTTGGACAAGTCACTGACTGCACTCCGTGGACAACTCTCTTGTTTTTGTTCTCCTTGATTATTTATAATTGCTGGAATTCTAAAGAACTTATAAGTCCCCTTGTCTCGAATAGAGTTATGCCCACATCCAGTTACAGCACAGAGTCGGCGTAGCGAAGAAACATAAGGAATTCTTGAGTGTAACAAGTTCTCGAGCACATCTTCGATAGTAAATGTGCGCCGTGTGAGTTTGTGTATATCCTCCAACAGGGCTGACCTTCCGGTTCAAAGCCTCATGCATAATTGGCCATGACTTCTTGTGCAAACGAAGAATATGTGTCCTCACTCAGACTCTCTCTCTCACTTTCACACAACTTTTTCTCTCTCTCTCTCTAAGCATTTTTTTCTTCTTCTTTAATCTGTAGTAAGCTTATGCCAAGTTCTGTAATGTTTCTTTCTCTAAGGTGGTGAACCTGGCAAGGAATCTGGTCTACTTTGGTTTCTACAGCTTCAGTGAGCTGCTGGGTCTCACGCGCACCCTGCTGGCCATTTTGGACATTGTGCAGCACCCACTCACTTTCATGTCCAACCTCAGCAAAACCCCTGAAGGAGGTCAGACAAATGGCATAAACATGCAACACCTATTAAAACGCATGCATTAGACTACTATCCAGCAATTTTGCATTAAAGCAGTATTACAGACATCTAATCTGTGAACTCCAAATCCTGACCTGACCTGAGATGGGTCTGCACTCCAGAGTCAACAGTGTGTGTACAAGGATGCAGAAAAAGACATGTCCATCTGTAGCCAGGAGCTCAAGAGAGCGAAAAAGCATGTGATGACCTTTGCACTCCCTGGTCGGTAGCTGTCATGTGATTAGGGGAGACCTGTCTGATGGGTGGGAATTGGCCATATCAAAATTAGAGAGAAAATTGAGGGGGAAAAGAAATGTTAACAGGAAAAGAAAACAGATTCTGAGTCGAAGTGCTGCGATTTCTTTAGAAACGACGTGGTAGTCGTGAAATGATTCAGTCTGTCACTATTATTGCATGAACATCAATATTGATAGAAATCTCACTTAAACAGAAAAAAAATTTGGATAATTAAAAAAATGGCCGTCGCACACAGCAGCAGTGTGAGCAGCTTTTAACGTTTCCCAGTCAATAAAATGCCAAATAGATTTTTTTTTAATTTAACAATGTATATTTTTCATCTGTGATAAACTTTGTTAATAATTTAAAACCGTATTAATGAGTGTGAATAGAGTTGCGATTTACAAAGGTAAGATTATTATGTAAAGTATCTTACCTTAGGGCAGGGTGTCTTGCAACCTCCCGGCTCTATGGTCCTCTATGACAGCAAGGATGAATGAATCTTATGGTTTATGATAAAACTCATGCTTGGGGGGGGACTTGACACCACAACCTCATGGTAGTTTTTCACCAGTCTTCATAAAACTTACGTCATTTGTATATTAGACTGACCTGAAGTCAGTTTTTCTAATTGGCAAGTGTGCAGCTGTTGACCTGAATCTTCTTGTGCGTGCACATGTAGGTAATAATGTCCTGCGCACCATCCATGGTGTGGGTGAGATGATGACTCAGATGGTTTTGAGCAGAGGTGCCATGCTAACCCATTCCTCCCAACCGATATCCGGCCATGGGAAGAAACTACACAGCCTGACTGACCACGAGGATGTAGTGGTGATGGACACTAAGCTCAGGATTATTGAGATTTTGCAGGTATGCTGTTTTTGCTGTTTTACTCATGTAATATTGGACTGCTTGAAGGGATGGAAAAAAAGCATAAACCTGGGCTGTTTCTGTAATTTAACTGACCCGTACAAAGATGACATAGTACTTGTAAAATGGATGTAAATGTGCCCCCCCCAAAAAAATTATTTATATATATTTAAGTTATTCCATGAAATTGAGTCGTACATGAGCTGATAACCGATGAGGCACATAGCACCAAGTTGACTATAAGCCATGTATGATGAGATTGAGTGGAATAGCTGTTTTATTCTATCCACATTCACTGGTTTTTGAGGAAAGGAGCGTTTTTATTTTTTGCAAATTCGATAAATAAAAACTTTATACAAAATGTCCGACAAAATCAGTTCTGCTTAGAACATAAACGAACCAGAGAAATGACAGTAGAAATTTGTGAAAAATGCTATAATAATTCTTGAAAAATAAAAAAAGATATGTTCTTACCATCAAATTCTTTTATTCCATATTTTGTTGCTTTTTTTTGGGGGGGGGGGTGTCTCTCTTCTTCTTTAAGGTTTTTGGCAGTTGGCAAACCAACTTAAAAGTGCATTACCGCCACCAACTGGGCTGGAGTGTAGAACGGAGATATTTTTTTGGGGGGGGGGCAAACTATATATTCTTTTAGCTATTTCTGTTTCTTTTAAATACTTGATAATTTTTGGAATTGTGTTTTCGAGTAGTTTTTATTTCATCCTCGGTTGGTTTAGCAACACGCGCTGCCATTTTGTTTTTCTCTACACACAGTGTATGAGCTGATATCCTAGTAGTAGAGTAGCCAATTAGACGCTTGATTGCTCATTGCATCACTTTCTATTAATGGGGGGGATTATAGAAGACTTGAAGGTAAAAAATATACATTAGTACATTTGCATATACAGTGTTACGCTTGTGGTGTTCCATACTAGTTCATTCTGAGTGTGCGGCTGGACTACCGCATCACCTACCTTCTGTCCATCTACAAGAAAGAGTTTGGAGAGCACAGCATCTCGGACAGCAGTCTCTCAGTTAGTGATTTCCCCCCTACGCCCTCAGGTGAGCGTGTGCTATGATGTAGAACTTGACTCCTCTGTTCTCTGGTTCACTATAGATTATAGTTATACATATTCTGTGTGTGATTTTAATGAGTTTACCCATCTTGTTTAATGTGCCTTTGTAGAGCCGAATTTGGAGGAGATTGCTGAAAAAGCAGAGAATATGTTTGCTGGAAGGTGAGTCAGCTTAACTGGTGAATTCTTATTTCTTTTCCTTATTGTTGTAGCTTTTACCATCAATTATTTTTAAAAATGGGTTTAATGGATGTTTTTTAGTCAAGATGGCTTGATGCAATTATTATTATTATTATTTTATTTTTTTAAATACTGAAATCTTGAGCATTGGTCAATATCATTCATGCATCCATCCATTATCTGTAGCCGCTTATCCTGTTCTACAGGGTCGCAGGCAAGCTGGAACCCATCCAAATTTTTTTTCCCCCTTTAAAAACTACCAAGTGTATGTAATGTATGTACTAATGCATCTCAAACAATTAGAATGGTATGAAAAAGTTCATTTTTTTTGTAATTTAAAAAAGTAAACTTTCATCAATTCTATATTTATTACACATAAAGTGAAATGTTTCAAGCCTTTTCTGTTTTTAGTTTTGATGATTATGACTTATAGCTCATGAAAATCAGAAATCCAGTATCTCAAATTATTAGAACATTTTGTAAGATCGATCAAAAAAGGATTTCCAATACAGAAATGTCCAACTTTTGAAAAGCATATTCATTTATACACTCAGTACTTGGCTGGGGCTCCTTTACCACGAATTACTGCATCAGTGTGGCGTGGCCTGGAGGCGATCCTCCTATGGCACTGCTGAGGTGTTATTCAAGCCCAGGTTGCTTTAATAGCGGCCTTCAGCTCGTCTGTATTTTTGGGTCAGGCGTTTCTCATCTTCCTCTTGACCATGCTCCATAGATTCTCCATGGGGTTCAGGTCAGGCGAGTTGGCTGGCCAATCAAGCACAGTAATATCATGGTCAGCAAACCATTTGGTAGTAGTTTTGGCACTGTGGGCAGGTGCTAAGTCCTGCTGGAAAAGGAAATCAGCATCTCCATAAAGCTTGTCAGCAGATGGAAGCATGAAGTGCTCTAAAATCTCCTGGTAGACTGCTGGATTTACTTTGGACTTGATAAAACACAGTGGACCAACACCAGCAGATGACATGGCACCCCAAATCATCACAGACTGCAGAAACTTCACACTGGATTTCAAACACTTTGGATTCTGTGCCTCTCCACTCTTCCTCCAGACTGTAGGACCTTGATTTGCAAAATTTACTTTCATCTGAAAAGAGGACTTTGGACCACTGAGCAACAGTCCAGTTCTTTCTTTCCTTAGTCCAGATAAGACACTTCCGATGTTGTCTCTGGTTCAGGAGTGGCTTGATATTAGGAATGTGACAGTTGTATCCCCTTTCCTGAAGACGTCTGTGCGTGGTGGCTCTTGATGCACTGACTCTAGCCTCAGTCCACTCCTTGGGAAGCTCTCCCAAGTTCTTGAATTGACTTTTCTTGACAATCCTCTCAAGGCTGTGGTCATCCCTGTTGCTTGTGCACCTGTTCCAGCCACCCTTTTCAGCAGTGCCCTTCTATGGCTGACCCTCCTTGGCAAGGCAAGGCAAGTTTATTTATATAGTACATTTCATACACAATGGCAGTTCAATGTGCTTTACAGAAGTAAAAACAAAAACAGTAAACCTTGTGGAAGGTGTTGATGATTGATTGTCTTCTGGACAACTGTCAAGTCCGCAGTCTTCCCCATGATTGCGGTTGCGTGTACTGAAGTAGACTGAGAGAGACTCTGTGTTTATACTGTTTTACTCAAACTTGAAATGAAATACTTATATATTGCACTGTAGGTCATAAATATCAAAATTAAAATAGGAAAATGCTTGAAACATTTTAGTTTGTGTAATTTGTCAAGAATATATTAAACTTTCACTTTCTTAAATAATAACTGATGGAAAATATTGAACTTTTTCCATGATGTATGACTTCAGTGTCCCATTTTGCGCTTCATAATTCACCGCACATTTTCAGTGGAAGTCAGGTCTGGACTGCAGGCAGGCCAGTTTAGCACCCACACTCTTTTTTTACAACAGCATGGCTTCATAGTAACATGTAGAATGTGGTTTGTCTTTGTCTTGCTGGAATAAGCAGGGACATCCCTGAAAAAGGGGTAATCTGGATAGCAGCATATGTTGCTCCAAAACCTGTATGTACCTTTTGGCATTAATGGTGCCTTCATAGATGTTACCCATGCCATAGGCACTAACACACCCCATGCCATCACAGATGCTGGCTTTTGAACTTTTGTGCTGGTAACAATCTGGATGGTCCTTTTACTCTTTAGCCTGGAGGATACAACATCCATGATTTCCAGAAACAGTATGAAATGTGGACTCATCAGACCATAGGACACTTTTCCACTTTGCATCAGTCCATCTTAGATGAGCTCGGCCTCAGAGAAGTTGGCAGCTTTTCTGGATGTTGGTTTTTATATGGTTTTCACTTTGCAAGGTAAATGCAGTGACAAACTATATTTCCCGACAGTGATTTTTCAAAGTGTTTCCGGGCCCGTGTAGTAATGTCCTTTTATACAATCCTGTTGGTTTTTAATGCAATGCTGCCTGAGGAATCCAAAGGCATGGGTGTTCAGTGTTGGTTTTCGTCCTTGCCTCTTACACGTAGAGATTTCTCTGGATTCTTTAAAGCTTTTGATTATATTATGGATTGTTGATGGTGAAATCCCTAAATTCCTTGCAATTGTACATTTTGAGAAACATTTGTTCTTAACCTGTTGGACTATTTGCCACAGTTTTTCACAAAGTAGTGAATCTTGCCCCATCCTTGCTTGTGAATGTCTGAGTCTTTCCAGTTAAGAGTTTTTTTTTTTTTTTTTTTTTTTTTTTAACCTGTAGAACATTGCAAATGGGTGTGTTAAGCATTACACAACTTTCACAGTCTTTTGTTGCCCCGTCCCAACTTGATGGAATATGTTGCAGGCATCAAATTCAGAATAAGTGTATATTTAACAAAACAAAAAAACCCAAAGCTCGTAGTTTGAATATTATATAGCTTGCCTTTTGTATTGTACATGATTGGATATAGGTCATAAGGGGTTGGCAAATCATTGTATTGTTATTTTACATTTTCCACAGCTTCCCAGTGTTTTTTGGAATCGGGGTTGTATGTAAACATCTCCGGTTCCAAAAATGTGTTTTTCTAAATCCAATTTGAATGTTTTCCATTTGCTACTGGCTCAGATCAGTGTGGAGGTTTTTTTTTTCTTTTTTCCCCCTCTTATTTATTTATTTATTGGGTCTACTAGTTAATTTATAGTTCATTTATTGCCAGTATCAGCCTGAAAATGGATTCTGAGTATTGGATAGGTGCCATCTCTAGTATTAAGAAGAATGTAGAATGAACGAAGAATGTAAAATGTATCGGTGATATGAAGGTTTGTGTGTTTGCCTGCTCACCAGCGGTAAGGAGCGGACACCGGTGGATCTTGACGATGAAGGAGGCACAACGTTTCTCCGAGTGCTGATTCACCTCATCATGCAGGACTATGCTCCTCTGGTCTCTGGTTCACTGCAGCTCCTATTCAAACACTTCAGCCAGAGAGCCGAGGTCCTCCAGGCTTTCAAACAGGTCTCAGACTCTGCAGCATACTTTTCTGTACCTGATCACCACTTTGTGTTTGTTCTTTTACATATGGCATGTTGTTGATTTTGTGTGTGTGTGTTTTGACAGGTCCAGCTGCTGGTGTCTGAACAGGATGTGGAGAACTATAAACAGATAAAGGCTGATCTGGATCAGCTGCGGCTGACTGTGGAGAAATCGGAACTGTGGGTGGAGAAGAATGGAGGCTACGGCAATGAGGACACCACCGAAACCCAGGCTAAGGAGCAAAATATGGAGGTGTGCCTCCTTGTGGCAGGAACTGCAACCTGCTCTTGCTGTTTAAAATAAACTGGGAAAAGAATATTAGTAATACTGAGCTCTCTTAATATCGGATTCGGTTTCACATTGGTGGTGACTAGGTTGAGTATTAATTTCTCTATTTCTATAATGTTTCCAAGTAGCAAGTGGTAAGACTAGGAAAGATAGTAATGTAATCAAGATGTATTAAGATAATTGTTTTATAATTGCATCACTGCCCCTGAATCGAAAGTATTGTTCAGAGGGAATAAAATTTCTACACATACAGTACCAGCCAGAAGTTTGGACACACCTTCTCATTCAAAGTTTTACATTTTTATTAATTAAGACACTTCATGTCTTGGGGCGGCACGGTGGTGTAGTGGTTAGCGCTGTCGCCTCACAGCAAGAAGGTCCGGGTTCGAGCCCTGTGGCCGGCGAGGGCCTTTCTGTGCGGAGTTTGCATGTTCTCCCCGTGTCCGCGTGGGTTTCCTCCGGGTGCTCCGGTTTCCCCCACAGTCCAAAGACATGCAGGTTAGGTTAACTGGTGACTCTAAATTGACCGTAGGTGTGAATGGGAGTGTGAATGGTTGTGTGTCTCTGTGTGTCAGCCCTGCAATGATCTGCTGACTTGTCCAGGGTGTACCCCGCCTCTCACCCATAGGTGGGGTTTACATTAGACCGTATCAGCGGATCATCAGATTAACGTTTTTAAAACGATTAGTGTGCACACAGCAACACCAATACACGGATACGCTCGGCTCCGCAGGCATCCTGCGCTCCAAATCACTCCGCCCTGAACAGCGAGTGCCCTCTGGAGGGTGCGCACTCCGGCCCTGCGCAGCTCACAGAGCGCGCGAGTGAAGTGCACAAGCAGTGATTCGGGACTGAGCCGCTGTGTGTGTGATCCCAGCGCATATCACTTACCACTTGCAAGTGGAAGGATGGCAAGCCTAAAGACAACCATAACTACACAATGGGCAGTATTTGCATCAGTATTTGCAGTATTTTCATACTTTTATACTCTTATACTCTTATAATCTAGATTGAATACGTGGACCCTGGCGGATTCCCGTTTCCCAGCGTTTCTAGGCGTTTTAATGTAAACGGACAGTGCATCCGCGAAGAAAACGAGACAGATACGGTCTAATGTAAACTTGGCCATAGTCAGCTGGAATGGGCTCCAGCTTGCCCGCGACCCTGCACAGGGTCAGCGGTTACAGATAATGGATGGATGGATGGACTTCATGTCTTAAAGTAATGATGGACTGTTGTTCCTTTTTACTTAGCTGAGCGGTTCTTGACATGATATGGATTACTACAGTTGTGGAATAGGGCTATTTACTGTATTTTTATTATTTACTGTTTGATCTCAAACGCATTAAGAAGGCAAGAAATTGCACTAATTAACTTCTGATGAGACAAACCTGTTAATTGAAAAGCATTCCAGGTGACTACCTCATGAAGCTGGTTAAGATAATGCCAATAGTGTGCAAAGTGTTATCAAGGTAAACGCTGGCTACTCTGAAGAATCTAAAATATGAAAATTATGTTTTTAACACGTTTTGTTTACCACCTAGTTCCATGTGTTATGTATGTTATTTCATAGTTTTGATGTCTTCAGTATTGTTCTATCTAGTAAAAAGTCAAAATACAAATATTTTAGTCTATGAATGATTAGGTGTGTCCAAACTTTTGACTGGTACTGTATGTCTTTCAAATAATGTTGCTCAAGGACATCTGTAATGCTTATATAGCCTACGATTCACATGGTGTGACTTGACTTTTTTATTTTTAATTTTTATTGACCTTACTAAATCCACTTGTCATAGTGGAGTGTGGCCTTGAAGGTTGCACTTGATCATTTATAGCTACATACACTACCGTTCAAAAGTTTGGGGTCACTTTGAAATGTCCTTATTTTTGAAAGAAAAGCACTGCTCTTTTCAATGAAGATCACTTTAAACTAATCAGAAATCCACTCTATACATTGCTAATGTGGTAAATGACTATTCTAGCTAAATTCTACTAAATGTCTGGTTTTTGGTGCAATATCTCCATAGGTGTATAGAGGCCCATTTCCAGCAACTCTCACTCCAGTGTTCTAATGGTACAATGTGTTTGCTCATTGCCTCAGAAGGCTAATGGATGATTAGAAAACCCTTGTACAATCATGTTAGCACAGCTGAAAACAGTTTAGCTCTTTAGAGAAGCTATAAAACTGACCTTCCTTTGAGCAGATTGAGGTGGGGTTTACATTAGACCGTATCAGCGGATCATCAGATTAAAGTTTTTAAAACGATTAGTGTGCACGCAGCAACACCAATACACGGATACGCTCGGCTCCGTAGGCATCCTGCGCTCCAAATCACTCCGCCCTGAACAGCGAGTGCCCTCTGGAGGGTGCGCACTCCGGCCCTGCGCAGCTCACAGAGCGCGCGAGTGAAGTGCACAAGCAGTGATTCGGGACTGAGCCGCTGTGTGTGTGATCCCAGCGCATATCACTTGCAAGTGGAAGGATGGCAAGCCTAAAGACAATCATAACTACACAATGGGCAGTATTTGCATCAGTATTTGCAGTATTTTCATACTTTTATACTCTTTAATGAAAGGTGATACAAGGCGGAAGTCCGCGCCGTTTTTCAGCAGTCGTGTCACATGACCAACGCCAGCGAATCAGGAAGGTGGATGTCACAGTGACGTTGTCCAATGACGACGCCAGCTAGAGCTCAGCACAGCGTATCCGTGTATTCTCAATGTTTACACAGCACCGGACCAGACACGATCTAGATTGAATACGTGGACCCTGGCGGGTTCCCGTTTCCCGGCGTTTCCAGGCAGTTTAATGTAAACGGACAGTGCATCCGCGAAGAAAACGAGACAGATACGGTCTAATGTAAACTTGGCCTGAGTTTCTGGAGCATCACATTTGTGGGGTCGATTAAATGCTCAAAATGGCCAGAAAAATGTCTTGACTATATTTTCTATTCATTTTACAACTTATGGTGGTAAATCAAAGTGTGACTTTTCATGGAAAACACAAAATTGTCTGGGTGGCCCCAAACTTTTGAACGGTAGTGTACATGTTTATTATTACTCAATAACTTGTCTAAAAACCTAAAATGCATTACTTCTCTGACAAGTCCTGTTAAATGCCACCTGTTTTTTAAATGTGGCCAATACTTGTTGTTTTTTGTCTTGGTACATCAATCCCTGTGGTTTCTTTATACTTAATTAAAAAGCACAGAACCTCTTCTCCCCACAGGATACAACAGAATCTTTATCAACATGTCAGGTTAGGCACGATGCCTATTACCTGAGGTTATTTCTACTGATCATTTTATAGAAGGTATAATACGGTGTAGTCTTTCCAGGTGCATGCATGCACAGTCTGTAAGGACATGATTTATTCAGATGGGTAATTATTTCAGTAATAATTAAAACTGGTCCAATTAGAAGAGGAGTAAAGTCAAATAAAGCCATCTGGTGCCTGGAGAATCACGTCACTATTCCATATGGACCTGAACTATTAGATGCGGCTTTACAAATGTGGACTGCTAATTGTTATGAGAGTCCTATTGAAATGGCTGTTTAGGGCAAGCTTGTGTGTGTTTTGGCAGGAGGCGGGCATCCTCAGTCCGGTGCAGGATGGAAACTTGAAGCCACAGATAGACAGCAACAAAGCCAACAACTACAACATTGTGAAAGATGTGGGTGCTGCTGTTGTAGAACATGTTCAATTTTTCCATGAATATAAAGGCAGTACAGTGAACATTTTGTGACCTGGCCATGCATTTGCATGTTCAGTAATTCTGTTGTGTTGGTCAGTAGATCCTGCACCGTCTCAGTAAGCTGTGTTACCCTGCTAAAAAGAGTCGTGTGCAGCAGCAGAGGTTGCTGAAGAACATGGGAGCTCACACCGTGGTGCTGGACCTGCTGCAGATCCCTTACGAAGCAGTGAGTGGACCTGAAAATATGTCTGAACTTTCCAACTTTATTCAGGACATTCAGCTCCCTTATACATCTGTGAATGAATGACTGAACTGTTTTACAGAGATCATTTAATGTAAGAATTCTCCTGATTCAACATATGAAACTTTAAAATAAGAGTTTTTCATGCCCCAAAGATCTGGAACACTCTACCTTTTAAACATTTCATCAGGCTCCATCTATACATGATTTGATTTTAATAATTAAAATTTCCCCTTTAGCTGTTCTGTAGCTGCTTCTTCTTCTTCTTCTTCTTCTTCTTCTTATTATTATTATTTATACCCCCACTCCGAAGGAGGGGTGGTATACTGGTTTACCTCTGTCTATCCGAAACACCCTTTTTCTCAGCAACCACAAATCACAGCCACTTGTTACCTGGTACCAAACTTCAGCTTGGGGTTCTATACCGTTTTCAGGTCTGTCGCACATCAACTTCCTGTTTACCAACTGAATGCATTTATGAAACCTATATGGTGGATTTGCAAAATTTTCGTAACACTTTTCTCAGCAACTACAAATCACAATGGCTTGATATTTGGTACCAAGCTTCAGCTTGGGGTTCTATACCATGTATGCCATTTTCAGGTCTGTTGCACATCGATTTCCTGTTTACCGACCGAATGTATTTACGAAACCTGTAGGGTGCATTTACAAAATTTTCGTCACACTTTTCTCAGCAAATACAAATCACAACTGCTTGATATTTGGTACCGAGCTTCAGCTTGGGGTTCTATACCATGTATGCCATTTTCAGGCCTGTCGCACATCAACTTCCTGTTTACTGACTGAATGTATTTACAAAACATATAGCGTGGATTTACAAAATTTTCGTCACACTTTTCTCAGCAAATACAAATCACAACTGCTTGATATTTGGTACCGAGCTTCAGCTTGGGGTTCTATACTGTGTATACTGTTTTCAGGTCTGTTGCACATCGATTTCCTGTTGACGACTGAATGAATTTACGCAACATTTTGATGCTATTTCAAAATGACAGTTTATCAGGATTCTATTTGAAATCCCTGGGGAGAACACTGCTCTTTACTTACTTGTTTCAGGGTTAATTATTTGTCGAAGTCGACATTCATAGGTGTCCTATTCCTTCGATTGCTTGTATTCTGGTATTTGCGAGAGCGGGGGGATACGCAAGTGAGCAGTAACTCACAGTTGATCTTGTTTCTGCCTTACTTTCAGTTTTGCATTGTTGGACACTTTATTATTATTATTTTTTTTTATTTCCCAGCACTGTTCTTGTTTGTTTTTATTATATTTGAGTTACCTGATTATTAGCTTGCTCTCTCCATGTTCTTTAGGGAGATGAGAAGATGAAAGAGATCATGACTCTGGCTCACACCTTCCTGCAGAACTTCTGTAATGATAACCCTCAGAACCAGATTCTGCTTCACAAAAACCTCAACCTTTTCCTCACCCCTGGGGTAGGT
The DNA here is from genome assembly GCF_027579695.1 of Neoarius graeffei. Classification (NCBI taxonomy): domain Eukaryota; kingdom Metazoa; phylum Chordata; class Actinopteri; order Siluriformes; family Ariidae; genus Neoarius; species Neoarius graeffei. The sequence continues at coordinate 49,121,880 of NC_083574.1, forward strand.
TACTTAACCTGATGTGCTGAAATTGAATGAGCCCCGGGCAGTATCAAAAATGGTCTTCCACTTGTATATTAGTTTTTATCTGTGGATTACTCATGTTGTTTTTCTTGATTCTTTCACACAGCTTTTGGAGGCAAAGACCATGCGATACATCTTCCAGAACAACTACCACCTGTGTAATGAGATAACCGACCGTGTGGTGCATCACTTTGTACACTGCATAGAGACGCATGGCCGCCGTGTCCCATATCTGCGCTTCCTGCAGACCATAGTGAAGGCAGATGGCAAATATGTGAAGAAATGCCAGGACAAAGTGATGACCGAGGTGAGGCAGGAAGGGGCATGAGAACAGAAAAGGCATATTAACAAGTGAACATGGAATAAATCTGTAAAATCCATTAGAGTAAATTAAAGTGAGGGCCCACATATGCCTTGTGTAAGGTGCACCATTTGACTGAAATATGGAAATTTCATTACAAATAACTATTATTGACAATGCTTTTTACAATTGACATTGTCTCAAAGCAGCTTTGCAAATATCTGGATGCAGATTTAGAATTACATCACAAGCAAGCCAAAGGTGATGGTGTTAAGGAAAAGCTTCCCAAGAGGAATTGAGGAAGAAATGTTGCGTGGAACCAGACTCAAAAGGAAACCTGTTCTCTTCTGGGTGACACTGGATAGAATAATTATTCTTCCATAGCTGTATACTGTCGAGTCAAGTGGTGCTAAATGTATTGAAAGGATCTTCAGTGCATCAGGGCCATTTTTTGTTTCATAATAGTTTTAGATTCAAGTCTAAAATATCCAAGTGAAGTTATCCAATGTAAAATTAATGAGCTTAGAGTTTTGTTTTTTTTTTAAAGCAAATTGGGGGCATCAGGTTCCAACCATCCTGGTTTACCAGGATGAACATGAGCCCTTCAGAACTACACTATTACAAAAGCCCTCGGTCTCACTCTATCTGGCGTATCACTACAGTGACGTGGCCGCTCTGTCGGCTTCAGCCATCAAAGTCTCTAGGGAAGAATTACAATAGTGGTTTCCCGTTGCCTTCTACTGGATTATTATAGAGGTTTTCTCCTCTCAATCATTCATACACACACTCTCACTTATGGACAATTTAGAGTAGCCGGTTAACCTTAACCGTATGTCTTTGGACTGTGGGGGAAACCAGAGCACCCGGAGGAAACCCACACAGACACGAGGAGAACATGCAAACTCCACACAGAAAGGCCCCCGTCGGCCACTGGGCTCGACCCCAGAACCTTCTTGCTGTGAGGCGACAGTGCTAACCACTACACCACCGTACCGCCACAAAAGCCTTAACTAAAGTTTTCAGACTAGACTGGAACGGTGTCCGAGTCCTAAGCATGTTTCAAACTATGGGGCTTTGTAAGAAAAGGCTGTGCCCTGTATTGTAGTCTTTGTTATTCTAGGTACTCAAAAAGAACAAAATCATAAAAGATCAAGAGTTCACCTAGACACTATGGCTTGAGTCTATTCAGTGCTTTTTGTCAGTCATTCAATAGTATTTTTGTGGCGACTGCCTCATCGAGGCAAAGCGAGGCAGTAGCCACTATGGCATCGTCTTGTAAGAATGAGTGTAACGATGGCACGCTGCGCATATGCATAAGCATTGCAATCACCAGAACAACGAATCGTGATCTCACGATATGAACAGTTGATCCTGCGTTATCAAAGGTACACAAGAACGAGCGGCGAAGCCACGACGTCATCGTGTTGTAAGAATGAGTATAACAATAGCGAAACTTCATAACCAATCAGCACTTATCCTAATCAAGTTCGATTACCCGTTCTACTTCTTGATAAACTTCAGAACCAGAAACGAAATAAGAGAAACCTCGTTATAACTTTATAGTATTGGAAGATAATCGGCAGATGAAAAGATAAACGAAATTCACCTCGTGGTTCGCCAAGGCTGCTGATTCGATATCAGGTCAGTGGTGTTTATTTTAAGAAAATTTACCTTTTGATTATCACAGCTTTTGTTTAGTCCTTCTGAAAGGTCAAATGAAAGGTTTTATAAGTGTTTTTTGAGCTTTTTGGCAGATATATTGAAAAGCTGATATCAAACTTTTTGATATCAAGCTATTTGCTTAAATTTTTTAATTTTATTTTTTATTTTCGAGTCTTTACACGACACTTGTGAAACAAAATGTGTGCATTAGTACCAAATAATGTTTCAAAGACAATTCATGAACAAGTGCTTTCTTACTATTTTGAAAGTAATAGATCTAGTTCACAGCACTGTATTTTGAACAAAACACAGTAAAGAAAATTGGTAACCAAAATACTCCAAGCCCTGATGCTGCTCACAGCTTGGTGATGCTTGCAGGAGATGAGGCGAGTATAATTGATAACGCTGGTTACGAATGTAACCGTGGTTCTATGACTAAGTGGAAGACCGCCAGGGCGGTGCTGAAAGCACTAGTGGAAGGATCTTTGCATCCACGCGTTTCGAGAGTCGCATACAAAAGTTGTCATCTCGTGACGTATGACGTGCCTGCCTACATAAGGCAACATCCCACGTCATTTGGCCACAAGATCATTCTCGCGCAATCCGAGTGACCAAAGACCCTGGCGGTCTTCCACTTAGTCATAGAACCTCGGTTACATTCGTAACCAGCGTTCTATTTCCTTCACTCCAGACCGCCAGGGTGGTGCTGAAAGCACTAGTGGAAGACGAATACCAACCCAGTCACAAGGAATTCAGAAGAGCATCACCACCTTCTGGAAGAACAGCTGCACACAGCAATGGCATGGACACAACATTTAGCCTGTAGTACCGGGCAAATGTACATGTATTGGACCAAGTTGCAGCAGCACAAATGTCAGAGAGTGGTACGCCCCGGAGAGCTGCCCATGATGTTGCCTGAGCATGCGTCGACTGGCAGCGGACAGGAGAGGGCACAGTACGTCCCATATATTCATAGGCATGGGTGATTGCCTCCACAACCCAACGGGAGATCCGCTACATGGACAGAGGCCTTCCTCTTGGAGCACCACCAAAACAAACAAACAATTGGTCTGTCGTACGAAAGGCTGCCGTCCTATCAAAATAAAACCTCAGAGCCCTGAAAGGGCACAACTCTGCACGCAAGTCCGTCCTGTCCGCCGGTATAGCAGTCAGCAAAATCGGCTGGTTGCTAAACTGGGGAGATAAGACTTTAGGGAGGAAAGCTGGGTTAGGCCACAATGAAACACTGTCAAACATAGGGCCCCAACGAAGACAAACAGTACTCACTGAGAGGGCATGTAGCTCACTCACATGCCGGGCTGTTGTGATGGCAAGGAGAAAAGCCGTTTTAATAGATAGCCACTTAATGTCAGCTGCTGGCAGGGGCTCATAAGGAGGCAAGCAAAGGGATTTGAGCACAGTGTTCAGATCCCATGACGGACTCTGCACAAAACGAGGAGGATTAAGGTGAAATGCCCCTCTCAAAAAGGCTACCACCAGCCGGTGGGACCCAAGTGAAACACCTCCAACTTCTGAACGGTGGGCTGTTAGTGCTGCAACATACACCTTAAGTGTAGATCAGGGGTGTCAAACCTGATCCATAAAGGGCCTTGTGGCTGCAGGTTTTCATTCCAGCCATGCAGCAGCACACCTGACTTGGCTCATTCAATCAACTGAACTGTCTTCACACAGTCAAATACTTGCAGCCACACCCACCCTTGATTAAAGGGTGGGTGTGTCAGTTGATTGAATAAGCCAAATCAGGGTGCTGCTGCATGGCTGGAATGAAAACCTGCAGCCACACGGCCCTTTATGGATCAGGTTTGACACCCCTGGTGTAGATGCAGCCCTGCCAAGCTCTAAAAGGTGCTGCAGGAAATCTAAAGTCTGTGGAACAGAGCAGCTTAGGGGGTTGATGTTGCGTTCCGCACACCAATCACAGAACACTTTCCACTTGCCTGCATGCAAGCATCGGGTAGATTCTGCATGTGCATTCACCACAGTGTTCCTGGTCCCTTCTGAACACTCGAGTAGTAGCCCCGGGGCCCCAAGGGCCACACCCAAAGCTTCAGGCATTCGAGACATGGGTGTTGAATCCTGCCCTCCATCTGTGTCAGCAAGTTGGGCCTGCTGGGCAGCTGACAAGGGGGTCTCACTAGTGGTGACAGCAGGAGCTGGAACCATGGCCTGGATGGCAAATGAGGAGCTATCAATAGCACATGGTGACTGTGATCGTGCACACGGCAGAGTCCTCCACAACAGTGGTAGAGGGGGAAAGTCATAAAGGATGGCCCTCGGCCAGTCATGGGCCAGAGCATCCTGGCCCAATGCTGCCGTTTCTTTTCCCAGGGAAAACCATGTCAGACAATGAGTTGTCTGACTGCTCGCAAATAGGTCCACAGTTGGTCTCCCATAGGTTTTCCAGATCTGTTCCACCATGTCTGGATGCAGTTTCCAATCCCCTTGAGACACCTTGCCGCGTGACGGAGCATCTGCCACACTGTTTAGGCGTCCAGGTAGATAAGATGCTCTTATGGAAAGGAGGTTGTCCTGAGCCCATACTAGGAGACTGTGAGCCACCTGAAGCGCAGCTACAGACCTTGTGCCCCCCTGATGACTGATATAGAAAACAGTTGCCACATTGTCTGTACGTACCAATACACGTTTGCCCTGTAGCGCTTCCTGAAAGTGGCGCAATGTCAGAAACACCGCCATCAACTCCAGTGTGTTGATGTGGGACGTGTGCCACGGAGCAGGCCAGGTGCCATTCACACCTTGCCGACTCCAGACTCCACCCCAATTCGAATCCAGGCCAAGGCCGATGAAATGTGTTGCCTGGACTGGGACCAGTTTGCACCTCTTCTGGTTCATCCTGAACCCCAGAGCCGTAATGTGTAGTAGCAACCAGTGAGCATGTTCCCTGGCCTGTTCGGGCAATGCCGCACAAAGAAGCCAGTCGTCCAAGTAAGGGAGCACTCTTATGCCCTCCTTCTGAAGGGGTTCTAGTGCTACTTGGACGCATTTTGAGAACACCCTTGGCGCCAGAGAAAGTCCAAAGGGGAGAACTCTGAACTGAAAAATCTTTCCCATGAACGAAAAACGAAGGAAGCGCCTGTGGTCCGCGGCAATGGGTATGTGAAAATAGGTGTCCTCGAGATCTACGGTCACAAACCAGTCCTGGTTTGTGACCGCTTGCAGTGCATCTGTTGTTCGTAGCATTCGAAAAGGAAGCACCTTCAAGAAACGGTTTAACCTTCTTAAATCTAAAAATCGGCCTGAACCCGCCGTCTTTCTTTGGAACGAGAAAATAAACTGAAAAGAAACCCCCTGAATGAACAATGGGGTCGACCATCTTTATGGCTCCTTTTGTAATAACAACTGAACTTCTCTCGACAAGGCTTCTGCCTGTCTTGGATTGGTTATAACTGTCCACCTCACACCCGAATGCATTGGTGGCTGGTGGCGGAATTGCAGGCGGTACCCTTCTGAGAGGGTGGCGAGTAGCCATTGGTTGGTTGTTATTTTGCGGCAACACGCTAGCTGGTTGCCTGTAAAAACTCCTGCCACTGGCCCTGACCTGTCAGTGGTCCTGTCTACGTTTTTCGGAAGGGATGGGGGGGCGACGACGGCGGGGAGGACCCATCTGTCGAAAAGGGCGAAAACTCACATGTGGCTGAGCGCCACCCTGCCTGGCCGAGGGAGGTGGGGGATTGGGGGCCTGCTGCTGGGGTCGATGGGGAGACCTTTGTGCAGCTCTAGGGGCCACATGCCTAAAGCATGAGGCAGAAGGGTTTGGCGGAGCTCTGAAGGTGGGTGTTATGCCCACATGACGGGAGCGAGACTCTGTAACAGATCTGTCAAGGGCCTCTTGTGCTGCTGGCCCAAAGACCTGTCCAGGTGCCACTGGGAGGTGCCTCAGGTTGTTCCTGCATACTTCTGGCAGAGGCGATTGAGCCAGCCACACTTGTTGACGGGCTTGCAGCAAGGTGCCCAAGGTAGTGCCACACTGGTTGGCAATGACACCCATAGCCTGCAGTGCAAGTTCCAGTACCTCAGCTGCCAGTGGGTCTGCCGATGATGTGTTGAGTGTCGAGTGCAGCATAACAAGCATGTGTGCCAGTGAGTTAGACACCCTGCCAAGAAAGGCAGTAGAGTTGTAAGCACGAGAAAGTAGCTCATCTGTGTGGCGGCACTCAGTGTTAGGGCAACGTACCTGCTCCCGAAGTGCTTCATCGGGAGACACAATGAGTGAAGCAATGCTTGATTCGATTACTGGCATGCTACCCAAGCCAACAGCACTGGGGTCCTGCATCGCCGCAAGCATGCGAGACATCTGGTCTGGACGGGCAGGTTTTGTAGCAGCTTCCAGGGCAGAGGCCACCACAGAAGCAAAGTCACGACACCGTGGAATTACCAGAGAGGCGCGCTGAACACGGCGCAGGAACATGTTCTCAGATCCGGTAGGAGGCGCCGGGGTGTCCAATTGCAAACGTGCAAGCAAAGCCTTCAGTGTGGCCTCCACCAAACCCACCACTGAGGCAGACTCCCCAGATCGCCCAGAGGTAACATCACTGTCCGAATCACGGGGCTCAACACCTGGCAGGACTTCGCTTGGTGGCTGCGCCGAGGAAGAAGGCTGACTGAAAAAGATGTCTGAGGCAGCCACAGACATCACTTCCTCTTGGTCAGGTGGCTGAGAACATGAGCCAAGGCACTCTGCGCAGCGATCATGTGCATCCAGCACCTCCATTAGATTGGGGCAAGTGGAACACCTCACTGAATCCATCTCAGTGTCTACTCACCCACGATTTTTTTTTTTAAGAAAAGAAGCAAGGTGTAGCGCTGCTTGCTAGCCTGGCAACCAAGGTTAGCAAGTTCGCAAGCGCAACTTTACCGCTACAGATAACGATTTACTAGAAACCAGAAAACCGATGCTCACGTAAAGTTGTAAGTACACGTTAACGTTATTGGCAACCAATTCGCTAACTCACTCAACACTGACAAACCTGCCGGCAACCGAACAGTTTGTGACAAGACCGATATAATAGCCGTCCCTGAAAACTTGGCAGCCAAGATTCAGTGACTATCGATACATAAACAACCTCAAAATAATGTGAACCAAGTTACCTTAGCGACCAAACAGCTCGCGTGGAGTCGAGTCCCACTGAAGTCCTCTTCAGTCACGAGCTGCACTGTAGATTGTCGCAGGTATTCCCACAGTTAACTGATAGCACACACACAATTCCAATAGAAGAGATGCGATTCCAACGCGAGAAAAAAGAAGAGGCCAAATGACGTGGGATGTTGCCTTATGTAGGCAGGCACGTCATACGTCACGAGATGACAACTTTTGTATGCGACTCTCGAAACACGCGGATGCAAAGATCCTTCCACTAGTGCTTTCAGCACCGCCCTGGCGGTCTGGAGTGAAGGAAATAGAACATGTATATATGCTCTATTTACTGTATGGACATGGTGTCAGAAGACAATTTTCTTTATAAGCAGTAGCTTATAAAGAAAGCCACATAGCCACATGTACCCAAAGGGTACATATATTTTTTTTATAATCAATACAGTGTAGAGAAGATAGCGGTGATGTGGTCAAAATCTTCTGGTTCTAGTAAGAACAATGTCTGTTGTATTCCAGAGTTTGTTTATGCACCTACTGGAACATCCAGACAGCAAAGCATTACACTAGTCCAACCTAAAGGTAACAGAAGGATGAGCTAGTTTTTCTGCATCTTATAGTACATATTTCTTGTCTTGACAATATGTCTGAGATTGGGCAAAACAGTTATTCTAGTAATATTCTCTACATGAGTTTCATATGAGTGAGTCAGTGATCACACCAAGGTTTTTCACCACTGCAAATGATGCAAGTCTCCATTTATATAAAAAAAACGGATAATGATCAGTTGCACTAGACCTGAACCAAGAGAGAACAGTTCCCTTAATTCTGACCTCATTTTATAGTCTGTGGCCTAAAAACATGCATTAAGCAACACAAGCAAGGAGAGACAACTCTGATCATAGGCAAGACTAGGTCATTTACCACTTTAACCAGCACTGTTTTAGTACAGTGATGAGGCCTAAATCCTGAATGAAAAAATTAATGAATGGTATTAAGTACGAGCCTAAATGCTGAGCTACTACTGTTTTTTAGGATCTTGAAGATAAAGGGGAGGTTTGATATTGGCCTATAGTTAGAGGAGAGAATGCCTTGAAGGAATTTCTTTGAATTTGGTAGAAATGTTCAGTTGGACTCACAGATGAACTGATTTAGATTTTGGTGGTTAAAGGTCGAGGTCACTGTGACCTCATGTACATCCCATTGTCATGAAACGTAATCTCTCAAGAACACCTTGAGGGAATTTCTTCAAATTTGGTACAAATGTTCACTTGGACTCAAAGATGGACGGAGTAGGATTTGGTGGTCAGAGGGTCAAATTCACTGCTATCCCCATATTCTTGTGAAGATTTTGAATCTGAACTGGTTCACGGAGGCATACAACTGCAGAGCAGTAATTTTAGTTGAAATTAAAAAGATGTCGGGTCACCTTGCAAAGAAATAATGAAAAGTTGTGCAAATGGAAGATTTTTGTTGTATGACTGACTATAAAAAGTTTGTGAATTTAAATATCAATCAGAATTTTTGCTGTGTGTGGGTACGTGTTTATTTGAAAAGGAAGAGAGCTAATGTATTTTCTGAGGTTAAGGTAGGGATTAGTTACATATATAATAATAATAATAATAATAATAATAATAATGTCAGTGGAAGGTCTTTATAAAGAGCACGTGTGTGTGTGTGTGTGTGTGTGTGTGTGTGTGTGGGTAGCTGGTGAATGCAGGTGAGGAAGTCCTAGTGTTCTACAATGACCGGGCGTCATTCCCCACACTACTGCAGCTGATGAGCTTGGAAACGGAGCGCAGCGATGAGAATGGTGCTCTGGCCTACCACAACAACCTGGTGGAGCTGCTGGCTGCCTGCACTGAGGGCAAGAACGTCTACACTGAGATCAAATGCAACTCGTTGTTGCCACTTGATGATATCGTCAAGGTGGTGACTCATGAGGACTGCATCCCTGAGGTAAGCAAGCTTTCTTACACATGGCTCTCTGTGAGTCACAGTGTACCCAGGCCTATCAATCAGCCTGTATGGTGTGTTCTGAGGCTTTCGCAGTTGTGTGCGCTTGGATAAAACCTACCATTTGATAACACCTTAGTGCAAACTGGATACAAAATAATTTATTTATAAATTATTTGTAGGAGCCTTTATGGAAGAAATGTGGTGTTCACAATAATGTAGTTGATTAATATGCTTCAAGAGAGCCTGAGTTTGTGTACATTTTTGTATAAGCACACTCAGTAATGTGAACTGTAATTTATAGGCTCCAGATAGTCTAAGTGGTGCGTGTTACTGCAAATTTATGTACTGATTATGCCGTCAAGTTTAAATTGCTTCTTGTTCAATTACATGACTTTAATGGAAATTTTGTGAAACTCCGTCGTCATATTAATGACCTGAAAGAAAGTAATCCAAAACAAGTCCATAAATAAAGATAAAAAATGACTAGCTATTCACTTAAGAAAAAGAAATGGCATCCTAAAAATCGTGTGTGTGTGTGTGTGTGTGTGTGTGTGTGTGTGTGTGTGTGTACGATAGCCAACACACTGAAGTGTCTGAGCTATATTATTTAGGATGCTCTCTTAAACCGTTTTTTTTTTTTAACTAAACTATTTTCAGCTCCGTCAAATTTTTTTAAATTTATTTTATTTAAAAAAAAAAATTTTTTGGCACCACTAAAATCACATGTGCTGGATGTGTGTTGACTTTTCAACATGCACACGAGTACAAAGAACATCAGCATTACAGACACTTTAGCAGGACTTTCTAGCTTGTTTTGGGCTGCGAAATCATTTATTTTGCTACAAGATTTAAAGCAAATAAGACTTTTTCGCGGTGCGGTTTCCATCAAATCCCGCGCTCTGATTGGCTGGCGAGCGGGTCCGTATCCTACGGTATGGACCCCGGTTACGGACCACTGGCGACTTGCTCGTTCACAGCAACAAACAACATGGTAGCAATTTTTGTCAAGATTTATTTTCGCATTTCTCAGGACAATAGCATTAATTTTACATCATGGTTAGTGATAATGACAGTGTTCACAGCGAAAGTGAGTTTTACTACCCTGAGGAAGACAAAATAAAAGAAAACATTTCAGGAGAAAGCTAAAAACCTCTAACTGTTGCTAACACTGAGCAAAAACATGGCTGAATCTTGAATGACTCAATTTTGTATAAATAGGGGACTACATAGGCGGCAAAATGTAGTTTTTTTTCCTGCCATGGAAGTGCACTTGTATACCGAGGAGGAAGCCATTTGCATTACAGCCGTGAATGAGGATTCAAAATAGCATTAATTTTACAACATGGTTAGTGATAATGACAGTCTTCACAGCTATAGCGAGTTTTACTACCCTGAGGAAGAAGAAATAAAAGAAAACATTTCAGGAGAAAGCTAAAAACCTGTAACTTGCTAACGCCGAGCAAAACATGGCTGAATCCTGAATGACTCAATTTTGTATAAATAGGGGACTACATAGGCGGCAAAATGTAGTTTTTTTCCTGCCATGGAAGTGCAGTTGAATACCGAGGAGGAAGCAATTTGCATTACAGCCGTGAATGAGGATTCAAAATGGTGGCTCGCCTTGGCTCAGCTCGGTTTTCCCTTTCGGGCGCTCTCGTTTTCTGTTAGAATTTGGTAAAGAAAAAATAAATATATTATTTACCAGCTTAAGGTCAGTCCATATGGTGAAATACCGTGACCTCGGCCTTGAATACTGACCTCGGCCCAGAGGGCCTCGCTCAGTACTTTCAAGACCACGGTCATGGTATTTCACCATACGGACCTCCCAGCTGGTAAATTACATATATTTATTTTTTTAATAACGATGTACATCGTACCATAAACAGCCTGCAGTTTTACTCCATACAGAGACGAGAGTCATTTTGCAAAAAAAAAAAAATCAACAGTGAATTTTATTCTGGGATCTCATTTTAATACCCACATGGTTTTTTGAAATCAGCTAACTTCACTGCTTGTCGCCCTCTGCAGGTGAAAATTGCCTACGTCAACTTTGTGAACCATTGCTACGTAGACACTGAGGTGGAGATGAAGGAAATATACACTAGCAACCACATCTGGAACCTGTTTGAAAACTTCCTAGTAGACATGGCCAGAGTAAGGATACTAGCATGGCTTAAAAGGAACCTCTTCTATCTTTTTGTAGACTTTGGATTGTGTGCTCATGTGTACATGGTGGTGCGTTGTGTTTTTTGTTTTTTCCCCCTTCCCTCAGGTGTGCGGAGGCACCACGGACAGAAATAGAGCTGACCCCATGCTGGAGAAATATGTCACTGAGATCATCATGGCCATTGTCAAAGGATTCTTTGGTTCCCAGTTTTCTGTCAGCACCTCCAACCTGCAGGTATAAAGCACACACACTGCTTTTTTTCTGAGAAACATGCCCTTGCTCTTCACGCCTTGTCTTCTTCCTGTCATCCTGTCAACCACGTTTGTCCGTGCTCTGCAAACGCTACACCAATTTTAACCACTCTTGCCAGTCACATGGTTCCTCTTTTTCTCTAATTCTGTTTCAGACCCATCAGAACACGTTCATACGTCTGCTACAGTCCGCCCTCAGGGTCTCGAACTGCACCTGGATCAGTACTCTGCAGAAGACGAGCATTGAGGCCTGCATCAAGACCCTCGCTGACGTGGGTGAGTTATTACAGCTTGGAGCTTACGAACAACTTGAGCATACTAATGTATTCGTCTATCAAATGGTCGCAAGTGTGTAAGCCTGGAAGTTTCATTGCTTACATCATGTGAGGCAATCTTCTTTTTTTTTTTTAATGACCTATATTCGTGCCTTTACTTGAATAATTCTTAAATATTTTCGATGCATGCTGTCGGTCTTCAGTCTATCCCGCACGTCAGAAGCCAGTTTTAAGAATTGTAGTACTAACAGCAGCCAGCTTGACCAACAAAGATGAACATTTGTGTAGTCATTCAAATCAATATCCATGAATCTGATGTTTAAATACTGTAGAAAACATTTATTTTTTCTTTATAAATCTTCTATTTGATTCTTACTAACCTCAGCGGAGCATTAACTTCAAGTTTAAATGCCTTTTGTCCTTTTCAATTTGAACAAAAATCCTTTTTTGGTTAAAAAAATCCACAAAACTCTTAATGTTTAACAATCTTATGAGATTTAAAATCTGAGTGCAGTCGAGTGGTTTTGCTTGGTCACACATGCATTTGCTGCATTGCTGGCTCAGGATATGAGGTCACCAGGTAGTAATTACATTGCAAGGCGGGAAAATAAGTAATTTTCTCCTACAAAAAGCATCTTTTTGGGTTTCACAGCTCCAGGGTTTGGTCCTAAGCCTGGATTATTGTGTGTTATTTCATTGTTCTCCTGAGTGGGTTTCATCCCACCTCTTGAAAATATGCTGGTAGGTGGATTGGCTTCCCCAAATTTCCCCTCAGGTGCATGTGTGTCTGTGCACCTGAGGGGTGTTCCATCCAGGGTGTATCCTGGCCTTGAGCTTGGTGTTCCATCCAGGGTGTATCCTGGCCTTGAGCTTGGTGTTCCTGGGAGAAGTTCCAAATCCACCGCATCCATGAGCAGAACTGAGTTCTTGCTGAAGATGGATGGATGGATGAATGAATGGAAGAAAAAGCATTTTATTTTGCGTTTGTTTATTCCTCACAGCTAAGAGCCGGAACATAGCTCTACCAGTAGATCTGGATGGTCAAGTGAACTTTCTGTCTCAGAAGACTCACACCAATATGATACAGCGTGCTGCCAAAGACTGGAGGCTTTCAGCTCGTTCTCGACCTCGCAAAGAAATGCTGGGGACACCGGACTACAAGAACATCATCGAAAAACTGCAGGTACCCTGCATGGCTCTGCCACATTCTGTATGAAAGCTCCAAAGCTCTGGCTCCAAGTTTTTATCCCCCGCTGGCCAAACGGCCCGAAGGGGGATTATGTCGTGGCGATGTCCGTCCGTCCGTCCATCCCAGGAAGGGCGCTCACCTTCTGAAATCAACTCCTCTCGCAATTTTTGCAGGAATTTCACGAGACTTGGCAGGATTCTTTGTTATATGTCGGTAATACGTATATTGTAATTTTGTTAAATTGGGTAGCATTTTACCAGAGTTACAGCCCTTGATTAACAAAATTATAATTTGACAATTTCATGGGAGTGTGTTTTTCCTTCTGAAATCAACTCCTCTCACAATTTTTGCAGGAATTTCATGAAACTTGGCAAAAGGCATTGTTATACGTCATTGGTACGCATATTGTAATTTCGTTAAATTGGGTCGCATTTTACCAGAGTTGTGGCCCTTGATTAACAACCTTGTACTTTCACAATTTCATGAAGGTGTGTTTTCCTTCTGACATCAACTCCTCTCTCAATTCTCAGACGAATTTCTCGAAGCTTGGCAAAAGGCCTTGTTATATGATGGTAATACACATATTGCGATTTCATTTTGTTTGTGAAAATTTTACCAGAGTTTTGACCCTTGATTAAATAACTTGTACTTTGACAATTTCATGAAGGTGTGTTTTCCTTCTCACATCAACTCCTCTCGCCATTTTTGGACGAATTTCTTGAAGCTTGGCAAAAGGCCTTGTTATATGATGGTAATACACATATTACGATTTGATTTCATTTGTGAAATTTTTTTCTAGAGTTTTGACCCTTGATTAAATAACTTTGATGATTTCATGAGGGTGTATGATGTTCTGAAATCAACTCCTCTTACAATTTGTGAAGGAATTTCACCAAACTTGGCAAAAGGTTTTATTATATGACAGTTATACGCATATTGAAATTTTGTTTAATTTGAGCCAATTTTGCCCGAGTTATACCCTTGATTATTAACAAACTTGTACTTTGGCAATTTTATCAAGGTGTGCTTGCTTTCTGAAATCAACTTCCCTCAGAATTTTTATCCCCCGCTGGCCGAAAGGCCCGAAGGGGGATTATGTTGTGGCGATGTCCGTCTGTCCCGGGAAGGGTACTCGCCTTCTGAAATCAAGTCCTCTCACAATTTTTGGAGAAATTTCACGAAACTTGACAAGATTTTCTGTTACGTGTCGATAATACACTTATTGTAATTTCGTTCAATTCAGTCGCATTTTACCAGAGTTATGGCATAGTTGCCAGCGGGGGATATTGTGCTCTCAGAGCACTCTTGTTAAAGCAGACTTTGGGTGGTAAAAGCAGATAAAAGTTTCTGGGTATTACGTCATCTGGTGGTAATTTACATCTTGTCCAAAACCATGAACCTTATTTTGTGATCTCACAAGCTGAACTTGTACTTGTGTAAGCGATAACACTATGTGGTCTGTCTGTCTGTCTATGTTAGGGAGTAGTGCAGTATCTAAAAGAGGAATTCAGTCCAGTGGTGCAGGCTGAGTTCTCTGTATTGGTCGACATCTTGCATAGTCCAGAGCTGCTGTTCCCAGAGCCAGCAAGACTGCGCTGTGAGACCGGAGCCTTCATGACCAAGTAAGAGACAGACAGTTTATCATTTAATCAAATAAATGCTATGTGACACTAGATCATGTTAAGCAGGGGTGGACAAATCATAAATTCGTGAGCTAGACCAGTGAGCAAATGAAAGCTCTCATGTGCAGTCTAAGTCTACGTTTTGCCCTGAAAGCTAATATTTTTTTAGGCTAATCAGTTAGATAACATAACAAGCTCCTTTATGTTATGTTAACTAGTTAAATGCCTTAAAGGGACTGGCTCACCTTTCCCAAAATCCTCTGTACCAAGTAGCGAGTCGCCATTTTCAATGCTAGCAATATTCAAAAAACAATCCGCAACAATGTGGTGACATCCGAAGCTATGCATCTTAAATTGTAACATGAAAGTAAATATATTTTATCAAAGTGTGTGTGTATTTATTTTTAAATTCTTTTGACTGATGCGTTCCATTTTCATATGGTTATTATTTTAACAAAATCTGCTTGTCCCAGATGTCTGGGCTACTGATTTGTGCACCCCTATGAAGTCAATATTTGTATCTGGTAAACAAAACCATGTAGAAGTGGCAGACGGGTCGGAGGTGTAGAGGTGTCACCCGGGGCTAGCCAAAGTGGTGTTTTGTTTCCTGAACGGGTGCTGAAGTGGGTTCTGCCATGAATGACTTCCGATTTTGCATTCGGTGTTCGAACAGCACTTACCTGTGTGCATGTGTGTCAGCTTGATTGGTCTGTACTATTGCATAAGCACTCAAGTCTGCATGAGTCACTCTGAAAGTCACATCATGCGGTCTTCCTGCTGCACCACTATGACTAACCTAACGTTCTCCTGTAAGGTCGATAAAGAATGCATGCATCTGAGATTTTCTGAATCTTGTGTCCTGGATGCCATGTCTTTTTGAATGGTAAAACTTTCTGAACTGGGATCTGTATGCTTCTAGGCTGATAAAGCACACAAAGAAGCTGATGGATAAGGAGGAGAAGTTGTGTATTAAGATTCTGCAGACACTTCGTGAAATGCTGGACAAGAAGGAGACTTTTGATGACCAGGTCAGTGGGAGACAATTTGGTTCATTCATTTGAAACTAATGAACAGCTATGTATTACAAAGTGGTGTTCAGAAGAAATCCACTCACGACCACTTTATTCGCAACACCAATAAACGTGCATATCCAAAGAATTACCCAATCTGCCAATCCTGTGGCAGCAGTCCAGTGCAGAAAGTCATGTAGATACAGGCCAAAAGCTTCAAGTAATATTCTCCACATCAAACATGAGACTGGAGAAAAAAGTGAGCTTTGACTGGAGCTTGTTGATGGTGCTAGAGGGGTTGGTTTGAGTATTTCAAAAAACAAACTCCACTTGGGGTTTCAGAATGGCATGAAAAAAAACATCCAGTAAGCAGCAGTCCTGCTGGCAGAAACGCTTGCTTTATTGGTGAGAGGGGTCAGAGGAGAATGGCCAGACTGATTTGAGCTGGCAGGAAGGCTATGGTAAACTCAGATATCCACTCTTTATGACCGTGGTGGGCAGCTCCGGGAGCTGAGCAGCTATATTTCTATAGGAGTTTTATTCCTAGCTTTAATCGAGAGTGTGGTCTTTCAGTTTGAGAGCAGTATTTATTTAATCATGTCACGTTCAGGTTTTGCAATGTTTCGCCTCTCTGTTTCAAATAGCACCCCCCCCCGTGCAAATTTGCTCTGCTCAAAAAACCTGCCCTCTCTCTCAAATAGCCCCTCCTCACGTGAAGACTGTTTTGTGCGCTCATGAATTTTCTGCTCAGATGTCTATGCACTCTTACTTGGTTTCTTATTGGACATTTCAAGTTAATACATATCAGTGTCCTGTTTATTATCCCCTGCCCAAACAAAGTTTGGCGGTGGATATAGAAACGGGTTCGTTCTGTCCATCCGTCCAGTTACGTTTTTGTTTCCAGGCCATATCTTTAAAATTCCTGAAGATGTCTTCATAAACTTTGTATACATATCAAGCAACATGTGAACTGGGCCTTTTGCTATTTTGGATTTTTGAAAAAAACGTATTTTTCAAATATTTACATAAAAAATAGATTTTGACTTAGTTTCTAAGAGCAATGTTTGTTTCCAGAGCATATATCCAAAACTATTCATGATATTGATTTGAAACTTGGTGTACATGTTAACAAAGTGATGTGCCTTTTCGTACTAAGAAATTTGAGAAATTTAAATTTTTCATGTTTCCATGGAAACAATTTCAGACTTAGTGTCTCAGGTTAGTCTTAGCGGTAGGTTTTGTTTCTGGAGCAGAACTTGAAATCTATGAGTGGTATGGTCTTGAAAGTTGGTATATGTGTTGATTAAGTAATGTATATGTGCCTTTTGATACTAAGAAATGTGAGAAATTAAAATTTTTAGCTCACCTGGACCAAAGGTCCGGTGGATTTATGCCATGGGCTGCTGAGGTCAGTGTAAAAAGGTAGGGTTGGTTTCCTGCAACAGAACTTGAAAAATGTGATAAATAATATCTTGAAACTTGGTATATAGGGCGGGGGATATAGATGACTGTCTTCTTGTTTATTTTTTACTCTAACAGCTACATATACACTACCGTTCAAAAGTTTGGGGTCACCCAGACAATTTTGTGTTTTCCATGAAAAGTCACACTTTGATTTACCACCATAAGTTGTAAAATGAATAGAAAATATAGTCAAGACATTTTTCTGGCCATTTTGAGCATTTAATCGACCCCACAAATGTGATGCTCCAGAAACTCAATCTGCTCAAAGGAAGGTCAGTTTTATAGCTTCTCTAAAGAGCTCAACTGTTTTCAGCTGTGCTAACATGATTGTACAAGGGTTTTCTAATCATCCATTAGCCTTCTGAGGCAATGAGCAAACACATTGTACCATTAGAACACTGGAGTGAGAGTTGCTGGAAATGGGCCTCTATACACCTATGGAGATATTGCACCAAAAACCAGACATTTGCAGCTAGAATAGTCATTTACAACATTAGCAATGTATAGAGTGGATTTCTGATTAGTTTAAAGTGATCTTCATTGAAAAGAACAGTGCTTTTCTTTCAAAAATAAGGAAATTTCAAAGTGACCCCAAACTTTTGAACGGTAGTGTAGATGACTTGCAACCACGTGATCAAAATGTGCTATGTCATGAGCGTCCGCCATGATGGTGGATACACAAAGCAACTAGGATGGCAGCCGCTGAAAGCGTGTCTGTAAACAATGCTGAATTTTCTCAGTATTACCACGATTTGAACAGTTGAGCAAAGATTCGATACAAAGAGAAGATAGAGATGTATGGTTTTGACCCATATTATTTAAAAGAAAGTCAGACTTTTCTGAAGATAAGACGCATCTACCAACCATCGAGTACCCAGATATCGCGTTCTATCTGGTTTGGCTCCCGAAGAATCAAGTCCGACCTTGGATGAAACGCAGCCCATTTCCTAAGTGGGTGCCCAGTTTGGATTGTTTCTATCGTATAATTTTGCTGATGCTCCTAGACACAAAATGGTAATACACATGTTAAAATTATAACAACGGCCAAGTGAACCACAACAAGAGAACGCTCATTTTATAGCAAAATTCTAGCAACACGAAATAAAATTCTTCCATGATGATATTGAGAAAGCTTTTGAATCTCACCTGAGATAAAATGATTACTGCAAACACGAGCTGTTTTGGTTTTAGCCTCTGTTAGATCGGCCCTGCCGATGTTGTTCAGCCGTGCTCGTCTCCTCTCCATACTAAGCCTCAGAGTTTCCTCACCCTCTTTCTGAATCTTGGACAGAATTCTAAAAAATCGGAACGTGCCACGGTCACAAGTACTGTTGACCACAAACATGTACAGCACAAAGATATGGCATAGCTAAAAGAACGCTTAAAGCAGTGGAAAAACAAAGAGTTAGGCACACGTGACTGTTTTGTATGAAATGTTGCTTGACCCCACATTTGTATCTCCACCAATATGGCCGACATCCTGGTTTCTATTTTGCTTTGATGTCACTTGCAAGTCAAGGATAGTAGCCCATTAGTACACTGGCTTCCGGTTAAATAATAACTACGTGTGAGTAAAGCGAATGCACCCAAGGAGGCAGTGATAATTTCACTGGTCAATATCATACGTTGCATTCTATTGGTTGAATTTTGATAGGGTTGTATCACCAAAATCTGAGAGAGCGCACGGAAATCTGTGCACTTAAAGATGAAAGATGGGAATAAAACTCCGTGTTATTTCATCTGTGAACAAACAGCACCTTGAGTATTGCTTTCTTGTTGCCCAACATCCTGTCTCTCAGCTTCAGCTGTTTAATGAGATTATGAATCTCTCCCTGTTGTCGATTGTACCCAAAACTTTCTCTTTCTTGAGAACATGTGAATAATCATCTTGATCACTGTTGGACGACTCCCTCCTTCACTTAGGACTCTATTGATAGTCATGGCATGAAACCAATATGAAAAGAGCACGAAATAGAATGCAAAATATTAAATTCTCATTGGACTGCATTGGTGTGCATACTGTCTGCGCAAAAAGTCCGCACATTTTTCACATTTTTGCGTCACAATTTCATATTTTATCCAGTGCGTAAAGGCTATAAGGATCTGAGCGACTTTGACAAAGGACCAAATTGTGATGGCTAGATGACTGGGTCAGAGCATCTCCAATACGGCAGGGCTTGTGGAGTCTTCTTAGTATGCAGTAATTATAACTTACCAAAAGTGATCCAAAGAAAGACAAGCAGTGAACCAGAGACAGGGTCATGGGTGCCCAAGGCTCACTGATCCACGTGGGGAGTGAAGGCTAGTCTGTCTGGTCTGATCCTACAAAAGAATGCCTGTATCACAATATTTTTTTTTATCCCCTGCCCAAACAAAGTTTGGCGGCGGATATAGAAACGGGTTCTGTCCGTCCGTCTGGTCACGTTTTTGTTTCCGGGCCATATCTTTTAAAACTACTGAAGATATCTTCATGAAACTTTGTATACATATCAAGCAACATGTGAACTGGTGCCATTCGCTATTTTGGATTTTTGAAAAAAAGTATTTTTCAAATTTTTACATAAAAAATAGACTTTGACTTAGTTTCTAAGAGCAATGTTCATTTCCGGAGCATACGAGGGTAAGTCAAAAAGTTCTAAGACTGATGTTATAATTTTAAAAGGTGTGAAAGACATCCCCCAGAATTCTACAAAGAAGTAATTCTCCGATGGAAACACCACTTGCAGAAGTGCTTAGACTTAAAGGGAGGATATGTAGAGAAATAGCTTTGTTATTTTCATAAATAAAGATTTTTTTCAATTTGTCTTAGAACTTTTTGACTTACCCTCGTATATCCAAAACTGTTCATGATACAGATTTGAAACTTGGTATACATGCTAACAAGGTGATGTACAGTAAATGTGCCTTTTCATACTAAGAAATTTGAGAAATTTTAATTTTTCATGTTTCCATGGAAACAATTTCAGACTCTCAGGTTAATCTTAGCGGTAGGTTTTGTTTCCGGAACAGAACTTGAAAACTATGAGTGGTATGGTCTTGAAAGTTGGTATATGTGTTAAGTAATGTATATGTGCCTTTTGATACTCAGAAATGTGAGAGATTTAAATTTTTAGCTCACCTGGACAAAGGTCTGGTGGGTTTATGCCATGGGCTGCTGAGGTCAGTGTAAAGAGATAGGGTTGGTTTCCTGCAGCAGAATTTGGAAAAACGTGACAATCTCTTGAAATTTGGTATATAGTTGATATATAGGGTGGGGGATATAGATGACTCGGTTGTCTTGTTTTATTTTTTTGAAAAAGTTAATGCTGGCTATGACAGAAAGGTGTGAACACACAGTGCAACTCAGCTTGCTGTGCGTAGAGCTGCATAGCCGCAGACCAGCCAGAGTGCCCGTGCTGACCCCTGTCCACCACTGAAAACACCTACAATTGCCATGTGAGTATCAGAACCGGACCTTGGAGCAGTGGAAGGTGCTCACCTGATCTAATGAATCATATTTTCTCTTACATCATGTGGATAGTCAGGTGTGTGGCTGTCGCTTACCTGGGGAAGAGATGGCCCCAGGATGCACTATGGGAAGAAAGCAAGCCGGTGTGATGCTCTGCTGGGAAACCTTGGGAGCATTACTCAACAGCATTCATGTGGCTGTTACTTTGACACATATGGGTACCACCTTCCTAAACATTGTCCCAGACCAAATATACCCCTTCATGCAGCTGTATTCCCTAATGGCAGTGGCCTCTTTCAGCAGGATAATGCACACATTGCAGAAATGGTTCAGGAAAAGTTTGAGGAATATGATACAGTTCAAGGTGTTGACTTGGCCTCCAAATTCCCCAGATCTCAATCCGATCAAGCATCTGTGGGATGTACTGGACAAACAAGTCCGATCCATATAGACTCCACTTCACAACTTGCAGGATTTAAAAGATCTGCTGCTCATGTCTTGGTGCCAGATACCACAGAACATCTTCAGAGGTCTTGTGGAGTCCATGCCTCGATAAAGGGGACCTACGCAATATTTGCCAGGTGGTTTTAATGTTCTATCTGGTCGATGCAAGTGCTTTGACAGCATGCTATATAGCATGCACAGCGTCTTACAATGCATATTATTACTCTGTATACTTGTTTATAAGTAGTTAGTGATGCAGTGCAAAGCACGGCATCACTATTGTTCTTCTATGTGTTTCTTCTTAAACTTATTCCTACGCAATTTCGATTCGTAATAACTCAATAACCGTACATCACACACAGACAAGCAATATATCAAAACGTGCGGCTCGATCGGACTCGCTATGCTATTACTTTGTTCATCAGAATATGATTTTTTCGCGACGTAGTCGCGAAAAAATCATCCAAAATTTCCCATTCATTTCTATGGAATTATTTGAAAAACTTTGCCGGCCCCAGAACCGTCTGGTGAAAAGTTGTGAAATTTTGCACACTGATTCTTGGCTGCCTCAAGGTTCTTCTCAGCAAGTTTCAAGTCACCACCTTAAACTCTCTAGTGCCACCAGCAGCTCAAAGTCCCAGGTACATTTCTGCTTGTAACTTTTGAACTGTTGGTCCGATTTTCAAAAATTTAGTATCGCTGGAATCCTTGGGCCAAGACGAATCCAGCACACACTCTAACAAAATTTTCAACCTAGGAAAGTTTTCGCGCTATTTTGAATTTTGTGAAAAACAATTAAAATGCTTCTCCTCCCTCAATTTTTGGCCAATTTCTCCCAAACTTGGTACATGCCAACTTTGGACTAGGCTGCACAAGAGCCTCAACCGGTGTTTAGAATTTCGTAGGCGTTTGGCCATGGCAGCCAATCAAAATTGCCTTCACGGACGCGCAACAGGAGGTGTGCTCATATCTCGGCCGCCCTTTGGCGTATCTTAATGAAACTTGGTGGCAGTATGCCGCACCCCACCAGAAAGGCCCACAAAAAAATTGGAGCAAATTGGCCGCTAGGGGGCGCTATACCTAGGAAAAATTGGATTTTTTGGAAAAACTACACACATTTTCAGACATCCGCTGCTCTGGCATGCTTTCACCTAGAGGCGTGGCTATGCGCACTGCATCACTCTCTCAATTTCCCCCGGGGAATTGTCAACTCTAGTTATATTTGTACACAATACTTTTATAAAGCATGTTTACATGACATCATAGTATCCGGTTAAACAGTAAAGAATAGAACACTTTGGTGCGTGGAGTTTTAGGGCAATAATCAACAAGGGGATTATTTTTCTAGTTACATTTAGTGTTGTGGAACATCTCTGGGACACGTTGGTTAACATTTTTTCGCGGAAGGTGAAGTGAATATCGGTGAATAATAACTGAGACAAAGTGGAGATTATTCTTCACCGATATTCACTGAGCCTGAGGTGGATAATTGTTTTAGTATAAATACACAGGTGATTGATTTTTAAAAAATTATTTCAAACTTCAGAAGTGGCATGCAAATGTAATGCGCGCAGACTTGTTGCTTATCCATGCCGACTCGCATAAAATTACTTTTTTGAAATAGATAAAATAAAAAAAACTATTCCACTTTACCATTGAATAGTTTTCGACCAAACTTCATAGCGTCTTTAGTGCTTTTAGGAACAGCGTTTTCTTTCATAATTTGTAATTCTTCCTCACTTACAGTGACAAAACGGTTGGCAGCCATTTTGCCGAGTCACTCAAGGTGATTATCAAGAAATGGTCCAAATTTCTTGACCAATCAGCACTCATGATTTTCTATAATCACCTCCTCTTGCCATCACTAATGTTGGTTACATTACTAGCTGTAAACTCAAACCAACCCACTCATTCTATCACCAACATCCAGCTTGTCACGTTGTAGAGAAACCTGCACATCCTCTGTCTGGAAGTCTGACTTTCTGTCTGGAAAAACTTGCTGAATATTGGTGCTACAGTTATGAAGCAGCCACACCAGAGACTCCTTCCATAAATATTAAACATTTCCTTACAGAAAACTTCACCATATCAGTGGCTGTATATTTTCTTTGTTAAACAAAAATATCTATTTATTATAAGGCTTAGATTATGTGGCATATCTGCCATACAAGTCCCTGTGAATTAGCTGTTACT
Source organism: Neoarius graeffei (assembly GCF_027579695.1). Taxonomy (NCBI): domain Eukaryota; kingdom Metazoa; phylum Chordata; class Actinopteri; order Siluriformes; family Ariidae; genus Neoarius; species Neoarius graeffei. The sequence goes on from NC_083574.1 coordinate 49,145,008, forward strand.
ATGGAAACAATAGCTTATTAGAACTAGTACAATAATGTAAACCTTATAGCTGGAGCTATTGTCAGAACCACGCTGTTCTAGAATATGAATCAACACCAACTGAATAATCAGAATTGAGAATTTAACATCGCTGTGGTATTTTGTTTAATATATAATTATACCCCTGTGCCAAGGGGAGGGGATACTGGTTTACCTCTGTCCGTCCGTCTGTCTGTCCAGATCTCTCTATTTCTGTCCGTCCGAAAACCCCTTTTTCTCAGCAGTCACAAATCATAGCCACTTGTTACTTGGTAGCAATACCGTGTATACCATTTTCAGGTCTGTCGCACATTGACGTTCTGTATACTGACAATGTATTTACAGAACATACAGTGGTCAGCGTAAATGAGTGCACCCCCTTTGAAAAGTAACATTTTAAACAATATCTCAATGAACACACACAATTTCCAAAATGTTGACAAGACAAAGTTTAATATAACATCTGTTTAACTTATAACGGGAAAAAGTAAGGTTAATAATATAACTTGGATTACACATTTTTCAGTTTTATTCAAATTAGGGTGGTGCAAAAATGAGTACACCCCACAACAAAAACTACTACATCTAGTACTTTGTATGACCTCCATGATTTTTAATGACAGCACCAAGTCTTCTAGGCATGGAATGAACAAGTTGGCGACATTTTGCAGCATCAATCTTTTTCCATTCTTCAACAATGACCTCTTTTAGTGACTGGATGCTGGATGGAGAGTGATGCTCAACTTGTCTCTTCAGAATTCCCCAAAGAAAATAACTTCTTTCCACCACAAAGGTGAAGGCTACAAGAAGATCAGCAAAGCTTTACTTATCAGTCAGAATACTGTAGCAAAAGTGGTACAAAAATTTAAGAAAGATGGAACTGCAACCATCTCACAGAGACGTCCAGGTCGTCCACGGAAGTTAATACCTCGACAGGAGCGTCTTCTGATGAGAAGAGTTGAAGAAAATCGGCATGCAAGTTCACTGCAGTTATCTAAAGAAGTAGAAAACCAAACTGGGGTGACTATTTCCCGTGACACAATACGGTATACACTGCAGAGGAATGGCATGCATGGATGCCGTCCACGAAAGAAGCCTCTCCTAAAGCCCAGGCACAAAAAAGGCCGCCTAGAGTTTGCCAGGGCCCATGCTGACAAAGATGAAGACTACTGGGACTCTATACTCTGGAGTGATGAGACCAAGATAAATGTTTTTGGAACTGATGGCTTCAAAACTGTATGGCGTCGCAAAGGTGAGGAATACAAAGAAAACTGCATGGTGCCTACAGTGAAACATGGTGGTGGCAGTGTCCTTATGTGGGGCTGCATGAGTGCTGCTGGTGTCGGGGAGCTGCATTTCATTGATGGCATCATGAATTCACAGATGTATTGCTCTATACTGAAAGAGAAGATGCTACCATCACTCCGTGCCCTTGGTCGTCGTGCACTTTTCCAACATGATTAAACGCACATCTAAGGCCACTGTTGGATTTCTGAAGAAGAACAGCGTGAAAGTGATTCAGTGGCCAAGTATGTCTCCTGATCTGAACCCAATCGAACACTTATGGGGAATTCTGAAGAGACAAGTTGAGCATCACTCTCCATCCAGCATCCAGTCACTAAAAGAGGTCATTGTTGAAGAATGGAAAAAGATTGATGTTGCAAAATGTCGCCAACTTGTTCATTCCATGCCTAGAAGACTTGGTGCTGTCATTAAAAATCATGGAGGCCATACAAAGTGCTAGATGTAGTAGTTTTTGTTGTGGGGTGTACTCATTTTTGCACCACCCTAATTTGAATAAAACTGAAAAATGTGTAATCTAAGTTATATTATTATTAACCTTACTTTTTCCCGTTATAAGTTAAACAGATGTTATATTAAACTTTGTCTTGTCAACATTTTGGAAATTGTTTTTCATTGAGATATTGTTTAAAATGTGACTTTTCAAAGGGGGTGGACTCATTTACGCTGAGCACTGTATAGCGTGGATTTACAAAATTTTCGTAACACTTTTCTCAGCAACTACAAATCACAACTGCTTGATATTTGGTACCGAGCTTCAGCTTGGGATTCTATACCGTCTGTACCATTTTCAGGTTGGTCACACATTGGCTTCCTGTTGACCGACTGAATGTACACTGAGTGCAGAATTATTAGGCAAGTGAGTATTTTGACCACAACATCCTTTTAATGCATGTTGTCCCACTCCAAGCTGTTTAGGCTTGAAAGCCTACTACCAATTAAGTATATCAGGTGCTGTGCATCTGTGTAATGAGAGGGGGTGTGGTCTAATGACATCAACACCCTATATCAGGTGTGCATAATTATTAGGCAACCTCTTTTCCTCTGGCAAAATGGGTCAGAAGAGAGATCTGATAGACTTTGAAAAGTATAAAATTGTGAGATGTATTGCAGATGGATGCAGCACTCTTGAAATTGCGAAGATGTTGAAACGTGATCACCGAACAATCAAGTGTTTCATTGCAAATAGTCAACAGGGTCGAAAGAAGCGTGCGGGGAAAAAAAAGGCACAAAATAACTGCACATGATCTGCGGAAAATCAAGCGTGAAGCTAACAAGCAGCCATTAGCATCCAGTTCTGCCATATTCCAGAGTTGCAACATTCCTGGAGTGTCAAAGAGTACAAGGTGTGCAATACTGAGGGACATGGCCAAGGTAAGGAAGGCTGAAAAACTACCACCACTGAGTAAGGCACACAAGATAAAACGTCAAGACTGGGCCAAGAAATATCTTAAGACTGATTTTTCTAAGGTGCTGTGGTCTGATGAGATGAGAGTGACTCTTGATGGGCCAGATGGATGGGCCTGTGGCTGGATCAGTAATGGGCACAGAGCTCCACTCCGACTCGGACGCCAGCAAGGTGGAGGTGGAGTATTGCTATGGGCTGGTATCATCAAAGACGAGCTTGTTGGACCTTTTCGAGTTGAGGATGGACTCAAACTCAACTCCCAGACCTACTGCCAGTTCCTGGAAGAAACCTTCTTCAAGCAGTGGTATAGGAAAAAGTCAGCATCTTTCAAGAAGAACATGATTTTCATGCAGGATAACGCTCCATCTCATGCGTCCAAATACTCCACTGCGTGGCTAGCCAGTAAAGGTCTGAAAGGTGAAAAAAATAATGACATGGCCCCCTTGTTCACCTGACCTAAACCCCATAGAGAACCTGTGGTCCATTATAAAACGTGAGGTCTACAAAGAGGGAAAACAGTACACCTCTCTGAACAGCGTCTGGGAGGCTGTGGTTGCTGCTGCACACAATGTTGGTCGTGAACAGATAAAGAAATTGACAGAATCTATGGATGGAAGGCTTTTGAGTGTCCTCATGAAGAAGGGTGGCTATATTGGTCACTGATTTCTTTTTGTTTTGTGTTTGAATGTCAGATATGTTTATTTGTAAATCTGGAGTTGTCATATCAGTGTACCTGGTGAAAATAAATAAGTGAAATGGCTACACATTTGGTTTTTATTAAGTTGCCTAATAATTCTGCACAGTGAAAGTTACCTGAACACATACATATTCTCCTAAAATGGCCAAAACTAAAAACACCCCACTCTAACTTCCATACATATTCAGCTTTGATATTTATGAGTCTTTTTGTTTGATTGAGAACATAGTTGTTGTTGTTCAATAATAAAACTAATCCTCAAAAATACAACTTGCCTAATAATTCTGCACTCCGTGTATTTACGAAACACATGGTGGATTTTGACGCCATTTCAAGAAGCAAAATGCTGTTTCAAAATGACAGTTTATCAGGATGCTATTTGAAATCCCTGGGGAGAACACTGCTCTTTACTTACTTGTTTCAGGGTTAATTATTTGTTGAAGTCAACATTCATAATTTGTGTCCTATTCCTTCGATTGCTTGCATTCTGATATAAGCGAGAGCGGGGGGATACGCAAGTGAGCAGTAGCTCACAGTTGATCTTGTTGATATTATAGGACATTTTATACCCTGCACTTTTTTTTTTTTTTAGTAAGATAAGTGTGTATCACATTATAATGCACGCTTTTTGGTTTCTTAAATTGCCCTCAGTCACAGTGTTTATAAAAGTATAGTGTGCATAATAGCATTGCACTGAGTTATTGTAGACTTCTTGGAGAGAAGTAATGTTTTTATGTACTTTATTTTGCATTGTATGTGTTTTACATGCCTTAAATGAGACGTACAGCACTAGTACAGTTTGCAAATGTGTGTGTGTGTGTGTTTAGACTATTGCCTGTGTACCTTGTTGAATTTCTGTGGTGTGGGCAGATTGAAAGTTTATGAGAGAGTGTGGTTTTCATTATTTTACTCCATGGATCAGTAACAATTCCAGCCATCTGGTACACAGCATCCTGTTTTTTTTTTTTTGTTTTTTTTTTAAATCGTACCTTATCGTGTTACCTTTTCTACAGCCTGGAGCTGGCAAAGGCAGTATGTTTAGTGCAGTAGAGGTGAGCTGTATATTGCGTTGGGGAAATGGTGAAGGCCATGTCTGATGAGTCAGACTCGAGTGGTCTTAAGGGAGTCTGGAAGACCTTTCCCCCCTCCTACAAGAGTTCAGTCACCAGGAGAGGGCTCTAGAGACACACCCAAACTTCAGTGTCACTTTTAAACCTGTTGACCCATTCAGCTCTGCAGGCTGAGAGAGGGGAGTGTAAAAGTGTGGGTGTGCGCGTGCGTGTTTGGGAGATAAATGAGCTAAGCTCAGCGCTCAGCCCTCCATGGTGTTGCTGGCTCCGGCTGGCTGAGTGCGGCGAGTTGGAAGCTCCAGACAGCTAATCAGTATTCAGTGGACAGAGCACTGAGCATTCTTACATAAGGTAGAGGCACGCGAGGACGCGCTTGCCATGAGAACACCGAGAGAGGAGGAGGTGCACCAAACTGCCTCTACAACGAATCAATACTGCAGAGTGCTGACTGCAGCCACAAAGAGACTCGGAGAGGTGTGAAGGAGAGACTGTGTGATCAGGGCTTCCTGAAGCTTTGACACAGCACAAATAAAGCTTCAGCTTCGCCGTTCTTTCACAACCACCCTCTCCGAGATCATCGTTCGAGAACAGCCAATTAGAAACAAGTCAATTAGAGCAGGATTAGTTAGGACAACTGTTCCTGAAATATGAGGCGCAGGGTGCAACATCATCCTAGACCTCTACACTTTGAGAGACTTGGTGAGAATACTCGCATGAGTTTAATTTAGCTGTGCTTTTTCTCTGTGCGTGTTTATATATCAGCACTTTTGTGAAGTGTATTCCGTGTCCTCACTGCTGTCAGTATGGTGCTGCAGTCTCATGCAGACCTGTGCGGCTCTGGCTCCAGGCTCCCCGCGGACTGTAGGGGTGTGTGTGTGTGGGGGGGGGGGGTGGATGGAAGGAGGGTAAAAGCATGTGAGGAGCCACGTGAGCAAGGGAGAGAGGGAGGAAACATTGCACTGCAGCGAGGATGGAGCTTGGATGGGAGCAGCGTCTGCTGAGTTCATGAGGAGATGGAGCAGGGGGTGTGTTTATGTAACCAGCCTGCAGTGTCTGAGCCGGCCTCACGTGTTCCATCACGTTCTCGCTCTCATGTACCTGTCTCTCTCACCTCATCACCCTTATGTTTGTCTCTTGCTGAATTTATAGCACCCTCATTATCAGTCTTGCTCCTAATACACCTGCTTTATAAAAATCTACCAAAAGTATGTCTGTCTGTCTTTGACACTCCATGCCTCTTAATACACCTTTTATCAAAAATCAAGCAAAATCCCTCCTGTCTCGTGTTTCTCTCTCTCTCTCTCTCTCTCTCTCTGTCTCTCTAATGACTTGGTTGCCAAGCAGCAGGTCATGACTCATAAGTAGATATAATTGGTCTAAGAGACTGCATTTATTCGGGAGGATACGCATGTGCAGCTGTGCGTGTGCTCGCGTGTGTGCATGCCTCAGATGTCGATGCTGCTATTTTCTCCAAAGGATCAATATGCATCAAATAGCATTTTAGAAATGGGATGTGCGGTAGTACAAGTGAGACATCAGTTGACTTTTGTCGACTGAGATTGTAAAGAATTTCAAATCCATCATACAGACCTATATCTGTCTGTTTACATACACGTACGTATCAAAAGTTTGGACACCTATTAATTCAAGGGGTGGTTCTTTCTCATCTCATCTCATTATCTCTAGCTGCTTTATCCTGTTCTGCGGGGTCGCAGGCAAGCTGGAGCCTATCCCAGCTGACTACGGGCGAAAGGCGGGGTAAACCCTGGACAAGTCGCCAGGTCATCACAGGGCTGACACATAGACACAGACAACCATTCACACTCACATTCACACCTACGGTCAATTTAGAGTCACCAGTTAACCTAACCTGCATGTCTTTGGACTGTGGGGGAAACCGGAGCACCCGGTGGAAACCCACGCGGACACGGGGAGAACATGCAAACTCCGCACAGAAAGGCCCTCGCTGGCCACGGGGCTCGAACCCGGACCTTCTTGCTGTGAGGCAACAGCGCTAACCACTACACCACCGTGCCACCCGGTTCTTTCTTTTATTTTTTATTAATTTAGACACTTCATATCTTAAAGTAATGATGGATGTCATTTCTCTTTACTTAGTTGAGCGATTCTTGACATACCGGTATGGATTACTACAGTTGTGGAATAGGGCTATTTACTGTATATTATTTATTGTTTACTGTTTGATCTCAAACGCATTACAGTAAGAAGGCAAGAAATTGCACTAATTAACTTTTGACGAGGCACACCTGTTAATTGTAAAGCATTCCAGGTGACTACCTCATGAAGCTGGTTAAGATAATGCCAGTAATATGCAAAGCGTCATCAAGGTAAACGCTGGCTGCTTTGAAGAATCTAAAATATGAAATATATTTTTCTTTTAACACTGTTTACCACATAATTCCGTACATGTTGTTTATTAAGGATACAGAACCTGAAAATGAATTAATGTTTAATCAACAAAACACATCCGTAAAGCTACCTTTTCTGTTCATAAAGATTATTATTATTATTATTATTATTACAGTGTTCTCCCCAGAGTGCTTTTATGTGTTGGGGCCAACACGCTATTTTTTTTTTTTGCTCCGACACTTGCTGAAAAATCACGTCAGATTCCTACCTTGCGATGTTTGAGGCATATTTTGAAGGAAAATCGGTGTTTTGGTCCGGTTTGCTGGCATGATGCACTCAGGCAGACAGGAAATACCCCTGGGAAATCCCCGATCACAACAAACGCCCTCAATCACTTTGCTGCTGCACTGGTACAATGATGCTTCAGTGCGTGGATGAGATCGTTTATGGTTTCTATGTGGTGGGTATACATCTCCATACTTCAAACATGCCAAAAAAAGATGCGAATGGCGCTCAGCTCCCCACAGACTTGTATTTTCAACAGCTAAATGAGTGTAGGACAGAAGAGCCAGAAAGAGGAAAGAAGTGAAACCGAAGTTTGAAGTATTAAGTAGGCTTAAAGGAACCGTCCACCGTACTTCCATAATGAAATATGTTCTTCTCTGAATTGAGACGAGCTGATCCGTACCTCTCCGAGCTTTGCGCGACCTCCCAGTCAGTCAGACGCGCTGTTACTCCTGTTAGCAATGTAGCTAGGCTCAGCATGGCCAATGGTATTTTTTGGGGCTGTAGTTAGATGCGACCAAACTCTTCCGCGTTTTTCCTGTTTACATAGGTTTATATGACCAGTGACATGAAACAAAGTTCAGTTACACAAATTGAAATATGGCGATTTTCTATGCTATGGAAAGTCCGCACTATAATGACAGGCGTACTAACACCTTCTGCGCGCTTCGACAGCGCATTGATACGGAGCTCGGAGTTGTACCATTTTTTTTAGACAGGGCGGACGGACCAGGGCATTCGCCCGCCTGGCCGTGCCCGACGAGGAGCGCTCTCGGCCGGCTTGGGAGGCAGACGGCAGCCCCTCCTGGAAGTGTGGTTTTACCATGGGCCTCATGCGGAAAAATGACAAAGTCCCAATTTTACCATGGGGCTCGAGTTGTAGTATTTTTTTAGACAGGGCGGACGGACCAGGGCATTCGCCCACCTGGCTGTGCCCGAAGAGGAGTGAAGGTATCAGTGCGCTGTTGAAGCGCGCAGAAGGTGTTAGTACGCCTGTCATTATAGTGCGGACTTTCCATAGCATAGAAAATCGCCACATTTTCAATTTGTGCAACTGAACTTTGTTTCATATCACTGGTCATATAAACCTATGTAAACAGGAAAAACGTGGAAGAGTTTGGTCGCATCTAACTACAGCCCCAAAAAATACCATTGGCCATGCTGAGCCTAGCTACATTGCTAACAGGAGTGACAGCGCGTCTGACTGGGAGATCGCACAAAGCTCGGAGAGGTACGGAGCAGCTCGTCTCAATTCAGAGAAGAACATATTTCATTATGGAAGTACGGTGAACTGTTCCTTTAAGTATAAAGGTGCTACTCAAGATTGTGCCATTTGTGCAGTAAATGCAGTCTGCAGGGGGTATTATTTTTATTGTATTTATTTATTTATTTATTTTTCTAACTGCAACAGAACTCATTTAAACTTTTGGTTATTGGTGTTCTGGCAGCGGTCTCGTCTCGTCTTCTTCCGCTTATCCAGGACCGGGTCGCGGAGGCAGCAGTCTAAGCATGGAAGCCCAAACTTCCCTTTCCCCAGACACCTCGGCCAGCTCCTCGGGAAGAACACCGAGGCGTTCCCAGGCCAGCCGAGAGACATAGTCCCTCCAGCGTGTCCTGGGTCTTCCCCGGGGCCTCCTCCCGGGGGGACATGCCTGGAACACCTCCCCAGGGAGGCGTCCAGGAGGCATCCGAAAAAGATGCCCGAGCCACCTCAGCTGGTTCCTCTCGATGTGGAGGAGCAGCGGCTCTACTCCGAGCTCCTCCCGAGTGACTGTGCTTCTCACCCTATCTCTAAGGGAGCGCCCAGCCACCCTGCGAAGGAAACTCATTTCAGCCGCTTGTATCCGCGATCTTGTTCTTTCTGTCATTACCCAAAGCTCATGACCATAGGTGAGAGTCGGAACGTAGATCGACCGGTAAATTGAGAGCTTCGCCTTTTGGCTCAGCTCCTTCTTCACCACGACGGACCGGTAAAGCGACCGCATCACTGCGGAGGCTGCACCGATCCGCCTGTCGATCTCACGCTCCATCCTTCCCTCACTCGTGAACAAGATCCCGAGATACTTAAACTCCTCCACTTGAGGCAGGACTTCTCCACCAACCTGGAGAGGGCAAGCCACCCTTTTCCGGTCGAGAACCATGGCCTCGGACTTGGAGGTGCTGATTCTCATCCCAGCCGCTTCACACTCGACTGCAAACCGCCCCAGTGCATGCTGAAGGTCCTGGTTTGAAGAAGCCAACAGGACAACATCATCCGCAAAAAGCAGAGATGAAATCCTGTGGTTCCCAAACAGGATTCCTTCCGGCCCCTGGCTGCGCCTAGAAATTCTGTCCATAAAAATTATGAACAGAACCGGTGACAAAGGGCAGCCCTGACGGAGTCCAACATGCACTGGGAACAGGTCTGACTTACTGCCGGCAATGCGAACCAGACTCCTGCTCCGTTCGTACAGGGACCGGACAGCCCTTAGCAAAGAGCCCCGAACCCCATACTCCCGAAGCACCCCCCACAGAATACCACGGGGGACACGGTCGAATGCCTTCTCCAGATCCACAAAGCACATGTGGACTGGTTGGGCAAACTCCCATGAACCCTCGAGCACCCTATGAAGGGTATAGAGCTGGTCCAGTGTTCCGCGACCAGGACGAAAACCGCATTGTTCCTCCTGGATCCGAGGTTCGACTATCGGTCGAATTCTCCTCTCCAGTACCCTGGAGTAAACTTTCCCTGGGAGGCTGAGAAGTGTGATTCCCCTATAATTGGAGCACACTCTCCGGTCCCCTTTCTTAAAAAAGAGGGACCACCACCCCAGTCTGCCACTCCAGAGGCACTGTCCCCGACCGCCACGCGATGTTGCAGAGGCGTGTCAACCAAGACAGCCCCACAACATCCAGAGACTTGAGATACTCAGGGCGGATCTCATCCACCCCCGGTGCCCTGCCACCGAGGAGCTTGCAAACCACCTCAGTGACTTCGGCTTGGGTAATGGACGAGTCCACCTCTGAGTCATCAGCCTCAGTCTCCTCAGTGGAAGACATGGCGGTGGGATTGAGGAGATCCTCAAAGTATTCCTTCCACCGCCCGACAATGTCCCCAGTCGAGGTCAACAGCTCCCCACCCGCACTGTAAACAGTGTTGGCAGAGTACTGCTTCCCCCTCCTGAGGCGCCGGACGGTTTGCCAGAATTTCTTCGAGGCCGACCGATAGTCCTTCTCCATGGCCTCCCCGAACTCCTCCCAGTTCCGAGTTTTTGCCTCCGCAACTGCCCGAGCTGCAGCACGCCTGGCCTGCCGATACCCGTCGGCTGCCTCAGGAGTCCCGGAGGTCAACATGGCCCGATAGGACTCCTTCTTCAGCTTGACGGCATCCCTTACTTCCGGTGTCCACCACCGGGTTCGGGGATTGCCGCCACGACAGGCACCGGAGACCTTGCGGCCACAGCTCCGAACAGCTGCGTCCACAATGGAGGTAGAGAACATGGTCCACTCAGACTCAATGTCCCCCGCCTCCCTCGGAAGCTGGGAAAAGCTCTCCCGGAGGTGGGAGTTAAAGACCTCCCCAACAGAGTGCTCGGCCAGACGTTCCCAGCAGACCCTCACCATACGTTTGGGCCTGCCAGGTCTGTCCAGCTTCCTCCTCCGCCAGCGGATCCAACTCACCACCAGGTGGTGATCAGTTGACAACTCAGCCCCTCTCTTCACCCGAGTGTCCAAGACATAGGGTCGGAGATCAGATGACACGACTACAAAGTCGATCATCGACCTCCGACCTAAGGTGTCCTGGTGCCACGTGCACTTATGGACACCCCTATGCTCGAGCATGGTGTTCGTTATGGACAAACTGTGACTAGCACAGAAGTCCAATAACAAAACACCACTCGGGTTCAGATCGGGGAGGCCGTTCCTCCCAACCACGCCCCTCCAGGTGTCACTGTCATCGCCCACGTGAGCATTGAAGTCCCCCAGTAGCACAATGGAGTCCCCAGTCTGAGCACCCCTCAGTACCTCTCCCAGGGACTCCAAGAAGGCCGGATACTCTATACTGCTATTTGGCCCGTAGGCACAAACAACAGCAAGAGCCCTCTCCCCAATCCGAAGGCGCAGAGAGGCGACCCTCTCGTTCACTGGGGTAAACTCCAACACATGGCGGCTGAGCTGGGGAGCTATAAGGAAGCCCACACCAGCCCGCCGCCGCTCACCATGGGCGACTCCAGAGAAGTGGAAAGTCCAGCCCCTCTCGAGGAGCTGGGTTCCAGAGCCCAAGCTGTGCGTGGAGGTGAGCCCGACTATCTCTAGCCGGTACCTCTCAACCTCCCGCACAAGCTCAGGCTCCTTCCCCCCCAGCGAAGTGACATTCCATGTCCCAACAGCCAGCCGCTGTGTCCGGGGGTCAGGTCGTCGAGGCCCCTGCCTTCGACTGCCACCCAATCCACACTGCACCAAACCCCTACTGCTACCTCTGTGGGTGGTGAACCCACAGGAGGTCGGGCCCACGTCGCCTCTTCGGGCTGAGCCCGGCCGGGCCCCATGGGCAAAGGCCCGACCACCAAGCGCTCGCATACGAGCCCCAACCCCGGGCCTGGCTCCAGGGTGGGGCCCCGGCTGCGTCCTACCGGGCGACGTCACGGTCCTGGATTTTTTCTCCATAGGGGTTTTTTGGTGAACTGCTCTTGGTCTGGCCTGTCACCTAGGACCTGTCTGCCTTGGGAAACCCTAACAGGGGCATAATGCCCCCGACAACATAGCTCCTAGGATCATTCAAGCACACAAACCCCTCCACCACAATAAGGTGGCAGTTCTAGGAGGGGTCTGGCAGCGGTTCAGGTAATAAAACAGCATTGTTTATATACTACAGTGGTGCTTGAAAGTTTGTGAATCCTTTAGAATTTTCTATATTTCTGCATAAATATGACTTAAAACATCAGATTATCTGTGAGTGGCAAAAGTATGTGAACCTCTCGGATTAGCAGTTAATTTGAAGGTGAAATTAGTCAGGTGTTTTCAATCAATGGGATGACAATCAGGTGTGAGTGGGCACCCTGTTTTATTTAAAGAACAGGGATCTATCAAAGTCTGATCTTCACAACACGTTTGTGGAAGTGTATCATGGCACGAACAAAGGAGGTTTCTGAGGACCTCAGAAAAAGCGTTGTTGATGCTCATCAGGCTGGAAAAGGTTACAAAACCATCTCTAAAGAGTTTGGACTCCACCAATCCACAGTCAGACAGATTGTGTACAAATGGAGGAAATTCAGGACCATTGTTACCCTCTCCAGGAGTGGTCTACCAACAAAGATCACTCCAAGAGCAAGGCGTGTAATAGTCGGTGAGGTCACAAAGGACCTCAGGGTAACTTCTAAGCAACTGAAGGCCTCTCTCACATTGGCTAATGTGAACATTCATGAGGCCACCACCAGGAGAACACTGAACAACAATGGTGTGCATGGCAGGGTTGCAAGGAGAAAGCCACTGCTCTCCAAAAAGAACATTGCTGCTCATCTGTAGTTTGTGAAAAATTACATGGACAAGCCAGAAGGCTATTGGAAAAATGTTTTGTGAATGGATGAGACCAAAATAGAACTTTTTGGTTTAAATGAGAAGTGTTATGTTTGGAAAAAGGAAAACACTGCATTCCAGCATAAGAACCTTATCCCATCTGTGAAACATGGTGGTGGTAGTATCATGGTTTGAGCCTGTTTTGCTGCATCTGGGCCAGGACGGCTTGCCATCATTGATGGAACAATGAATTCTGAATTATACCAGCGAATTCTAGAGGAAAATGTCAGGACATCTGTCCATGAACTGAATCTCAAGAGAAGGTGGGTCATGCAGCAAGACAACGACCCTAAGCACACAAGTCGTTCTACCAAAGAATGGTTAAAGAAGAATAAAGTTCATGTTTTGGAATGGCCAAGTCAAAGTCCTGACCTTAATCCAGTCGAAATGTTGTGGAAGGACCTGAAGTGAGCAGTTCATGTGAGGAAACCCACCAACATCCCAGAGTTGAAGCTGTTCTGTATGGAGGAATGGGCTAAAATTCCTCCAAGCCAGTGTGCAGGACTGATCAACAGTTCCCGGAAATGTTTAGTTGCAGTTATTGCTGCACAAGGGGGTCACACCAGATACTGAAAGCAAAGGTTCATATACTTTTGCCTCTCACAGATATGTAATATTGGATCATTTTCCTCAATAGATAAATGACCAAGTATAATATTTTTGTCTCATTTGTTTAACTGGGTTCTCTTTATCTACTTTTAGGACTTGTGTGAAAATCTGATGATGTTTTAGGTCATATTCATGCAGAAATATAGAAAATTCTAAAGGGTTCACAAACTTTCAAGCACCACTGTAGATTGTCAGATGATGACTTTATTTATTGCTCATGTGAACCCCATGCTGCAAACCACAGCATCACACACCTCCACTTGTTGTAGCAACCTTTTCAACCATGTTAACAGTAAAAAGTGACTCTCAGTGCCACTATAAAATGCTCCTAAAAGTCACTGGATGCTACCAAATGGGCCCCCTTTTCAAAAGTTAGGGCTTTATTTTCATCCTGGGGAGAGCACTGTATTTTTTATTATTATTATTATTATTATTATTATTATTATTATTAACACACAGTTAGCCAAATCTCAAATGACTTCCTTTTTACTACTTGTGCAGTACCCAGGTTGTTGGAAATGCTCTATAGTGCATGCCATTGGAGATTCAGCCACAGCAAAGACGTCATGGAAGAACAAAGGAATTAAATTAGATTTACTTTCCACATGTACTTGAGTCAGGGCAGTTCCTATTAAAGCACTGTGGTTACAAGTATATTAAAATTAAACGGTTGCTTATCTAAATGATGGTTTCTCGTGAGCCCTGGTGAGAGGTGGAGGTTTCAGCGTGTACCTGTGGAAACCTGTCACTCATACAGTTTCATATCAGTCTCCCAGAGCATTCACAAGGTCTCACTGCTGTTGTGGCTTCTTTTTCAGCTTGCATATGCTTACTTTATTACAAGGCAAAAAGTGTGTGGGTGATGTAGTAGATGTGTGTGTCACACAGGTCTGTCGAGCCAGTCATGCCCCACGGGTGAACTGTCACGTTTCCGTGTGTGTGTGTGTGTGTGTGTGTGTGTGTGTGTGTGTGTGTGTAAATAGATGTCTTCTGTTTGACAAAGGAAAGAAAACCTTGTTATATAATTCCCCCCCAGCAGGTTTCACACCACTGCACTCAGGCTAAGCAGCTTTACAGATTACCAGTGTCACACTGCTAAACCTTTACACGCATACAAATATACAGGCATACATGCGTGTGCACACGTACTGTAAGAACATATTATACTGTATATGCTACGGTACTTCAACCTGTAACCTTTCAAGATGTTTACAATCATGTAATCAAGGGGGAACAAATCATGTGGTTACAAGTCAGGTGATTTTCAGTTAAAATTGTGATTTCAGTGACTTTGACCGTGGTGTGGTTGTTGATGGCGGACAGGCTGGTTTGAGTATTTCAGAAACTGCTGGTGCCGGATTTTCATGCGCAGCAGTCTCTAAAGTTTACACAGAATGCTGCGAACAACAAAAAACATCAATGAGCAGCAGTTCTGTTGGTAGAAATGCCTTGTTGGTCAGAGGAGAATGGTCAGACTGGTTTGAGCTGACAGGAAGGCTATAGTAACTCAATAACCACACTTTGCAACCGTGGTAAGCAGAAAAGTATGCCACGCTATAAAAACAGTGTCAACTTTTCAGCTTTAGGATGTACAGTTATGCCATCATATTATTCGAAATAAACTTCACAAAATACAGAAAATGATTAGCGTGAGGGTTAAATGCCACTTTATAAACTTGCCGATATCATAGACTGATGTTTCGACGTCACGGACATCATCAAAGTAAAACTGATTTACTCTGATGATGTCAGTGACGTCGAAACGTCAGTTTATGATACCGCTAGTTTTTATTATTAAATGTAAAACAAAAGTGGTTTTAATTAAGTTTATAAACTTGGATACAGAATGTCAAACAAATGCAACTGGGCATATGATCTGACTCTCAGAAATGAACTTGGGTGCACATCTGCTGCTGTGATGCGCATTTAAAATGCTTCAGAAAGTGTCTGTTGTTAATTGGCCTTTGATACAATGATATATCAAATGATATAGTGCAGAATTGTATTTCCCAAAAAGGTTGTTGAAGAGCAAAGAGATGAAAGGTAGGAGGCCGAGACCACAGGATTAAGCCTGTGTGATTTCTTCACGACAGTAAAGAAACTGTGGTATAAAAATAACTTTTCATTTGAAATAAAAAAATAAATATGCTAGACTGACTCAAAAAGCAATCAAATTAGAGACTAGCTCATAAAAATGCAGATGTTTGCTGTAATTGAGTCCAACACCCTTTGCATGCTAATGAATATTTAAAAAAAATTCATCTTGAATTAATGTGAACAAATTGTCATGATTTTATATAAATGTATATGGGACTGTTCCTGTTGCGAACCAACAGATTATGGCAAGGTGATTTGTCATCTTTGTTTCATCTGACCATAAACCTTTCCTCCAGAAGACTTTTTCTTTGTCCATGCGGTCAGCTGCAAACTTTACTCAAGCTTGAAACGGCCAATTTTTGGAGTAGGGGCTTCTTTCTTGGACGGCACCCTTTTAAGGCCCATGTATACTTGGT
Source organism: Neoarius graeffei (assembly GCF_027579695.1). Taxonomy (NCBI): domain Eukaryota; kingdom Metazoa; phylum Chordata; class Actinopteri; order Siluriformes; family Ariidae; genus Neoarius; species Neoarius graeffei. The sequence goes on from NC_083574.1 coordinate 49,160,836, forward strand.
AGACATCCATGCGCGTGTCTGTTCCCGTGTTGCATGAAGCCATGTCCATGAACGTGCGCATGGGTGTCTCCAAAGTGTATATACTTGACTTTCTGCTGAATGCGTACCGGTACACATCTCTGAACACGTGCACTATGCCTTTATTGTAATACCTCTTCTGAGCTACCGGGAGCGGGAAAGAGCTTGGTCTGAAAGTAAGACGACCCACAAAGGAGTAGATAAAAACAAAAGGGATGTATTCAAGCTTCTGTTGGTGCTTTTACAATGATGATCTTCTGTATTTTGCACTTTGACTCCATCCATGGCTACTTCCCCCCCCTACTGGATCGGTATATGACTGCATGTTCAGTTTCGCACTTGTGCAATGTGCACAGTCCAAGCAGACACACAATCTGGGTGTGAAATTTGCGTTATGCATTCCGTGCACACACTGTGCACAGACCGCATCCGCTAAAGTATACTTAGGCCTTTAGTTCATGGCCGTGTAAAATTCACTTGACTGTAGACCAAGTTCCAGCAGCTTCTAGTTCATGGCAGGCCTGGACCTTGATTCCTTGGTTGTTTCTGACCACCTGAACCAGTTTCCTTTCAGCTGAGGATGACGTCTGTGTCTTGAAGACCTTGGTAAAGTGGCTACACCACCCAACAACATTTACTTGTCAACAGAGGTGGACAGTAATGAAGTACATTTACTTGAGTACTGTACTTAAGTGCACTTTTTGAGTATCTGTACTTTACTTGAGTATTATTTATTTATTTTTGAAACTTCTAACTTTAACTTCACTACATTTGAAAGGCAAATATCGTACTTTTCACTCCACTACATTATCAAGATCCTCGTTCCTCGTTACTATGAAGCAGCTTTGAAAGTGGACGTTTTTTCTTTTCTTTTCTAAAATGTGATTTGTTTTTTTCCCAGGTGACACTGAGACAGCCGATCAGTAATTGCCAGGGTCACGCCACGTCCATAGACTGTATAAAATCAAGTTCAGTGATTTCTCAGCAGTATGATTTGAATATGATCAGTGGATGGCAGAATGGAAGGAGGCAGTTTTTCTGGCGAATGCACGCACCCATGGCCCATGAACCCATGTTTCAGTTTTCTGAAAGGAATAAAGATTTTTGTTTTAAATGCTTACTTTGTTTGCCTAAAATGACCCACGTCACAGCCTGCAAAAACTCACCATCCAACCTGTGGAAGCATGTTGAGGTCTGTAAATGTTTTATTCCGAGAGAAAGCTTGCAACAAAGTTGTCTGTGCTTTTAGAGCTAGCGATAACGTTGCAATAGCGATGCAGTCTGGTTAGTCAAATGACTTTCTATGGATTTGCCCAACAAGTTGCCATCGCCTTGTCCACGGCTAACATTAACACATAGCTAGTTAACTTGGACACTGTTAGTTAGCATGTAAAAACGGAGTTAAGTTAACATGAACTTATCTGAAGTCCTTTCAGAAATGTTTTAGCATAATCTTGCCAAATAAACAATGTAGAAATCTTTCTTTTCTAGTAGCGTTAGCTACCCAACATGATTGAGTTTGAAAAGCGTTTGCTAGCATGTCAGGTGGAGTTTCACTGACTAGCTAGCTTAACTTTAAACCACCACGATGGCACAGCATGCATTCATTTTGTGAATTCACATTTCTGTCTTTGGTAACGGCATTTGGTTTTGTAAGCGTTGTGACAATAATACAATGATACATTGACAGAAAATGTACTTTTAATACTTAAGTATTTTTAAAAGCAAGTACTTCAGTACTTTAACTTAAGTAAAAATTTGACTGGACAACTTTCACTTGTATCAGAGTCACATTTGACCAGTGGGATCTGTACTTTGACTTAAGTCATGAAATTGGGTACTTTGTCCACCACTGCTTGTCAAATAAACCCTTTTTATGTCGACACCGATAATCTACCAGCTGTAGTCAATCATGACTTGACAAGTTAGTTAAGCCGTTTTAGGACTTTCAGCACCACTGAATTTAATAATCTAAGTGGGTGTATGTATAATTTTGACCCTGTGTTGACTTTCAAAAAAACAAAATGAATTAAAGTGACACAGGTCGATGTGCTGGTTCAGGAATAATTTAATCCACTCCCCTTTCTGAATTGTTTGAGCCAGTACCCATCCCCATACCTGGTATGCATCATCTTGTTCCAGTACATTTTATTTCCGAATGCGGAGCGTCCTAACCATGTGTCAGTCTGTTTACAAACTACTCAGCAGCCAGTTCGGAAAAATGTGAGGTTATGCGCAGGTCAGAGGTCGTGACCGCGGAGCTACAGCAAACATGGCGGATCGCCCAGATCGAATGAAGACTCCTAAATCAAGACCAAAAAAAAATATTTTTAAGGATGTATCTGACATTGTCAGAGGCAAAACATGCCAGAAAAGGGAGGGAAAATTTTGCGACCTCGCTCATTAAAGTATTATAATGAGGATAAACTTTGACCGTTTCCATACCCAAGTGTAAACATTCGTGCGCTGTGTTTTTCCAGTTCATTCTCCTTCACAGGCATGAGGTAGCGGGTAATACAGCATGTGATTCAAGTACCTAGGGGTTATTCTAGCATCACAAGGTAATATACATTGACCTGTGTCACTTTAAAACTTGTGCACCAAATTCTTTAAATATTTTTTTTCTATTACAGATGTATGTTGTACAATCTTTCTTCTTCAAAGACCAGTATTGCTCTGACTTTCATGTCCATGATGAGAGTATGTAAACTTCTGACTACAACTGTATATGTACAAGTTTCTTCAAATTTGGTCATTTGCCAGTTCCTGCCCACGAGCCAGCTCTATCACATGACCCTTACTAATCAGGGTGGTGAAGTCTAGCATGTGCTTCTTCCAAGACATGTGATGAAGCCAGCCAGCTTGTGCTACCTCTCGGGGCATCTGAACACACTTGGAGGGAAATCCGAACTGGTCTCTTCTGCCCATAATAAACTAGTGTTGCTCTGATTGAAGGGGGTGAAGTAATGCCATCCCACCCACCCGGACAGCATGGCCGATTTTGTTCCCAGCTACATATGGGAGTTGTGATTCTTGAAATAATCTTGCCATTCAACACAATCAGGGCTATTAAATGCCATGTCTGAACTTTTCTTGGAAGTGGAAATATGCGTCGTCACTTGAGACACGTCCTTGCACGGGACTCCATACGTTGTAAGAGTAATCTGATATCCACTATAAAATATGGAGATGGCTGATTTGTGGTTGTTTTGAAGCTGATGGATTCTGTTACCAGGATACCTGTATTCCACCCCAAAACCTGGTTGTCTGTGCCAGGAGGTTAAGAAAATAATGACCCTGAAATAATATTAAGAACAAAACAAATATCTTGGCCATCTCTGTCTATGGATCTGAAAAAAAAAAAAAAGCCAGTGATCTAAATTGAAGAAGCCAAAATGCACTAACCTAATCACATAAAAGAACACGGACATGTCTCCAGGAGGTTTTTGAATAGGATTTAAAAAGAAACTCATTGCAAGGACCCTTTAGTGCCACTCTGAAGAACTGTTAGTGGTTTGATTGTAAATCACTCCATGGCTTTTGGTAACATTTAGGTCATTATGTTTACGTCTTGGTGTGTGTGTGTGTGTGTGTGGGGGGGGGGTGTTAGACTCCCCTGTGTCCTAAATGTTATTCTTAGTCAGTGACTAATACTAACCGGCATCACTTCAGCAGGTAACTTTACTCTTTTTATGCTGAAGATGAAAAATATTTCCCTTAGCTTGCAATAAATACAGCAATTAATGTGGTGCAGAGATCTGAGCCCCTTGCCAAGTGTGTGTGTGTGAAAGAGAGAGGGGGGGGAATCTTCATAACTCATCTGTCTTCTTTCTCAGACTTGCTCAACCTGGTCGGGTATCCGGCTGAAGGTGCGTCTCCTCTTTGGATTGATTTTTGTTCTAATCTGGGCGCTCTTTCTTTCTCTCTCTCTCTCTCTCTCTCTCTCTCTCTCTCTCTCTCTCTCTCTCTAGCATCTCATTAGCATTATTTTCCATCTTAAGCTCATCATTAGCTTTCAGAAAATAACTCCAGTAACACTTTGATGAGCTTTAGCAAATATTGTAGTGAAAACATGCATATTGGATGAATACTGGGTAATAGCTAATACTCAGAACTTTGATAAAATCACATCACATCACATTATCTCTAGCCGCTTTATCCTTCTACAGGGTCGCAGGCAAGCTGGAGCCTATCCCAGCTGACTACGGGCGAAAGGCGGGGTACACCCTGGACAAGTCGCCAGGTCATCACAGGGCTGACACATAGACACAGACAACCATTCACACTCACATTCACACCTACGGTCAATTTAGAGTCACCAGTTAACCTAACCTGCATGTCTTTGGACTGTGGGGGAAACCGGAGCACCCGGAGGAAACCCACGCGGACACGGGGAGAACATGCAAACTCCGCACAGAAAGGCCCTCGCCGGCCCCGGGGCTCGAACCCGGACCTTCTTGCTGTGAGGCGACAGCGCTAACCACTACACCACCGTGCCGCCCCTTTGATAAAATTAAAACGAAAAAAATAAATAAATAACGGGTGTGTCCCTGTCTTACCTTTGCACACTGGAAAGCAGGTTGTACAGATATGAGCCATTCCACCGAATTGGTGCCATTTCCGTCCCTAGAAAATTATATGTATAAATGCACATAAAAATGTACTTTAAAATACATTTCCTTATTACGCAGAATGTCCTGCACATTGATCTGGTTTTCAAATTTAAGATGTATAATTGTAAGGATTAATAAAAACTACCTAAAACACTGAAAAATAGCATGTGTTACCTGTCCCCGCACTCTAACTTTATACTTAACTATGAAATATTATGATTAAAATCCTTCAGAAACAGTATTTCTTTTGCACTGTTGTGTGACTCCATATCCTATCCATGGTTTAAATATATTTTTTTCATAAGAAATCCACAATTTCTTGGTTAAAATACACATTTTAGTCGTGTCCCTGGGTTTTCACTCAGTCCTGTTACCCAAACATCTGACAAATTTGGAACGTTCCATAAATCACATGCTCAACAGGAAGTTACATCAGTTGTGTCTTCTGAAGGCCATGGGAAGACCAAAAGTTAGTTCTCTCATTTACTTTTCTGTATATTTGATAATTTTTTTTACTTTGGCTGATAAGATCAATGTCACTATCTGTCCTGTTACTTAAATTATTTCTTAGATGATACTTGTTTATCTTAAAAATACAGATTTTTGGTAAATCACTAGAATGTGCCAAGTGTGGTCATGCTATTAGCGATGACGCCATGTGGCTTAATTCCATGTATTAGCTAATCCTAGGCTAAAAACTCAGTCCTGTTACTTTCAGTCCTGTTACTCATATAAAGAGTATGCAGCCATCTTTGACTTCCAAACCTTGTAAAAAAATAAATAACGTAGCCTTAGGTTGACCAATACACATTTTGAATAGTTAAATATGTGTGTTATTAAAATCAGTGTTGAAAAGATATAACAAATTAAGTTTAATTTGGGGGCGGCACAGTGGTGTAGTGGTTAGCGCTGTCGCCTCACAGCAAGAAGGTCCTGGGTTCGAGCCCCGGGGCCGGCGAGGGCCTTTCTGTGTGGAGTTTGCATGTTCTCCCCGTATCCGCGTGGGTTTCCTCCGGGTGCTCCGGTTTCCCCCACAGTCCAAAGACATGCAGGTTAGGTTAACTGGTGACTCTAAATTGACCGTAGGTGTGAATGGTTGTCTGTCTATGTGTCAGCCCTGTGATGACCTGGCGACTTGTCCAGGGTGTACCCCGCCTTTCGCCCGTAGTCAGCTGGGATAGGCTCCAGCTTGCCTGCGACCCTGTAGAAGGATAAAGCGGCTAGAGATAATGAGATGAGATGAGAAGTTTAATTTGGGAGTGGTACAACAAGCAAATGGCACCCATTCGGTGGAATGTCCCATATGCTGGACACAATGAACACTTCAGCACTATAATCTTTCCTCTACGATACTTTTGGGCCTGTAAAGGTTCTTTGGCTGCAGTGTTAATGCAATGTTATTAGTCGAGAGCTTCAGTCACCATGCCACTCTCCTGCTCCATCATGAGGACAAACAGGAACTTCTCAGAGGACATTTTCTGACCTTGTCCTCCTCTGAAAATATAAAGTGTTTACTTTGATCTTTGGAATTCAGGGACACTTAAAACCTAGGATAATGATAAATTTGTGTGGTAGAAGGTGATGTGTGTCAATCATGTGGTGCTAGTTTGCTCAGAGTTTCTGCGTTAAGGCAGTGGACATGATATCAAATTATAATAACTTGATTTTGTTTTCCTACAGTGTTGTTGTTGTGGATTTACTTGTGTCTGTGCCACGTGTTGGTGGTGTGCATGGAAGAGAGTGCGGTTCACTGTCCGGCCTCCCTCTGAGTTCCTTAACCATGTTATCTGGCCACATGTGTGCCTTCCGAAATAGACCTGGGTCAGAGAGGTTGTTTACGCTCAGCTGCTGTTTGTCTTTGGCAAGTTTAAAAAATCAACAGGACTGTAGATTGCTCCCACATGCACGGCTAATTTGTTTGCTGCTGCTGGCACTTTTTATGAAGGCAGCCATCCTACTGCTGTGTTGGGTGGGGCATCACTGGCCTGATCTACAAAAGAGCAGTCAGACCACTGGATAGGGTGGATACTTACAGGAGTGCAAATAAAGACCTGAGCCTGTTCATGTCTTGGCGAGAGAAAGAAAGGTGGTGATTTCACTGCTAAGCCTGGATGTTGTTTTTCCCAGACAACCAATATCCTCTTCTTGCTTTCTTACACATGTCCTTTTTCATTCTGTTTCCTTGTTTGTGTTCTGCAAGATGTGTTGCTGTCACCTTCATGCCTAGACAGGCCTATGGGGTTTTCAAACGTATTGATTTTTTTTTTTTTTTTTTTTCTTCCTAATTCTGTTTCATCACAGCAAAAGCCAAGCAGGCAGCATTCACCAATTTCCAGTACAATCATCAGCATTAAGAGGATGTATGGAAATGTCAATCTGATCTCGATTCGTTGCTCAGATATCCATATACAGTGGAGCTTGAAAGTTTGTGAACCCTTTAGAGTTTTCTGTATTTCTGAATAAATATGACCCAAAACATGATCAAATTTTCACACAAGTCCTAAAAGTAGATAAAGAGAACCCAGTTAAACAAATGAGACAAAAATATTATACTTGGTCATTTATCTATTGAGGAAAATGATCCAATATTACATATCTGTGAGTGGCAAAAGGATATGAACCTTTGCTTTCAGTATCTGGTGTGACCCCCTTGTGCAGCAATAACTGCAACTAAACATTTGCGGTAACTGTTGATCAGTCCTGCACACCGGCTTGGAGGAATTTTAGCCCATTCCTCCATACAGAACAGCTTCAACTCTGGGATGTTGGTGGGTTTCCTCACATGAACTGCTCGCTTCAGGTCCTTCCACAACATTTCAATTGGATTAAGGTCAGGACTTTGACTTGGCCATTCCAAAACATTAACTTTATTCTTCTTTAACCATTCTTTGGTAGAACGACTTGTGTGCTTAGGGTCGTTGTCTTGCTGCATGACCCACCTTCTCTTGAGATTCAGTTCATGTACAGATGTCCTAACATTTTCCTTTAGAATTCGCTGGTATAATTCAGAATTCATTGTTCCATCAATGATGGCAAGCCGTCCTGGCCCAGATGCAGCAAAACGGGCCCAAACCATGATACTACCACCACCACGTTTCACAGATGGGATAAGGTTCTTATGCTGGAATGCAGTGTTTTCCTTTCTCCAAACATAACACTTCTCATTGAAACCAAAAAGTTCTATTTTGGTCTCATCTGTCCACAAAACATTTTTCCAGTAGCCTTCTTTATCACGTGATCTTCAGTAAACTGCAGATGAGCAGCAATGTTCTTTTGGAGAGCAGTGGCTTTCTCCTTGCAACCCTGCCATGCACACCATTTGTTGTTCAGTGTTCTCCTGATGGTGGACTCATTAGCATTAGCCAATGTGAGAGAGGCCTTCAGTTGCTTAGAAGTTACCCTGGGGTCCTTTGTGACCTCACCGACTATTACATGCCTTACTCTTGAAGTGATCTTTGTTGGTTGACCATCTTGGGGAGGGTAACAATGATCTTGAATTTCCTCCGTTTGTACACAATCTGTCTGACTGTGGATTGGTGGAGTCCAAACTCTTTAGAGATGGTTTTGTAACCTTTTCCAGCCTGATGAGCATCAACAACGCTTTTTCTGAGGTCCTCAGAAATCTCCTTTGTTCGTGCCATGATACACTTCCACAAACATGTGTTGTGAAGATCAGACTTTGATAGAACCCTGTTCTTTAAATAAAACAGGGTGCCCACTTTCACTTGATTGTCATCCCATTGATTGAAAACACCTGACTCTAATTTCACCTTCAAATTAACTGCTAATCCTCGAGGTTCACATACTTTTGCCACTCACAGATATGTAATACTGGATCATTTTCCTCAAATAAATGACCAAGTATAATATTTTTGTCTCATTTGTTTAACTGGGTTCTCTTTATCTACTTTTAAGACTTGTGTGAAAATCTGATGTTTTAGGTCATATTTATGCAGAAATATAGAAAATTCTAAAGGGTTCACAAGCTTTCGAGCACCACTGTAGCAGTTCACATCCAAAGGTTGCATTTTTGTTGTATGCAGGGTTTTGTTTGTTTTTATTTAAGTTACTCTTTTGCAAGCCTTTTGAAAGGCTCATACTGTAAAACAACTTTATCAGATGTGCTGTGGGCTGTTGGGGCGCCGGAGCAGATCTCAGTCGCATAGAAGGATGTTGTTGAGCAACGTGCCAGCTAATTGGCCATTGCATGAGGTTCTCAGATACTCACATGTTTAGCACTGACGCACAGCTGACATCTGTTCAGAGTTTTCTGAGAAAGCACACTGATATATTTACATGATTTTTCATATATCCAACAGTCAGTTTAATACTGATTTATATTTTGCAAATGTGTGGTGGTCTAAGAAAACCCACTGGATGTTGCTGTTCCTGAGTTTTACGTTTATATTTACAGCATATAATGGATGTCTTTATCTAGAGCAATGAATAGACATGCTTTGTAGTTTCCATCCAGAGGGGAACCGTCAGGACCTTCTAGGCCTTCAGAGAAGGCCCAAACATATCAGCATTTCAAACGTTATATTTAATTTCTTTCTTTCTTTAATTGCTTTCATAATTTCATTATAATTATTCTCTTATTTTAATTTGGCCTCATTTTCTATCAAATTTGCTTCCAAAATGAAAGGGTTACTGTCCTGAAAACATTAACATAAAGTTATCCAATGTGATTTTTTTTTATTTGTTGTCTCTAGGCTGAGAAGAGTTTAGAGCTGCTCACTCATTGGTTAGGACTTCATTGCCGGGACAGAAGGCCATGGCAGTGTATGTTTATGTAGGAAGTGATGGATGAATTAACCAATCAGATTTTGATTTATAGTGGGAGGGACCAAAAATGTATCGCCCTAGCCCTTCTTGAAGGCCAACGCGAGCTTAAACGCGAATCGGCGCCGTCAGCACAGCAGTGAAGTCACCTTCTAGCTGTTGTAGTGTTCATCAGTAGTGTTAGCGAATGCTAATAAAGTGGTCAAGCCAGTGCTATCGAGAGCAAGAAGCACAGGCTAACGACTGAGAAACTAAGATTTCTGTCTCCAGACTCTTCTTCTATGCACACTTGCTACAGTATTTTTCACGCCTGTGTAATTGACTTAGTTACTTTTAAAATCAACATCAACAACTACACACAATGGAGCGACCTGGCAGCCTGCTACTAATCCCATGCAAAATCCTTTGCCCTGTTGATTTTTTTGGTGTGTCTGGCTAAGTTTTGGCTCAGCTGAAGTCCCAGCTCTAATAGTAACAGTTCACCACTGTTTCCATCAAAAACACATCCTCATGCTAGTACAAATATATTAGGATCTAAGAACACTTGCGTTAAAACCCTGTTAGAAAGGAATTTGTGCAGCAAGAAAAACTTACAATTAAAGGTTATGGGTTTTTTTTTCTTTCTTTTAATTAGTGCTCATTTAAATGCTTATTGAGCAGGTGGGTCTTCAGTCTTCATTTGAAGACCGACAGTGACTCAGATGTTCAGACGTCTAGAGGAAGTTCATTCCACCACCTGGGTACCAGTACAGAGAAGAGTCTTGTAGGTCCTCCTTGTACTATGAGGGATGGTGGGTCGAGTTGGGACATGGAGGCTTAAAAGGAATGTGCTCATATAGGTGGGACTGGTCCATTTTTTACTTTGTAGGCAAGTGTCAGTGTGTTTTAAACCTGATGTGTACCACTACAGGAAGCCATTTGTGGGAGCACTGCAATGAGTGATGTAGGAGAACTTCAGGAGATTGAAAACTTGCTCCTGTATTCTGGATCACATGTCAGATGTAACATGGGCAGACCAGCCAGGAGTGAGTTGCTGTACTTCAAATTTGAGTTGACGAGTGAATGAACGAACACCTGAGTGGCCTCTGTGGGTAAAGAATAGCTTGATCCTCCTGATGATGTAGAGGACCTGCATAAACAAGTCAGGTTAACAGTATGAGAAAACAAGGATATCCCTAAGTTTGCATGTGTTGCTAGATAGTGTGATCAGAGTCGTCCAATTCTGGAACTTTCCATAGTTTTCAAAACTATATACAGCACATGTCGTGGTTTGGGGAAACCCCATCGGATGTTGCTTTGGCTGAATTCTAGCTGCTGAAACGACCAAAAAGATGAAAAATTTGTTTTGACTAGAATTGGCTTTTTCTGCCTATAGCATATTTCAACTTTAACCCTCTGGGGTCAAGAGCTTCACCGGCGAAGCTCGGCAGGTTTAGAATGAGTAGGTCATGTATTTAGATAAATATCTTTGAGTTTTTATCATACAAGCATGATAAACATATTGACGAACTTCATACTTTCCTATGTGCCCACTTTTCAATTTTTTTTTTAATTACCTAAATTAGATGAAGCATAAAACTTGTCACCTTACTCAGTCACACCGGAGTCGGAGTGCTGAGCTCCAACTTACACATTCATAAAAGACTATTCACATGGTAATGGAATGATGATCACTTTCACTCTTTTTCAGTTTCGATTGGTTTCTCTTTCGTGGTGGGAACGCCCACCGTAAACAGGATAAAATCTGACAGACATAGTTTAGGTTATTTGGAGGTAAAACTTGTGGCATGCGGATTTTATGCACTTTGGATGATTCAGGACAGCAATTCATGATTCAGGACAAAGATTAAATTCAATCTTGAGAACTGCAACACTGATGATGAGCGGGGCTTTTTTATTTTTATTTTTTTTATTTAAAAAAAAATACTTCGACTCGATCCAGCCAAAGGTCAACTCGAGTAAGTGTAAATATTTCTTCTATTTATTATGAGCAGATCGGTTGATGTGCGTGCGCTGTAGTGCATACACAGGAAAAATGACTGAGCAATTTTGCCAGAGTTAAACGTATTTTCCTAAAAAATATTTAATTTTGCTCTATTTTGAGTTTAGAGAGTAAAATTTGGAGTTGGAGTGGGAGCAAAATTAGAGTAATTGTGTAACAGAGTTGGTTGTGGCTATGAACCGAGTAAAATAGTTTGAGTTAATTTCAAGATACACTAAATAGAGTCAAATACCAGATAAATGAAGCTGTTGTAAAAAGCAGTTTTAGAATTGTGTTGGAATGTGTGAAAAAACATTACCTTACCCATTGTGACGAATCGTTTTGATCACTTGACCTGATGGGATTAAGAGTTGGCAGTGGGAGGGGTTTTCACTCTTCTCATGGAATGGAATGGAATTTTTTACCCTTCTCATTGAATACCCCCCCACTGCCAACCCTTTATCCCAGAACAATAGGACATATTTTTTTTGATGGCCAGTTAATTGTCCAGCTCAATGGAGCAGATTTAAGTTTTTGTGCTTGATGCATTCCTCAGGCTGAACAGAATCACCTCAAATGACCAAAATGGTTCGACACAATGGGTAACGTCATGTTTTATTCACACATTCCAACACAGTTCTAAAACTGCTTTTTGCAACATCTTCATTTATCTGGTATTTTAAAAAAGTACAATATTGACGACATACAACCCCGATTCCAAAAAAGTTGGGACAAAGTAGAAATTATAAATAAAAACGGAATGCAATGATGTGGAAGTTTCAAAATTCCATATTTTATTCAGAATAGAACAGAGATGACATATCAAATGTTTAAACTGAGAAAATGTATCATTTAAAGAGAAAAATTAGGTGATTTTAAATTTCATGACAACACCACATCTCAAAAAAGTTGGGACAAGGCCATGTTTACCACTGTGAGACATCCCCTTTTCTCTTTACAACAGTCTGTAAACGTCTGGGGACTGAGGAGACAAGTTGCTCAAATTTAGGGATAGGAATGTTAACCCATTCTTGTCTAATGTAGGATTCTAGTTGCTCAACTGTCTTAGGTCTTTTTTGTCGTATCTTCCATTTTATGATGTGCCAAATGTTTTCTATGGGTGAAAGATCTGGACTGCAGGCTGGCCAGTTCAGTACCCGGACCCTTCTTCTACGCAGCCATGATGCTGTAATTGATGCAGTATGTGGTTTGGCATTGTCATGTTGGAAAATGCAAGGTCTTCCCTGAAAGAGACGTCGTCTGGATGGGAGCATATGTTGCTCTAGAACCTGGATATACCTTTCAGCATTGATGGTGTCTTTCCAGATGTGTAAGCTGTCCATGCCACACGCACTAATGCAACCCCATACCATCAGAGATGCAGGCTTCTGAACTGAGCGCTGATAACAACTTGGGTCGTCCTTCTCCTCTTTAGTCCGAATGGCACGGCGTCCCTGATTTCCATAAAGAACTTCAAATTTTGATTCGTCTGACCACAGAACAGTTTTCCACTTTGCCACAGTCCATTTTAAATGAGCCTTGGCCCAGAGAAGACGTCTGCGCTTCTGGATCATGTTTAGATACGGCTTCTTCTTTGAACTATAGAGTTTTAGCTGGCAACGGCGGATGGCACAGTGAATTGTGTTCACAGATAATGTTCTCTGGAAATATTCCTGAGCCCATTTTGTGATTTCCAATACAGAAGCATGCCTGTATGTGATGCAGTGCCGTCTAAGGGCCCGAAGATCACGGGCACCCAGTATGGTTTTCCGGCCTTGACCCTTACGCACAGAGATTCTTCCAGATTCTCTGAATCTTTTGATGATATTATGCACTGTAGATGATGATATGTTCAAACTCTTTGCAATTTTACACTGTCGAACTCCTTTGTGATATTGCTCCACTATTTGTCGGCGCAGAATTAGGGGGATTGGTGATCCTCTTCCCATCTTTACTTCTGAGAGCCGCTGCCACTCCAAGATGCTCTTTTTATACCCAGTCACATTAATGACCTATTGCCAGTTGACCTAATGAGTTGCAATTTGGTCCTCCAGCTGTTCCTTTTTTGTACCTTTAACTTTTCCAGCCTCTTATTGCCCCTGTCCCAACTTTTTTGAGATGTGTTGCTGTCATGAAATTTCAAATGAGCCAGTATTTGGCATGAAATTTCAAAATGTCTCACTTTTGACATTTGATATGTTGTCTATGTTCTATTGTGAATACAATATCAGTTTTTGAGATTTGTAAATTATTGCAGTCCGTTTTTATTTACAATTTGTACTTTGTCCCAACTTTTTTGGAATTGGGGTTGTACATACTACGTAGATATTATTGTAGCTGAACTTGTGCTGAATACAAAAAGTCATATGACTGAAAATACTGCTTAGATTTGTTGAAATTGACGACAAAATAAGAGCATGCCAAAATCATTAGAGTGCCAGAAAATATCCTCAGACCCCGGAGGGTTAATGAACTATAAATATAATCAGAAAAAGTTGGGATGGTATGTTTTGAAATTAAAATTGAAAACAATGATTTGTAAATAATCTCTGACCTGTATTGCACTCAAAACAATACAACAGCACATATATTTGGTGTTTCACCTCATCTCATTATCTCTAGCCGCTTTATCCTGTTCTAGAGGGTCGCAGGCAAGCTGGAGCCTATTCCAGCTGACTACGGGCGAAAGGCGGGGTACACCCTGGACAAGTCGCCAGGTCATCACAGGGCTGACACATAGACACAGACAACCATTCACACTCACATTCACACCTACGGTCAATTTAGAGTCACCAGTTAACCTAACCTGCATGTCTTTGGACTGTGGGGGAAACCGGAGCACCCGGAGGAAACCCACGCGGACACGGGGAGAACATGCAAACTCTGCACAGAAAGGCCCTTGCCGGCCACGGGGCTCGAACCCGGACCTTCTTGCTGTGAGGCGACAGCGCTAACCACTACATCACCATGCCGCCGTGTTTCACCTCATGAATTAAAAAAAAAAAATCACATTTAAATTTTGTTTCTTGCAACACATTAAAAAAAAAAGTTGTGCATTTATTACTTTGTAATGTTGCCATTCCTTCTCACAACACTTAAAGGTGCTTAGGACCTGAAGACACCAAGTGAAGTGTTTTAGGTGTTATTTTGTCTCATATCCTGCAAACAGGTTTTGAGGTTTACAGTACGAAGTTTTTGAGGTCATATTTTTTGTTTCAAAATTCATCAGACATTCTCTGTTTGGGGCAAAGGGAACAGGCACCCTCTTCTTCCACAGCCATGCCTTTGTAATGTGTGCAGAATGTGGTTTTGCATTGTCTTGCTGAAATATCCCTAGAAAGGTGTCATCTTGAAGGCAGCATATGTTGCTCCAAAATCTCAAATGTACTTTTCTGCATTAATGCTGCCATCACAGAAGTGTAAGTTACCTCTGCCAAGGGCATTGAGACAACCCCATACCATGACAGACCCTGGCTTTTGGACTTGTTGCTGGTAACCGTCTGGATGGTCCTTTTTGTCTTTGATACAGAGCAAACGGCATCAGTTTCTCCCAGTAAAGACCTGGAATACTGATTTGTCTGACAGTACACCTTTCTATTGTGTGATGGTCCATCCCAGATGCCTCCAATCCCAGAGAAGCCAACAGCACTTCTTGGCACAATACAAGGCTTTCTTTTTGCACAGTAAATTTTTAACTGGCAATTGTAGATGTAACACTGTATTGTGTTGCTTAACAAAGGCTTGCTAAAGTAATCCTGAGTCCATGTGGTTATATCACCTATAGATGAATGACAGTTCTTGGTGCCGTCTGAGGGATCGGAGATCACGAGTGTTCAGCTTAGGCTTGCGCCCTTGCCCTGTACACACCGAAATTCCTCCAGATTCCTTGAATTGTTTTGTTTAATGATCTTGTGTACTGTAGAAGTATCCGAATCCCTGCATACCTTTCTTTGAGGAACATTTGTTTTGAAACATTTCAATAATTTTCTCATGCATTTGTTGACAAACTGGAGATCCTTGGCCTATTTTTGCTCCTCAAAGACTAGGCCTTTCCTGGATACTGATTTTGTACCAAATCATGATTACAATCACTTGTTGACATCACCTGTTAAATAATCACGTCATTATTTATTTTACCTCATTACTAGCCCTGAATTGCCACCATCACAACTTTTTTTGGAATGTGTTGCAGGTCTGAAATGCAGGAATGGGTGTATATTAGCAAATGAAATGAAGTTGACCAAATAAAAGGTGAAATATCTTGGGTTCATCCTGTCTGCAATGAAATACAAGTCAAAGTCTCTCATCTCATTATCTGTAGCCGCTTTATCCTGTTCTACAGGGTCGCAGGCAAGCTGGAGTCTATCCCAGCTGACTACGGGCGAAAGGCGGGGTACACCCTGGACAAGTCGCCAGGTCATCACAGGGCTGACACAGAGACACAGACAACCATTCACACTCACATTCACACCTACGGTCAATTTAGAGTCACCAGTTAACCTAACCTGCATGTCTTTGGACTGTGGGGGAAACCGGAGCACCCGGAGGAAACCCACGCGGACACGGGGAGAACATGCAAACTCCGCACAGAAAGGCCCTCGCCGGCCACGGGGCTCGAACCCAGGACCTTCTTGCTGTGAGGCGACAGCGCTAACCACTACACCACCGTGCCGCCCACAAGTCAAAGTAAATTTAGAAATCGCTGCTTTTTTGTAATTTGTATTTTCCATATTTTCCCAACTTTTTCTGAGTTGGGGTTGTATTTCACCAAAATGATCACTTATGGGGTAACTGGACACCGAAATGTGAGACCTTTCAGTGAAATGCATGCAAAATATAAACACATTCAGTTCAGTCTGCAATTAGGCACCCTATTTTTTTTTTTTTCAATGCAAACGTTATAGATTTCTATTTTGTGACTTCTACATTATCAAGTCAGTACAAAAACATTTCAGAGTTCCAAACGTTTGTTTTCCAGCACAAAATTAAACGTTACAGAAACAAAAAGTTTGTATCTGAGGAGCATATTCCATAAGAGAGCACTTTTCAGATTAAAAAAGAAAACATAATGAAGGCTGCTGGGTTTTGCTGCAAAATGAAGAAGCAAGTGCGACAATCAAAGTGTCCAGAAGAACTGTGGCCGGTTCTGCAAGATGCTCAGTAAAACCTACAGCTCATTTCCGCATAAAACTGCACTCGTTGTACCTGAGACTACTATTTTATTTAAGCAAATGGTTGTCTCACAGCAAATATCGACTTTGTTTCATTTATGACTTACTGCTGTTTATAGTATTTTTTTCAACGTTTGAACATTTCATTTTCATAATTTTTTAAGCCATTTTTGGTCTACAGCATTTCTTTACATGTGCCTAAGACTTTTGCACAGTACTGTGTGCGTTTATTTGTATATGAGAGAGAGAGAGGATATTACATGGTTGTGCAAAGATATAAAGTTTATTTTTGTGTGGTGAATATATTTCATGAGTGATATATTTTTTTCAACATGAGAAGATGCTGATAACTTTGTTTTAGCCAGCATTAACTTTTTCAGCAGTTTGTGCTACAGTAGCTCTTCTGTGGGATTGCACCATATGGGCTAGCCTTTGTGCCCCATGCCAATCAATGAGCCTTCAACACCCATGAAACTGTCACTGGTTCACTGTTTAGCCTTCCTTGGACCACTTTTGGTAGATACTAACCACTGCATACCAGGAACACCCCACAAGATGTGCCATTTTGGAGATGCTCAGACTCCGTCATCTGGTCCTCACAATTTGGCCCTTGTTAAAGTCGCTCAGATCCTTACGCTTGCCCATTTTTCCTGCTTCCAACATATCTACTTCAAGAACTAACTGTTCACTTCATGCCTAATGTAAAATGTACAATTTAAATGGGAAACATGCTTCAGTTACATTTGTGTTCACTATGCCCATGTTTACATTAGACCGTATCAGCGGATCATCAGATTAACGTTTTTAAAACGATTAGTGTGCACACAGCAACACCAATACACGATTTGTGTGCACACAACAATACCAATACACGGATACGCTCGGCTCCGCAGGCATCCTGCGCTCCAAATCACTCCGCCCTGAACAGCGAGTGCCCTCTGGAGGGTGCGCACTCCGGCCCTGCGCAGCTCACAGAGCGCGCGAGTGAAGTGCACGAGCAGTGATTCGGGACTGAGCCGCTGTGTGTGAGATCCCAGCGCAGATCACTTAACACTTGCAAGTGGAAGGATGGCAAGCCTAAAGACAATCATAACTACACAATGGGCAGTATTTGCATCAGTATTTGCAGTATTTTCATACTTTTATACTCTTTAATGAAAGGTGATACAAGGCGGAAGTCTGCGCCGTTTTTCAGCAGTCGCGTCACATGACCAACGCCAGCGAATCAGGAAGGTGGATGTCACAGTGACGTTGTCCAATGACGATGCCAGCTAGAGCTCAGCACAGCGTATCCGCGTATTCTCAATGTTTACACAGCACCGGACCAGACACGATCTGGATTGAATACGTGGACGCTGGCGGATTCCCGTTTCCCGGCGTTTCCAGGCATTTTAATGTAAACGGACAGTGCATCCGCGAAGAAAACGAGACAGATACGGTCTAATGTAAACGTAGCCTATAATTTCCAGGGGTGCCAATAATAGTGGCACATGTGTTTTTGTTGAAAATAATAATTTCTTGATGAGGGATTTGTTTATCTCAGAATAAATGTATTTCAATTAAAGGTTGGATTTTTCTCATTTTTCCAGTGTGAGATGAAGCTCCACCAAGAGGTATATTAACCCCCCCCCCCCCCCAAAAAAAAACAAAAAAAACTTTTTACTAATCTTTACAAGGGGTGCCTATAATCGTGGAGGTGTGTGTGAGAGAGACGTTCCAAGATCTAATGTGGGTAGCCAAAACCGCGGGTAGTAGTGAAGCGCATACAAGTTTGTTTTTCGTGTATATGGGTCCATCTCAGAAACTGGTCTTTCGTTTGGGACATTATGGTCAAAAAATAAATTTTCTAATTTTACTTTTTTTTTTTTGCATTTACCGAACACTCAATGTTTCTTTTGTCATGTTTAATAAGAATAAAGATAGTATCTTGCTCTATCTGGCCTCCACTGTGGAAATTTTTTTTGATTACAATTCAAATGCTTTTGTAAAATTGATTTACGTATAAAATAACATCATCATGAAGAATTAAAGCCCCTCCTTCACAGATGAGTGAAAATATTGAATAAATTTCCTCTTTTTGATTGCTTGGGTTAAAAATGCCAAGTTATGATGACTGAATTGATTATTCACTTAAATATGAATATGATACATTTTGGGTATTTGATATGGCGAAATAGGACACAATGGAAAAATCAAGAACACACCGGAAAGCTGAGAATAACGGCGGTGGTAAAAGAACAGCGACTGTACCGGCTGAAGGTCGCGCAGGTCTCTGCTGCGGTGCGCGAGCAGCGGGACATCACTACCGCACCGGACAGAGTGCGAGGCGGGGGCGGGGCAAAATGACCGGCCATAGATTCTATCAAAAGTTCGATCTAAATTGACCATGGTTGCAAAATATTGGCCAAAAATACACAAACACTACGAAATATGAAAGCAAGATGAAAAAGAAACATTCTATTGCCTTATACTGCAAGACTAAACCAAAATAAAACTGTCAAAACTCACCTTTTCAGTGATAACGTCCGAACAGATCACCCGCGTAACAAAGACCGCAAATGGAAGCACGATCAACTTCTAACTGTTGGAGTGGAAAATTCCATTCTACACATGCAAATTGTTAATGTGTGTCCTTCCCCGCACACAAATAACACGCTACGGTAAAAAATAGACCACAACTCATTTTATAGCTCAGAAATTCATACAAGACCAGCTACCATCGTAACACATTCTGTAAGAAACATATTCTATACCTAACTTTCAGCTTTCATTTTAAAAAACAAAATCGCAGATTTATAACTAAGTTTTTTATATGGTGTCGTGATTTTAAGTTCCTACTTTTGGTGAGGTAGTGACCTCGACCCTGAGGCTTTCCGTTTAGATCAAAACACTCGATCGTATTGGTTTTGGATATGCGGAAAATGGAGCTACAACGGTGATCAAATATTTTGCCTGATGTTTTATTACGGTTATGATTATTCTGTGAGCGCACCAATCCTTAGGTGTATAAAGTTACAACTTAAAATACAATTAGTGATAACTGTAGACTTTTCAGTGGACTACAACCTTTTTAAGGGAATGCAATGTAGTCGACCATTTATCATGTCCCAGATCAAGCCGCCATTTTTCCACAAATTTGCAGAATTTTTGCCAAATTCTGAATAGAGTATTCACATCAAAGGTTTAGTTTTATCTGTATTATTTCTTTCATCATTTTATTTCAAATTAAAACCAACATCACCATTCAAAACCGTATAGTTTATTGACTGAGAGTATATTTAGTGGGGTTCCCCTACAGTACCCAGTTTCTCAGACAGACCCATATGATCAAGTTTCAGTTGTAGATTTCACACAGTAAGAAAGACAATAGTAAGTAATAATAAACTAAAGCAATTATACTGCAATAAAAGTTATGTGAATTTGGTCTCTCTTGAACGAACGGGGTTCTGATATTTCCACGTAATATTTTCAGCTCGGGATAACTGGTTTACGGAACCCGTGGCTAACGATTCTGCATATACAGTGGTCCGACTGTGTGTGGGTCTGCCTTTTTCTTTCTTTTTTTCTTTTGAAACACACACAGAGAGTACTGTCTTGCCTCTTCCACATACATGAGCTCACAGACACCTAAAATTGGCTAATGTCTGATCTATATATACAAAGATTAACTCGTACACATGGGTTTGGCATAAGATCAGACTTGTTGGTTAAATATACGAGAGGTGAAAGTGGACTTGCAAGGTGACTAATTTGTAATATCGTCAGTACCTTCTTTGACATTCAGAAGGTTTCAGCTGTTAATAATGGAAGTAAGTGAATAAAGCTGACTGCTTTCTGTCTTCTTCATATCTGTCCTTTTACTTGGAGGTGTAGAACGCGTAGGCTTTGGGGCCAGACAGGCTGTAATTTCTAATTCTGTGTGACACCAGGTTTCACCATAGGGATCAGCACTGACCCCAGACTGGGCTCAGCCGGCTCAGCACACCAGCTGCCTCCATACGTGCTTCTGCCTATATATTCATCTCTCAGGTGTTTACAGATCACGGGGTGTGTAGGATTGGGCAGTGCTGTCTGAGGCTCAGCCAGGCTAGCCGCAGTGTGGCGTGCCCACGCACATCTTAACACCCAAGCCTCTCTCGGTCTATTGGCTCTCTCTCTCTCTCTCTCTCTCTCTCTCTCTGTCCTCACATTACCTGAGTAGAGGGTGTTTTTTTTTCCCTTTTTTTCTTTTTTTTTTTTCCCTCCTCCATGCAGCACCAGACAGATGAGTCAGGCTGGCATGGCTACTTTTATCTTCATTTTTCTTTCTTTTTCCTCCCTCTTTCTATCTCTACCTAAAGACTTATGCAGGCGCCCAAGAGAGACTACAGCATGTGGAGGTTCATTTTGCCCTAACTTCCCATATTAGTTGCTTTTGCTTGTGAGAGTAAAGCAACTCCAATTCATAAGTCAATCTAAAAAAAAAAAAATGCAGAAAAGGTATTGGGATAAGTGTGTTACCCCAATGAGGGTTTATTGCTGTGTGTGTGTGTGAGAGAGAGAGAGAGAGAGAGAGAGAGAGAGAAAGAGAACTCACATGTGTCTGGACTCTTCCAGACAGTGGAAGCAGACGTGTGTCTGTACAGACTGCTGATGAGTCTGAGTGTTTACTGAGAGACTGAGGGAACATCATTGGCATGTTCTTGTTGGAAAGAGGCATTGAAAAGAAAGAAAAAAAAAGACCATGCTGCTTTGCAACTTCACAGGCTTTTGCTGCATCTAGTTCTGGGGTGTGTGTGTATTTGTATAGTGTTTAGAGCCCTGGTCTTCAAAGAGGATGCTCCTTTAACTGTTCACATCAGGTCCAACCCACTGGTCTGCATCATAACATGCCGACCGTCTCCTGAAGGGGTCCGTCTTTCCCCCGACTCCTCTACAGAGTGCCACTTGTCAGACCCTCACTGCTCTACCTGCCATTATGCAACCATGAATAGACAGGAACATGTCTAAAACGGTTGCCACAAACCACGGAGGGGAGAGATAACCGTGAGCGAGAGAGAGATTTGATGATGTGAAGGAGAGGAGGTGAATCAATACCTCCCTGCTTTTTTCTGCCTGCTTTCCTCATGGTCTCCCAGCAAGTCACCACCAGGTGTTATGTAACCTCTCTCTCTCTCTCTCTCTCTCTCTCTCACTCTGCACCGCTTCACCTCCCCCACCTGTCTCCTTCTCTGTCTTTTTTTCATCGGCACGTTTTATCACTTCTCCCTCAGGGAAGCAGAAATAAGTGGCAGGCATCCGTCGCATGTTCGCTCTTCTTTGTGCCCCATCGTCCTTCTGTGTGCCCAAAGCTTTCCTTGTACTTGGGATATAATTGGTACAGTTATGACAGTTTGAGTTTTATAAAATGCTCTCTTAGATGAATGTGCAGGGTTTTTTTTTGTTTGTTTGTTTGTTTGTTTGTTTGTTTTTTTGTCTTGTGTGCTTATGACAGGACAGAGTTCTAAATAGGCACAGAAATTCTAACTTGTATATTAATTATGTACGCGCACACACATCTCCATGATTTTCGGCACCCCTTGTAAATATTTAGAAAAAAATCCACCTTCTAGTGAAGTCGCTTCATCTCCCACTGTAAAAAAAAAAAAATCTTAAAGGTATATGTGAAACAGTAAAACCTCAATCATGTTCCTAGAAGCATTCAGTCTCAGTGCATGGTTTGTACATCATTTAGTACAAATGCTGTATAACCTTTTACTATTTTTACCCCTTGCTACGATGTAGGAACCTCCTAAGAACGAAAGTTTTCTGCTTTATCATCTAAAGCAGCAATCTGACCAAATACATACAAAATTCTCCCAGTGGAAAAGTTAAGTAACTGAAGGGGAAAGGAAGTGGATCATGAGACAGGCATTTGTTTCTGGTAGCAGTAGCTTTTGCTTCATGCTGAGAGCACTGACCTGTAATTTCATGAATCACAGTCTCGTGAGTCTTGAGTCCAATCTTTATGCTTCCTTGCAAATTGAAGCCTTTTCTTTTAAATGGCCACACAAGTGGTTTTCTTTTGGCCACACAGCTCTTTAGTCCCAATCCTGTGAGTTCTCGTCACATTGTGTGTGGAAATGCTCTTACTTTCACGATTATACATAGCCATGAGTTCAACTATGTTTGGTTTTTTTTTTTTTTGGTTTTTTTTATCCCCCAGCTTTACAATTTGACTTCAAGTGTCTTAAAGGAAAACTGAAGTCATTTTTAAACTTGCTTTATTTCTTAATTAATGTGTTATTCAATTACTTTCTCGGTTTTAGTAATTTTATATCATGACTCGTATTGGCAACAAATTGCAATTAAATATTATACTTATCGGCCTATTTGTTTTTTAGCCGTGTTGAATTTAGCTCGTTTGGTCCACGTCAGGCGTCGCTTATCCGCGCGATCTTCACGAGACTTGTGCGAGTCTTCGAATCGTGGAGTGTCAGCCAGGTGTCAATGCCACCATTTTGAAAACTGTTTTCCCAATGAAATATTGTACAAAAACGAGTTTTAAATGATGATTACTGCCTACTTTTTTCAAACTTTACTGATTGCTATCAAAACAAACAAAACTTTGGGCTTGATTACATCAGCATTCGAAAGAGGGCACACGTGTCTTTTGACAATGTTGGCCACTTTGATTTCCACTGTATGTTTTACTTCTGTCCTACGATGTTTCGCACAGGTCTCAACGAATCTCGTTTACGGCCATTGCTTTGACATATGGACTGATATATAAAATATTACATAGCATTTTTCGAACACTCATAACTAGCTATAGCAGTGACAAAATAGCTATCAAAAATGCATTCCTGTATTTAATAAAATTTAGATAAATAGAATTTTGATCATAAAAAATTTGCCTTCAGTTCTCCTTTAAGTATTCTCCATTCAGTCAGTCCAACCATATTTCACATTTCTTCCTTGAAGTTGACGGTTCATCACTATCCTTGCAGGTTTTAATAATGCGTCGGTCACTTCTTAACCCAATTCCAGTCATTTTAGCAATCTCCAGACTTGTTTTCTTTGCTCGATTCAGGCCAATAATTTGACCCGTTTGAAACACAGTAATGTTTTTCCATGAGCGCAGGGCGAGTCTTCTGACATGATTGTTAAAGAAGTGGGAAGCTACTCAGTGCATCAGTTAGGGTTAAAAGAGCTGTTGCCATCTGATGCATATTAATCACTGCAGTAATTATCCAATCAGAGGTTCTTAATTATTTGCTTATTTAAATCCAAATGGTGACACTGAAATTTTTTAAAAAATTATTTAAATTTTTATTTATTTATTGGCCAGGCACTGTACCTAAATATTTAGAGCTTTGCATTTTAATGGTCTCGATAAGCAAGTAACTTTTTATAATATATTGCAACCAAATTTTATTCATATAAGCAAATAACATGACTGAATGAATAGCAACTTAAAATTTTCTCTAGATACTAACACATTATAGATTTTGTCATGACTACAAATAACACACATTAGTTTGAAGTGGTTTTTATTTACTCGTTCATTCGTTCGTTCATTCATTCATTCATTCATGCCGTCACTTCATGGTGCTACTTTTGACAGACATCACAGACTCTGAGAGATGAGCAATCTATCCACTTAACCTGTATTTAAATATTCTGACTTTTTTTTTTTTAAACAAGCCATGTCACTTAACTATTCAGAACAGAGAGGGTAAAATAAATTACCTTTCAGGTAAATCATTTGCATAAATGCATTTGATTGGCCACAGCATAGGATCTGTTACGGATGCCATGATGTTTAAAAAAAAAAAAAATATATATATATATATATATATATATATATATATATATATATATATATAAAATCAAACTAGAGTCGCTGGACTGTGACATTTTACTCCCCCCCCCCCCCCCCCCCCCCCATTAGTTTCAGTTCTTTTTTTGAATTATCTGTTTTGATCCACTGAAATACTTTGCTGTGGCTGTCAGCTGATGACCCCTGCACTACTCCTGTGTCCGAAATCACTCATTACTCGCTATATAGTGGACTATATAGTGAGTTCACCATTTTGTAGTGCTATCCGAATGCATACAGTGGTGTTTGAAAGTTTGTGAACCCTTTAGAATTTTCTATATTTCTGCATAAATATGACCTAAAACACCATCAGATTTTCACACAAGTCCTAAAAGTAGATAAAAAGAGCCCAGTTAAACAAATGAGACAAAAATATTATACTTGTTCATTTATTTATTGAGGAAAATGATCCAATATTACATATCTGTGAGTGGCAAAAGTATGTGAACCTCTAGGATTAGCAGTTAATTTGAAGGTGAAATTGGAGTCAGGTGTTTTCAATCAATGGGATGACAATCAGGTGTGAGTGGGCACCCTGTTTTATTCACAACACTTGTTTGTGGAAGTCTATCATGGCACGAACAAAGGAGATTTCTGAGGACCTCAGAAAAAGCGTTGTTGATGCTCATCAGGCTGGAAAAGGTTACAAAACCATCTCTAAAGAGTTTGGACTCCACCAATCCACAGTCAGACAGATTGTGTACAAATGGAGGAAATTCAAGACCATTGTTACCCTCCCCAGGAGTGGTTGACCAACAAAGATCACTCCAAGAGCAAGGCGTGTAATAGTCAGTGAGGTCACAAAGGACCCCAGGGTAACTTCTAAGCAACTGAAGGCCTCTCTCACATTGGCTAATGTTAATGTTCATGAGTACACCATCAGGAGGAGACTGAACAACAATGGTGTGCATGGCAGGGTTGCAAGGAGAAAGCCAATAAGAACATTGCTGCTCGTCTGCGGTTTGCTAAAGATCACGTGGACAAGCCAGAAGGCTATTGGAAAAATGTTTTTTGGATGGATGAGACCAAAATAGAACTTTTTGGTTTCAATGAGAAGCGTTATGTTTGGAGAAAGGAAAAGACTGCATTCCAGCATAAGAACCTTATCCCATCTGTGAAACATGGTGGTGGTAGTATCATGGTTTGGGCCCGTTTTGCTGCATCTGGGCCAGGACGGCTTGCCATCACTGATGGAACAATGAATTCTGAATTATACCAGCAAATTCTTAAGGAAAATGTCAGGACATCTGTCCATGAACTGAATCTCAAGAGAAGGTGTGTCACGCAGCAAGACAACGACCCGAAGCTCCCAAGTCGTTCTACCAAAGAATGGTTAAAGAAGAATAAAAGTTAATGTTTTGGAATGGCCAAGTCAAAGTCCTGACCTTAATCCAATCGAAATGTTGTGGAAGGACCTGAAGCGAGCAGTTCATGTGAGGAAACCCACCAACATCCCAGAGTTGAAGCTGTTCTGTACGGAGGAATGGGCTAAAATTCCTCCAAGCCGGTGTGCAGGACTGATCAACAGTTACTGGAAACGTTTAGTCGCAGTTATTGCTGCACAAGGGGGTCACACCAGATACTGAAAGCAAAGGTTCACATACTTTTTGCCACTCACAGATATGTAATATTGGATCATTTTTCCTCAATAAATAAATGACCAAGTATAATATTTTTGTCTCATTTGTTTAACTGGGTTCTCTTTATCTACTTTTAGGACTTGTGTGAAAATCTGATGATGTTTTAGATCATGTTTATGCAGAAATGTAGAAAATTCTAAAGGGTTCACAAACTTTCAAGCACCACTGTAATGAGAATTATTACACCCTATATAGTGGACTCTCAGTATCCCACAATGCATTGTGAAAAGTAGTGTACAACCGATGGTCACTAACCAAGCAATATACAGTATACCATCATGCACTGTGGTTGCACTGAAACAAAAGCTATAAAAACTCTTTTTCATAAGGAGCGTTAAGTATTTTAGATTGAGTGCAGCAGTAGTTTGTTTTTTCTTATGACGACGGGCACGAGAAATTTATAAGCTGTGGTGTGAAAATGGCAATAATATTGTAACGTGTTGGGGTGAAAAGACGGAGGAAGAAACTCTATCAATGAACATTCAAATATAATTAAAAATAAGAGGAAAAAAAAGCTAAAATAGAATAGGACAGATAAAATACAAGAATAAAAGAGTGCAGAGCGAGGAATTAATCAAAAGGGTCAAATTTGATTTAATAAAAGGCAGCGGCAAAGAAGGAAGTATTCAGCCTTGATTTAAAAGAACTGAAAGATGCAGCAGACACAAAATACTTTGTATTTATTAATGTGAGAAATACGCTAAGTATAATATGGATTTATCACAAAAATACATGCATATGTATATTATTTTGAAAACCCACCAGCCGACTGATCTGGCACATTTTAATTGTGTGACCGTAATGAAGTAAATAACAGTGCGGCGGAGTAGTGTCTGGAAGCGTCTTTTTGTTGTTGTTTTTTTTCCCCTCCCCATTTTACCAATGAGCTCACTATCTAGTCCTCTATATAGAATTCCCTAGATAGTGAGTAGGGAGTAGTGAATGAGTGATTTCGAACACAGGGTAGGTTTTTAATGGGAAAATTCAGGGATTTATCCCCCCCCCCCCCCCCCCCCCCCCCGGCTTGCCATTCGTGCTGCTAGAACCTCTGTGTCATGCTCCATGTGATCATCTGAATCATGGATGGATGAACTTTGTCAGCACCAGTGATCAGCTGCTGTTCAGACACTGAGACATTTCAGACATCTGTTCTGTGATTGTCATTTTCTGGCCCCTTGTTTTATGTGGTACAATACTCAGTTGAAGACTTTCTGATGCTAGGAATGCTGTCCTGCTTGATTTCTACCACACATGGAAGGCGCATGTGTATTACCTGTTGGAACGTATATCTGTGTGTATGTACTTGAATGTTGGGGTGCTAGCTTGTAAACAACCAATTTAGTGTTGTGCAACTACAAAAAATAGTAGACCAAGTTAATAAGAGAGGCAAAGACCTTGGTATGAAAATAAACACAAAGAAAACTAAGACAATGGTGATCAGTAAAAAGACATAATCCTAAAGTAGACATACAGATTAAAGAAAGTAGAGATACAGATAGGTGGTGTAGTGGTCATCACTGTTGCCTTACAGCAAGAAGGTTCTGGGTTCGAACCTCGTGGCCAACAGGGGCCTTTCTGTGTGGAGTTTGCATGTTCTCCTCGTATCTGTGTGGGTTTCCTCCGGGTGCTCCGGTTTCCCCCACAGTCCAAAGACATGCAGATTTGGTACAATGGGACCACTGTAATTGGCACAAGCTGTAGTGGTTTCCCAGCCATAATGTATGTACATATATATCTCTTGCTATGGCAAAAAGCTAATAAATAAATAAATAAATGACAGATAGATGGAACCAACATTGAGCAGGTAGAGAAATTTGTGTACCTGGGCCAACTCATAACCGCCGATGCCAAATGTGAGAAAGAAATGGCAAGGAGATGTCTTTAACAAAATGCAGGCAACCCTTACTTCACATAGAATTGGCTTAGAAACAAGAAAGAGATTATTGAAGCGTTACGTTTGGTCTACACTTTTATATGGAGCCAAAACACGGACAATAAATAACCAAATGCAAAAAAAGACTTGAGGCCTTTGAGATACGGGCTTACAGACGTATGAATAAGATTTCTTGGACTGAAAACGAGGATGTGCTGAAGAGGGTAGGTGCTAAGTGAATGCTTCTGAAAGTAATTAAAGAGAGAAAACTCAAGTACTTTGGTGATATCGTTAGACATGACAGCCTCCATCGTACTCTACTGGAAGTCCAGATAAATAGCAGGTGAGGTCAAGGCCAGCCCAGAATATCATGGGTTACGAACATCAAGGAATGGACTGGCATGACTTACACCGAGGCAGTACGAAAAGCACAAAACTGGAAAGAATGGCATTTCATCACATCCCACCCTCGACCAGAGGAAGGAACGTGAAGAAGTAGTAGTGTTATACATTAAATCTACTTGGAATGCATACTGTTTTTATACCATGCGTTACATAATCCGTAGCAAATGTGTTGCCTCTGTTTGTTATGGTTACATTGTAATCCCAACCTATGGGTCGCTAGTGCACATCTTTCACTGTTGAGCTTCTTCACTATGAAGGCATTAAAAAGTTGTATTAGAATGTCATGATTCAGAAAGAGTAGCAGTAGAGTTCAAGATGAACTACAGTTTTACTTGGATATTAAACATCTTGTGTTTGTGCTTATTTATTGTAGTGAATATCATTGCTGTCATTAATTTGGCACGTCTTCTATATAGGGCAATGCATTGAGAAAGACTCTGCTGATGCACTACTTCGGCAACCAGCGGCTCCACTCCAAGGCTCTGGAGTACAGCAGTGGTGGAGGATCATCCCCTGGAGGTACAGGACCTCGACGAACACATACATCCTTCTGACACTAGAAAAACACTATTGTAGTATCACTAATGCTATTATTTTATCCATATAAAACACTAATAGTACATGATTTGATGTTTTTAACTCATGAATTTTATTGCTTTTTCAAAATAACCACGGCGGCACGGTGGTGTAGTGGTTAGCGCTGTCGCCTCACAGCAAGAAGGTCCTGGGTTTGAGCCCCGGGGCCGGCGAGGGCCTTTCTGTGCGGAGTTTGCATGTTCTCCCCGTGTCCGCGTGGGTTTCCTCCGGGTGCTCCGGTTTCCCCCACAGTCCAAAGACATGCAGGTTAGGTTAACTGGTGGCTCTAAATTGACCGTAGGTGTGAATGTGAGTGTGAATGGTTGTCTGTGTCTATGTGTCAGCCCTGTGATGACCTGGCGACTTGTCCAGGGTGTACCCCGCCTTTCGCCCGTAGTCAGCTGGGATAGGCTCCAGCTTGCCTGCGACCCTGTAGAAGGATAAAGCGGCTAGAGATAATGAGATGAGATGAGAAAATAACCACATTTCAACTTTGATTCCTGCAACATTCCAAAAAGCCAAAAAAGTTGAGACAGTAAAGCATTTACCACTTTATAATGTTGCCATTCCTTCTCACAACACTTAACAGATGTTGAGGGACGGAAGAGACCAAGTGATGAAGTGTTTCAGGTGTTATTTTGTCCCATTCTTCCTGCAAACAGGTCTTAAGGTGTGCAACAGTATGGGGTCGTTGTTGTCATATTTTTCTTTTCAAAATTCGATACACCTTCTCTACTGGGGACAGGTCAGGACTGTAGGCAGGCCATTACAGCACCTGCATCCTCTTATGGTGATGATACACGGGGCAACTTTTTGGGCAATGTTGCCGAGCAATGTTGCTGGCAACGGGCAACTAGGTGAGACACAGGGCAACTTTTCAGGGCAACTAACTTAGCAATGGCAGTTTACAGTTAGCTAAAAAAAATCGATGTCTTAATTTTTGCTGTGACCATTTAATCAAGCTGTCTGTTGTTTTTTAGAGCTTTGGTGAGGCAAATTCCTCCATATAGAATATTAAAATAACAACTTACCGGCGTAAAAACAGATGAGGAGTCTCTCCATCTCTTCACTCCACTGACACTGAGCGGCCGCCATATTTGTTTGAAATTTCTGATCCGAACCTCACCGGAGGTCACATGACTCGATACTCGCGTTCTGATTGGCTTATCTCAAAAAGTTGCCAGAGATTATCAAAACCATTCAGAAAGAAACAATGTTGCCCAATCTCAATAGAAAAGAGTCAAAACGCAATTGCCCAGCAACATTGCTCGGCAACATTGCCCAAAAAGTTGCCCCATGTATCATCACCATTATTCCGCAGCCATGCCTTTGTAATGTGTGCAGAATGTGGTTTTGCATTGTCTTGTTAAAATATCCCTGGAAAAAATGTCTGTCTGTCTGTCTATCTATATATCTATCTATCTCTATTTTATCCACATTTACTGGATATGAGCAGTCGTGTGCTCTGATTGGCTACTCTACTATTAGGCTATCAGCTCATATACCGTGAGTAGAGAAAAACAAAATGGCGGAGCGTGTTGCTGAACCAACTGAGGACGAAATATAAACTCTACTCAAAAGCAAAACCCCCCAAAAAATACAAAAAAAAGCAACAGAATATGGAATTTGGTATTTGGTGGTAAGAATGTACCTTTTTTTTTCTTTTTTTTTAAGAATTATCGCATTTTTCACAAATTGCTCTGGTTTGTTTACATTCTAAGCGGAAATGAATTTGCCAGACGTTTTGTATAAAGTTTTTTTTATTGATCAAATTTGTTAAAAATAAAATTGCTCTGTTTCTCAAAATCCAGTGAATGGGGATAGAATAACAGTTATTCCACTCAATCTTGTTGTACATGGCTTATAGCCAACTCGGTGCTATGCGCCTCGTCGGCTATCAGCTCATGTACGACTCCATTTCGTGGAATAACTGTTAAATCTCTCTCCTTTTTCTCATTCATATATATAAAACAATGCTGTGGGCTGATTTTCTGTTATTCTCATATAGACTATTTCAGAGCAGGCTGTTGATTCTGCACACCTTAGAACTGTCCAAGGACATGCAACTCATGTACAATGGTTATATTTATTTAAAACCTGATGTCAGGGGTGATGGCTGCAGCTGGATGCTCACATGGATTCACTGTTGAAAGCTTCAACAAGTAGCTGAGGGCTATAAAATATGGCAGTGTGTACATGCATGATTACATGTATCAGGTGGACAAATCGGTAGCCAGGACAACTTGAACAAGCAGATTTTGTGTCTGGGTTTTAAAATTTTTGATTCATAATTTCTTGGTGGACAACCAGATAAAGGGGAAAATTTCTACTCGTCATTGTGACGCAGCTTGATGCTGTAACTGTAGTGAACGCATCAGAATCCCACTGCCTGCTACTCTACACGCAATCCCCTTGTACGGTAGCTGATCCGCTTGACAGTAGAATGATCTTTACTAGGCAGATTGTCTGCCATCCATGCACGTTAATCTTTTCAAGATTGGGAACTGGAAGGTATGTGGAACAAAAAAAAATCCATTACTAAGTATTAATAATAATAAAAAGGACACTATAACAGAACATGTCCTCTTCTGCTATAACAGTAAAACGACAGTTATACATAAAGTCACTATAAAGACCTTTCCATCCTTTACGTGTGATGTGAGGACAGATAACTTCATCTCAAGCAGACACATTGTCCAATAATTTGCTGGCTTTTTGGTAAGGGATTAAAATATGATGTGCTCCATTTTTTAAAACCTCTTAGAAGAGGATATTGACCATGAGCTTATTAATTTCCTTTAGTCTGTATTAATGAACATTCCCTACAGTCCTCTGGCATGTGTGGGATAACACTTCAGTTTCCCCACTCACAACTTCAGTCCTTACCTGCAAATATTTCCCATTTACTTTGTGACGTGCAAAAAAAGGAAGAAACTTGTGACCATTGTTTCATTTTATCTTGTTATATATGACCTCTTGTAGAATCAGATGCATTACAAAGAAAAATAAAGCTAGGATGCAAGTACTGGAAATTTGTTAGTGCCTCTTGTTTGTCTACATAGCTAGAACAGGTAATCTTTGATTTGATTGATTGATTGATTGATTGATTGATTGATTGATTGATTGATTGATTGATTGATTGATTGATTGATTGATTGATTGATTGATTGATTGATTGTAATATGCTGGTGAAGCTAATACGATTCCTAGAACTTAACATGTAAATCTATCCATTTTCAGACTGGTCTGTGCATTATTTTAAGTAGTGTTAACTTTAGGAAGTGTATATATTTACAATCCCAATTCCAAAAAAGTTGAGACGGTGTGTCAACTGTAAATAAAAACAGAATGCGATAATTTTCAAATCATGGAAACCTGATATTTCATTGAAAATGGTACAAAAATATTAATTTGATATGTTGTCTTTGTTGAAACCGTTAATGTTGAAACTGAGATTTTATTGTTTTTTTGAAAAACACATGCTCATTTTGAATTTGATGCCAGTAACAAATTTCAAAAAAGTTGGGACAGGGGCATGTTTACTACTGTGTTCAATCACTTCTACTTTTAACAACACACTGTAAACTTTTGGGAACTGAGACGACCAGTTGTGGTAGTTTTTGAAAGAGAAATGTTGTCCCATTCTTGCCTGATGTACAATTTTGGTTGCTGAACAGTTCGGAGTCTCCTTTGTTGTATTTTTGTGCTTCATAATGCACCAAATGTTTTAAATGAGAGACAGTTCTGGACTGCAGGCAGGCCAGTTTAGCACCTGGACTCTTTTACTACGGAGCCATGCAGTTTTAATTTGTGCAGAAAGCGGTTTGGCATTGTCTTGCTGAAAGAAGGAAGGCCTTCCCTGAAAAAGATTTTGTCTGGATGGCAGCATATTGCTCTGAAACGTGTATACATCATTCAGCATTAATGACCAGAAGTGCAAGCTACCCATGCCATATGCACTAATGCACCCTAATAGCATCACAGATGCTGGCTTTTGAACTGTGTACTGATGAGAAGCCGGATGGTCCCTCTCTTCTTTAGCCTGGAGGACGTGGTGTCCATGATTTCTAAAAAGAATTTTTACTTTTGATTCATCAGACCTCAGGACAATTTTCCACTTCGCCTTAGTCCATCGTAAAAGAGCTCGGGCCCAGAGAAGGTGGCGGCGTTTCTGGATATTGTTGATTTGTGGTTTTGCCTTGCATTTGTGGATGCAATAATGAACTGTTTTCACAGATGTTGGTTTTCTGAAGTGTTCCTGAGCCCATACAGTGATTTCCACTACAGACACGTGTCTGCTTTTAATGCAGTGTCTCCTGAGGACCTGAAGATCACAGACATCCATTGTCAGTTTTCAGCCTTGTCTCTTGCATACAGAAAAGTGTTGCAGACGACAAATTCAAAATGAGCATATTCAAAAAAAAACAATAAAATTTCTCAGTTTCAACACTTGTGGTGTTTTTGTACTATTTTTAATGAAATGTAGGGTTTCCATGATTTTGCAAATGATCGCATTCTGTTTTTATTTACAGTTTACACAGCATCCCAACTTTTTTTTTTTTTTTTGGAATTGGGGATGGAATACTGTTTTTTCTCTTTCCATACATTTATATCGTCTTGCAAAATGCGGTGTTACAGCTAGTTTACAGCTTGAAG
The DNA here is from genome assembly GCF_027579695.1 of Neoarius graeffei. Taxonomy (NCBI): domain Eukaryota; kingdom Metazoa; phylum Chordata; class Actinopteri; order Siluriformes; family Ariidae; genus Neoarius; species Neoarius graeffei. The sequence continues at coordinate 49,194,391 of NC_083574.1, forward strand.
GTTGTTTTAATATAGCTTACTATAGTTTACTAGTCATTGCTTGTTTTCCCCAAGTTTATTACTGTGCTTTGTGTATGCAGCCGGTTCTCCAGGACAGGATTCTGATAAGCCCAGCACATCTATGGTGGATATCCAGTGTCTTTTGGATAGTGTAGGAGCAACAGAGCTAGTGATTGATCTCATCGTCAGCACCAAGAATGACCGTGTGTTTGAGGAGAGTATCCAGTTGGGCATTGCACTGCTGCGGGATGGAAACACACAGATACAAGTATGTACCCTCTACACACGTGTGTGTGTGTGTGTGTGTGTGTGTGTGTGTGTGTGTAGCAGATATGCTTTGTGGGTATCATATTTCATGAAGGAATTGGTTATTATGCATTCCATATCCACCCACCTACTCTCTCCCTGCAGAAATCCTTCCATCATCAGCTGCACAAGCAGAAGAAGTCAGAGAAGTTCTTCAAAGTTTTGTATGACCACATGCAGCTGGCTCAGAAAGAGATCCGCTCCACCGTCTCCGTCAACATGTTTGAGATCAGCAGCCGGAAGCGTGAGGAGGAAGGCGAAATTTTCCTGTTCAGACAGAGGAAAGGTGAAGTGGCTCAACACTGAAAGCATAAACAATGATGATAATCCTCTCCATGTTTGCTGATGTGCCAGCTGTTCTCTTATGCCAGCATCAGACTACATGTTATTTTTGTTTTTCACAGTGGTCAGATTAGGCAGTCATTGTCCTCTGGTCCTCTACGGTACTTACCGTAGAAACAGTATTAGGCAAGGGCCAGAATATCATTCATTCATTCATTCATTCATTCATCTTTAAAGCGTATTGTTCAGGAACTGCAGTGAAAACTGTAGGAAAGGTATGTTCTTAGAAGGAAAAAGAAATGTAGCTTCAAGTTCCTGGCAGTGTCCATGAAATAATGTCTCAGGATGTTCCTCGGTTATTTCAGTGAGGTTTTAGGCATAAAAAAACCCAGACTAATTTGTGTAGCAGCCTGTAAAAACCATTCACATGGTGAAACTTTGACATTTTATGATATATACATTAGTACTGAAAACTACAGCCTGTCCTGAACTGAAATATATGTTTCTCGTTTCCATGTTTCTGAACCACATGTGGACCCCAAACATGAAAAGGGAGAAAATGTAGAGAATCCAGTCTGTTTCAGAGATGTAACTATCCAAAAACATGCTCAAAGTTTGACAGTTCACGATGTGAAGAAATCTCACTTGGATAGAAAATGTTTAAGGGCTCTATTTAGGGGGCCAATAATTGAAGCTGCTTAGGCAACCTGTTGGAGTTGTATGTTTTCTCATGGTCCAAGCACATGGTGCTTTTTGTTAGGATTTTTCATCTTAGTCTGATGCTCTGCTGAAACAAATCCTCCAGACCTAAACCAAAAGTCTTACGGATGTGAAACTTGTTCAGCAGGCTAAAACTCTGTGCCTCAGGCAATCCTCGGGCAATACTCAGGCAAGTTAGATGAGTCCATTTGGTTTAATGGTGGTGCTTTAGTGAATATTTTTGGCCCATATCTTGAGAACCATGCCCTCAAAATTCAGTGGCCACACCCGTTAATTTCTGCCATGATAGATTTTTTTTTTTTGAAAATTTTCATATGTAAAACGTACTTTTGCAAAGCAGTCATATGAGTTTTGGTTTGTCTTCACAAATTTGGTGTCAAACTACTCCGCAGTATGTGCACCTCAATAATTATCAAAAACAGCTTGACATTTGTAAATATGGCCACCACAAGTTAATCAGTTCTAACAAGATGGAGCCTAATTTACTCAAACAGATGCATCCATCCATTCAGCCATTATCCATAACCACTTATCCTATGCAGGGTCGTGGACAAGCTGGAGCCTATCCCAGCTGACTATGGGCGAGAGGCGGGGTACACCCTGGACAAGTCGCCAGGTCATCACAGGGCTGACACATAGACACAGACAACCATTCACACCCACATTCACACCTACGGTCAATTTAGAGTCACCAGTTAACCTAACTTGCATGTCTTTGGACTGTGGGGGAAACCGGAGCACCCGGAGGAAACCCACACAGACATGGGGAGAACATGCAAACTCCACACAGAAAGACCCCGTCGGCCACTGGGCTCAAACCCGGACCTTCTTGCTGTGAGGCGACAGCGCTAACCACTACACCACTGTGCCGCCCAAACAGATGCAACTCATCATAATTGCATATACAGGACAAGATTCTGAGGTCAGGTGGAAAATTTGGGGTATGATCAAAGGGGGTGGAACTAAGATCAGTTTAATGGTTTCTCAAGAACTGTATGTCCAATCAAGCTGAGATTTGGTATGTGTCACTCTTTTTGCCAAGAGTACTTGGACCCCAGAGATTGCTGCTTGAATGTTTTTATTGTTATTATACTTCCACATGGAAAGCATAGAATCCATAGAATGCTTTGTATTTTTTTTTGTTTGTTTGTTTTTTGCTTGTTTGTTTTTATTTTTTAATGAAATTTGGCGCAGTAACTGAGGACTGTCTCAGCCATCTTGAGCAGTTTTCATGTACGTCACTCAAGTGTTCTAGCAGCGCCAATAGAGAAAATATTTTTACAATAACTCTGGATTGCAGTGTCATAGAAACACATTTTCTCTTTTCACAATCATTTTAATTGATCAGACTTGTGTAGTACAGGTATTCAATTCGAGAAAAATATTTATAGTAATTAGTAATAAATTGTGCATGAAAGCTTCTAAGGTGTCTCCATCTTGAATAAAACCAGTTACCAGTGGGGGGAGGATCATTATTGAAATGTGGCTGCATGTAATTTTCTTGGCCCCTCGTGTTAAATTGTGGCCATCTCTTAATTATCTCATTCCCTCTCAAGTTGTGACCATGCATATTTTTTAAGTAGGGATGTTGCCAGCAGGAATCATTTGTATGCTGTTTGGATGAACTATATTTATAGTTTCCAAAAAAGAAACAATATTTTTATGTTCTAATGGAACTAATAGGTTTTCCCAGTACATCATATAGTGTGTGTGTGTGTGTGTGTGTGTGTGTGTGTGTGTGTGTTAGTTCAGGGGATATAACTGCTCTTATTATAGCCACATTCACTGTATATGAGCAATCGCGTGCGCTGATTGGCTACTCTATTACTAGGATATCAGATCATATACCGTGAGTAGAGAAGAACAAAATGGTGGCACATTTTGTTGAACCAACCGAGGACAAAGTAAAAAACCCTACTCAAAAACAAAACCCCAAAAAATACAAAAAAATGGAATGAAAGTATTTGATGGTAAGAACATGTATCTTTTTTTCCCCCAAGAATAATTATTATAGCATTTCCACTAATTGCTACTGTCATTTCACCAGTTTGTAATACGTTCTTCATCTTTAAGCATTAAAATTTGTTGATATTTGTTTTAGACTGGTTCAAAAGCTCAAAGAAGTTTGAAAATTACATCACTGAAATGTCCAAGGAAGAATTAAATAAATGTCTAAAGCTGTTCTATACCTTGGCAAGACAGCACTTTCTACAAAAAAAACAACAACAACACGAAAGCCAATTCGTGCAGCTATTGATAGGTTTTTAAGAAGTCCGCCAAAGTGTAAATGATTTTGTCGAATGTTTTGTAGAAAGTTTTTCTCATTCTCATCTCATTATCTGTAGCCGCTTTATCCTGTTCTACAGGGTCGCAGGCAAGCTGGAGCCTATCCCAGCTGACTACGGGCGAAAGGCGGGGTACACCCTGGACAAGTCGCCAGGTCATCACAGGGCTGACACATAGACACAGACAACCATTCACACTCACATTCACACCTACGGTCAATTTAGAGTCACCAGTTAACCTAACCTGCATGTCTTTGGACTGTGGGGGAAACCGGAGCACCCGGAGGAAACCCACGCGGACACAGGGAGAACATGCAAACTCCACACAGAAAGGCCCTCGCCAGCCATGGGGCTCGAACCCGGACCTTCTTGCTGTGAGGCGACAGCGCTAACCACTACACCACCGTGCCGCCCTTAGGAACTTTTTATTTATTGAATTTCCCCAAAAAATAAAAATGCTGTTTCTCAAAATCCAGTGAATGTGGATATAATAAAACAATTATTCCACTCAATCTCATCATACATGGCTTGTAGCCATGTGTCAGCTCATGTATGACTTGATTTTGTGGAATAATCGTTAATTATTTTCTGTTTCACCTTGTGTGAGTAGACGTGAATGTTTTCAAAAAGCTTTTAATGTCTCTAAATAGGTGTGAAAAGTGACTGTTTCTGGCTTGAGGTTGATTTTCAAGACCGTTGTTCTGTCAGTTTTGTTTGTGCTGTCCACACAACCTGAACTGCAGCTGGTCTTCTGCAGTACAGTTCTGAATTTCTCCAGTTACATCTGAAACTTCAGTGTCTGGCTCTTTTTGCAGGCTGGAACTCCATGCACCTGAAAGAGGAGATGAGGGGACAGCTGAAAGATGCCTCTTGTGCCACCTCCAAGGCTTACAGTGCTTTCCGTAAGGAGGGAGACCCAGAGCTTGAGATGGTAGGTCACGGGGCTGAGGAGGAGGTGGAGGAGGAGGAGGAGGTGCCGATGAGCCATGCCATCTCCATCATGAAGCCCATTTTGCGCTTTCTGCAGCTGCTGTGTGAGAACCACAACAGAGATCTGCAGGTACAGTAAAGCCTTTTTTTCTTTCTTTTCTTTTTCTCCCCCATGCCTCTGCCAATTAGTGGTGGAAGCATATTGTTTTCTGGTTCTCTGTCTGAGAATGTCCATTCTGTTAGCACGATTTCACAAGAACAAGCAGTTAAATGTTTGTAGACTTTACAGTACTAATCAAAAGTTTGGAGACACCAACTCATTCATAGCTTTTTCCATATTTTGACTCTTCGACAACTGGAGTAATCTATATTATGTCATGAACCGTTCAACTAAAGCTGAGCATACACTGTGCGATTTTTGGCCCGATTTTGACACGATTTTCACTCGTGTGACTATTTTGGAGATCGGGCCGAGTTTTGGCTCAATCGTGCGTCTCGGATCGTGTAGTATACATGGGGTAACGACAAGCGATTAACAACTCACGACCTCCTCCCGATCAATCGGATGAAAATCAAACCTGTTTGAAATCCTGAGCATCGCATCCGAGCATCGGATCGTATAGTGCGAGAACAGGAATCGTAAGCTGCGTGCTGTTTACCCCTGCGATTCACTCATACAGTGTGAGCAGCAGCTGAATACCACGATTGAAAAAATTGCACAGTGTCTGCCCAGCTTAAGCAAAGAGAAACAACAGTCCAGCAATACTTTAAGACATGAAGTGACTTTTTTTTAATTAATAAAAATAAAGGAAAAAGCCACTGAATTAGACGGTGTCTCCAAACTTTTGACTGGTACTGTATGATGGAATTATCATTCTAACAAGCAGATGAGCTGATTCGATTTTGGGATTGATCCAAACAGGATCAAGGTCACAGCAAGGCTAAATATCTGAACTGGTTTTCCCTTGTTTCAGTTTTTCATGCAAAGATGTTATTTACACTACCATTCAAAAGTTTGGGGTCACCCAGCCAATTTTGTGTTTTCCATGAAAAGTCACACTTTTATTTCCCACCATAAGTTGTAAAATGAATAGAAAATATAGTCAAGACATTTTTCTGGCCATTTTGAGCATTTAATCGACCCCACAAATGTGATGCTCCAGAAACTCAATCTGCTCAAAGGAAGGTCAGTTTTATAGCTTCTCTAAAGAGCTCAACTGTTTTCAGCTGTGCTAACATGATTGTACAAGGGTTTTCTAATCATCCATTAGCCTTCTGAGGCAATGAGCAAACACATTGTACCATTAGAACACTGGAGTGAGAGTTGCTGGAAATGGGCCTCTATAGAGATCTTGCAGTCACGTGACCGGTAAGTACACAGCCGCCATCTTGTCGGTAAAAAACACCGCTGAATACTGCTGCACTCGTGTACAGAATGGATCAATTTCAACCGACGGACTACACGGCTCATTTTTCTAATGAACAGATAACTAGATATATGTCTAAAATAAACGATCTACAGATTAGTGACGCTTATGGCTTACCGGACGGAGTTTTCACGACCGTGTCAGTGGATGTTGAACTGCCAGCGGAATACCCGGACGTGTATAATTACCTCATCAACTTTCCCTCGCTGTTCAGTGGTGAAGCACTGCGTGCTTATAAATCTCTGGACAGTTATCTTTACAGAAATTCAGGATTTGTCAGCGACTCAGATGTGGCATCTTGTAAACAAGAAAATAACAATCCTCATTGGACGGGTAAGTCACTTAAGTATTGAGTACTAACACTATATCAGTATCTAGTATAGCACTGACCAGCCGATTATAGAATAGAATAAGGTAATTCCAGCTGTAATTCCAAATCGTCCGTCTTGTTTACCATGGATCTGGCGTTGGAGAGATAGAGGCTTAGCAGTGAAGATTTGAGTGGCTGTTTTCTGAGCTTAGTCAACAGGCCGGCTCTGCAGCCTCGCTTTTGCTTCCGCTCCCGACGCCGCGTCCTTCGCTTTGCTTCTGATAACAATCCACGGAGACCCCGCTGGTCTCGCTATCTCGTCCGGAATGTTGTGCATGCGATGGAAATCGCTACAAACCGTCATTTTCTGCTGGAAACCAATGTCCAGTAAGTCCATACGGTTGTAGTGGATATTGAAGTCCGGTACAGACGAACAACACGCAAAAATACATACAAAAAACATAAAAAATGGGCACAGGTAGGGAGAGCTTGTAGCCGCAGCCGTTGTAGTAGAATTGTATATAGTAGGGTTTTCTAGAAGAAAAGGTAGAAGTAGAATCAGAAGTAGAAGTAGAAGGCGGAAATATGGCATTTGACCGACAAGATGGCGTCTATCACAATCTGGATCGGCTGTGACGTCACGTGCAAGTGCTCCATACATCTATGGAGATATTGCACCAAAAAACAGACATTTGCAGCTAGAATAGTCATTTACCACATTAGCAATGTATAGAGTGGATTTCTGATTAGTTTAAAGTGATCTTCATTGCAAAGAACAGTGCTTTTCTTTCAAAAATAAGGACATTTCAAAGGGACCCCAAACTTTTGAACGGTAGTGTACATGTTCAAGAAATCAAGGTCCATTTTTGGCTAGCTATGACTTTTGGCATTGGTCTGTCTGTGTCCATCCATGTGTGTCTGAGATTTGAGATTCTTGTTAGCATGATCTCTCAAGATCGAGTGGTTGAATGTTTGTAGGATTTATATGGAGTTACCTTTGTAATCAGCAGATGAACTGATTAGAATTTGGAATTGATTTAAATAGGATCAAGGTCACACTGAGGTCTGAAATATTTTTCTTCATTAATGATTGAAGTAGATTTTAAGGGTATTTCTGGTATACAAATTAGTGACAAGAAGGACGAGAATTGTTGCAACTCGTCAGCCACAGTGTATTTAAGTTAGTCCAAAAAATCTAGTCATGCATGAGCTGATAGCTATAAGCCATATATGACGAGATTGAGTGGAATAACTGTTTTATTCTATCCACATTCACTGGATTTTGAGAAGCGGAGCATTTTTATTTTTTACAAATTCAATAAATAAAAACTTGATACAAAACGTCTGACAAAACCATTTCCTCTTAGAATCTAAACAAACCGGCGAAATGACAGTAGCAGTTTGTGAAAAATGCTATAATAATAATTCTTGAAAAATAAAAAAAGATATGTTCTTACCATCAAATACTTTTTTCCATATTTTGTTGCGCTTTTTTGTATTTTTTGGGCGTTTGTTTTCAAGTAGAGTTTTTATTTCATCCTCATTTGGTTCAGCAACACACGCCACCATTTTCTTCTTCTTCTTGGTTTTTTTGACGGTTGGCAAACCAACTTAAGGGTGCATCGCCACCACTGACTTGGCTGGAGTGTGGAACAGGAGATATGGGGGGACACAACAAAACCTATATTCTTTCAGTTATTTCTGTTTCTTTTAAATACTTAATGATAAAGTGATATGTCTGACTTGATGCGTGCTGCCATTTTGTTTTTCCTCTACTAACGGTATATGAGCTAATAACCTAGTAGTAGAGTAGCCAATCAGAGCACATGATTGCTCCTATCCAGTGAATGTGGATAGAATATTATCAAATTATCTTGGCTTATTATTATTATCTTGACAATAGCTATGTCTGTTGAAAGTAATTTCACCCAAAATGACCTGATAATAATTTGATTTAACCAGACCCAATTCAGAATAATCTTAAATAGAGCTAACATCATCTTCACATCAAGTGAAGATCTAACGTTAACTTGATCTAATCTCAGACTTCACATCCCTTTGCAGAATTTCCTTCGGGACCAGAACAATAAAACCAATTATAACTTGGTATGTGAGACTCTGCAGTTTCTGGACTGCATATGTGGAAGCACCACGGGAGGCTTGGGGCTGTTAGGCCTTTACATTAACGAGAGGAATGTGGACCTGGTCAAACAGACGCTGGAGAGCATCACTGAATACTGCCAAGGCCCTTGCCATGAAAATCAGGTAGCCCATGTGGATTAGTTACTCGTAAAGATGACTAGCCTCGGATTAGTCATTGCTATTAGCTTGCAACTGTTTGACCTCACCTTTCTGCCAAGTATCATGCATAAATAGTAAATGCATGTTGTGGGTTTTTTTTTTCTCCTTCTTAGTCTTGTATAGCCAAGCATGAGTCCAATGGCATTGACATCATCATCGCTCTTATAGTGAATCCTATTGAACCCTTGGGGAAGAATAGGATGGACCTTGTATTGGAGTTGAAGGTACTGGAGAACATGCACATGCAAGCTTTTCATCTATAATTCATGTACTTGTTTGTGTGATAGTCGAATGACTGTATACATTTAATATAAACTGTTTACACTCAGATGGCAGTTTATTATTTATTTATAATAATAAAAAATGATCTTTCCTTCCATTAGCTGAACCTCCCATATATAGTGCTGTAAGATGATATACCTTCTGGAAGTGTGGGTTAGAAATGTTCACAGTATGATGACCTAGTCTAACAATATTGGTGTTAATCAGCCACTCAAAATACATACAGGCTGAAGGTGTAAATGAAAGGAAATATTTATGTAATCTTTATACAAAAATTTGTGTGTATTTAAAAAAAAAATCAAAGGAAACAAAGTTCAAATCCTCTAATCATTGTTCTTTCTGCCGCATAAGATTTCCAGACCTCTATCTGTTAAGCAATGTTGCCGGAGGACGTCTGTGTTAATTATGATCGATCTTGCACAGAATAAGCGATCTCTATAAAAATCAGAGACTGAAGGGTCCTCATGATGTAAGCATGCTTGTTGCACTAAAAATTCCGTGTGTATTAGTCATCTCATTTTAACACAACTTTACTATAACAAGCACTTATAATAATTAGCAAGTTGTGTGAAAAATCATTAGTAGGTCACATGACCGTAACATGTCGGGTATAGACTACACGTGTTCTGGGAATAGCTTGCCTAAATCTCCTGAAACCATCACTTCCTATCAACTTCCCTGAAAGCATAAACTATATTTTATTGCTCTGTGTTTTGGCCAGTATCGCTTCATAAGATGAGGGGGATAAGCGGCATTTTTATTTTGAAAAGCTCTGCGGTAAGGTCGCCGTTTAACCATATGTCGTGATCTAACTGTGACACTATAACATTTCTTGTTTTTATGCCTCCTTCACTGAAAGGGGGACGCATTGTGTTTTTGTGTTGTCCATCTGTCCGAGATTCTCAAAAGCGTGTCCCATTTTCATTGCTATCTACAAATTTTTTTTTTTAAACCATTGAAGCATATTTTAAGGGTAATTCTGGCACTTGTTTCATTACAGTTTGTGTTAATTGTCCACGGTTAGTTTCTGACCACAAGGCCACTATCGGTCTGGTATTTTTGACTGTTGGACTGTTCATTACCGAGACACGTTGCTGTATCTGATATACTTATAGCAGTGCCATACATACAACCATGCCACTGCCATATTAGTTGGATCATTTTCCTCAATAAATAAATGACCAAGTATATTATTTTTGTCTCATTTGTTTAACTGGGTTCTCTTTATCTACTTTTAGGACTTGTGTGAAAATCTGATGATGTTTTAGGTCATATTTATGCAGAAATGTAGAAAATTCTAAAGGGCTCACAAACTTTCAAGCCCCACTGTATTAATAGAAAAGTCCATCACTTTCTGGTCAGTGGTAGTTCTATGATCTATCTGTGAGTCCTGTAATTGTAGACCTATAAAGTGCACCTACAGAGTAAATAAATTATGTTAAAAAAAAAAGACGGTTGAGAACCCGAAGTAAGTTCTTCTGCTTATTGTTCAGAATAATGCCTCCAAGGTGCTGCTGGCTATCATGGAGAGTTGCCATGATGGTGAGAACGCAGAGAAAATCCTGGACAAGATGAGACCCAATGAGCTGGTGAGTGAGGATTGCAAGGGTGGATTTACTTTTTATTCAGTTTCCGGTTATGGAACAGTTGTAGGTCACTGGCTTGTTGCTGATACTGTGACGTACACAAAGGCAGTTATATTTTGTATTTTCAATGAAGACAGCAAGTGACTGTGTGTGTGTGTGTGTCTGTCTGTCTGTCTGTCTGTCTGTCTCCCCACAGGTGGATGTAATTAAGGAGGCCTATTTGCAGGGAGTGGAGATTGAGGAAGATGTGGAGGTATCAGGAGACGACATCAGTCCTAAATGTGTGGGCCACAACATCTACATTTTGGCCCATCAGGTGGGATTTTATTTTCAATTCAGATGTAGAAGGTATTTAAGTACTTCAGCACATTTTCAGGGTGCTGTACTTTACCCAAGTATAACTTAATGTCGATACTTGTTTTAGACCTTTATTTATTTTATTTTTTAAGTTACAAATCCCTAAGATCATGATTTAAATATTTTTCTTTTCCTCAACTACCAGCTAATATTTCTGTTAATATTGCGTTATTAATTAAGAAATAAATCATGATGGTGCATGCTATTATAAGGAAAAATAGAACTTGATTATTTTCTAGTAACAGCATACCCTGAACTGTTTTGTTCCTCGAATGCCTCTGCAGCTTGCCAATGATTAAAATTTTTTTTTTATTAAGAAAAACACATCATAAATTTTATGTTTATAGTTACATTTAGTGTTGTTGAACATCAGTGTAAGATGTTCCCGTCATCACTGACGTTATAGCAGCTATTAAGAGTGGTTCCCCCACAAATCACTCTTTCTCTCTCTGTCTTGAAGTTATAACACAAAAAAAACCACATCTTTTTATGGTAACAAGAACCCTAAAATCCCTTCATCCTGAAGACTTTGTCAGAAAACTTGAAGTTACAGCTTTACCTCTTTTATAAAGCACTGATATTGGAGACTCCTTCCAAAAATGCTGAATAATATCACCATATCAACATTTACATATGGTTTTTAAATACATTTCCGTGGAGCGTCTGTCATACAGGTCCCTGTGCAAAGTTATTACTATCCATCCATTATTTCTATCTCAACCCTGACGGATAAGCAGCAGAAGCTGGAGCCAATCTCAGCTGACTTTGGGCAAGATATGGGGGGACACCATGGGCTGGTCGCCAGTCTATCGCAGGGCTAGCACAGAGAGACAGACACAAATTCACACTTGCATTCACACCTATGGACAATTTAGAGTAGCTAGTTGACTCCATGTCTTTTGGATTGTGGGAGGAAACCCATGCAGTCACAGGGAGAACATGCAGTCTCCACACAGAAAGGTCCCTGTCTGCTGCAAGGGTCGAACCCAGAACCTTCTTGCTGTGAGGTGACCGTGCTAACCACTGCACCACTGTGCCACCGAAGTTGTTACTGTAGAAATGATAACATTTTAGAATGAATGCATAAATATAAACCTTTCAGCCAGCCCTACTGTCAGTAATAGGCTGTTATCGGAAGTTAATCAACATCTTTTGACCAGTCAGAGTCGAGAATTCAACAGGGATGTGGTATAGCTTAAAAACATCCAATAAAATCTATAACCAGCCAATTTATATAGATACCCCAACCACCATAAAAACTTAATACACAAGAACTCCCTGCTAGTCTTACTCACACTTCATGTGTTCAAGAACCTGATCACATGTGCACTTTGTCTGAATTGAAACAAAAGTGTGATGTGGTTAGATTTTGTTGTGTGACACCATTTTGAAGACCAACAACTTTTGCAACAAGGCACCTGACTTAATTTTACATAAAGTAATAATTTACTTTTTGTCGTACTTTTAAATACTTGAGTACGTTTAAATCTGGTTACATTTTAACTGTCACTCAAATTGAAATTTGACTACTTTCCCATTTACGAACCCCATTTCCAGAAAACTTGGGATATTTTCCAAAATACAATGAAAACAAAAATCTGTTTTGTTGATTCACGTGAAGCTTTATTTAACTGACAAAGTACCAAGAAAAAAATTCAATAGTTTCACTGACCAACTTAATTGTATTTTGTAAATATAAACAAAGTTAAAAATTGATGCCTGCAAAAAAAAAACACAAAAAAAAGTTGGGACAGAGGCGTTACCATTGTTACATCACCTTTCCTTTTAATAACAATTTTTTTAATGGTATGGGATCTGAGGATACTAATTATTCCAGTTTTGCAATTGGAATTTTTGTCTATTCTTGCTTGATACAAGACTTCAGCTGCTCAACAGTCTGTGGTCGCCGTTGTCTGATTCTCTTCTTCATGATGCATCATACATTCTCAATAAGGACACAGATCTGGACTGGCAGCAGGCCAGTCAGGCGCATGCACTCTGTGTCTACGAAACCACACTGTTGTAGCCTGTGCAGAATGAGGCCTGGCATTGTCCTGCTCAAATAAGCATGGAGTTCCTGAGAAGAGACGTTGTCTTGATGAATGTCTCTCTAAAATCCCAATATATGCCTCCGAGTCAATGGTACCTTCACACACATGCAATTCACCTATGCTGCAAGCACTAACGCACCCCATATCATCACAGATGCTGGCTTTTGCACCTCTCTCTGATAACAAACTGGATGGTCATGTTAAACTTCAGCATGGAGAACTCCAACGTCAGGTTTTCCTGAAAACAAGCTGAAATGTGGACTCATCCAACCACAGTACATGTCACTGTCTTTCTGTCCATCTGAGATGAGTTCAGGCCCAAAGAAATTAGTGGCGTTTCTGCATAGGATTAATGAATGGCTTCCTCCTTGCGTAATACAGTTTCAGATTGCATTTCTAGATGCAGCAGCAGACTGTGTTAAGTGATGATGGTTTTCCGAAATACTCCAGAGCCCATATGGCTATATTTGTCACATTAGCATGACAGTTTCTTAGGTAGTGCTGCCTGAGAGCTCAAAGGTCACGCACATTCAACAGTGGTTTCTGGCCTTGCCCTTTACATACTCTGAATTTCCTGAATCTTTTCATAATATTACGTACTGTAGATTTTGAAAGACCTAAAATCTCTGCAGCCTTGCATTTATTTATTTATTTTTAAATTGACTAACAGTCCTGTCATGAATTTTGGTACAAAGGAGTGAACCACGAACCATCCTTGCTTGCAAAGACTGAGCCTTTGGTGCTGCTCCTTTTATACCCAATCATGATCCCCTCATCTGTTACCAGTTAACCTGTTTATTGTGGAATCTTCCATAATGGTGTTTATCTTGAATATCCTATAAACTTTTCAGTCTTATTTTGCCTCCATCCCAACTTTGTGTTACAGGCATGAATTTCTAACTTTGTTTATATTTACAACATACAATTAAGTTGGGGCGGCACGGTGGTGTAGTGGTTAGCGCTGTTGCCTCACAGCAAGAAGGTCCGGGTTCGAGCCCCGTGGCCGGCGAGGGCCTTTCTGTGTGGGGTTTGTATGTTCTCCCCGTGTCCGCGTGGGTTTCCTCCGGGTGCTCCAGTTTCCCCCACAGTCCAAAGACATGCAGGCTAGGTTAACTGGTGACTCTAAATTGACCGTAGGTGTGAATGGTTGTCTGTGTCTATGTGTCAGCCCTGTGATGATCTGGCGACTTGTCCAGGGTGTACCTCGCCTCTCGCCTGTAGTCAGCTGGGATAGGCTCCAGCTTGCCTGCAACCCTGTAGAACAGGATAAAGCAGCTAGAGATAATGAGATGAGACAATTAAGTTGGTTAGTAAAACTACTAAAAATCTTTTCTTTGTACTTTTGTTAGTTAAATAAAGGTTCACGTGAATTAACAAATCACAGATTTTGTTTTTATTGCAGTTCAGAAAATATCCCAACGTTTCTGGAAATGGGGTTTGTACTTAAGTGGAATTTACTTACACTTGAATATATTTTATGTACTTTTTCCACTCCTTTGTAAAGCCTCCCATCACTACTGTAACACAGATGCATTTTTTGTGTGTCTCTCTCTTGTGTCAGTGGAAAAGTTTTGAGTATTCAACTTTAGGTTATACATATATAAACTGTGTTTTCTGATTCTCTAAGGCATTTGGCCGTCAGTTGCAGTTCATTTTTAATCTTAGAGTCTTGTCATTATTGAGCTTGATGTCAGACAGACGTTCTCACCAACCTGCAGGTTTCATAATCATCCATTATTTCATCAACTGTTCTTTTCTTTTTGTTTCTTTAGACACACACCAGAAAAGAAAACAAGTTTGAAGTTAAATTTATCCATCGTACATGCATTGCCTACAGCCATTTTTTTTCCTTTCACAGCTCTCAGCTGGATTAGCCAGTGGTTTTTTTTTTTTAATTCTTATTTTTGTACAATGTTCTCCATAAGAGCAAAACAGTATGTAGCCGCAGGGACACTGGTGTCTTCGGTCTAAAGCACGCCCGTAGAGAAACGGGAACAGACAGATCATATGAACTGACAGATATTTTAACAGAACCAAAAATATCATCGTGTTACTTATACAGAAGAGTATTTAATATCTTCAGGTACTCCTGTCTATAAAGCACCACACACAAAGCATCAGGCTTGGATGTGAAAGGGATAATGTAGAAGGATTCCTTCCTCTTCTGCGTGTGTTGAGAGATTTCATAATTACACCTTTCCAAACACAGCACACTTTAATTTGAGGCATAATATGCACTCAGTGTATGGAGCTATTGAAGATGTATATAAATGCTCTTGTCTTTGCCTCAGTGTGATTACCTAGAGACGGGAATGAGTCAGTGAACAGCGGAGTGTCTAGTCTGATGTAAAGGATTCTACTTGAATTCTTGATCAGTGTAGAAGTAAGAGCAAGAACCTATGTAGGGTTTCTTTGCAGTTGTTTTCTTAAGGACCGAGTTTTTTGCTCGAGTACAGGATGTTCTTTCTTGTTGTCATTGATCCATTTCTGGTGTGTGCCGGTACTCCTGTTTGAGATGATGAGTGCATTGTCTTTGACTTTAGGCTGGTTGTTAAGCCATGCAGCTTCATCAGCTTTGTGCTGCTCTGACCCGCAGTGCTGCTAGATGTTTGTTTACCGCTGCTCGAATTTTCTAACCCCTGCATCTGTAGAGCCAGAGCTAAAGACTCGCTTGGTAATCTGTTAATTGCTGCCTTTAATGACTCAGATTTACAGTGGTGCTTGAAAGTTTGTGAGCCCTTTAGAATTTTCTATATTTCTGCATAAATATGACCTAAAACAACATCAGATTTTCACACAAGTCCTAAAAGTAGATAAAGAGAACCCAGTTAAACAAATGAGACAAAAATATTATTCTTGGTCATTTATTTATTGAGGAAAATGATCCACTATTACATATCTGTGAGTGGCAAAAGTATGTGAACCTCAAGGATTAGCAGTTAATTTGAAGGTGAAATTAGAGTCAGGTGTTTTCAATCAATGGGATGACAATCAGGTGTGAGTGGGCACCCTGTTTTATTTAAAGAACAGGGATCTATCAAAGTCTGATCTTAACAACACACGTTTGTGGAAGTGCATCTTGGAACGAACAGAGGAGATTTCTGAGGACCTCAGAAAAAGCGTTGTTGTTTGCTCATCAGGCTGGAAAAGGTTACAAAACCATCTGTAAAGAGTTTGGACTCCACCAATCCACAGTCAGACAGATTGTGTACAAATGGAGGAAATTCAAGACCATTGTTACTCTCCTCAGGAGTGGTCAACCAACAAAGATCACTCCAAGAGCAAGGTGTGTAACAGTAGGCGAGGTCACAAAGGACCCCAGAGTAACTTCTAAGCAACTGAAGGCCTCTCTCACATTGGCAAATGTTCATGAGTCCACCATCAGGAAAACACTGAACAACAATGGTGTGCATGGCAGGGTTGCAAGGAGAAAGCCACTGCTGTCCAAAAAGAACATTGCTGCTCGTCTGCAGTTTGCTAAAGATCATGTGAACAAGCCAGAAGGCTACTGGAAAAATGTTCTGTGGATGGATGAGACCAAAATAGAACTTTTTGGTTTCAATGAGAAGCATTATGTTTGGAGAAAGGAAAAACACTGCATTCCAGCATAAGAACCTTATCCCATCTGTGAAACATGGTAGTGGTAGTATCATGGTTTGGGCCTGTTTTGCTACATCTGGGCCAGGATGGCTTGCCATCATTGATGGAACAATGAATTCTGAATTATACCAGCGAATTCTAAAGGAAAATGTCAGGACATCTGTCCATGAACTGAATCTCAAGAGAAGGTGAGTCATGCAGCAAGACAACGACCCTAAGCACACAAGTCGTTCTACCAAAGAATGGTTAAAGAAGAATAAAGTTCATGTTTTGGAATGGCCAAGTCAAAGTCCTGACCTTAATCCAATCGAAATGTTGTGGAAGGACCTGAAGCGAGCAGTTCATGTGAGGAAACCCACCAACATCCCAGAGTTGAAGCTGTTCTGTATGGAGGAATGGGCTAAAATTCCTCCAAGCCGGTGTGCAGGACTGATCAACAGTTACCGGAAACGTTTAGTTGCAGTTATTGCTGCACAAGGGGGTCACACCAGATACTGAAAGCAAAGGTTCATATACTTTTGCCACTCACAGATATAATATTTTGTCCTCAGAAAGGGTGTTCTTTGAGTTTGTCATTGAGCATATAACCTCACATTTTACAGAAGTCTGTAAATAGTCTAGTTACCCTTTCAGTCAGAGCTCACGCAGAAGTTGCGTCTTCAAAATTGTACTTTTTGATTTGCTGGATTTTAGGTGAGCTTAAATTTTTAGACACCTGTGTAACATTGCTAACTTACAGTTCTAGGGTTCCTAGTTGGATCCAGTGCAGGGTTTTGCATCGCCAAGAAGCCTTTGTCACACATTATTTGTTACACTCAAGCACAGACTTAAGCACACAGTGAAATTTAACGCATCTGAAGCAGTGAACACATGCGCGCGCACACAAGTGAGCAATGTCAAGTCTATTTGTATAGCGCTTTTAACAGTTAATATTGTCACAAAACAGCTTTACAGAATTTGAACGACTTAAAACATGAGCTAATTTTATCCCTAATCGATCCCCAATGAGCAAGCCTGTGGCGACGGTGGCAAGGAAAAACTCCCTCAGACGACATGAGGAAGAAACCTCGAGAGGAACCAGACTCAAAAGGGAACCCATCCTCATTTGGGTGATAACAGACAACGTGATTATAACATTTTTAACAGTTTTAACATGAAGTCAGTTTCAGAGTTAATTTTATCCCTAATCGATCCCGAATGAGCAAGCCTGTGGCGACGGTGGCAAGGAAAAACTCCCTCAGAAAAACTCCCTCAGTCCTTCACAGGAGCGATGTGATGAGACTCCGACCAGACATAGGGCATCAGGATGGAATGAGCACACAAACATACCCAGAGCAGTGGGCAGCTATGCTACAGCGCCCAGGGAGCAGTTGGGGGTTAGGTTGCTCATGGGCACTTCAGCCCCGCCCCATGTTAAACTAACCTGCATGTCTTTGGACTGTGGGAAGAAACTGGGAGGGAACACGCAAACTCCACACAGAAAGGCCCACGTCGCCGACTGAGCTCAAACCCAGAACCTTCTTGCTGTGAGGCGACAGTGCTAACCACTACACTACCGTGCTGCCCTCAACCATCGGTTGAGCTAAATCCCTCTTAGTACATCATTTTTAAAAACACACAAGTCAAGACACGTTATTATTAACATCCATCCATTATTTGTAGCTGCTTTATCCTGTTCTACAGGGTCGCAGGCAAGCTGGAGCCTTTCCCGGCTGACTATAGGTGAGAGGCGGGGTACACCCTGGACAAGTCGCCAGGTCATCACAGGGCTGACACAGAGACAAACAACCATTCACACTCACATTCACACCTACGGTCAATTTAGAGTCACCAATTAGCCTAACCTGCATGTCTTTGGACTGTGGGGGAAACCGGAGCACCCGGAGGAAACCCACACGGACACGGGGAGAACATGCAAACTCTGCACAGAAAGGCCCTCGCCGGCCACGGGGCTCAAACCCAGAACCTTCTTGCTGTGAGGCGACATGGCTAACCATTACACCACCGTGCCGCCCTCAACCATTGGTTGAGCTAAATCCCTCTTAGTACATCATAAATAAAAAGACACAAGTCAAGACACATTATTATTATTAGTAGTAGTAGTAGTTGTAATAATATGGCCAGTAGGTGGATTGGCTACATTAAATTGTCCTTAGTGTGTGCCTGCGTGGCATGCCGTGATGGATTGCTGTTACGTCCAGGGATCCCTGGATAGACTTTGGATCTACTGCAATGTCTACTAGGATAAAAAGTGCTTTCTGAAGATGAGTGAATAGAATAACTAAAATACTGCTTGTGGTAGTCTGCTTTCTCTTAAGGTACTCGCGTAATTTTTTTTATTTTTCATTATTTTTCTCCCATGCCATGTAAGTGCAAATATAAAAGAAGAATACGAATATAAGGAAGAAAGTTTTCAAGTTTTTCCTATCTCAGTGGTGTGACCTTGCTAGTCAGTGTAGATTTGCAGATATTTCGATTATCAGTTTGAGTCTCAATCATGTTTATTGCCATGGCGCTTCGGCCATTTGTCATCTGTCCGTCGTCCACAATTCAGTTAAATCGTATCTCCTCCATCAGTTCTCCAGGGATTTCCGTTCCAATTGGCTTGTTTTGAAAGAACTAATCACTGTGCACAAAACTTGGTCATTGTTTTTGTCAAATTTTTTGCTAATGAGTTAGTAATTAGGTCAAATTAACAAATTTTCCAGACCTCTCACTAGAATTGTATCTCCTCTTTCATTTCTCATCCAATTCCAGTTCTGATCGATGTTTTGGGTAGATCTTCACTTGAGGAACAAAATCTGGTTGTTTGTTCGTTGATTTTCCTGTTGTAAATAATCTATTTACAACTTTGTTTATTTTCAGTTAAATCGTGTCTCCTCCCTCCATTCTCAATGGATTTCAATTCTCATTGTTTTAGTTGAAAGAACTAGTCCTTCTGCACAAACCTTGGTCACTGCATTGTCATTTTTTGCTAACAAATTAGTAATTGGGTCAACTTAACACATTTTCTTCTGACTAGAATTGTAACTCCTCTCTCATTTATCATGCAAATTCAGTTCTGATCGATGTTTTGGGTCGATCTTTCCTTGGGGAAACCGCAAGTTGGCCTAGAACTGCGAGTTGGCCTAGTGGTTAGCGTGTCCTCCTCTCGATTGGGAGATCGTGAGTTCTACTCACGGTCGGGTCATCCCAAAGACCATCATAAAAATGGTACCTACTGCCGTCTGGCAAGGCACGCTGCAATACAGATGGGAGTGGGGAGTCAAACTCTCGCGGTTACCAGAGGACTAGCCCCCACTGTAACCCTAGCTATGTAATAGGCGAGAGGCCGAGGGCTACGGAGATCAGCACTGCCCTATGTGCCACATGGCGTGGGAAGGACTTTGATTTGATCTTTTTTTTATTTCCTTGGGGAACAAAATTTAGTCCTTTGTTGATTTTCCTGTTGTAAACAATTAGTCATGGAGGTTGGTCCTCTCTCACATTGTCACATTTGAGTTCTGTTTGATGTCTTGGTAGCCATGGTTGTTTTGCTGGCAGGCCAGATGAGCTACTACGTCCTTGATGATCTGGTTTTGTTAATATTAGCATCATCATTGCTACTATATTAGGCAGTGTTGTTTTTACTGCTGTTTTATTTTTGCTATTGTTTTGCTTTTTACTTTAGATTTATTTCGTGTCTCTTCCCAGTCTTTCCTATTATAAGAAGTAAGAATGGTCAGCTTTGGCTGTTTGGTCTGATCTGACTGCTGTTATGGTTTTAGTGTTTATATATAAACTGTATTGTTAAATGGTGTTGATTTGCAGTTGGCACGGCACCGAAAAGCGCTGCAGCAGAGTCTAAAGCCAGGCCTGGATCCAGACGATGAGAGAGAAGAATCACTCCGATTCTATGCCAAACACACAGCTCAGATAGAGGTACACATACGATCCTGAGAAAGGGGCTCAGTCCAGACCTAATACGTCTTTACTGGTTACTCTCTCCCCAGTTTATTGATGATAATTGGGCTTAAATTCATGTTCTGTGACCTTGTTTTATTGTAAATGGCCACAATATGCTTCTCTTTGTTGCCCAAGATTGTACGTCATGACCGCACTATGGAACAGATTGTGTTCCCAGTACCCAACATCTGCGAGTATCTGACTGTGGAGTCCAAAGTGCGAGTGTTCACCACTACGGAAAGAGATGATCAAGGCAGCAAAGTCAACCACTTCTTCCAGCAGTTTGAAGACCTGTACAACGAGATGTGGTGGCAGAAGAAAATGAGGAGTACGGCAGTTTTAAGTTTCCAGTGGAAAAAAAAAAAAATCAAACACTCCATTCTAAGAGTGATAATTCATTCTGTCCTGGTGTGTGTGTGTGTGTGTGTGTGTGTAGATAATGTTGCTCTCTTCTGGGTATCAAAACACATCTCTCTTTGGGGGAGCATCTCCTTTAACCTGGCTGTGCTGGTCAATATTGCCGTAGCTCTGTTCTATCCGTTTGGAGATGATGAAGATGAAGGTACTTGTACTGATTATTATTTTAGCTGTACTGAATCGTAGAAAATTCAGATTAATTTAACATTTTTAGCATCTCCTGAATTTAATTAATTTAACTATTTTCAGTACACCATGTATCTCTGTGAAGATACTGCTCCAGTGATGATTCCTTTAAATGCATGTTTACCCCGTTTTCCGGTAAGCAGCTGTGAACTGATTTCAGTTTTTGTGTCCTGTAGGTGTCCTACCCCCTTTCCTGTCGGTCTTGCTGTGGGTGGCGGTAGCCATAAGTACATCTATGCTCTTCGTCCTGCCCAGGCGAGGAGGCATTCTGGCTTTCCTGATTACAGTCATCCTCCGCTCCATATACACTATAGGTTTAGGCCCCACGCTGCTGCTGCTCGGAGCCACCAATGTAAGACTGGAAAATGTTCACTTGGCAGCAAAGAGAGCTTATGCTAATTCAGCTCCAGAATGTATAGGAGTATACAGCATGTTTCTGCCTCATTTAAAAATATATATAAAACTAATTTTTAATATAAATTCCGTGTCTTGGTTTGTGTGTGTATGCATCATGGTACATGCACGTGTAAGTCTTTCTTAAGTGCAACTTTGACTTCTACATTGAGTCCAAACATCAGTTTTCCAGCACAAAATTAAATACAGAAGTGTTTGTATGTCTGCAGCATATTATGTAAGAGACCTCTTTCAGACAAAAAACATAATGAAGGCTGCTGGGTTTTGCTGCAAAAAAAAAAAAAAGTGTGTGACAGCCAAAGTCTCCAGAATAACTGTGGCTGGTTCTGCAACATGCTCAGTAAAACTTACAGCTCATTTCCTTATAAAACTGCGCAAAGTGTCCCCAAGACGACCAATTTTTTGAAGCAGAGTTGTCGTGCCAAATACTGACTTTTGCCTGTGCTGAAGACTTTTGCACAGTACTACAAACGTTTTTACTTGAATGTTTAATGACCATCGCAACAACAGACCTGAGGCTGTCAACATCAGTTAGGTTTTTTTTAGATTTTAAAAAATTTCAAGGGAAAAGGATTGAAATTCGGGGCGACACGGTGGTGTAGTGGCTAGCGCTGTCGCCTCACAGCAAGAAGGTCCGGGTTCGAGCCCCGTGGCCGGCGAGGGCCTTTCTGTGCGGACTTTGCATGTTCTCCCCGTGTCCGTGTGGGTTTCCTCCGGGTGCTCCGGTTTCCTCCACAGTCCAAAGACATGCAGGTTAGGCTAACTGGTGACTCTAAATTGACCGTAGGTGTGAATGTGAGTGTGAATGGTTGTCTGTGTCTATGTGTCAGCCCTGTGATGACCTGGCGACTTGTCCAGGGTGTACCCCGCCTTTCGCCCGTAGTCAGCTGGGATAGACTCCAGCTTGCCTGCGACCCTGTAGAACAGGATAAAGCGGCTAGAGATAATGAGATGAGATGAGTTTAGGATTAGGTTGAAAATACATAAAAACCCAACACTAAAAAAAAAAAAAGTACAGTATTAGCCTATTTTAGTGCTGAATGTGTTTAACAGTCATCTCTGGCTGCCAAAAGTTTGAGAGGCAGATTAGACTGTTTCTATTCTGCATAGAGAGCATCTCACTCATCTAGTATTTTTAGGTTTGACGTTCAGGTCCCATGTTTTCAATCACAACATAAACTACACTAATTATGTAAAATTCATAAGCAAGTGTTTGGATTAATTATGTGTTTAATTGATAGCAGCATGTAGCAAATCAGTGGGACCACAACACAGTGCCCTTCTCCAAACATCCGAGTTTGGGCATCACTCCGAAATTTTGTAGAGGATGCAGGGAATTGCACAGAGAAAAAAATGTCTATTAACTGCCTACAGTTTCTCACTGTCATTTATTCACACAAATGGTACTGGCTTATCACATGGAATTACTGTAATACAGGCCCGATAGGAGTTTTAGAAAGTAAATTCTATCACATTTGCATAATAGATCCCTTGTCGAATACGAAAAAACAGTGTTCTGAAGATGAATCATACTGATGAATACGTAAGCTGTCATGTTTGTAGATGTATTGTTTAAAAATGTTCAGAATTATCGGCTTTTGTTCATCAAACTGCCTGCTCCCCCCTTTAACTTGACCCCACCTTGGAGATTTGGCTAATGTAGGCTTTCACTTCATTATTTCATCCATAACTCTGTTCAGTAAATTTCTCCAGCAAAGGGCTCTGTACAAGCCTCACTCCTACAAATCTTTTTTCTGTAATGATTAAACATTCTCTATAGACTTTAAGAATTGAATTACATGCTCTTTGCATTGCCCAGACTGCAGGTGTTTCTTCTACACGGAGTCTTGATAATTGTCTGGCCTTTTCTCCCAGCTGCTGAATAAGATCGTCTTCTTGGTGAGCTTCGTGGGAAACCAGGGCACGTTCACACGAGGGTACAAAGCGGTCATCATGGATGTCTCCTTCCTCCTGCATGTCTCCTATGTCATCGTCTGCATGCTTGGTCTGTTTGTCCACGAGTTCTTCTACAGCATCCTGGTATACACTGAACTTCATTCGCTGATACTGTCATATATACAGTCAAGCGGGAAAGTCTGCACACCCCTTTCACCTTCCTCACATTTTATTATGTTACAGACTTATTCTACAATAGATTGAGTTCATTTTTTGTCACAAAATTCCACACAAAATAGCCCATAATGACAAAGTAAAAGCAGGTTTTTAGACATTTTGTGCTAATTTATTAAAAATCAATGCAAAATATATGTACACAAGTGTGCACACCCTTTGATATGACACCCAAAAGTGAGTTGAGATGCATTTTGTTTCCTCTGATACTGCTTGAGATGTTTCTACAGCTTAATTGGAGTCCACTTGTGGTAAATTCAATTGATTGGACATGATTGGGGATTGCCAAGACTTGCCTATATAAGGTCCTACAGTTGACAGTGTATGTCAGACAAACTTCAAGCCATGGGGTCAAAGGAATTATCTGCAGACCTCAGAAACAGGATTGTGTCAAGGCATAGATCAGGAGAAGGGTACAGAAAAATTACTGCAGCTTTACAGGTCCCAAAGAGCACAGTGGCCACCATCATTCGTAAATGGAAGAAGTTTGGAACCACCAAGAATCTTCCTAGACCTGGCCACCCGGCCAAACTGAGCGATCGGGAAAGACGGGCCTTAGCCAGGGAGGCGAGCAGGAACCCGAGGGTCAGTCTGACAGAGCTCCAGTATATCCTTGTGAAGATGGCAGAACCTTTCAGAAGATCAACCATCCAGGCAGCACTCCACAAATCAGGCCTTTATGGTAGAGTGGCCAGACGGAAGCCACTCCTTAGTAAAAGGCGCATGACAGCCTGCTTGGAGTTTGCCAAAAGGCACCTAGAGGACTCTCAAACCATGAGAAACAAGATCCTCTGGTCTGATGAAACCAAAATTGAACTTTCTGGCCTGAATACCAAGCGTCATGTCTGGAGGAAACCAGGCACCGCTCATCACCTGGTTAATGCCATCCCTACAGTGAAGCATGGCGATGGCAGCATCATGATGTGGGGATGTTTTTCAGCAGCAGGAATGGGGCGACTAGTCCTGATAGAGGGAAAGATGAATGCAGCTAAGTACACTGAGATCCTTGAAGAAAACCTGCTCCAGAGCGCTCTGGAGCTCAGACTGGGGCGAAGGTTTACCTTCCAACATGACAACGACCCGAAGCACACATCCAAGAGAACAAAGGCGTGGCTTCGGAGAAAGTCTGTGAATGTCTGAGTGGCCCAGCCACAGCCCAGACCTGAATCCAATTGAACATCTGTAGAAGGGAGCTGAAAATGGCTGTATACCGATGCTCTCTATCCAACCTGACGGAGCAAGGATATGCCAAGAGGAATGGGCAAAAATGTCCAGAAGCAAGTGTGCCAAGCTCATAGCTTCTTTCCCAACATGCCTTGAAGCTGTAATTGCTGCCAAAGGTGCATCAAACAAGTATTAGGCTAAGGGTGTGTACAGATATGTAACCCCTAAATAACCTATTTTTGTCAGTAAAATAAAATTGCATATTTTCTAAAAACCTGCTTTCACTTTTGTCATTATGGGCTATTTTCTGTAGAATTTTGTGACAAAAAATGAACTCAATCTATTGTAGAATAAGTCTGTAACGTAATAAAATGTGGAGAAGGTGAAAGGGGTGTGCAGACTTTCCGTTTTTTTTTTTTTTTGTGTGTGTGTGTATAATTTTAATCTTCACATTGTTCTACGCTAATATTCTAGCTGATTGTATGTGGATGTTTCTCTACGCTTCTCTCTAGTTGTTCGATCTGGTACGCAGAGAGGAGACACTTTTGAACGTGATGAGGAGTGTGACGAAGAATGGTCGCTCCATCTTCCTGACCGCTGTGCTAGCCATCATCCTGGTCTACCTCTTCTCCATCGTGGGCTTCCTGTTTCTCAAAGATGACTTCCTGTTGGATGTGGACCGTCTCCCTACACTCGGTACACACCAATTAAGTTAGGAATAAAACACAACGGGGGTGGGCTGTTATATGAAATGAATCAGGTGATATGAGATTGGTGTGATGCAGCGTCTTTTTTTTTTCCTCTTTTCTTTTAAAGTTAATTCCACAAGCAAATTTCAGCTTATTTTACAGAGAATCTGCAAACCTCTCTGTCCTGGAGACTTTCCTGCTTTACCTCTGACTGCTACAAAACACTGACACTAGAGACTCCTTCCAAAAATGTTAAATAAGTATCTTACAGAAAATGTCACCATACCGACTGTTCTACTTTTTTCTCCAGTATGTTTGTCAGCTCTTGTTACTATAGAAACCATACCATATTTGAGCGAGCACATTTATTATAAACCTGGGATTTGCCTTGCAGATGTTCAGTACCTTCTAATCAATCAGAATCAAGAATTCAACAGCTCGGTGGTATAAAGCCAGTTATTATTTATGTGGCATAATTTTTTTAATGTTCTAA
Organism: Neoarius graeffei; assembly: GCF_027579695.1. NCBI lineage: Eukaryota > Metazoa > Chordata > Actinopteri > Siluriformes > Ariidae > Neoarius > Neoarius graeffei. The sequence goes on from NC_083574.1 coordinate 49,220,266, forward strand.
TCACGTTAATTGTTCGTGAGAGATCCGTTTATGTAATTCACTCCATACGCACTCCCTTTCCCTGTTGGTTTTAATGACCCATTGAAATTCTGTTTACTGAAGCAGCAGTAGATGATGGTAGCATGCGTACAGGTGTGTTATTGTTCATGGCTGTGTTTTTGTTGCTCTGCTAACACGTGTGCACTTGTGTAACCCAGCCGTGGCCACGCTGCCTTATGTAATCCGCTCATCTATTTGCTGGGCTGCACTACTCTGCTCAAGGGGACAGAGAAAATACATAATCACACACTGTGTACATGCAAGGTCATGTGTGAACATGAACATTGTCTTTCTGCTCAGCAATCATGCCAGCATGGAGACAAAACTAATTAACCTTGAGAAGTCAACGTACACAGCTTTGTCATTCTCCTCATCACTGTGTTGCTACATTATCCAGCAGATTATCGGTTTGAAAAACATAAACATAGATGTTGACTTGAAACTCCATTCTTATATTTGATATATTTTCTGATTGGAAATACAACCCCAATTCCAAAAAAAGTTGGGACAAAGTACAAATTGTAAATAAAAACGGAATGCAATGATGTGGAAGTTTCAGAATTCCATATTTTATTCAGAACAGAACATAGATGACATATCAAATGTTTAAACTGAGAAAATGTATCATTTAAAGAGAAAAATTAGGTGATTTTAAATTTCATGACAACACATCTCAAAAAAGTTGGGACAAGGCCATGTTTCCCACTGTGAGACATCCCCTTTTCTCTTTACAACAGTCTGTAAACGTCTGGGGACTGAGGAGACAAGTTGCTCAAGTTTAGGGATAGGAATGTTAACCCATTCTTGTCTAATGTAGGATTCTAGTTGCTCAACTGTCTTAGGTCTTTTTTGTCGCATCTTCCATTTTATGATGCGCCAAATATTTTCTATGGGTAAAAGATCTGGACTGCAGGCTGGCCAGTTCAGTACCCGGACCCTTCTTCTATGCAGCCATGATGCTGCAATTGATGCAGTATGTGGTTTGGCATTGTCATGTTGGAAAATGCAAGGTCTTCCCTGAAAGAGACGTTGTCTGGATGGGAGCATATGTTGCTCTAGAACCTGGATATACCTTTCAGCATTGATGGTGTCTTTCCAGATGTGTAAGCTGCCCATGCCACACGCACTAATGCAACCCCATACCATCAGAGATGCAGGCTTCTGAACTGAGCGCTGATAACAACTTGGGTCGTCCTTCTCCTCTTTAGTCCGAATGACACGGCGTCCCTGATTTCCATAAAGAACTTCAAATTTTATTCGTCTGACCACAGAACAGTTTTCCACTTTGCCACAGTCCATTTTAAATGAGCCTTGGCCCAGAGAAGACGTCTGCGCTTCTGGATTATGTTTAGATACGATGGCTTCTTTGAACTATAGAGGTTTAGCTGGCAACGGCAGATGGCACGGTGAATTATGTTCACAGATAATGTTCTCTGGAAGTATTCCTGAGCCCATTTTGTGATTTCCAATACAGAAGCATGCCTGTATGTGATGCAGTGCCATCTAAGGGCCCGAAGATCACGGGCACCCAGTATGGTTTTCCGGCCTTGACCCTTACGCACAGAGATTCTTCCAGATTCTCTGAATCTTTTGATGATATTATACACTGTAGATGATGATATGTTCAAACTCTTTGCAATTTTACACTGTCGAACTCCTTTCTGATATTGCTCCACTATTTGTCGGCGCAGAATTAGGGGGATTGGTGATCCTCTTCCCATCTTTACTTCTGAGAGCCACTGCCACTCCAAGATGCTCTTTTTATACCCAGTCATGTTAATGACCTATTGCCAATTGACCTAATGAGTTGCAATTTGGTCCTCCAGCTGTTCCTTTTTTGTACCTTTAACTTTTCCAGCCTCTTATTGCCCCTGTCCCAACTTTTTTGAGATGTGTTGCTGTCATGAAATTTCAAATGAGCCAATATTTGGCATGAAATTTCAAAATGTCTCACTTTCGACATTTGATATGTTGTCTATGTTCTATTGTGAATACAATATCAGTTTCTGAGATTTGTAAATGATTGCATTCCATTTTTATTCACAATTTGTACTTTGTCCCAACTTTTTTGGAATTGGGGTTATATTAAACTGTTTGTTTTGTTTTTTTTAATTCTGAATATCTGGACTATCCAAATCCCAAATATCTCCTGAATATGTAGATCAGTACACTACGTAGAGAACGACATGCTGCCTTCTATGACAGGTAGCCCAAAAAGGAAGGAATTTGTTTTATTTATTTATTTTCCTTCAAGGATTCAGTAACGTGTGAAAGATTGTCCCAGTATTTCTACTTCAGACATGAGAAATCCATCCGTCCATTATCCTGTTCTACAGGGTCGCAGACAAGATGGAGCCTATCCCAGCTGACTATGGGTGAGAGGCAGGGTACACCCTGGACAAGTCGCCAGGTCATCACAGGGCTGACACACAACCATTCACACCTACGGTCAATTTAGAGCCACCAATTAACCTAACCTGCATGTCTTTGGACTGTGGGGGAAACCCATGCAGACACGGGGAGAAAATGCAAACTCCACACAGAAAGGCCTCCGTCAGCCGCTGGGCTCGGACCCAGAACCTTCTTGCTGTGAGACGACCGTGCTAACCATTACACCACCATGCCACCTGACATTACAGATACATGGTACTAAAGTATATTTTGGGGAATATTTTTATGAGGGAAAAGTCTGCTCAATGTCATTACTGCATTAATGCAGTATTTATTCTACCGTTAAATACAAACAAGCACATGAGCTGAATTAAGTGGCTTTAACACCCTTACGCAAGATAATGTTGTTGAGAAATATTTTAAAATTTGAAAGCTGCTGGATCAGATACATGAATACTTTTATTGATCATTTTCAGGAAAGGCATCTGTATATTTAGTTAAAGGCATGGTAAGTCATTTTAGAAGCTTTTTTTTTTTTGGTTATATTTCTTGAAATGCTCTTTACATCCCGACAGCCATGAATAAATCAAATGCTCTGACAGTAATAAGAAAAAAAAATCCATCTGTGGCAGTTGCAGGGCTGTAAAAAGCCTGTCCGAGCATTTCGTTTGGTTTGAATGAAGTGCTTGGCTGGTCTACCTGCCTGCCTACCTGCACGCACGCTGAATGTGCACTCATTGCGCATGACCAGAGTCTTCCACAAGGATAAGCAGGCCTATTGCTCAGGCTAGCGAGCTATTGATGGCTATTATTAGTACTCATAGCTATGTTTCTTGTTTACATTCATTATGTTAATGTAGGTGTTTTCTTACATGTGAATGAGACATGAGGAACAATGTCTTGCAAAAGTGTTTGTCCTGTTTTGTTGCATTACAAGATGGAATTAAAATTGATTTTTTTTTTTTTTTGGGGGGGGGGGGTTAGCACCATTTGATTTACACAACATGCCTACCACTTTAAAGGTGAAAATTGTTGTTTTATTGTGATATGATATGATATCAAATGACCTCCAAAAAGAACAGCAAATAGCAGCTGGGGATAAGTGCATGACAAGGACTGTTCTAAACCGGTTCCTCTGGGCAGGGTTGAAGTCATGCAAAGCGACAAAAAAAGCCCTTTATCAATGAGAAGCAAAGAAGAGCCAGGCTGAGGTTTGCTAAAGACCATAAAGATTGGACTGTAGAGGACTAGAGTAAGATCATCTTCTCTGATGAATCCAGTTTTCAACTTTTCCCATCACCTGGTTATCTAACGTTAGATGGAGACCTGGAGAGGCCTACAAGCCACAATGACTCGAACCCATTGTGAAATTTGGTGGAGGATCGGTGATGATCTGGGGGTGCTTCAGCAAGGCTGGAATGGGGCAGATTTTTCTTTGTGAAGGACACATGAATCAAGCAATGTACAAGGTTATCCTGGAATAAAACTTGCTTCCTTCTGCTCTGACAGTGTTCCCTAACTCTGAGGATTGGGTTTCCCAGCAGGACAATGCTCCATGCCACACAGTCAGGTTAGTCAAAGTGAAGATGGAGGACCATAAGATCAAGACCCTGTCATGGGTCCCATGTGAAAATGTCTGGAATGTCATCAAGAAGAAGATGGATGGTCACAAGCCATCAAACGAAGCTGAACTGATCGGATTTTTGCACCAGGAGTGGCATAAAGTCACTAAAGAACAACGTGAAAGACTGGTGGAGAGCATGTCAAGACACATGAAAGCTGTGATTTAAATGTCAGGGTTATTCCACCAAATATTGATTTCTGAACTCATCCTAAGCTCAAACATTAGTATTGTGGTGTTTAAAATTGAATATGATCTTGATTTTGATGCATTATTCAAGGTCTGAAAACACGTCATCTTTATTTTTATTTACGTCGTGGCTCAGGTGGATAAGGCACCATACCATAAATCCGGGGACCCGGGTTCGATTTCGACCCGAGGTCATTTCCCGATCCCTCCCCGTCTCTCTCTCCCGCTCATTTCCTGTCTCTACACTGTCCTATCCAAATAAAGGTGAAAAAAGCCCAAAAAAATATCTTAAAAAAAAAAAACACCTGTTGTTGCCCAAATGAGGATGGGTTCCCTTTTGAGTCTGGTTCCTCTCGAGGTTTCTTCCTCATGTCGTCTGAGGGAGTTTTTCCTTGCCACCGTCGCCACAGGCTTGCTCACTGGGGATAGATTAGGGATAAAATTAGCTCATGTTTTAAGTCATTCAAATTCTGTAAAGCTGCTTTGCGACAATGTTTATTGTTAAAAGCACTATACAAATGACTTGACTTCTGGAGGCTTGTAGCGGCCCAACATCATACTAGCACGCTTAATGTTGGTTTTCCCCTTTAATTTTTCACCATGTATTCTCAACACGCTCACATTATTCAATGTATGGTAGAGGGTTTTGTGTAATGCTGAAGCAACTGAATGCATTCAAGAACATTTGTCCTTCTCGTTCATGTGTTGAGCAGAGAGGATCAGGTCGGGGCGATTTGCAGACCCTGAGAGCTGCGCGGTGGATAGATGCCCTGGTCAGTTCCCGGCTTCGTACCACGGTAAACTTGATCATTAAACAAGCAGCATCAACTTGTAGATGACTCTGTTTGTGTTTGTAGCTCGATTTAAGCTTAATCATAGAAATGTTTATTTACTCTGAAACTAGTGAATGTGGGTATAAAGCTACTGTGTACAGGGTTTTGGTTTATTAATGAAGAGTGCAGATCCTCAAGGCAGAGAAAGCGGCAGCCTAAATTTTGGCTCAGTTGATTTCTGTTATAAAACAAAAAGGGTCAGAATGAAGTCAAAGTCCAGGAATTAACTTAGAAAAATAATTTTACTCAATTATTAGCCCTATTTAAAGCACCTCAGTGCCGGATCCAAACTTGCTTCAGATATTTTGTGTCTGCAAAAAATATTGGGTAAGGATCTGCTTACCTAAATAGTTTGGCCTGACTGTGTAGTGTGATATCTACAGCTAGTATGTATAGATTGTAAATACATCTATCGATCATAGAGCTTTGGTCCCCCCCCCCCCCTTATTTATTTATTTTTTTAAACATTAAGTATATGCATTTCTATTTCTGTAGGCGAGGAGGAAGCTGAGGCTTCATCAGAGCGAGTGTGTGACACTCTTTTAATGTGCATCGTAACAGTCCTGAACCACGGGCTGCGCAACGGAGGAGGCATAGCAGACATTCTCCGCAAGCCTTCGAAAGAGGTGAGAAGAATATCATGAATAGAAACATTTCAACAGTCCAGCTAAGACAACTGTACATTCATGCACAATGTTAGAATTGCTAACATTAAAAAAAACCTACACTACCGTTCAAAAGTTTGGGGTCACCCAGACAATTTTGTGTTTTCCATGAAAAGTCACACTTTTATTTCCCACCATAAGTTGTAAAATGAATAGAAAATATAGTCAAGACATTTTTCTGGCCATTTTGAGCATTTAATCGACCCCACAAATGTGATGCTCCAGAAACTCAGGCCCTGTCCACACAGCAACGGATTCAGGTGAATCTGATAAAATTGTTTAGCGTTTCGGCCTGGCGTCCACACGGCACCGGCGTTTTGGGTGCCCCAAAACGAAATCTTTTGAGAACGGGTTCCAGAGTGAAAAAATCTGGCAACGGCGCTGTTGCGAAGTCATCTGGATGAGTAGAACGGATTTGTTTACGATGATGTCACAACCACATGACTGTGAGTGCTTCACGCCGGGTAGAAGTGTAACGAACTCGATGCGAGTTGTCAACAAATCCTATAACTTGGTTCATGAAACGCGCTTACAAAATATTTTCACTGTGAATATTTATTGTGTAATGGTGCAAAGTGAGAGAGAGAGAGAGAGAGAGAGAGAGAGAGAGTGAGAGAATAGCCCTGAGGGCAGAGTCTTTAGTCCAAACACTGCGGAAGTACTGAGTATAACCAAACTGCGCACCGCCCGTGCGCTTTCCAAAAACAATCCCGCCAGCAAAAATAGGAAAAAAAAAACGAGCGATCTCACCTCTTCAGATGTTGGTTTAAGTCCGACAATACATTCCTCAAAAAGGGCGTAGAAGAACAAAGTAATCCATCAACGTGTAGCATTCAATTTATTCCGGACCATTAAAGAATTCTGGAGGATATCAATGTTGGCGTACCGGCTTCCATCTACCCCCATTCATTCCTCTTTCCGCGTCTTTCATTTTACGTTACTGATTAATAATCAAAACTTTGTGTGGCTAATGCTACAGAAGAAGGGGTTTATGCGCATGCGTCTACTTCTTCTATTGTTCTGGTGTCTCCGATGGGACCGTCTTACAGCGCACGTAGAGGTGTGGCATGTGTATTGCATCGTTTTCAGCAAGCGTTGCGCTGCCATATGTACCTGATATTTTACTGATCCGTTGCCCATGTGGACGCGATATTTAAAAAAAAATAACATGATTGTACAAGGGTTTTCTAATCATCCATTAGCCTTCTGAGGCAATGAGCAAACACATTGTACCATTAGAACACTGGAGTGAGAGTTGCTGGAAATGGGCCTCTATACACCTATGGAGATATTGCACCAAAAACCAGACATTTGCAGCTAGAATAGTCATTTACCACATTAGCAATGTATAGAGTGGATTTCTGATTAGTTTAAAGTGATCTTCATTGAAAAGAGCAGTGCTTTTCTTTCAGAAATAAGGACATTTCAAAGTGACCCCAAACTTTTGAACGGTAGTGTGTATATAAATGAATTATGATGTGAAATTTCCTTATATTTAATGGTGGATGTTACACTGGTGTAAAAGAGAAATTTATTTTGGTAGAAATGACTGTTTATATCATATTGAGTCTGTGTAAGATGCACTTTCTTGGCATTTTCATTCATATTGATGCCAGGCCCCAAAATACCACTGCTGTAATTTATGCTGCTTTTGTGCACACACTATTTTGTTAAACATAATTCTGGCATCCTGTGTAGCTACCATGTGATTAATCAGCACATCTGTACACAATGCTACAAATCCACACAATGTACAATATGCAAACAAAAGAACACACGGTGAGGAAAGCGCTATCCACCCACTTCTATATACATGAGCTCACAGACGCCGATGATCGGCTATTGTCGCTGTAACTGACTGGGAGAGAGAGCATACCAGCCCTCCCTCTTGATCACAGATACGGATGGCTATGGGATCATCGGGATTCGAACTAGCTATAGGGTGAACGCTGTACTGTTGTGCCACTCGGGAGCCTAATAACTGTTTTTTGCATGATGTATTCTCTGTTAAAATATTTGTTTATGATGCTTGTATTAAAGAAACTTGTAAGACTCTATTTTACCAAGCAACATTTTGAAACTGATGCTGCATATCATACCGTCTCTATGGAAATGTATTGCTTGTTTACAATCATCCGTTTGAACAACACAGAATGTTCTTCTGCAACTTTTGTACAGTTATCTGCAGTTGGAGTTTTCGGAGCTGCATAAGAAGCAGGACATTTCTGCTGTATTTAGTAATCATTAACTTCTTTAGCTGTGTGTAGGCTGCAGTTCAAGCCTGGAAGTCTATGATCATGAATCACACCATGTGATGTCACTCCTCACAGGAACCCATGTTCGCTGCTCGAGTGGTCTACGACCTGCTGTTCTTCTTCATCGTTATCATTATTGTTCTAAACCTCATCTTCGGTGTGATCATTGACACGTTCGCTGACCTGAGGAGTGAGAAACAAGGCAAGGAGGAGGTCCTGAAGACCACCTGCTTCATCTGCGGTAAGTTCCACTCGTTGATCAAAGATGTGAAAGGAAATCTTGTATGATGAGAAGCAGTATTACAGGTTCTAATAATATTGTTATAATAGTTACAGCTTTTTCTGCTCTGTTGCAGGGCTGGAGAGAGACAAGTTTGACAACAAGACCGTGTCATTCGAGGAGCACATCAAGAATGAGCACAACATGTGGCACTACCTGTACTTCCTGGTTCTAATACGGGTGAAGGACCCCACTGAGTACACCGGTCCTGAAAGCTACGTGGCCCAGATGATCAAGGTCAGTCTCTGTCCTGTTGACTCTTCACATCAAAATTTTTTGGCTTTGCGCATTTAATAAACATTCATAACGGATTGGTTACTTATTAGTTTAGATACAGTCAAGCCCAGCATAAAAATGTCCATTAAAAACTTACTATTACATCACATTAATGGCCTTTAGCAGGCACTCTTTTCCAGAGTGATGTACAACATACCCAGAGCAGCAGTTGAGGGTTGGGTGCCTTGCTCAAAGGCACTTCAGCCATTCCTGCTGGTTCAGGGAATTGAACCGGGAACTTTTTGGTCCCAAAGCTACTTGTCTAACCATTAGGCCATGGCTTCCCCATCATATTAAATTTAAATGGAAACAGTAAGTTTTTAAACTTCCTGATTTGTCAGCATTTTATTTCTTTCATTCATTTATTTATTTAGAATCTCTTTTGAAAACACTCGCATGACACACTGCAAAAACTAGCCATCCTAATATACGGAAAAACATAATAAATTTGAGAACATTTAGACTATAATCAAGTGAAATAATCTGCCAGTGCAGTAAGATAATTACACTTGGTAAGACATCTTAGAATAAGTTGGTTGCAATCTAGAACTAGGTTTAATAATCTCAAAATTGGTGTCTTGTTTTCTTCGAATAAGAAATGCGAGATCGTTTCAACTATTTTCAAGATATTTTCACTTGCTAAGATATCATTGTTTGCAGTGCACAGGAATGAGTGTAAAATAAGGCAAACATCAATGACCTCCTACTGACCTGCCATACACAGAAATGTCAGTAGAAGGATTATGAATTCAGCCTATTTATGTAAATACACTTTAAGCACTGAAAATTTTTAGGTGGCACAGTGTTGCAGTGGTTCGCACTGTCGCCTCACAGGGCTCGAACCTGCTGCCAGCTGGCTCGGGTCTTTCTGTGTGGAGTTTCCATGTTCTCCTCATGCTTGCATGGGTTTCCTTTGAGGGTTCCAGTTTCCTCCTACAGTCCAAATACATGTGGATTAGGTCAACTGGCTATTCTAAATTGCCCATAGGTGTGAACGTGAGTGTGAATGGTTGTCTGTCTCTGTATTAGCACTGTGATGGATTGGTGACCTGCCCAGGGTGTCCTACACCTCTCACCTGAAGTCAGCTGGGATTGGCTCCAGCTTCACCGTGTCCCACAATGGATAAGCGGTGTAGAAAATGATTGAATGAATGAAAAATTGTTTAATCTGGTGATTTAAGAACAGGCGGCACGGTGGTGTAGTGGTTAGCGCTGTCGCCTCACAGCAAGAAGGTCCGGGTTCGAGCCCCGTGGCCGGCGAGGGCCTTTCTGTGCGGAGTTTGCATGTTCTCCCCTTGTCCGCGTGGGTTTCCTCCGGGTGCTCCGGTTTCCCCCACAGTCCAAAGACATGCAGGTTAGGTTAACTGGTGACTCTAAATTGAGCGTAGGTGTGAATGTGAGTGTGAATGGTTGTCTGTGTCTATGTGTCAGCCCTGTGATGACCTGGCGACTTGTCCAGGGTGTACCTCGCCTTTCGCCCGTAGTCAGCTGGGATAGGCTCCAGCTTGCCTGCGACCCTGTAGAACAGGATAAAGCGGCTAGAGATAATGAGATGAGATGAGATTTAAGAACAAGTTGTATATTTAGAAAAAAATATGGTTAATACTGTTACCAAAGTTTAAATGATCACTCATTTCATGAGGTTCATTTTGTATATTAATTTTTGCTCACTTTTTTAAAGCATTCTGGAGTTGACTGTATTTTAAAATCATTTTGCTCACGTTGCCTGAGGAACAAGAATGTTTTTTTTTTCTTGCACTAAATTACTGCATTTGAGTGAATTCTTCTGTTCTCACAAAATTCATATTAAGCACCAGACAGAAGAACAAAAAAAAGACATCAGCCGCTTTCTATATTAATGCACGTGTCTAATATACACTAATGTCTCCGAGGTACAGAACCAAAATTCCCTCTGTCATTAGGGTGTGTGTGAGAGGGGTGGGGGAGGGAACACACCAGTGTCTCCAGTGCCTTGTTTTGTGTATGTGTGTGTGCGCACGTCTTGGTCTTATGTCTGGTCTCTCTGAGCATGTTGGAAGTGGTGTAGTGATTAACTGCTCATTAACCAGACCGCTGATGTTATGTTAACGAGCAGAGCAGAAGGGAGACGGAAGATTTGCTGAGTCTTGCTTGTTAGCACTTTTTGGCAAGCGCATACGAATATGTAGCACTGGGTGATGCAAAGTTATAAAAACTTTGACAATAATTAGGAAAAATGAGTTTACAAACTTAGCCCATTATTGTAATACAAAAAAAAAAGTGTCCTGATCAGTATGTGTATAGATTAAATATTTTAAATACAGCAGGAGATGGATGGATAGAAAGATGGTCATATCCAGAATCACTGACACCCTCAGTTAAAAAAAAAAAAAGTTATGAAAAAATGTTTTTGTGGTTAATAAGCTTAATCTCACAATGAAGAGAAAAGTTCTGTCCAGGCAACCTGGGTGTTCTATAGTTTAAAGAAAAAATGGACACAGCAGGATTCTATACTGGCATGTGCTTTTAAGAGGACCATACAGGTGATGATGATAATGCCCAAGGCTAAGATAGGAGAAAAATATGAGCAATGACCGAAAATCATGACCCAGTGAAGACGCGTGTAAATCACGAGTGAACAAATGGTTACAGAAATCACATTCAGTTGAATTGACCTTAAAATGAATCATGTATCCGTTAACAAATAATCATGGAAAAATAGAAAACAATCCCCCAACTCGCACACTTTCGTCACTTTGTCACAACACAATTATTGGCATGTCTGGAAATTCTTTTAAACAAAATTTAACTGAAACTTTTTCTCGTTTCTGTTTTACTTTCCTTGAGTGTTTTGAAACTCTTAAACGGTCATCTATGACTTCCTCTTTCAGTTGGGTATAAAGACGAGTTGACACAAAAGTCAAGTTTTTCTTAGTTACTCATCAACATGGGGAAGATTAGAAATTTGACAACAGTGTGGTGTTCATTTTCATAAATGAGGCGGTGACGGGGTGGTGTAGTGGTTAGCGCTGTCGCCTCACAGCAAGAAGGTCCTGGGTTCGAGCCCCGGGGCCGGCGAGGGCCTTTCTGTGTGGAGTTTGCATGTTCTCCCCGTGTCTGCATGGGTTTCCTCCGGGTGCTCCGGTTTCCCCCACAGTCCAAAGACATGCAGGTTAGGTTAACTGGTGAGACTAAATTGACCGTAGGTGTGAATGTGAGTGTGAATGGTTGTCTGTGTCTATGTGTCAGCCCTGTGATGACCTGGCGACTTGTCCAGGGTGTACCCCGCCTTTCGCCCGTAGTCAGCTGGGATAGGCTCCAGCTTGCCTGCGACCCTGTAGAAGGATAAAGCGGCTAGAGATAATGAGATGAGATGAGATGAGATGAGGCGGTGACGATTTTAAAAATGCCTACATGCCTGAAAATGCCCACATCCACTGTTATAGAAATCATTGACAACTTTAAAACAATCGAAGCTGCTGTTTTAATGAACCTGCCTGAACACAAGTGTGTTTTTCCACCACAGTGTCTGTCTGATTTGCAGAAGATGCCATTTTCAGGTCACATCATCTCCAAATCTGCAATTAGACAACACCTCAATGCAAACTTTTTGGAAGGCTTTTCTTTCATCTAACCACAAATACAAGCTCTTGTAAGTTCACTAAAGTTCGTTAGACACTACTGGAACGTTTTGTGAGATGAGACAAAAATAGAGCTTTTTGGCAACAGACTCTCAAGGAGGATGTGGCATAAAAAGAAGGCTAGTCATACAGACAAGGAACTCATCCACACTGTTGAGTGTAGTGGAGGATTTATGAGGTCTGGGAACCTTGTTAGGACACACGCAGTTCATTGATGATGCCCAGGAGAGTTTAATTGAAAATTGGGCTGCTTTCACCAAGAAGCTACAACTGTATCTTGGTCCTTGGATCTTCCAACAATGCAGTGATCCAGAATATATTTCCAAGTCCACACAAAAATGGTTGAATTACCACAAAATCAAGCTTGTGAAATGGCCGTAACAATCTCCTGACCTAAACCCTATGGAAAACCTGTGAAGTAGCTGAACAGGAGATGTAATTTTAACCATTAAAAGTGGTCTCTTGTTTTTTTATATATATCACACGCGCACCGAACAGCCATAACATTTAAAACCACCTGCCTAACCTCATATAAGTCCCCCCCCCCCCCCCTTGTGCAGCCAAAACAGCTCTGACCCATCAAGACATGGGCTCCCCAAGACCGCTGAAGGTGTGCTGTGATATCTGGCACCAAGACTTTAGTAGCAGGTTCTGTAAGTTCCAAGTTGGGCCTCCATGGATTGGACTTGTTTGTCCAGTACATCCTACACTTACTTGATTTGGATTGAGATCTGAGAAATTTGGAGGCCAAGTCAACACCTTGAGCTCTGTCATGTTCCTTAAACCATTCCTGGACAACCTCTGCAGTGTGTGCATTATCCTGTTGAAAGAAAGGTTGCCAGTTTGATTCCCTGGCCTAGCAGGATTGGCTGAAGTGCCCTTGAGCAAGGCACCTAACCCTCAACTGCTCCCCAGGCTGCTTTGGGTATGTTATATGTCGCTCTGGATAAGAGCATCTGCTGAATACCATTAAAAAAAAAAAGTCAAAGTCCTTCCCACGCCTTACAGTACCTGGTATTCCTAGGCAGTCTCCCACTCAAGTACTAACCAGGCCCAACTCTGTATGGTGGCGCATCGGGCGGCGCCGATCTCCGTTTCCATAGCCCTCGGCCTCTCGTCTATTACATAGCTAGGGTTACAGTGGGGGGCTAGTCCTCTGGTATCCACGAGAGTTTAACTCCCCATGCACATCTGTATTGCAGCGTGCCTTGCCAGATGGTAGTAGGTACCATTTTTATGATGGTCTTTGGTATGACCCGACCGTGAATAGAACTCACGATCTCCCGATCGAGAGGCGGACACGCTACCACTAGGCCACTAGTCGGTCTGAATACCATTAATGTAATGCAATGAAAGAGGCCACTGCCATTCGAGAATACCGTTACCATGAAGGGGTGTACTTGGTCTGTAACAATGTTTAGGTAGGTGGTACATGTGAAAGTAACAGCCACATGAATGCCATCCAATGAATTTACCTTGGGTAAATTTGGTATTGAAAGCAATGCACAGAAGAACATTTTATATGAAACAGGTTATACTGGGAAACCTTCAGCCATGGTGATTTAATCTGATGATGACAATGAGTCAAGACACGTAAAAGATGTGATCAAATCTTCATGACAAGTATTCACCATAGCAATGAAGATGGTGTGTGCGCATATGTCCATGTAGTTGAAATATAGGAAATGTAATGCCTGTGTGTGTTGGGGTGGGGTTTAATTTTCATGTAACTCTACTGCATAGATTAATCAAGGAATCTGGACAGATTGCAGAACATTTTAAATGACATTTTTTCATTTTGATTGTCATGTTTCACCCCTGAAATGAGAGCAGGTGGTTATTAATCAACAGCTAATTAACAAGTCTTTAAAAAAGAGAGAGAGACTTTATTACTGTGCTGTACAGTAACTGCTGCTTGGTTTCACATCCATCTTTTGTGAAGTTTACACCAGCTTCCACTGCTCCGTGCTGCTCATTTACACAAAGACCTCATGTCGCTTTTGTCCACTTAACTGCTTTTGTGTAATTATCTCATTAGTTCTGCTCATTATTCCATTGTAGAAGAATTACAGCCTGTGTTGTTCTTAGTAGTCATCCCTGGAGTAAGATCAGAGAAGGATGCAGGTCCCTCTTTTGTACTTGGACTGCTTTTGAAGAAATGTGAGGTCTGAGAAAATGTTGCTCTGGTTGAATTCGGTGGAATGGCTACAAATTATGAAAAAAAATCATCTAGTTTTGATGAAAATTGACCATTTCTACAAGATACTTTGAAACCTATACTTTAAGAAACCTTGAATATATTCAACCAAAATGATGTGGGAGCTTTTACTTTCTCTTATTAATGTTCTAACAGGCTATCTGCCTGTAAACATCACGTGTAAGGAACCAGTGTAAGTGCCTACAGATGTCGAAATCAGTGGCAGCCAAGTGTGCATTCCTCACACAGTGAATGCTGTACCTTGATCAAGTTGTTGGAGAGATACATGCCATAGCAAAACAGACATAATAATCATCACTCCAGTTTGAGGGCCGGAATGGAGTGGACTCTTGCGTTTCATTACAACATGCTTTACTTCAGGAAACCTTTAGCTTTGAAACCTATATACAGTAGAAAATGTCAAAATTTCACCATGTGAAGGGTTTTCCCAGATGAACATGCATCTAATAAAACTGTCAAACGCCATCTGTCCAGTCTAATTTTACTGGACGTCCAGCGGATATGAAGTTATTTTAAAATCCCTGGCTAATATTTTGTCAAGTTGAGTTATGTTTGGCGTTTGTGCTCGTGTGTGTATTCTTTATAGTTTATGATGTGTTCATTTTTTTTTCTTTGCGACAGAGCAAAGTCCGTTATGATGTGCTAAATAAGTTAACTTAAAAAAAAAACAAAGAAAAGTAGATCGAGGATATTAGAGGAAAAGAGTTGCAGTCATATGCCTACATGTGCTGCAGTTGCAATCATAAAGACAGCAAAACTTCAGGTCTTTGTAGCTATGCACAAGACCTCTGAAGGTGTGCTGTGGTATCTAGCACCAAGACGTTAGCAGCAGATCTTTTAAGTGCTGTAAGTTGTGAGGAAGGGCCTCCATGGATCAGACTTGTTCCCACAGATGCTTGATCGGACTGAGATCTGGGGAATTTGGAGGCCAAGTCAACACCTAGAACTCTTATGTTCCTCAGACCGTTCCTGAGCATTTTTTGGAGTGTAGCAGGACACATTTTATCCTGCTGAAAGACGCGACTGCCATTTAGGAATACTGTTTTCATGGAAGGGTCTACTTGGACTGTAACAGGATTTAGGAAGGTGGTATGTGTCAAAGTAACATCCACATGAATACCAGGACACAAGGTTTCCCAGCAGAACATTGCTCAGGGCATCACACTGCATCCACCCATTTGCCTTTGTAATGGAAACTTCTAATAAACACTTCAAAACGCTTAGCAGTCATCTTTTCAGTTATTTATTATAGTAGATCATATAACAGATATATAAAATAGGAAAGGAAAGAGAAGAATAGAAGAAGACACCACTTCTAATGATGCCGAGAGTACACGCACTCTGAGTTGTGTTTTAGTGGCTGTTATCTATTCTACTCTAAAGGCATTCGCTTACTGCTTGCATCTTCACGTGATTGGCTCAAGATTTTCTATGGAGCTTTGTTAAAGCATGCACCTGGTGTGCTCTGGTATGTGCAGGCGGATGCGTAGTTATGGAGAACTCAGGCACCCTGCTTATCACCAGCCAAGGCCACAGAAAGGCAATTACAGCATTGGAAAAACATCTTTTCTCAGTACACTAAGTCACTTGAGCTCAACATACAGTGGTGCTTGAAAGTTTGTGAACCCTTTAGAATTTTCTATATTTCTGCATAAATATGACCTAAAACATTATCAGATTTTCACACAAGTCCTAAAAGTAGATAAAGAGAACCCAGTTAAACAAATGAGACAAAAATATTATACTTGGTCATTTATTTATTGAGGAAAATGATCCAATATTACATATCTGTGAGTGGCAAAAGTATGTGAACCTTTGCTTTCAGTATCTGGTGTGACCCCCTTGTGCAGCAATAACTGCAACTAAACATTTGCAGTAACTGTTGATCAGTCCTGCACACCGGCTTGGAGGAATTTTAGCCCGTTCCTCCGTACAGAACAGCTTCAACTCTGGGATGTTGGTGGGTTTCCTCACATGAACTGCTCGCTTCAGGTCCTTCCACAACATTTCCATTGGATTAAGGTCAGGACTTTGACTTGGCCATTCCAAAACATTAACTTTATTCTTCTTTAACCATTCTTTGGTAGAACGACTTGTGTGCTTAGGGTCGTTGTCTTGCTGCATGACCCACCTTCTCTTGAGATTCAGTTCATGGACAGATGTCCTGACATTTTCCTTTAGAATTCGCTGGTATAATTCAGAATTCATTGTTCCATCAATGATGGCAAGCCGTCCTGGCCCAGATGCAGCAAAACAGGCCCAAACTATGATACTACCACCACCATGTTTCACAGATGGGATAAGGTTCTTATGCTGGAATGCAGTGTTTTCCTTTCTCCAAACATAACGCTTCTCATTTAAACCAAAAAGTTCTATTTTGTTCTCATCCATCCACAAAATTTTTCCAATAGCCTTCTGGCTTGTCCACGTGATCTTTAGCAAACTGCAGATGAGCAGCAATGTTCTTTTTGGAGAGCAGTGGCTTTCTCCTTGCAACCCTGCCATGCACACCATTGTTGTTCAGTGTTCTCCTGATGGTGGACTCACGAATATTAACATTAGCCAATGTGAGAGAGGCCTTCAGTTGCTTAGAAGTTACCCTGGGGTCCTTTGTGACCTCGCCGACTATTACACGCCTTGCTCTTGGAGTGATCTTTGTTGGTTGCCCACTCCTGGGGAGGGTAACAATGGTCTTGAATCTCCTCCATTTGTACACAATCTGTCTGACTGTGGATTGGTGAAGTCCAAACTCTTTAGAGATGGTTTTGTAACCTTTTCCAACCTGATGAGCATCAACAACGCTTTTTCTGAGGTCCTCAGAAATCTCCTTTGTTCATGCCATGATATACTTCCACAAACATGTGTTGTGAAGATCAGACTTTGATAGATCCCTGTTCTTTAATTAAAACAGGATGCCCACTCACACCTGATTTGTCATCCCATTGATTGAAAACACCTGACTCTAATTTCACCTTCAAATTAACTGCTAATCCTAGAGGTTCACATACTTTTGCCACTCACAGATATGTAATATTGGATAATTTTCCTCAATAAATAAATGACCAAGTATAATATTTTTGTCTCATTTGTTTAACTGGGTTCTCTTTATCTACTTTTACGACTTGTGTGAAAATCTGATCATGTTTTAGGTCATATTTATGCAGAAATATAGAAAATTCTAAAGGGTTCACAAACTTTCAAGCACCACTGTACAGAAACACAGAGAATAAGAGTGTTCATCCACTAAATTTCCCTCACACCTTCTTCCCATAATGCATCCTGGGGCCATGTCTTCCCCAGGTAAGTCAGTCACACACACACACACACACACACACACACACACACACACACACACACACACACACCTGGCTGTGTCTTCATGATGTAAAAGAAAATGCGAGTCATCAGACCAGGTGACCTTCTTCCATTGCTCCAAGGTCTAGTTCTGATGCTCACATGCTCATTGTAGGTGCTTTTGGTGGTGGACAGGGGTCAACATGGGCATTCTGGCTGATCTGCAGCTATGCAGCCCCATATGTGGCAAGCTTAGCTGCACTGTGTGTTCTGGCACCTTTCCGTCATAGCCAACATTAACATTTTCAGCAGTTTGTGATGCAGTAGCTCTTCTGTGGGATTGAACCAAATGGGCTAACCTTCACTTCCCACCTGCATCAGTGAGCCTTTGGCTCCCATGACCCTGCCAGTGGTTCACCGCTTGTCCTTCCTTGGACCACTTTTGTTAGATACTGACCACTGCATGCTGGGAACCGCCAACAAGAGCTGTCGTATTGGTCTTGATGCTCTGACCCAGTCGTCTAATAGTCACAATTTGGTCCTTTGTCAAAGTTGCTCAGATCCTTACACTTGCCCATCTTTCCTGCTTCCAACACATCAACTTTGAGAACTGACTGTTAACTTGCTGCCTAATATATCCCACCCCTTGACAGGTTCCATTGTAATGAGATAATCACTGTTATTCTCTTCACCTCAACAGTGGTTTTAATGTTATGGGTGCTTGATGTATATACACACATACATGGGAGAGAGAGAGAGTAAGCAGGTACTGCAGCATCCACAGCAGTGTTATATAAGCCATCTCAAGTGGCCCACTAATAGCTCAGCCCTTCCTCACACGTGCTTTTCTCTAACCCCCCCCCCACACACACACACACACACAACACACACACACACACACGCACGCACGCGCACACACACACGCATGCATGCACACCCCTACCCCACCGCTCATTATCACACAGTGAGTCAGGCATCTCCTAGGCAACACCATCGTCATACACTGTTGGCAGCAACAGAAGAGGGAGGGGTGAAGATGACTGGTCTCTGGACTCGTGATTACTGCACAGTGCAAAGGTCATTGATTCTCAGTGGGATAATACACACACAATATGTCTCTCCACGTCTCTATCTTGCTATCCAATCTGAGACGGGGAGAGCTTAAAGTGTGTGTGTGTGTGTGTGTGTGTGTGTGTGTGTGTGTGTGCGCACAGCTGACTATTAGAGGGAATGCAATGACTGATCCTGTTAATCAAACTGATTGTGGCAATCATGTTGCTATTTCTAGGCCTGGTTTGATGTTGCGTTGTAGGTCTTTTCCTGTTGTAAAGCAGCGGTTTAACAGTGATCAGAGGAGCAACAACATAACACTGATAATAGTATCTTTCTAGTCAGCTTGACCTGTAACTTGAAGTTTTAAATGGAGAATTAATATTAGATTTTTCTGTGCTTGCAATTTACAATATCATCCAGAACCAATAGCCTAAAAAAGACCGGAAAACAAGTACAAACTCCATTTCCAGAAAAGTTGGGATATTTTCCAAAAGGCAATAAAAACAAATAATTGTGCTTTGTTAATTCACACGAACCTTTATTTAACTGACAAAAGTTCAAATAAAAGATTTTCAATAGTTTTACTGACTGACGTATTTGGTAAATATAAATGAAGTTAGAATTTGATGCCTGCAACACTCAAAAAAAAAAAAAGTTGGGACAGAAGTATTATTGCCATTGTATTACATGACCTTTCCTTTTAATAATACTTTTTTTAATGTTATGGGATCTGAGGATACTAATTGTTGCAGTTTTGTAATTGGAATTTTTGTCTATTCTTGCTTGATACAAGACTTCAGCTGCTCAACAGTCCATGGTCACCGTTGTCTGATTCTCTTCATCATGATGCACCATACATCCTCAGTAGGAGACAGAGCTGGACTGGCAGCAGGCCAGTCAAGCACACGCACTCTGTCTACAAAGCCATGCTGTTGTTGCCTGTGCAGAATGAGGCCTGGCATTGTCCTGCTCAAATAAGCACGGACTTCCCGAGAAGAGACGTCGCCTTGAAAGCATCATAGATCCTCTAAAATCCCAGTATATGCCTCTGCGTCAATGGTACCTTCACATGCGTGCAACTCACCCATGCCAAGGGCACTGACGCACCCTATACATCACAAATGCTGGCTTTTGCACTTTTCTCTGATGATAAACTGGATGGTCATGTTCACCTTTGGCATGGAGAACTTGGCATCCAGTTTTCACAAAAACAAGCTGAAATGTGGACTCCTCTGACCACAGCACACGTTTCCACTGTCTTTCGGTCCATTTGAGAGGAGTTTGGGCCGAGAGAAATTAGTGGTGTTTCTGTATAGAATTGATGAATGGCTTCCTCTTTGCATAATACAGTTTTAGGTTGCATTTCTGGATGCTGCCGTGGACTGTGTTAAGTGACCACGGTTTTCTGAAGTACTCCTGCGCCCATGTGCCTATATTTATCACATTAGCATGACAGTTTCTCAGGTGGTGCCACCTGAGGGCTCGAAGGTCACGCACATTCAGCAATGATTTCCGACCTTGCCCATTACGCACTGAGGTGTCTCTGAATTCCCGGATTCTTTTCACAATATTATGTAGTGTAGATTTTGAAAGACCTTGTGTTGAGCAATGTTCTTTTTTTAATTGACTCACCGTTCTCTCACGAATTTTGGCACAAAGGGGTGAGCCACGAACCATCCTTGCATGCAAAGACCTGAGCCTTTGGTGCTGCTCCTTTCAGACCCAATCATGAGCCCCCTCACCTGTTACCAGTTAACGTGCTTATTGTGGAATCTTCCATAATGGTGTTACTTAAACATTTTCAGTCTTATTTTGCCTCTGTCCTGATGACTTTTTTCCTAATAAATGTATATTTAATATACGAGTGGTTGTCTTATGTTTTGATAGATTTTATTTCACATTAATGAACACAAAACACACACACTTCTGGCATACTTTTGAGTGATAACTCCAACCAGCATACTTCAGTGTAAAATTTTGAAGCTCCTGCGAAAAGCATAAAAGAAATACAATTGTCACTGGATATTGTGACAGTGTGAAATTGTACAGAGAAGATTAAATTACATCACACAAGCTCATTTGATACTTGCTCCTGTGTGTGAGTAGCGTACCACAAAACTATGGGACATCCTGTGAGGCTTGCAAGCTCCGAGACAGACAGTACCCCACCCACAAGTCTTATCCCACCCACAACACGGGGCCTAACACGGAAGCATTGTAGAAGGCGCAAGAGATAAGAGACTGAAAAATTTCTGCATATACAGTCTATGCAGGATCATGTTCTTGCGCAGGGCCTCTGAAGGAGACAGACTCCAGAGTCTTATTTTAAATAAGGCTGACACACATTAAGGCAGTGTTGGAGATTTTGGCCGGCTCTGCTGGATTCCCTCTACAGGAGGCAGACTTCCTCCATGTAGAGTGTGACCTCATGCGACTTGCAACTTAACATGCTGGTAAAGACACTATGCTGTGACATTCAGCAGCTCTGCAGGAGTAGCTTCAGGGTCCTTTTACATTTCATACAGTGGGGAAAATAAGTATTTGATACACTACCGATTTTGCAAGTTTTCCCCACTTACAAAGAATGGAGAGGTCTGTAATTTTTATCGTAGGTACACTTCAACTGTGAGAGACAGAATCTAAAAAAAAAAAAATCCAGAAAATCACATTGTATGATTTTTAAATAATTAATTTAAAAATCATACAATGTGATGGATTTTATTTCAGATTCTGTCTCTCACAGTTGAAGTGTACCTACGATAAAAATTACAGACCTCTCCATTCTTTGTAAGTGGGGAAAAGTTGCAAAATCGGCAGTTTATCAAATACTTATTTTCCCCACTGTATATGTGGCTTTTAGCTGGTTTTAATTGAACCCTGGTGTGCTCATCTCCTTGATGTGGTGTCAATATATGTGTGAACAAAAAAAAAAATATCCGGTCTCCTCCATTGTGATTTCAATTTTCGCGTGAACATGATTTGACCCTGACCGAACCCAACTGTGTGAAGTGAATCAAACATGATGCATTATTTGAGATGTGACCCACAAGGCACAAAAACAAGATGTGTTCTGGATATCTAGACGAAAGAAAGAAAGAAAGAAAGAAAGAAAGAAAGAAAGAAAGAACTGTTGGGTATTATTGACACGATTGCTTTTTTTTTGTGCCTTGTACTTTTCCATGCTTCACTTTTTCTTTTTTGGTCAATTAGTTGTATGCAGTCTGAAGCCAAATCAAACCAACTAGCAAATAAACCAATTATATCAATTTCACTCGAGCTGCATTTTTGTTTTTAATGCCTCATTAATCATAATAGGCATCCAAAATTAAATTCATTCAAAATGCATTAAAAACCGATACACTTGGAAGGGAAAAACCAGTTAAAAAATGACAAACATTTATCAATACATATACTTGATTTTTACTCACATTTTTCAATTTTTTTTTTAATAAGCAACAAAAACTTGATACAAGATGTTCAATAGCCTTTGGTTGACGGTGAGTTTCTGGGGAAAGTCGGACATAGGAAAAGGCTCCACGTACAATTCAAGACTTGAGTTTAAATTCAGAAGACACAAAGCAGGGGTGGGCTAAGTGAAAAGGCAGAAAAGTCCATACTGTGGACTTCTTGGAGAAAGGAAGGAGGAGCTGCTGTTGGAATTTCTATGGGTGTGAATTTATATTGCAGCATTTCCTTGAAATACTGGTGAACATTTAACTAAGATGTCTATCATATCCCAGTCCATTTGCTGCTACTCTTTTGTTCAGTTATGAATTGACGTAATATGAGCGGATACTTCGGTTGTTCAAGGAGCTGTACTGCAGTCTGTTTCTCCTCATTATTTTACAGTTTGGGAGAAAGAGACCTCTTCTATTGCAGTTTGCCTTTCTTATCCCAACCTCCCTCAAAACCAGTTTGTCACACCCCAGGTTCCTTTTTTAATTTTTTCTGTTACAGACTTCAGTTCCCATAATGCACTGAAACTAATTAACGTCAAATTTAATGTTTTTAATGTTTAAATTAAGTTGCTCAGATGCTGAAAGGGGAAGTGTTATGTTTCTTCCCTCCACTCCAGCATGCTAGCCTTCTCCATATTCTGGGGGGGGGTGTTTAATTTTTTAAATGCACCAAAGAAAGGAACACATGGGATAAGTTATCATTTACAACTTACCAGGTATCTCTGGTTGAAAAAGTAGCCAAAAATGTGTTTTTCCACTATTATTTTAACTAGCTTTTATTATTTGCCCTAGTTTTACTGGCATGTTACTTTTATTTATTTCTTTTGCATAATTTCAAATATTCCTTTTTTGTTTGTTTTTGTTTTTTGATTTAAACATTTCTTGTAGGTTTTTTATTTTATAATAATTTCTTCTTTTGGTCATTGCTTTATCATGACTGCATCCCCTACCCCACCCCACCCCAATTTTACTGTTTTATTTTAGACTACTTTGTTTTCTTTCTTTCTTTATGTTACACTTTAAAGCGCTTTGAGCAGCCTTTTAATTGTATAAAAGGTGCTATTTTAAAGCATTATTGTTTTTATCCCCCACTGGCCAAAAGGGGGCGGCACGGTGGTGTAGTGGTTAGCGCTGTCGCCTCACAGCAAGAAGGTCCTGGGTTCGAGCCCCGGGGCCGGCGAGGGCCTTTCTGTGTGGAGTTTGCATGTTCTCCCCGTGTCCGCGTGGGTTTCCTCCGGGTGCTCCGGTTTCCCCCACAGTCCAAAGACATGCAGGTTAGGTTAACTGGTGACTCTAAATTGACCATAGGTGTGAATGTGAGTGTGAATGGTTGTCTGTGTCTATGTGTCAGCCCTGTGATGACCTGGCGACTTGTCCAGGGTGTACCCCGCCTTTCGCCCGTAGTCAGCTGGGATAGGCTCCAGCTTGCCTGCGACCCTGTAGAAGGATAAAGCGGCTAGAGATAATGAGATGAGATGAGACTGGCCAAAAGGCCCAAAGGGGGATTGTCGTGGCAATTTCCGTCCATCCCAGGAAGGGTGCTCACATTCTGAAACCAACTCCTCTCACAATTTTTGGAGGAATTTCACAAAACTTGGCAGGATTCTTTTGTATATGTTGGTAATATGCATACTGCAATTTCGTTCAATTCAGTTGCATTTTACCAGAGTTACAGCCCTTGATTAACAAAATTATAATTTGACAATTTCATGAGTGTGTTTTCCTTCTGAAATCAACTCCTCTCACAATTTGTGTTGGAATTTCGCCAAACTCAGTAAAAGGCTTTGTTATATGACAGTTATACGCATGTTGAAATTTCATTTAATTTAGGCAGATTTTTACCAGAGTTATGCCCTTGATTATTAACAAACCTGTACTTTGGCAATTTCATCAAGGTCTCCCTGCTTTCTGAAATTAACTTCCCTCACAATTTTTGGAGAAATTTCATGTAATTTGGCAAAAAGTTATCCCCTGCTGGCCGAAAGGCCCGAAGGGAGATTATGTCGTGGCAATGTCCATCCGTCTGTCCGTTCATCCCGGGAAGGGTACTCACCTTCTGAAATCAACCCCTCTCACAATTTTTTGGAGGAATTTCATGAAACTTGACAGGATTCTGGCGGCACGGTGGTGTAGTGGTTAGCGCTGTTGCCTCACAGCAAGAAGGTCCTGGGTTCGAGCCCCGGGGCCGGCGAGGGCCTTTCTGTGTGGAGTTTGCATGTTCTCCCCGTGTCCGCGTGGGTTTCCTCCGGGTGCTCCGGTTTCCCCCACAGTCCAAAGACATGCAGGTTAGGTTAACTGGTGACTCTAAATTGAGCGTAGGTGTGAATGTGAGTGTGAATGGTTGTCTGTGTCTATGTGTCAGCCCTGTGATGACCTGGCGACTTGTCCAGGGTGTACCCCGCCTTTCGCCCGTAGTCAGCTGGGATAGGCTCCAGCTTGCCTGCGACCCTGTAGAAGGATAAAGCGGCTAGAGATAATGAGATGAGATGAGATGACAGGATTCTTTGTTATATGTCGGTAATACACTTATTGCAGTTTTGTTCAATTCAGTCGCATTTTACCAGAGTTATGGCATAGTTGCCAGCAGGGCATATTGTGCTCTTGGAGCACTGTTGTTGTTGGCAGATTAATTTTATTATTAACAACAAATTCTTCACTACAGAAAGCATTTGGGATGCAGAGCCATTCTGTACAGTACTTCTGTTTAAGAGCATAGTATGTAGTGTGCTCCCAGCGCACTACAGTAGGCTAGTATCAGAGCAAAAATGTTTGTGTTTGTAAGGAATAGGAATAAGGGTAGGGCACCATTTAGTGCAACAACGTGTTTAATGAACATGGCTTCCTTGAAAGCTCATTTCCATGTGTGCCAATAAATGCTTTGTTTAAAGACAAAGGCATGTACGTGAGGTGAGTTTTTGTTCGTGTGATTGATTGCTTGCATAAGAGTGAGAGACACTCTTCCCACTTCTGAGCGTGGCCGCATCCTGGAACTCGCAGCACCTTTGCATCCGCCTGGCTGTGAAAAGCACCTTACGTAACTGTATTTGATGAGTGGCTGAGCCTTACTGTTACCTCCTCCCTATCTCTCATACTGCCGGCTCACGCACACCGCCACGTGCAC
The DNA here is from genome assembly GCF_027579695.1 of Neoarius graeffei. Classification (NCBI taxonomy): domain Eukaryota; kingdom Metazoa; phylum Chordata; class Actinopteri; order Siluriformes; family Ariidae; genus Neoarius; species Neoarius graeffei. The sequence continues at coordinate 49,245,579 of NC_083574.1, forward strand.
AACACACAAGTAAACATTTATTGACCACAAGTCCATGTGCTATAATACACAAGTACCTTGCAAGGAACGCTGAAGATTTCTAATTAGTTTCATGGTCATTTGTGGCAGGTTAATACACTTAAACTGATGGTTTTGAACAAGCATGCTTAACTATATGTGTCCAGTACAATTCCAAGAAGCAATTCCCACCACATTTCTGGTTAATTTTTAACCATGTGGCGTCTCTCTCTCGCTCTCTCAGGAGAAGAACCTGGACTGGTTCCCACGGATGCGGGCCATGTCTCTAGTGAGCAGTGAAGGGGAGAGTGAGCAGAATGAGATGCGCCTACTGCAGGAGAAGCTCGATACCACCGTCACACTCGTAGCCCAGCTTTCTGCTCAGCTTGCAGAGCTCAAAGAACAGGTAACGCACTCTTTCCAGCCCTCTAAGTGCTATGACATACCAAATAAGGACCACATACAAGTCGTCTTCTGTCTTTTCTGAAAGGTTGCACTCCAACTTCACTGTATGCAATGTATGTTCTGTACATGTGTAAAAATATGGAAAGGTAAAGGAATATAAGCACAAATACAGCAAAATAAACATAATCCACCACTCCAGTAGGTGGCAGTAGTCTGTATTTGTAATAGTAAAACTTTTTTTTTTTTTGTCCCAAGCCTCATACTACAATACTAAATAGTATATAAAAACAACATGCTACATACCAGTATCTGTAACGGGGCAGGATTTTGACCTACTGTTCAGAGCAGTATTATGCATTTTTCTACCCAGTCATGCTGAGAAAGTTCAGCTCGTGTCAACATACTGCAAAAACAGTGGACAAGAGTTAGTTTGGTGTGACAATGACCTTAAACATGCTTAAAATGCTTAAACACCCATATGGCCCTTTTCCATTACCCTTTTCAGCTCACTTCAGCCCGACACGGCTCGCGTTTCGACGATCTAAGAACAGCACGACTCAGCTCGCTTCAGCCCTGCTCAGCCCCCAAAACTCGCACGGTTTTGGAGTGGGGCTGAAGCGAGCCAAACCAAGCTGAGTGGGGCTAGGGGCGTGAGCAGACACTCCCCTGTGCACTGATTGGTGAGGAGGAGTGTCCTCACACGCCCACACACGCCCCGCGAGCACGCTGGGATCTGTAAACACCGTAAACCCGGAAGAAGGAGAATTCCGAAATACGAGAATTATGAAGCCTTATGCGCCTCGCCTCATCTATACGCTCTTGCCAGTATCAGTTGGCGTTGTCAGTGACAACAAGCCACAGCACCAAGACCAGCAACACTAACGACTCCATGTCCTCCATGTTTATTGTTTACTCTCCAGGTCGTGAGACTACCGCTTAAAAGATCACTGATGTCACTGTTTGCGCCGCATAACGACATCACCTGACGTCCACCCACTTTCGCTAACTCCACCCAATGTGTCCACCCACTTCCAGCCAGCACGGTTCAGCGCGGTTGTAGTCGAAATGCAACTCCAACAGCCCTGCTCAGCTCGACTCAGCCCAACTCAGCACGGCACGGCTCAGCCTAACTCAGCCGCGTTGGTAGTGGAAAAGCGGCAATAGATCCATAGGTCTCAGTTTTTCAGTGACCTCACTCATCGCGCTTGTTGTTCTTAAATTAGCGTATAGCACACTTGCACTGTTATGCTAGCTTGAGCAATTTGTCTGGGCAAGGCAGCATAATACTAGAAAGCAGTGTTGCAAATTTCCAGATTTTTGTTGTCGTATTTGCCAACGTTTTAGTTTCCTCTAGAGATTTTAATTTTAAAAAGAGCCTAGCGACAAATCTAGCGACTTTTTTGACCAGACATTTAGTGACCGTCTTGAATTGCAGGTTCACTTGACTCTCCACCTGACTGTTGTGTTTACAACCAGTCATTGATCACTAGGCAGGGAACGATTCATCCAGTTCATGATTTGATTTGATACCTGATTAGATTATATATATATATATATATATATATATATATATATATATATATATATATATATATACTACCGTTCAAAAGTTTGGGGTCACCCAGACAATTTTGTGTTTTCCATGAAAAGTCACACTTTTATTTACCACCATAAGTTGTAAAATGAATAGAAAATATAGTCAAGACATTTTTCTGGCCATTTTGAGCATTTAATCGACCCCACAAATGTGATGCTCCAGAAACTCAATCTGCTCAAAGGAAGGTCAGTTTTATAGCTTCTCTAAAGAGCTAAACTGTTTTCAGCTGTGCTAACATGATTGTACAAGGGTTTTCTAATCCTCCATTAGCCTTCTGAGGCAATGAGCAAACACATTGTACCATTAGAACACTGGAGTGAGAGTTGCTGGAAATGGGCCTCTATACACCTATGGAGATATTGCACCAAAAACCAGACATTTGCAGCTAGAATAGTCATTTACCACATTAGCAATGTATAGAGTGGATTTCTGATTAGTTTAAAGTGATCTTCATTGAAAAGAACAGTGCTTTTCTTTCAAAAATAAGGACATTTCAAAGTGACCCCAAACTTTTGAACGGTAGTGTATGTATTTATTTATTTATTTATTTATTTTAATTACATTAACCCCTAACCCATGCTGTACATAATTACACGGTTAGTGATCACCATTGTTTCCAATAACCAATCACTGATTACTGCTGTTTGTCCCGCCCTCTCACTCCTTTGTTTTAATCTTGCTTCTTGGAGACGGAAATAAACACGTGACCATTTCCTTCATAACTATTCATCTTTCACGACTACATATGGTCACTGGCCTTTTTAAAAAAAAAAATCTGCATTCTTGATAGAAACCATAGTATTTTGTAAATGTGTAAACGTTTAGTTTAGGGTGCCATGACCAAAGCTGACTTTTTTTTTTTAAATCTATAAGAAATAAATTATTTAACTAAGAAATAAAGAAACTATTATATTCCATTCTGATAAAGCTCTATTCTGTTCCATTTTATTATATTCTAAGTGAAAATCTTCCTTTTCATGCACATTAATTTCCAATTTGATATGCCAGTGATCATGATGAATTCATTAATATGTACATTAGCATATGACATCATCTGGTATCATTGCCAGTCTTTCCACTTCAGTGTTGAGCTGTGAGTTCAGTGCCACTCTAGTAGCGGACACTGTCCTGGAGCTGGGATTTGAGGGACCCAGCAAACTGGTGTAAGAGCTAAACCATGACATAATCAGGTGTAGGATTTTAATAAAGCTGAGTGTAAAAAATAACTACTGTAGAGCATTTATCAGTTTTACCTATTTGAGAACGTACACTATTTTATCATGAAAACAACTAAGACCCCGTCCACACGTAGCCGGGTATCTGCTAAATCGAAGATATTTTTCTACGTTTTGGCCTGTCATCCACATGAAAACACATCAGAAACGAATATTTAAAAAAACTCAGGGCAAAGTGAAGATTTTTGAAAACTCCGTGTATGCCTTTTCGTGTAGACAGAGATAACCGGAGTTTTGCGTTTTAGAACGTCACAATCTGAGCCAAAAAAATGACAACAAATCTGCCCTGACGTCAAACGTGCGACCTTTGTTTACTGCAGAAGCCAGATTAAGCATGGACAAAGAGTAATGGATCGGAGTAGTGCCTTGAAAGCGTTAATTATTGTGCAGGTGCTATTTACATGTTTAATTTTAGAAGACCAACTACTGACAAGATTCCCAATCAACGTTTTCTTGCATCTTTTGAAGTTTATACTCCAAAATTGTGTTTAGAAGCAATTCTGTCTCCGAGTCTGTCCAGACAAACAAGCTTGGTGCCATGTTTTATGTTTAGGCGGAAGTGACGCCAACAGAGGGCTATTCTGATGTGATTAGGGGGTAGGATTTGGGGAAATAATGCCATCTACAGGTTTGGAATGCTTATGAATGTGATTGAAAACGCAGATGTTCGGTTATGTGTGGAAGGGATTTTTTTCGAAGACGAGGTGGTGTGGATAAAACATTTTTATAAACGGAGGGGGGAAAATGTTCGGTTTTAAAAATACCCGGCTACGTGTGTACATGGCCTAAATTTTAATCCCTATCATCAGGAGAGTATGTGTTTGAATCCCAGTGATGCAGCCAACTGTGGCTAGAAAACCAAGGGAGCAAATTTAGTTGAGTGGGAGGGATGACGTACTCTGTCTCTCCTGTCACAGTGGCGATGGCCAACCTGTGATCTCGTGTATGTGGAAGAGGGTGGATAGCACTTTCCCTTGAGTGTGTTGAGAAACATGCCCTGAGAAATGGCATGAGCAGGAGTTCAATAAGATGCAGTTGGCTGGCTTCACATGTCTTGGATGAAGCACATGTTGGCCTTCATCGTCTTTAGTTGGTATTTGTCGTGTGATAGAGAGCCGACTGATGGTTGGGAATTGGTGGGTGACTGAATTGGGGAGGAAATTGTTGGGGGGGGGGGGGGGGGGGTGTAGAATCTAATGAGCTGTTAATACACTTGAGATGATGGATGTGTGTCAATTTGTTGCAACTTTCAGCAAAACTGTTGTTTTTTCCTTGGACTTTGTTTAATTTTGTTATTATTTTTCTCTAAAAAACAACAACTGTGGACTGTTCTTTTTTTTTTTAATTGAGGTCATGAAGATAATCATGGCCAACCCCGCCAAACTCTAACTCCAATCCTTGTAGGCTCCAAACTCGTAGCATTCTAATGTACACACCAAGCTGATTTTCTTGGCTAAAAATCTGCTCTTGGATGCTGGAGAAGTGCAGGAAGGTTAACTATGCTGCAGAGACTCCTGAACCTGCACTGGGACCTTAATAGTGTAGATAGGTTTTGGGTATTCTAGTTTTGCACAGCTGTGGCCCATCACACATCTGCCCTGGTTTTTCACAAAAACTGACCCTGTTTGCATGCTAGTTATCGGGATAAGGGTGAGGCTAGAACATCAGGATAATATAACTAATCCTCACTGGAATTACAATGAGCAGTGCATATTACGTACCCCCTGCAGCGCCTCTGGTTCCTGGAGGTCATGTGGCAAGGGCTCTCTGTAAAAGGTTCTCTGCCACTCTAGATGTTAAGTAACTTGTGAAAGCGATTTCTGTCTTGGCATCAGGCCTAATTAAACAAACCCTCTTCACCTCTGAGCTCCAGTCCTGCCGAGTTACATGCAACTGAGCCAGAACAATCTGAACCACCAGGAACAGAGGCTTTGCTCAGTTGGGTGTGAACATTCACATTAACATTTCAGGGGGGAAAAACAAGACCTTCTGAAAGACACGGATACATCACTGACTGTGAGAATAAGCACAGTTTAACCTTCATGTTTACAGTTTGTCTCTTGTGGTTGTGTGCTGTATGGGTTTTTAAGCTCTCTTATATTAGATGTTGGTAACAAGAGTGTGCATTCTACAGCAATATTTATACACATCACCATAAGACTTTAAGATTAAAAAAAAAAATTATACTCAGATCGTTTTATTAGGGACACCTACTCATTCATGCAATTCTCTAATCAGTCCATGTTTCAGCAGTGCATAAAATCAAGTAGATACGGGCCAGCAGCTTTGGGTAATGTTCACATCAACCATCAAAATATAGAAAATGTATGATCTCAGTGATCTTAACCATGGCATGATTGTTGGTGCCAGATGGCCTGGTTTGAGTATTTCTGGGACATTCCACCGAATGGGTGCCATTTGCTTGTTGTACCACTCCCAAATTAAACTTAATTTGTTATATCTTTTCAACACTGATTATAATAACACACACATTTAACTATTCAAAATGTGTATTGGTCAGCTTCAGGCTATGTTATTAATTTATTTTTTACAAGGTTTGGAAGTCAAAGATGGCTGCATACTCTTTATATGAGTAACAGAACTGAAAGTAACAGGACTGAGTTTTTAGCCTAGGATTAGCTAATACATGGAATTAAGCCACATGACATCATCGCTAATAGCATGACCACACTTAGCACATTCTAGTGATTTACCAAAAATCTGTATTTTTAAGATAAACAAATATCATCTAAGAAATAATTTAAGTAACAGGACAGTATGTTGACATTGACCTTATCAGTCATAGTTAAGAAATCATCAAATATACAGAAAAGTAAATGAGAGAACTAACTTTTGGTCTTCCCATGGCCTTCAGAAGACACAACTGATGTAACTTCCTGTTGAGCATGTGATTTATGGAATGTTCCAAATTTGTCAGATGGGGTAATATGTTTGGGTAACAGGACTGAGTGAAAACCCAGGGACACGACTAAAATGTGTATTTTAACTAAGATATTGTGGATTTCTTATGAAAAAAATATATTTAAACCATGGATAGGATATGGAGTCACACAACAGTGCAAAAGAAATACTGTTTTTGAAGGATTTTAATCATAGTATTTCATAGTTAAGTATAAAGTTAGAGTGCGGGGACAGGTAACACATGCTATTTTTCAGTGTTTTAGGTAGTTTTTATTAATCCTTACAATTATATATCTTAAATTTGAAATCAGATCAATGTGCAGGACATTCTGCATAATAAGGAAATGTATTTTAAAGTACATTTTTATGTGGATTTATACATATAATTTTCTAGGGACGGAAATGGCACCAATTCGGTGGAATGGCTCTTCTATAACTGATGATCTCCTGGGATTTCCATGTATAACAGTCTCTAGACTTACAGTACCAATCAAAAGTTTGGACACACCTAATTCAGTGTTTTTTCTTCATTTTTCTTAATTAAAAGACACTTCATATCTTAAAGTAGTGATTAATGTTGTTTCTCTTTACTGAGTTGAGTGGTTCTTGACATAATATGGATTACTACAGTTGTGGAATAGGACTATTTATTGTATTTTTATTGTTTACCATTTAGTGTTTGATCTCAAACACATTAAGAAAGCAAGACATTGCACTAATTAACTTTTGACGAGGCACGCCTGTTCAATGAAAAGCATTCCAGGTGACTCCCTCATGAAGCTGGTTAAGGTAATGCCGATAGTATACAAAACGTCAAGGTAAATGGTGGCTACTTTGAAGTATCTGAAATATATTTAGATTTTTTAACACATTTGTTTACCACATAATTCCATACATGTTCTATGTTATTTCATAGTTTTGATGTCTTCAGTATAGTTCTACAATGTAGAAAATAATCAAAATGCAGAAAAAGCTATGAATGAGGAGGTGTCTCAAAACTTTTGACTGGTACTGTAACTCAGAATGGTGCACTAAAGGAAAAATTTCCAGTGAGTAGCAGTCCTTGCTGATGGGAAAGGTCAATGGAGAATGGCCAGACTGGTTTGAGCTAACCGAAAGGCTACAGTAACTCTGATGACCACTCTGTACAATTGTGGTGAGCAGAAAAGCATCTCCGAATGCACAACACATTGAACTTTGAGGTGGATGGGATACAACAGCAGAAGACCACATCAGGTTTCACTTCTGCAGCCAAGAACAGAAAACTGAGGCTGCAGTTGTCATGGGCTCAATAAAACTGGACAGCTGAAGACTAGAAAAACGTAGCCTGGTCTGATGAACCTTGATTTCTGGTGAGGCACACTGATAGTAGGATCAGGATTTAGCACCAACAGCATGAATCCATGAACCCAACCTGCCTTGTGTCATCAGCCCAGGCTGGTGGAGGTGGTATAATGGTGTGGGGAATGTTGGGGATTTTTTGGCACACCTTGGGCTCATTAATATCAATCAATCATTGATTTGAATGCCACAGCCTATTTGAGTATTGTTGTTGACCAAGTGCATCCCTTCATGACCACAATTTACCATCTTCTAATGGTTGAATCTAGCATGATAATACATCCTGTCACAAAGCAAAAGTCGTCTCAGACTGGTTCCATGAATATAACAATGCTCAATGTTCTTCAGTGGCCTTCCCAGTCACTGGATCTCGATCCAGTAGTACACCTTTGGGATGTGGTAGAACGGGAGATTTGCAGCATGAAAGTGGACCTTAAAATCTGCAGGAACTATGTGATGCAGTCATGTCAACATGGACCAGAATCTCAAAGAAATGTTTCCATCATCTTGTACAAAAGTCTAAAGTCCTTCCCACACCATAGGGCAGCACTGATCTCCGTTTCTGTAGCCCTCTGCCTCTCGCCTATTACATAGCTAGGGTTACAGTGGGGAGTTGGTCCTCTGGTAACCACGAGAGTTTGACTCCCCACTCACATCTGTATTGCAGCGTGCCTTGCCAGATGGCAGTAGGTACTACTTTTTTTTTTTCCTTAATTATGGTCTTTGGTATGACCCGACCACAAATAGAACTTGTGACCTCCTAATCGAGAGGTGGACACGCTAACCACTAGGCCAACTCACGGTAGTATTATAATAGTGTTCCTAATAAAGTGCTCTGTGTGTATATTGTAGTTCAAGCTAGGAAAATAAGAGACTGCCAAATGAAGTTGAATGGGGTCTAAACATAGAATTGACCTTCTCGTTTGAAACAAGTTTGACGTTGTCTTCAGGAATTCAGTTTAATTGAATGTTGGTTCCGTTATTGCTGTAATAATAAGACACTTGAAACTCTCCTGTTGCTTTATAAAGAAAGCCAACAAAGTAGATTACGCATTATGATGTTTCCATTAATTAGAAATTAAACCTATCAAAGTGCTCCAATGTTAGTGATTTTGAGAACAAAAGTATATAATTAGGAATGCTTGATTAGCATCTACCCGTCCATCATCTATACCACTTAGCCATCAGGGTCACGGGGGAACTGGAGCCAATCCCAGCTGACTTTGGGCATGAAGTGGGGTACACTCTGGGCAGATCGCTAATCCATCACAGGGCTAAAATGGAGACAAACAACCATTCTCATTCACACTTGCGGGCAATTTAGAGTAGCCAGCTGACCAAATCCGCATGTCTTTGGACTGTGGGAGGAAATCAGAGTACTTGGAAGAAATCCGCACAAGGAGAACATGTGGAGTCCACACAGAAAGGCCACACTCAGCCACTAAGTTAACTCTAGTTGTGAGGCAACAGTGCACTGCACCACCATGACAACCCTGATCGGCATTACTGGTGTGTGTGTGTGTGTTTTGTTTTGTTTTGTTTTTTAAAGCAGTGGGCAACAGCCCTGCGATAACCTGGCGACTTGTCCAGGGTGTACCCCGCTTCTCGCCCATAGTCAGCTGGGATAGGCTCCAGCTTGCCTGCGACCCTGTAGAACAGAATAAGCGGCTACAGATAATGGGTGGATGGGTCAACAGGTTTCTTTAGTAGTCATCATTCAGCTCGTCTTTCCCAAAATATTTTTTTTGTAGTTAGTGAATGTAAAGGTTTTTTTTTTTTTTGAAGAACATTCCTCTTCTGAAATAAACAAATCCAATATACAACCCCAATTCCAAAAAAGTTGGGACAAAGTACAAATTGTAAATAAAAACGGAATGCAATAATTTACAAATCTCAAAAACTGATATTGTATTCACAATAGAACACAGACAACATATCAAATGTCGAAAGTGAGACATTTTGAAATTTCATGCCAAATATTAGCTCATTTGAAATTTCATGACAGCAACACATCTCAAAAAAGTTGGGACAGGGGCAATAAGAGGCTGGAAAAGTTAAAGGTACAAAAAAGGAACAGCTGGAGGACCAAATTGCAACTCATTAGGTCAATTGGCAATAGGTCATTAACATGACTGGGTATAAAAAGAGCATCTTGGAGTGGCAGCGGCTCTCAGAAGTAAAGATGGGAAGAGGATCACCAATCCCCCTAATTCTGCACCGACAAATAGTGGAGCAGTATCAGAAAGGAGTTCGACAGTGTAAAATTGCAAAGAGTTTGAACATATCATCATCTACAGTGCATAATATCATCAAAAGATTCAGAGAATCTGGAAGAATCTCTGTGCGTAAGGGTCAAGGCTGGAAAACCATACTGGGTGCCCGTGATCTTCGGGCCCTTAGACGGCACTGCATCACATACAGGCATGCTTCTGTATTGGAAATCACAAAATGGGCTCAGGAATATTTCCAGAGAACATTATCTGAGAACACAATTCACCGTGCCAGCCGCCGTTGCCAGCTAAAACTCTATAGTTCAAAGAAGAAGCCGTATCTAAACATGATCCAGAAGCGCAGACGTCTTCTCTGGGCCAAGGCTCATTTAAAATGGACTGTGGCAAAGTGGAAAACTGTTCTGTGGTCAGACAAATCAAAATTTGAAGTTCTTTATGGAAATCAGGGACGCCGTGTCATTCAGACTAAAGAGGAGAAGGACGACCCAAGTTGTTATCAGCGCTCAGTTCAGAAGCCTGCATCTCTGATGTTATGGGGTTGCGTTAGTGCGTGTGGCATGGGCAGCTTACACATCTGGAAAGACACCATCAATGCTGAAAGGTATATCCAGGTTCTAGAGCAGCATATGCTCCCATCCAGATGACGTCTCTTTCAGGGAAGACCTTGCATTTTCCAACATGACAATGCCAAACCACATACTGCATCAATTACAGCACCATGGCTGTGTAGAAGAAGGGTCCGGGTACTGAACTGGCCAGCCTGCAGTCCAGATCTTTCACCCATAGAAAACATTTGGCGCATCATAAAACGGAAGATACGACAAAAAAGACCTAAGACAGTTGAGCAACTAGAATCCTACATTAGACAAGAATGGGTTAACATTCCTATCCCTAAACTTGAGCAACTTGTCTCCTCAGTCCCCAGACGTTTACAGACTGTTGTAAAGAGAAAAGGGGATGTCTCACAGTGGGAAACATGGCCTTGTCCCAACTTTTTTGAGATGTGTTATGAAATTTAAAATCACCTAATTTTTCTCTTTAAATGATGCATTTTCTCAGTTTAAACATTTGATATGTCATCTATGTTCTATTCTGAATAAAGTATGGAATTTTGAAACTTCCACATCATTGCATTCCGTTTTTATTTACAATTTGTACTTTGTCCCAACTTTTTTTGAATCGGGGTTGTATTTGTGTAATACTTTTAACGATAGACATTGCCACAAGGCAGATTTAAATAAAAATATAGATTTTAAACACAGAAAAAATTAATTAATATAGTATCCACTGTAAATTTAACACAAACATTCACTTGTCTACAGGAGTCAGGACTCAAACGCCTGAGGTTTTTCATGTCCTGTATTCTATATTTCTGCTGCACTGTTGCACCAAGTTTACCTCTGAGGATTGAGCTGATTGATGGATTGGCCTCTTTTCCTCTTTCTCTCTGTGTGTAGATGACTGAGCAGAGGAAAAACAAGCAGAGGATGGGCTTCCTGGGTCCAACGCAAGTCAACCATCACGTGCCCCCTGCACACTGAGAACAGGACCGACAAGAGACGCGCGATCCCCCTCCCCTCATCATCGACTGGTTTTCTGTTGAACTTCTTAGAAGCTCTGACCTTGAGCTTCTAGAGAAATGTCTGGGAACTGTCTCACTCAAACCTTTGACACGGCAAATCCGTGATGTTTCCAGGGTCTCCTCCTGTCTAGGGCAGATACCTAATGGAAATGCTGCCTGTGGACTTTTAACTATAAAGTATTACTGGTGTTTTAAATGTCATTTCGTTTTATTGGTGTTACTTTTGGCATTAACTGGAGAGCAGTGTAAGTCAAGGTGAACTTCAGGATGTACCTCACTCACTGGGGTTACTGCTGCTTGGGAAGTGCCTTAGAGCTTTTTCTCATAGAAGAACTGCTGGCTTAAAGTGTCCTTTTATCCTGTAGAGAATACAGAACTGGAAACAAAACGTTCATCTCATTTAACAAAGTCGGTATCTGGTTTCATTTGGAGAAACTTGTTAAATTGTTGGTTATCTTTGTACATTTATATTGAAAATGTATGTTGTGCCTACTAAGCAAATCACTGCACCAGGGTTACCTTTTTAAATGTTGTGTGATTAGTGACTGGTGAATGTATGTATGTATGAACCATGTCCAAATGCTAGATTGGTACATTTTGCTGTTAGCAGGAACACGGTCAAAAGATTCTGCTGAGTAACTTGTGTCGAATATTGATTTAAAGCATTCCCTATTTTAACATTTGAATGTGCTGTCACCAAGACAATTTAACTCACTCTTAAGCCACCTTATCACGTTTTGTGTGTAGATTTGCACAAGTGACTTACACGAGGATTGAAGGGATGTAATTGAGATGAAATGCCTTTTATGTTCAATATGTGATCATAATACTGTAATAAATAATATATGTAGATATGAATGTGCAGGACCATCATTTAACTCATTATATTGGTGCTCTGTGTGTGTGTGTGTGTGTGTGTGTGTGTATGTATGTATATATATATATATATATATATATATATATATATATATATATATAACACACACAGAGCACTAAAGTCACCTAGAAAGTCCGTTGCACTTCACCATGTGACATTTTCCCCCCTCTGAGTATTTATAGTCCAGAGTTCTGCCTGGCTTCAAGCAGTGGTAAATGATTACCATCCATGAATAACATGACACCAGTTAACCACTCTGTCTTTTTGGATTATGAAATTGTGAACTTTACAGACTTTTCACTTCCATGTTACAAGGAGAAATCAGATAATTGGAATCAACTTTTTGGTGGCCCAAAAGAAAAAAAAAAAGATTAAAGTGGAACTATTTTTTAAATCACACCACCTTGGTTGGATAAATGTGTTCAAATCCCACGTCACTGAGGCTTCAATGTATGGTACGTGTTGTATGCGTGGGTAGAGATCTGGCCCTGTTCCAGAAATGGCAGATTGGTAGCCTACGTGAGAAACGGGGTTGCCAAATTTAGCCTCTGACTGAGCTAGTAGCACAAACAGCCATCAATAAGCAGGGAAAGTTCTAGAAAGCTCTGTCTAGTAAGAGAGCAGAACAAGCTAGTGCTGCTCTTAACGAAATGAAGTAAAGTGAGGGTCAGTCAAATCATATTTTCTACAGGTTTCATGAAATATATGCTTGTAAAACGCAAGTGGATGACAAATGAGAGAGGGGAAATAAAATACGGTTTTGTTATGCCGTGGTATTTTCCTGGCATGGTTTGGCTCCACTTGTCTTCTTAGATGGAAAGCTTACTGCAAAATCAAAACCAAGTTATTCTGATTGATCACCTCTATCTTATGATGAAACATTTCTATCCTAATGGGAGTGGTCTTTTCCAGGATGACTCCACCCCCATCCACGGGGCACAAGGGTTTGCAGAATCATCCATCCATCCATTATCTGTAGCCGCTTATCCTGTACAGGATCGCAGGCAAGCTGGAGCCTATCCCAGCTGACTATGGGCGAGAGGCGGGGTACACCCTGGACAAGTCGCCAGATCATCACAGGGCTGACACATAGAAACAACCAACCATTCACACTCACATTCACACCTACGGTCAATTTAGAGCCACCAATTCTCCTAACCTGCATGTCTTTGGACTGTGGGGGAAACCGGAGCACCCGGAGGAAACCCACGCAGACACGGAGAGAACATGCAAACTCCACACAGAAAGGCCCTCGTCAGCCACTGGGCTTGAACCCAGGACCTTCTTGCTGTGAGGCGACAGTGCTAACCACTACACCACCGTGCCACTCTTGCAGAATCATTAGATGAGTAAAAATGATGGAAATCACATGCTATGGCCATCACACCTACCAGATATCACACTTCTGGGAGATTTTGGATAGCGCTGGTGTTCTGGTAGCTCATGGTAGCCCAGTACACTAATAAACACTTTTTATATTGGTTTTTCCCTGAATCTGCAATTAGCTCAAAGACTGCCTCATGTATGTTTATACAGGGCACAGAATGTTTCTGTATTAATACATTGATATATTGGCAAAATAATATTGACACAAAGTCAATATTTGACCAAGTGTTTCAATTATACAGACAATAAAACCTGAAGCCTGAAACACATCAAGATATTAGGTTCTGTCTGACTATTTTATGGTTACTGAGTTGTAAAAGTTTGATTATATGTTATTAAAACGTATAAATAGACGCATTTTCAATCTAGTAATCTGTATTGTGTAGAATTCTGCACATATATTCAGGGTCCTATAAATACCATATTTTTAAAATAAATGTATATTGCCAGGGTGGCACAGTGGTGTACTGGTTAGCACCGTCGCCTCACAGCAAGAAGGTCCAGGTTCGAGCCCCGTGGCTGACGAGGGCCTTTCTGTGTGGAGTTTGCATGTTCTCCCCGTGTCCACGTGGGTTTCCTCCGGGTGCTCCGGTTTCCCCCACAGTCCAAAGACATGCAGGTTAGGTTAACTGGTGACTCTAAATTGACCGTAGGTGTGAATGTGAGTGTGAATGGTTGTCTGTGTCTATGTGTCAGCCCTGTGATGACCTGGCGACTTGTCCAGGGTGTACCCCGCCTTTCGCCCGTAGTCAGCTGGGATAGGCTCCAGCTTGCCTGCGACCCTGTAGAAGGATAAAGCAGCTACAGATAATGGATGGATGGATGGATGTATATTGCCAAAGAAATTTTAATTAGAACCTAAGAATCTTGTTCTAATGTGAGATTTTACTGTCACACTTGCTTAAGTGTTGATGTGTTTAAATAACAGATACATGTAAAGGCAAAAGTAAATGATGCCTAGTATGGCCAGAATACTAGATATTAAACTAATAGATTAAAAAAAGTTATGTGAATATGTACAAATACTCAACCATAATTGACGTGATAGAAAAGTCGTAAGGAAATTTTTCATTGTCATATAACAATGAGGAAACAACATTTCATTTAAAAAAAAGATATCTTTCAAAACATTATTGCCACAGTGATAAATAAACAATATAAACAGGCGTTAATCTAAAATCTGCCTTCCTGCATGTGATGAGTGCATGTGACGTGAGGTGTCACACGAGAAGGGCATAGAACAGATGAGGGAGTCACATGAGCGGTGGTGTAGGAACAACCCTTAGTCTCTCTTCCCTAAAAACATTATGAAGGAGAAAAAAAACATGAGCCACTCCTTTTTTTCCCTTGACTGGACTCGGTATTGCACAGAAGACTAAACTGCTAAGAGGCATACTGGAGAATCCACTACAGCTTTATCAGGCTCTGTTTCATCCCAGATTTAACGGCTTTTGTTTTAATATTATAGCCGAGTATGCACAGTTGTCACAGCATGTACTGGCTTTATGGCTCTGATGCTGTACAGTGAGGGCAATTGTGCAAATGAAGGGGTCTATTATGTCCTAGTCATTATATTGCCTCGAAATGTTATTAGACCTTAGGGCATAACTGAGATCTATACATATTGCTCTAATTTTGTCCTATGAACACTTGGAGAAATAGAGATGGCTATTATTAAGGGATGATGAGTCACAGGCATGAATTGGGAGCTTTTTGTTTTTATTAACAAACATGTAGCACAGGGCGGCACGGTGGTGTAGTGGTTAGCGCTGTCGCCTCACAGCAAGAAGGTCCGGGTTCGAGCCCCGTGGCCGACGAGGGCCTTTCTGTGAGGAGTTTGCATGTTCTCCCCATGTCCGTGTGGGTTTCCTCCGGGTGCTCCGGTTTCCCCCACAGTCCAAAGACATGCAGGTTAGGTTAACTGGTGACTCTAAATTGACCGTAGGTGTGAATGTGAGTGTGAATGGTTGTCTGTGTCTATGTGTCAGCCCTGTGATGACCTGGCGACTTGTCCAGGGTGTACCCCGCCTTTCGCCCGTAGTCAGCTGGGATAGACTCCGGCTTGCCTGCGACCCTGTAGAACAGGATAAAGCGGCTACAGATAATGAGATGAGATGAGACGTAGCACATGTTCTAAATACTCATCTCTCAACCTATGTTCAAAGTGTCAAACTTCAAAAATCTGGACATTGTCTGCAGAAACACTGTGGTCTGTGGTACACACCCTGTATAACTGCTGTACTGCTACAGATCAGTGAATACACAATCCTCTTGAGAAGTTTGTTACAAGACAGGATGTTTAAACTTGTCAATCCTGTGCTTGTTATATACGCAAGAAGAACATTAGTGTAAAACCAGTTATAATGATCAGGCAGTGATCTGTTGTGTGTCTGAGTACCCCCTCCGACCCCCATCTCTCTGCTGTTCACAGTAGCGCTGCTGTTTATTCACTGTGTAAGCACAGACTTCAGACCACAAGCCTGTCATTTAACTGGACATGATTTACATCTGCCCATCTGTGTGCAGGACTATTTCTGTTAGTGATCATCTTATATGTATTATTGCCAATAAGCAAGTCTAAGCAATGATTATAACTAAAGCTAACTAAGGACCGTTTGGTTTTGACTGTTACACAATGAAAGATGCGAGCACAGAAAAACACAAAGAAGTATGCAAATATCAATAAAGCAATGTTATATTCGTCAAAACGTAACATATAAAACAATATAAAGGGTCGCTGCTTTTGATTAAACACAATTTATACGCTTTAGGTTATACACTGCAATATCATTACATAATCAACCAAGATACAGTATTAGTATTGCAATATTTAACATAGTTTAAGCCAGGGGATCTCAAACTTCTTGTACCCTGTCTCATTTGTTGTGTTATAATTATTAATCATGTTGTAATATACTTAAACCAGACGGTTTATTAAAACTGTGGTTCGATTCAAGCTGACATTATCTTTGGATTCATTTTAGAATATTAAAAAAAGACACACATTAGTGTGTTTCAAGTACCCATTTAATTCAGTTGACCTTTTACTTAAGCCAATAAATATGGTTATATTACCAATAACAATAGTAGCTAACTATAACAAATTGATAGTGATCTCTACCATGATCACACACTTACATAAAATGGAGGATACATCATAGACCCCTTTTTGAGCACCACTGCAGATTAAAAATGAAGAATTCGGATATAAAACGCTTACCAATCCTTTTTTTTTTTTGTGATTGTTGTTGTTGAGAGGTAACAGTGGGGATTTGTCATATAACTACTATCTATTAAGGTCATCAGTCTGATATGCAAATCCTATGCAAACAGAGTGAAAATGTAGCTCTCCCAGAATGACAGCTATCCTACTGGATCACACATACAGTCTGTTAGATAAGAATATCCTTCTTGGCACTGGCAAAAGCAAGTATACCTTTATATAAGTGGAAATGTCCAGACGCCAATACAGAAAAATACAGGAGTCCTAAAAAAGGACAGGAAACTGCCATTTGCCACCATGGTACCGTATGCTACTACCACGCCATGCAAAATGTATCTTCAGCTGTACACTCACACAAATAGACATGCTGTGGGAAATTCTGGACTTTCCCTCAACACACAACACACTCAACTGCTCCACATTTTGCTCGCAGGAGAACTTTTCATCCCTTCTCCCAGTGCCATGCCTCTGTCTCTACCCTGTTCTTAAACTTTCTGCCATTGCTGAGTGGAGGGTGAACTCATCTGTAAGCCCACGAAGAACACCTGATAGCGGTGCTTCCACATGATGAAAGCTCCTAGCAAGCAGACGATGGCCTGAGCCAGGTTCAACACCATCTGTAGCAGGTAGTACAGCATGAGAGTGCTTGTGACGGCAGTGCAGTCTGTCACCTCAGCATAGGTGAAGGTGCGTGCGATGGGGTCCTCTGGCTCCAGTCTGCAGACACAGTTCTGGCCATTCATACTGCATCTGAAGCCATTGGTCAAAGAGTAGTGGTGGCCCTGGAAGGCGATGACTACAATGGAGATGACAAGCCCCACTGAACACAGGAGGAAATACACGAGCTGCAAGTATACAAAGGGAGAACAAGATCAAACTTGGTTAGTGAAATGTCTTGACTTGGTGATGGTATAAATTTTCGTGTACACGTCTTCTTCTTTAGTGTTCTGCCTGATGGCAGGTCCACTCTGACAGCTTCAGCCATCAAAGTTTCTAGGGAAGAATTACAGTAGTGGTTTCCTGTTGCCTTCTACTGGATTATTATAGAGGTTTTTCTCCTCTCAACCATTCACACCTATGGACAATTTAGAGTAGCCAGGTAACCTAACTGCATGTCTTTGGACTATGGGGGTTTGGGGCACCTGGAGGAAACCCACACAGACACGGGGAGAACATGCAAACTCCACACAGAAAGGCCCCAGTTAGCCACTGGGCTTGAACCCAGAACCTTCTTGCTGTGAGGCGACAGTGCTAACCACTACACTGCCTTCGTGTACGCTATATGGCCAAAAGTATGTGGATGCCTGACTATGACCCTCAAATGTGAGCCTTCCCCAAATTTTTTGCCACATATTTGAAAGTGCAGATTTGTCTGGAATGCCTTTGTATGCTGTTGCTTTAAGATTTCCCTTCACTGAAAATAAGGGGTCCAAACATGTTCCAGAATGCCAAAACAAGCTCCATAAAAACATGGTTTTCCTAGGTTGGTTTGAAAGAACTCGAGTGGCCTACACAGAGCCCTGACCTCAATCCAACTGAACACCTTTTGGATGAACTGGAACTCTGACTTCATGCCAGGCTTTCTTGCCAGACATCAGTGTCTGACATCACTTATGCTTTTGTGATATCAATAAAGCAACATTCCAAAATCTAGTAGCAAGCCTTCCCAGATGAGTGTAGGCTGTTATAGCAGCAGGAGGGGGTGATAACTCCATATTAATACCATGCTTTTGGAATGGGATGTTTAACAGGCACATGTGTGTCATGGTCAGGTGTACATATACTTTTTGTCCTATAGTGTAGCCTTAAATAAGGTACAATATATAAGAAGAACCCATCACAACCTTATAACACCAACGGTTTCATCAACAAAGTTTCAAAGCTAAAACTGGAAATGAACAACAACTATGACATTATATCATTATAGACAAACAATACAAACTATGAGGTGATGTGAAACTGTAAAACCATGTGTGTGCAGAACATATCACAGCCCTAGACCAAACATGTTCTCCACTTGACCTTTGTCTGAACAGCACCTACATTAAGTACAAGTACATTTTCTATGGATCGATGAATGGATGCACCTTGGATTCATTATCTTCTGGCTGTAAATGAAAAGAGTGAAATGGAGAGCTCTAATTGTCAAAGTCTAGTAGGTGCAAATCTCAAAGTAGGTGCAAAAATCCACAGTTAAGAGGCATTAAGAGAGTGAACATTACTTTAATACATTAACAACACAACATTAATAACACATTGGAAAGTAACTTGGGTATTAAATAGAAAAATGTATTCATACCTAACTGTATTTGCTAATTGAATTCCCATTAACTTTGCTATACATAATCATTAGATTCCAACATATACCTAAAGGACAATGGACCCTTCTTTGATGACCTCTTGGTTGTGTCTTTGATTCATGCCTTTCTTACCTGGTCTAGCCAAAGTTGCAGTGCCATCTTTCTATTTTTAAATAATGGATTCAGTCGTGCTGTGTGGAAAGCTCAAAGTTTGGGATATTTTTAAATAACCAAACCCTGTTTGATACTTTTTCCAGAACTTTGTCCTTCATGATGCTCTTTGTTTAGGTTTAACAAACTTTGGGACCTTACAGGAACAGGCGTATTTACACAGAGTTCACATGACACCAGAGATGGACAGTAACAAAGTACATTTACTTGAGTACTGTACTTAAGTACACTTTTTGAGTATCTGTACTTTACTCGAGTATTTTTTTTTTGGAAACTTATGACTTTAACTTCACTACATTTGAAAGACAAATATCATACTTTTCACTCCACTACATTTCTATCAAGGTCCTCATTACTCATTACCATGAAGCAGCTTTGAAAGTGGATGATTTTTTTCTTTTCTTTGATAAAATATGATTGATTTTTTCGCAGGTGACACTGAGACAGCCAATCAGTAATCACTAGGGTCACATCACGTCCATAGATTGTATAAAATCAAGTTCAATGATTTCTCAGCAGTTCTTCTGGCGAATGCACGCACCCATGACCTAGAACCCATGTTTCAGTCTTCTGAAAGGATTAAAGATTCATTTTGTTTTAAATGTTTCACCAAAAACGAACCACGTCAAAGCCTACAAAAACTCACCGTCCAACCTGCGGAAGCATATTGAGGTCTATAAACATTTTATTCCAAGAGAAAGCTTGCAACAAAGTTGTCTCTGCTTTTAGAGCTAGCGATAATATTGCAATAGCGATGCAGTCTGGTTAGTCAAATGACTTTCTATGGATTTGCCCACGGCTAACGTTTACACATAGCTAGTTAACTTGGACACAGTTAGCATGTAAAAACCGAGTTACTCTAACATGAATAACGTTAACTTATCTGAAGTCCTTTCAGAAATATGTTTTAACCTAATCTTGCCAAATAAACAGAATGTAGAAATCTGTGTTTATCTGTGTTTAAAGGTGTTTATTCTACAGGTTCTACGAGTTAGTCAGTAAATCCAGTAGGTTGCGTCAGAGGCATTAGGTTTTGTAAGCACTGTGTAAATAATACAATGATGCGTTGACAGAAAATGCACTTTTAATATTTCAGTATTTTTAAAAGCAAGTACTTCAGTACTTTAACCTAAGTAAAAATTTGACTGGACAACTTTCATTTGTATCGGAGTAACATTTGACCAGTGGGATCTGTACTTTGACTTAAGTAATTATGTTGGATACTTTGTCCACATCTGCATGACACTTTAACTGCACAGAGCTCGACTCCATTCTGTCACATCTGCACGCATTGGCACTCGGAGCACACAGCGACGCACCTCTGACTGCTACTCAAGTGCAACGCCATGCTCAAGCTCATTAGCACTAATTGCCTTGCACCTGTTCCTGATCAGAGTGCAATCACAGCTCGCACATATAAGGACTCTCCTCACACACATGCTGTGTCTGAAATCACTCACTCATTCACTACTCTCTACTCACTATCTAGGGAATTCTATATAGAGGACTATATAGGGAGCTCATTGGTAAAATGAAAAGGAAAAAACCCACTTGCAGACACTACTCCGCCGAGCCATTATTTACATCATTACTGTCGCACAATTAAAATGTGCCCAATCAGTCAACTGGCGGGTTTTCAAAATAACAAACACATGCATGTTTTTTTTGTGATAAATCCATATTATACTGAGCATATTTCCCACATTAATAAATACAAAGTATTTTGTGTCTGCTGCATCTTTCAGTTCTTTTAAATCAAGGCTGAATACTTCCTTCTTTGCCGCTGCCTTTTATTAAATCAAATTTGAGGCTTTTGATTAATTCCTCGCTCTGCACTCTAACTTTTATTCTTGCATTTTATCTGTCTTATTCTATTTTAGCTTATTTTCTATTCTCTTATTATTTTTAATTGTACTTGACGGTCCGTTTATAATATGTTTCTTCCTCCATCCATTCACCCCAACACACTACAATATTATTGCCATTTTCGTGCCACAACTTATAAATTTGTCTCATGCAACCGCAATGTATGATGGTATATATTGCTTGGTTAGTGACCATCGGTTGTACACTACTTTTCACGGTGCATTGTGGGATACTAGGAGTCCACTATATAGGGTGTAATAATTCTCACTACAAAATGGCGAACTCACTGTATAGTCCACTATATAGTGAGTAGTGAGTGATTTCAGACACAACAACAGACTTTGCGAAGTATACGCTCTGTTCCTTGTGTCTGATGTTACTAAGCCTTTTGAGAATCTTACTATTACACTGCTTTTTTGACTTTGTTTGTGTTTTTGGACTTTGCCTGTTGACATCCTGTTTGTGCCTCGCCTGATCATTGCCTGTTCCTGTCTATGCACTTTGCCTTATGTTTTGTTATTGTTTGATATCCTGCTTTTAATAAACTCTTCCTGCACTTACATTTGTCCATCACCTACTCATGTGACACATTCAATCAATTATGCACCAGAACTAAGTTAGGGATTTCACAGAAATAGAGGTGAGTACTTGTGCAATCAGAACTGAACTTTTTTTTTTTTTTTTTTTGGGGGGGGGGGGGGGGGGGGGGGATTTTTTTTTTGTCTACTATATTGCGTCCACTCCCCCCCCCTTCTCATACTTTGATATCGAAGACTATTTTGTGTACAGTCATGACAAACACTCTCATTTCATTTCCAAGTTATAAATGTGGAAACACTCAAAGTGGTGAATACTTGTGCAAGGCGCTGTTTATATGAGCAGAGAAATGCTAAGACCATAGGAGTCCTGTTGCACTGACTTTACTTTTACTGCACAGAAATGACAGTATTATTCATTACCATGTTCTGTTAATCTGCAGTGACTTGTTGTGAAATGCACTGATGTCTTTCGGATTGGCTAAATTTGAGCCTTGATTTTGCGTTAGCTATTACACTAAGTAGTACAGTAATTCAGCACATTTCAGGTGTCTACGGCCAATTATACAATCCACTGGTAATGTCCAAACGGAGTAGCTGAGGTGTTCGTAATTATATTTTTCCCCCCATCCTTCTCTTTCTGTCTTTTTCTCTTTTTCACACTCACCTTTGTGATGAATTGTGCAGAGGTCTTCTCATCAGGCAGATAGGTGATGAAATAGAGCACAAAGCCCAGGATGGATACAATGCACAGCTGTAAAACGATGCAGATAAAATTGTTTTAATGCAAACTTTCTGGAAAGCACATTCATTCCAACAAATTACTTGCACCAATTAACACAGTTCTAAGATTCTGTGCTCCATGTGCAAGCATAACCAGTATGTGTGCCTTCACCCAGAGGTTGAAAAATGTTGTCATTGTGTCCCAAGTTATAAACACATGCCTAACTTCTTAATTGGACTAATCTTATTTGCTGCTCTATTCATTTCTGTGTTTCTGCCAGGCTTTCCATGATTGTTGTAATTAGTATTGTGCAACTCAGCACTCACTTGTCATCTGATAGTATAATCACTGATTTGCCAAATTGAATATCTTTCCCCCTTTTCTAAGATAACACACTCTTTCTCAGTCCTGCAGGAGTCTTGTGACCAACGTGTGGTGTCCAATTGAATTGTTTTCCCCAGGTTCTTAAGCAGAGAAATCCTGATGACCTCAGTGTTTTTCTCTAGAAGCAATGCTCTTGTGAGTGGTGAATTGGGGATATCCAGAGATACTCTGATGAATTCTGACTGATGTAGTGTTTGTGCGTGTGTGTGTGTGTGTGTGTGTGTGTGTGTGTGTGTGTGTGTGTGTGTGTGTGTGTGTGTGAAACCTAGCACCTGATGTTCTACATCTCACATGATAAAACAATAAAAGCATAGCTACAATATTGGAGTGACGTTGATGCATAACAGGAAATAACTATATAACAGCTTTCCACTCAGGCTCACAAAACCAATTAAAACATCACCAAGAAGTGAGTGATTATCAGTGCTATGCTAGTAAGAAAAGCAAACACAAAAGGAATGCTCATATAGTGTCCTTCAGAATTATTGCAACTCATCTCATTATCTGTAGCCGCTTTATCCTGTTCTACAGGGTTGCAGGCAAGCTGGAGCCTATCCCAGCTGACTACGGGCGAAAGGCGGGGTACACCCTGGACAAGTCGCCAGGTCATCACAGGGCTGACACATAGACACAGACAACCATTCACACCTACGGTCAATTTAGAGTCACCAGTTAACCTAACCTGCATGTCTTTGGACTGTGGGGGAAACCGGAGCACCCGGAGGAAACCCACACGGACACGGGGAGAACATGCAAACTCCACACAGAAAGGCCCTCGCCGGCCACGGGGCTCGAACCCGGACCTTCTTGCTGTGAGGCGACAGCGCTAACCACTACACCACCGTGCCGCCCTATTGCAACTCATAATTTCATAAAAATAAAAAATGAGCAAAAGATACTATTTAAAGAGAATAACATGCAATAAGTGGTATTATTATACATACAGGACACTTTTTTGATGGAATAAAAATGTGTTTTATTCCCTTCTAGCGGGTTTCATTCATTTTGTTTGATAGCATGCAATATTGTTAGCATATTGCTTGTCCTATGTGTATTACGTCACTCTACCCAATGGAGAATGAGCGTTGAATATGGTTTATGATATTGCACGGTTGTCAAGACAACATGATGTCACACGTTGGCGCTGATGTGAATATTCAATGAGAAAGTTTTCTGCTGCGCATATGCAGAAATCATACTCAAAAACATGATTTTCTACCTTTTTTTTGAGACTACACTCTCAGAAAATAAAGTATATTATTATACATACAAGACACTTTTTCCATGGAATAAAAACATGTATTCTCTTCCCTTCTAGCAGGTTTATTAATTTGGTTTGATAGCATGCAATATTGTTCGCATATCGCTTATCATGTGTTACATCCCTCTACCCAATGGAGAATGAGCGTTGAATATGGTTTACGATATTGCATGGTTGTCAAGACAACATGACATTGCACGTCGGAGATGTAAAACTTCCGTGCTAGTGAGCGACTGTGACAATTTGTAAACAAACATGGCCACCAGGTTTGCTTTGTTAAATACGGAAGATTTGGAGACAGTCATTTTTGAAAGAGAAAGATGCGTTGAACACCCAAAATAAATGTATAATAATAATAATAATAATGGCTTTTTCATGGCATATCAGATATATTCCATTCAGCTACACGTCTTTGACTCGTTCAATATCATGCTAGCTGAATGGAATATATCTGATATGCCATGAAAAAAAAAACAGCCAATATTATTTAATTATGGGTTTTAGCGTGTTTTCTCTCAAAAGAACACTGGTTTTGAAATTATTGGCATCCTATTTTGTAGCATCTGCCTGAGAATAACAGCACTGAGTCTATTCCCATAATGTCTAAAGATACATATAGCGGGATCTTGGTTCACTCCTCCAAGCAGAACATATTAAGTTCTTTTGTATTTTTAGACTTGTGCATGTGGATGTCGCGTCCGCACGCGTTTGTGCTCAGAGTGCGCAGCAGCATGCCTCAGACTGCAACTAGCATGCAGCGCCACGCTCAAGCTCATTAGGACTAATTGCCATGCACCTGTTCTTGATCAGAGTGCAATCACAGCTCATGCATATAAAGACTCTCCTCACACACAGACCTTGTGAAGTACACTACCGTTCAAAAGTTTGGGGTCACTTTGAAATTTCCTTATTTTTGAAAGAAAAGTACTGTTCTTTTCAATGAAGCTCACTTTAAACTAATCAGAAATCCACTCTATACATTGCTAATGTGGTAAATGACTATTCTAGCTAAATTCTACTAAATGTCTGGTTTTTGGTGCAATATCTCCATAGGTGTATAGAGGCCCATTTCCAGCAACTCTCACTTCAGTGTTCTAATGGTACAATGTGTTTGCTCATTGCCTCAGAAGGCTAATGGATGATTAGAAAACCCTTGTACAATCATGTTAGCACAGCTGAAAACAGTTGAGCTCTTTAGAGAAGCTATAAAACTGACCTTCCTTTGAGCAGATTGAGTTTCTGGAGCATCACATTTGTGGGGTCGATTAAATGCTCAAAATGGCCAGAAAAATGTCTCGACTATATTTTCTATTCATTTTACAACTTATGGTGGTAAATAAAAGTGTGACTTTTCATGGAAAACACAAAATTGTCTGGGTGACCCCAAACTTTTGAACGGTAGTGTATATGCTCTGTTCCTTGTGTCTGACGTTAACAAGCCTTTTGATTATCTTACTGTTATTCTTGTTTTTTGACTTGGTTTGTGTCTTTGGACTTTGACTTTTAATTACCTCTGACAACCCATTTGTGTATCGCCTGAATGCTGCCTGTTTCTGGTTATACTCTTTGCCTCATGTTTTGGAACTGTTTGCCAGCTTGCTTTCAATGAAACTCTTTCTGCACTTACGTCCGTCTATCGCCCATTCCTCTAACAGTGGACTTCCTTCTTTAATTCAGACCACATGTTTCAAATCAGTAGGGTTAAAATCTGGAGACTAAGGTGGTCACTGCAAAATTGATTTTGTGTTTCTTTAACAATTGTTTGGGTTTTGAAAGTATCTTTGGCTTTTCTTCATGTTGAATGCTCTATGTATGGACAAGTCTGAACCTTCTAGCAAAGACAACAAGGTTTTAGACAGGAATATCCTGGTACTTAATAGAACTCATGTTGCCATTAATCTTCACAAGAGCCCTTGAACCACCAACCAAACAATATCCCCAAAGCATCAGTAATCCACCTCATTATTATACAGTGGTGTATCAGGCATTTTTCTTGCATGCAGTCTCCTTTTGTCACTAAACATAATGATGGTGTCCATGACCCAAAAGTTAGATTCGAGTCTCATCTACCCACAACACACCATGCCAGTTGTAGTTCTAATTCAGCTTGGTGTTCAGGTGAGATGCTCTTAGGAAGAACTTTTTCTTGCAAGCAGCTTGTTGTTGTGAAAATGGCATTTAAGGGTTCATTTTGAAAACTGGCAATTACAACAATCAACTACACTGTACAATTCTATGCTCACTTTTTCTCTCCTTCACCCTCCTTCTCATTGTTTGGGGAACAGCGTACTTAGGGTCCAATTAATTGCAAATTTCCAGCTGTTTCACACATATGAAACCTTTTCTTGCGTTCCTAATTGGGTTTAAGGGGATTTATAGCTGCTTATGTGTCTATTTTTTAATTACCTTTTTTGTGTCGGTCAACAACCATTTCTCTCTTTTGTGTTTCTTTGGGTTTTTCCCCCCATAGTAATCGATGACAAATTTCATACGTGTGCAACATCATATTTATACCCCAGGGAAACAGAGAACAGAGTTCTTGGGTTCTTGGGAATTGACACCAAATGAACAATTACATAAGTTTTTCAAGACTGATCATTTGTTTGGTGCCATTTTGGCACATATTTTGATATAAAATGATATTATTACCTTACAATAAAATAAAATAATTGTACCTTATACTTGATTACTTCTCTGTAATGCCAAATTATATGCACCACATGCTACACAACATGCAACATTAAAATCTTTTTCATGTGATCTGAAGAACATACACAGAAACTGCATGTAAACACTAACCCGAGGTCAGGACTGAACCAGAACCATGGAGCTACTCACTGTGCCACCATCTACTGTAATCTTGATATTCGAGATTTTTTTTCCTAAGCAATAACAAAAGTAGTTAACTGTTTACACAATCAGGATAGAGTGGGTTTCTGTACACTGCCTTAAGTCCAAATATTAAAACAGAAATTGGAGAATTTTGCCAGGCTCTAGCCCTGAAAATCCTAAATGTGGAACAACCAGAAAGAACAAGATATCCCATTTCATTTATTTCGGGCACAGAAACTAATTTTAGTAGCTTTTTAACAACGCTGTATTTCTGTGTGTTATGAAGTAGTAATATTGAAATAATTCTTCTCAAGTATACAGTACAGAAATGCTTAGACGTGTAACACATGCACACTGAGACAGTTTAACGTAAGATGAGGCTCCAGTACAGCTGCAGTAATGTCAGCGTGGCTACTGGCACAATAAGGTGGAGTGGAATGCTGGCCTCATGCAGGGCCCTGGCAGTGAGAAAGCATGCTGGGAGCTGAGGAAGAGGATGGTTAGATGCTTACAATGATTCCAGCCCAATGGGGTGTCTCCCTAGCCAGCAGAGAGGGGCTGATGGTGGTCATGAGGAAGGCCACAACCGTGATGGCGATGCCCAGTAGCAGCTGCAGCAGGGCGATGAGCAGTGGGAAGCGGCAGCCGCAGCATGTATGGCTTCCCTCGCCGTCTGGGCCTCCTCGATTAGGCTTGGCCTTATTGTGCCCTCCACCAGACCCCGCTGGACTCTTCGCTGACCCCATGCTTCCCCCTGCCTTCCTTCCTCAAGCACAGTGGCTTACTATTCCTTCAAACCTAGAATTTTCCTTTTTTTAAACCTCTTTCTTCTCTTCACTCCTTTTCCTCCTTTTTGTCTCCTGTTTTTCTTCTTCTCTCCTTTCCCTGACTGGCCCTCTGTACTGTTTACCACCCCCCTGCCCTGCCCTACTCCTCCCCTCCCTTGCCAGGGGCTCCTCTCCAAGCCAGCCCGCTCGGCTGCAGCTATTTGGAATCAAAGAGGGCTCTGAACTAATATGGAAAACATTTTGAACTGCCTGAGAGCCACATATAGAGCAGCAAGCCGTGGAGGAGAGGAAAAGGAGGGAGGGAGGGAGCGAGAAGAGAGAAGACCGAAAGGGGGGACTCCAACACACGACTACAATAACAACAGCAGCGAACTGCCATTCTCCCAGCAAACAGAACTGGGAAATGGGATCTTACAGAGAATGAGGAAGAGGTGCTGTGAGTTAATAATTAGCATTAACATCCCACATCACAGGCAAATGTGGGCGAATTCAGACTCCTGCCAAGTGCACACAGTTCACAATACCCAAACTGTCACATGATACCCATGGAGAAGTAATGTGACCTACAGGCATGTGAGGCGGGATACAACTAATTCTTTATTAATCCTTCATGGTTATTATCATAGTGTGTTGATAGACCATATCTATGAGTGTGAGCACAGTTTAATATATTGTATATGTGTTGTGAATATTCAGTGTATATGAATATGATATGCATATATTAATATTTATTAAAGTTTTTATAAACATGCAATACATGAATAATATGTATATATCTATTTATTAATAATATGCACATTATATATTTTTCAAACTATATGTTTACATCGACTTGGATTTTACTTACTTTTTAAATTACAAAGTATGTCTGCTGGCCACTTTTTTAGACACACAAACCTTCTTGTTCCACCTTGTAGGCATCTATAGTCTATCGCTCAGCTTTTTCGTGCTTTAGCTTTAAAAAATGACCATACCACTTTTTCTTATCTTTACTGAACATTTGATTAAATTTATGAATTCAGTTTACTTACAAATTTGACTCCAAACTGCCTGTTTTTGAATGTTATTTATAGAGCTTAATGTTTATATTTATTGTACCAAAAGGGCAGGGAGCTTTTCACACAAGAAAGCTAATCACACACCATCCTTAGGTAAAATTATACTTCTGTTTTGTAATATTTCTTACATAAACAAATACATGTTGTGTTATATTTGCAGAAATATTGAAGCCAAAAAAAAAAGCCAGTTTATGTGGGCTCAAACTGTTGCTGGATAACAATATTTACATTTGGGCTGTAATCCAAAACAACATACAACTGAGACAATGAAAACATGAAACTGAGCAATTAAGAGTTATGCCAAGATCAGACTACACAATATATTTTTTTTCTTTCACGATGGTCATTATGTCAGATTAGGCAATCATGGTGCCATCAATTCTTGTCATGTCTTGGTTGGAAGACTGGCAACACTACAAGTTTTACCCCAACCAATTGTTGTTCACATCTTTGCATGTCAGCAAGGAGGAGGGTCAAGAAATTGTCAATCATGGCAGTAGAAGGAACGTCAAGGAACATGTCATAGGCCCAAATGTAAACGAAAGAAATATAATTTTTAAAACAATGAAATGCCAAACAAATTTTGGCTGTTACTGTAGCTCACGTGTTGATTATAATAAGTATAAGTTGTTCAGGGTCAATTTTTTCTTTTTTGTTAGATCTAGTGATGCTTATAAGTTGAATATTTGTATATGACATGTTCCTTGATGTTCCTTCTATAGCCATGATTGGCAATTTCTTGACCCTTCTCCCCGATGACATGTCAAACTAGGTGAGAAATTACAACAAATTCCAACATGCTAGACTTTTCACTGGGGTGTTGTGGGTTGTCCCAGATGCCACATCTGTGTTTTTCGATTATGTCATATTACAAGGCCGTTCATCATTCCTGACGTTCATATTCGGGCCTGACAGTAGAATTTTTTCTGCCATGACAGTTTGTGTAGTCTGATCTAAGTATTAAAGGTATTGCTCAAGGGCTGTAAAATGGCTTTCTGGAAGTCCTGGGATTTCAACTTATAAGCATCACTAGATCAAAACAAAAAAGAAAACAATGACCCTGAACAACTTATTAATCTTTATAATCAACACGTGAGCAACAGTAACAGCCAAAATTTGTTTTGCATTTCATTTTTTTTTTAATTATTATATTTCTTTCTTTGACATTTGGGTCTGTTTTAATGGTTTCTTACATCCCCCACAATGCCGTCTCTCTTCCTGCTCTAAGAAATAAGGTACCAAAGCTTTAACGTTCATGCTATTACTGACATCAACACCATCATACTCACCATTTCGTAGATCGCTGATGTGCTGAACCGAGTCTCTGCTGTAACTCAGTGCAACTTTGTTGTTTAGATGCATGACATTAAGTTTGAATTGAGCATTTGCTGTCTCCTCTAGGCTACATTGGATATCTCATTAATATGATGCTGTGTGAGAGAGTGGCAGTGAAAAAAGAAGCTCTTGTTCTTTTGCATTCAGGAGCTAACAGAGAAACCTGAGTGTTTACACTTATGTTTGAGATCCTTGAAATTGTTTTCTCCTGTCAATCCATTGTAAGTGTGCCAGCAATGTCCCCCTGTGATGTCAGCACAGCGCACAACCATTAAATTCTCACAGGAATAATAAAAAATACTGCACCAACCAACTAATTAGTACTAGAATCACTAATCACACCACAAATATTTTAATGTAAATATATGTAGTGTCTTATACAGTGGAGTAATTTTTTAACTTAGTCTTGACCAGTATTCTAAACATAAGCATAGACAGTCAGAAATAGAGGTACAGTAGAAGTATCCCAAGGTACAATCTACACTAATGTACCAGTTCAGGCTCATTATTGGACCCCAAGGTAACTATGTGTACCTTTTTAGGGCCAAAAAGGTACAGTGGTGCTTGAAAGTTTGTGAACCCTTTAGAATTTTCTATATTTCTGCATAAATATGACCTAAAACATCATTAGATTTTCACACAAGTCTTAAAAATAGATAAAGAGAACCCAGTTAAACAAATGAGACAAAAATATTATACTTGGTCATTTATTTATTGAGGAAAATGATCCAATATTAGATATCTGTGAGTGGCAAAAAGTATGTGAACCTTTGCTTTCAGTATCTGGTGTGACCCCCTTGTGCAGCAATAACTGCGACCAAACGTTTGTGGTAACTGTTGATCAGTCCTGCACACCGGCTTGGAGGAATTTTAGCCCATTCCTTCGTACAGAACAGCTTCAACTCTGGGATGTTGGTGGGTTTCCTCACATGAACTGCTCGCTTCAGGTTCTTCCACAATATTTCAATTGGATTAAGGTCAGGACTTTGACTTGGCCATTCCAAAACATTAACTTTATTCTTCTTTAACCATTCTTTGGTAGAACGACTTGTGTGCTTAGGATCGTTGTCTTGCTGCATGACCCACCTTCTCTTGAGATTCAATTCTCTTGAGATTCAGTTCCTGACATTTTCTTTTAGAATTTGCTGGTATAATTCAAATTTATTGTTCTATCAATGATGGCAAGCCATCCTGGCCCAGATGTAGCAAAACAGGCCCAAACCATGATACTACCACCACCATGTTTCACAGATGGGATAAGGTTCTTATGCTGGAATGCAGTGTTTTCCTTTCTCCAAACATAATGCTTCTCATTTAAACCCAAAAAGTTCTATTTTGGTCTCATCCATCCACAAAATATTTTTCCAATAGCCTTCTGGCTTGTCCATGTGATCTTTAGCAAACTGCAAACGAGCAGCAATGTTCTTTTTGGAGAGCAGTGGCTTTCTCCTTGCAACCCTGCCATGCACACCATTGTTGTTCAGTGTTCTCCTGGTGGTGGACTCATGAACATTAACATTACCCAATGTGAGAGAGGCCTTCAGTTGCTTAGAAGTTACCCTGGGGTCCTTTGTGACCTCACTGACTACTACACACGCCTTGCTCTTGGAGTGATCTTTGTTGGTCGACCACTCCTGGGGAGGGTAACAATGGTCTTGAATTTCCTCCATTTGTATACAATCTGTCTGACTGTGGATTGGTGGAGTCCAAACTCTTTAGAGATGGTTTTGTATCCTTTTCCAGCCTGATGAGCACCAACAATGCTTTTTCTGAGGTCCTCAGAAATCCCCTTTGTTCGTGCCATGATACACTTCCACAAACATGTGTTGTGAAGATCAGACTTTGATAGATCCCTGTTCTTTAAATAAAACAGGGTGCCCACTCACACCTGATTGTCATCCCATTGATTGAAAACACCTGACTCTAATTTCACCTTCAAATTAACTGCTAATCCTAGAGGTTCACATACTTTTGCCGCTCACAGATTTGTAATATTGGATCATTTTTCTCAATAAATAAATGACCAAGTATAATATTTTTGTTTCATTTGTTTAACTGGGTTCTCTTTATCTACTTCTAGGACTTGTGTGAAAACCTGATGATGTTTTAGGTCATATTTATGCAGAAATATAGAAAATTCTAAAGGGTTCACAAACTTTCAAGCACCACTGTATGTTCCTTAGCAGTATATAAGGGTACAAATAAATACCTTAGAGGGTACTGCTCCAGTGACAAGCCATTGTACCCCTAAAGGTACAATAATTAAATAATATTGGCTGGCGTTGAGAGGTATATCAGATATATTCCATTCAGCAAGCATGATACTGAACGAGTCGACTCGTTCAATATCATGCTCGCTGAATGGAATATATCTGATGTACCATGAAAAAAGCCAGCCAATATTATTATTATTATTATTATTATTATACATTCCTTTCGGGTGTTCAACACATCTTTCTCTTTCAAAATTCTCTCAAAATCTTCCGTTTTTAACAAAGCAAACCCGGCGGCCATGTTTGTTTACAAACTGTCACAGTCGCTCACTAGTGCAGAAGTTTTGCATCTCCAATGTGTCCCTTTTCTAGTTTTTCAATGTCCGTTGGCATGTTTTTCTCTTATGCATGAAGAATATCTAATGAGGTCACCTTTCGGGTGTTCAATGCGTCTTTCTCTTTCCCGGCGAATAAAGAAATGCCTTTGCGCATGCGCAGCAGAAAACTTTCTCACGGAATATTCCCATCAGCTCCGACGTATGACGTCATGACAACCATGCAATATCGTAAACCATATTCAATGCTCATTCTCCATTGGGTAGAGTGAGGAGCAGCTTCACACACTCATGTCTTGGTTCTCCCAGGCATGCAAAGACTTTGCCCTCACCATCAGCCTTACGAAGACAAACGTGATGGGTCAAGATGTTGCAGCCCCACCTTCCATCTCCATCTATGACTACGAACTAGAAGTCGTCCATCAGTTCACTTACCTAGGCTCCAGCATCACAGACAATTTGTCTTTGGACAAAGAGGTCAACAAGTGCATTGGAAAGGCAGCAACAACTCTTGCCCGCCTCACCGATCGTGTCTGGGAGAACCCTAAGCTGTCCACAAAGACCAAGATGGCAGTATAAAATGCCTGTGTCGTCAGTACACTGCTATATGGCAGTGAGACATGGACCACATATGCCAAGCAGGAGAAGAAACTGAGGCGGCACGGTGGTGTAGTGGTTAGCGCTGTCGCCTCACAGCAAGAAGGTCCGGGTTCGAGCCCCGTGGCCGGCAAGGGCCTTTCTGTGCGGAGTTTTCATGTTCTCCCCGTGTCTGCGTGGGTTTCCTCTGGGTGCTCCGGTTTCCCCCACAGTCCAAAGACATGCAGGTTAGGTTAACTGGTGACTCTAAATTGACCGTACTGGTAGGTGTGAATGCGAGTGTGAATGGTTGTCTGTGTCTATGTGTCAGCCCTGTGATGACCTGGCGACTTGTCCAGGGTGTACCCTGCCTTTTGCCCGTAGTGAGCTGGGATAGGCTCCAGCTTGCCTGCGACCCTGTAGAACAGGATAAAGCGGCTAGAGATAATGAGATGAGATGAGAAGAAACTGAACTCCTTTCACCTATGCTGCCTTCGCCGTATCCTGAACATCAGCTGGCAAGATAAGGTGCCAAACACCGAGGTCCTGTCTCAAGCTGGTCTCCCAAGCATGGTTACCCTCCTCAGGCAACGCTGCCTACTTTGGCTGGGTCATGTACGGCACATGGAGGATGGTCGCATACCAAAGGACATCCTCTACAGTGAACTCGCAGCTGGCAAAAGGAACACTGGCCGCCCCCAACTGCGATACAAGGATGTCTGCAAGAGGGACCTGAAGGCTTTGGACATTGACATAAACTCCTGGGAAGACCTGGCGGCTGACTACAGCAATTGGAGGGGTGCAGTGAAACAGCAAACCACGCTTGGTGAAGAAAAGCTCGCTAATGCTGCGGAGGACAAGTGGGCCCGAAACAAAGAAAGGCATATGACCCCACGCACCGATACCACCTTTGTCTGCGACATCTGCGACCGTGCCTACCAGTCCAGGATCGGGCTCTTCAGCCACCGCCAAAGATGCTCCAACAGCAACTGATGAGATGTGCCCATAGTCGACTACGACTGACGGAGGCCTCCATTCCATGCTCATCTCATCTCGTTATCTCTAGCCGCTTTATCCTGTTCTACAGGGTCACAGGCAAGCTGGAGCTGACTACAGGCGAGAGGCGGGGTACACCCTGGACAAGTCGCCAGGTCATCACAGGGCTGGCACATAGATACAGGCAACCATTCACACCTACGGTCAATTTAGAGTCACCAGTTAACCTAACCTGCATGTCTTTGGACTGTGGGGGAAACCAGAGCACCTGGAGGAAACCCGGGCGAACATGCAAACTCCGGAGCTCGAACCCGGACCTTCTTGGTGTGAGGCAACAGCGCTAACCACTACACCACCTTGTGTGTATAATCTCATCTCATCTCATCTCATTATCTCTAGCCGCTTTATCCTGTTCTACAGGGTTGCAGGCAAGCTGGAGCCTATCCCAGCTGACTACGGGCGAAAGGCGGGGTACACCCTGGACAAGTCGCCAGGTCATCACAGGGCTGACACATAGACACAGACAACCATTCACACTCACGGTCAATTTAGAGTTACCAGTTAACCTAACCTGCATGTCTTTGGACTGTGGGGGAAACCGGAGCACCCGGAGGAAACCCACACAGACATGCAAACTCCGGAGCTCGAACCCAGACCTTCTTGCTGTGAGGCGACAGCGCTAACCACTACACCACCTTGTGTGTATAACAATATACTTTATTTTCTGAGAGTGTAGTGTCAAAAAAAAAAAATAGTAGAAAATCATGTTTTCGAGTATGATTACAGGTTCACATGGGGGCAAGTGAGGTTGCACCTGCATGAAACAGCCTCCATTAGAATGAATGCACCACTCCAGAAGCCATAGCGCACGTGTTAAAGCACGCAGCGCGAAATCCCCGACCGTCGGTTTTCTAAACGCAGGCTTTTCCTTTTCTTTGATCGTTGGTGAAAGGTGGACATTGGCTTTAGGACCATGTAAGTTTCGTGTTAAAGTTTAAACCCCTCCTTTATCTGAGCTATCTGTTTCTGAACAGCCATCAGAGTGTCGTCATCTGTGTGTCAGACAGCTGTCTCTGATTGGTTGCGCGAGCTGTAGACGGCTTTCTGCGGCGGCGCGGGGTCTCGAGAGGTCGCTAATTAGAGAGCAGACTTTTCCGAGCGGGTGCCGTTTACACGTGAGCTCCAAGTAGTTCCGGGCGGTGGCGCGCGCAGTGCACGCTCTGGTTCCCTCGCGCACAGTGACAGCTCGCGCTCAGCTCGGCGTCATTCTCAAGCGCTGTGCACCCGGACACAACGCGCTCGCGCTCTCTCTCTCCTCTCTCTCTCTCTCTCTCTCTCGCGCGCGCGCGCTCTCAGCCACTTTCCGTCGGCTCAGAATCGCACGCGCACCTCTGCCAAAGAAGCGGATGAGAGAAGGTGGAAAGTTATGGATGAAAGAATATCACGACTGCAGGATAGAGCGTTCCTCGATCACGCAGACTTCCTGGGGTAATGCTGCCTATCTATCTATCTATCTATCTATCTATCTATCTATCTATCTATCTATCTATCTATCTATCTATCTATCTATCTATTTGTCTGTCTGTCTGTCTATCTATCTATCTATCTATTTGTTTGTATATATATATATATATATATATATATATATATATATATATATATATATATATATATAAACAAACAGGACCTGTGTGTGTGTGTGTGTGTATATATATATATATATATATATATATATATATATATATATATATAATAAACGCAAAACATTTTTTTTACTTGCATGCTTGTGACATAAATGTATTTGCTTCCTAAAAACCAGGACTTTGCTTTATTATTATTATTATTATTATTATTATTATTATTATTATTTAGTTTGTTTAAATAATAATAATAATTTTTGTTTTATTTTTGTTTAATAATTATTGTTTGTTTTTCAGGGTCGATTATTCGTCTCTTTATATGTGCAAGTCGAAAAGAGGTATGAAACGAGAGGAGGGAAAGGTGAGTGTGGATCCAGCCAGGTTTGTCAGCTATAATGTAGATAGTTCACCTTGTTTAGGCTACTCCCCCCCAAAAAAAAAAAAAAAAAATGTCATTTAATCGCAGAACTTTCTGTTGCCTAATTGTGTTTTTTTGACCGCAGGACGCTTATAAATTACCTCACAGACTCATAGAGAAGAAGAGGAGAGACCGGATTAATGAATGTATTGGACAGTTGAAAGACTTATTACCAGAACACCTTAAATTAACGGTATAAAGTGCACATTTGTAGTTTTGTTTATGTGTTTGAGACATGCAGGATGTTATGAGGCTGTATTCAGTGTAATGTCTCTCTCTGTAGACTCTGGGTCACTTGGAAAAAGCGGTTGTGTTGGAGTTAACTCTGAAACACCTGAACGCTCTGACAGCCGTCACTGAACAGCAGCACCAAAAGATCCTGGCACTGCAGAACGGTAAATACTGTACATCCCAGATCCCGTGATTACTGAACCTTGTTTCCGACACTATAATGACAAGTTGTCTCATAATTAGGCTATGACTTCTCATAATGATGACTAAGATTTTCTCAGAATTATGAGATAGAAAGTCATAATTATGAGGAAAATTATCAGGATAATTATCCTATCTCATATTTATGATTTTCAGTCTCATAATTATGGCTTGCTAGCTCATAATAATCAAATCCTTTCTCATATTAATGACTTAGTAGGCTATCTCATTAACTACATTACAGGCATTTAGTAGATGCTCTTATCCAGAGCAGCCTGGGGAGCAGTTGAGGGTTAGATGCCTTGCTCAAGGGCACTTCAGGCATTCCTGCTTGTCCAGGGAATGAAACCGGCAACCTTCTGCTCCCAAAGCTGCTTCTGTAACCATTAGGTCATGGCTTTGCATGACTTAATGAGATTAAGTCATAATTTTGAGAACGTGTTATCATTATTATTCAATAATAAGCCTTTATTATTATGACTTTGTTATAATAAGCCATAATTATGATATAGTATAGTATAATATAGTAATTATGAGATACAAAGTCATAATTATGAGATAAGTTGTTATTATTATTATTATTACTGTGTGAGTTTTTTTCAAGTGGCAGAAAAGGGCTGCCCTACCTGATGAGCAAAAGTCAAAGCATGTAATGTGACTTTGCCTGGAAAGTGTGTGCGCGTGAGTGGCCTATGAGCCTGAATCTTTATAAGTCACTGTCCTCTGTGTCTGAGCAGGAGAGCGCTCGCTGAAGTCCACCATCCGAGCAGACTTGGACTCTTTCCACTCGGGATTTCAGGCATGCGCTAAAGAGGTGCTGAAGTACCTGGGCACAGTGGAGAAGTGGAGCAGCTGTGAGCAGAGGTGCACGCAGCTCATCGAGCACTTGCACAAAGTTTTAGCACGACTCGTCCAGACGCAGTTAGGCACGCAGGAGAGGGATGACCAGGCCAACTGTGTCCCCGTCATCCAGAGGACTCAGAATCCCGAGGCCAATGAGAACGACACGGACACCGACAGCGGATACGGGGGCGAGGCCGACAAGAGCGACGCCAGAGCTGAAAAAGCATGCGACACAGTCCGAGTTAAAATCAAGCAGGAGTTCGGGGACGAGCATGTCGCCAAAAAGCCCAGAATGAACTGGAGTGAGAAGAGCAGCACAGGATTAAGCGCAGAGCAGCCAAACTTAGCATTAATGAACTCACTGATGGGAATGGCTGGAGTGGGGCAACATACTCCATTCTGCGTGCCGTTTTACTTCATAAACCCATCAGCAGCTGGGTCCTACATGCCATTTTTTGATAAGAGCAGTCTGGAGAAGTTAGTGTACCCAGCGCTGAGTGGGCCCTTCCCGTGGCTCTACCCCGGGATCACCGCGCACACTTCAGCTGCCACGGCTGCTGCTGCCACTGCTGCCGCTTTCCCTGGAGGAGGATCTCTCGAGAAAAACCTGGGGTTCGGAGCTACTTCTAAAGAAAAAGACTGCTCTTCTCCCCTTAACGAAGTTAAACAATCCAACAGGGTAGGTGCATCCTCTCCTACTGACGAGGAACAGAACTCAGATCCAGATCTTAATGAGGTCCAGATCCAAATGAAGGAAAGCAGTACTACAGGCTAATCTAATCTGAAAGAACACTTGGCCTTTCGCGCTCTTGTTGGCTTGTGACATTGTGTGTTTATATATCAGTCTATTCCTTAATTTAATCATCATCATCATCATCATCATCATCATTGAGTATTCCGTGGCCTGTAGTGTTTCTATGGATTTACTGATAAGCAGTTATTTGTTATTCTTCATTTCTGAGTTTAAAGTGTGTGCAAAACAGGGTTTTGAAAAGGTCTTTCTGTAGGGACATTGTACAGTAATGGGGGACATTGGAACAAAACCTAGTGCCTTTTGCACTGAATGCTGACACTGGAATGGGAATCGACACTGACTGACAACAGCATACAGTTGGTCTGTATTGTATTGGCTATAGCAGAGTTTATATTTTAAAAAGATTGGTTAAACTGAGACTTTGCTCTTATTTGCTGAGGAAACTGAGTGTATGTGCAATACTGTCAAACTGATCACTGAGTTATAAGCTACTGCACCTCTTATCATTGATTTGGATTCATATTGGCATCTTGGATGTATTGTCTGACAGTGACCTCAAGCAAGTTGAAACGACTGATGCAGTACTTTTAGGAACAACTTTATTTTTGGTAGAATTTAGCCTATACAGGATTTTCCACTGATAGTGCCACTTATTTCATGGGTTAATCTTCAGTGCTTGAAAGCGTTACTTAATAAATACCTCAAGATACTTTTGCATTGAGAGCCAGATTCATTCCTACAGATGCTCCTCTGGTAGGGGCAGTGCAGTGAGCTGAGTAATCTTTGTTCGGGTGAAAGGAGTCTTCATGTTTAGTCAGGCAGTACTTGTGAGTAGCCTTGTAAGTCTTTTGACTTACCGTTATGACAGTCCTATCTCTCTCCATAATAACTCATTTGAACTCGAGTTTAAGTGAGGTGTGAAATTACACGCTGGATATTTTGGTTTAGCATGGGCTCGTCATTCATAAACAATCTCGAAAAGTCTTTGTTATATGACAGCATTGTGACACCATCGAAAATAATTTGACCACTTCAGGACAAGTTTGTAGACAGTTTGGCTTAGTGAATTACAATTTCCATGGGGATTTTCTGATGAAAGTCCCATTTAGTCTAGCACATGAATCTGGAGTGGTCCACATGGCCCTTGTGATAAAACATCTCACTAGGCCAATGTGGAGAGCTACTGTATATGACCTGCATCTCCGGATATGTTAGCACCTTGTGGAACTTTGATATTGAATGTAATCTGTTTTCTGTTGATCTGACCGTTTGTAAATATTCTGATAAAATTAGATCCACGAGGTAAAGTGCACTTGTCGATGCCTTCTTTGTTCCTTCTAAAACTCTTCTCACACATTATTTATAATCCATTACCCTTTGTATTCTGCCTGTAATTTATATATACAGTATATATTTTCTTAAAGAAATCCTCATGATTAAAAGGCAAGTCATGGACTAAATGTATAAATACTGAAATAAACTATAATAGCTTACTGTATAGCGACACAAATTTCAGTTCAATTCTTCTGAAAGCTCTGTTATGCAGCAAATGCTTCTGCAAATTAATCTTAAAAAGCTTATATAAATTCAGTAGACGTCTGGCTCAGTGATTAGGGCAAAGACTTTTTTTTTTTGCTGAAGTTAGTACTGCCATTAATGCCAATATTTTGTAGCAACATTAATCACTACAAAAGTCCCAATCAAGAATCACCGCACTGATCCGGATGTTATTATTACAACTTAGTCTTTTGAATAACTACAGTCAAACATAGAATGTGCATATACCATGTTATCTGTTGATATATTTCAGAGCTGATTCATGGCACAAGATTTGAAGTGATTAGGAATCTTGTGAAACATGGTGTACTGCATATAATCAGGAAAGGATGCAGAATACCTGGGCACTGGAGGAAAGGATGAAAGAACGAAGGATATTATTACAAGTTATGATCAATGTCAGATTCAC
The DNA here is from genome assembly GCF_027579695.1 of Neoarius graeffei. Classification (NCBI taxonomy): domain Eukaryota; kingdom Metazoa; phylum Chordata; class Actinopteri; order Siluriformes; family Ariidae; genus Neoarius; species Neoarius graeffei. Next base: position 49,285,803 of record NC_083574.1, read on the forward strand.
TGCAACCAATACCTTTCCAGTGGGCGCGAGTGTATGTATATTTAAGCAAAAATTGCCATTTACTTTTGCATAGAACACATTTTATAGGCCCCTTATAGCCTCTTTGCCTCAACTGTCTTTTTGCCTATGTAGTGGCATGTGTATGTAAATAGTTTGTGAATACGCAAAAATGTCCAGTGTTTATGTTGTAGAAGAAATCTTTGGATTTTATAAAGGATAAACCTAAGCAAATGTTGCACATTTCGCTAATGCTTTACACTACTGCTGTTATAAATTATTGCTCACAGTTGTCAAATAAATACAAGCTCAAAGACTAACCAGTGCCCTTTTTATTAATGGATTATTTCCTGTACGCAAACTGACACCTTTTCGTTTTATCACTTTTACTACACATTGTACTTGATTATCCTTTAGGCTAGAGGTAAGTCCTTTACTCTATTTGGCATATCACGACAGTGACGTGGCCGCTCATCAAAGTTTCTTGGGAAGTTTCTCATTCACTCACTCACACCTATGGGCAATTTAGAGTAGCCACATGTTTTTGGACTCTGGGGGAAACCAGAGCACCCAGTGAAAAAACAAGCAGACACAGGAAGAACATGCAAACTCCATACAGAAAGACCCCCATCAGCCGTGAGGTTTGAACCTGTAACCTTCTTGCTATGAGGTGACAGTGTTAATCAATGCACCACCTTAAGGAATACCGTAAGTACCTACACTACCGTTCAAAAGTTTGGGGTCACCCAGACAATTTTGTGTTTTCCATGAAAAGTCACACTTTTATTTACCACCATAAGTTGTAAAATGAATAGAAAATATAGTCAAGACATTTTTCTGGCCATTTTGAGCATTTAATCAACCCCACAAATGTGATGCTCCAGAAACTCAATCTGCTCAAAGGAAGGTCAGTTTTATAGCTTCTCTAAAGAGCTCAACTGTTTTCAGCTGTGCTAACATGATTGTACAAGGGTTTTCTAATCCTCCATTAGCCTTCTGAGGCAATGAGCAAACACATTGTACCATTAGAACACTGGAGTGAGAGTTGCTGGAAATGGGCCTCTATACACCTATGGAGATATTGCACCAAAAACCAGACATTTGCAGCTAGAATAGTCATTTACCACATTAGCAATGTATAGAGTGGATTTCTGATTAGTTTAAAGTGATCTTCATTGAAAAGAACAGTGTTTTTCTTTCAAAAATAAGGACATTTCAAAGTGACCCCAAACTTTTGAACGGTAGTGTAGGTTAAAGTTTTCCCTAATTCATAAACACCTGATCCAACTTGTGAAAGCCAAGACCATCAGCTGATAAGCTGATTCAGATGTGTTAGCCACAGGGACAACAAAACGTGCAGGGAAGTGACTCTTGAGGTCTTGACTGCAAAAAAAAAAAAAAAGTTAGCAAGTGAAAATATCTTGAATATGGGCAATGTGATTTAATATTTCTTACTATAAGATTATTACAAATGAAATACAAGATGATTCAGCCTGTTTTTACTAATCTCAATGTCATTTTTTTTCCCCATGTTGAGAATCCCTACTTTAGGGATTATTCAAGAGTTGATGGCTCCATAACACAGAATGTCATTGACAGTATTTGATTCAAAAACATGGTAATCTTGCCCAGTGCTCCTGGGATAGGATCCAGTGCAACCCTGATGAGGATAAAACAGTTACTGAAGATGAATGGATGAACGAGCATTGTAATAATGATACCACTCATGTCTCATATTCGCTGTTAATACAAGCCTACACGTTGCATACTGTATATTTTTGGGGTTAACTTTAATGATAGCTTGATGTGTCTATTTCTGAACAAATCAGGTGACTTGAAAGTCATTGAACTGGAATGTACAGCAAGCCAGAGCTTAGGTCCAATCATGTGACATGAGATGGAAAAAAGATTGTGCACTTTTCACACCGGATTGCAAAAAAACACCCTGAAGTTAGAGGTGATTTTCAGTGCACTGTGCAGCAGCCTTATACAAAATGTTTACATGCTATTACACAACTACAAGTGGATCTCATGGGCAAAAATATCAGCATATACATGAAGGCTTTATTTCTCTGAAAGGAAATTAAAACTCTGTCTTGGAATTAACGTATCTTAAATAATCTATCAAAGCATTTTGGTAGAAAGCTTCCTTTGTTATTTCAACCTGCTTTTGCAGATCAATCACAAAAAAGCCTGGTTAAACTTTTAAATACTATTCACTGTAACACTAGAAATATCCAATGTAAATCCTCTTACCGATACAGAAATGCTATAAATACATACAATGCATCTTCTCTGTTCTGCATTATTCTAACCCTTCTTGGCTGTTTGCAGGTGTAAGGTGTGATGAATTATGGCCATTTATTCCCATTCACTTATCCTTGTGAATCGTACACCTTTGTCAGCACAGAACCCCCAAAGTAGTAAACACACTGCATGGCTGTTAAGTTGAATTCTATTTGTTTTTCCAAATTTGAGAATATATATATATATATATATATATATATATATATATAATCTCATTATCTCTAGCCGCTTTATCCTGTTCTACAGGGTCGCAGGCAAGCTGGAGCCTATCCCAGCTGACTACGGGCGAAAGGCGGGGTACACCCTGGACAATTCGCCGGGTCATCACAGGGCTGACACATAGACACAGACAACCATTCACACTCACATTCACACCTACGGTCAATTTAGAGTCACCAGTTAACCTAACCTGCATGTCTTTGGACTGTGGGGGAAACTGGAGCACCCGGAGGAAACCCACGCGGACACAGGGAGAACATGCAAACTCCACACAGAAAGGCCCTCACCGGCCACGGGGCTCGAACCCGGACCTTCTTGTTGTGAGGCGACAGCGCTAACCACTACACCACCGTGCTGCCCGTATGTGTGTGTGTGTTCATTCTAGGGAAATTTACCAACTCAGATTTATTTACAGTGCTTTCTATAGGACTCAGGAGTCACAGCATCAGGGTTGATGTGGATCTCAAAGTCCATGGCACAGTCATTCTCTTACCTCCAGACACACTAGCCCTTGAATCGGTGACACTGTAAAAAGCTAATCACCGCAACACAACCATTCAGTTTTGCTTGGCATAAGAGGACCATCTTCACACCACCCTCTCTTTTCCTGTCTAATTAATTAAGTACAGAGGGGGAAAAATGCAGCTTGGAGAGTTACAGTCCTAAAGACACTTCCAAATTTAAAGGAACAGCTTCACCTCTGACTGTTACTCAGTGCTGACACTGGAGACTCCTTCCTAAAACGTTAAACATCTCCACATTGAAATTTTCACAATACCAACAATTACATGTTTGTTTGTTTTTTTAAGTATATTTATGTCTGCCATACAAGTCCCTGTGTAAGTTGTTATTGTAGAAAATATAATGCATTAGAACAAGCACATAAACCTTAAAAATATAAACCTTGAGGCTGGAACTACTGCCAGGGTATAGAAAATTACTACTGCTGTTATAAATCAACACCCATCTGACCAATCAGATTTGGAAATTCAACAGCCCTGTGGTGCAATTATAGTAGTTCAGTAGTAAATATATTCAGTTCAGTATGTACAATATTCAATATTCAGTATATTCAGTGTTCAGTATATTCGATATTCAATCCATTCAGTAGTAAATATAAGCTGTAAAGCTGTATTTGGTGTATCACAGTTTGGGATTTGAGCTTGCACATACCGGTATGAATCACAGTCAAAATGAAATTCAGAAGTAACCAGAAGATACTGCATGTAGGAATCAGTGAATGAGTTTAGTCATGGGCCATTTCCAGTCCTGTTTAAAGGGTTTACAATGTGGTTTTGTAGCTGTGTCAGATTTTGCTGGCAAGCTGCCTTTTGGAACCCTTTACACTAAGGCATCAGGTGTCATGTTTTATTACCATTTAATGCAATTGGTAGCTTTTAGACACAGTTACATGGTATAGTTACAGTTACATGGTATAGTTACAGCTTATGTTAGTCCCTGTTGTCACTTAGCTATAAAATCTACAAACAGTTGCTCTGTCATAAGCCTCTTTCTCTTTCCGTTGAAGTTAATAAAACTAAAACTAAAAAAAAGCAGGCTATATTGTTACTGAGAAAATCAGAAATTCCTCTCTCCTTAAGACGTTCCTGTGTCTGAAAAGTTGAAGGTACGACTTTACCTCTGACTTATAGCCTACCAAGTGTGGATACTGAAAACCCCAAAAACTCTAATAAATATCTCATCACTTAATCAAATGTCTCATTCACTCTATCAACAATGACACATTTTAAAGTACTTTATGTGGACCAGCCACCATACAAGTCCCTGTGTAAGCTGACACTATAGAAATGGTCATGTGTTTGAGCCCATTAATATAAACCTGTGGTTTGTTGTGCAGCCATAACTATTGTCAGAGACATTTTGATGTAGAGAATTAATCAACACTTTCTGACCAACAAGAAGCAAGTATTCAGTGGCGCTTGTGGTATAGACATGTCATTGTGAACAGTTCTGTCTGTGCAGTTTTCTCTAGGATGGTGCAGCTTTCTTCAAATCAATTATTTATAAGCAAAATATGCAGACATCTTTAAACATTCTCTGCTTCCCCTTTTAACTTTGCAAGGTTATGCTTCTGTAATGAATTGTAGTTACTTAGTGAATAATCCAGTTAAAAGAATAGATCAGGGAACAGTTATTTTTTGCTGAGTGTGAACAGAAAAAAAGGTCACATATGAGACAAATTCAGGAGTTTATTTTTTACTTCATTACCTAGAGCACAATCCCACCTAGTGGTTATACTGCAGAAGCACATAAGATTACATCCATCCCATCCATCCATCCATCCATCCATTATCTGTAGCTGCTTATCCTGTTCTACAAGGTTGTGGGCAAGCTGGAGCCTATCCTAGCTGACTATGGGCAAGAGGCGGGGTACACCCTGGACAAGTTGCCAGGTCATTGCAGGGCTGACACAGAGACAAACAACCATTCACACCTACGGTCAATTTAGAGCCACCAATTAACCTAACCTGCATGTCTTTGGGGGAAACCGGAGCACCCGGAGGAAACCCACGCAGAACATGCAAACTCCACACAGAAAGGCCCTTGCTGGCCACGAACCCAGGACCTTCTTGCTGTGAGGCAACAGTGCTAACCACTACAGTACACCACCATGCCGCCCCATAAGATTACAGTGTGGATAAAGTTGAAGGCTACCATAGAGGGAGCACTTGGTTGGTAGTCAATCACTTTTCCTAAAACCTCTGGACCTGAGAATATAAACTCACCCATCCACTTTATTAGGAGCACCTGAATACATGCACATTCATGCAGTTATCTAACCAGTCAATCATGTGGTAGCAGTGCAATGCAAAAAATCATGCAGATACAGGCCAAGAGCTTCAGGTAATGTAATGTTCACATCAAAATCAGAATGAAGAAGACATGTGATCTCAGTGACTGATTATAGTAAGGATATTGGTACCAGATGGAATGGTTTGAGTGTTTCCAAAAATGCTGATCTCCTGATAGTTTCACATACAACAGTCTCTGGAGTTTACACAGAATGGTGTGAAAAACAAAAGAAACACTGCGTGAGTGATAGTTCTGTTGGTGAAAATGACATGTTGGTAAGACAGTTCAGAGGAAATTGGCCAGATTGGTTCAGGCTGCCAGGAAGGATATAGTAACTCAAATAATGACTCTACAACTGCATTAAATAGGACAGGATTTTTTTAAAGGAATTTTAAGCCTTTATTTGTCACATGTACATTAGAGCACAGTAAAATTCTTCTCTGCATTTAACCCATCTGGGGATGTAAGCAAACACATACCCAGATCAGTGGGCAGCTGTGCTGCAGTGCCTGGGGAGCAGTTGGGGGTTAGGTGCCTTGCTCAAGGGCACGTCAACCATGGATGTAGAGGAAAGTATCTTAACACGCACAAAACATCAAATCTTGAGGTGGATGGAGTACCACAGCAGAAGACCACATTGGGTTCCACTCCTGTCAGCCAAGAACAAGAATCTGAGGCTGTCGTGGACACAAATACATCCAAACTAGACAGTTGAAGATTGGGGGGGGGTCACCTGGTCTTTTTCCAGTCTTCAACTGCCCAGTTTCAGTGAGTCTGTGCTTTAAATTTAGTCATTTATACAGATTATATTTTGTTGTTCATATGTTTTAAGATCACAGGTTCTTAAATAATGTGTGCCATTTAAACACGGCAATACATATACAGTCAGGTCCATAAATATTTGGACACTATTGTCTTATTAGCTGTCTATCACAGTCTACTGGAGTTGAAATGAAATTATGGAAATGAGGTCAAAGTGCAGACTTACAGGTGAATGATGTAGAAATTGCAGCACTTTTTATATGTGGTACTGCGAGTTGGCCTAATGGTTAGCATGTCCACATCTCGACCAGGAGATTGCAAGTTCTACTCATAGTTGGGTCATACCAAAGACCATCGTAAAAACGAGGCATGAGATTACCAGAGAACCGGTCCCCCCGCTATTACCCTCGCTATATAATAGGCTGAGGGCTATAGAATATAGCCACCCAGTGTGCCTTAAAGGCCTGGTTAGTACTGGGACAGGAGACTGCCTGGGAAGACTGTTAAATGGTGTGTCTTATCCATCCATTATCTATATGCCTTATCCAGCAAGGCCACAGTGGAAGCTGACATTGGGTGCAAGGTGGGGTATACCCTGGACAGGGCTAACAGGGCTAAGACAAACAACCATTCATATCTATGGGCAATTTAGAGTAGCCAGTTGACCTAGTCCATATGTCTTTGGACTGTGGGAGGAAACCCATTAAGGCACAGAGAGAACATGCAAACTCCAAACAGAAAGGCTCCAGTTGGCCACAAGGATCGAACCCAGAGCCTTCTTACAAGTAAGCAGATAAAAGGTCTAGAGTTGATTTCAAGTGTGGATTTTGCATTTGGAATCTGTTGCTGTTAACGTTCAATATGAAGAGAGCTGTCACTGCCAGTGATACAAGCCATCATTAGGCTGAAAATTTAAAGCAAACCCATCAGAGAGATAGTAGAAACATTAGGTGTGACCAAATCAACTATTTGGTACATTCTGAAAAATAAAGAACGTACTAATGAGCTCAGGAACAACAAAAGGCTCAAGTCTCCTTTTATCATGATGATGATTGCACATGGCAGTCTATGGCAGTCCATAGAACACTCCACAAGCTTCTTATGAACTTTGGCACAGTGAAGGGGGCAGTCTCAGCTACAGTATCTTCAGAACAATTTTGGTGCATGTCGCTAAAGTCCTCTAGTGCCCCAATGGAACAAATTTGGACATACTAACTGCAATGCGATGTCATATAAACACTATTCCATTTTCATTTGATTCTTTGGGTCAAGCCAACCTGAAAAAAAAAAGTTGCTTCTCAGATTTTTGATATGAGGGATGATTCCTCTATAACATGCAAATGAATTTGATGGTGACGCCACTAAATAGGACATGAAGACATATCTCAGGAACGTTGTGACAAATTTTGAACAAACTTTGGAGATGAGTACCTTGCCCTAAGGGACTCCAAGATGTTTTCTCGACATCCTCTCTAGGGGGTGCTATTATTCACAAATGAGTAAAATCAATTAATGTAAAGGTGTTGACACAGTGGGGATACACAGACACAGCGGATAGGTTTAAAAGCCCGAACTCGGGAAAACTTTAATCCACTCAAAACTTACTGCAAGTCAGTTTTTTATATCAAGTCTAGACGCCAACCTACATCATCATAACGTGACACAGTAAAGAGCAAAACAACAACTCAACAGGTAATGCAGGATGTGACAGACACAATCATTTCAATTGAACACCTAATAGCTGGCTGTGAATTATGAACGATGCGGTGCCCCTACACATGCCCCCCCCAGAATTCACAAAGACAGACAAGTTTATCCGGTGAGGTGGGCGCGGTGCTCGGCCAAAACTACTCTGGCCTTCAGGTGCTGGGGCCATGGGAACAGGAAGTTCAGGGTTTGTGGACTGTGGAAGCGTGGTAGATGGCGGACGGCCCCGCCGCGGGGGCCGGGCAACCACCACCGGAGAATCCAAGTCCAAGTGAGCGGGTTTAAAGCGGACCACTGACACCCGGTCTTGCTTGCCCCCAACATCAATGACAAAAAATTTGTCCCCCATTTCCAGCACCCGGAATGGACCATCATAGAGAGGGCATAAGGGGCTGCGGTGAGCATCATGACAGATGAAAACATATGCCGCATCCTGCAGTCCTGGTAAGAGCTGTGAACGCAGCATGCCATGCTGAGAGGTGGGCACTGGCGCAAAAACCTGGGCACTCTGGAGGTGCGCCTGACGCTGCTGACCAGCAGACCATGGGTGGGTAACATCAGGCAAGAAATCGCCCGGCACCTGCAGAGGCTGCCCATAGGCCAATTCGGCTGCAGAAGAAAGTAGATCCTCTTTGGGAGGAGCCCGCAGCCCCAACATTACCCAAGGCAAACGATCCACCCAGCTTTCGTCACGGAGGCTTGCCCATAATATGGCTTTCAATGAACGGTGAAACCGCTCACATAGTCCATTGGCTTGTGGGTGGTAGGCTGTGGTGTGGTGTATCTGCGCTCCAAGGCTGTTGGTGACTGCAACCCATAACTCCGACGTGAACTGCAAGCCGGGGTCTGATGTTATGTCAGAAGGGATGCCAAAACGGGCTACCCATGTGCTCAGGAATGCCCGCGCAACATCAGCCGTGGAGATGGACTGGAGTGGAATGGCCGCGGGCCAACGAGTGATGCGGTCAACCACAGTGAGCAGGTGCGTAAAGCCCCGGGAGGTCGGCAAGGGTCCCACCAGGTCCACATGTACGTGGTCGAAACATCTCTCTGGGACATGAAAGGTTTCAAGAGGGGCTTTAGAGTGATGGTGTACCTTAGCTCGCTGACATTCGAGGCAGGCGGCAGCCCAGTCACGAACATCCTTTTTGAGGCCATGCCAAACAAACTTTGCTGCCACCAGCTTCTGTGATGCTCTCCTGCCAGGGTGGGAAAGGCCATGCACTGCATCAAACACCTGCCTGCACCAACTGCCAGGAACAATAGGTTGGGCCTGACCTGTGGATACATCGCAAAGCAGGGTGACACCTGCATTGCCAAAAGGAACATCCGCCAAACGCAGTCCACTGATGGCAGTCCTGTACACCTGAACATCAGCGTTGTGGAGCTGGTCCACCGCCATGCGGACATAATCCACCCCGAGATGCACTGCCCCTGCAAACCGACAAGAGAGACAGTCCGCCACACGATTATCCTTCCCTGCCACATGACGGATATCCGTTGTGAACTCCGAAATAAAGGAAAGCTGACGCTGCTGCCAGGCAGACCACGGCTCTGAAACCTTGGCCATAGCAAAGGTTAAGGGCTCGTGGTCCACGAAAGCAGTGAATGCTCGGCCTTCCAACAGGAAATGAAAGTGTCGTACGGCCAGGAACAGGCCTAGCAGCTCTCGGTCAAACGTGCTGTACTTCCTCTCAGCTGGGTGCAACTGTCGGCTGAAAAAGGCCAGTGGCTGCCAAGCACCATCAACTAGCTGTTCATGGACGGCCCCAATGGCATAGTCAGAGGCGTCTGTCGTGATGGCAATAGGGGCATCCGGGGACGGGTGTGCTAACATGGTGGCATTGGCCAAGGCTGTCTTGGTGTCCATGAATGCCTGAGTCCTTTCCTCTGTCCAGACAACTGTGTGCTTAGCAGCCTTACCCTTGAGAGCTTCGTAGAGGGGATGAATGAGGTGGGCTGCATGTGGGACAAAACGATGGTAGAAAGTCACCATGCCTAGAAACTCCTGTAGGGCCCTGACCATGACCAGCCATGGGAACTGGCATATGGCCCCCACCTTCGGAGCCAGTGGAGCTGCACCCTTGCTCATGACATGGTGGCCAAGGAAATCATTGGCAGACAAACCAAACTGGCACTTGGTTGTGTTGATGATCAGTCCGTGATCGCTCAAACGCTGAAATAGAACCCTGAGGTGCGCCAGGTGTTCAGCCTTGGAAGTGCTAGCAACGAGAATGTCATCCGAGTACACAAAAACAAACGGCAGGTCGCGCAGAACACTGTCCATGAGTCGCCGAAAAGTCTGAGCAGCGTTTTTTAACCCGAATGGCATGTGGAGGAATTCGAATAAACCAAAAGGAGCGATGACAGCGGTCTTGGAAATGTCCTGTGGATGCAGCGGCACCTGGTGATAACCACGGATGAGGTCCACCTTTGAAAAAATGACCTTACCAGCCAACCGGGCAGAAAAGTCCTGAATATGAGGAACAGGGTAGCGGTTGGGTGTAGTGGCCTCATTCAAGCGGCGGTAGTCACCACACGGACGCCATCCTCCACCAGGCTTCTGAACCATGTGTAATGGCGAAGCCCAAGGGCTGTTAGAACGTCGTACGATGCCAAGGCACTCCAGCGTCTCAAACTCTGCCTTGGCAATGGCGAGCTTCCCAGGATCCAAGCGCTTAGTGCGTGCATGAACCAGAGGACCAACGGTTGCGATGTGGTGCTCCACACCATGTCTGACCATGTCGGATGAGAAAGTTGGTTGGGTGAGGGCGGGGAACTCCCCAAGGAGGCGTGAGAACTCATTCGCCGCAAAGGTGCTGGACAGACGGGACGAACTGGAACAGCTACGTGCGCAGGGGAGTGAGGTAAAAGTCTCTGCGTTGATCAGTCGTCAGTTTCTAACGTCCACCAGAAAACCATGAGCGCAAAGGAAATCCGTGCCCAGTAGGGGCGTGGACACTCTTGCCACCACAAAGTTCCAGGTAAACTGTTGTCCACCGACAACACAGTGTGCATGTGATGAATAAAGGTTTCTTTTTTTCTTCTTCTTCCACTTTGCCTCAGTATATTGTAAAAGAGCTCAGGCCCAGAGAAGGTAGCGGTATTTCTGGATATTGTTTATATATAGTTTTAACTTGCATTTGTAGATGCAGTGATGAACTGTTTTCACAGACGATGGTTTACGGATGTGTTCCTGAGCCCATACAGTGATTTCCACTCCAGAATCATGTGTGTTTAGTGCAGTGTTGCCTGAGGGCCTGAAGATCTTGAGCATCCAGTGCTGTTTTTTTGGCCTTATCCCTTGTGTACAGAAATTTATCCAGAATCTCTGAATCTTTTCATGATATTATACCATAATAATGTGATCCCCAAATTCATTGCAATTTTACATTTACATTACATTTACATTCTTATATTTTTGCACTACTGTTGCATGCAGTCTTTCACAGAGCAGTGAACCCCTCCCCATCTTTACCTCTGAGAGACTCAGCCTCTCTGGGATGCTCTTATTATACCCAATCATGTTACTGACCTGTTGCCAGTTAACCTCGATGTTGGTTTTTGTTTTTTAAGCATTACACAACTTTTCCAGTCTTTTGTTGCCACTGTCCCAACTTTTTAAATTGCTTTAATTAAACATCAATTAAAAATAATTTCAATTAAATTGCTTGCATTAAATTCAAAATGAGCATATATATATATATATATATATATATATATATATATATATATATATATATATATATATATATATATATATATATATAATTTCTTAGTTCCCACATCTGATATGTTGTCTTTGTACTATTTTCAATTAAACATAGGGTTTCTATGATTTACAAGTAATCATATTCTATTTTTTATTTACAGTTTATACAGCATCCCAGCTTTTTTGGAAACAGAGTTGTATATTGACATTAAACTTGTCACATATATTTAGCAACATGAACTGAAGTTAATCTTGTTTGATTTGACAAAATTTGCAACTTGTGAGGGTTCACGAAAACAGGAAGTGAAGTGATATCTCAACAACAGCTTGACCTTTGTCCTTCAAATTTAGTATATCTCCTTTGGAGCAAGCGCTGATGGTCCCAGTGGCTTCTGGTCTTTCTCTGTCATAAGGGGTGAAACTGAAAGTGCTTGGCCCCCTAAATTGCTGCTTGAAGATATATATATATATATATATATATATATATATATATATATATATATATATATATATATATATATATAAATGTAATGAATAAGTCCACACTGGAACAAAAATAAAACTTGAAACCTAAGGGCTAATATGAATAGTGCTTTGTATCTACATATACTCTTCAGTATTTCAGTCAGAGTTAGAGATTTTTAAAGACTATTGTAGAGATTATTAAACTGTAATCAACAAACTTCTGTTAACTCTTTTAACTGATAACGTGTCTTTTATTGCAGTAACTCCCACTGTGGGGTCCAGGGACCCTCAGGGGTCTAGCTAACTGAAGGAAATCCCAACCTATCATTAACAAATTTATATTTATTTTTATTATTGTTGATTATTTTAGGTATTAAAAAAACCAAATGGGTTTAATCCAAACCTCAATAACTCAAGAAGTATCCTGGAAATAAGTTTGAACCTTCATGAATCAAAAGCTATACTGTCCTAATAAATACAGAAAATATTATCCATCCATCCATCCATCCATTTTTTTCTGCTTATCCGAAGTCGGTTCGTGGTGGCAGCAGGCTAAGCAGGGTATTTCAGGCGTCCCTCTCCCCAGCAACACTTTCCAGTTCCTCCTGGAGGATCCCAAGGTACTCTCAGGCCAGATGAGATATACGGTATATAATCTCTAAAAAATATTATTAAAATCTATAAAATCTCTAAAAAATGGAAAAAATATTATTTAATTAATGTTTATTTAATTAATACATAAACATTTAATTCATGTTTATGAAATAAATCTGTACTGTACAGGTCTGTGGAATTTATTTTACAGTTACAAGGGTCCTGAGATCTTTCCCCCCCTGTGGCTCCTTTTACAATCAATTTGTCCTGAAAACAAAGCACACTATGTATGTACATATACTGTAAATGCAGATGCCATATTAAACAGAGTCTAGCATTTATAAATATAAGTATGAGAAACATGTAATGCAGTAATGTAATATACTATCACAAATTAAAGGAATACTCCGGAGTGAAATGCTTTCTAGGTCTATTTTCGCATTATTGGGAGTGCATACGTTGAGTTGCTACCACAATCACGTCAATCGGATGTGTTTTACGGACTTTCCCCTGAAGATGGCGTCTGGAGAAGAACAACTTCAGATAAGGTCACTGGCTTTTTATTTACTCTTCTACACACTCTGTCCGTGCACTTGCAGAGCTAGGGACACTTCGTTTTGTTTGTAGGAACCCTCTACTCACTTCCACAGAACTGTCATGTTGTTTTGAGCTTTGCAATGGTTTTAAAACTAGCATTTTGTATCGGCAAAAAGACATGCCCCGCGCACTGCCGTGTTAGCGCTTTCCAGTTGAAATCGCAAAAAACGAATTTTCTCAAAACACATCCGATTGACGTGATTGTGGTAGCAACTCAACGTACACACTCCCAATAATGTGAAAATAGACCTAGAAAGCATTTCACTCCGGAGTATTCCTTTAAGGTTCCTGAAGAGTTTTCTTGAAGAGAAAAGCTCTGTTGTTGGGCTGTACATAAAACCTATTGTCATGCTCCGCCCCGGACATCCACTCTGGAGATTACGGATCTCTCATGCCAGCACCAATCCGGATCCAGGACAGGAATTCCTTCTCCCCTGAACTCACTTCCTGGTTTTCACTGCTGCTTATTTAAAGGCCATTTCTTGTTCATGGTTTTTGCACTAAGCATTTTTTCTGGTTCATGGTTTTTGCACTAATGGTTTTTTTTTCTTGTTCACGGTTTTTCACACTAGCAATTTTGTCTTTGCCTGTCTCATGTTTTTGTCTAGTTGTTTGTCTCTTTTTGCCTGGACTATTTTTGCCATTTGTTTTTTGTCCTGTCTGTTTACCTATTTGCCACGCCTTTTCTTCTCTGTATTAAATCATCTTATTTATTGGATTACTGTCTGTGTTCTGTTTTTGGATCCTAACTTCACCATACCTCCACCAGCGCTAACAGTACTTTCTGGCCAACATGGATCCAGCAGAACTTGCCCATCTGAGAACGGCCATCCAGCAGCAAGGGACTCTCCTTGGGACCCACCAACAAGACCTACAACAAATTACCCAGAACCTCGCCACCCTGTCCAACGCATTCAACCTTCTCAGCATGCAGATGCAGCGCTGTCAAGCCGTGCCTACCCCTGCTCAGCCATCTCCTACTTCAGCTCCTGCCACTGCCTTTTTCCACGATTCAAGACTTCCAGCACCTCAGCCCTACAATGGAGAACCAGGTACTTGCAGATAGTTTCTGTCTCAATGTTCGTTGATTCCAGAACTGCAACCTCTGGCCTTCCCCACAGAACGCTCCCAGGTAGCATATACAATATTGCTCCTCACCAGCAAGGCCAGAGAGTGGGGAGCTGCGGTCTGGGATGCCAATGCACCCTTTTGTTCCAGTTTCAAGGATTTCTCTGAGGAGATGAGGCAAATTTTCGACCGCTCTCTGTCTGGCCGGGAGCCAGCCAGAGAGTTCATGGAGCTGTGGCAGGGGTCCTAGTCTACCTCGGATTACGCCATTGAGTTCCAGACGTTGGCGGCTTCATGCGGTTGGAATGAGAATGCCCAGATCGACGCGTACCTGCACGGCTTGTCCGACACCACCAAGGACGAGTTGGTATCACGGGAACTGCCGTCAGACCTCTCCAGCCTCATGGACCTCGCCACCCGCATCGACGCTCGGATCTAGCAATGGAGGAGAGAGAAGAACTGCCCCAGATTCACCTCCTCTCCACCTCCCACCGTGTCCGTCGAACCCATGCAGGTGGACCGGGTTCAGGTGTCAGTGGAGGAACGACATCGCCGGTGTAGCACGGGGGCCTGCTTCTACTGCGGTCAGCTGGGACACATCTGCCAAGCCTGCCCGCTAAAAGGACGAGCCCACCAGTGAATCAAGGGGCCCTGGTGGGCAACGCTTGGAACCAGTCCCCCGCTAATTGTCCGTGACTTCCTGTCATCATTATCCATGACAACCAGCATCACCACCTCCAGGCCCTCGTCGACTCAGGGGCGGACAGGAACATGATCTGCTCCGCCACTGCCAAGCGTCTGGGAATCCCGCTACTTGCTTTTGACGTCCCTCTTACTGTCCTGACACTCAATGGCACTGGCTTGACCAGCATCACCCACCTTACTGCCCCGCTCACCCTAAGGATTTCTGGTAACCACTCAAACCATCCAGCTTCAAGTCATGAACAACCCCCACGTACCCATTGTCCTAGGATTACCATGGTTAATGCAGCACAACCCCCATCTTAACTGGGCTGACAACACCATCCTAGGCTGGAGCCAGTCCTGCCTAGCTTCCTGTCTGAACTCCGCTCTGCCTTCCGCCAAACCACCACAGCCTTCAGCCAGCGAGTTCCCTGACCTCTCTCATGTGCCTTTGGAATATCTCTGGATCTCAAACTTGTTTTCAGCAAGACCCGAGCAGTGTCCCTCCCTCCTCACAGACCCTATGACTGTGGTATCGACCTCCTACCCGGGACAGCGCCACCCAAAGGACGACTCTACTCTCTCTCCCGTCAAAAGGCAAGCCATGGAGAAGTACATCTCCGAATCTTTGGCAGCTGGGATCATCCGTCCTTCCTCTTCCCCAGCAGGGGCGGGATTCTTCTTCGTGGAAAAGGACAAGTTGCTCTGTCCCTGCATTGACTATCAGGGTCTCGACACCATCACGGTCAAGAACCGTTACCCACTACCGCTCATGACCACGGCCTTTGAACTACTCCAGGGAGCCAAGGTATTCACCAAGCTAGATCTACGCAATGCATACCATCTTGTCAGGATCAGGGAGGGGGACGAGTGGAAGACTGCCTTTAACACCACCACTGGTCACTACGAGTACCTCGTGGTCCCTTTCGGCCTGACCAATGCGCCCGCAGTCTTTCAGACACTCGTTAACGATGTCTTAAGGGACTTCCTAAACATCTTTGTTTTTGTGTACCTGGATGACATCCTGATCTTCTCCCACTCCCTGGAGGAACATCGGGGTCACGTCCGGCAGGTCCTCCAGCGCCTACTAGAGAACAAGTTGTTCGTCAAGGCGGAAAAGGGCGAATTTCACCAGAGCTCTGTCTCGTTTCTGGGATTCATCATCTCCCCGGCAAGAGTCCAGATGGACCCCCTCAAGCTCGAGGCAGTTGCTGATTGGCCGACCCCATCTTCGAGACGAGAGCTCCAGCGCTTCCTAGGATTCGCCAACTTCTACAGGCGCTTAATTCGCAACTTCAGCATGGTGGCCGGACCTCTTTCAGCCCTGACCTCAACCAAGACACAATTCAAGTGGGAGGAGGAAGCAGAGAAAGCCTTTTCCACGCTCAAGCACAGGTTTACCACAGTACCCATTCTCACCATACCCGATCCTACCAACCAGTTTATTGTAGAGGTCGACGCTTCCGAGTCAGGAGTCGGAGCTATACTATCCCAGAGGGCCAGTGATGACAAGGTCCACCCATGCTCCTTCTCCCACCGGCTATCCCCAGCCGAACGGGATTACGACATCGGCGACCGAGAACCACCAACCACCACTCTTCCCCATCAAAGAGGAGGTCGTCGCCATACCCTCAGTCCAGACCTTCATATGCCATTGCAGGAGGATGTGGGCATTGGCCCAGAGAAAACTCATTCGCTCCACCCTAGCATCCAAGAGGCAGGCCAACAAATGCCGCTCTAAGGCGTCCGCTTACTGGGTGGGGCAACGAGTCATGCTCTCTACACACCATCTGCCACTCAGAACCGTTTCCCGCAAGCTGGCTCCCAGGTACCTAGGACCCTTCCTCATCAAAAAGGTAATCAATCCATGTTCTGTCAGACTGGCACTACCACTCACCATACGACGCATCCACCCACGTTCCATGTGTCACAGCTTAAACCTCTGGTCTCTAGTTCTAACTTCAGCATACCTCCACCAGCCCTAACACCTATAAAACTAAGAAAACTTTAGAGTGCTACAGGGATCCCTTTTAAAGGATACACTCAACACAGTTTATTTAGTTATTTTGAACTTGGACTGCACTGACTAAGCAGGCTTTCATGGAAAACAGAAGTACAGTCTACTTATGTAGGTAGGGGATTACTCATTTAGTGCTTTAGCTATATGCTGTATGTAGTATATGTATAATATGTGGACTTTAAATGTACACAGACATTTAAAAAAAAAATTCTCATGCATACAAATGCCTATCAGAGGTGGCTGTTACTGGTAATTCTGAGGAACCTTTGCTATCCCACCACTATGTACTGATTATAGATTGGAACCTTGATTATAGTTTGACAAGGCAGAGAAATATTACAGGATTTTACACAAATATAACTGCATAGTTTTATATATATATATATATATATATATATATATATATATATATATATATATATATATGGGGAATGGAGAAGTATAAGTCAGTGGGTGGATAAAATTGGTTATATAAAAAGGAATGGGTGAATTACTTTCATGTGGAAAAACAATCCAAATGAGCCAACTAAAGAAGAGAGGAGAGAGAGATTGCTTTTCTATCTTGGTAAAGACCAAATGTCCCCACAATAAGGTGACCAGATTTCTGAGAAGAAAACTGGGGACCTTTTCGGTTCGACGGTGAAAATATCATAAAAACATCTAATGTTTTCATCTTTGTCATGGGGGTGGGGGGTGGTGGCAATTTCTGGCCCCCCTTTCTTTTCATGTATTTTGATCATGCATTGCATAAAAAATGGGATTTTCCTCACTGAATGCACTGTAGGCTGACTCTGCAACTGCTTTAGGGTCACATTAAAGACAATGTGAAAATCTCTGGTATGGGTACATAGTTTAGATTTATAGACTCTTAAATTGTAGACTAGCTGAAACAGATGTTTGACCCATGAAGTAAATATATTAAATTAATAATTACCATATGCCATTAGTAATGGACAATGTATTTAAAAATATACAAAACACACTATTTAAATAAGAGTTTACTTCAATCCAAGCAATTTCATTATTATTAGTATAATTATTATTATTAGTAATATATAGTATTATTATTATTAGTAATATATTATTATTATTATTATTATTATTATTATTATTATTATTATTATTATTATTGAGGATACAAATGATTCCCAATCTCCCATAGCCTAAATTGTAGCCATAGCTGAATTGACGACCGAGTCTAAATGAGTAGCCTTAATCAAAATGTGTAGTCCACTACACATCACAACAAATTATACAAATTACTGACACTTTGGTAACATTACCATAAGCCTACAGCTTTACATAGCCAGCTACTCTGTGGGATAGCACACCAGTTTGTGTGCAAGTTAGTTTATGCATGTTGAACTGTTACAATTTTACCTCAGCTGGATTTCTGTTTCAGCAACACTACATTTAGCAACAATTTCAGCTGACTGACTGGTGCTGCACTGAGCTTTCTCCTGCTAGCACTGGCCACAGTAGGCTATGGTTTGTTAGGTCAACCGCTACATCTCAATACAGCGTGATAAGCAATGTTATGTCATATACCAGTGTTCCTCAACCAGTGGGCCGTGAAGCGCCATCTAATGGACTGCAAATTTTTTTTTCAAGTTGAAGCTAATTTTTACTCATAGTAGGGTACAGTTGCTGGGTTGCAGCTGACATCACATCCGCCTCATTAAGCTGTGGTCACACTACAGCTCGCAATGCTTTGCGATGAGCTATCGATGAAAATGAGGCATTTTGATGGCGATATATACGCAAGCTAAAAAGTTGTGGCCACACAGTAGGTGAACACTTGACTGTCACACCTTCGCATGCTTGAGTCTGGCGCAGCTTGAACTCGTTGTGCGCATGCTTGGGACCCAGACGTTTTGGGGAACACCTGACGGTGATTTGAGCGCAAATCAGCATGCACAGATACAGAAGCTGTTTTCACAGAGGCTTTACGAAGCAGCATCACAGTCTCATTTGTTTCTAGCCATTTTTAAATATGCTGCTTTCCATTTTGCTTTTGTTAAAAAAAAAACTTGGAAGACGCTCTGGAAGCTTACAGTAATGCATTGATGTCTAAGCATTACAGTTGACTTGCTAACTTTAGGACTGCAGTTGTCATGAACAGTTTTGTATTCAAGTTTCCATCAATGAACAGTTTATAACTTCAACAAAACAGACTTCATGTTAAAACTATAAGGATTTTCCAGGTTACACAGTTGTACTTTGTGACTATAGGATACTGTTATAGAAGCAAGTTATTTATAATTACATTGTTATCACCCAAATGAGGATGGGTTCCTTTTTGAGTCTGGTTCCTCTTAAGGTTTCTTCCTCGTCATCTGAGGAAGTTTTTCCTTGCTACCGTTGCCACAGACTTGCTCACTGGGGATAAATTAGGGATAAAATTAGCTCATGTTTAAAGTCGTTAGTTCTCTGTAGAGCTGCTTTGTGACAATGTCTACTGTTAAAAGCACTATAAAAATAAACAACTTAAATATCATGCCTGCTAATAAACACTCTTCCTGCTCTTAGAGCCGTCTATTGCTGTCTATCTTGTAGTGTCCTGATCCCCAGATCTTTAACCCAGCCACATATAAAAAGTTGTATGCCTCCATGCTCTTCCAGGTTTTCATCTGTTTGTCCGTGTAGAACGATGTCTGCAAAAGTCCTTCCCACACCACGTGGTGCATAGGGCAGCGCCAATCTCCATAGCCCTCAGCCTCTCGCCTAATAGTACATAGCTACGGTTACAGTGGGGGGCTGGTCCTCTGGTAACCGCGAGAGTTTGACTTCTCACTCACATCTGTATTGCAGCGTGCCTTGCCAGACAGCAGTAGGTACCATTTTTATGATGGTCTTTGGTATGACCCAACCATGAGTAGAACTCGTGATCTCCCAACTGAGAGGCGGACACACTAACCACTAGGCGGACACTAGGGTGCATCAGTTGCCCTCACTTTCATAAAATCTGATGCATTTTTGTTTGGGTGTTCCTTTTCACCAATAAAGGCATCCTGTAAAATTTTTTGACCATATTCAAAAGTCTAATGGTGGCACCATGAAGTTCATTTTTTGCCAAAAAATGCTTATTTTATGTTTTCGCGTAAGGTTTGAATCACAATGTTGGACTCCATTTATTGATTTCTTGTGACCCAGAGATCGTGTTAAGAACCTTTGCAAGGGATTGGGAAGCATTAATGTGATTCATAATAATGTGATTCATAATATGTTTGTATTGTTTAAAAATAGTTGAAAAATGATTCAATGAACAGCTAAAACTCAAACTGTGCTTGATAATATATTTAGAATATGTACTAAAAATGTGTATCTAAGATATTTGGTATACTCTATAAGGTGCCATAATGTTTCATGAAAAGTGATCGAAATTTTGTCATAAAAGTCATAAAATAGCAGTTTTTTCCATAACTTTGAGGTCCTGGTGCCACCATTAAACTTTGGAATTTTATCAAAATATTTCACCCAGTATGTTTTCTTAGCAAAAGGAACATAAAAACAAAAATGCATCATGATCGGAGGAACTTTTCATTTTTAGGGGTCAACTGATGCACCCTAGCGGACACACTAACCACTAGGCCAACTCGTGGTGTAGAACGATGTCTGCAGCACCAGGTAATTTGAGATGTCGAGGAACTCAGTGGATGGATAATTTTCCAACTCATAGGAAAAATCCTTCTTTGTTAGTGTGTAAGGATCTAATTCCATTGAGTGGTTTCTATATCCACTTCTTTTCAGTGTACTTCTTGGTTTTAAAAACTTGCTTGTTTGCTGTACATAAACATGGCAATAAGTTCTTGTGTTAATCACCCAGACTCCACTTTTGGATCATTAATCCCTTCTGACTGAGAATGCCCTGCATGCATGGTTTTATGTTGGCTTCTGGCACATCCAAACAGTTTTAAATACAATACCTACAATTAAAAACATTTTGTTTTTATTGCATTTATTTAATTCCTGGGCTTCAGTGTGTAACAAGGAGTGATGTTGCATCCCGTTAATATACTTTACAATAGATTATTACAACCCCAATTCCAAAAAAGTTGGGACAAAGTACAAATTGTAAATAAAAATGGAATGCAATTATTTACAAATCTCAAAAACTGATATTGTATTCACAATAGAACATAGACAACATATCAAATGTCGAAAGTGAGACATTTTGAAATTTCATGCCAAATATTGGCTCATTTGAAATTTCATGACAGCAACACATCTCAAAAAAGTTGGGACAGGGGCAATAAGAGGCTGGAAAAGTTAAAGGTACAAAAAAGGAACAGCTGGAGAAGCAAATTGCAACTCATTAGGTCAATTGGCAATAGGTCATTAACATGACTGGGTATAAAAAGAGCATCTTGGAGTGGCAGCGGCTCTCAGAAGTAAAGATGGGAAGAGGATCACCAATCCCCCTAATTCTGCACCGACAAATAGTGGAGCAATATCAGAAAGGAGTTCGACAGTGTAAAATTGCAAAGAGTTTGAACACATCATCTACAGTGCATAATATCATCAAAAGATTCAGAGGATCTGGAAGAATCTCTGTGCGTAAGGGTCAAGGCTGGAAAACCATACTGGGTGCCCGTGATCTTCGGGCCCTTAGACGGCACTACATCACATACAGGCATGCTTCTGTATTGGAAATGACAAAATGGGCTCAGGAATATTTCCAGAGAACATTATCTGTGAACACAATTCACCGTGCCATCCGCCATTGCCAGCTAAAACTCTATAGTTCAAAGAAGAAGCCATATCTAAACATGATCCAGAAGCACAGACGTCTTCTCTGGGCCAAGGCTCATTTAAAATGGACTGTGACAAAGTGGAAAACTGTTCTGTGGTCAGATTAATCAAAATTTGAAGTTCTTTATGGAACTCAGGGACGCCGTGTCATTCGGACTAAAGAGGAGAAGGACGACCCAAGTTGTTGTCAGCGCTCAGTTCAGAAGCCTGCATCTCTGATGGTATGGGGTTGCATTAGTGCATGTGGCATGGGCAGCTTACACATCTGGAAAGACACCATCAATGCTGAAAGGTATATCCAGGTTCTAGAGCAACATATGCTCCCATCCAGATGACATCTCTTTCAGGGAAGACCTTGCATTTTCCAACATGACAATGCCAAACCACATACTGCATCAATTACAGCATCATGGCTGCGTAGAAGAAGGGTCCGGGTACTGAACTGGCCAGCCTGCAGTCCAGATCTTTCACCCATAGAAAATATTTGGCGCATCATAAAATGGAAGATGCGACAAAAAAGACCTAAGACAGTTGAGCAACTAGAATCCTACATTAGACAAGAATGGGTTAACATTCCTATTCCTAAACTTGAGCAACTTGTCTCCTCAGTCCCCAGACGTTTACAGACTGTTGTAAAGAGAAAAGGGGATGTCTCACAGTGGTAAACATGGCCTTGTCCCAACTTTTTTGAGATGTGTTGTTGTCATGAAATTTAAAATCACCTAATTTTTCTCTTTAAATGATACATTTTCTCAGTTTAAACATTTGATATGTCATCTATGTTCTATTCTGAATAAAATATGGAATTTTGAAACTTCCACATCATTGCATTCCGTTTTTATTTACAATTTGTACTTTGTCCCAACTTTTTTGGAATCGGGGTTGTAGAGTGTAATAGAATAGATGAGCCAAAATAATTGGGGATCTTTTTTAATGGGCCCCAACTCATTACAAGTATAAATAGGTGGGCCTCAAAGCAGAAAATGTTGAGAACCCCTGTCATCAGGCCCGCCGACAGGGGGGGACAAACGGGTATGTTGTCCCGGGCCCAGGAATGGGGAGGGCCCAAAACTGGGTTCTCATGAAGTTGCGATTAAATTATCTCATCTCATCTCATTATCTCTAGCTGCTTTATCCTTCTACAGGGTCGCAGGCAAGCTGGAGCCTATCCCAGCTGACTACGGGCGAAAGGCGGGGTACATAGACACAGACAACCATTCACACTCACATTCACACCTACGGTCAATTTAGAGTCACCAGTTAACCTAACCTGCATGTCTTTGGACTGTGGGGGAAACTGGAGCACCCGGAGGAAACCCACGTGGACACGGGGAGAACATGCAAACTCCACACAGAAAGGCCCTCGCCGGCCACGGGGCTTGAACCCGGACCTTCTTGCTGTGAGGCGACAGCGCTAACCACTACACCACCGTGCCGCCCCGATGAAATTATTTTATTTCATTTCAAAATGTGTTGATTTGGGGGAGAAATGTGCTATATTTGCATTCAATAAATGATTTCTAGATCTTTTGCCTTTATTGTCTTTGAAAAAGGCGTCAGGAACCCCCTACCACCCCTAATGCAAAAATGGTTTGGTCTGACTCTTTGATTAAGGGGCAAAAAACGACATCGTTCAATCATAGCGTTTCAACAATCAGCGTGCGTGCCATTTGCCAACATGCACAAGTCAGGAGCACAGAAAAGAAAAGAGAAAAAGAGAGGAAGAAACCAAGAGACTCAGGGGCTCACTGCATAAATATTTTAAAAAAGATTCGGATGATGCAGCAGGTACTAGCAAAGGCAGTGGGGCAGCTGAGCCAGGTAAGACACAGCCAACTTTTTCCAGCCCCGTAAAGTAACCCCAACCAAGGCATGCGCGGCACGCAATTCATGTTACAAACGAGGGGAGAGCAAGTCACACTGAACACCATATCAAACGCACAGGGCATTGAATCATTTCATAACCACAACGGCTTAATAACATTGTGTTTCATATATCTGATTGAAGCTAAGAATATTCACATTAGCCCGCAATCATATCCCGCCATTTCTCGAGCGGTGTGTTCTTCTCTGCTTTTCACACTGGACAGTACGCACGCACAGTATACTATGTTTGCCCCCAGCCCTGCCCGAAATCCCCCGTCCATCACTGCTCCTTCAAGAGCACCCCAATCGCGTGATTATAGTAGACTATCCATGAGTTTAGGAAGGCGTTGCGGGGCTGTCGCATGCAGGCTTGGGGCGTAACGGAATACATTTAATGGCGTTCGGTTAAAGGATACAAAATAACAGTAACCGCTTATTCCGTTACAGTACAGGGGGGAAAGATTCAGTGAAATTGGGGATTACTTCACAGGATCACAATGTGTGTGAGGTTGCTGGTTTTGGGCTTTTTTTTTCAAGCCTGCATTTTACATTGGCTTTTCATTTGATACCTGCGCTCAAACATGTCACAGGAGAGGCTCAATGGGCTAAACTTGCGAAAAAGCTGGACTTCAATGACCTTATTGACGACTTTGCCACAGCAAAAGTCCGGCGCGTTGCATTTCGCACCTGAATAGTTGCAGACTAAGGAAATGTTAAAATGTTAAAACTGTAAAAATGTTGAAATGCTAAAATGAAATGGTTGTTGACCGGTTGAATGGTTTTTGAATACCTGTCATTTAAGGGTTGGAGTGAGTAGAGACTGGGATGGGGGGGTTGTTAGGTGGGGCCCATTCAGAGCATTTTGTCCCGGGCCCAGCCAAAGCTGTCAGCGGCCCTGCCTGTCATATACAACATCACAAAGTAGCTTACACATTTGAAGGCTAAATAACATAGATGACAATGTCACTTAGGCCTACAAGAAAAGACTATGGTTCACCTGTCCAGGAGCAGATGAAGCTCTGTCAAAGCTGAATGAATGACTTTAGGTAAAGATTCTAGCACGCCACTAAAAAGTTGTTCCTCAGCTCTACCAATCAAAATACTGGAAAGGCTATTGCCACATGTGTTCTAGGGGCAGATCCAGGAAAATGGGAAAGGGTATCAACCCAGTAAGGCCAGGGTCAGGGGGCTGCCAGAAGCTCTGCAGTTTTTAAATGCCCAGAGATGCATTTTGAGCTGCCAGAGACATGTTGTAAATGAAATCTCTTAAAGAAAATTACCATATTGAAAATGTTTTAAAAGTAGGAACTTTCAAAACCATTTTATTAGTCACTGAAATTTATATTGTCAGATTTGCAGGTATGTGTAGAACATAATTTCCACTGATATATGGTAATGTTTATGAAAGTTGCATTGTCATATAAAAATCAAAGTGCTGCAGCATCTTATCATTTTGGCTTGTGAACATGCGTGTTAATGATAGTGTTAGTGTTCTAGTCGTCTACAGTGCAGTCCAGGAATACAGCATGTTATGTCAATGCATGAAGTTCCCACACCCTGTTCAAATCTAACAGGACTCGCCCAGCTCACTTTTCACTGCATTTGTGTCATGAGCCAAAAACCCAAAACTTGAACCTACTATTAAATATAAATTTATACCCTAAACTCTTCAGCTTAATCCCACATCATGATCTATCTATCTATTTCAAACCTTATTAATTAAATAAAAAATGGCAGGCATATCTCTCTGTCGGCAATATAGTCTAGGACCTGGCTTAGACATGTATGCACATAATTTAGGAGAGGATAACTCAACTGTTATAGGCTAATTTGACCCCAAAGTGTACCAAAATCGCTATCTGGGGCGAACAGCCTGAAAATTACCAATCCAAGATGGCCACCGGTATTACGGTATTATTATTGTGTTACTTGTCAAAATCAGAATAAGATTTATTGCCAAGTAATTGTTGCAACTACAAGGAATTTGGCTTGGAGTTAAGGTGCTCAATAAATAAATGCTAAATAAAGATAGTCTATTCTAATAAAGGAGCTACATAAAAATGGTCTATTCTAGATATTAAGAAATAAGAACTAAATAAACAAGATAAAATAAACAGCTGTGCAGGTAAACAAATGTGCAAATTGGGTAAAATATAAGATAAAATAAGCATTTTATATATATATCAGCTAGATAGTACAGTGGTAATGCTCACTGACTACGACGCAGGAGATCGGGGTTCGAATCCCGGTCGGGGCAAAACATCATCCAGTAAGGGTCCTTAGGCAAGACCCCTCATGATATATCGGCCTACCTCAGGAATGAGTGAAGACATAACTGATAGAGTCATACTCGGGACATAAACAGTATCCACCATGGAAGAGACGATTAGCCAGCTAGCTGAACTACAGAAAGGGAACATGGTGAATAAAGGGGCACCCAGGAAGTACAACTCACTCTCCATACCAGAGGCACTCGAAACTGCCAAACAGCGACTAACAGCTCTGGCCACCCGGTTGAAGAGATACACCAAGGAGGGAGAGGCCAGGAGAATAAACAAGCTGTTCTCCACTGAACCAGCCAAGGTGTACTCTCAGTGGCAGGGGAACAACAACCGGTCAGACCCACCAAGAGCTGAGGTGGAAAAATACTGGAAAGACATATGGGAAAGAACGGCATCACACAACACCGATGCCCAATGGTTAGTGGACCTAAGAGCTGACCTCCCAGAACAAGAACCAGTAACCATCTCAATAGCAGACATCCAAGAAAGAGTGTCAAAGATGAAGAGCTGGACAGCACCAGGCCCCGATATAATCCATACGTACTGGCTGAAGAAGCTAACTGCACTCCATGAACGCCTAGCAGCACAGATGAACCAGCTGCTGAGGGATGGAACCCACCGAGAATGGCCAACCCAAGGCAGGACAGTCCTAATCATGAAGGACCCCCAGAAGGGACCCATCCCATCCAACTACTGGCCAATTACCTGTCTCTGCACAACATGGAAGGCCCTGTCAGGCATCATTGCAGCAAAAATGAGTAAGCATGTGGCTCAATACATGAGCGAGGCACAGAAAGGGATTGGCAGTAACACCAGAGGAGCCAAGCACCAGCTACTGGTTGATAGAACAGTTGCCCGAGACTGTAAGAAGAGACAGACCAACCTGTGCACTGCCTGGATTGACTACAAGAAAGCCTACGACTCAATGCCACACACATGGATACTGGAATGTCTGGAACTGTATAAGATCAACAGGAACCTAAGGACCTTCATCCAGAACTCAATGGAAATGTGGAAGACAACCCTAGAGGCCAACTCAAAACCCATTGCCCAAGTCAACATCAAGTGCGGCATATACCAAGGAGATGCGCTATCACCACTGCTGTTCTGCATAGGCCTGAACCCCCTCAGTCAGATCATCACGAAGAGCGGCTACGGGTACCGATTCCGTAGTGGGGCAACAATCAGCCACCTGCTCTACATGGATGACATCAAGCTGTATGCCAGGAACGAGCGAGAAATAGACTCGCTGATCCACACCACCCGGATCTACAGCGATGACATAGGGATGTCATTCGGATTGGACAAGTGTGGCCGGATGGTCTCAAAGAGAGGCAAGATGATCCGGACTGAGGGGATTGACCTACCAGAGGGCAACATAGGTGATATCCAAGACAGCTACAAGTACCTTGGCATCCCACAGGCTAATGGAAACCATGAAGAAGCCACAAGGAAGTCAACCACAGCCAAATACCTCCAGAGAGTAAGGCAGGTCCTGAAAAGTCAGCTGAATGGTAAGAACAAGGTCCGAGCCATCAACATGTACGCACTACCAGTCATCAGATACCCTGCTGGCATCATAAACTGGCCAAAGGAGGAGATAGAAGCCACAGATATCAAGACTAGAAAGCTCCTCACCATGCATGGAGGGTTCCACCCCAAGTCCAGCGCCCTGAGACTATACACTAAGCGGAAAGAGGGAGGCCGAGGGCTAGTGAGCATCAAGACCACGGTCCAGGATGAAACATCGAAAATCCGAGAATACATCAGAAAGATGGCCCCAAAGGATGAACTGCTAAGTGAATGTCTCAGGCAGCAGAACCCTGATGAGAGTGCAGAGGAGGAGGAGGAACAGACAACCTGGAGAGACAAACCCCTACATGGTATGTACCACCGTCAGATAGAGGAAGTGGCTGATATCAAGAAATCCTACCAGTGGCTGGATAATGCAGGACTGACAGACAGCACAGAGGCACTAATCATGGCAGCACAAGAACAGGCCATAAGCACAAGAGCCATAGAGGCCAGGATCTACCAGAGTAGATCAGACCCAAGATGCAGACTGTGCAAAGAAGCCCCTGAAACAGTCCAGCACATAGTAGCAGGGTGTAAGATGCTAGCTGGATCAGCGTACATGGAGAGGCACAACCAAGTGGCTGGGATAGTATACAGGAACATCTGCAACCAGTATGGAATAGAAGTACCCAAGTCCCAATGGGCCATACCACAGAAGGTGGCTGAGAACAACAGGGCCAAGGTTCTGTGGGACTTCAGCTTCCAGATTGACAAACAGATCCTGGCTAACCAACCGGACATAGTGGTGATGGACAAAGAGCAGAAGAGGGTGGTGGTGATAGATGTGGCGATCCCAGCTGACGCCAAGATCAGGAAGAAGGAACATGAGAAACTTGAGAAGTATCAAGGGTTGAAAGAGCAGCTGGAACGGATGTGGAAGGTCAAGGGTTGCGTGGTCCCCGTGGTAGTGGGGGCACTTGGGGCAGTAACCCCCAAACTGGGAGAGTGGCTCCAGCAAATCCCAGGAACAACATCTGAAGCCTCAGTCCAGAAGAGCGCAGTCCTAGGAACATCGAAGATACTGCGCAGAACCCTCAAACTCCCAGGCCTCTGGTAGAGGACCAGAGCTTGAGGATGACATGGATACCCCCCACCCACCACCCACCCCCGGGGGTGAGAAGGAGATTTTTTTTTTTTTTATAATATGGCTGATCCCTCAACTGGGGGGGCAGAGTAAATGGGATCACCGGTCTTGTTTATTGAGGTGGGGGGGCAGAGTGGGTCAGGAGTCTGAGGTATGGTACTGATGGGGGGGCGGCAGCAGCGGTAGGAAAGAAACTGTTTCTGTGGCGTTAGGTTTTGGTCTTGATGGACCGCAGCCTCCTGCCGGAGGAGAGTTTCTCAAAGAGTTTATGTCCAGGGTGGGAGGGATCAGCCACAATCTTTCCTGCCCGCCTCAGTGTACTGTAGGCAACAGGTCCTCAAGTGAAGGCAGACTGCAGCCGATCACCTTCTCTGCCTAGCAAATGATACCCTGCAGTCTACCCTTGTCCCTGGCAGAGGCAGCAGCATACCAGATGGTGATGGAGGAGGTGAGAATGGACTCAATGATGGCTGTGTAGAAGTGCACCATCACTGTCTTTGGCAGGTTTAACTTCTTTCCTGACCCTGGTTTATGTGACACATAAACAGTAATAATGTGATGTTAAAAGTTGTATTGTTGGGTGTTAAACATTTAGGCTCTCAAGATATTGCTGCCTACTAAAGTAATAAGTTTTGTTTTGTATTTTTCACTTTAACATTCCATTGATCATAATAGTGTGATTGAAAAATACAATTTCTTTATATTAATAAAATGCTTGCTTTCTTATACTCTCCTAAATTATGTGCATAGGTCTCCCAATTCCATGATTTCATGTGTGAGGTAGGGTTATTCTGTTTTTCTCATGTTTTCTGTGAAACTGCAATTTTGGCCAATTTTTGGTGTGTGTGTGTGGTTTTTTTTTAAATCTTGCCCTTGACCATAGTTTGTTCCCATTTCCTTCAATCATGAAAATGATGTCACTAATGGATCCCCCATACCCAAAAACCCATAAAATGAGGTATCACACATACTTCTGGGGTGAGTGGTTCAAAAATTGATATTTTCAATATGGCTACCAGCAGCCATCATGGATTGGTAATTTTCGGCCTGTTCGCCCCGGATAGCGATTTTGGCACACATCCCAAGTTGTTCATTGGGCTCAAATTAGCCTATAACAGTTGAGTTATGTTAGATATGTATGCTAAATTATAATATGTGCATACATATCTAACCCAGGTCCTCTACTATGAAATCTGGTCTCTTTTTTTTTTCCGGATCTGTCAGTCATGGTTAAAAACGGGGACATGCCACCAAAAATGGGGAATGTCCCCAGAAAACAGGGTCGTCTGGTCACCCTATCCCACAAGGACAGGACTTGCTTACATTTTTGACCCTGTGGTGACTGATCCCCATCCATCCATTAGCTGTAGCCACTTATCCTATTCTACAGGGTCGCAGGCAAGATGGAGCATATCCCAGCTGACTATGGGTGAGAGGCAGGGTACACCCTGGACAAGTTGCCAGATCATCACAGGATTGACACATAGTGACAACCATTCACACCTACAGTCAATTTAGAGCCACCAATTAGCCTAACCTGCATGTCTTTGGACTGTGGGGGGGAAACCAGAGCACCCAGAGGAAACCCACGGAGAGAACATGCAAACTCCATACCTCGCCGGCCGCTGGGCTCGAACCCAGGACCATCTTGCTGTGAGGCGACAGTGCTAACCACTACATCACCATGCCGCCCATCCCCATATACAAAAGCTTTTGATTTATTTATTTTTACATTTTTTTTACTGCAGTTTGTTTGATTTAAGTGTGGACATAGCATTAATTAGCTGCATTAATCATTATGTCAGCAGAATATCCTAACAAAGATGGTGTGCTAGGACAAAAGTAAAGAAAGACTACCAGCCCAACTGAGCATAACGAAATCCCACAATTCCCCTAGGACAATAACAACCACATTATAACCCAGTGACACTGGCTGTGTTGTGTAGTGATGCTAAATGATATATGATGACAGATCAAAAACAACAAAACAGCTGCTTTTTTTTTTTTGCTTAGAAAAATGGGGTCGTCTGGCCACCCTACCCCACAAGGACAGGACTTGCTGACATTTTTGACCCTGTGGTGACTGATCCCCATGTACATCCATCCATCCATTCATTATCTGTAGCTGCTTATCCTGTTCTACAGGGTCACAGGCAAGCTGGAGCCTATCCCAGCTGACTATGGGCAAGAGGCGGGGTACACCATGGACAAGTCACCAGATAATCGCAGGGCTGACACACAGAGACAAACAACCATTCACACTCACATTCACACCTACGGTCAATTTAGAGCCACCAATTAGCCTAACCTGCATGTCTTTGGACTGTGGGGGAAACCGGAGCACCCGGAGGAAACCCACACAGACACGGGGAGAACATGCAAACTCCACACAAAAAAAGGCCCTTGTCAACCACTGGGCTCAAACCCAGAAGCTTCTTGCTGTGAGGCAACAGTGCTAACCACTACACCACCATGCCACCCATTCCCATATACAAAAGCTTTTTATTTATTTATTTATTTACTGCAGTTTGTTTGATTTAGGTGTGGACTTCCAGCCCAACCGAGCATATCGAAATCCCGCAATTCCCCTGGGCCAATAACAACCACATTATAACCCAGTGACACTGGCTGTGTTGTGTAGTGATGCTAAATGATATATGATGACAGATCAACAACAACAAAACAGCTGCTTTTTTTTTTTTGCTGAGAAAAATGGGGTTGTCTGGTCACCCTACCCCACAAGGACAGGACTTGCTGTTTTTGACCCTGTGGTGACTGATCCCCATGTATATCCATCCATCCATCATCTATAGCTGCTTATCCTGTTCTACAGGGTCGCAGGCAAGATGGAGCCTATCCTAGCTGACTATGGGTGAGAGGCGGGGTACACCCTGGACAAATCGCCAGATCAGCACATGTCTGACACACAGAGACAAATAACCATTCACACTCACGGTTAATTTAGAGCCACCAATTAACCTAATCTGCATGTCTTTGGACTGTGGGGGGAAACCCACGCAGACACAAAAAAAGGCACTTGCCGGCCACTGGACTCAAACCCAGAACCTTCTTGCTGTGAAGCGACAGTGCTCACCACCATACCCCATCTCATCTCATCATCTCTAGCTGCTTTATCTTGTTCTACAGGGTCGCAGGAGCCTATCCCAGCTGACTACGGGTGAAAGGCGGGGTACACCCTGGACAAGTCACCAGGTCATCACAGGGCTGACACATAGACACAGACAACCATTCACAATCACATTCACACCTACGGTCAATTTACAGTCACCGGTTAACCTAACCTGCATGTCTTTCGACTGTGGGGGAAACCAGAGGAAACCCACGCGGACATGGGGAGAACATGCAAACTCCACACAGAAAGGCCCTCGCCGGCCACGGGGCTCGAACCCAGACCTTCTTGCTGTGAGGCGACACAGCTAACCACTAAACCCCCTCCCCATATACTGCAGCAAAAAACAAAACAAAACTGCAGTTTGTTTGATTTAGGTGTGGACATAGCATTAATCATTATGTCAGTAGAATATCCTAACAAAGAAGATGTGCTAGGACAAAAGTAAAGAAAGACTGCCAGCCCAACCGAGCATATCAAAATCCCACAATTCCCCTGGGCCAATAACAACCACATTATAACCCAGTGACACTGGCTGTGTTGTGTAGTGATGCTAAATGATATATGATGACAGATCAACAACAACAAAACAGCTTCTTCTTTTTTTTTTTTTGCTTAGAAAAATGGGGTTGTCTGGTCACCCTACCCCACAAGGACAGGACTTGCTGTTTTTGACCCTGTGGTGACTGATCCCCATGTACATCCATCCATCCATCCATCCATCATCTATAGCTGCTTATCCTGTTCTACAGGGTCGCAGGCAAGATGGAGCCTATCCTAGCTGACTATGGGTGAGAGGCGGGATACACCCTGGACAAGTCGCCAGATCATCACATGGCTGACACACAGAGACAAACAACCATTCACACTCACGGTTAATTTAGAGCCACCAATTAACCTAATCTGCATGTCTTTGGACTGTGGGGGGAAACCCAAGCAGATACAAAAAAAGGCACTTGCTGGCCACTGGGCTCAAACCCAGAACCTTCTTGCTGTGAAGCGACAGTGCTCACCACCATACCACCCCTCCCCATCTCATCTCATCATCTCTAGCCGCTTTATCCTGTTCTACAGGGTCGCAGGCAAGCTGGAGCCTATCCCAGCTGACTACGGGCGAAAGGCGGGATACACCCTGGACAAGTCACCAGGTCATCACAGGGCTGACACACAGACACAGACAACCATTCACACTCTCATTCACACCTACGGTCAATTTAGAGTCACCAGTTAACCTAACCTGCATGTCTTTGGACTGTGGGGGAAACCAGAGGAAACCCACAAGGACATGGGGAGAACATGCAAACTCCACACAGAAAGGCCACACAGGGCTCGAACCCGGACCTTCTTGCTGTGAGGCGACAGCGCTAACCACTACACCCCCTCCCCATATACTGCAGCAAAAAACAAAACAAAACTGCAGTTTGTTTGATTTAGGTGTGGACATAGCATTAATCATTATGTCAGTAGAATATCCTAACAAAGATGATGTGCTAGAACAAAAGTAAAGAAAGACTGCCAGCCCAACCGAGCATATCAAAATCCCACAATTCCCCTGGGCCAATAACAACCACATTATAACCCAGTGACGCTGGCTGTGTTGTGTAGTGATGCTAAATGATATATGATGACAGATCAACAACAACAACAAAACAGCTTCTTTTTTTTTTTGCTTAGAAAAATGGGGTTGTCTGGTCACCCTACCCCACAAGGACAGGACTTGCTGTTTTTGACCCTGTGGTGACTGATCCCCATATCCATCCATCCATCATCTATAGCTGCTTATCCTGTTCTACAGGGTCACAGGCAAGATGGAGCCTATCCTAGCTGACTATGGGAGAAAGGCGGGGTACACCCTGGACAAGTTGCCAGGTCATCACAGGGCTGACACATAGACACAGACAACCATTCACACTCACATTCACACCTACGGTCAATTTAGAGTCACCAGTTAACCTAACCTGCATGTCTTTGGACTGTGGGGGAAACCAGAGGAAACCCACACGGACACGGGGAGAACATGCAAACTCCACACAGAAAGGCCCTTGCCAGCCACGGGGCTCGAACCCAGACCTTCTTGCTGTGAGGCGACAGCGCTAACCACTACACCCACTCCCCATATACTGCAGCAAAAAACAAAACAAAACAAAACTGCAGTTTGTTTGATTTAGGTGTGGACATAGCATTAATCATTATGTCAGTAGAATATCCTAACAAAGATGATGTGCTAGGACAAAAGTAAAGAAAGACTGCCAGCCCAACTGAGCATCTCATCTCATCTCATCTCATCTCATCTCATCTCATCTCATCTCATCTCATCTCATTATCTCTAGCCACTTTATCCTTCTACAGGGTCGCAGGCAAGCTGGAGCCTATCCCAGCTGACTACGGGCGAAAGGCGGGGTACACCCTGGACAAGTCGCCAGGTCATCACAGGGCTGACACATAGACACAGACAACCATTCACACTCACATTCGCACCTACGGTCAATTTAGAGTCACCAGTTAACCTAACCTGCATGTCTTTGGACTGTGGGGGAAACCGGAGCACCCGGAGGAAACCCACGTGGACACGGGGAGAACATGCAAACTCCACACAGAAAGGCCCTCGCCGGCCATGGGGCTCGAACCCAGAACCTTCTTGCTGTGAGGCGACAGCGCTAACCACTACACCCCCTCCCCATATACTGCAGCAAAAAAACAAAACAAAACTGCAGTTTGTTTGATTTAGGTGTGGACATAGCATTAATCATTATGTCAGTAGAATATCCTAACAAAGAAGATGTGCTAGGACAAAAGTAAAGAAAGACTGCCAGCCCAACCGAGCATATCAAAATCCCACAATTCCCCTGGGACAATAACAACCACATTATAACCCAGTGACACTGGCTGTGTTGTGTAGTGATGCTAAATGATATATGATGACAGATCAACAACAACAAAACAGCTGCTTTTTATTTATTTTTTGCTTAGAAAAATGGGGTTGTCTGGTCACCCTACCCCACAAGGAGAGGACTTGCTGTTTTTGACCCTGTGGTGACTGATCCCCATGTACATTCATCCATCCATCATCTATAGCTGCTTATTCTGTTCTACAGGGTCGCAGGCAAGATGGAGCCTATCCTAGCTGACTATGTGCGAGAGGCGGGATACACCTTGGACAAGTCGCCAGATCATCACATGGCTGACACACAGAGACAAACAACCATTCACACTCACGGTTAATTTAGAGCCACCAATTAACCTAACCTGCATGTCTTTGGACTGTGGGGGGAAACCCACGCAGACACAAAAAAAGGCACTTGCCGGCCACTGGGCTCAAACCCAGAACCTTCTTGCTGTGAAGCGACAGTGCTCACCACCATACCACCCCTCCCCATCTCATCATCTCTAGCCGCTTTATCTTGTTCTCCAGGGTCGCAGGCAAGCTGGAGCCTATCCCAGCTGACTACAGGCAAAAGGCGGGGTACACCCTGGACAAGTCTCCAGGTCATCACAGGGCTGACACATAGACACAGACAACCATTCACACTCACATTCACACCTACGGTCAATTTAGAGTCACCAGTTAACCTAACCTGCATGTCTTTGGACTGTGGGGGAAACCAGAGGAAACCCACGCGGACACGGGGAGAACATGCAAACTCCACACAGAAAGGCCACACAGGGCTCGAACCCGGACCTTCTTGCTGTGAGGCGACAGCGCTAACCACTACACCCCCTCCCCATATACTGCAGCAAAAAAACAAAACAAAACTGCAGTTTGTTTGATTTAGGTGTGGACATAGCATTAATCATTATGTCAGTAGAATATCCTAACAAAGATGGTGTGCTAGAACAAAAGTAAAGAAAGACTGCCAGCCCAACCGAGCATATCAAAATCCCACAATTCCCCTGGGCCAATAACAACCACATTATAACCCAGTGACGCTGGCTGTGTTGTGTAGTGATGCTAAATGATATATGATGACAGATCAACAACAACAACAAAACAGCTTCTTTTTTTTTTTGCTTAGAAAAATGGGGTTGTCTGGTCACCCTACCCCACAAGGACAGGACTTGCTGTTTTTGACCCTGTGGTGACTGATCCCCATATCCATCCATCCATCCATCCATCCATCATCTATAGCTGCTTATCCTGTTCTACAGGGTCACAGGCAAGATGGAGCCTATCCTAGCTGACTATGGGAGAAAGGCGGGGTACACCCTGGACAAGTTGCCAGGTCATCACAGGGCTGACACATAGACACAGACAACCATTCACACTCACATTCACACCTACGGTCAATTTAGAGTCACCAGTTAACCTAACCTGCATGTCTTTGGACTGTGGGGGAAACCAGAGGAAACCCACACGGACACGGGGAGAACATGCAAACTCCACACAGAAAGGCCCTTGCCAGCCACGGGGCTCGAACCCAGACCTTCTTGCTGTGAGGCGACAGCGCTAACCACTACACCCACTCCCCATATACTGCAGCAAAAAACAAAACAAAACAAAACTGCAGTTTGTTTGATTTAGGTGTGGACATAGCATTAATCATTATGTCAGTAGAATATCCTAACAAAGATGATGTGCTAGGACAAAAGTAAAGAAAGACTGCCAGCCCAACTGAGCATCTCATCTCATCTCATCTCATCTCATCTCATCTCATCTCATTATCTCTAGCCACTTTATCCTTCTACAGGGTCGCAGGCAAGCTGGAGCCTATCCCAGCTGACTACGGGCGAAAGGCGGGGTACACCCTGGACAAGTCGCCAGGTCATCACAGGGCTGACACATAGACACAGACAACCATTCACACTCACATTCGCACCTACGGTCAATTTAGAGTCACCAGTTAACCTAACCTGCATGTCTTTGGACTGTGGGGGAAACCGGAGCACCCGGAGGAAACCCACGTGGACACGGGGAGAACATGCAAACTCCACACAGAAAGGCCCTCGCCGGCCATGGGGCTCGAACCCAGAACCTTCTTGCTGTGAGGCGACAGCGCTAACCACTACACCCCCTCCCCATATACTGCAGCAAAAAAACAAAACAAAACTGCAGTTTGTTTGATTTAGGTGTGGACATAGCATTAATCATTATGTCAGTAGAATATCCTAACAAAGAAGATGTGCTAGGAC
The DNA here is from genome assembly GCF_027579695.1 of Neoarius graeffei. NCBI lineage: Eukaryota > Metazoa > Chordata > Actinopteri > Siluriformes > Ariidae > Neoarius > Neoarius graeffei. Next base: position 49,322,565 of record NC_083574.1, read on the forward strand.
AAAAGTAAAGAAAGACTGCCAGCCCAACTGAGCATATCAAAATCCCACAATTCCCCTGGGACAATAACAACCACATTATAACCCAGTGACACTGGCTGTGTTGTGTAGTGATGCTAAATGATATATGATGACAGATCAACAACAACAAAACAGCTGCTTTTTATTTATTTTTTGCTTAGAAAAATGGGGTTGTCTGGTCACCCTACCCCACAAGGAGAGGACTTGCTGTTTTTGACCCTGTGGTGACTGATCCCCATGTACATTCATCCATCCATCATCTATAGCTGCTTATTCTGTTCTACAGGGTCGCAGGCAAGATGGAGCCTATCCTAGCTGACTATGTGCGAGAGGCGGGATACACCTTGGACAAGTCGCCAGATCATCACATGGCTGACACACAGAGACAAACAACCATTCACACTCACGGTTAATTTAGAGACACCAATTAACCTAACCTGCATGTCTTTGGACTGTGGGGGGAAACCCACGCAGACACAAAAAAAGGCACTTGCCGGCCACTGGGCTCAAACCCAGAACCTTCTTGCTGTGAAGCGACAGTGCTCACCACCATACCACCCCTCCCCATCTCATCATCTCTAGCCGCTTTATCTTGTTCTCCAGGGTCGCAGGCAAGCTGGAGCCTATCCCAGCTGACTACAGGCGAAAGGTGGGGTACACCCTGGACAAGTCTCCAGGTCATCACAGGGCTGACACATAGACACAGACAACCATTCACACTCACGGTTAATTTAGAGCCACCAATTAACCTAACCTGCATGTCTTTGGACTGTGGGGGGAAACCCACGCAGACACAAAAAAAGGCACTTGCCGGCCACTGGGCTCAAACCCAGAACCTTCTTGCTGTGAAGCGACAGTGCTCACCACCATACCACCCCTCCCCATCTCATCATCTCTAGCCGCTTTATCTTGTTCTCCAGGGTCGCAGGCAAGCTGGAGCCTATCCCAGCTGACTACGGGCGAAAGGCGGGGTACACCCTGGACAAGTCTCCAGGTCATCACAGGGCTGACACATAGACACAGACAACCATTCACACTCACATTCACACCTACGGTCAATTTAGAGTCACCAGTTAACCTAACCTGCATGTCTTTGGACTGTGGGGGAAACCGGAGCACCCAGAGGAAACCCACGTGGACACGGGGAGAACATGCAAACTCCACACAGAAAGGCCCTCGCCGGCCATGGGGCTCGAACCCAGAACCTTCTTGCTGTGAGGCGACAGCGCTAACCACTACACCCCCTCCCCATATACTGCAGCAAAAAAACAAAACAAAACTGCAGTTTGTTTGATTTAGATGTGGACATAGCATTAATCATTATGTCAGTAGAATATCCTAACAAAGATGGTGTGCTAGGACAAAAGTAAAGAAAGACTGCCAGCCCAACCGAGCATATCAAAATCCCACAATTCCCCTGGGACAATAATAACCACATTATAACCCAGTGACACTGGCTGTGTTGTGTAGTGATGATATATGATATATGATGACAAATCAACAACAACAAAGCAGCTTTCTTTGTGCTCAGAAAGCCGTTGAGAGCTGCGCAGTTTAATTGCGCAACACTGAAAGCGACGGGCACGAACGCATCTAGAGCGCGTGCTTGTGGTCACGTGCCCGTGACGTCACGAAGTCAAGTGACTGAAGCGGTTAGTCGTTTAAAGCAGCCCGTTGGTGCGGACACACAAACACACACTGCGCTGTTTGTTTCAGTAACTGGCAGAAATGAAGCTCGTTTGTTTGCTGCTCCTGGTTCTTGTTGCGTGGACAACCGACGCACTTGTTCGGTGAGTTCAGAGCTGTTTATTCAGCAGGGAGTGTTATTGGGAGCAGAGCCGCGGTTAGCTTGTTAGCTGGGAACACTGCGACAAAGCTAGCTGTAATGTTTGTGAGTGAGAGCTAATGAATTGAGTAACAGGAGTCTCTTTGCTGCTAGAGCTAATTGCGCTAACCTGAGTGCTGTGACTCAGCAAAACGCTACTGTAGTTAGATAACAGGGTCCCGTTAGGGTTATCATTAATGGACTGAAAACAAGAGTGCATGTTTGTTTGGTAAAAAGGGGAAAAAACACATGTCTTCTCATTCTTGAACCTCGCCCAGATTACAATGCATTTGGCGTCACAACTGTCAATAACCTGATTACAGGTTCGCTGGAACATTCTCTACTTGAAGTTCTGTTGTGGAGTTCACGCCTATATACACTACCGTTCAAAAGTTTGGGGTCACCCAGACAATTGTGTTTTCCATGAAAAGTCACACTTTTATTTCCCACCATAAGTTGTAAAATGAATAGAAAATATAGTCAAGACATTTTTCTGGCCATTTTGAGCATTTAATCGACCCCACAAATGTGATGCTCCAGAAACTCAATCTGCTCAAAGGAAGGTCAGTTTTATAGCTTCTCTAAAGAGCTAAACTGTTTTCAGCTGTGCTAACATGATTGTACAAGGGTTTTCTAATCATCCATTAGCCTTCTGAGGCAATGAGCAAACACATTGTACCATTAGAACACTGGAGTGAGAGTTGCTGGAAATGGGCCTCTATACACCTATGGAGATATTGCACCAAAAACCAGACATTTGCAGCTAGAATAGTCATTTACCACATTAGCAATGTATAGAGTGGATTTCTGATTAGTTTAAAGTGATCTTCATTGAAAAGAACAGTGCTTTTCTTTCAAAAATAAGGACATTTCAAAGTGACCCCAAACTTTTGAACGGTAGTGTATATAAAGGTGTGTGTAGCTGAACACACACACACACACACACACACACACACACACACAGTGTGCTCAGTGTATAGTGTTAACTGTCTGTCATGTATTTTTATCCTTAACTGCTTGGCCACATAGCTAGTCCTGCTTTGTATCAGAGTAAAGTTATTATTTGTGTAAGAAATGCTTTTTGTTATTATTTCCCAAAGGTCAAAGTGTCTTATTGTTGTTATGCACAGTAAGGACAGGTCCTCTTGCACAATGAAATTCTTAGTTTGCTGTCCACCATGAATGCCAATTATAAATAAATAATACAAAGTAAAAGTGGTATAGTATAAAATAAAGGTAAATGTAGTGTAATACAAAAATAAGCCAGTGATCGGATGTAGCAGTAATGTGCAAACAGTCAAGGACAGTTTACAGGAAGGTAGTCCATGGTTATAGACTACTCCTGTCAGCTCTTCAGGAGTCTGGTGGTGGGGGGAAAGAAAGTGTTCAAAGGGCAGGAGGATATTTAGGGCCCGAGCATCGTTCGGTGCGAAGACCCTATTGTTTTTTGAAGTATTATTAGGGTTGTTTTACAATCAGGATACACAAGCTAAAATCACATTTAACACTTGTTATCTTCAGTATCAAAAGGCTTGATAACGTTATTTTTGGTGAATGTATGGCAATATGTCATATTTAGCAAAATTACTCATGTCATTTAGAAAAAGTGCTTTTTTTTGACCGCAGGTAGCTCCAAAAGGGATGCACTTACATCATTCTTTATACCATAAAACAAATATTTGGTTCCATATCATTGGAAACATAGTTAAGTTTTAATGTTGAATGCCAGTAAGTTTTCAGACTATTTTGATCAAATTAGTATGTAATTGTGTCAAAAAATGTCCTCTCCGAGACAGCTAATTTTTCAATATAAAATAACATATCTAAAATGATTATTTTCATCCTAAATTGTGGTCAAGATATTGGGGCATAAATATTAGACAACTAACACAAAGCTTACAGCCTTATATTTAAAAGCACTGTGGAAGTAGTGGATTCTGAATTGTCAAAAAAAAAAAATGTCCTCTCTGAGAATCACTTCATTTGTTTCTCCCAGCCCTGCTTAAAGCTACACTTAATCTTGTTATAATACAAACTATTACACATGCCTATCTGTTCTTTAACTTGTCCTTCACTTAAAAACTGGTACAAGAACCCGTTTGAATCAATTTGAATTTTGGATCCCTGTGACACAAACTTTGTACCCTGATTGTAAAACAACCTATTATTATTATTATTATTATTATTATTATTATTATTCTGTCGCGCTTGGCTTTTTTTGACGCATTTCCCATGCACGAAAACTCATGAAATTTGATACACAAATCAGTCATTGTAACCGCTTCTCAGCCACAGACGTTTGGCCCCGGGCATGGCCCAGGGACTTCATAGTGCCCCTTTTTCTCACTCACTCACTCACACACACACACACACACACACACACACACACTCACACACACACACACTCAGTCATATGCATATTTATGCATACACACAACACACTCTCACAAGTACACACGCATGCACACGCAACATCTATGAGCGCTCTCTTTCTCATACACGCACCTTCTCTCTCTCCCTCTGACATGCACAATAATAGTGACCTGCCATCATTGTGCATTTTGTTGCAGACATATGAAAACTCTGCATGTACACACACACACTGCAGACACAGGAAAGCTAAGATGACTTAAGATTACAGCGTGAGATAGAGATAAGGAGGAGACATATGTATAGTTTTGTACATATATAAATGTATATTTTCACACCACAGAAACACACACTGTGTTTGTCTGTCTATCTCTCATCCGTCAAGCAGTCATGACATTTGCAACACCTTTGAACATTTGATGAATATATGAAATGTGACTTTTGTTGGGTGGTGGGATGTCCTGGGTTGCGGAACCACACGTGCGAGGGCCCGTCAAGGCCGCTAGCGGCTTTAATTAAGACTATTTTTCATCAATAGCCTTTATTTCATACCTATTAACAGTATTACAAATATAACACAATACAAAATCAGGTATACAGTAATGAAAAACAATGTTTTTTTAATGATTTATATAGACATATTAATACCTCAAATGTTCAAACTGTTTGCCCCCCCCCCCGGCATTCACACACTCCACTAATCGAGTGTGGACACCCATGCACACTGGCATAAAGGTCTTTTATCAGCATCACTTTCCTGGCAAGCCTCCTGTATGAACTGAATCACAGTATCAACAGAATGTAGCTTGCGTGTGAGAACCTTGTCTTTTTAATGAATTCTAGTATTAAATGAAACCTAGCACTGCTATTATAATACTGGAATAATCCTTACTGGATACCTACTTTTGCAGCCCCCTGTATTTTATTAGGTTCATGTTACCCAGAATAACCAGCAGGCTAAACTAAGCTGGTACATAAAATAAGCAAGCTATTGCCAGGTGAGAACTCAAACCCTTTCAAATCTACATAGTTCTGTTCTGAGATGTTTACTCTGTCAGCACTGTTGAATTGATGCTTTTTTTGGGGGGGGCCTTTGATGTGCTGGTAGTTTTTAACATCTAGAGAACGGTGTATGGCTGTGTTGTGTGTCTGACCTTTTGTGTATTCTGTTGCAGGATCCCCCTAACGAAGTTTCGTTCCATAAGGCGCTCGCTGTCTGATTCAGGCCGAGCCGTGGAGGAACTCTTGGCCAACTCTCGGCACACAAAATACAACCTGGGTTTCCCACCCAAATCCGGACCAACCCCTGAAACTCTAAAGAATTACCTGGATGTGAGTGTGGCTGGTTTTTAACCTTTAGTACCTTTTGCCCTAGTTTGCTAATCTTGTTGAGTTTGTCAAGTGGGAGGCCCTCTTAATCGGTTTCTGAAGCACCATTGTGTAGTGTGATTATTCACAGAGAAAGTAGTTTGAAAATGATTGCAATCCAAGTAATACTCAACATTGCCTATACCATAATTTCTAATACTTTTGAAATTTGGTTTGATCTATAGTGCATTGAAATGCTGTAGGAATTGGCTGTCTGCAGAATGTCTCCAAAAATAACACTGATGTTTAATCAGTCATGGGATGCCTCGTACTGTAAAATGGTACTGCTACTATTTGAGCTTGGAAATTATGTGGCAAGTAATGTTGAGTGTGTACGTCTGAGGAAGTCACGTTTCTTTGTCACTTTATTTTCACAAGAAGTAATTCCTAAGTTACTTGCCGACTGTCAGAAAATTGGATCATGTGATTAGGCATGATTTGCAAATATGCTTTTTCTGAAAGAATCATCTTGAAACTTGTTGGGTCATGATTTTGAGAAGCGTGACACAAGCATTTGATTGATCACAGTTGCTTCTCATGAGACTGTTAGTCACGCTGTCCTAGCAAATGGAGAACTATCACAATCGGGTTTGGCAACCACCTTAAGGTTGGGTAATAGTTGCTTGGTAAGCTACATTTGAAGTTTAATTTCTTTCTGTTGGTGTAAAACTAGATTATACTGACTTGAATTTTATTTTTTGCAAAATTTGAGCTGTGTGTGTGTGGGGTTTTGTTTCCCTTTCACAGGCCCAATACTATGGTGAGATAGGCCTTGGCACTCCAGTCCAGACCTTCACTGTGGTGTTTGACACAGGATCCTCCAACTTATGGGTGCCTTCCGTTCACTGCTCCTTTACTGACATTGCATGCTGTAAGTCAACACTTGGAGACTGTATGAAAATGGCGTGATTTGCAGTGTTGGTAAATTATTCATGCTACTGTTGAATGTTTGATTTTGGTCGTGAGTCATCTTGGTGCAACTTGATTTTGTTGACTCTTGCAGTGCTTCATCACAAGTATAATGGGGCCAAATCCAGCACATATGTCAAGAATGGCACTGCTTTTTCTATTCAGTATGGTACTGGGAGTCTCTCTGGCTATCTCAGCCAGGATGTTTGCACAGTAAGTTTCTTTGGATTTATTTTAAAACAAATTTTCTGTTGCACTTTTGAGTGAAGTCTGGGTTTTTGTTTTTTTTTCCTTTAAAGGTGCAATGTGTAAGAATTGGCCACCTGGCAGATTCATATTCCACCCCCCCCCAAAAAAAACCACCAGAAAGTTGGGGTGTCCACCCCATCATAAAAAAACAAGGAAATGCACACACTCCTCTCATAGAATTCACTGTCTATAGCATAAAGCTGTGTTAGTCCATCAGCAGAGATGTCCACAAGTGCTGGTGATTGGCAGTTTCCTCTGCCTACCCAGATGGTCTGCGCCGGCTACTCGATCCCAGGAAAAAAAAACCTGCCGTTCAATGTTCAAGCAATTTATATCCTCTCTGTTGCCCATAATTTGTTGCAGATCCAATTATTTCACCATGAAATTGCCTTTGATTCAGGTCTAACATGACTGGAAGCGATGCTGTATTTGAATGACTCTTGCACTCTGATTCGCTGAGCCGGACCATGTGACCATGCCATAGTGTATGTAGTTATGTTACAGAGCCGGGTAGTATACTACAGAGGGTAACTAAAGCTGTGTTCACATATATACCGGTACGATAGTGGTATAACTGTATCAATAAAGTATACCGGTACAGTTTAGTGCATCTGTCCACACTAGCGCGAAATGTTTGCGGTTTTCTTTCACGGTAGTTGAAATGCGCGAAATGTTTCCATGGTTACCGAGTAACTTCCTTCCGAGAATATGGCGGCTGAAACAACGTGTGTGCGCTTTTTGTTGTCAATGTACAGTCTATTTCTGGTGGTCATTTATTCAGTCGAATCATATAAAATGCGCGAGGCAGTTGAGAAAGAAACAAAGAAAATGAATCTCCTGTTCCAGCTGTTCCTGGCATCACTCGTCTCCTCAAAGCTCCAACAAACACAACTTTCTTTGCTCCATGTAGCTCCACGGTCGTTTTGAGCCATTTTGACGTTTTATTTACAGCTGGAAAGCACATGCGTATTGTATTGTATGAATAACCCGGAAGACGTAGGAATGGTTCATTGCGCATTATATTTGTATCGATACAGAACCGCTTCATCTGTCCACACTACAGCGAAGTCCTACTGTACCGGTACGAAACCCATACATTTGTGGGTTTTGTACCGCTACAGTTGCTAGTGTGGACAAGTGTTACGGCACGAAAGTAGTATCGTATCGGTACAAAATCCCTAGTGTGGACAGGGTATAAGAGAGCCAAGCACATCTGGAGGGAAATTTCATATGTATCTTGCAAGTATTCTACATGGAAGTGGTGGTTAGTAATTTATTAGCTGAGAATGCACCAGAAGGCATGTACATTTCTGAATGGAGCATGCCCCACACCCCCAAGCATTAATGCACCTCTGGCACACCGCGGTGGCTTTGCCTCTGCAAATTCCAGAGCCACCTCCTACTTTAAAAAAATTTTTTTTTTTTAAAGCCAGTTACTTCAGATTTTCTGGAGAACCCTGATTAGCAATTGGGTTCATACAATCTAAGTTCATAGTTATAAGTTATTGAAAGTCAACTTCTACTGAACAGCAGGGCAAGAATATGCAAAATTTTGACCAAACTGCTGAAACACTGAGAGCCAGTCAAGATGACACTTATTTTCACATGTGCTGTCAGCCTAGCGTTTACATTGTCGCTTGCTTATCTCTGCTTTTTATCAAGAAAGCAGCCGCTACTGCTCGTAACACTGCAAATCTGATCAAACCCACTGCCTGTGACTCAAAATAATTGCAGCTGAATGTTTTTTGTTTGGTTTAATAATTGGGCCAAAAATAGGAATGCCACCTTACCTTTGCTAGTGTGACACTGTGGCCTGGTAGTTTGCCACCTTGTGAATTGGCAATAGCAGATCTTTCACGCAGATCTTTCACCCAGCCACTGCAAAACTGTTCATTAGCTTCAAGGGATTTGTAACTTTTAAACTTATGTAAGGTGTATGCACTCAATCCAAAAACAAGATGGTTTAGTGTCTGGGTATGCGAGTGGAAGGTCTGTAATCCAGCTTTCTGCGATTTGTTTCTTCTGGTAGGGTCCCATTTCCATAATACAAAAATACAGCACATCAACAAAAAATGGTAACTGCAAACCCATGTTTTGGTGCCTGGATTCCAGCTGTTTGTGAATTGCAGCAATTCATTTGCTTTGCTTTTCCTTAGTTCTGGAAATAGCTTGGATGCTAACATGTACAGTGCCAGTCAAAAGTCTGGAAACACTGTCTAATTGAATTATTTTTATTAAGACACGGTCTTAAAATAACGATGGCCTGTCATTTCTCTCTACTTAGTTGAGCGGTTTTTGTGATATGGATTGTGGAATAGGTGGGTTTTTTTTATTTTATTTTAAATTATTTACTGTTTGATCTCAGGTGCATTAAGATGGCAAGAAATCGCACTAATTAACTTTTGACAAGGCACGGATATTAATTGAAAAGCTGGATAATGCCACTGATTGGCGTGCAAAGTGTCAAGGTAAACGGTGGCTACTATGAAACTTTGTTTGCCACATAATTCCATGTTATTTCTTAGTTTGTCATCAGTATTGTTCTACAATGCAGAAAATGGTTAACATACAGAAAAACCAGTGAATGAGTAGGTGAGTCCAAACTTCAGACTATGTAACCAGCAGTAACTTTCACGTATGATGACCTCACGGGCATTCTTATTCTCCTCTCATGATGGACTGATTGCAGCCTGGATGCTACAGTGATTCACGATCACCTTACTGTGGTATTACTAGATAGGTGGCCAATCCTGTCTTGGGGCTAGCTGGTTAGCATGCTAACTTCAGTAGATACCTCTGCAACGTGATATATGAACGTCTTTGACAAACATCAAAACTGTTATTTCTTCACGTTCTGATCCTTTTTAGTTAATCTTTTGTTTTAAACTGTAATTCTTACACATGGCACCTTTTAAGGCACAAATACTTCACCTTCACCAGGCGTAAGTGCACACCTGCTACACAAGCAGCATTGTTTGCATACTCCCCTGCAGATCTTGTGTACATGTAGAGGATTAAAGCGGTGACCACTAAATGGCACATCAGAGCAAAAACAACCATGTCCAGCTGTAATGTCTCCTGATTTATGCACAGCGACGTTAAACGTGCCAACTTCTGGTTTTCTTTAAAACCTTCTGTCGTGGGTGTGATGACCATGATCTGTGTCCTCAATCAAAAAGCCTCACTGTATATTCAAATGGTTACGTGTATATAGAAAAGCCACTATTCAAAAAGACTAGTATTTTAAAACAGATTTTTGGGAGAGGGATTTATTATTATTATTATCTAACCAACTGTAAAAGGAAGTGTTAGTGGCAGTACTCCATAACAGTCTAGAATAATACACAAATGTGCAGTTTGAGACAAAACTAGTCTCTTTCTTCGGTTGTGGATACAGTATGGTGCTATACTGCTGCTGTTTGTGGACGTTGGTATTGCACCACAGAGATGCCTCGCTTTAATTCCCAAGGATGTGCACAAGACACTAAATGAGCACAGGCTATGTGTGGTGGCCATCTTGTGTGTACACACATGGTCAACACCAAGTATAGATCAGCCTTTAGGTGGCTGTTTTGCTGGTTGAAATTGAAATCAAATTAATTGCAGGTTGGAGACATTGCTGTAGAGAAGCAGATATTTGGTGAAGCCATCAAGCAGCCTGGCGTTGCCTTCATTGCTGCAAAGTTTGATGGCATCCTGGGCATGGCCTACCCTCGCATTGCTGTAGATGGGGTTCCTCCAGTCTTTGACATGATGATGAGCCAGAAGAAAGTGGAGAAGAATGTCTTCTCTTTCTATCTGAACAGGTTTGTATTGCACTTGTCAGCAAATTCTTTGTAGTTTGTCATTAACTTGTTTCCATCAATGCTTCTAGGATTTGCTCAAGTAAGCATGTGATTTTTAAAAGTCCTGACAAAGTAAAGTCAGCAGTTGTGCATTAATGTGCTGAATACAGAGGAAATGTTTTGGGGTCAGTTTTGGGCCTATTAATCTGATTTTAGCAATGAATGATCACATGGTTCCAATTTTACCATGCGTGTTTTTACACTAGGCTGACTAGAGGTGTTACACTACGTTCACACTGCAGGCTGAAGTGACTCAAATCCGATTTTTTTCGCCCATATGTGACCTGTATCCGATCTTTTATTGACAATATGAATGAGACAGATCCGATTTTTTTCAAATCCGACCCAGGCCGTTTGGATATGTGGTCCTAATTCCAATTCCTATCCGATCTTTTCATATGCGACTTCAGTCTGAACCGCCAGGTCGCATTCATCCGACTTACACGTCATCAGCAAGCCACAAATGTCACTATTCTGCGCTGAAGTAGGCGGCGGGTCTCTCAAAAAAAGTTACAACAACATGGCGCATGACATCAATGCGACTCCGCACCCACACGTTCCTTTGAACGGAGGTTGCAGTCACTACCCCGCAGAACGCCTGAGCCAAAACCTTTGCCCTCTTCCTTCTCAACCTCCTCCTTAACATCAGGCTATTGTGTATGTTCTGGCTCCGTTGCAACAACAACTGCATCATCGCCAGGTACTCCATGCTGGCTACTGTCATACACAGGAAACTTTAGGTTACTTCCGTAAACACTGGCCATGCTCACTGCATGTGACGTCGTCGTATCCTGCAATGCGCATGCAGAACACTTTTAGGTCGCTTTTCGTTCATACTGAGGATCACGTACAAGTCGCATATATTTGTTAATGTGAACGACCTCACAAAAAAATCGGAATTGAGCATTAAGCCTTGCAGTGTGAACGTAGTGTTATTCACAAGCCAATTTTAGTCTGTTCATGGTGGAAGTCTTGCACCTTTATTCTGCCTCATGTTCTGTATAAAGCATCTGAATGCGGAATGGTGTGTGTGGTGTTTTTATGATGATCTACCTCTGAGCTGGAATGATTGGTAATAAAAGAACAGAATTGATGTCTGTGTAAAAGGGACAGGTGGCACGGTGAGACCAGGGTGTGACTATTTTGACTGGCCATCTATTTTCCAAGATGGTACAAATTCAAATGTCCACATGCCTTTTTGTTTCAAATCGCTTCCTACTTCTCTTTGCTTTTTTTTTTCCCCTCTAAAATTATTCTGATCACACAGACATCTCGACTCTCCTCTTCCTCGTGTGTATGGAGGCTGTTACTGCCCATAAATGTGAATTACTTAACAAAAGTGATCACGTATTGCATATGATGCTTAGTGACTTTGCTTGTGCTTGAAGAGCGGTACAAGTGCACACAGCTAACAAAACTCCTCAGCACTCAGTTCATAGTTTAGCATGGTCTCAATGCCATCCAGGAATGATTTTATTCTCAAAGAACTATGGAGGATGTTTTTAACAAGGTGCCACCGCAGTGTTTTAGAATTTCATGTTCATCTGAAGCATCTCACTTTTTTTGTTAACTTTTTTTTTATTAGGTATTATGAAGAAATCAAAAACAAGTCTTATTGCCATGAAATAACCTTAGGTGTTGGCTTAAATTGCACACTGGTGCAGTTTCATACCAGCTTTTAGTTCACTGTAAGTCTCTAAAGCTGGAATATTGAGGTGCTTGACTTGCACCTCTGGATCAGCTTCTGGATCAGATTATAAAACAACTTGGGGCTGGGCAATATAGCTGACAAACTTGTTTCATCAGTCACTTTATTTTTAATTACTAGGAGAAAAAAGGTTGAACGTAATAATTTTATTTTGATCTTAAACACTTTCCTCATCGTCTGCGGTGTTTCCCATACATGTACTTTACTCAGGTGGGCCACCCAGGAATATAAATAAGCGTAAAGAGCAAGAATGTTCTGAGGGCAATTGAATGTAAAGCACTGTGTCGTGCTGAAATGATTGGTCAAATAGCTGACCATATGAACAGAAGGTTTTTGCTCTGTAGATGTGTGCTGTAGCCACCTGGAGCGCTTGAGTCCTGTCAGCACCTTCAGCTTTGTAATGGTGTTCTCTCTAATAGTTTTTTTTTTTTTTTTAAATTAAATAAAGTGTACAGTTGGTCATTATATATAAATTTATTGGTCTGTAACAGAAACTAAGGCAAGTTTGCACTTCAGCGACAGTAACAGCGCTAGAGGGTGGAGTTAAAGTAATGTGACTGCATTTGAGACTGATCAGCTGATTTGAGGTGGAAGCCCCTAATCATATCATCTCTAGCCGCTTTATCCTGTTCTACAGGGTCGCAGGCAAGCTGGAGCCTATCCCAGCTGACTACGGGCGAAAGGCGGGGTACACCCTGGACAAGTCGCCAGGTCATCACAGGGCTGACACATAGACACAGACAACCATTCACATTCACACCTACGGTCAATTTAGAGTCACCAGTTAACCTAACGTGCATGTCTTTGGACTGTGGGGGAAACCGGAGCACCCGGAGGAAACCCACGCGGACACGGGGAGAACATGCAAACTCCACACAGAAAGGGGCTCGAACCCGGACCTTCTTGCTGTGAGGCGACAGTGCTAACCACTACACCACCGTGCTGCCTGCCCCCACTCATACTTGTGAAAAAATACTATTCAGAACCTACCTCCTGGATGTTGTAGATTTAGACGTTTGTGGTTAACGTGGTATTGCATAACCATGTTTCTTCAAGGTGGCCAAATCTCCCAGCAAACCTTGGCTCAGCCATTTCCTCAGTTTCAGCTTATCTCTACACCATTTCTCAAGATTGTGATTTCATACTCCTGATTTAGATCCACTCCATTCACCTTTGTAAACAAGTTGCCACAGGTCATTTGAGTAGTGGCGAATCGACTTTTGAATATTCAAGTGCATGCACTTTTTTTTTTTTTTTTTAATCCAAAACTGTTACTAAAGTGCAGTTATCCTGAAATTAATAGGCTTCCCCCCCCCTCCCCTTTAAGTGTTTTTCTGGAGCCTGTGGTTGTCACTGATGGAGAACATGCATGATTTCACTGAGCAGCACAAGTGGATGACTTCAATGTGACCTGAAATCAGTGGCTTTTTTTTTTTTGGGCAGTTAGTGCAGGCCCTTTCCACTGGCTACCACCACAAGTATATTTAAGGCCTGTGAGAACTCTGCTCATTTCTTACTCTATGCTGTTGATCATGTGGCTGAACTATACACATCTTAGCACGCTCCATTGTAAAGGCATATGATGGGCTGTTTATACAGCTGAACTTGATACATTTGTAGTTTCCCTAAACATTGACTTTTTTTTCCCCCCCTCCCCCGTTATTGCTGTTTAAGTGTCCGATGATGCATATTGCCATCACTCAGGCCGATATCAACTTTTTGTACCACTGACTTAAGCACACATCTTGGTTGGTTTGATTCTTTGGTAGGAACCCAGATACTCAGCCTGGTGGTGAACTCCTGCTGGGAGGCACAGACCCAAAGTACTACACTGGAGACTTTCACTATGTCGACATCACCCGCCAGGCATACTGGCAGATTCACATGGACGGGTGAGAGCTCATCTTTGTCATACTTACTTACTGCAAAGTCATGCTTCTGACTTCCTTTCTTGAGAGGAAGTTAGTTTGTGCTGATCTCAAGGCAGAAACAGTCACGTTTTTATTGAGAAACTTGCAAACTTTCACATGAATCTGAAGGCCCCCCAGTCAAGGCTAGGTTTAATCATATCTATTTAAGAGCTTTTCTTTACTATGTACTTGGAAACCTTGACAAAGTTTGTTTTGCTCTTGCATAATCAGTGCTAGATTCATGAGAAGTTAGCTGGTTTAACATGATTGTGGGTTTGTTTCTTCAGTGTGACCATTGGCAGTCAGCTGACCCTTTGTAAGGGAGGCTGTGAAGCCATTGTGGACACTGGTACGTCTCTGATCACCGGACCTGCCGCTGAAATCAGGGCTCTCCAAAAGGCCATCGGAGCCATTCCCCTGATCCAGGGAGAGGTACACAGTCACTGATATTAGGACTTTAGACACTTGTAGAATACTGAACTCCTTGCATGCCATGAAAAGACTTTAATCCTACTAATGACTTATTTAGACAGTCAATTCAGGTACGGCTGTCCCAAGGTAAACTTGTAAGCATTTAAAACAAGCCTTGCCTTTTTCTGGGATTGTTGCTAAAAGTTGATTTGTTTCTTGGTAGTACATGGTTGACTGCAAGAAGGTGCCTTCCCTTCCCACCATTTCCTTCAGTTTGGGTGGACAGTCCTACACACTGACTGGAGAACAGTACATTCTCAAGGTTAGTCACATGTAAAAATGGTTTGTTGCAGTTTTAAGCAACTGTGTAGAAAGGAAGCGGTGACATTTTTACATGGTCAAATTTAACTGTTTTCCTCAAATGATATATTGAAGTCACTCAAGTGTGAGTCGTGTGTGGTTTTACACATCAGGTTACATACTGTCACAACTAGGTCAAGGTATGACTGACTTTTTTTCTTCTCTCTTTCCCCTTTTGGTAAATTGTGTATACACCCATACACAGGAGAGCCAGGCTGGTAGACAAATCTGTCTGAGTGGATTCATGGCTCTGGATATCCCTCCTCCTGCTGGGCCACTGTGGATTCTTGGAGATGTGTTCATTGGACAGTACTACACCATGTTTGACCGTGAGAACAATCGTGTGGGCTTTGCAAAGGCTGTTTAGACCATCACACTGTTCAGAAAAGGCAAGCCTACAAAGGGTAGAAAAAGGAGTAATGCAGGAAAAGCTCTAAACCCTCCACTAGAATCATATCAGCTGCCATTTATAATAGTGATATGATGGTATTGTTTGCACAGTGCTTCTTTAGCTCCCTAATACTCCGTTTCCGTGAGCTTCAGAAGCTTAAATCAGGGAAAAGCCCAGAAATAATTATACATGCTAGCAAAGTAATGACTTATGGTTTTTAAATTAGCAGCTAGGAAAGGATGTACAATTTTTTTAAATTTTTTTTTTATTTAGCCATTGATTTCTTTTTCTGTCTTTACCTGAAATTGGATAAAAATTGTTCAAGTGATCAACCTCATGTTTTACTACCTGCTCATCTACTGAATTGTCTTGTGTGGGTTTGAGGAAGAGCATTGCATTTGTATTTATCTGCTGTGATTGAAAATTGTGATTACACTAGTTACTGTAATTTATACTTTTTCCTTCCAGAGTTTGGTCAAACAATAAAAGTCTGGACAGAACAAATAACAGGAACTTGCTTGGATTGATTTTTTTTTTTTAATTGTAATGCTGAAAAACATAGGTCAAAGCACAGTTATTTATACTCTGACAGAGTAACAAACATGGCATTTAGGGATTTGAGCAATTTTTACTTGGATAAACATTTTTGGTTAAAAAAAAAAAATTTACAGCAGCGATATTGTATAAGTGAATTATTAGGCACACATTTGAACAATCATTTTAGGTTGTAAAGGTCTTGGAGCACAATTAGCAAAAAAAGACGTATTGCAGGTTTCACTGCTTACATTACATTCTAAACACTTCTGCTAAGCTGTTTCTAATTGTGTTGGTGGCAAGTCCCTATCCTTATTCCAGATATGATCAGTATTTACAGAATGCTCCTGTGATGAGTGGATGTATGAAAAGAAATGGTGTGTGCAAAACCAGCATAATCAATGTTTAGGGCTACTGGATTGTCTAATATCTGTAGATGAAATACTGGTCATGAGGAGGGGAGGGCTGAAGAGCTGCAGTCATACAGGAATATTAACTTGATACATGATAGCAAAATAACCAGTTTGTTCACATGTAAGCCATGAACTCAACTGAGGAGAGAAAAACAAGACATGACTTGCCAGATATGCCTGAGTCTGACTTTTATAAAGGCATGTCAACCATGAGATGGCCATTGGAGGTGGGCTCTGCTTGACCTGTGGAGCTGCTCTGTTTACGGTTAGGTGGCATGGGAGAAGGAGCCTCACTTGGTGTCTTTCCCTGGAGGAGACTGGTGTCATCTCCCTCTTGCCTTGTTCTGTGAACACTCTCTTTAATGATCCGACCCTTCTTGTAGGAGATGGCTGGGCCACAGGCCTTCTCGTCAATCAAGTTGAAACATCGCAACACCAACACCAAAGGGACAGGAAAAATAGCAATGATCATTAACATGATGTAGATAGCCAGGCCCCATGGAGGATAATTGAGTAATTGGTCCTGAGCCTGAAACACATGGAGAACATCTACATTACTCAAACGCCTTAATCCTGAGGTTAGAGTTATTCAATCATCCATTCAGCACTGCAGTACAGAAACCCCCCCCCCCAAAAAAAAATCCCTAAAGGACCAACCAGCTCCTGGATCCAGGCTCTGTAGGTGGGTGGATTCTTGCCTAGCTTGATGATGCTAGCAGCCAGCAGGGTAAGCAGCATCAGAGGAGTAACATACTTCCACATGTAGTAGTAATAACGGAATGGAGTGAAACCCAGCATGTCCTGTAAATCCTTAAAAAACCTAGAAAATGGGCATAACTCAACTTTGTCAGTTGGTTTTGATTTCATCTGCATGCATAGAGCATTAAATAATTTAAAAAGGTTCTGACAAACATCTTGAAACTTCAGCAAGAGAAATGGAACATTTTTGCCCAGAATTCAACCTTGCAGTCACCTGACTTTTGTTAGCAGTTTTACCGGAAGTGAAATAGCTGGTGGTCTAAACGGCTGCAGTAGCGCAAACAACTAGCGATAACTTGGAGTATGCTGGTAATCTAGAAACCACTGCTTGCTTTAGATATATTCAGAAGATTGCCATGTGCAATGGAATCGACCCCTACAGTCTGGGAAAGAAGGATGTGTCATACGATCGAGTTCCCTGACATCTTCAACTAGCTGGTGTTGCAGACATCCTTCTACACTGCAAAACACATGAAAGTGTGCAAGAGTATAGAGGCTTACGTTTTTGTGTGGGGCTAGGTAAAGGACCTCGCTATCAAGCCGCTGCTGAATCAATCCTGTATTATTATTAAAGCTTTTCGTTCATGTCTTTACAATGAAGCGGTGCAAGTTGAAGTTTAAACAAAAATTTTCTTGATTCCTCACTTGTGTTGGGGCTTATCTCTCCAGTACATCATTTACAAAGATCATCAGAAACCCCTTTAAAAGACCTGGATCTTAAACAAGACGGAGAAGTGATCACAGCACATTGTAACTGTATGGCTGGGTAAGAATTTTGTTGCAAACTTCACACACGAACTTTGTGAGGAGTAAACAAAAACAGCTAGGGACTTGTGTTTCGTGACTTTAAAAAAAATAAATTAAAAAGACAAGTACTTGGAAAACATTAACAGCAGCTGAGAGGGAGATACAAACCTTTCATGAAGCGATCACTGCAGACTTGAGCATGCTTCGACTCTGCTCCCTTCGATTTCAGTGAGAGGTTCAAAGGCCACCTTTCTCAATGTCTTTGTGAAAGACAGTGTTTATTCACTTTTTTTTTAAATTAGTTCACGGGGAACCCTGAAGAAACTTCAGTTTCACAGGTTGTTCAAATCTATCAGACAACGCAAGCGAAAGGCATTTTGCATGCGAGCAATGCACCTTCTCTGTACAAACGCTTTGTCAACTGAGCTTTAGTAGACCACCAGCTAAAGTTTTGAATAACTAATGAGGTGGCTGTGATGTCATGCGAAACCCAGCAACGTGTAAGCGTTTTGCTGAGATAAAATGCATTCTGCATTTTACAATTCTGGAGATTGTCAAAGCAAGTGAGCAGCAATATCATGCAACTCACCATGGGGCGTTTGACCTACTTTTAACCAAAACAAGGCGGTGTGGGCAAACATGGCAGGCTCTGCTCTCCTGCCAGCTAAAAGCCACTGGAAAAGAAAAGGAAAGCCTGCCTAGTGAGTGCAACTGCAAGATAGAACATGGGTCATTTTTCTGGACAGGTAATCATTATAGCTAGCGTGTCGCCATCTTGGCCTTAGAATGCATGGGCTTGACTCGACAGTAGCGAGTAAGGAGTTATACATGTAATGTTTTGATCTTACTGAGAAAGAAATAACACAAAAGCAGTAATCGATCTATTCGCGACGGTCAACCACAACTTCCATACCTGCGACTCAAAACTGAAGTCGATGCAGAGTCAATGTTTTCTGCACATCTTTGTGTGACGCAGTTCCATAATTATGCTAATTAGTTAAAGCTTCTCACGTTTGGCCATTCCCGTAGGACCATACTGTTTACCTCAAGAGGTAGGTTATTCGGTCCCAATAAAGGAGAAACGTGACCCTCAGCACATCAAAATGATCACATCTCACCTGCATGATATTGTTCTTGTGAGACACAGGAAAATGCCATGCACTTTTTTTTTTTGAAAATTTCAGATGACTTTGCAGTCAGCACCTTTTAATTCCTTGTATATTCCATTTACATCTGCTTCTTACCACACACTGACAGAGCCATCTTTCCAGACTTTTGTAATAGGATGTTACAAATAATGTTAAACTCATTTCCTCAATTATGTTTGTTTTACTTTGACTAAATGTGGAAATGGTCATTGTTAACTGCTGGGAACGGTTAAAGATTCCTATAGACCCCTTTCACATGACGTCACCACGCCATGAGATTTTGTTAGGCGCCATATTGGAAGACCAAGTACATGCACTCACAATATAAAACAAAGTACGAGCGAGAGTGAAGTGACACGATGGATGATAATTCTGGTTATGTGAGTACATTACCAGCTGCAGAAAGGGCACGGTATGTGGAGAAACTGGCTGTGATTGATGGGTTTGACCCATATGATAAGACTCGCGGCAAGGGAGAATGGAAACATAAGGAGGACCTGACACCAATTCTGCCATCTGTTTGCTACCCAGACATTGTAAACTATTTGTTGTTTACACCCAGTGCCTACACTCAGTGTTCGAACTACGCTGATATTTTCGGGGGGAGTCCCTTTTTTTCCCCTCTTGGGCCGCTTGCGCTTGTCTCGGAGCGCGGATCTCCAAACACATGAGAAGCCTTGCGCTTGTCTCGGAGCACGGATCTCCAAACACATGAGAAGCCTTGCGCTTGTCTCGGAGCACGGATCTCCAAACACATGAGAAGCCTCTCTTACGCACATATCACGCGGACTCCACACCTCCACACACGCATCGCGTCTGAAGTCATAACTCATCAGGGGAAATCGTGTCCACATTGGCATGTTCAAAAAACAACCTCGCGTCAACAAGGATACCACACGCAAGAAAAAAAAAACAAAACAAAACAGGTCAGGCTACTCAACAACCAACCTGGCAGCAGCGAGCAAGCCCCAAACCATCCTAAATTATTATTATTAAATTGTAGAAGTCTGGAAGGCTTGCTCCTCATACAGTTATCAACTTGGGGCCAATTTAGCATGTTTTAAATCTGAATTTCTTGCATTTGCTTACCTCAAAGTGTCCGCAGATCATGCACAGACTTATCCATTATATCCACAGTTTTTTGCCAAGTCTCACACAGGTTTCTTTCAAGTCTACTGTTGGGCCAATAAATCATAAATAAAACAGCTCAGATTTGTTTAAGTCGTTTGCCACTCCACTTTATTCTCGTGGGTTCACATACCGCTGCCGTTATTATCCCCTTATCACAAGTTTGTTGGTCTTCCAATATGGCGCAGGGTCTGTTTACTTCCGGTTTCGGGTGACGTCAGTGAAAGGGGTCTATACAGAGCAAACAATATCTACCACAGCCCATAGCAACAGGACATTCTTGCATTAATCAACAGAAAACACCTACATCTCTGTGCAAACCACAGGGAAAAGGGAAGAAAAAAAAAAAATCCTCCTTGTGTGTAACATACTTTTCAATGCCATAGACCCAGACTACAGCAATGATTTCCAGAATCATTAAAATGAGGAGAGGCAGCGCAGCACAGTAGTCAAACATGGTCACAAAGTAGTTTCCTGATCGCTGGACAAAGATTAGACCGACACTGAATGCCAGCAAACAGCAGCAGACTGTAAAAAAATCGGAGGAAGAAAGTGTGAAGGACTGTGCGTACATGGAATACTGTAGTGTGTGAAGGCTGTGCTCGACTCTGACCTGTCGCGTATTCCTTCCGCACTTTAAAAGTATCCACAAAGGGTGAGAGGATACCCTCCATTATACCAAACATACTGCCAAGCCCCAGGTTCACCAACATGAGGAAGAACATGACGGACCAGAAAGGAGAGGCAGGCAAGTGGGTCATGGCCTCAGTGAAGGCAATGAAGGCAAGTCCTGTGCCCTGCACTGCCTGAGTGATACAGACAGAGAAACAGCATAGTTATTTACAGACTGCTTTAGGTCATTTCAGCATGAATGGGGGAAGAAAAAAAAAAGTCAGGGGAAATTAACTGGAGAGAATAAACTTGGAATAGTTCTCTAAACCTGCTGTGAAAAACTGTAGGACCCTGTTCTGTCCAAAATTAAATATATAAAACCATACTACTCACCTTCAAAGCTCTCCAGAACCTTGCATCTTCTTACATCTGTGATCTTCTGACCCCTTATACTCCATCCCGCCCTATCAGATTCTAGCTAGAATCTCCTTGCTGTTCCTTGCACTAGACTCTCTACCCTGGGTGGCAGGTCCTTCAGTGCCATGGCTCCCAAGCTCTGGAATTCCCTTCCTCAGCCCCTCAGTGTCTGCGCTTCTCTTCCTTTCTTCAAATCTCATCTCAACCTGTTTCATGAACATTTCTCCACCAGTGCATAAACTCACTACTCTTTATCAACTTTTTTTTTTTTGGGGGGGGGGGGGGGGGGGGGGGGGTCTCTGACCTACGTAAAGCAACCTTGAGTTTTAGAAAGGCGCTATATAAATGTAAATTATTATTATGAATGCAACTTTGGATTTTCAGTAATACCATCGCATTTATACAGCAATCATTTAGTACAAAAAAAAAAAAGGATGTAAATCAGAAGTGATGCAAAAAGCTACACTTCTGACTGTAGCTACCAAACAAGGCCACAACTGTTGCTTCAAAAAAAAATTTTCAGAATGGAGACAAACACAGTAACTATGACAAAACCAAACTTGGTTACTGCCTGGAATAAAGACCAAGTCAATCAAGTGACTGTGGTTGTGTGTCAACAGGAAGTTAAAAGCATCAGTCTCGCAGGCACCAACCACGCGCTTTTCCACTGGTTCAACCACATGAGAAAAGTCTCTTTTTTTTTTTTTTTTAAATACTCTCATTGTCTGTCCACACTTCTGCTGCTCAGTCCTGAGCAGGAAGATTTTGTCTGAGTTTTGTTTTATTCAAGCACCTCACAGACCTGCCTTGCATCTTCCTTTCTCTCGCTCTCACACACCGGTCACCCTCACTCACCACCTCACATGGAGGTTTTTCTCAAAGCTTTGACGTGTTGGGGATGCTGCCAGTGCCAACAAGTCTAGCCCGTTTTATTACATATTTGTATCTCTGATGGACAGAAAACCTGAACACATTATGCCTCTGCCCTCGAGTGGCAAATTAGACAGATGACGCTGAAACAATTAATAAACCCCACCACAACATCCAGCTGAAACATCCTCTTCCTTCCACAGCTCCAGACTGTCAAGATCAGTCAGATTCCCCCGCCAGGTTGATAATGGCTTTTATACTATTAGATCTTGTGCTTATAGTAAACTTCATGAAAGTATGAGGAATTACAGTATTTGTCAGGGCTCAACATTAACTTTTAAACCTACTTGCCCGGGGGGGTTAATTTCCACTTGACCCCCCCAATATTATCATCACTTACTCTATTTCATGAGTACTTTTCCCCTAAAAAAAAAAAAAAAAAACAAAAAAAAAACTTGTGAATTGCAACATAAAATGATCACACACTGAGAAGTTTGGTTATTGGTTACTTTTCACTTGTAACAGACAATAATTTTATCCTAAATAGTTTTTCCTGCCTTAGTCGATTTATTTCCATGTCACATACATGCAGCTGTTGTAAAGTTCAGTGTGCAACTCTCACAGACTGTAGGTTCATTACTTGATAATGTAGAAATCTATAACAAAAAAGTTTGTATGAAAATAGGGGTGCCAAGACTTTTGAACAGTACTGTGTTTGAGAATATTTCTATGTTGTTTTTTGTTATAATCATCCACCTCTAGGTTTATTTAAAAAAAAAAAAAAAAAAAGTGCTGCATCATGACCAACAGGATAATGTTAGGCGTTTAAAATTGTTTAGTCTGTAGGTTGTGGGTGTTTTATACAGACCTGGCAACCTGTAACTGAATCAGTGCAGCCAGTCTGTCATGATGCAGCATGGTGTGTTTTTTTTTTTTTAAATAACCTAGAAGTGGATGATTTAAAAAAAAAAAAAAAAAAAAAACCCCACCCCAATATATAAATATTTTGCACAGGACTGTATTCCTCTGATAACAGAAACAAAGCTCCAGCTCTTACTGCTCTTAATCTGTTCTTTCAGGATTTATTGCACAAGTCACTCCTTGTTGAGTTTTTTTTTTTTATGCCCGAGTTGTTTGAAACCAATCTAGGTTTTCTGTGTCAAATAAGGAAGCGGCTTCACCTGTAAGAAAGTCAAAACACTTTCACGAAGGAGCTAACTCGAATCAGAGCAGAATAAATAAATAAAATGAGATTCTTAAGCAAACGCTTCCATCCTCACTTCCGATTTTGTTTTTGTAAAAGACATTTTAAATACAAATCAGGAATTTCTCTGGAGTTTTCAGGCTGAGCTCCTCTCTTCGTATTCTTGAACCACTCATTTCCTTGTTGTTCTTGAAGCATTTGCTTCTATTTGTTAACATTTTTCTTGATAATGGGGAGATGGTAATGCCTTTTTTATATTTATATATATAAAAAAGCAAAAACAGTGCAAAAATTAACCATATTGAAGACAGATTAAGCCTTGCTTGCATGAAAGGACGGTGCTTGTCTGACTCCAGCTGTAATTATCACGTGATGCATGACATCATGCACAAGGGGTCTATAAACAGTAGGCATACCATAATACAAAACAGCAGGGGTATATAAAATAACTTGCAAAGCAATAAATGAAACCGAGACTAAGAAAATAGCCAAGGCATAATGGCGGATACGTAGTGAGGGACGCTTTTAGGAACGGAAATAAAAGATCCAAAATCCTAATTTTTGTGGTGCAAGATGGTAATATATACCCATTCCAACTTGTCCGGTTGGGCATGTTGGGGACATATCCCACTTGCCCGAATGCATGTTTCACTTGTCCCGGGCAATCAGGCAGTGCTTAATGTTGAGCCCTGTTTGCTGTTAATTATAAAGTGGAATTATCTAGATACAGTTAACTGTATTCAAGTGTTTATTATATTTGGTTCATTCTGGTCTTTATAAGATAATTAAACCTATTTCTATACTTTTCTTAATACTAATATAAAAGCTTAAAACAATCTTGTACTCATTCTCATCTCATTATCTCTAGCCGCTTTATCCTTCTACAGGGTCGCAGGCAAGCTGGAGCCTATCCCAGCTGACTACGGGCGAAAGGCAGGGTACACCCTGGACAAGTCGCCAGGTCATCACAGGGCTGACACATAGACACAGACAACCATTCACACTCACATTCACACCTACGGTCAATTTAGAGTCACCAGTTAACCTAACCTGCATGTCTTTGGACTGTGGAGGAAACCGGAGCACCCGGAGCAAACCCACGCGGACACGGGGAGAACATGCAAACTCCGCACAGAAAGGCCCTCGCCAGCCCCGGGGCTCGAACCCAGGACCTTCTTGCTGTGAGGCGACAGCGCTAACCACTACACCACCGTGCCGCCCACAATCTTGTACTACTGGCATTAAAAAAAAAAAAAAAAAAAGTTTGCTCATTTTAAGCATTAACTTCTCGAAAGAAGCAAAACACTAGAATACTATAACAAAAATGGTTCGCTGACCACAGAATCAAGCCACCTCAGTCCCCTGACCTGAACCCCATTGAAAACCTGTGGGGTGAGCTGAAGAGGAGAGCGCACAAGACAGGGCTTAGAATCCTGGATGATGTGGAGAGACTGTAAAGAGGAATGGTCTCAGATGCCCTGCGTTGTATCTCCAACCTTATAAAATGTTAGAGGAGGAGAGACTCAGTGCTGTTTTACTGGCAAAGGGAGGGTGTACAAAGTATTAAATGCAGGGGTGCCAATAATAGTGGCACATGTCTTTGTTAAAATATTTGATAAATTTATTCAGAAAAAAAATCCCCTTATTTCAATTAAAGGTTGGGTTTTTCTCATTTTTTTCAGTGTGAAATGAAGCTGCTTCACCAAAAGGTGGATTTTTCTAATTCTTTTTAACTAATCTTTACAAGGGGTGCCAATAATTGTGGAAGGCACTATATATTTAGTATCTTATTATAATCGAGAGTATTGAATGGAATTCGTAATCTGTGGTTGGCAGAAGAGAGCAACTGGACTTGCTTGAAAAGTCTTGAAGACGTTTCGCCTCTCGTCCGAAAGGCATCCTCAGTTCTGTCTGTCTAATAGGGAGTATCAAGTATTATCCTCTCATGGATCATCATAGAATCCGAATCAGAATGCTGATGGCTGCATTGTAGGTGGCTGATAGATGTCATAGACCCCCACCTCTGTTCAGTGATGGTCGTTCCAGGTTGACAAAAATGAACGATCCTCTCTGGCTAAGATGTCTGCCAGTTTTCTGGAAGTCCTCTCATACTCCCGCACCAGTCGAAGGGAACTCATCCCAAAGATGACTGAGTATCTTCACAGATGTGTTTCTACGCACTTTGGGATGAGTTCCCTTCGACTGGTGCGGGAGCATGAGAGGACTTCCAGAAAACTGGCAGACATCTTAGCCAGAGAGGATCGTTCATTTTTGTCAACCTGGAACGACCATCACTGAACAGAGGTGGGGGTCTATGACATCTATCAGCCACCTACAATGCAGCCATCAGCATTCTGATTCGGATTCTATGATGATCCATGAGAGGATAAATACTTGATACTCCCTATTAGACAGGCAGAACTGAGGATGCCTTTCAGACGAGAGGTGAAACGTCTTCAAGACTTTTCAAGCAAGTCCAGTGGTGTAGTGGAGATTTTTAAAGTGGGGGTACGCGATTCGTGACGTCTCCCCTTCTCCCCTCCCCTCTCTCTCCTTCTGTTCCTCTCCCTCGCCCCATTCCCCCACCGCGGAGGCAGGGGCCGGCTCCACCCCATTCATTTCTATGGAATTAATTGAAAAAAAAAAAAAAAAAAGAGCACTTTTTCAAACATCCGCTGCTCTGGCATGCTTTCACCTAGAGACGTGATTCAAACTCTAAAATGTAGGAAAACCTCTCCTCTGTGGATCTGGCATTCAACTTTTCTGCTAGGTTCTACACTTTCGGAACAGTCCCAGCTCAAACGCCATGTGGGTTCCGGGAGAAAATCTGGCTTTATAATGGGTGTCTATTGCGTTACACACCAGTGGAGCTCGTTTAGTTAGAGTGTAGAGAGCTTGAAAAAATAGCTCAAACTTTCTCGCTTAAAAACTGTTTTCAGCCACAAATTTCACTCTACAGACATGATTTTCTCAAAAGTAGTAGTCACACTTGTCCTGATTCACACAATGTGTCTACCTAACCGATAGGATTTACAGTTTTTGAATGAGAAGCCTCAAACTGAGGAGACTGCAGCCGAGAGGCCTCATTGACACCCATTATAAACGTGACAGAAAAGTCACTCATTTTTAACTCGCTCTAGTGTCCTCACTTTTAAGACTATAGACAAAAAAAATTACATCAGTGTATTCAGGAGACCCTTGTAGCGCTCACTGTGAAAGAATTTTGTGAATAGCTGCTTTCGTTTTCGAGTTATTTGTCGTTGTTTGAGGCCTGCTCCTGAGCAAAAAACAGCAGAAAACTGACAAGATCTTGTGTGACTCAGCGCTCCTGCTCAGGCCCGTCGCCATGCTGACTGGGGCCAGTGAGGGGGCAGAGAGGGGAGGGGCTGCTGTCTCAAGCACATACAATCATTGTAGCGTCATAGCAGGTCACGCATTCACGGCCAGCAAACATGCGTGACCAAATTGCTTCGCGCACTGCATCCCTCTCACAATTTCCCCCGGGGAATTGTCACCTCGGGAGAAGTGGGTGGACGGCGTACCCCCGCGTACCACGCCCACTACACCCCTGAGCAAGTCCAGTTGCTCTCTTCTACAAACCACAGATTACTATGTACCTGGATGACTGAGTATCTTCACAGATATGAATGGAATTAGCTTTATGGATAAAATGCTTCAAAAAAATTTCTGTATTTCAGTTTAGAAATGTGAACGTATAACGAGAGCAAAAACATTCACTTGTATGGGGCCGTTTTAGGGGCCTGCATATTAATTTAATCTATTTTTTTATTAATTTATTCGTTCGTTCACACAGACAGCAACAATGATAAATAGGATACCGGATAAAAAAACCCATGTTCATTACGTTTAAGGTCCAATGAATGGCTGATTTACAGCATGTTTGTTGTAGGAATTTTGAGCTGCTTTATTCCTACCTTGTTGAGCTCCTGTGTTATATCACAGCTTTCCAGGCCCAGTTGAGGGTAACTGTCCTCCATCACGCCACGGAGGATGCTGATCATCTGCTGGTAGTCTTCTGTGCTCACATGACTCAAGTTGATGTGATGCGGAATTAAGTTAGGACTCACCTCGTTGCTCAGGTGTCCAGCAATCTTTTTTGCATTTCTGGGATTAAAACAAGACCGACATTTGTGGGATTTTCCAGGCCGTAACCTCGTTTCCACTCTTGCAGAGACCATTAAACATTGCTAAGATGAAGAACATGGATTTGAAAGGGAGACAAAATGTATTTCACATAGTTTTGTCTACATAGTAGCTTGGGAAGCATTTGTCCTGTTTCGCCATTATGGTTCTTTAAATGAAACGTGCAGTGAAATTCTGCCCTATTGTTAAATCAATCCAACATACACAAGGCGCACAACACCTGTGCCCGGTGTATGATTGACAACTCACCGTTCAATACACTTGGCATTCGTGACGTTGGCTTTGAAGCCGAGCATGGCAAACACCACCAGCGTGGCCAGCACAGATGTGAAGAAGTTGATGAAGGTGACAAGAACGGCATCAAAGTGGCAGTTGTTGTTGCGCTTGTTGTAACTGGAGAACGCAACGACGCCACCGAAACCTAAGCCGAGAGCGTAGAACACCTGTGTAGCCGCTTCACACCACACTTGAACCTCGAGCATGATCTCCAACTGATTCAGGACAAAAAAAAAAAAAAAAAAAAAAAAAAAAAACCCCAACCACTTGTTACAGTCTCCTCTACACTACTGAGCATTCTGCCACCTCAAATAAACATTTAAAAGGAAAACTTATGCAACATAAAGTGACCATATAATCCTTTTATTTTTAATCCTGCATTTGTTCATTTCAATATTCTTAGACACTGACTAAACACCAGAGTTGTAATACATGCAGTTTTAATAAGTGCAGAAAGCAGTTTAGCATCGTCTTGCTGAAGGAAAGAAGGAAGGCCTTCCCTGAAAGAGATTATATCTGGATGGCAGCATATTGCTCTGAAACGTGTAAATATTCAGCAATAATGGCGCTTTCCCAGATGTACAAGCTACTCATGCCATGTGCACTAATGCACCCTCATACCATCACAGATGCTGGCTTTTGAACTGTGCACTGAAACTGGGTGGTAGAAATGGGCAACTGGACTTGCTTGAAGATTCTTGAAAACGTTTCACCTCTCGTCCAAAAGGCTTCCTCAGTTCTGTCTGACTAATAGGGAGTATCAGATATTTATCCTCTCCTGGATCAGAATCAGAATTCTGATGACCAGCTCATCTAAGATGTCATTGAGGCATCATGTTGGTGTGGGTCACTGGAGGCTGGGTGTGAACGGCGAGTCATTAGGGTGATCAATGGCAATCTGACTCTCTCTGTCCTCCTGTGAGTCACTGAAAACAGCTGGGTCCTGGCGTACACCCAGCCGTCTGGGAAGTGTGTCCAATACCGCCTTGTAGATGGTTGACAAATGATGTCTGAGGCTACGTTTACATTACATCGAATCAGCAGATCATCAGATTAACGTTCTTAAAACGATTCGCGTTTACACTAAAACCGTTAGCCGTGCACACAGCAACGCCAATACGCGGATACGCTCGGCTCCGCAGGCATCCTGCGCTCCAAATCACTCTGCCCTGAACAGCAAGTGCCCCCTGGAGGGTGCGCACTCCGGCCCTGCGCAACTCACACAGCGCGCGAGTGAAGTGCACAAGCCACGATTCGGGACTGAGCCGCTGTGTGTGTGATCCCAGCGCATATCACTTACTACTTGCAAGTGGAAGGATGGCAAGCCTAAAGACAATCATAACTACACAATGGGCAGTATTTGCATCAGTATTTGCAGTATTTTCATACTTTTATACTCTTTAATGAAAGGTGATACAAGGCGGAAGTCCGCGCTGTTTTTCAGCAGTCGCGTCACATGACCAACACCAGCGAATCAGGAAGGTGGATGTCACAGTGACGTTGTCCAATGAGACGCCAGCTAGAGCTCAGCACAGCGTATCCGCACATTTTGAATGTTTACACAGCACCGGAGCTGACACGATCTGGACTGAATACGTGGACGCTGGCGGATTCCCGTTTCTAGGCGTTTCCAGGCGGTTTAATGTAAACGGACAGTGCATCCGCGAAGAAAATGAGACAGATATGGTCTAGTGTAAACGTAGCCTTAGACCCCCACCTCTGTTCAGTGATGGCCGTTCCAGGTTGAAAAAAATGGCTTCTTTAACTCCTCGCTCATACCAACGATCCTCTCTGGCTAAAATGCGTACATTATAATCCTGAAATGAGTGTCCTTTGTTGTTAAGATGAATGTAGACAGCCGATTCTACAGAGTGAACAGAGGTGGGGGTCTAAGACATCATTTGTCAACCATCTACAAGGCGGTATTGGACACTCTTCCCAGACGGCTGGGTGTACGCCAGGACCCAGCTGTTTTCAGTGACTCATAGGAGGACAGAGAATCAGATTGCCATTGATCACCCTAACGGACAATCCTTTGATCACCCTAATGACTCGCCGTTCACACCCAGCCTCCAGTGACCCACACCAACATGATGCCTCAATGACATCTTAGATGAGCTGGTCATCAGAATTCTGATTCTGATCCAGGAGAGGATAAATATCTGATACTCCCTATTAGTCAGACAGAACTGAGGAAGCCTTTTGGACGAGAGGTGAAACGTTTTCAAGAATCTTCAAGCAAGTCCAGTTGCCCATTTCTACCACCCACAGATTACTATGACCTGGATGATTGAGAATCTTCACAGACATGTGCACTGATAAGCCGGATGGTCCCTCTCCTCTTTAGCCTGGAGGACGTGGTGTCCATGATTTCTACAAAGAACTTCTACTTTTGATTTGTCAGACCTTGGGACAAATTTTCCATTTCGCCTCAGTCCATCGTAAAAGAGCTTGGGGCCCAGAGAAGGCGGCGGCGTTTCTGGATATTGTTTATATATGGTTTTAACCAGAGGTGGACAAAAGTACCGAACTTCGTTACTTAAGGTCAAAGTACAGATCCCACTGGTTAAATGTTACTCCGATACAAGTGAAAAATTTGTAGTCAAATTTTAACTTAAAAGTACTTGCTTTTAAAAATAATTATGTACATTCTGTCAACGCTTTGCTGTATTATTGCCACAATGCTTACAAAACCTAATGCTGTTACCAAAGACAGAAATGTGAATTCACAAAAACGCATGCTGTGCCAATCATGGTGATTTAACGTTAAGCTAGCTAGTCAGTGAAACTCCACCTGACATGCTAGCAAACTCTTCAAACTCGAAATCATATTGGGTAGCTAACACTACTAGAAAAGAAACATTTCTACATTTTGTTTATTTGGCAAGATTATGCTAAAACATTTCTGAAAGGACTTCAGATAAGTTAACGTTATTCATGTTAACGTAACTGTTTTTACATGCTAACTAACAGTGTCCAAGTTAGCGGTGTGTTAACGTTATGCCTCAGTCACAACCGGCCGTACGTGCTCCTACGGCCGGTCTACGTGCAAAAAACGCAAGAAACGCACGGAGGGCGCGCGCGTGTGATGTGCTGATTTTCGAGCCATAGACTGGCCGCAGAGGTTCTTTGTCATGTCAAACAAACTCTACGGGCGCTGACGGTTTTTTCAGGTTGCAAGACAAACTTGCGGCCAATGTGCGTCTTTCTCCACGAACCAAAAAAAAAAAAAAAAAAAAAGGCGCAGCGATTTGGGAAATGCCAAAAATCGCACAGCCAAAAGAAAAAAAAAAAAAAAAAAAAATCGTACGTCCGGTTGTGACCTAGGCTTTAGCCATGGAGAAGGCCATGACAACTTCACGGGCAAATCCATAGAAAGTCATTTGACTAACCAGACTGCATCGCTATTGCAACGTTATCGCTAGCTCTGAAAGCACAGACAACTTTGTTGCAAGCTTTCTCTTGGAATAAAACATTTCATATACCTCAATATGCTTCCACAGGTCGGACGGCGAGTTTTTGTAGGCTGTGATGTGGTTCGTTTTTGGCAAACATTTAAAATGAAACAAATCTTTAATCCTTTCAGAAAACTGAAACATGGGTTCTAGGTAAAGCCATGAGTGCATGCATTCGCCAGAAGAACTGCCTCCTTCCATTCTGCCATCAACTGATCGTGTTCAAATAATGCTGATGAGAAAAATCACTGAACTTTATTTTACACAGTCTACAGACATGACCTGACCCTAACAATTACTGATAGGCTGTCTCTCAAAAGGGGGGAGAGGAAACGGGACCATCCACTTTCAAAGCTGCTTCATAGTAATGAGGACCTTGATAGAAATGTAGTGGAGTGAAAAGTACAATATTTGCCTTTCAAATAAAGTGAAGTTAAAGGCCAAGTTTACATTAGACCGTATCTGTCTCGTTTTCTTCGCGGATGCACTGTCCGTTTACATTAAAACGCCTGGAAACGGGAATCCGCCAGGGTCCACGTATTCAATCTAGATCGTGTCTGGTCCGGTGCTGTGTAAACATTGAGAATACGCGGATACGCTGTGCTGAGCTCTAGCTGGCGTCGTCATTGGACAACGTCACTGTGACATCCACCTTCCTGATTCGCTGGCGTTGGTCATGTGACGCGACTGCTGAAAAACGGCGCGGACTTCCGCCTTGTATCACCTTTCATTAAAGAGTATAAAAGTATGAAAATACTGCAAATACTGATGCAAATACTGCCCATTGTGTAGTTATGATTGTCTTTAGGCTTGCCATCCTTCCACTTGCAAGTGGTAAGTGATATGCGCTGGGATCACACACACAGCGGCTCAGTCCCGAATCACTGCTTGTGCACTTCACTCGCGCGCTCTGTGAGCTGCGCAGGGCCGGAGTGCGCACCCTCCAGAGGGCACTCGCTGTTCAGGGCGGAGTGATTTGGAGCGCAGGATGCCTGCGGAGCCGAGCGTATCTGTGTATTGGTGTTGCTGTGTGCACGCGAATCGTGTATTGGCGTTGCTGTGTGCACGCTAATCGTTTTAAAAACGTTAATCTGATGATCCGCTGATACGGTCTAATGTAAACCCCACCAAAGTTTATTAAAAAAAAAAGTTAAAGTGCAGATACTCAAAGTGTACTTAAGTACAGTACTCAAGTAAATGTACTTCATTACTGTCCACCTCTGGTTTTAACTTGCATTTGCGAATGCAGTAATGAACTGTTTTCACAGGTGATGGTTTTCTGAAGTGTTCCTGAGCTCATACAGGTGATTTCCACTACAGACACGTGTCTGCTCTTAGTGCAGTATCACCTGACGGCCTGAAGATCGCAGGCATCCAATGTCAGTTTTCAGCCTTGTCTCTTGCATAAAGAGATTTCTCCAGACTCTCTGAATCTTTTCATGATCATGTACCATAGATGATGTGATCCCTAAATTCTTTACAATTTGAAATTGAGGAATGTTATTCTTAACTTGTTGCACTGTTTGCCCATGCAGTCTTTCACAGAGCAGTGAACCCCTCCCCATCTTTACTTCTGAGAGACTCCGCCTCTCTGGGATGCTCTTTTATACCCAATCATGTTACTGACCTATTGCCAATTAACCAAATTAGGTTTTTAGCATTACACAACTTTTTCAGGTCTTTTGTTGCCCCTGTCCATTTTTATGAAATGTGTTGCTGGCATCAAATTTAAAATGGAGTACATATTTATAAAAACACCCCCAACAATAAAATTTTAGTTTCAACATTTGATATGTTGTCTTTGTGCCATTTTCAATGAAATATAGACCCCTTGCATGTGACATCAAGCAGCATGTGGTAATTTCTCCTGGGGGACAACCAGGCACAGTCTTTCCTGTGAGCAAGGCTTAATCCGTCTTAAATATGGTTCATTTTTGCACCGATTTGGTTGGTGCAATTGTTTAAATGGAGAAAAAGATAAAAAGTATTACCGTCTCCCTGGAACTGTGTCTTGAACTTCTGATTGTGGCTTAGGAACTTGACTTGGGTATTTCTTTAGAAAGGAAGTCTCTGATCTGGGGGTAGGAGATCCCCCCCCTCACAGTGACAGGAAGAACCCAGTACGCATTTTTATCTGTAACTGTTGGTTTGTTTCACTCCAGATTCGATAGCCCACAACAATAATGCTATGTGAGAACAGCTCTCTCCAAGGCCTGCCATACAGTCGCAGCGTGCAGCCACGATCTTGCCATTTTCTTCACTAACAATTCAGAGTTGGGTTTTTTCCGTCATTCTTTGCAAGTGGTTAACTTGGAAAAGAATATAGATTGTATTCAGTCACGTGACTTTTGCTTGCGAGTTTACTTCCAGTGAACAAAGTGGTGGTCAGAGGAACCAATTTGGCCACCAGCATGTAAAGAGCGAGTGAAACCATCTCTGACCATTTTCACAGATTAAAGGCCAATGCACAGTCAAGATACCTTCAGAAAAGTTGCTCTTTGCAATGGGATAGATCCTTACACGCTAGTAAAAATACTTTTCAAATTGAAGAAAAAAAAAAATCCATCCATTCGTTGAGTTCCCCAACATTTCAAACTACCTGGTGCTGCAGGCATCGTTCTACACAAACATAAAACCCTGGAAGAGCATGGAGGCGTACAACTTTTTATACATGGCTGGGTTAAAGATCTGGGGATCAAGACAAGATAAGTCCTGTATTGTGGTAAGTAGGCGTTTTTGGACTTTTTGTCCACATCTTTGCAATGGTTGCTAGGACGCTACGAGTATTGGTGTAAACAAACCACAGCCACTCGATTCTCAGTCCTCCCTGCTCTTCTCTTCCAGCAAGCAATAAGGTTTTTTTTTTTAAATTAAAACAGAAAATGCAGTGAGAAGGTACATTCAAACGCCATCGTTTCGAGGAATTTTATACGGATTATAACCACTAATAAACTAAGTTTCTGCATATATCTATCCTTTGCTTCTTTCTGACTTAGATTATCCAAGTAATCTGGTAGTAGAGCTTTTTTTTTTTAGCTGTAGTTTTCTTCAAACTAGACAGACAGACATCTTCAATATCGCTTGTCTTTAGTATGTAAACGAAGTTCACTCGTCCTCCAGGATTAGGGTAGCAACAGTTGCTAATGCAAGTGTGCCATTTGTGCAAGGGGTCTATAGGGTTTCCATGATTTGCAAATCTCCACTCTGTTTTTATTTTATATTTTACAGTGTCCCAACTTTTTTGGAATTAGGGTTGTATAACATTAATATGGCACGGTCATTTTTCACCAGAGAATAATGAGGGCTGAGATAGGATAGTGTTTCCATAGCTACAGTCACTGTTTTCTGGATATTCTGTTAGGCCAGCTGGAGGAGCACATGGAGGAATTGATGATTACTAATTTGTCTATGATTGTGGCAAATCAGTGGAGATGATGTTTACATTCAAGGTTCAGCTCGGTGAATTAATTGCACTTAACTGTTGTCCATTGCTTAGTGATTCTGCACACAGCTTACAAATTGTGTGAATCTGCATATACATACACAGCCAGCTGGGGGTCTCGGTCTCTCACCTTGGGGGTGAACATGTACACGATGCCATCCACAGAACCTTTCAGTAGGAAGGCTCTCACCAGGAAACAGAGTAGCACCACATAGGGGAAGAGGGAGCTGAAATACATCACCTGCAAAACCAATCAGAACACAGCAGTACTCAATTAAGCTTCTGGAAAATAAAAGTAAAACGTAATCTTTTAGCAGAAGATTGTATTTTTCTGGGAACAGTGATTACAAAACAGGAACGGCTTTTATTTACACAATTCAAATTTGTGTTGTATAAAAACAATGCTTAAAATGTTCCTACTCTTGTACCTAACATAGCTGTATTACAAATATTGCCCTGTAGAGGGCATTCCATCCCATGTTTTGTTCACCTGCTGCCCAAACAGACCTTCCTGAGGGACCCACTAGTGTTCCAGGACCGTGTACACACAGTGGAGTCCAAAAGTCTGAGACGACACTGAAAATCTAGGATCCCCAATTTAAAATTGGAAATAAACAAGGGTTTAATTTTTTTTTTAAGTAGAAATGTTATACAGCTTAAAATATTTAACATTCAAGATTCTGCACGGGCGGCACGGTGGTGTAGTGGTTAGCACTGTCACCTCACAGCAAGAAGGTCCGGGTTCGAGCCCCGTGGAGTTTGCATGTTCTCCCCGTGTCCGCGTGGGTTTCCTCCGGGTGCTCCGGTTTCCCCCACAGTCCAAAGACATGCAGGTTAGGTTAACTGGTGACTCTAAATTGAGCGTAGGTGTGAATGTGAGTGCGAATGGTTGTCTGTGTCTATGTGTCAGCCCTGTGATGACCTGGCGACTTGTCCAGGGTGTACCCCGCCTTTCGCCCGTAGTCAGCTGGGATAGGCTCCAGCTTGCCTGCGACCCTGTAGAAGGATAAAGCGGCTAGAGATTATGAGATGAGAAATGTTATACAGCTTAAAATATTTAACATTCAAGATTCTGCACGGGCGGCACGGTGGTGTAGTGGTTAGCACTGTCACCTCACAGCAAGAAGGTCTGGGTTCGAGCCCCGTGGAGTTTGCATGTTCTCCCCGTGTCCGCGTGGGTTTCCTCCGGGTGCTCCGGTTTCCCCCACAGTCCAAAGACATGCAGGTTAGGTTAACTGGTGACTCTAAATTGACCGTAGGTGTGAATGTGAATGGCTGTCTATGTGTCAGTCCTGTGATGACCTGGCAACTTGTCCAGGGTGTACCCCGCCTTTCGCCCGTAGTCAGCTGGGATAGGCTCCAGCTTGCCTGCGACCCTGTAGAACAGGATAAAGCGGCTAGAGATAACGAAATGAGATTCTGTACCATTTCTTGATCCCAATTTAAATGTTAGCAAAAGTGTGACCATGACCATATTAATTGCGTTGTATAAAAGGTCAGACTTTCCTCATGTCTAATCTCTATTGAAGCGCATTTTCATACGACATTGATCGATTTGATCTAAAATGGATCAAGAGAGTTTGCACAAACTTGGAATCCATGCCAGCTTGAGAACACACCGTCACTAAAGCCAAATGGGAACGTACCAAATACTAAGAAACTCTGAAAAAGTCATGTCAATATTTCAAAAGGTTCTACTTTTTTTTTTTCATTCAAGTTCTTGTTGATAATATAACCTGTGATGAAAACTGTTTTATTAAACTGGGGGGGAAGGAAGCATTCCCCCCCCCCAACTAGGTCTCAGACTAACAAATTCTCCAAAAAACTGCAAGAACAGTGTAAAATAGAATGCTAATAACAAGAAACAAGTAATAAAATACATTTGTTACATTTTAATATTTAAAAAGCAGACTGCAATACAAATGACAGAATATGCATAGCTGCCAACATTCCGAAATTGTAAATAGTAAAACAAGGTTGGGTACTGAGTCTTGGTGGGGGATCGGGGCCCCCCCACCAAAGCTTTCTAGCAAAACTACCCTGAAAAATCACACCAAAACAAAATAGTTTGACAATTTATTCTACAAACTAAACTATCATCTTACATTAATTTGCAAAGTTCTTTTCAACAATGGAAACAAATTTACCTGGAACTAGAATACATATCTCAAAGCAATTTGGCACAGAACAAACATAAAAGGAACAGCTTGTAATCAACACCAAACATAAAAATGTCTCAAAACATGCTTGGCACAAAGTGAAACAGCTAAAAAAAAAAAGTGTCAATTTCAACTTGCTTCTTCACATGACTACAAATCAAACAGCACACCCCGGGCATCAAATCGTGCCCGCCAATCACAATGCAAGGTTTTTGTTTGGATTCTTTGGGCGGGCTTTTGCGGGAGTGACAAGGCTGCGTGACGCTGGAGAAAGCGCTATTGAACAGCGCTCGTTTGACTCCGCTTTGGAATCAGTTTTAGAAGAATTAGGAGTTTTCGTTGAAACATGAGCAGGAAGAGGCTCTCCGCTCATTCCATGATCGCTGAATCTTCACCAAAACACTCGACGCTCCAATGGTGTCCCTCTCCACATGCTGTTTGTTTACCCCATAGACACATAAACATAGACGCCGCATTGAGCTGGTGGCCCGTTGCTGGGATACGTCAGAGTGTCCGCCATATTGGATGTGGCAAATCTTCCCCGTAAACCAATGCAAGTAAATGGACTGAACTTCATAAAGCCCCTTTCTACAATAATATTTAACTCTATGCCTTTTGTTCACCCATTAAGACACACACGTATATATCAGGGAAACAAACAGGCATCAAAACACCACAACTTTTAATGTAATGGTTATAAATAGTGTGCGAAATACCCTGTACACTGCAAACTAGCGACAGATACACGATAGATAGCTCAGGTAAGCTAATCGGTCAGCATACCGTAGCAAGCTACCAAAACCTGAGGCCACAATAACCAACCTACAAGACTGAATATGATAAGTGATGGAAATAGTGGAAAAACTGGAAATAGTGAATGAAAATAAAAATGTACTGTTTTATTTATTAAGTCACCACACAGACCTAGTCTGGTTAACACCAGACCATATCACAAGTGAAATATGGTCTGGAATCCGCCTATTGAATTTCTCGTAGGGGAGGTGTGGTTTACGATTGTCAACGGCCGTTTATTGGACGTTGCGAATGTCTATCATTTGGCGTATACGTAGCCCATGGCCAATCATGGCAGTTGTACCCGGTGACGTAGTTAGAGCGACGAAGAAGAGGCGAAGAAGAGAAGGAAAGAGAAGACAAAACAAAAATAGGAAAACAATGGCACTGAACGATTACTGCCGTTTGTGCAAGACAAATATGAGAGAAGCTGGTTTGGTTAGTTTGGTTCGTACCGCTCGCCGCCATGTTAAATGTGATCCGTAAACAGTCCCAAATAAACTACAAGCTTCCGTTTGTCGAGTAGTACGCATCACCGTCTTTCCACCCCTCCCCACTCTCTGATTGGCTCCCTAACTCAGGCGAGCCTTTAGACCATAGTTTCCATGCTGTCTTTTCAGATTGGAACGATTGTGCAAAGCAGCATGGGATTTCCCAGGCTAACACAGACCTACTCTCGCTGAATAAAGTGAGCTGAATGACCGCCAAACTGAGTTCGGCCAGGTTCTAACGTCATACCAAAACAAAATACAATCACTGATTCCTTCACATTCAGAAAGGTTAAAAACATTCATCATACGTTCAAAAACGTTCATCATAGTGTGGCACTGTATTATCTAATTCTCACTGCTTATAACTCTACACCTACCTGGTGGAGATGAGCTGGGAAACTGAAGACTGAAGGAACAGTATTGAAAAGTATTTTTCCAGTCTCACCTGTGAAAGGTAATCCCATGTGATCTCGTTTGGACGGTAAACCTGTTGGTACAGTTAAACGCAGCACATGAAAGAGGCATCTTTATTCTCGGCTACTGTCTAGACGCTATACCAGAGGCGGTTGAAGAACCTCCACTTTGCCACATCCAATATGGCGGCGAGGAGGACATATGATTCTACACAGAATGCGGCGTCTATGTTTATATGTCTATGGTTTACCCTCCCCCACTGCTTTCTGTCGTTCTGACTACGTCAGTCACTGTTGTGCTGATTGATCAGAGCGTTGGCCTATACGCACAGACAGTTTGAAAGACAACAAGTTCAAATACGAATCCCATCGGTGATAGACTTTGAAAATGACCCATGAAAATTGGCAAAATCGTATTTTATTGTAGTAAATTCGTATTTTCGTAATCAAAATGACAAATCGTAATAAATACGATTTATTCGTAGTAGTTGGCAGCCATGAATATGTACTGTATATAACTACTCATATGTGCATATCAAACCTATACTGAGCTGCACTTTAGCCAGGCTGTAACTAGGAATTCTAGGCCCCCTGAAATACATTTGACCCCCCATAAAGTGCTTTCAAGTCCTCCAGCTCATACAGTGAGGAGTATACTGTAATCTTTTTCATTACCATTAATCAATCATTTACTACATTGGTATTGAAAATAAAATGTATAAAATTCTTTAGTTTACTGTTCCTTTATAAGCATCCATAACCGCTTATCCTGTGCAGGGTCGCAGGCAAGCTG
This sequence comes from Neoarius graeffei, assembly GCF_027579695.1. Taxonomy (NCBI): domain Eukaryota; kingdom Metazoa; phylum Chordata; class Actinopteri; order Siluriformes; family Ariidae; genus Neoarius; species Neoarius graeffei. The sequence goes on from NC_083574.1 coordinate 49,361,746, forward strand.
GAGCCTATCCCAGCTGTCCATTTGCGAGAGACGGGGTACACCCTGGACAAGTTGCCAGATCATCACAGGGCTAACACACAGACAAACAATTCACATTCACACCTACGGTCAATTTAGAGTCACCAATTAGCCTCACCTGCATGTCTTTGGACTGCAGGGGGAACCGGAGCACCCAGAGGAAACCTACGCAGACACGGGGAGAGCATGCAAACTCCACACAGAAAGGCCCCTGTTGACCACTGGGCTCAAACCCAGAACCTTCTTGCTCTGAGGCGACTGCACTAACCACTACACCACCGTGATGACTCTTTATAAACATGAAACCCAAAATATTTAAGAAATCCTTAATATTTCCTTCTAATTATGTAAAAATGAAGTGCATGCTACAAACAAGCTCAAAATGCTCAGTAAAAGTTAAACTGGAACTATTAGCACTCATAAGGCTTGCCATTTAATTTACTTGGCTAATCTCCAAGCACCAGAAGACTGTACAATGAACGTGCAAGTACAACCCCCAATTCCAAAAAAGTTAAGACGCTGCATAAACTGTAAATAAAAAAACAAAAAGTGATACTTTGCAAGGTCAAAGAAACCTTATATTTCATTGAAAATAGCACAAAAATGTTGAAAGTGAGAAATTTTATGCCCTTCGGACATAATGTGTGCAGTTGTACACATGAAGTTTCATAGCATTTTTCCTTGTGTCTGAAGGGGATATTGTTTAAAAAAAACCCTCCTCATTTTGAATTTTATTTCAGCAAAATATTTCAAAAAAAGTTGGGACGGGGCATGTTTACCACTGTGTTGCATCACCTCTACTTTTAACAACACACTAAAAACATTTGGGAACTCAGGAGACCAATTGCTGTAGTTTTGAAAGAGAAATGTCCCATTCTTGCTGGATATACAATTTCAGTTGCTCAACAGTTTGGGGTCTCCTTTGTCATATTTTGCCTGTTGGTACAGTTAAACGCAGCTAATCTTTATTCTCCGCTTTGACCTTTCCAAAATGGCGGCGAGGATGACGTATGATTCTACGCGGAAGGCGGCGTCTTCAATGGTCCGGAATAAAGTGAATGATACACGTTGATGGAATTAATTTGTTGTTTCTCAGCTGTGAAAGGTAATCCCATATGATCTCGTTTGGACAGTAAACCTGTTGGTATAGTTAAACGCAGCTAATCTTTATTCTCCGCTTTGACCTCTCCAATATGGCGGCGAGGATGACGCATGATTCTACGCGGAAGGCGGCGTCTTTAATGGTCCGGAATAAATTGGATTAATTTGCTCCTCTACGCCCTTTTTAAGGAATGTATTGTCGGACTTAAATCAACATCTGAAGAGGTGAGATTGCTCCTTTTTTCCCCTATTTTTGCTGGCGGGATTGCACCATTACACAATAAATATTCAGTGAAAATATTTTGTAAGCGCGTTTCATGAACCAAGTTATAGGATTTGTTGACAACTCGCATCGCAATGAGAAGATCATTGGCACTACTGGTGTTAAGAATCAGACCATTTCATAAATGAATATTTTGCTGTAGAGCCGCAGTGTTTGTACAATTGCATGTTTTTGCTTCACTATTACTGTCACTATTCTGCTTCTTGCATTACTACTGTGAACTAACACTGAACATAATAATAATAATAATAATAATATCCAAGCTCATGTTTCACTCTCACTAGTGCTCTGTAAGGCTTTTTCCTGGTGATATTCGTTACACTTCTACCCGGCGTGAAGCACTCACAGTCATGTGGTTGTGACGTCATCGTAAACAAATCCGTTCTACTCATCCAGACGACTTCACAACGGCAACGTTGCCAGATCTTTCCACTCTGGAACCCGTTCTCAAAAAGATTGCGTTTTGGGCACCCAAAACGCCGGTGCCGTGTGGACGCCAGGCCTAAACGATAAGCAATTGTATCGGAGTCATCTGAATCCGTTGCCGTGTGGACAGGTGAACCCCTCCCTATCTTTACTTCTGAGAGACTCAACCTCTCTGGGATGCTCTTTTTCTACCCAATTATGTTACTGACCTGTTGCCAATTAACCGAATTAGGGTTTGTTTTTTCATAAGCATTACATAACGGTCAGTCTTTTGTTGCCCCATCCCAACTTTTCTGAAATGTGTTGCTGACATCAAATTCAAAAATGAGCATTTTTGAAAAACAAAAATCTCAGTTTCAACATTTGAAACATTGTCTTTGTACTATTTTCAATGTATAGGACTTCTATGAGGGCGGCACAGTGGTGTAGTGGTTAGCGCTGTCGCCTCACAGCAAGAAGGTCAGGGTTCGAGCCCCGTGGCCGGCGAGGGCCTTTCTGTGCGGAGTTTGCATGTTCTCCCCGTGCCCACGTGGGTTTCCTCCGGGTGCTCCGGTTTCCCCCACAGTCCAAAGACATGCAGGTTAGGTTAACTGGTGACTCTAAATTGAGCGTAGGTGTGAATGTGAGTGTGAATGGTTGTCTGTGTCTATGTGTCAGCCCTGTGATGACCTGGCGACTTGTCCAGGGTGTACCCCGCCTTTCGCCCGTAGTCAGCTGGGATAGGCTCCAGCTTGCCTGTGAACCTGTAGAACAGGATAAAGCAGCTAGAGATAATGAGAGGAGATGAGGACTTCTATGACTTGCAAATCTTCACATTGTTTTTTTTTAATTCATTTTACAGTGTCCCAACTTTTTTTGTAATTGGGATTGTTGCTATACATCACTTAAAACAAACCCTTGCTTTTTGAAGTGAGTATCCCGGTCACTATTCTAAACGTACTTGTATGGTTCAACAAGTAATGCTTTTATTGATTTCTGACTGATTCTACACAAAGCCCAGCCAACAGGAGCTCTACGAGTCTTCATTTTTGCACGGTTTATGCAAGAAGCATGGCATTTCACAAACTCAGAAGAAAAAGATTAATAAAAATGCTTAATATTTAATAAGTATCTAAAACCAAACAAAGTACTGAGAAAATAAAGGACAAAATTGGCAATTCACAATTAAATCACATGTGGCTTTAACAAGATTGCAGTTTGCCAGAGTTGGCTCGTACATTACTATGAAAATTCCCCTCAGAAACCTGACTGAATATTCTGTCTCCTCAACCCCAAGTTTCCCCCTCTCACAATATACACCGTACTCGGAAAATGGCACATTCATTTGCCAATGCATTGTTCACTTTGCTAGGGGGAACAAGGCGCGAAAAACCATGGCAACCTGCAAGGTTTTTTTTTTTTGGTTCTCTTTTTAGCACAAACCCTCCACACTTGTACAGAAGGTCAAGAGAACAGGACCTCCATGTTCTTCTTCTTAAAACGCACTTTAGTGGAAACTCTGAATGGAACATTAATATTCTTTTGTTGTTAATCTTCAAAGACTTTGCTGATCTCTTTCAGTTTCCAGCAGAGTCTAGGCACAGAGTTTTCACTGCCACGCTGTCAGATTGAGGCCCATACTGAGGTGCCAAGGCCACAGTCACACTGTAACCAGTGGCTTAGGACAGGGGTGTCAAACTCAAACTCTGCCTGGGTCACATCAGTATTTTTTTGAGACCCTGAAGAGCTGTAATCAAAGTCTATACAGTGTCTTGCAAAAGTATTCATCCTCATTGGTATTTGTCCTGTTTTGTTGCATGACAAGATGGAATTAAAATAGATTTTTGAAGGGTTAGTTCCATTTGATTTACACAACATGCCTACCACTTAAGTTGCAAATTGTTTTATTGTGACACAAACAATAAGATGAAAAAAACAGAACTCGAGTGTGCATAGGTATTCACCCCCTTTCGTACGACACCCCTAAATAAGAGCTGGTCCAACCAATTCCCTTCATAAGTCACATAATTAGTTGATTAAGAGCGACCTGTGTGCAATCAAAGTGTCACATGATGTCTGTATAAATCAACCTGTTCTGGAAGGACCCTGACTCTGCAACACTACTAAGCAAGCAACATGAAAACCAAGGAGCCTCCAAACAGGTCAGAGACTAAGCTGAAGTGTGGATCAGGGTTGGGTCATAAATATCCCAAACTTTGAATATCCCACAGAGCACCATTAAATCCATTACAGCAAAATGGAAAGAACATGGCACCACTACAAACCCGACAAGAGAAGGCAGCCCACCAAAACTCTCAGACCAGGCAAGGAGGGCATTAATCAGAGATGCAACAAAGGCACCAATGATGACACTGAAGGAGCTGCAAAGATCCACAGTGGAGATGGGAGTATCTGTCCATAGGACCACTTTAAGCCATACACTCCACAGAGTGGGGCTTTATGGAAGAGTAACCAGAAAAAAAAAGCCATTGCTTAAGAAAAACACGTTTGGAGTTTGCCCAACAGCATGTGGCAGACTCCCCAAACACATGGAAGACGACTCTGGTCAAATGAGACTAAAATTGATCTTTTTGGCCATCATGGGAAATGTCATGTGTGGCACAAACCCAACACCCTGAGAACACCATTCGTACAGTGAAGCATGGTGGTGGCAGCATCAGGCTGTGGGGATATTTTTCATTTGCAGGGACAGGAAAGCTGGTCAGGACTGAAGGAAAGATGGATGGCACTAAATACAGGGCAATTCTGGAAGAAAACCTGTTTGAGTCAGCCAGAGGTTGGAGACTGGGATGAAAGTTCATGTTCCAGTAGGACAATGACCTGAAACATCCTGCTAAAGCTCCACTGGAGCTATTTAAAGGGAAGTATTTATTAAAATGTCTTGGAATGGCCTAATCAAAGCCCAGACCTCAATCCAATTGAGAATCTGTGGCATAACTTGAAGATTGCTGTACTCCAACACAACCCATCTAACTTGGAGTTGGAGCAGTTTTGCCTTGAGGAATAGGCAACAATCCCAGTGGCTAGATGTGCTAAGCTAATAGAGACATACCCCAAGAGACTTGCTGCTGTAATTGCAGCAAAATGTGGCTCTACAAAAGTAGAGACTTTTTTTTTTGGGGGGGGGGGAGAAATACCTATACACACTCCAGATTTGTTTTTTCTTCTTAATTATTGTGTCACAATAAAACCAATTTACACCTTTAAAAAAGTGTTAGGCATGTTGTGTAAATCAAATGGTGCTAACCCTCCAAAAATCCATTTTAATTCCAGCTTGTAATGCAACAAAACAGGACAAACACCAAGGGGGATGAATACTTTTGCAAGACGTACTTTTTTTTTTTTTTAAACTTCTTTAATATAACCAACTAACACCAAATCTGAAGGGTGAGTGTTTCAGAATTAATAATATGAAAATTTATCCGCATATAATGCCCACCCTAATATACAGCTGTGGAAAAGGCAAACAGACCAGTTGCTGCACAATGGTAGTTGCTATGCTACAGACCTGTGAATTCTGGATCATGTGGAAAACATTGAGTAGTAGGTGTTCTACGTGCGGTCAGTATCCCCCCCCCCCCCCCAGTTCACATGGCTGCTAAATAGGTACCCCATGGGTACATGTGGCTACTGCTTATAAATAATTTCTGATACCGTGTCCATACAGTAAATCTAGCATATACATTTACTCTGAGGCAGTAGCCACAAAAATGAAGTGTAATCCAAAAATGACCAATTTAAAAAAAAAAAAAACCTGCTGAAGTAAAATATACCAAGTAGCTGTACTTTATATATTATTCTACTCTTATCTCTTACAGTTTTTGAAACTGAAACCTCCGAACCGACACTGACATACACGCATAGCTGCCAACATTCCGAAATTGTAAATAGTAATACAAGGTTGGGTACTGAGTCTTGGTGGGGGGTCAGGGCCTCCCCACCACCAAAGCTTTCTAGCAAAACTACCCTGAAAAATCACACCAAAACAATAGTTTGACAAAGTTTAGTTTGTAGAATAAATTAATCATCTTACATTAATTTGCAAAGTTCTTTTCAACAATGGAAACAAATTTACCTGGAACTAGAATACATATATCAAAGCAATTTGGCACAGATCAAACAAACGGAACCTCTTGTAATCAACACCAAACATAAAACTGTCTCAAAACATGCTTGGCAGAAAGTGAAAACCGCTAGAAAAAAAAGTCAATTTCAACTTGCTTCTTCACATGACTACAAATCAAACAGCACAGAATCAACAACACACCCCGGGCATCAAATCGTGCCCGCCAATCACAACGCAAGGTTTTTGTTTGGATTCTTTGGGCGGGCTTTTGCGGGAGTGACAAGGCTGCGTGACGCTGGAGAAAGTGCTATTGAACAGCGCTCGTTTGACTCCGCTTTGGAATCAGTTTTAGAAGAATTAGGAGTTTTCGTTGAAACATGAGCAGGAAGAGGCTCTCTGCTCATTCCATGATCGCTGAATCTTCACCAAAACACTCGACGCTCCAATGGTGTCCCTCTCCACATGCTGTTTGTTTACCCCATAGACATATAAAACATAGACGCCGCATTGAGCTGGTGGCCCGTTGCTGGGATACGTCAGAGTGTCCGCCATATTGGATGTGGCAAATCTTCCCCGTAAACCAATGCAAGTAAATGGACTGAACTTCATAAAGCCCCTTTCTACAATAATATTTAACTTGATGCCTTTTATTCACCCATTAAGACACACGCGTATATATCTGGGAAACAAACAGGCATCAAAACACTACAACTTTTAATGTGATGGTTATAAATAGTGTGCGAAATACCCTGTACACTGCAAACTAGCGACAGATAGCTCAGGTAAGCTAATCAGTCAGCATACCGTAGAAAGCTACCAAAACCTGAGGCCACAATAACCAACCTACAAGACTGAATATGATAAATGATGGAAATAGTGGAAAAACTGGAAATAGTGAATGAAAATAAAAATGTACTGTTTTATTTATTGAGTCACCACACAGACCTACTCTCGCTGAATAAAGTGAGCTGAATGACCGCCAAACTGAGTTCGGCCAGGTTCTAACGTCATACCAGAACAAAATACATCACTGATTCCTTCACATTCAGAAAGGTTAAAAACAATCATACCGGTACGTTCAAAAATGTTCATCATAGTGTGGCACTGTATTATCTAATCCTCACTGCTTATAACCATACACCTACCCAGTGGAGATGAGCTGGGAAACTGAAGACTGAAGGAACAGTATTAAAGTATTTTTCCAGTCTCACCTGTGAAAGGTAATCCCATGTGATCTCGTTCGGACGGTAAACCTGTTGGTACAGTTAAACGCAGCACATGAAAGAGGCATCTTTATTCTCGGCTACTGTCTAGACGCTATACCAGAGACGGTTGAAGAACCTCCACTTTGCCACATCCAATATGGCGGCGAGGATGACGCATGATTCTACGCAGAATGCGGCGTCTGTTTATATGTCTATGGTTTACCCTCCCCCACTGCTTTCTGTCGTTCTGACTACATCAGTCACTGTTGCGCTGATTGGTCAGAGCGTTGGCCTATACGCACAGAGACAGTTTGAAAGACAATGGGTTCAAATACGAATCCCACCGGTGATAGACTTTGAAAATGACCCATGAAAATTGGCAAAATCGTATTTTATTGTAGTAAATTCGTATTTTCGTAATCAAAACGACAAATCGTAATAAATACGATTTATTCGTAGTAGTTGGCAGCTATGTACACACCGTCACCATGACCGAAACTCTTATTTCTGGGAAAAGGCCCGGCGCTAGAGCTCTCTTTTCAACAACTTCCTGGAACAACTCGGAAGTGAGTCGCATCTAGATCACACATAGGACCACTGGCCGAAGAAGGCGAGGAAAGGGGGACGACCTGGAGTACATTTTAAAACATGAACGAACTTTCCCTCAGTAATAAGTATAAACATGTCTGAAAGTGATTTCTTTAGTCTAGTCCATTTATTTCGGATGGTGAACCGAATTGTATACACTCCGGTCATTTTAAGAGGAACACCTGTATGAGCAGTTGTTACACTCATTCTTACAACGCGATGACAGTGGCGACAGCCTCTATATAGGGGGTAGTAGCCATAAAAAAATAAATTCCATTTAAAAAAAGGAAAATCTGTAAATACAGAAGCTACTTTGACAAAATGAAGCACACATGGAGTGTAATTCACTTGCCTAATTTATGGCTTAAATATTATAATCATACATAAAGACTACTATGCATCACTGTAGTAGCAATTTAACAAAAAGAAAACTCAACAGGCATCACATTTGATGCAAGAATTTGCTTCTGCCTTCAAATTTGGTTGAAAGAGAATTCGTCAGAGAACAGATCCTGATGCTGCACTCCAAAATGACAGGATTTAATTTGGTCATGTGCAATTGCTGCTCACATACTCCGTCTCCACTGGCAGCCTCCTCCATATTGGTAGGAAATGTAATTTATTCTCAAACCAGTTATCAGCTCATGCCTACTGGAATGAAAGTGGTGAATTATTATAGAGAGCGCATTATGCATTGTCTGGTGTAAAAGACAAAGCCAGACTGGAACAGGAAGCCATATCTCCACAGCAGAGTGCTACATCGACTAAACCCCAAAACAAAACCACCTATCCTGATGAATACAGTTCTGTCGCTGGTTGCTTTGGTTTGTCTGATGGGCCGAACCTGGACCGGAGATCCCGGCATCACATTTCACGCTACCATTGTAAATGACCATCATCTGCCATTTGACACATGCAGTCCTTTGGGTATTAAATGGAATTCCTCTTTTAGATCATTATTTTGCTCCTTAATGTCAGTCACAAGACAAGTGAAAACCTAAAATACAGAAAGGAGAGGGGTCAGGAGAACACTGGCATCAGACAGCCCAGGGATAATTCACACCATGCTCACATGGATCACATGAGGGACTGAAGTCTTCAGGCATTACTGAAGTGATCTGCTACAAGCAAAATGAAGTCACGTTCCCATGACTGAATATTTCATCACAGTACTGCCATTGTTTTATTAATGGTTTTATTATTATGGCTGTTTCCTAAAACAAACTGCAGTTTTCAATCCAACATCTGCACTCTGGAGTTTATCCTTTTGATTTTCTTTTTTTTTTTTTTAAATATGTCATATGTGCATTACTTGGATCAAAGTTTCTGTTCCAATTGTTTTTTTTTTAAATATTAAAATATTATTTAAAACGGGGTGGCACGGTGGTGTAGTGGTTAGCGCTGTCGCCTCACAGCAAGAAGGTCCGGGTTCGAGCCCCGTGGCCGGCGAGGGCCTTTCCGTGTGGAGTTTGCATGTTCTCCCCGTGTCCGCATGGGTTTCCTCCGGGTGCTCCGGTTTCCCCCACAGTCCAAAGACATGCAGGTTAGGTTAACTGGTGACTCTAAATTGACCGTAGGTGTGAATGGTTATCTGTGTCTATGTGTCAGCCCTGTGATGACCTGGCAACTTGTCCAGGGTGTACCCCACCTTTCGCCCGTAGTCAGCTGGGATAGGCTCCAGCTTGCCTGCGACCCTGTAGAACAGGATAAAGCAGCTACAGATAATGAGATGAGATTATTTAAAACACTTGAAAAATATTGAAGTCTCTCTCCCTTTAAAAATAAGTATTTTAATTACCATCATGTGTTCTTGGCTTGCTTTTTATTTTTTGGAAGGTGATGAATGTGTTCTATAAACCACCTTGACCAGAATAAAGCAGTCCCTGATGATGAATGAACAAAAGCGGTAAATGCATCATGTGTGTGGGTCTTGCATGGCATTACATGTTAAACGCAAACATGGCCTTTCTTAACACCGACTCCCACTCAAGAAAATAAGAACAGCCCAGTCCTGCAAATTTTTTGTTGTGTCCTGGAGCACACCTCTAGTATGGTACTAAGGTTTTACCAGTGCACATATTTGCAGTCTATTGTTGGGTTTCAGTCACGTGATTTTTCTTGGCGGTTTTACCAGAAGTGAAGTAGCTGGTGGTCTAAACAGCTGCTGTAGTGCAAACACCTAGCGATAACTTAGAGTATGCTCGTAATCTAGAAGCCACTGCTCGCTTTAGATACATTCAGAAGATTGCTATGTGCAATGGAATCGACCCCTACAGTCTGGGGAAAGAAGGAGGTCATACAATCTCGAAAACTACCCTTCAGTCGAGTTCCCCGACATCTCGAACTATCTGGTGTTGCAGACGTCCTTCTACACCGCAAAACAGATGAAAGCATGGAAGAGTATGGAGGCTTACAACTTTTTTGTATGTGGCTGGGTAAAGGACCTCGCTATCAAGTCGCTGCCGAATCAATCCTGTATTGTTTTTGCCCGTATAAGGGATTTATTTTAAGCTTTTCGTTCATGTCTTTACAACAGAGCGCTGCAAGTTGAAGTGTAAACAAAACAGTTCGCTTGATTCTCACTTGTGTTGGCTCTTATCTCTCAGGTAAATCATTCAAAAAGATCAGAAACCCCTTTAAAAGACCTGGATCTTCATTAAACAAGACGGAGAAGTGATCACAGTGCATTGTAACTGTATGGCTGGGTAAGAATTTTGTTGTGACTTTCATGCATATGGACTTGTGAGGAGGAAACAAGGAAACAGCTGGGGACTTCAGAACTTCGTGACTAAAAAAGGTACCATAAAATAACGACACAGCAAGAAAAGTACTTGGAAAACACTAAGGACAGCTGAGAGGGGAGATATAAACCTTTCACCAAGTGATCACTGCAAACTTGAGCATTCTTCGACTCGGCTCCCTTCGATTTCAGCAAGAGGTTCAAAAGCCACCTTTCTCAACGTCTTTTTGTGAAATCCTGTGTTCATTCACCCTTTATTAGTTCACAGGGAACCCTGAAGAAACTTTTATCAGTTTCACAGTTTGATCAATTTGAGCAACCTAAAACAACGCAGGCATAAGGCATTTTTCATGCAAGCAATGCATCTTCTCCGTACAAAACGCTTTGTCAACTGAGTTTTGGTAGACCACCAGCTAAAGTTTTGAACAACTAATGAGGTGGATGTGACGTCATGTGAAACCCAGCAATTCTATACTACATTCTTTTCAACTCCACACATATATCCAGCGTGCGCTCATCACTGCCACTGTGTGTCCTCCTCATACTGATATGCTGTCCTACAAAAGCCACCACTACTTTCCATTTATGAACATCGTTCTTCAATCTTACCTTCCCGGAGGACTGAATGCCTTTGATCATGGTCAGACACACCATGGACCACGCAGTCAGCAGGCACAAGGTCATCTTCCAGTTGAGTCCACCACCCTCCGAGATGGAGTCGGATATATCCAGAGCCTCACGGTACCAGTAGTAGGTAGTGGCCGAGCTCTTGTCACACTCTGGCACCACATCTGAAAAGAACATGAGAACAAGATGGAGACTGATTCAGATTTGTATCCTATTTGTCCTTATTTGCATAATACTGTAGTAAGAAAAAATTTTTTACATAACATAAGGAATGGAAACATTAAGGTGCTGTCTCACATGTGGCAGTCTTGTTTTTGACAAGAGGACACTCGTGCCAGGGTAGAGGCTGCTGAAATGACTGTGAGAAGTAGAACAGGCTCCACCCGATGATGACATTGTAATAAAGGGCCACAAAGAAACACACCTGTGAGGACAAGGGACTTATGGAAGAGCCATAGAACAAGATGCAGCCATCAAATACCTCATCTCACTTTTATAATTAGCTTTATTATCCCACTGTCAGGCAATGCTAGTCGACCTTGGCCAATTTTGGGGAGACGCATAAAGACTACCAGACGGAACCTTTGTGCTAAACTAACCACACAGCTGGCAAAGCCGATCCCACCCAGTCGAGGGCTGATGTAGTTCCAAATGCCAATGCTGCCACAGCGCATGCGCTGGCCCACAGCCAGCTCCAGAAAGAACAGTGGGATTCCAATCACCAGAAGCAGGATGACGTACGGCACCAAGTAGGCTCCTATAAACACAAAGGAGGCTCACAGAACTAATGGAATACACGCAAGGAATAAAAACTTGGCAGTGCATGCTGTTATATTATTAACAAGGAGCTGCTGTGATGCATATCCTGACATTTCATTCCTGTTACATCATTTGCCAGCAATCATGGTTGTTTACTGAAGTAATGAATATTTAAAAAGTTACATTCAATGTTGTGGATCGTCTGTGAAACAAGCTAGTTCTGGTTATCACTAGCATTACAGTAGCTTCAAACGGTCATCCCAATCACCTCCCTCTCTTCACAGTCCTGAAGTTTTATACCGTAGATAGGAAAAGTGTAGCTTGTCGGTGAGAAACAATTTCTTTGCCCAAAACACTTTCCTGTGTTGGAAAACTTAAAGGAACAGCCTTACCTCTGACTGTTAAAAGAAGTCAGAACACTCTTCCAAAAATGCTAAAAAACATGAAGCGTCTGCCATACAAGTCCCTATAGAACTGTTACTATAGGCTCAATGTATTAGAACAAAACATTAATATGAACCTCTGTTTTACTTTGCCAGAGCCATATTAAAAGAAAATTAAAACATCTTCTGATTAATCAGAACGGAGCATTCAGCAATGTTATGCGAATAAATTAATTAAATGAATCAGTTCAGTTCACCACAACAAAACTAAGCTAAGAATCTCCTGAAGTTTGATTCCTTAGACTGAAATATAGTTGAGTGGAGCTAAGCACTGACAATTGGCAAATCTAGCAAGTCTGGTATAAATGACAAATCTAAATAATGAACACTATGGTATAAATCATTGTTACCATCACAACAATGTTATCCATGTTCATGATGCTTTGCATAGAAAATCCAATTCTAACACTGCAGTAACAACCACTGGATATCATCTTTGGTTTACGGTTATTTAGCACCAAAAAAAAAAAAGTCTTTTAGCACAAGTTCTAAAGTCTCTTTGCACAACTCCAAGTTCTTTAGCACGAAATATCCAAGAACACTTCATCTTTATTATGAATACTTACTGATCATGTTTAAAGATGTTTGATAATAATAATAATAATAATAAATAATAATAAATAATAATTTCTATAGCGCCTTTCAAAAAACCCAAGGACGCTTTACAATTATAGACAAGGAAAGAAAAAATGAAAAATATAATAAGGTGGATTTTGATGGATTTTTCAATGAAAGTTACTGAGATTCTGATTGAAAATGAGCAATTGTATTTCCCCACTCTGCCATCTTGAAACCGCCATGTTTGATGTAGCCTGTATGTTAGTCACCAATCCTCCCTCCAAATTATAAATTTAAAAAAAAAAAAAAAAAAAAAAACCCCACACCAGTACATACCCTGACACAGCACACCGTTACAGCCAACTTCCAGGTTTGTTTTGCCTTTATTAAAGTGCTAAGCTTAAAGGAGATACACAGAACCATGGACTCACTGTCTCTAAATGCCTTGAGACCTCAAGAATGGCATAGGAATAGTCAAGTGCTAACAATAAATCTAATATAGATTTATAGACTGAAATATAGTCTATAAAATGATTCCTATAGGCAGCGGTCAGAGTGAATGACCTTGACATCTGTGACGTCGCCATTTCCGCTATACTGAAACACAGAGCTGACTGCAACTTCGAGCTTCCATTTTGAGTTAATTTATCGCCATGCCCCGTAGATGTGTTGCTGGCCGGTGCAGCAACATGACAGAAGGTGGACTTATGTTGCATTCATGGCCCAAGAATGTTCAAACTGCAAAGATTTGGACGCGTTTTGCAAGTAGTTCACAGGCACATTGGGTGCCTATGAAGTGGTCTCTCCTCTGCTCTGCACATTTTACTGAAGACTCGTACGAGACCTCTGATCTGTTGAGGAGTGTTGGCTATAAGCCCATATTGAAAGAGGGTGCAGTATCAACAATTAAAGGAAAAGTAAACTACAAGAAAAGGAAAGAAAAGTTCAGTTGCACCAGTTCTCCCGGAGCGTGAGCCGAGGGTTGTTGCTAAAACCCAGGACGGAATGGGACATTATCGCTTGGGCAGTGACCTCCCCGCATTTGTTGCCAAAACTGGTGACGTCCCATCCCGGGTTTTAGTAATTGTGTGAGCTGAGCAGTAATGGCGGAGTACTCAGCATGGAGAAAATAGAGAATGAGTGGAGCAGCTGTCTGATTTCTCCACTGGATATGCTTGCCTCAGCAGCAATATCTTGCCCTTACGTGGAAGAAGCGAATGAACGGAGAACTGAACGAACAACTGAAAGTCAGATTGTTTCAAAACAGTCAGCCACAAGATCGGCCTTCAAGAAGCGAGAACGCAGACGGGTAAGCTCCGACTCTCATTTGGATATACCAAAAAAAAAAAAAAAAAAAACCTTGTTTACCTGCATTTAGATTAATACATGTAACTTGTATTGTGTGTTTAAGTTACCGGTACAAGATTATTTAATTTGCTTCAGAATGAGATTGTCCCAGTTCATCTGATTATTTAATTAGCCTTTTACGTTTTATCAGTGAAAATGCATGCACGTACATGTATGCTGCATAAGTTATAACACCTATCCTGTTTTAATGAGAGTCAACCCACAATCAACAAAGTCAAATCAGTCTTAGTTGAGCAAGTCAGTAACGGGATTTCTTACTTTCACCTAAATTTTTATATGACTTTGGTCTATAGCTGTAAAAGGCCTCAGCCTTAAAACCGGTTCCTGCTGTGACATCACGCACTCAGGGCTGGCTGGCTCAGCAGAGCAGCTCGAATACCAACTTTGCGGTCTATTTTAATTCTCAAAAAAATATATATTTTTTATTCCCATTTATGCAGCATACAAGAGTCAAGGATGGAGATATTCACTCAAATACATTTAAAAATAAAAAGGTTCTGCATATCTCCTTTAAATTATAGGACATTTATTATTGACAATTTGATAAAGAATGAAGTCAAGTGAAATTTACATACAAGAGTTTAAAGAAAAGCTTTGTTCCCCCCCCTTCATAAAAAAATTAAACAAGGTCGAAAGAAAGGAAAACTATGTAGTTATTTCAATTATTTTATTAAGCTATTTACATTTTAGATAATTGCAATAAACCCCTTCCTATATCAAGGAGTATTTTTTCAATTACTGTATGACGACCATAATCCAGAGTTGTGCTAAATAACTGGATACTTCATCTTCAAAGCAAACCAAACACTCATTCCTACTTTAACTTTTAGACTTTACTCTGTTTGCTAGAAAACTTATAAAAGGCATTTTGATACAATTGAAAAATCCAAGGTCTGGCCACCCAAAAAAAAAAAAAAATTATATATATATCAGTTAGTTGAATTAAGCCCTTAGGATAGGCACAGAGATCCAGAAACTAGATTTTAACCAAAATTTCTGTTGAGAACACACAAAATGAACAGCACTGTTCTCACACTTTACTCCCTTGAAAGAAATGTAGCTTCCCCACTTCATGAATCCAAATTTAACCTTTGTCAGTCAGTAAGCAAATAAATGAAGTCTGCTGCAATTAAAAACAGGGCTTTTTTCCAGCTAGTTTAAAAGAAGCAGGATGGGGAAGCAAAGCAGATACATTATATTTTCAATGGCAGAGTAGAAAACATTCCTTTTGTAATGCTCTCAGCAGAAACAGTGAACATATAGTGTTAAACAAGTAAAAAGGCTTAACTGTTTTACTGACCGAGGCTTACAGCACGTGATCGGGTTGGCAAGAAATGATACTTACTTTCTCTCTTCCTGTCTCTCAAATGAGATAAAGCCCTGTGTGGTATCTGCATGCCTCCCTTACCACAGACTCATTCAGAAGGTTACCTCCATTTGCATCAGAGCTGGTATGCACCGTTTCCATTTCAGTCAAGCCCTCATCCATCCCAGTGGGCTTCCATTGTACTCTTCTTCACCACAAACCTTAATGCAGCTGTAATGTGGGATCACCACTTGTAAGCAAGTTAATTGGAGAAACTGGAGTTTGCGCGTCTGTGTGGGTTTCCTCCGGGTGCTCTGGTTTCCCCCCATAGTTCAAAGACATGCAGATCACGTACGATGGGGCAACTGTAATTAGTGCAAGGTTTTGAATGCTGATTCAGATGGGTCAGGTGTTGATTAATTTTTATAGCAGCAGTTCTGACCCCAAAGATTACATTCATGCGCATGTTGGAGGCTCCACATAAAACATAAATAAGACATGGGTAATCATTGATATGGTGAACTTTTCTGGGAGGGGAGGTTTATTTATGTTTTTTGGAAGGAGTCTCCAGTGTCACCTGACAGAGCTCTGCAGCTGCTTTTTTGGCTTATGAACTTCAAAAAAGAGGAGAGAGAGACACAGACAGACACACACACACACACACACACACACACACACGTGAGGAAGTGACTGCTTATAGCTGTTATAACATACATTAATACCAGGAGCTTGTTTCTGGACTTTCCACACCATTAAAAAGCAACTACCGTATAATCAGGTACGATGTATGATGTTTTTGTCTAATTAATAAAAAGGTCATAGCGAAAATATTACTAAAAACATGGAAAAACGTCACAAATTTCACATAAACATGATACTGATCAGTTTTTCTTTTTCTGCCAAGGCAGCAATACACTTGAGAACCAAAATCCATCTCAAAAATCAAACTGTAAATAAAAATCCAAAACTTCAGTGGAATGCTTGGTTAGATTTAACCCCCACACACACACACACACACACACGACGGTAGGAGTGGAACTGAAGTATTTAAAGTAAGCAAGCGTTTGTAAATTACTAAGCAATATTTAAGATCTTTCATGTCGCAGGTGACGTCACAGTCCTGAGTGGGTTAAGAACCATATTAAAAAATAAAACCATAATACAGCAGCACAGTATATGGGATACTACATAATTTGCCAATACAACAAACAATCTCTAAGCTTTATCCATACAAGTTAACACTATTACTCAACAATGTACATCATCAAATTCTAATGAGTGCTTCCATCCAGCCATTATCCGTAACCACTTATCCTGCACAGGGTTGCGGGAAAGCTGGAGCCTATCCCAGCTGATTATGGGCGAGAGGCAGGGTACACCCTGGACAAGTCACCAGATCATCTTAAGGCTGACACAAACAACCAGTCACACTCATGGTCAATTTAGAGCCACCAATTAACCCAACCTGCATGTCTTTGGACTGTGAAAGAAACCGGAGCACCCGGAGGAAACCCACGCAGGCAACATGCAAACGCCACACAGAAAGGCCCCCCGTCAGCTACTGGGCTCGAACCCAGAACCTTCTTGCTGTGAGGCGACAGTGCTATCCACTACTCTACTGTGCCACCGAGTGCTTCTCATTCTTATTATGCATGAATCATGTTTTCAGTAACTCACAATGGACTATTTGACACTCATGCTAAGCAATCATTCAAACATTTAAAAAAATTAAAATCTACCCTCAGAACCTGGATGCAATTTAAAAGACTTTAGCATACAGTCTTGGTCACCCCACGGCCCCATTCAACACAACCATTCTTTCCCTCCATCACTAATGGACAAGGCTCTCAGCATGGGCACAAGCAGGCATCACTTCTTTCAGTGATGCGTACATTGGTGGAACTTTTGCTTCATTTCAGCAACTAACAGACATTTCCTTTGAATAAATAATTTTTTTTTTCAGTATCTGCAGAGCCATAGTCCATGTCAAGATTTCTGACCTTCCTTTTAAACCAGAAAATACACAAATTGATACATTTCTAAAACCAGCTCTTTGTGAAAAGGGCATTATATTCTGCATGTATAGTACAATTTGCTCCAAATACAAACGTGTTATCTTCCATTAAGACCTTCTGGAAACAGGATCCTAGAGAGGTGCATGATGAGGACATTTGGGAGAAAGTCTTGTATTGAGTACATTCCTCCTCTTTCTGTACCAATCAAGGCCTCCTACAGTTTAAGATTCTCTACTGTACATACTGGAGTAAGGAGAAGCACTCCAAGATATACCCACGCATAAGCCCCCTCTGTGACCGATGCTAGCAAGCCCCAGCCTCTTTAATACACATGTTTTTGTCTTGCCCCCCTCTCCACAACTATTGGACTGACATCTTCAATATTCTATCTACTATATTAAAAATGTACCTTTTGATCCTATTCC
Source organism: Neoarius graeffei (assembly GCF_027579695.1). NCBI lineage: Eukaryota > Metazoa > Chordata > Actinopteri > Siluriformes > Ariidae > Neoarius > Neoarius graeffei. Next base: position 49,379,674 of record NC_083574.1, read on the forward strand.
AGTAACCATTTTGTTCAGTGTGCTACCCTCCACCCTACTGAGACTTAAATATAAGGCTAACTTCATAGCATTTGCCACTCTATTAGCTAGGAGATTAATGTTACGGAGATGGAAATCTTCCACTCCACCAACAGTCTTTCACTGGCTAAAAGACCTTTTGTCCCATTCTAAGCTAGAGAAGATGAGGACTACGTTGCATGGCTCCGCCACAGTTTTACAGGACATGGAACCCTCTTCTTGAATTTCTGGAGTCAATTCAATTCCCCTCTGCCACTTTATACATCTGTGTCACCTTTAGTTTGAGTATTGTACGTTAGTGTAGATAAACGCTGTACAAACCCACCTCCTTTCTACCTCCATTGTAAGCAAAGCTTCCTTTATGTAGAACATAATATTCACAAAGGCCCCCCCTTTTTAAATTTTTGTTTTGTGTCTCTAAATTGTAATCTGCATTACGTCTGTCAGTGTGTATGTCCACCCAAGTTTAACACAAGTGTACTTCTTGAAAGCTGGCCGAAGTCAAAGTTCTTTCACTGCCAACTTTGGCCAGACATTAACGTTCTGTTTGCATGATCATATGCGCACAAATTTTATTACCATGTACTGTCAATTGTCCATCCATCCATTATCCGTAACCGCTTATCCTGTACAGGGTCGCAGACAAGCTGGAGCCTATCCCAGCTGATTATGGGTGAGAGGCGGGGTACACCCTGAACAAGTCGCCAGATCATCACAGGGCTGACACAGAGACAAAACCATTCACACCTACAGTCAATTTAGAGCCACCAATTAGCCTAACCTGCATGTCTTTGGACTGTGGGGGAAACCAGAGCACCTAGAGGAAACCCACACAGACACAGGGAGAACATGCAAACTCCATACAGAAAGACCCCCATCGGTCACTGGGCTCGAACCCAGAACCTTCTTGCTGTGAGGCGACAGTGCTATTCACACTACACTGTGCTGTCCACTGTCAAATTGTAATATTGATAAACCAATAAAAATAGTTTTTTTTTTGGGGGGGGGAGCAAAAAAAAATTAGAGAGATCATTTTTATGCTACAAAAGGTGGTAATTAGGTTATGGTACTGTGACAGAGCAGGAGTGTGCTAGCCTGTTAGCAGCTACAGCTGTGCAGTGTGATGGTGAGGAGCTGTTTAGGGCAGAGAAAGCAAGCACAGAGACAGATGGGTTTAGGTCAATGGCACACACGCTGCCTGGCTTCTTTAATCTAATTACAGACCAGCGCAGGAGGGCAGCCACATTCACTTATAAATGACCTGGAAATCATGACATATACCCTATATTGATTACCTCAAACATTTAAAAAAACAAAAACAAAACCCACTGTCTTTATGGCTGACCATACTTACTCATGGAAATGCACAAACCCTAATTAAAAAACACTGCAAGCAGACAGTGTCTATAAACCCAATATATACAGAATGACCCTTAAATCCAGCTAGTAGACAGAAGTAGGCACGAGTAAGCATTGGAAAACTGCTGTAGGTCACTGTCAGAAACAGACGCAAGCAAAGATACGCCTTATTTTGTAGGTACTTCATCACGACATGAAGCCTTGTTTCTGAATTTTCCATATTCAATTGGCTAATGCTTTCAGTACAAGAAAAGGCTTGCACACAGAACAGAGAGACAGGATAATCCCCTTGTATGCTTGGTACCATCAATTTTTAGCAGCTTCATTTTATTTTTGAAAGGCAAGACCTTACATAAATCTTACACGCCAAGGGTGTCCAATCATATCCAGAATGGGCCCTGGTGAGAGTGCAAATTAACATTTCAACCAATAAGCCAAACCTGAAAAGTCTACAGAGAGCCAGGTGTGGCTCCTTTCTTGACCGGAATGAAAAACAGGATCTCCATGAAATTACTGCATGACTGATGTCAGATGTTTGTTTCTTTCCTTCTCTCTCTCACCCCCCCCCCTAGAATTTACATTTGGGGGGAACCCCACCCAGCAAGTGGCTTCTGCAAGTGTAAGAGGAGAATGGGCAGACCGGTTTGAGCTGACGAGAAGGCTATAGTAACTCAAATAACCACTCCTTACAACCACAGTGATGCAGAAAAGCATCCAAGATTGGACAACAGACCAAACCTCAAGGCAGATGGGCTACAACAGCATTAGACCACATTGGGTTCCATTCATGCCAGCAAAGAACAGGAATCCAAGGGCACAGGTGCACCAAAACTGGACAGATGAAGAATTGAAAAACATCATCTGACCTTTTTCCACTCTTCAAAGGCCCTTCAGCTGAAATGGAACTTGAGGCATGGTGTACTGTGCATCCGAGGAGTGGTTACTCCCTTCCTGTCAGCAGCTGCAGTGCAACTTGCAGTGAGGAATGATGCTTCTGGATAGTTCCTACATTCTCTTTAGGTTAAATACAGTAAAAACTATTGCAGGATTTCATTATCACATTCATATACACTCCATAAGTATTTGGATAGGGTCAATTTTTGTAAAATTTGCCTCTGGACACCACCACAATACAGTGAGCTGGCCTAGTGGTTAGCGTGTCTGCCTCTCGATTGGGAGATCATAAGTTCAAGTTCGCGAGTCGGGTCAGACCAAAGATCATTTAAAAATAAATAAATAAATGAATAAATAAATAAAAGGGGGGGGGTCTCTACTGCCATCTAGCAAGGCACGCTGCAATACAGATGTGAGCAGGGAGTCAAACTCTCGTGGTTACCAGAGGACTAGCCCCCACAGTAACCTTAGCTGTATACATGAGAGGCAGAGGGCTATGGAAATGGAGATTGGTGCCACCCAATGCACCTTAAGGGCCTAGTTTGTACTGGGATGGGAGACTGCCTAGGAAGACCAGGGCATGGTACAGGAAGGACTTTAGACTTACACACCACCACAATGGATTTGAAAGGAAGCAAAATCAAGTCGTGACCAAAGTGTAGACTTTCAGCTTTAATTTAAGGGGTTTAAACAAAAATATTGCATTAACAGTTTAGGAAGTCCCTCCGTTTTCACAGGCTCAACAATAATTGGACAAACTAACAATTATAAATATAAAGCACCATTTTTAATACTTGGATGCAAATCCTTTGCAATCAATGACTGTCTGAAATCTGGAACCCAATGGAGATCACCAAATGCTCAGTTTCTTCCCTTGAGATGCTTTGCCAGGCCTTTGCTGCAGGGGCCTTCAGTTGCTGCTTGTTTGTGGGCCTTTCTGCCTTCAGTAAATAAAAAGCATGCTCAGTTGGGTTGACTGACAACCATTTAAGAACATTCCATTTTTTTTTTTGCCTTAAAAGTGCACATCACAGGTAAATTCAGGAGCAAGAACAATGTAATTCTCCTATTTTATATTAAACTTTGGTCAAATATCTGTCACATTTTGCGCAATTTTTTTTACCTTGCACAATACCAGAAAAATTCAGTTGAAATCAAGCCATTTGAGGCGAATTGGTCCGCCTCTGAAAAAAACTTAGCATTTGGATTTCCCGGCAAACATTGATTTTCGTGACGCAACATGCGGGACGCCTCCCTCTGAATCCTACGTCAGTGCTGGTTTGTTTATGAGAAAACGGCCGTATTATTTACATCCCCAGTGTTGTCTCCGTCTTCACTACTTGAATCATTATCAAATCCAAACAGATGAAGCCTCAATTCTGACATCTCATTATATTCTTCATCCAAAGATGAAGTAACATTGCGCTCAGGTGACAATTCCATATTTCAATGCAAAATTGCTAGCTGCTAAACTTTGTCTACACAGGATGTGCACTGAAACCATGCAAGCTCCCTCAGCCTGCTGGCGCTTCCGCAGGTGACGTCATGAACCTGGCTCCAGACTCCCTTGGAATTTTTCCAGACACGTTTTGTTATTTTATTTTTTTCTGCTGCAGACAGATGGCCTTGTGCAAAATTACCCTTCTGGATGAGTGTGTAAAGGGACATACTTTCATATAAAAAAACCCCGAAATTGGTCCAGAATATGCACTTTAAGAACAGATACATACTACTTTCACAGTGCATTTTGGGTCATTATCCATCTGTACTGCGAACTGCCATCTTATTTTTGCAGCATTTGACTGAATCGGAGCAGGAAGTATAGCTTTATACATTTCAGAATTCATCCTACTACTTCCATCAGCAGTCACATCAATAAATACCAGTGACCATTCCATTGGTAGCCATACATGCCCATGTCCACTAGCCTGGGCCCGCCCATCCTAAGCGTGACGCAACATGAGGGCCTGTTGTGAGCTTAGTCTGGCCAGGCAAGCTATCTACAGCTCTTCCAAGCTCCCGAAAAATCGGGAGCCAATCAACTTTGAGCATCTCCAACGGCCCTGGGTAGAGGTGTGTTCAAGGCAGTGACGTAGTAGAACTGCGACCGGAAGCCATAGATTCTGTAAACAATCTATGCCGGAAGCGCTTCATTCACTAGAAACATTACGAACATGGAGCAAGTTCTCATTGAAACGGAGCAAAGAGCAGCCCTGGAGGTATTTATTGAAAGGAAGGACGTTTTCACCTTGCTCCCGACCGACTTTGGTAAGAGTTTAATCTACCAGTTAGCCCCATCGCGTCACATACGTCAGAGGAAAGAGTGATGTGATTGGTTTAAGCTTCGTCACAGCCTTTTCTGGCTTCGACCAGTAGCAAACTGAGGCATTTCAGGGAGGCGGGTCAACCACGCACTTTGGGAAACGGTTGGGCTTAATATCTTTGCCAGACCAAATGCTCACAGAGCTTTGAAGTCACGTTAGCCAGACTACATGTCCACCATGTTTGACAGATGTACATTCTGGATCATGAGCTACATACTCTTCTCTTCCCAAAATTCTGGCAAGTTAATTTTGGTTTCATCTGTCCAAAGAATTCCAGAACTGGACAGACTTTCTAACAAGGTCTAATCTGGCCTTTCTATTTGAGTGTTACCAGTGGTTTTCATTTTGAGGTAAACCATCTATATTAACATTCATGAAGGCACCTCTTGATTGTAGACTTTGACAATGATGGGCCTACCTCCACGAGTGTGTTCTCAACTTGGCGAGATGTTGTGAAGTTGTTTCTTCATTAGGGAAACAATTCTACAATTATCTACTCTGGTTGACCAACATGGTCTTATAGGCCTTTTGATGGTACGGTACATTCCTTCTTTTTGAGAAATGTACCAATTTACTGATTTGGCCACTTGTAAAGTTTTTGCTATCTCTGATAGGTATTGTGGGTCTCCCCCCCAGTCTAATAATGGCCTCCTTAACTAGCATCAACACCTCTTTGGACTACAATGAGAGCAGGGGAGTTTCCAGGCCTTGGCCCCACCCAGCCAAGGCACATCAACAAACATTTCTTGACGTTACTGTGTCAAGAGTAATTCCAAACCTCAAGTATGTACATGCAAATTTATTTATTAAAAAAACAAAACACACGCAAAGAAATTAAAAATTTAGTTTCAGATGTCTTGAGTCTTAATTGTACTTTTTGCTTACAAAACTGTAGTACAAATCTTAAAACTGCTGCTTGTGGGCCTTGGCAACAGCAATGGCTACAGAAATGTCTTCCATGTCCAAAGACCTTCAAACATCATGTTCAATTGACATCAGTGCCAGTCCTGTGAGCCTCTCGACACATGGTTGACCTCAAGCAAGTTTAAAAAAATAAATAAATAATATTTTAAGAGCGTTAACAACATTCTTAGGGCTGATAACATGTTAATGTGAGAATTTTGACAGCTCTAGCATTAATAACAGTTCAGACAGAATAAGCTAGGCTACTGACTAGCTTGCAGTTTTTAGAATTGGATTAAACAACCAACCCATTTATCTGCTGGGACATATTAAACCCTTGGCTTAACTAATTTATTCAAATGTAACAGATTCACAGTTACCACCATTTTGGTTTTCTTTTCCTCCTCTTACCTGTGATTTCTTTTTAGATTGTCTGAAGGATAATTAGCGCTCATGGTGTTAATTTGTTGCTCTACAAGCTGGTGACATGAGGACCATAAGGGAGTTTCTGAAAAGGGTCATTGTCATGTCCTGTATGTCTGATCACAGATTTTATTAAACGAAGTAAGAGATGATTGCTGATTACATTAGTCCACAGTAATGGCAATTTCGATCTTTTCAATTTAAGGGAGTTCTCATGAAATTGTTGTGGAGTAAATGTAGCCAGCCATCCTCAGGGGCCCCCTTCCAGCTCAGGGCCCCAGGCAAATGCCTGCTTTGCCTCTCCTGATTAAAAAAAAAAAAAAAAAAGAGATTCATTCACATTTGGAATCAACTCCAGACCTTTTATCTCAATCTGTCATGACTTAATGAGGAAACCGGTCATAATTGGCCATGAAACTTTAGTAAAATATCCAATTACTTTTGCACCTGTGTAAAAGGAGAGATTACGTATTTAAAAAGGCTGTAATTCCTAAACGCAACGCAATATTTTTGTTAAACCCTTTGAATTAAAGCTGAAAGTCTACATGGCAGTCATATCTTCATTTCAACTCCATAGTGGTGGTACACAGGCAAAATTAAAAAAAAAACAAACAAAACAAACAAAAAAGTGCCACTGTCCAAATAAATACTTATTGGCCTGACTGTTGTAACAGCTAACATTTACAACTACTATGCCATGGTACAGAAAGACTCCAAGGAGAACAGATTGTTCATTTTCCTCACTGCCAAAACCTCTGATGAATTAACACCTACTGTTCTGCAAAAGTTATTAATAGTGAATCAGCACCGCATAAGTAAACAGTGGAACTGTTGAAAATCAATTCTTCCAGAATTAATAGATTTAAACACCATTTCCATGAAGCAAATCCAGTAATGCATCAATAAAATAAATTGATACTGTTTAAACGAAAATTCATTACTGTAAAAAAGTTAACGGAAAACTCCAGCCTGAAACACACTGAATGTTTATATCAAAATACTTGTGCTTAGCAACCATCTATTCATGCATTCATCATCTTGGGTTTAAAATACAACTCACCGCCACCATTTTTCTGGCACATGTATGGGAATCTCCAGACGTTGCCAAGGCCCACTGAAAAGCCCACTTGCGCGAGTACATACTGGAGTTTGCTATTCCATGCAGGCCTCTCCTCGCCTTCATCTTCCTCCTCTTCATCCTCAGGCTCATCAGAGCCTTCTTCCACGTGCTGCTCCTCACAGCCGGCTGCGTTTTGCACGCTCACGGTGCTCTTCTGTAATGGTTCGTCACATGCATCCTCGTTGGAAAGCAGATCTTTGGCAGACTCTGTGACATCATCGTCAAGCTCTCTCTTGACGGATCTGCTGTTTTTGGGCATTTGATAAGTCAATCGTTCCTAAGGGGTGAACTGTCTGTATTGGTATAGGATGAAGGGCAAGGAGTGTGCCTGAACAATCTTAAATCTCCTCTTCAAATGGAATATTAATGAGATGTCATGGATCAAGGGTGATATTTATGGCCTCATTGTTGCATGACAGGCTGTTGGGATAAAGAATAAAAAGAGAACAGTGAACTCCTTGTAGACCGCACAACCTAATTTACATATTTCTCTGACAGTGAGGAATGTTATAATAAAAAAAAAGGTATTAAACTGGACCTTTGTCACTTAGGTGTTACCATTAAGGATACATTATTTTGTATAACTTTAGTATGCATCTGTTACCTGGAAATGCAAAATATGGTGTACCTTAATTTGACCATCACCTTTAAAACTTTACTCTGAAATGGATGGCTCTACTCGTCAGCCAAGGACAGAAATCTGAGGCTACAATAGGCACAGACTCACTAAAACTGGACACTTGAAAACTGGAAATAAAACATGGTGAAGTTTTTCCAATCTTCAAAATTAACTGTCGCGCTTAACCTATTTTTATACATCATTTTATGCATAGTGCTGCTTCCACATGATGGGCTGACTGGATAATTGCATGAAATAGCACAGGTGTTCTTTTTAAAAAGGCTGGGGAGTAGAGATCACCTACAAAACATGTGAACAGACTGCAATTCATTCATTCCATTTTCTCATCATTCATCCTACCAAGGATCGTGGCTGAGCTGGAGCCAAACCGAGCTGACTGAGGCCCCGTTTACATTATTTCGAATCAGCGGATCAGATTAACATTTTTAAAACGATTCGCGTACACACAATTTCTGTGCCCGCAACAAAACCGTTCCCCGTGCACACAGCAACGCCAATACACGGATACGCTATCACATGACTAATTAGACGGCACGTTACATGATCCCAGTGCATATCGGGCATGCGCAAGTCACTCACCACTTGCAAGCACATAAAGTGAGAGATTGAGTGAGCGAGCGAGCGAGAGAGAGAGAGCGCGCGCAAGAGAGTGTGAGAGAGAGGAGAAAGAGAGAGCAAGCGAGCGAGTGAGAGCATAAGAATCAAAATTTGAAGTTCTTTATGGAAATCAGGGACACCGTGTCATTGGGACTAAAGAGGAGAAGGTTTTTCAGCAGTCGCGTCACATGACCAACGTGGCATGACCAATGCCAGCGAATCAGGAAGGTGGATGTCACAGTGACGTTGTCCAATGACGTCAGCTAGAGCTCAACACTGCGTATCCTCGTTCCTCAATGTTTACACAGCACCGGATCCGATACGTACTGGGTTGAATACGTGGGCCCTGGCGGATTCAAACTGTTCCGCCTGTGGAGTCGTTTCCCGGCGTTTTAATGTGCACAGACAGTGCATCCGCAACGACAACGATACGGATACGGTCTAATGTAAACACCACCTGAGTGAGAGGCAGGGACAGGCTGCCAATCTATCACAGAGAGACATACAGCCATTCACACCTATAGGCAATTTAGCATACCAGTTCACCTAACCTGCACGTCTTTGGACTGTGGGAGAAAACGGGGCACCCAGAGGAAACCCACACAGGCACTGGGAGAACATGCAAACCCCAGACAAAGACTCCAGTCAACCGGCAAGTTTGGACCTGGAACCTTCTTGCTGTGCTACTGCACCACTGTGCTGCCTAAGTGCAATTCAACACCAAGAAAACTTTTCAAAAAGTTATGGTTTTACCATAGATCATCCGAATGTGTGTTCACCTCCACCCCCCTTGTTCGACATTTTGTAGTGTTAGCATACTTTAGTATGATCTTAAAATCAGGGTTATAGATCAAATTTCTAGCTTCCTAATGAAGAATTACATACAGTTCAAATAGCCAATTTGGTCAGTGGAATATTTTGCCTCCTCGCAGAATAACAAAAGAATTCTCCCCTGCCCCGAATTTTAGTTCAGTTACTGTCCAAAAATAATTTTAAAACACAGATTAAAAAAAATAATCAACAGGCAAGTCCCCTACTCGCCTGCTCACTCGAGTTTGTTGACAACGTAGCGGCTGCTGCTTTATGTCTCCGGGTGCCATCATGCCCGTGTTACCTTCTGGCTCTCCCCTTTTAGTTATGCATCATGGTTAGTTTTACCGGAGTCCCTGCTTGCACTCAGCGCAAAACATATACCGTTTCTACTTATTCAGGTGACACTAGGCATACCCAACAACCTGTTTTCTCTCTCCCCCAAGTTACATGTCAATCCTGAGATCGAGGTGCTGACCTCTTCTGCTCCTCAGACCTGCCTGATCCATCCTGATGCCCTACGTCTGGTTGGAGTCTCATCACATCGCTCCTGTGGAGGACGGCCCCACACGGACAGTCGAAAGTCACACTTGGAAGACGCTCTGGACACTTACAGTAATGCTTTTATGGCTGAGGATGACAGTTGACTTGCTAACTTTAGGACTGCAGTTGTCATGAACAGTTTTGCACTCAAGTTTCCATCAATGAACAGTTAGAACATCGATGAAACGGACTTCATGTTAAGGTGCATATCACGGGTAAATTCAGGAGCAAGCTCAATGTAATTCTCCTATTTTATATTAAACTTTGGTCAAATATCTGTCACATTTTGCGCAATTTTTTTTACCTTGCGCAATACCAGAAAAATTCAGTTGAAAATCAAGCCATTTGAGGCAAATTGGTCCACCTCTGAAAAAACTTGGCATTTGGATTTCCCGGCAAACATTGATTTTTGCGACGTCGCGTACGGGACGCCTCCCTCTGAATCCTACATCAGCGCTGGTTTGTTTATGAGAAAACGACCTGTGGTTTTCTGCAAATTTCTTCAACATTATCACTTAATTATTAAAATGGTTAACAGATGTATCGTAGGAGGGTGTAGCAACACCAATCTTGATGGGATTAGTACTCATTGTTTCCCACATTGCGCTCAGGTGACAATTCCATATTTCAATGCAAAATCACTAGCTGCTAAACTTGGTCTACACAGGCTGTGCACTGAAACCGTGCAAGCTCGCGCAGCCTGCTGGTGCTTCTGCAGGTAACGTCACGAATCTGGCTCCATACACCCTTGGGATTTTTCCAGATGCGTTTTATTTTATTTTTTTCTGCTGTAGACAGATGGCCTTGTGCAAAATTACCTTTCTGGATGAGTGTGTAAAAGGGACATACTTTCATATTTAAAAAAACCCCCACAAATTTGGTCCAGGATATGCACTTTAAAACTGTTAATCATGTTTTCTGATGGCGCCTAAATGAGGATGGGTTCCTTTTTGAGTCTGGTTCCTCTTGAAGTTTCTTCCTCATGTCATCTGAAGGAGTTTTTCCCTTGCCACAGGCTTGCTCATTGGGGATAAAAATTAGCTTAAAAAAAAAAGGTCATTCAAATTCTGTAAAGCTACTTTGCTATAATGTCGATTGTTAAAAGCACTATAAAAATAAACGTGACATTTTCTTGGCAGAGTTAGAACCTTTTTGGGTGGCATGATGGTGTAATGGTTGGCACCGTCACCTCACAGCAAGAAGGTTCTGGGTTCGAGCCCAGCGGTTGGTGGGGGTCTTTGTATGGAGTTTGCATGTTCTCCCCATGCTCTGGTTTCCCCCACAGTCCAAAGACATGCAGTTAGAGGAACTCCCTCCCTGTTCTGCCCCTCCTCCCCCTGCCACAGATTCTGCCTGTACACCCCCCTGCCCCCCCTTCAGCATCTGACATCATGTCACCCTCACAGTCCCCCCCAAACACACACACAACGTTCATTAACACACTGAACTCAGGGACTGCACATTTCACTTTACCTCGCTCATTTGCACTATTCCGCACTACCTCACCTTAACAGCTATTAGTTTATTGTTTATACTGCTTATTTCATGTTTACCTGCTATACCTCACTTATTTTATGTCCCTTTGCTCCAATTACACACACACGTGAGTGTTTAGTCCATTTCTTATCTAGAGTGTTTATACTGTTTATTTCAGTTATTCTGTTTTTATTTATTGCATTGCCTGTTTGCACCGTGGGTCAGAGAGGACTGAAATTTCATCTGTGCTGTATGTCAAGCATTAGGGTGCATCAGTTGCCCCCAAAAATGAAAAGTTCCTCCGATCATGATGCATTTTTGTTTTTATGTTCCTTTTGGTAAGAAAACACACTGGGTGAAATATTGACAAAATTCAAAAAAGTTTAATGGTGGCACCAGGAGCTCAAAGTTATGGAAAAAGCTGCTATTTTATGACTTTTATGACAAAATTTCAATCACTTTTCATGAAACATTATGGCACCTTATAGAGTATACCAAATATCTTAGATACACATTTTTAGTACATATTCTAAATATATTATCAAACACAGTTTGAGTTTTAGCTGTTCATTGAATCATTGTTCAACTACTTTTAAACAATATAAATGTATTATGAATCACATTAATGCTTCTCAATCCCTTGCAAAGGTTCTTAACATGATCTCTGGCTCACAAGAAATCGAGTCCAACATTGTGATTCAAACCTTACGCGAAAACATAAAATAAGCATTTTTTGGCAAAAAAATGAACCTCATGGTGCCACCATTAGACTTTTGAATATGGTCAAAAAATTTTACAGGATGTCTTTATTGGTGAAAAGGAACACCCAAACAAAAATGCATCAGATTTTATGAAAGTGAGGGCAACTGATGCACCCTATCAAGCATGTATAGCATATTTGACAATAAAGTTGACTTGACTTGTTAGGTTAACATGGGGAGGCCTTGGGCTGAAGTGCCCTTGAGCAAGGTACTGAACCCCTGACTGCTCCCCGGGCGCTGTAGCGAGGTTGCCCACTGCTCTGGGCGTGCGTGTTCGCTGCTTCAGATGGGTTAAATGCAGAGGATGAAACTCACTGTGCTTGAAGTCCGAATGTGACAAGTAAAGGTTTCTTCTTCTCTTCTTAAAAGGCTAGTACAAGCTACATATTTGAAACCCCTGCCTTATGCTAATTAACCATACACACCACAGCCACTTTCTCAGGTAATACATACAAAAAGGTACAAATGATGTACTCTACCACTCCAGCGACAAGTTTGAGTGTATAAATTTAATGAAGATAGTCTCCTGTGGTTTAGTAACATGAAAATAAATCATGCAACAATGACAGGAACAATATAGTAGGATTTTATAGAAGAAGCGTCTCATGCAGTTAGACAAAATGAAAATGCGTTACCTAATATTTAAATAAACCAGGTCGTTTCACTCCCATACGACGAGTGATTTTGGTCTGGAAAACATACTGTAATGTATTGTTTAGTTTTATTTACGGGTTGTTTTACAATCAGGGTACAAAATTTGTCACAGGGGTCCAAAATTCAAATTGATTCAAACTGGTTCTTGTACCAGTTTTTAAGTGAAGGACAAGTTAAAGAACAGATTTCAGGTAATTTTTTGACATGTGTGTATGGTAGTTTTGTGTAATCTGCTATAAGATAAAGAAGATTAAGTGTAGCTTTAAGCAGGGCTGGGAGAAACAAATGAAGTGATTCTCGGAGAGGACTTTTTTTTGACAATTCAGAATCCACTACTTCCATAGTGCTTTTAAATAGAAGGCTGTAAGCTTTGTGTTAGTTGTCTTTAATATTTCTCATTCATCTCATCATCTCTAGCCGCTTTATCCTTCTACAGGGTCACAGGCAAGCTGGAGCCTATCCCAGCTGACTACAGGCGAAAGGCGGGGTACACCCTGGACAAGTCGCCAGGTCATCACAGGGCTGACACATAGACACAGACAACCATTCACACCTACGGTCAATTTAGAGTCACCAGTTAACCTAACCTGCATGTCTTTGGACTGTGGGGGAAACCGGAGCACCTGGAGGAAACCCACGCGGACACAGGGAGAACATGCAAACTCCACGCAGAAAGGCCCTCGCCGGCCACGGGGCTCGAACCCAGGACCTTCTTGCTGTGAGGCGACAGCGCTAACCACTACACCACCGTGCCACCCTCTTTAATATTTATGTCCCAATATCTTGACCACATTTTAGGATGAAAATAATCAGATGTGGCGGCACAGTGGTGTAGTGGTTAGCGCTGTCACCTCACAGCAAGAAGGTCCTGGGTTCGAGCCCCGGGGCCGGCGAGGGCCTTTCTGTGTGGAGTTTGCATGTTCTCCCCGTGTCCGCGTGGGTTTCCTCCGGGTGCTCCGGTTTCCCCCACAGTCCAAAGACATGCAGGTTAGGTTAACTGGTGACTCTAAATTGACCGTAGGTGTGAATGTGAGTGTGAATGGTTGTCTGTGTCTACGTATCAGCCCTGTGATGACCTGGTGACTTGTCCAGGGTGTACCCCGCCTTTCACCCATAGTCAGCTGGGATAGGCTCCAGCTTGCCTGCGACCCTGTAGAACAGGATAAAGCGGCTAGAGATGATGAGATGAGATGAGATAATCAGATGTTATTTTATATTGAAAAATTAGCTGTCTTGGAGAGGACATTTTTTTGACACAATTACATACTAATTTGATCAAAATAGTCTGAAAACTTACTGGCATTCAACATTAAAACTTAACTATATTTCCAATGATATGGAACCAAATGTGTGTTTTATGGTATAAAGAATGATTTAAGTGCATCCCGAGCTACCTGTGGTCAAAAAAGCACTTTTTCTAAATGACACGAGTAATTTTGCTAAATATGACATATTGCCACAAAAATAACGTCATCACCAAAATTTTTTTTGCATGGTAAATAGAGCTATCACAGGGCTACAATAAACAACCAAGTTTATTTAGTCAAGCCTTTTGATATTGAAGATAATAAGTGTTAAATGTGATTTTTAGCTTGCGTACCCTGATTGTAAAACAACCCCTACATTCTAGCCGGTGTGTAGTCGACATTGAGACGCTCATAGTGTTCGGCTTGGTCGGAAAATCAGCATTTTCTCCTGACTTTAATAATTGAGCCTCTTTGGCTATACACGAGGTCATTTGCATAAGAACCCAAACACGCTCAGTGATTGGTCAGTACTCTGATGGCCGATATATAAAAGGAAATAATGCATTTTTGTATTGTAATATTTACGACACAATGAAAAATGCTTATTGGGTCGGATATCCGAAGGTCACGTGCACATTTCCCCCCCCCCCAAGTTGAATATTCCCAAACCCAGCCTTCTCCTGGTCCCCATTATATACGACAAATAAAGCTGTCTTTTACCCCCCTTCATCTGCATTAACCACTATTAACAGGCTACACATTTCCTACAGTCCATCATAGGCTTTTTTTTTTAAATCAAACCTTTGTGTAACTCTGAAATAGCCTCAATAATAACCTACAGCATTTTTATTCTCTGCCTAAAATGCCACTGCCCAGACATGTGGGGTATTTCATCATACACCGCACTGAGTCTGCTCTGCATGCGCATCCATCCATTTTCAGATGACTGAAAACATACATATTGTGAATATTATTATTATTATTATTCATAATTTAAAAAAAACCCCACATAATAGTTACCTTTTCCGGATGAAGAAATGGTCAAGGCTACTCCCGTTGTCCGAGTGAATGATAACTTCCGGTAGCTCACGCGCCCCTCACTCTGAGCCGGATAGTACTAACTGCAGCCGGTGTTGGTAAAATACTCTCGCGCTTCGCCCTGACTGACAGCTACATCCTCACGACATTGTAGGGGTGGCCGGGCCATTTTAAACGCCCACACTGAAAAAAAGAGACGTTATTTTTAGCACAGTTATATAAGTCAAAGATCTAATACTTAACCGTATTTAAATAAATCATTCTAGTATGCATTGACAGATGTTTTGTTTTAAGAATTAATATTTGAAAATGTGTCCCCCCCCCCATAATTACTACGAATGGTTCAGGTTACTACAGAGGGCCTTGTGCAGGAAACAATTAACGTCATTGAGGTCTAATTAATACTGTAGAGAAGAGTTTATTTATTTCTTTGGTTTTGGTTATTCAAACGTTACATGATATAAGTTTAAGGTTGCTTGTTTAGTTTTGTTTTTGTCCCTTTCCTTCCCAGTTTTATCTGCTCCATTGTGCACAAAAGAATACAGAGAGCAGGTTAAAAAAAAAAAAAAATCTCCTTCTCACCCCCGGCGGGGGGGTGGGTGGGTGGGTATCTATGTCATCCTCAAGCTCGGGTCCTCTACCAGAGGCCTGGGAGTTTGAGGGTTCTGCGCAGTATCTTCGATGTTCCTAGTACTGCGCTCTTCTGGACTGAGGCTTCAGATGTTGTTCCTGGGATTTGCTGGAGCCACTCTCCCAGTTTGGGGGTTACTGCCCCAAGTGCCCCCACTACCACGGGGACCACGCAACCCTTGACCTTCCACATCCGTTCCAGCTGCTCTTTCAACCCTTGATACTTCTCAAGTTTCTCATGTTCCTTCTTCCTGATATTGGCGTCAGCTGGGATCGCCACATCTATCACCACCACCCTCTTCTGCTCTTTGTCCACCACCACTATGTCCGGTTGGTTAGCCAGGATCTGTTTGTCAGTCTGGAAGCTGAAGTCCCACAGAACCTTGGCCCTGTTGTTCTCAGCCACCTTCTGTGGTATGGCCCATTGGGACTTGGGTACTTCTATTCCATACTGGTTGCAGATGTTCCTGCATACTATCCCAGCCACTTGGTTGTGCCTCTCCAGGTACGCTGATCCAGCTAGCGTCTTACACCCTGCTACTATGTGCTGGACTGTTTCAGGGGCTTCTTTGCACAGTCTGCATCTTGGGTCTGATCTACTCTGGTAGATCCTGGCCTCTATGGCTCTTGTGCTTATGGCCTGTTCTTGTGCTGCCATGATTAGTGCCTCTGTGATATATATATTAGGGTGCATCAGTTGCCCTCACTTTCATAAAATCTGATGCATTTTTGTTTGGGTGTTCCTTTTCACCAATAAAGGCATCCTGTAAAATTTTTTGACCATATTCAAAAGTCTAATGGTGGCACCATGAGGTTCATTTTTTGCCAAAAAACGCTTATTTTATGTTTTCGCGTAAGGTTTGAATCACAATGTTGGACTCCATTTATTGATTTCTTGTGACCAAGAGATCATGTTAAGAACCTTTGCAAGGGATTGAGAAGCATTAATGTGATTCATAATACATTTGTATTGTTTAAAAGTAGTTGAACAATGATTCAATGAACAGCTAAAACTCAAACTGTGTTTGATAATATGTTTAGAATATGTACTAAAAATGTGTATCTAAGATATTTGGTATACTCTATAAGGTGCCATAATGTTTCATGAAAAGTGATCGAAATTTTGTCATAAAAGTCATAAAATAGCAGCTTTTTCCATAACTTTGAGCTCCTGGTGCCACCATTAAACTTTTGAATTTTGTCAAAATATTTCACCCAGTGTGTTTTCTTACCAAAAGGAACATAAAAACAAAAATGCATCATGATCGGAGGAACTTTTCATTTTTAGGGGGCAACTGATGCACCCTAATCTATCTATCTATCTATCTATCTATCTATCTATCTATCTATCTATCTATCTATCTATCTATGTATGAAATGACACGTGACATATGCCTGTCTTTACGAGGTGTTTTATTTCAGCTCTACTCCTTTAGTGTTAAATGTGTTTATAAAACATAGGGACAAATTACTCAATTCTGATTGGTCAATCAAGGAGGGTTTTTTTTCCTTAACACGGGGCTGTATTTCTGAAATGAATGAATGAATGGTTTATTTCGGTTACAATCTACAATACGGCGGCACGGTGGTGTAGTGGTTAGCGCTGTCGCCTCACAGCAAGAAGGTCCGGGTTCAAGCCCCATGGCCGGCGAGGGCCTTTCTGTGTGGAGTTTGCATGTTCTCCCCGTGTCCGCGTGGGTTTCCTCCGGGTACTCCGGTTTCCCCCACAGTCCAAAGACATGCAGGTTAGGTTAACTGGTGACTCTAAATTGACCGTAGGTGTGAATGTGAGTGTGAATGGTTGTCTGTGTCTATGTGTCAGCCCTGTGATGACCTGGTGACTTGTCCAGGGTGTACCCTGCCTTTCGCCCATAGTCAGCTGGGATAGGCTCCAGCTTGCCTGCGACCCTGTAGAACAGGATAAAGCGGCTAGAGATAATGAGATGAGATGAGATCTACAATACAAAACTTAAATTTTGTGCACTCAGCTGACAAAGAATTATTATACATGCTTGCACTAAACATTTTCACACAAAAAAATTTAACAAACTGTAACCGAAAAAGGAATAGGCTGAAGCCAAGGCTTATTTTTGCCTATCCTGTACCTGTACAATCCATAAAATAACCCAGAATATCAGTAATACAAGGGGAAAAAACATAAAAATTACTCTAAATTATTCTTCTTAATCATTTCACATGTCAATCATTTTACATTGCAATCCTTAATTATCTCATCTCATTATCTCTAGCCGCTTTATCCTTCTACAGGGTCGCAGGCAAGCTGGAGCCTATCCCAGCTGACTACGGGCGAAAGGCGGGGTACACCCTGGACAAGTCGCCAGGTCATCACAGGGCATCCTTAATTATTTTACCTTTCAATGTTTTTTTAAAATTCAACAGCGATCTACACAATTTCAAATCATCACTAAGTCCATTCCACAATATAACTCCCAAAAATGAAACACATCTATATTTAACATTAGTTCTCACATTACCTCTTTCAAAGACACCCAACCCTCTTAAATTATAATTTTTTTCTCTTAATTTAAAAAAATTTTGAATACAGGTGGGAAGACTTTTATTCTTTACTCGAAATAGCATTTCTAATGTTTTTAAGTATACACTAAGAATTTTAAGGTACAAGACACTATAAATAGTTTATTAGTGGTTTCACGATAGGAAGCTTTATTTATTATTCTGATAATTCTTTTCTGGGGTTTAATTATAGGGTTTATATATGTTCTATATGTATTTCCCCAAATCTCAACACAATATGACATATATGGCATTATAAGTGAGAAATACAATATATGCAGACATTTCTTGTTCAAAAAATTGCTTGTTTTGTAAATACTACCAATAGTTTTAGATCATTTCTATTGGCTACTTTGTTGCTTGGTTACGGTTACAAAAATTAGCAAATTTTGTCAACAAAATGGCTGACTCTGCTGACAATGCCGCGTTTCGCTATACTTGACGAAGAAATGTTAAACCAATTGAAAGCTACAAGTGAAAATGAAAATACCAAAAAAAGTTCGAATTTTTGGCTTTCCGTGTTTAAGAAATGGGCCGCAGAAAGACAAATAAACGACTCTCTAGTGGCATATGAATGCTGTGAGTTAGACAAGGTGCTATCACGCTTTAGAAACTGATTCAAACATGCAACTTAGTCTTGCACCCTGATTGGTTCAGAAAACGTGAATGACAAATGTTGTGAATTTGAATGGCTTCCGAAGTATAAATTTGGCCCTATATATTATAAACAAGTAATCGTATGGTTCCTCGTAAAATTAAGGATCAATTTCACTCGTGATTTTGAAGTTTTGAAATTGCCCTCGTTACTTCGCAACTCAGGCAATTTTCAAAACTTCGAAATCACTCATGAAATTAATCCTTAATTTTACTCGGCCCCATACGATTATACCTATACTAATCTGGATATCAACAATAATCACAAATGTGCTGATTTTTTGCGAGTTGATTAAATTAACCTTTCATTCTGTATTTCAGAAAGCACTAATTTCTTTCATGGTATTAGTCGTTTCCTGTCACTGATAGCAGTTACTTAATATTTTTATATAAAATGAAAATGTTCAGAGATATCAACATAGTGATACTGCCCCATACGTTATGGTGCTCTCTTGGGGTCTTGGCTGACAATATTGGTAACATTCCAGTTCATCCCAAAAGTTGAAAGTCACACTTGGAAGACGCTCTGGACACTTACAGTAATGCTTTTATGGCTGAGGACTACAGTTGACTTGCTAACTTTAGGACTGCAGTTGTCATGAACAGTTTTGCACTCAAGTTTCCATCAGTTGAAGAGTTATAACATCAACAAAACTGACTTCATGTTAAAACTGACTTCATGTTATAGTCATGTTGTCTCTTGTCGCCCAAATGAGGATGGGTTCCCTTTTGAGTCTGGTTCCTCTCAAGGTTTCTTCCTCGTGTCATCTGAGGGAGTTTTTCCTTGCCACCGTTGCCACAGGCTTGCTCATTAGGGATAGATCAGGGATAAAATTAGCTTATGTTTAAAGTCATTCAAATTCTGTAAAGCTGCTTTGTGACAATGTCTACTGTTAAAAGCGCTATAGAAATAAACTTGACTTGACGTGTTCAGTGAGTTTGGGGTCAGGGCTCTGAGCAGGACACTCGAGTTCTTCCACACCAACCTTGGCAAAACATGTCTTCATGGAACTTGCTTTATGCACATGGGCTTTTCATGCTGGAACAGGTTTGGGCTCCTTAGTTCCACTGAAGGGAAATCTTAATGCTACAGCATGCAAAGACATCCTATACAATTGTGTACAGTGTCTTGCAAAAGTATTATATGAAGTTCATGATCATGTCCATTGTCAATGTTCCCGATTGTACTTGGAGGCTGCATGTCTAGCCACCTGAAGCTGATGGTCTGATGGGACCACTGGTCTGTGATGAGCTTGCACTGCAGTAGGGCTGTTAGTCTGTCAGGTGCTATGGACTTTCTGCAGTCACAACAAGGCCTCCATAACTTGTCTGAGATGAGGGAATCTATCAGCTCTCATTGGGGTTCTCAGAGCCAAGATCTCCATCCACACAGGATCCATCCTCCTTGACTTTTCCTCCCTGTCCATCAGGTTGATGCAGGTGTCATCAAGGAGCTGGTAATCTTCAACTTCCTCCTTAAGCTGCTCCTGGTCCACTTGGGGTGTGAATTTGGAGGCCAGCCTGATAACCAAAAAAAAAAGAATGAATGAATGAATGAATGAATGAGGGACAGCACAGTGGCGTAGTGGTTAGCACTGTTGCCTCACAGCAAGAAGGTCCTGGTTTCAAGCCCAGCGGCTGACGAGGGCCTTTCTGTGTGGAGTTTGCATGTTCTCCCTGTGTCTGCATGGGTTTCATCTGAGTGCTCTGGTTTCCCTCACAGTCCAAAGACATGCAGGTTAGGCTAATTGGTGGCTCTAAATTGACTGTAGGTGTGAATGTGAGTGTGAATGTTTGTTTGTTTCTGTGTGTCAGCCCTGTGATGACCTGGCGACTTGTCCAGGGTGTACCCCGCCTCTCACCCATAGTCAGCTGGGATAGGCTCCAGCTTGCCTGCAACCCTGTACAGGATAAGTGGCTACAGATAATGGATAGATGGATGAATGAATGTTTCCCTCTGCCTCTTACAAGGAAAAAAGCAGAGATCAGACAATGCTTGCTCACTGACTGCATAGAATACACATATTTCTGAGGGAATTTGTGTAACTTGTATAATATTGTACAATAATAAGTGTATTGTGCTTCCTTGGTGTTTACTTCAAATCAGCCCTCTTGGTAGGGTCCAAGACAACCAGCTCTCTGATGGTGGAGTCATCCCATGGGAACAGTTTGATCTTCTTCTGCAGCACTCCCTCATAGAAAGCTCTCACATCTCTGCAAAATTTAGAAAGATAAACATCCATTTTTTTTCATTCTGACACCCTGTAGACCAATTGGCCTGTCAGTTGCCAGCCTCTTACAAGGCTGTCTGTGTCTATCAAGCACACACTTAATCTACCACCAGCTTGCTAGGCCTATCACAGCTTCACAACCATTCACACTCACAGTCAATATAGAGCCACCAGTTAGCCTAACCTGCATGTCTTTGGACTGTGGGGGAAAGCAGAGCACCCAGAGGAAACCCACACAGACAAGGGGAGAACATGCAAACTCCACACAGAAAGGCCCTTGCCGTCAGTTGCTGGGCTCGAACCCAGAACCTTCTTGCTATGAGGCGACACTGCTAATCACCTCACCACCGTGCCACACAACCATCCAGTGAAAACATGAAATACATGAGAATTTATTTGCATAGCATTCTCTTTATTCAGTAAACATTTCACTCTCAATTTCACATGTAAATAGTGTCTCAAATCATCATATTTCTTTCAGAATTGGGGTCAATATGAATGTACAAGTGTGTGTGTACTTGCTTGAAGAACTGGCACCTAATGTCTGGATTCAGTCCTTCCTCCTCCAGGTTGCAACAGTGTCATTATCATGCTGCAGCTCCATGTTCTTGAAGTCCACCTGGCACAGATCATTCTGGCCTCTGACATTGACATTACACATATTCATGATTTTGATAATCAGTTTCCTCAAGAGGCGGTCCATTCCATTACCTAGAAAACCTATTTTGGTCTCATCAGCCTGAAAATAAACAAAGACCATGTGGTAGAGAGGATAATAACAGTGAGCTATTCATCTTCATATAATACTACCTACAACTGAGAATTGACTTATTTGAAAATAATTTACAAGTGGAATTACAGATGAATAGTAAAACATTTGAAATGCTAATGAGAAATCAGAAGATGGAAATTTGAAATCCATGAAGTGCTATAGTCTAGAAAAGTCTTCATGCTTTTCCAATCTCAATAATTCTACTTCACTCAAGCAAACACAAACCTGGGAGAGTTTGTTGAATTCATTGATCAATGGTGGAACATATTCCAGGAAGCACAGTGTCTGTTCGCTTAGAGGAGATAACAGTTAAGCGTTGATCCTCTCCACTCTTCCAGGCTTATCAACATCCTCATGGCTCTGAAAATAGCTGACCAGGGCTGGTCAAAATCCTGAAGTTTGAGAAAAAAAAAAAGAAAAATCCGTAAGCTTTACGGCTGTGTAGGTTGACAGGTGTGCATATGAGTGTGAAATATCCCTGGAAAAGATATCGTTTTGAGAGCAGCATATGTTGTGCCAAACTATCAGTGTACTTTTCTGCATTAATGCTGCCATTACAGAAGTGTAAGTTACCTTTGGCAAGGGCACTGACACAATCCCATACCATGACAGACCCTGGCTTTTGGACTTGTTGTTGGTAACAGTCTGGATGGTACCTTTCTTTCAAAAAAGACCTGAATTACTGATTCTTCTGATGACAATACACATTTCCACTATGTGATGGTCCATCCCAGATACCTCTGAGCCCAGAGAAGTCGATGGTGGGTCTGAACACAGTTAACATAAGGCTTCCTTTTTTGCATAGTAAAGTTTTAATTGGCATTTGTGGATGTACAGTAACTTCATATTGTAGTGCTTGACAAAGGTTTGCCAAAGTAATCCCAAGCTCATATAGTTATATCAGCTATATATGAATGATAGTTCTTGATGCAGTGCCGTCTGAGGGACCAGAGATCACAGGTGTTCAACTTAGGCTTGTGCCCTTGGGCCTTTGTACACCGAAATTCCTCTAGATTCCTTGAATTGTTTAATGATATTATGCATTGTAGAGGGTGAAATATCCAAATCTCTTACTATCTTTCTTTGAGGAATATTGTTTTTAAACATTTCAATAATTTTCTCACACATTTGTTGATAAACTGGAGATCCTCAGCCCATTTTTGCTCCTCAAAGATTAGGCCTTTCCTGGATACTGATTTTGTATCAAATGATTACAATCACCTGTTGGCCTCACCTGTTTCAAATCACATTTAATTGTTTTACCTCATTACTAGCCCTAAATTGCCACCATCTCAACTTTTTTGGAATGTGTTGCAGGTCTGAAACGCAGGAACGCAGTATATTAACGCAGTATATTAACAAATGAAATGAAATTGACAGAGACCATGAAATATCTTTGGTTCATGCTGTCTGTAATCAAGTCAAGTTTATTTGTATAGCGCTTTTAACAATAAACATTGTCGCAAAGCAGCTTTACAGAATTTGAACGACTTAAAATATGAACTAATTTTATCCCTAATCTATCCCCAATGAGCATGCCTGTGGCGACGGTGGCAAGGAAAAACTCCCTCAGATGACATGAGGAAGAAACCTCAAGAGGAACCAGACTCAAAAGGGAACCCATCCTCATTTGGGCAACAACAGATAACATGACTATAACATTAACAGTCCTAACATAAAATCAGCTTCGTTGATGCTATAAACCCCCCACCGATGGAAACCCGAGCACAAAACCGTTCACAACAACCGCAATCCCAAAGTCAGCAAGTCAACTGCAGTCCTAAAGTCAGCAAGTCAACTGCAGTCCCCAGCCACAAAAGCACCACTGCAAGAGTCCAGAGCGTCCTCCAGGCGCGACCCCCAACTGTCCACATGGGGCCGCCCTCCACAGGAGTGATGCAATGAGACTCCAACCAGACACAGGGCACCAGGATGGATCAGGCAGGTCCGAGGAGCAGAAGAGGTCAGCATCTCGATCCCAGGACCGACATGTAACTCAGAGGGACAGATTTGGGGGGGGGGGGAGAGAACAGAGAGAAAACACAGGTTGTTAGGTATGCCCAATGTCACCTGAATAAGTAGGAACAGTATACATATTGCACTGAGTACAAGTAGGGACTCCGGCAACTAACTATGACAGCATAACTAAAAGGGGAGAGCCAGAAGGTAACACAGGCATGAGGGAGCCCTGGGACATAAAGCAGCCAGCCACTACACTGTCAACAAACTCGAGTGAGCAAGCGAGTGGGGACTGACAGCATCCATACATCCCAGTTTACCAAAACACTCTATGTCTGAGGACCCTCCAGATCTACACCTTTACCTCATAAACACCATTAACAAAAGGCTTGACTAAACAGATATGTTTTCAGCCTCGACTTAAACACTGAGACTGTGTCTGATTCCCGAACACTACTTGGAAGGCTGTTCCATAACTGTGGGGCTTTATAAGAAAAGGCTCTGACCCCTGATGTAGCCTTCATTATACGAGTTACCAGCAGATAGCCTGCACCCTTTGATCTAAGTAGGCGTGGTGGGTCACAGAGGACCAGAAGTTCACTCAGGTACTGTGGTGCGAGACCATTCAGTGCTTTAAAGGTCAATAGTAGTACTTTATAATCAATACGAAATTTGATTGGGAGCCAATGCAGTGTGGATAAGACAGGGTGATGTGGTCATATTTTCTAGTTCTAGTAAGGACTCTTGCTGCTGCATTTTGAACTAACTAGAGCTTGTTTAGGCACTTATTGGAACATCCAGACAGTAAGGCATTACAATAATCCAACCTGGAGGTAACGAAAGCATAAACTAGTTTTTCCGCGTCATGTAGTAACATTAAATTTCTTATCTTAGCAATATTTCTGAGATGAAAGAAATCTATCCGGGTAATGTTATCAATGTGAGTTTCAAATGAAAGACTGGGGTCAGTGATCACTCCGAGGTCTTTTACTGCTGCACGTGAAGAAACAGAAAGGCCATCCAGAGTTACTGTGTAATCAGAAAACTTACTTCTAGCTGCATGTGGTCCGAGCACAAGTACTTCAGTCTTGTCAGAAGGAAGTTAATAAGCATCCAGTGTCTAATGTCCTTTACACATTCCTCAATTCTATTAAGCTGGTGTCTCTCATCAGGTTTTGCAGAAACATACAACTGTGTGTCATCAGCATAACAATGGAAACTAATACATTGTTTACGAATAATATCACCCAGAGGTAACCTATATAAAGAAAAAAGCAGTGGACCCAAGACAGAACCTTGTGGAACACCAAACTTTACCTCAGTATGTCTAGAAATATCACCATTTATATCAACATACTGATAGCAATCAGTTAAATAAGACCTGAGCCAGGAGAGGGCCGTTCCCTTAACTGCCACAACATTTTCTAGTCTATCCAGAAGAATGGAATGATCAATGGTATCAAATGCTGCACTAAGGTCAAGCAACACAGGCAGCGAGACACAGCCCTGATCAGATGCCAACAGTAGGTCATTTACTACTTTAACCAGTGCTGTCTCTGTGCTATGATGAGGTCTAAATCCTGACTGATACATTTCATGGATGTTATCTCATCTCATCTCATTATCTCGAGCTGATTTATTCTGTTCTACAGGGTCGCAGGCAAGCTGGAGCCTATCCCAGCTGACTACGGGGGAAAGGCGGGGTACACCCTGGACAAGTCACCAGGTCATCACAGGGCTGACACATAGACACAGACAACCATTCACACTCACATTCACACCTACGGTCAATTTAAAGTCACCAGTTAACCTAACCTGCATGTCTTTGGACTGTGGGGGAAACCGGAGCACCCAAAGGAAACCCATGCGGACATGGGAAGAACATGCAAACTCCGCACAGAAAGGCCCTCGCCGGCCACGGGGCTCAAACCCGGACCTTCTTGCTGTGAGGCAACAGCGCTAACCACTACACAAACATGCCGCCCGTGTTTGTGTTTATGTAAGGTAATCTTTTGTGTATATTCACTAATTATACCATAATATTAGAAGGACATCACACAAGAGCTGAAGTGTGTTATGTGTGCTTTGTCTATTCTGGCAAACATGCAAACTAGTAATTTCTAGGAAAATGAGTCCAACTTTTTGCATGAGATTATTACGTAGATCAGTCTTTGTATAAACTACTTAATTCTCATCTCATCTCATTATCTCTAGCCGCTTTATCCTGTTCTACAGGGTCGCAGGCAAGCTGGAGCCTATCCCAGCTGACTACGGACGAAAGGCGGGGTACACCCTGGACAAGTCGCCAGGTCATCACAGGGCTGACACATAGACACAGACAACCATTCACACTCACATTTACACCTACGGTCAATTTAGAGTCACCAGTTAACCTAACCTGCATGTCTTTGGACTGTGGGGGAAACCGGAGCACCCAAAGGAAACCCATGCGGACATGGGAAGAACATGCAAACTCCGCACAGAAAGGCCCTCGCCAGCCACGGGGCTCGAACCCGGACCTTCTTGCTGTGAGGCGACAGTGCTAACCACTACACAAACATGTCGTTTGTGTTTATGTAAGGTAATCTTTTGTGTATATTCACTAATTATACCATAATATTAGAAGGATGTCACACAAGAGCTGAGGTGTGTTATGTGTGCTTTGTCTATTCTGGCAAACATGCAAACTAGTAATTTCTAGGAAAATGAGTCCAACTTTTTGCATGAGATTATTATGTAGATCAGTCTTTGTATAAACTACTTAATTCTTTGTATGTAAAAAATAAAATTCACAAGCAGAGTCAACTTAATTTTATTATTTATTTAGTCATTTCTTTGAGTGTGTGATCTGCTTAATTTTAAGAGTTTCAAGTATCAATTTTTAAGTAAAACCTACTTAAGTTTTTAAATTTCCCTCCTACTTACTTGAAGAGGGATCAACTTTGTTTTTCTGTAATTTTTCCAGATGTGCTAGTGTCATTTTAAAGTTACATTGATTTACTCTCAATTTACTGGTCCATCTACATTCCCACCCTCACCTATGGTCACGAGCTGTGGGTAGTGACAGAAAGAATGAGATTGCAGATACAAGCGGTTGAAATGAGTTTTCTCCAGTAGCTAGGCTCTCCCTTAGAGACAGGGTAAGAAACTTGGTCATTCGTGAGAGACTCAGAGTAGAACCGCTGCTCCTCCACATTGAAAGGAGTCAGTTGAGGTGGTTCGGGCACCTTGTTAGGATGCCCCCTGGACACCTCCCAGGGGAGGTTATCTGGGCATGCCCCACCGGGAGGAAACCCCGGGGCAGACCCAGGACACACTGGAGAGATTACATCTCTCGGCTGGCCTGGGACCGTCTTGGTATTCTCCCAGAAGAGCTGGTGGAGGTGGCTGGGGAGAGGGAAGTCTGGGCTGCTCTGCTTAGGCTGCTACCCTCGCGACCCAGATCTGGATAAGCGACAGAAATTGGATGGATGGATGATTTTCTAGTTAGCAACTGAGTATTTCTTATACTGAACATCTCATCTCATCATCTCTAGCTGCTTTATCCTGTTCTACAGGGTCGCAGGCAAGCTGGAACCTATCCCAGCTGACTATGGGTGAAAGGCGGGGTACACCCTGGACAAGTCGCCAGGTCATCACAGGGCTGACACATAGACACAGACAACCATTCACACTCACAGTCAATTTAGAATCACCAGTTAACCTAACCTGCCTGTCTTTGGACTGTGGGGGAAACCGGAGCACCCGGAGGAAACCCACACGGACACGGGAAGAACATGCAAACTCCGCACAGAAAGGCCCTCGCCGGCCACGGGGCTCGAACCCGGACCTTCTTGCTGTGAGGCGACAGTGCTAACCACTACACCACCATGCCGCCCGTCAAACAGTATCATATATAAAAATAATTGTTTAATTTATATTTTAAAACTTTCTTAAATGCCTCTTAACCTACCACATGACTTGAATTAAAGTATTATTTTCAACAGGCTCATGAACATGATCCAAATATGAAAATATAGGTGACAGTGGTTTGCTTCAGGCGGCACGGTGGTGTAGTGGTTAGCGCTGTCGCCTCACAGCAAGAAGGTCCTGGGTTCGAGCCCCGGGGCTGGCGAGGGCCTTTCTGTGTGGAGTTTGCATGTTCTCCCCGTGTCCGCGTGGGTTTCCTCCGGGTGCTCCGGTTTCCCCCACAGTCCAAAGACATGCAGGTTAGGTTGACTGGTGACTCTAAATTGACCGTAGGTGTGAATGTGAGTGTGAATGGTTGTCTGTGTCTATGTGTTAGCCCTGTGATGACCTGGCGACTTGTCCAGGGTGTACCCCGCCTTTCGCCCGTAGTCAGCTGGGATAGGCTCCAGCTTGCCTGCGACCCTGTAGAAGGATAAAGCGGCTAGAGATAATGAGAATGAGATGGT
The DNA here is from genome assembly GCF_027579695.1 of Neoarius graeffei. Lineage (NCBI taxonomy): Eukaryota > Metazoa > Chordata > Actinopteri > Siluriformes > Ariidae > Neoarius > Neoarius graeffei. Next base: position 49,407,677 of record NC_083574.1, read on the forward strand.
TTGCTTCAGCCAACCAGGACTAAACTATACATGCCATTATAGTGCAGAGAATTGACTACAATACACATTACATAAAAAGTAAACATACACCTGCATCAAAAAACATCAAAATGAAGTAATGTCCCTTTATAAAGTGCATTGGCAGAACCTGAGAAAAAGCACTGTTTGAACCTGAGAAGCTCTAGTGCAATGATAAGAGGGAATTCACTCATTCAACATTTATTTGTTCACATCCTCAAGTTCCAGGAAGATCTTCTGAAAAACCTCAAAGGTATGTTTTAGTGTCTTACGATAGCTTATTTTCATGGCATAGATAAGGCCCATCAGGTCAGTACAAGCATGTGCCACATCAGGAATACCAAAAAGGACTTCTGCTCCCTTCATGGCTAATCCGGCTTCCTTCTGGAGACCTGCATCCCTGAATTTGCTGACCACAAAGATGTTGAGGAGAAACTTAGGAAGAGCCTCTTGGAGGGCTGCATCATCATCATCATCATCAAAAACCTGTGAAATACACCAGAGAGAATAAAACCTACTTCTTGTATACGAATGTGAAGGAATCATATATCTCTCTCTGCTCTCCCTCTGCACAGAAGATCATATCGATATTATGTGACTGCTTTTGTAGTTTGAACAGTGATATAGTTTACTAAATGTATCCACAGGAGTTGACAGTTGAGTTAATGCCATTTAAGGCCATTTTTAAGTCAAGTAAAGACCTATTGCTGGAGAAATCATCTGTTTTTCATTCAATGAAGCACTGATATATATTTAAAAGTGAGGTATTATATATTTCATCCAGTGAAAAAAGGTCAGAATATGGTCTGTTATTAACTTGATACTTTGTAGAATTATTATTGTAACTGTTAATAATAATAATAATAATAATAATAATAATGGGGGCGGCACGGTGGTGTAGTGGTTAGCGCTGTCGCCTCACAACAAGAAGGTCCTGGGTTCGAGCCCCGGGGCCGGCGAGGGCCTTTCTGTGTGGAGTTTGCATGTTCTCCCCGTGTCCGCGTGGGTTTCCTCCGGGTGCTCCGGTTTCCCCCACAGTCCAAAGACATGCAGGTTAGGCTAACTGGCGACTCTAAATTGACCGTAGGTGTGAATGTGAGTGTGAATGGTTGTCTGTGTCTATGTGTCAGCCCTGTGATGACCTGGCGACTTGTCCAGGGTGTACCCCGCCTTTCGCCCGTAGTCAGCTGGGATAGGCTCCAGCTTGCCTGCAACCCTGTAGAAGGATAAGGCGGCTAGAGATAATGAGATGAGATAATAATAATAATAATAAACCAGTATAGATGAGAAAGCACAGTGCAACTATAATAAATCTAACAATTTTTCCCCACAGAACTTAATAAACGCTTAGTACAAGAGTTTTCTTGGAATTCTCTCAACATTACATTACATTACAGTCATTTAGCAGATGGTCTTATCCAGAGTGACATACAGCAAGTGCAAAAGTCAGGCCCATGAAGCGCTGAACTTGTATAGAAAAAAATCCCAGTGTCAACTGAACAAGTGATAATAATATGGCACGGTGGTGTAGTAGTTATCACTGTTGCCTTACAGCAAGAAGGTTCTGGGTTCGAAACTTGCGGCCAACAGGGGCCTTTCTGTGTGGAGTTTGCATGTTCTCCCCATGTCTGCGTGGATTTCCTCTGGGTGCTATGGTTTCTCCCACAGTTCAAAGACATGCAGATCAGCAAACAGCCAAGGAAAACAAGCAAACCATACAAATGAGCTGATAAAGTACAACTAAATAGAGAAAAATAAAACTCCAGTGGTTAACCCCAGACTAGACAGTACACAGCCTGGGATGATCAAGACAGCTAAGCAGCTATGTGATTACACAGTGGGTAGGGGAGAGAGAGGTCTTACACACAACAGAGAAGATGACTGTAAGGGTGAGAGATCAATAACAGAGAAGAGCCTCTCTTTGGCATGGAGCCCCACATTGTGTGATCTCACATTGTGTGTACATATATAGTACATATGTATAGTCAATAATTCCATGTTAAAACAAACTCATACACTATACACATATACAGTGGTCAGCGTAAATGAGTGCACCCCCTTTGAAAAGTAACATTTTAAACAATATCTCAATGAACACAAACAATTTCCAAAATGTTGACAAGACAAAGTTTAATATAACATCTGTTTAACTTATAACGTGAAAGTAAGGTTAATAATATAACTTAGATTACACATTTTTTTCAGTTTTACTCAAATTAGGGTGGTGCAAAAAGGAGTACACCCCACAACAAAAACTACTACATCTAGTACTTTGTATGGCCTCCATGATTTTTAATGACAGCACCAAGTCTTCTCGGCATGGAATGAACAAGTTGGCGACATTTTGCAACATCAATCTTTTTCCATTCTTCAACAATGACCTCTTTTAGTGACTCAAAAATGTATCAAAATACAATCATCATAAACCAAATTATTGTTTATATGATGACATCAAGACATGTGTGCATGGTTACATATGTATGTGGTTATATTAAGGGTATAAAATCACCACAGTAGTTAACCTAACCCCCATCAGCCACTGGTCTTGAACCCAGAACCTTCTTACTATAAGGCAACAGTGCTAACCAGTGTGCCACTGGATTTGGAAATGCCAATAAGTAAAACAGAAATATAAAACATTTTTATATGGCATGCAAGGAGTAAAAATCTTTTTAACATCCAGAAGAAGTTTGGATAAGGTGAAGAAACAGGGAAGAAGAAACAATATTATAAACAAGAAACAAGACTTTGAATTGGTCACTAGCTTAATAAAAAAAAAAAAAATACTATCCATCTATTATCTGTAGCTGCTGATCCTGTACAGGGTCACAGGCAAGCTGGAGCCTATCCCAGCTGACTATGGGTGAGAAATGGGGTACACCCTGGACAAGTCACCAGATCGTCACAGGGTTGATACATAGAGACAAACAACCATTCACACCTACAGTCAATTTAGAGCCACCAATTAGCCTAACCTGCATGTCTTTGAACTGTGGGGGAAACCGGAGCAAACCTGCAGAGACACCATGCAAACTCCACACAGAAAGGTCCTCTTCGGCCACTGGGCTCGAACCCAGAATCTTCTTACTATAAGGCAATAGTGCTAACCACTGTGCCACTGGATTTGGAAATGCCAATAAGTAAAACAGAAATATAAAACATTTTTATATGGCATGCAAGGAGTAAAAATCTTTTTAACATCCAGAAGAAGTTTGGATAAGGTGAAGGAACAGGGAAGAAGAAACAATATTGTAAACAAGAAACAAGACTTTGAATTGGTTACTGGTTTAATAAAAATTTTAGAATGAAAAGCCTAGGGGTGGTGTAGTGGTTAGCACTGTTGCCTCACAGCAAGAAGGTCCTGGGTTCGAGCCCAGCCTTTCTGTGTGAAGTTTGCATGCTCTCTGCGTGGGTTTCCTCCGGTTTCCCCCACAATCCAAAGACATACAGGTTTGGTTAATTGGTGGCTCTAAATTGACCGTAGGTGTGAATGGTTGTTTGTCTCTGTGTGTCAGCCCTGTGATGATCTGGTGACTTGTCCAGGGTGTACCCCACCTCTCGCCCATAGTCAGCTGGGATAGGTTCCATCTTGCCTGCGACCCTGCACAGGATAAGCAGTTACGGATAATGGATGGATGGACAATTGACAGTACATGGTAATAAAATTTGTGCGCATATGATCGTGCAAACAGAACGTTAATGCCTGGCCAAAGAGGAAACCCACGCAGACACGGGGAGAACATGCAAACTCCACACAGAAAGACCCTTGCCAGCCGCTGGGCTCGAATCCAGGACCTTCTTGCTGTGAGGCGACAGTGCTAACCACTACACCACCGTGCCGCCCACACAAAACTTGATAAACGCAAAATGTTTTTCATTATAGCACGTAGATGGATGGCCCTTATAATGACCATGACCTTAAAAGTAGGGCGGCACAGTGGTATAGTGGTTAGCACTGTCGCCTCACAGCAAGAAGGTCCTGGGTTCGGGCCCAGCGGCCGGCAAGGGCCTTTCTGTGTGGAGTTTGCATGTTCTCCCCGTGTCTGCGTGGGTTTCCTCCGGGTGCTCCGGTTTCTCCCACAGTCCAAAGACATGCAGGTTAGGTTAACTGGTGACTCTAAATTGACCGTAGGTGTGAATGTGAGTGTGAATGGTTGTCTGTGTCTATGTGTCAGCCGTGTGATGACCTGGCGACTTGTCCAGGGTGTACCCCGCCTTTTGTCCGTAGTCAGCTGGGATAGGCTCCAGCTTGCCTGTGACCCTGTAGAACAGGATAAAGCGGCTAGAGATAATGAGATGAGATGAGATCCTCATTAGCTTGTGCCATAGCAGTTCGCTAGTCTTCCTGGGGTCCCCAATTCAAAACATATCACATCATTTCAACGATTAAAAAACATACAAATATACATGCATTACAAAATGCTAAGTGTAAGTTAAAAATTCAAAAGTTCTAATATAGCAAAATGCATGACTAAAATACTTATACTAAAAAGTTCAGGAACAATTGTAGCAAACAGTTATAAAATGCAGTGCTGAAGTACTCCTTTGAGCATCTAATAAAACAATATAAAAATACAAACTATACAGCTTAAGCCGACACCTATATTAACCATTCAAAAGATACACTTTTAGTCTCTTTTAAAAGGACCTTTTGCATTTGTCTTGACGAATATCAAGTGGCAATTCATTCCATGTCTTAATTCCTCTATAAAGCACAGTTCTTTTCAGTGAATTAGTTATTGGATTTGGTTGTACAATGTCACCCTTGCCCGCTTTCCTGGTGTCATGTTTGTGAACTGTATTACAAAACACTACTTGATGTATCATAAACTCAGGTCTATGCGTTTTCATTGTTTCACTAAGAAATGTCACTGTGCTCAGGGCCAGCCTCTTCTCAACGCTGAGCCATGACAACGTAGTCTGCATCTTATGGATGCTAGTTCTAGATGAACATCCGAGGACAAGTCTAGCAGCTCTGTTCTGAGCAACTTGTAGTTTTGCCAGATCCTTTTTTGAGGCCGAGGCCCACACCACTGAGCAGTAATCCAGATGAGATAAAATTAAAGATTTACAGACTTGCTCCAGGGCGGCACGGTGGTGTAGTGGTTAGCGCTGTCGCCTCACAGCAAGAAGGTCCTGGGTTCGAGCCCCGGGGCCGGCGAGGGCCTTTCTGTGCGGAGTTTGCATGTTCTCCCCGTGTCCGCGTGGGTTTCCTCCGGGTGCTCTGGTTTCCCCCACAGTCCAAAGACATGCAGGTTAGGTTAACTGGTGGCTCTAAATTGACCGTAGGTGTGAGTGTGAATGGTTGTCTGTGTCTATGTGTCAGCCCTGTGATGACCTGGCGACTTGTCCAGGGTGTACCCTGCCTTTCGCCCGTAGTCAGCTGGGATAGGCTCCAGCTTGCCTGCGACCCTGTAGAAGGATAAAGCGGCTAGAGATAATGAGATGAGATGCTCTCTCATTCTCTTTCTTTCTCTCACACTCTCTTGCTCTCTCTCTCACTCGCTCACGCAATCTCTCATACACTTTATGTGCTTGCAAGTGGTGAGTGACTTGCGCATGCCCGATATGCACTGGGATCATGTAACGTGCCGTCTAATTAGTCATGTGATTAGCGTATCCGTGTATTGGCGTTGCTGTGTGCACGGGGAATGATTTTGTTGCGGGCACAGAAATTTTGTGTGTGTACACGAATCGTTTTAAAAACGTTAATCTGATGATCCGCTGATTCGAAATAATGTAAACAGGGCCTAAATTGAGCGTAGGTGTGAATGTGAGTGTGAATGGTTGTCTGTGTCTATGTGTCAGCCCTGTGATGACCTGGCGACTTGTCCAGGGTGTACCCCGCCTTTTGCCCGTAGTCAGCTGGGATAGGCTCCAGCTTGCCCGTGACCCTGTAGAACAGGATAAAGCAGCTAGAGATAATGGATGGATGAAAAGCCTACTTTAAATATGACACCCATGCTCTCCAGTCCAGTAAGTGGCAGTAATACACCTTAACGTTGGTCAACCAACTAAACCCAACAAGAAGACCTATTGAGTGTGAAAACCACATTGTGCATCCAAACACATTGCTTATCCATATATTTAGATTGGTGCTACATGCTAAGTGTGGAGGGTGCTAGCAGATGTAACGCAATGTTCTCCTTGCGTCCTGTCTTTAGATCCGAATTGTGTGAGAAATCTGTGAGCACGTCATTTGTCCCTTACACCGCCCTGTACTGTTTGGTTTCTATGGCAACCGCGACTCCGCAGAGCCACAGACATTAGTTGCGCACGAGATGGAGCTTCTCCATTTAAATAACCTTAAATAAGAGCAAAACATCTGGACTTCAAGCTACATTACATCAGGGACCAAGGGTTTTATACGAAAGGTATTTATTTAATGGTTTTGCTGTTTTGTAACACAATGGAACACTCAGTGCACTACATTTGGTTGGTTTATGGTGGTGTCGCCCCCTGGTGGTCGAGGCCCATCACTGAATTCACCTAAGTGTGTACTAAGAGTAGTTACTAATAAACAGTCTAAAATGAATCAAACGAAAGAAAACCGATCTTGTGCGTGGGACTAAAACATCACACGTGATTTTAGAAAACACGACATGAAGTTCTTAATTCTGTTTCAAATAGCTTTATTCAATTTTGATTTTAAGATTGTCTTATATACCTTCTTGATAATGATATATATTTGATATTTACCTATGATACTAGTTTAATGTTTATTATTTGTTTAGATATTTTATTAGCTCAGATGTATTTGTGGGGTGGTGTAGCACTGTCGCCTCACAGCAAGAAGGTTCTGGGTTCGAGCCCAGTGGCTGACGAGGGCCTTTCTGTGCGGAGTTTGCATGTTCTCCCCGTGTCCGCGTGGGTTTCCTCCGGGTGCTCCGGTTTCCCCCACAGTCCAAAGACATGCAGGTTAGGTTAACTGGTGACTCTAAATTGACCGTAGGTGTGAATGTGAGTGTGAATGGTTGTCTGTGTCTATGTGTCAGCCCTGTGATGACCTGGCGACTTGTCCAGGGTGTACCCCGCCTTTCGCCTGTAGTCAGCTGGGATAGGCTCCAGCTTGCCTGCGACCCTGTAGAACAGGATAAAGCGGCTACAGATAATGAGATGAGATGAGACTAGTTTAATGTTTATTATTTATTTAGATATTTTATTAGCTCAGATGTATTTGTGGGGTGGTGTAGTGGTTAGCACTGTCGCCTCACAGCAAGAAGGTTCTGGGTTCGAGCCCAGTGGCTGACGAGGGCCTTTCTGTGCGGGGTTTGCATGTTCTCCCCGTGTCCGCGTGGGTTTCCTCCGGGTGCTCCGGTTTCCCCCACAGTCCAAAGACATGCAGGTTAGGTTAACTGGTGACTCTAAATTGACCGTAGGTGTGAATGTGAGTGTGAATGGTTGTCTGTGTCTCTGTGTCAGCCCTGTGATGACCTGGCGACTTGTCCAGGGTGTACCCCGCCTTTCGCCTGTAGTCAGCTGGGATAGGCTCCAGCTTGCCTGCGACCCTGTAGAACAGGATAAGTGGCTATAGATGATACATATCGAAGATACAGATAAAGCTATGATTGATTGATCCAGATGATCTTCAAAAGATCAGTAAAAGCCAAAATATATCAAATAGAAGAAGTGAAACTTATGTTGATGTGATTTGCTACGGAATAAGAGTGGTTTCGAGTCTGTTGTTTACATGTATGTCGATTTCATGTCGAAGTTCATTAATACCGTCAGCAACAAAACCTGGAGGTGAAGCACCTCAGTTCAGCTTTTCATCATCCTTTGGAGAAGGGCGTTGCTAGACATAAAGCTCTACTGGGGCACAGACCCCTCACCAATACCCATATAATTTTTTTTAAAGCTTGCTGCGTATGAAATGTGCTATTGTAGGCTATGTGCTTAACCAGCTTCCATTGCTTTGCTCATTATTATTGCCACTGCCATACTCATACTGACAAAAGCACTGGAAAAGGTAAAAATGCAAAGATACATTCATGAATGTATGAGAATATTTACTGAAATAAACATGAACCTCAACAGGTTTTACAAAGTAAAGCATATCTGTATGCAAATAATAGCAACCAGAGACACACACCTTATATTTAGGGACAGAAAGTTGCCTACGTTGATGCACCTTGAAGTGGAAAAACATCCACTCTATTCCTGATATTATATTATTGACCTAATTTAACCATAGGCTATTTTCAGGGTATACTATCTTTACTTTTAAGGTCCATCCATTATCTGTAGCCGCTTATCCTGTCCTACAGGGTTGCAGGCAAGCTGGAGCCTATCCCAGCTGACTATGAGTGAGAGGCGGGGTACACCCTGGACAAGCTGCCAGATTATCACAGGGTTGACACACAGAGACAAACAACCATTCACACTCACATTCACATCTACGGTCAATTTAGAGCCACCAATTAACCGAACCTGCATGTCTTTGGACTGTGGGGGAAACCGGAGCACCCGGAGGAAACCATGCAGACACGGGGAGAACATGCAAACTCCACACAGAAAGGCCCTCGCCGGCCGCTGGGCCCGAACCCAGGACCTTCTTGCTGTGAGGCGACAGTGCTAACCACTATACCACTGTGCCACCCTACTTTTAAGGTCATGGTCATTATAAGGGCCATCCATCTACGTGCTATAATGAAAAACATTTTGCGTTTATCAAGTTTTGTGTGGGTGGCACGGTGGTGTAGTGGTTAGCACTGTCGCCTCACAGCAAGAAGGTCCTGGATTCGAGCCCAGTGGCTGGCGAGGGTCTTTCTGTGTGGAGTTTACATGTTCTCCCCGTGTCTGCATGGGTTTCCTCCAGGTGCTCCGGTTTCCCCCACAGTCCAAAGACATGCAGGTTAGGTTAATTGGTGGCTCTAAATTGACCATTGGTGTGAGTGTGCATGGTTGTTTGTGTCTCTGTCTCAGCCCTGCGATAACCTGGGGACTTGCCCAGGGTGTACCCCGCCTCTTGCCCATAGTCAGTTGGGATAGACCCTGTAGAACAGGATAAGCGGCTACAGATAATGAATGGATGGATGGATGGAAGTTTCCATGTTCTTGAATGTATGCCACTACTATAGGAATTATGGCAACCAAAATATCTTTTCATACTTGTGTGGACTGTCTGGAATCTGGCAACATAAATATCATGATAGTGGGATGGCATACTGTATTTCTTAGCAATAATTTGTAAAAATATATCATGTACTGGGGCGGCACGGTGGTGTAGTGGTTAGCACTGTCGCCTCACAGCAAGAAGGTCCTGGGTTTGAGCCCAGTGGCCGGTGAGGGCCTTTCTGTGCGGAGTTTGCATGTTCTCCCCGTGTCCGTGTGGGTTTCCTCCGGGTGCTCCGGTTTCCCCCACAGTCCAAAGACATGCAGGTTAGGCAGGTTAACTGGTGACTCTAAATTGACCGTAGGTGTGAATGTGAGTGTGAATGGTTGTCTGTGTGTCAGCCCTGCGATGACCTGGCGGCTTGTCCAGGGTGTACCCCGCCTCTCGCCCATAGTCAACTGGGATAGGCTCCAGCTTGCCTGCAACCCTGTAGAACAGGATAAGCAAATGGATGGATATCATGTACTGACATAACTATGTAATGTAAGCTACATTAGAATATTAATCTGAAGTTGGAGACAAATTGTTGCTGTAATTTCAAAACCGGATTACTTGAGAAAGGCAAAAGGCCCACATGAGTACTTTATACCATTGGAAACGGTAGGGACTGCTGATTATTCTGATGTATGGTCTCATCTCATCTCATTATCTCTAGCCGCTTTATCCTTCTACAGGGTCGCAGGCAAGCTGGAGCCTATCCCAGCTGACTACGGGCGAAAGGCAGGGTACACCCTGGACAAGTCGCCAGGTCATCACAGAGCTGACACATAGACACAGACAACCATTCACACTCACATTCACACCTACGGTCAATTTAGAGTCACCAGTCAACCTAACCTGCATGTCTTTGGACTGTGGGGGAAACCGGAGCACCCGGAGGAAACCCACGCGGACACGGGGAGAACATGCAAACTCCACACAGAAAGGCCCTCGCCGGCCCCGGGGCTCGAACCCAGGACCTTCTTGCTGTGAGGCGACAGCGCTAACCACTACACCACCGTGCCGCCCCTGATGTATGGTTTGTCATGTAAACTCGAGTCAGTGAGGTATTGTGCCGACAAGAACAGGTGGAGATGGACGCAGAACTGTATGCAGATTAAAACTGATGTGCATTCATTGATGTTAATTTAATCGCAACCCGTTTATCACAGCAACTAGTGGGGAGCACCGCTGGGAAGCTTAGGTCACGTGGTTTCACGTGATATATGTGTGTTAATTGTGTGATGAGTATTCCACCAGCAATTTAATAGAGACGAATGGGTGCGATTTGGACGCATCGGTTGTATCCGGTCATTCCTCAGTGACAAAAACATTACTGTTTCTGAAATGTGATCAGGAAATTTTTACTGGGGCACAGCAGATATATACTGGGACACGTGTCCCAGTAAAATGTGTCTGGCAACATTGATACTTTGGAGGTGTTTGTTTAACATCTGATCTGTGACACGATCACGGTACTAAAGATAAGTATTCGATATAAGGATGCGAACCATGATATCGTTCTGGTCGCATGTTTAGAAATTCTTAGAATTTAAATTTAGAATGTCCTCTGTTGAGGCTGCATAGATTTAAACATGTAAAGCCTTGATCTGATTCAGTCTCTTCATCTACTTTAAATCTAGAATGATCAATATCAAAGACACGTTTGATCAACTTTATTCACATTTAAAGATGGGGCTAAACCATCAGGGATGCCCATTCGGTTTAGAAACACATTAACTATGAAGTGCACATATGTAGGGGATACGAGTTATTTGTATTTCAGCCTGTCTGCATGGCTGAGTTTTTTCCCCTTTAAACCGTGTTGAAGCTTGCGGCTTTGAATTATATGTCTGTAATTAAATTTTATTTTTGGATAACTGATCAAGGGCGTAGGTTTGGTATTAACACTGGTTGTGTTCCACCAAAAGAGTATCCATCATCTCTCCAAAATCCAGACTTTTACAATTTGAAGTTCAGAAGTGTAGTAATTCATTAATAATAATAATAATAATAATAATATGCAATTCATTTGATTAATTGCAAATCTTGCATGTGATGATTAACTCATTCTACCAATTTGCACGTGTTTTACAAGCGAATAACGCTTGACTGCCGGGAGGGTGTATGTTCTTCTCCCCTCATAAATGGAAGTAAAACATCCGGAGCCTGAAACACTGCGTTCCATGAGGCTGGCAGGGGGAGTCTGCTCTCTTCTGTGGGATCTTTAACTAGTTTTAGAATACTATGATATCTACGGAAGCCGCGAGAGGCCCTTCATATAATCTTTTTTTATTCACCTTGTTATCCCGAGATAACGACATAATTAATTCAGGATGTCGAGAAAACAACACAACTAATTCGAGATCTCGAGAAAACAAGACAATTATTTCATGATCTCGAGAAAACAGCTGAGATTTCTAGCAGAGCTGCGCCCCCTGTGGGTCAGACAACGAAGACTTAGAAATTGGCGGACATGTAACAGAGCAGAAATGGCTTTTTACGATGCCTTGAGAGAGAGGGGGGCCAGTCTTCTGCGGAGGTGCCGCGGACTAATTTTGAAATGATCCCTTATTAAAAGACTTAATGCAATCTCTCCGTGTCAACCCCTGATCAAAATATTGCCTTATTAGGTGATCGATTATTCCAGACATTCTAATGACCAAAGTTGCGTCTATACAGAATGAGAAATAGCCCCAAAGTCAGCATATCACAAGTCTCTTGGCGCACCTGAATGAACCATTTCTCAGCTGTTTACTCGAGATCATGAAATAATTGTTTTGTTTTCTCGAGATCACGGAATAATTGTTTTGTTTTCTCGAGACCTCGAATTAGTTGTATTGTTTTCTCGAGATCCTGAATTAATTATGTCGTTATCTCGGGATAACAAGGTGAATAAAAAAAGATTATATGAAGGGCCTCTCTCGGCTTCCGTAGATATGTGATTGCTCTAACGGTAAAACAGGACGAGGGCTCTAGAACTTTTTTGATACGTTGAAAGGTTACAATTTTACTTGGCAACAGAATGTATCTGAATTCTGATTGGTTGTTGTTATATCATTGCCCTTTTGTTGTCTTCTCGAGCCCAGAGGAGAGAGAGGCGGTGCTGGTCGAGTAAAATTGTGTAAAATTTGTTTCTTCAATTCAGAACACGCTTCTGTAATGTTAAATGAAACGAATGACAGACAAGGAGACTGGATAATAAAGACGTATGAACTTTACTTTAGTTATACTCTTATTTAAAATTTCTGATCCAGAAGGAGGAGGAGGCTGTTCTGCTTATTACTTGAAAATGTTTGATTTGATTGTTCGTGGCCCAGACACCTTTTAATGCCCACATCACCATCGGGTTGCTGTTGTTGTTTAGATGTGTCATGTTACACGAACTTGCTCAGGGCTCTGCAGGTCTTAACTGAAGCACTTCAAATTAAGGCTGCTAAAGTTTGCAGGCGCTTCACAAGCAAGACTCAGTGCAATATTAGCCAACATTAGCACAGTTTGATATTATTTAATGATGTCTTTGTGACCTTAATGAACACCAGTTGTTGTCGGATTGTTATTTACATGCGACACAAACTTAGAAAACAGTCATATTCGTATGTTGTCGTTTTTACACACTGAATATGAACTGTTGTTAACTGATTAATTTTACGAGCTAATCTAACGTTACATTCATCAAGGACAGTTAGCTAGCAGCCGGTCACTGCACTGCAACCGCACTTGCTAATTGACATGGTAGCCGAACTTGCTTGCTGTTTTCGCGACCACGCCTCCAGAGCGAATATTCATGAGCAAATTTTGCATGGTGTTTTGCCCAGTGGGAACCTACAGTAACTATTTGTGTACCGCGCACAGAGTGTGATGATTTTTTTTTTCGTTTCTTCCCACAATCAGAAATATTGGTAGGGACATATCAGCTGTCGTTTGATATCCAACTCCTCCTCGGAACCAAGAAAAAAATGTCTCTCTCAATTTCTCTTTTGTTATGATTTCCTTACTAGGAATTTCCCAGCAACCCTCCTAGTCACGTGATATATCATTGGAAAGCCCAGGATGTATTCTTTACAACACACCAGGATTCAAGTGAATAGCTTGAAAGAGGGGGCGGCACGGTGGTGTAGTGGTTAGCGCTGTCGCCTCACAGCAAGAAGGTCCGGGTTCGAGCCCCGTGGCCGGCGAGGGCCTTTCTGTGCGGAGTTTGCATGTTCTCCCCGTGTCCGCGTGGGTTTCTGCCGCATGCTCTGGTTTCCCCCACAGTCCAAAGACATGCAGGTTAGGTTAACTGGTGGCTCTAAGGTGGGGTTTACATTAGACCGTATCAGCGGATCATCAGATTAACGTTTTTAAAAACGATTAGCGTGCACACAGCAACGCCAATACACGATTCGCGTGCACACAGCAACACCAATACACGGATACGCTAATCACATGACTAATTCGGCATGTAAGTTGAAATGTGTCAGTGCGGCTCATCGCTTCCTCCTCAGCGGCTGCGCTCCAAATCACTCCGCCCTGAACAGCGAGTGCCCTCTGGAGGGTGCGCACTCCGGCCCTGCGCAGCTCACAGAGCGCGCGAGTGTAGTGCACGAGCAGTGATTCGGGACTGAGCCGCTGTGCGCAAGTCACTTACCACTTGCAAGTGGAAGGATGGCAAGCCTAAAGACCATCATAACTACACAATGGGCAGTATTTGCATCAGTATTTTCATACTTTTATACTCTTTAATGAAAGGTGATACAAGGCGGAAGTCCGTGCCGTTTTTCAGCAGTCGCGTCACATGACCAACGCCAGCGAATCAGGAAGGTGGATGTCACAGTGATGTTGTCCAATGACGACGCCAGCTAGAGCTCAGCACAGCGTATCCGCGTATTCTCAATGTTTACACAGCACCGGATCAGACACGATCTGGATTGAATACGTGGACCCTGGCGGATTCCCGTTTCCCGGCGTTTCAATGTAAACGGACAGTGCATCCACGAAGAAAACGAGACAGATACGGTCTAATGTAAACTTGGCCTAAATTGACCGTAGGTGTGAATGTGAGTGTGAATGGTTGTCTGTGTCTATGTGTCAGCCCTGTGATGACCTAGCGATTTGTCCAGGGTGTACCCTGCCTTTCGCCCGTAGTCAGCTGGGATAGGCTCCAGCTTGCCTGCGACCCTGTAGAACAGGATAAAGCGGCTAGAGATGATGAGATGAGATGAGATAATGAGATGAGATGAGCTTGAAAGAGTAAGAGGGTGTGCATGTGAAACAAATGTCAACTACAGAGGACACAAGTCTATGGGTTGGTTCTCAGGAGGATATTGGTAGGGACACATCCATACCGTCCATATCCAATTCTACGCCTATGTAACTGATTGATATACGTTAGGAATGAAAACATTCATTTGCATCATTAATTTCTTTTAAATGATACATGAGTACAAACCTGCTACAGAAAACTATTTGCTCTGCTAGAGTAAGAGGGGAAAAATCCTGAAATAAACAGGAAGTTACCTCATCAAGACCTTTTCTATCATCAGAAAAGTTCCCTATCTATCTATCTATCTATCTATCTATCTATCTATCTATCTATCTATCTATCTATCTATCTATCTATCTGTACTCTTTGAATTTGTCCATTTTACCAACTTAACCCAGTCACCGGTGGCACACAGCAAGTAGGTTCTGGGTTTGAACCCAGTGGCCAACGAAGGCCTTTCTGTGTGGAGTTTGCATGTTGTCTGCGTCAGTTTCCTCCCACAGTCCAAAGATATGCAGGTTAGGTTAATTGGTGGCTCTAAATTGACCGTGAATGGTTGCTTGTGTCTCTGTGTGTGTGTCAGCCCTGCGATGAGCTGGCAACTTGTCCAGGGTGTACCCTGCCTCTTGCCCATGGTCAGCTGGGATAGGCTCCATCTTGCCCCATGACCCCACACGGGATAAGCAGTTACAGATACAACAACAATCCTGTCACCAAGAATACAGCCGCCAGTGCTAGGATTGGCTAGGCTATAAATTAAGCACTAAATAAATAAAGTGAAACAGCTACACAGAATATTACTTTCAAAACTTTCTTCATTTATTGTGAATGTGTGTCATGACCTTGACAACTGGCTTACGTTAGTCTGGAAGTTCAGCTTGTTACTTCTGCATTCCCTGAAAAGAATAACAGCACTGAGTCTCTTCCTGTAATGTCTGACAAGGTTGGAGACATACAGTATGTAGTGGGATCTTGGTTCTCTCTTCCATGCAGAACATTTGAAGTTCATTTATATTCATAGGTTTCCCCTTTCAGTTCAAGCCGCAGGTTGTTTATACCCTGGGGAAGCAGGATATGGTTAAAGGCACCAACAGAAGTTTCTGGGGACTGAGAGCAAAATAAAAATAACGTTTTTTCAAGCATCACAATTTTTTTTGCATTTACAGTACCAGTCAAAAGTTTGGACACATCTTCTAATTCAATGGTTTTTCTTTACTTTTATGAATGAAAAGACACTTTATGTAACCCAGCCACTGGGGTTGCACAAGCCAGTGCATTTTTAATGCCAAGACCAGGTAGATTAGACAGGGTTATGTGAGGAAGAGTATCTAGTGTAAAACCTATACCAAATCAAATATGCGGATCATAAAACGGATTTCTGTACCGGATCGGTTGAGGCCTGGCTTACCAATGACCGCCACTGGTACTGTGGGCCAGCAGGGTGTCGGTGGAAACGATGCTACTGCTGCACAAAGGTGAGGGGGAAGGCATGTCCAGAGGCAGTGGGAGAAGAGGAAGGGTAGGAGTGTGGAGATGAGAGTCAGAACTTTGAATGCTGGCACTATGACTGACTGGTAAAGGGAGAGAGCTAGCGGATATGATGGAGAGAAAGAAGGTGGATATACCAGAGACCAGTTTCTCTGAATTTCAGATATTCAGGTTATATCTAGCATTATGATGACGTATCTATTCTCTGTGAGTCCACTGTGGCGGGGAGCTTGTAGAGTGGGAAATCCCCACCTCTGAACTGCTGGTTTCAGAATGACTCACAAATGTTGCTGCATGTACTCGTGTTACCAGACCAGCAATCTCTTTGGAAAGTGTCAGAAGATTAGACTGATATTTCATAGCTTTCAGTCTTTCTTTCCTCTAGCTATTCCTGCTTATCCTTAAACAGCTTCTCAAGAGCCTCCTTCCGCCGGTTCCTGGTGCGCCGGTTTCTCTTCCTCCTTTTTGCCTTGGCCTTTTTGCTGGTTTCAGGGTCCTGGGTTTCTCTCTGCAATCGGGACTAAAGGCAGATTGAACATAAAAGT
Organism: Neoarius graeffei; assembly: GCF_027579695.1. Lineage (NCBI taxonomy): Eukaryota > Metazoa > Chordata > Actinopteri > Siluriformes > Ariidae > Neoarius > Neoarius graeffei. Next base: position 49,424,067 of record NC_083574.1, read on the forward strand.
GCAAGCAGGATGGAGTAGGAGGTGGAGAAATGTGTCAGGAATGATCTGCAGCAGAATGGTACCAGGAAGAATGAAAGGGAAGGTGTACAAAATGGTAGTGAGACCAGCCATGTTATATGGATTGGAGACTGTGGCACTGACGAAAAAACAGGAGGCAGAGCTGGAGACAGCAGAGTTAAAGATGCTGAGATTTGGGTTGGGAGTGACGAAGATGGACAGGAATAGGAACGAGTATATTAGAGGGACAGCCCAGGTTGGACAGTTTGGAGACAAAGCAAGAGAGATGAGATTGAGTTGGTTTGGACATGTGCAGAGGAGAGATGCTGAGTATGTTGGGAGAAGCATGCTGAAGATGGAGCTGCCAGGTGAGAGGAAGTTTATGAATGTGGTGAGAGAGGACATGCAGGTGGTTGGCGTGACAGACGAAGATGCTGAATACAGGATGAGATGGAAACAGTCGATAGAAGAAGAAGAAAAGAGATTTCATATCTTAAAGTAATGATGGATATCGTTTCTCTTTACTTAGTTGAGTAGTTCTTTACATAATATAGATTACTATAGTTGTGGAATAGGGTTATTTACTGTATTTTTATAATTTACTATTTACTGTGGGCGGCACGGTGGTGTAGTGGTTAGCGCTGTCGCCTCACAGCAAGAAGGTCCTGGGTTCGAGCCCCGGGGCCGGCGAGGGCCTTTCTGTGTGGAGTTTGCATGTTCTCCCCGTGTCCGCGTGGGTTTCCTCCGGGTGCTCCGGTTTCCCCCACAGTCCAAAGACATGCAGGTTAGGTCAACCGGTGACTCTAAATTGACCGTAGGTGTGAATGTGAGTGTGAATGGTTGTCTGTGTCTATGTGTCAGCCCTGCGATGACCTGGCGACTTGTCCAGGGTGTACCCCGCCTTTCGCCCGTAGTCAGCTGGGATAGGCTCCAGCTTGCCTGTGACCTTGTAGAAGGATAAAGCGGCTAGAGATAATGAGATGAGATGAGACTATTTACTGTTTGATCTCAGGGCGGCATGATGGTGTAGTGGTTAGTACCGTCACCTCACAGCAAGAAGGTCTGGGTTCAAGCCCCGTGGCCGACGAGGGCCTTTCTGTGTGGAGTTTGCATGTTCTCCCCATGTCTGCATGGGTTTCCTCCGGGTGCTCCGGTTTCCCCCACAGTCCAAAGACATGCAGGTTAGGCTAATTGGTGACTCTAAATTGACCGTAGGTGTGAATGTGAGTGTGAATGGTTGTTTGTCTCTATGTGTCAGCCCTGTGATGACCTGGCGACTTGTCCAGGGTGTACCCCGCCTTTCGCCCGTAGTCAGCTGGGATAGGCTCCAGCTTGCCCGTGACCCTGTACAGGATAAGTGGTTATGGATAATGAATGGATGGATGGATGGATGTTTGATCTCAAACGCATGAAGAAGACAAGAAATTGCACTAATTAACTTTTGACGAGGCACACCTGTTAATTGAAAAGCATTCCAGGTGACGACCTCATGAACCTGGTTAAGATAATGCCAATAATGTGTAAAGCATAATCAAGGTAAATGGTGGCTACTTTGAAGAATCTAAAATATGAAATCTATTTGTTTCTTTTAACACTTTTTAGTTTATCGTATAATTCCATATATGTTCATTATGCTATTTCATAGTTTCGATGTCTTCTGAATTGTTCTACAATGTAGAAAATAGTCAGAATACAGAAAAACCTATGAATGAGTAGGGATGTCCAAACTTTTGACTAGTACTGTATTTAAAACATTCATTCAGGGTGTGAATAATTTTGGTTCGTATATGCGAGAGAACGTACTATTATTTAATTTAAAAAAAGTTTTTATTGAGCACTATGTTTATTTGTAGAACAAAGGCAAATACTTTCACCTGTAGTTTGAATGGAAAAACAATGTGTGTAATGTTTAACTTGTACAGTTTTTTTCCCCCTCGTTTTTGCATTATGAAAGGGGTCAGTAATTCTAGCAGGCTTTGTACTTGTAACTATCACACTTGTGAATTTTCTAAATTTAAGTTTGTGCTAAGAAGGAGTTGACAACTTATGGAGAAATTATACTATGAAAATACAATGTGTCAAGTTAAAAGTGGAAGTATGAAAACAAATGTTTTTGACTGAACAAGTCAAGTTAATGTTGTTTCATGTGAAAAGTAACTTTTGTTACTTATCTAAAACTGTTTTTGTTCATAAATTTTGTTTTAAAGCAAATTTATTTGCAGTGAGACCAAAGGTTTACACCTTAGCTAAAGAAATTCAGGGCCTGTTTACATGAGGACACTGTCGGGTAAAAATGACTAAATATTTTATCGGAAGTGCCTTTCGTCTACACGGGGACGGCGTTTTCGAGGCTGAAAAACGGAAAAAATTGAAAACGCCTTCTAGAGTGGATAAGTTAAAAACAGCCCCCGTTGCATATCCGTCTAAACTACCCAATACGCGAAACTCTGCTCGGATCTGCTCACGTCGGGTACGCGTTTACGTCATAGTAAGAGCATGTGTGGCAGCGGGGGCGTGGTCAAGCGCCGGTCTGTGACAGGAGGGTGGAGTCAGGGAAGGTGAGTGGCAGAATCACTACACCTGATGTCAATTAACCTGTGTTTGTGTGTCTTCCCAGTGACTGCGCCCTATTTAAAGAGGGAGAGCAGAGACGCTCATCCCCAAGCTAGACGACGGTTGCGTGTGTGTCTGTTGGTTTAAAAATATTGTTAGACTGAAAAGTGTGGCAATAAAGCCTATTTGTAAACCTGATCTCTGTCCTGCCGTCCTCTGTGCTCCACCCACTCATATAGAACGGCTACAGCATGTCTGATTACATCGATCCAACGGACCTTCAAGCTGCTCTGGCAACCTCACGAGTAGCCATAGGCAGAGTAATCAAAGTTTTCGCGGCGCAGATGTGCAGATCAGACAAGATGGAAGACGTTGCGCATGCGTGCAGACATAGCGGAGATCTTTCACAGCACCACTAAGCCGCCTGGCATGCACATCCAATTGAATTCCACACATTTATGCGTCACCGTATAGACGCAGATTTCCTCCTTGAAAACGGTCGTGTAGACGCAGAAAAAAGTGAGAACGAAAACGGACTTTTGCGTTTTTGTTTCAGACCGGCCCTGTGTAAAGTGGGCCTAAGTCTCAGTTTTTCCACATATTTCATATTACTATAATGAGCAGCCAGATAATGTGGCCAAAAGAAACCTCACTAAAGAGATCACTGAATGTAAAATCCCAGCCTTAGACCTCAGACCTGTGCTGGCATCTTATATTGTAAGCAAGTCACAGACTGAATGGGATGAATGCTGTGAAAACAAATTGTATGAAATCAACCCTGCCATCAATAAGACACTTTTTTGGTGGCTCTGAATTGACCATAGGTGTGAATGGTTGTTGGTCTCTGTGTCAGCCCTGCGACAATCTGGCGAATTGTCCAGGGTGTACCCCGCCTCATGCCCATAGTCAGCTGGGATAGGCTCCAGCTTGCCTGCAACCCTGTAGAACAGGATAAGCGGCTATAGATGATGGATGGATGGATGGATATTCTCACTTCAAACCAGATACGATCAAGTGGTGTAGACCAGGTATCGTATTGGTCATTCAAGGCGCACCCATGGTTTTTTATTAAATGGTGAAGAACCACCTTCATGCCATTTTTGTAGGATATCTCTGACAGTCGAGCATATTTTACTTTGTTGTCCTGGTCTCAGTGCTACAGGGGAACAATTTTATTCTCAAAGTACTTTGGATGATGTTTTTAACTTAACCACAAAAAGTTTTAGGATTTTTATCACATGCGTATCTGAAGCATCAAGTTCCTCTTTAGGATCAATTTCGAAACAACTGAGGGTACCGCAAGCATCTGTTAAAAAAAAAATCATCTGTAAATGTAAAAATCTTGGGATCACATAGACACTGCATCATTCAGGCAAGAAGAGGAAGGAGCCCCTACTCTATGATCACCAGAAAAAAAAAAAGGCCAGACTAAAGATTGCAGGTGATCACCAGCCTTTTGCAGGAGTGTGCTCTGGTTAGATGAATCAAAAATGGAACTGTTTAGTTCATTGACTAGACATAACGATTAGTACTGTCTATGGAAGAAAATGTGTGCTTTTAATCTGAAGAATACCATCCTAACTGTGAAGCATGGGAGTGGAAGCATCATGTTATGTGGGTGTTTTGCTGGAGAAAGGACTGGTGCACTTCAGAAAATGGATAGCAGGAGGATTATCTAGAAATAATGAAGCAGCACATCAAGACATCAGCCAGAAAGTTCAAACTTGGTCACAGCTGGGTCTTCCAGCAAGACAGTGACCCAAAGCATACCTTCAATGTTGTAACAAAATGGCTTAAAGACAACAAAGTAGAATTATTGATGTGACCATCGCAAAGGCCTGACTTGAATTCCACAGAAAATTTGTGGCCTGAACTTAGTAATTTTTGACCCACTGAAAATCTGATATAGTAAAATACAACTGAAATAAATATCTCTCTTATCTATTTTGAATTGACCTCTTATGGAAATAATGTTTGACTGAACACTGGAAATATATGGTACCATAGAAATGTGTGGAGTTGTGACAAATTGAATTTGAGTGCCTTTAGCCTAGGTGTATGTAAACTTTGGCTTTAACTATACTCAAGTTTGACACTGCAGTCTGATGGCTTATCCGTCCTCAGTTGAATACAGATAGTTAGAGCACTAACTACATAGTGCAGCATGAGACGATCATGGCAGATGATGAACTGGCACAATTTTGAATCGTATTCTTCTACTTTGATGACCTTGATTGGATGCTAAACTGAGCCCATTTGATTGTCATTTGCTGAATAAGCAAAAGATGAGAGAGAGATTTGTAATGTACTGTAAAATACTTTGAAAGTCTAAAAAAAAAAAGTTAAAGTGCATTTTTTTTCTTGGAAATGTAAAAGTAGAGTAAAAGTATTCAATTATACTCAAGTAAATTGGGATGCTGCGTAAATAAAAACAGAATGCAATGATTTGCAAATCCTTTTCAACTTCTATTCAGTTGAATGCAATACAAACGACAATATATTTAATATTCAAACTGATAAACTTTTTATTTATTTTTTGTAAATATACACTCATTCCGTGTTTGATGCCTGCAACATGTTCCAAGACGGGTGGGACAGGGGCAACAAAAGACTGAGGAAGTTGTGGAATGCTCAAAAAACACCTGTTTGAAACGTTCTACAGGTAAACAGGTTAACAGGTGATAGTATTGTGATTGGGTATGAAAGGGGCATCCTTGATGGCAAGGATAGGGCGAGGGTCACCACTTAATAACAACATTTCTCAATGTACAGTTGCAAAGAATTTAGGGATTTCACTATCGACAATCCATAATATCATCAAAAGATTCAGAGAATCTTGAGAAATCTCTGCACGTAAGGGAAAAGGCCGAAAACCAACACTGAACGGCCGTGACCATTGATCCTTCAGGTGGCACTACATTAAAAACTGACATGATTGTATAAAGCCATTACTAGACAGGCTCAGGAACACTTTGGAAAGCCAGTGTCATAAACACAGTTCGTCGCTGCATCTATAAATGCAAAGCGAAAGCCATATAGCAACAACATCCAGAAATGCCGCCAAATTCTGAGATGGACTGATGCAAAGTGGAAAAACATTGTGGTCTGATGAGTCCACGTTTTGAATTGTTTTTGAAAATCATGGACATTGTATCATCCAGACTAAAGAGGAAAAGGACCATCCAGATTGTTACCAGCACAATATTTAAAAGCCAGCATCTGTGATGGTATGGGGGTGTGTTAGTGCCCATGGCATGGGTAACATCTGTGAAGACACCCTTAATGCTGAAAGGTACATACAGGTTTTGGAGCAACATATATTGCCATCCAGATGACCTCTTTTTCAGGGATGTCCCTGCTTATTCCAGCAAGACAAAGCCAAACCATATTCTGCATGTGTTACAACACGTGTGGCTTTGTAGAAAAGAGTGCGGGTGCTAAACTGGCCTGCCTGCCTGTCATTGAGAATGTGTGGTGCATTATGAAGTGCAAAATACAACAACATGGACTGTTGAGCAACTGAAGTCGTATATCAAGCAAGAAAGGGAAAGAATTTCACATTCTGAGCTTCAACAATTAGTGTCCTCTGTTCCCAAATGCTTACTGAGTATTGTTAAAAGAAAAGGTGATGTAACACATTAGTAAACATGCCCCTGTCCTAAAATTATTTTGGAATTTGTTGCAGGCATCATATTCAGAATGAGTGTATATTAAAAAAAAATGTTAATCAGTTTAAACATTAAATATCTTGTCTACTTATTGTATTCAATTGAATATAGGTTGAAATGAAGAAGAACAGGAGAAGATGAGCATGAATCTCTCTGACACGGGCTCTGACAGTGACACAGACATCAAGGACAATTTCACTGCATCTAATGAAAAGGTGTGTGAGAGAGAGAGTGAGAGAGCGCATGCATGTGTTTTCCTTTGCAACATGTAGCCTAATGTGTAACTACGGTATGTTCACAGTAAAAGTTTTATGATCATTTAAGTTGTTGACAATCCAGCTTCTGTATGAAATAACTAGACATTTTTTAAAAATTTAATCTTATATTGTTGTCTGTTTCCCACCTCACTTTGTATTTGTATTGACTTTTCTTCTTTCTTTGTTCTTTTCAAACTACAGCAAGAAAATGACCTACCTGACTCAGTGCTTACTTACTTTAAAGCTTCAAGTAACAGAGTAAATACTTTTGAGCAACTCATCCTTGAAGATCTTGATGAGCTCGGTAAGATCTGAATTTATCTGCAAAGAAATTTTTTTTGGCTGCTGTAAGAGTGTAATTTTAATGTATATTGTGTGCAGAGACCATGTGTCACAAGATGTTCAGCCCGAGTCAGGATGGTGATCTTCTGAATGAACAAGGCTCTAATCATGATGAGGAGCCATTAAAGCTGAAGGAAAGAGTAAGCCATAGTTTATTGTCTTGTTGTGGCTTCGTGGTCTTGAAGTGGATGTGGTTGTAAAAACCTCTGACTCATTTCTGAGGAATGAAGGGTGGATGAATTGTGCTCTTGATGTGTTTTCCTTGATGTGATTTCCAACTAAAGTAATTCTCTAAATATATTTATGTATATGTGTGTGTTTTTACAGATAATGTCTGAAATTGGAGAGGAAGTAGGCCTCCCGTGTGAAACTCACGACTTGAATGGAGATTATGGTTGGTTTGCATGATGGAAGTAAGACGAGAGAGAAAGAGAGGGAGAGGGAAAGGGAGAGAGATATTTAGGGAGTTTCATCTCTATGCATTACCTTCAAAGACAAATTTATGAGAATGTAATTAATTAATGATAGGAGCTAATTGCAGGCTTATTGAAACTGGGCAGGACGAGATTCAAAATGTTCCAAACCCAGAATATCAAAGTGCAATATGTGGCCAAAAGTATGTGGACACCTAACCAAAGTTGAAAGCACATAATTGTCTTTGCATGCTGTAATATTACACTTTCCCTTCAGTTTAAGTGAGAGGCTCAAACGTGTTTCAGCTTGACAAAACGAGGTCCATGAAGATATGGTTTGCCAAGGCTAGTGTGGAAGAAGTTGAGCGGCCTGCACAAAGCCCTGACCTCACTACATGTTTGGAATGAACTGGAACGCCACCTGTGCCCTGGGCCTCTTCGCCTGACATCAGTGCCTGACCTCACTAATGCTCTTGTGGCTGAATGAGCACTAATCCCCACAGCCACAGACGTAGTACAATTGATAGAAAAGAAGCAAGGACATACAGTACCAGTCAAAAGTTTGGACACACCTACTCATTCATTTGTTTTTTCTGTAGTTTGGCTATTTTCTACATTGTAGAACAATACTAGGTGGCACGGTGGTGTAGTGGTTAGCACTGTCGCCTCACAGCAAAAAGGTCCTGGGTTCGAGCCCAGCCCAGCGGCCGGTGAGGGCCTTTCTGTATGGAGTTTGCATTAGACCCCGAAGCCGTTTGTTTTCAGGATAATGGCTGGCTGATGAAATTATTGGCTGGCTAGCTGACTCAGCCAAAACCTTAATGGCTGCTGCAGCCACCAAAATGTTTATGGCTACAAATGGCTGATACTGGACGTCACTGTGTGGCATATATCCGGGCGAACGGATCAAACAAATGGGGGGAATAAATAGCAAATTACCACAGGTCCCCTGGTCTCTTACTTCATTGTAAATATAAATCTAGCAAGATTGTAGTTCAGTGCTAATAATAAGCTAATCTGGATTGTTTGAGGAAGGCATCTAGCTGTCTACTCTCACTAGCAATGACCAGTGAAGGACTGGCAGCTATCTTACTATGATGAAAGTAGAGTGGTGGAGTACTTTTTTTTTTTTATCAATCTCGAAGTATGTGAAACAAACAAACAAAGAAAAAATACCTTTACACTTTCCCTCAGCAGCGGCAAAGAATGCAGCCATCTCGTCGATATCGGAGTCGATTGATGCTCTGGGTGGGTTCCCGGGTTCCCCAGTGTATCGTGGTAACGGTGTGAGGGGCGGGAAGCCAGACAGGTAGTCACAACGGCAAGCTTGTGGTGGCTCTCTGTGCTGTGATATCAGTTCTAAATCTCTACAGTGTATGCCTATACGTCTCTATTGTGTTACTACTAGTGTGTACAGTTGATCATGTTTGTGTCACTTTTCTTGTAGCTCATGATGTGGATAAACCCATTATTTGATGTACACAATTCTTAGTGGCTCAGCCAAATTTTATTAGATAGCGGCTCAAATTGGCTTACAAAATTATTGGCTGGCGGCGGCTCAAATTCTAAATGGCGGTTTTAGCGGCACCTGGCGGCGGCTTCGGGGTCTAGTTTGCATGTTCTCCCCATGTCTGCATGGGTTTCCTCCGGGTGCTCCGGTTTCCCCCCACAGTCCAAAGACATGCAGGTTAGGCTAATTGGTGACTCTAAATTGACCGTAGGTGTGAATGTGAGTGTGAATGGTTGTCTGTGTCTATGTGTCAGCCCTGTGATGACCTGGCGACTTGTCCAGGGTGTACCCCGCCTCTCGCCCATAGTCAGCTGGGATAGGCTCCAGCTTGCCTGTGACCCTGTAGAACAGGATAAGCGACTACAGATAATGGATGGATGGATGGATGGATGGATAGACCAATACTGGGTGGCATGGTGGTGTAGTGGTTAACACTGTCACTTCACAGCAAGAAGGTTCTGGGTTCAAGCCCAGTGGTCGGCGGAGGCCTTTCTGTGTGGAGTTTGCATGTTCTCCCCATGTCTGCGTGCACTGCAAAAAATTATATCTTAGCAAGTGAAAATATCTTGAAAATAGTTGAAATGATCTAGCATTTCCTATTAGAAGAATACAAGACACCAATTCTGAGATTATTAAACCAACTTCTAGATTGCAACACTGCAAAAAATTATATTTTAGCAAGTGAAAATATCTTGAAAATAGTTGAAACGATCTAGCATTTCTTATTAGAAGAAAACAAGACACCAGTTTTGAGATTATTAAACCTAGTTCTAGATTGCAACCAATTTATTCTAAGATGTCTTACCAAGTGTAATTATCTTACTGCACTGGCAGATTATTTCACTTGATTATAGTCTAAATGTTCTCAAATGTATTATGTTTTTCCTTATACTAGGATGGCTAGTTTTTGCAGTGAACCAACTTATTCTAAGATGTCTTATCAAGTAAAATTATCTGTCCATGCAGCAAGATAATTTCACTAGTATTAAGTAATTTTCTCCTCAAATTCAGTTTTCAATTTTTTGCAGTGTGGGTTTCCTCCGGGTGCTCTGGTTTCCCCCACGGTCCAAAGACATGCAGGTTAGACTAATTGGCGGCTCTAAATTGTTTGTAGGTGTAGGTGTAAGTGTGTGTGTGTGTGTGTGTGTGTGTGTGTGTGTGTGTGTGTGTGTGTGTGTGTGTGTGTGTGTGAAATGGTTGAGAAGAGAAAACCTCTATAATAATCCAGTAGAAGGCAACAGGAAACCACTACTGTAATGTTCCCTAGACACTTTGATGGCTGAAGCCGTCAGAGCGGCCATGTCACTGTAGTGATGTACCAAAATGGATGGAGAGAGAACAATACTGAAGACGTCAAAATTATGAAATAACATATGGAACATATATGGATTTATGTGGCAAACAAAACATGTTAAAAAACAAAATATGTTTCATATTTTTGATTCTTTAAAGTCAACATCATTTACCTTGATGACGCTTTGTACACTACTGGCATTATCTTAACCAGCTTCATGAGGTAGTCACCTGGAATGCTTTTCAATTAACAGATGTGTCTTGTCAAAAGTTAATTAGTGCAATTTCTTGCCTTCTTAATGTATTTGAGATCAAACAGTAAATAATAATAAATAATAAAAATACAGTAAATAGCCCTATTCCACAACTGTAGTAATCCATATTATGTCAAGAACCACTCAACTAAGTAAAGAGAAACGACATCCATCATTACTTTAAGACATGATGTCTTAATTAATAAAAATAACGGAAAAAAACATTAAATTAGAAGGTGCATCCAAACTTTTGTCTGGTACTGTATATAATGTTCTCATCTCATTATCTCTAGCCGCTTTATCCTGTTCTACAGGGTCGCAGGCAAGCTGGAGCCTATCCCAGCTGACTACGGGCGAAAGGCGGGGTACACACTGGACAAGTCGCCAGGTAATCACAGGGCTGACACATATACACAGACAACCATTCACACTCACATTCACACCTACGGTCAATTTAGAGTCACCAGTTAACCTAACCTGCATGCCTTTGGACTGTGGGGGGAAACCAGAGCACCTGGAGGAAACCCACGCGGACAACATGTAAACTCCGCACAGAAAGGCCCTCGCTGGCCACGGGGCTTGAACCCGGACCTTCTTGCTGTGAGGCGACAGCGCTAACCACTACACCACCATGCCGCCTGTATATAATGTTCTCGTCTCGTCTCGTCTCGTCTTCTTCCGCTTATCCGGGACCGGGTCGCGGAGGCAGCAGTCTAAGCATGGAAGCCCAAACTTCCCTTTCCCCAGACACCTCGACCAGCTCCTCGGGAAGAACACCGAGGCGTTCCCAGGCCAGCCGAGAGACATAGTCCCTCCAGCGTGTCCTGGGTCTTCCCCGGGGCCTCCTCCCGGGGGGACATGCCTGGAAAACCTCCCCAGGGAGGCGTCCAGGAGGCATCCGAAAAAGATGCCCGAGCCACCTCAGCTGGTTCCTCTCGATGTGGAGGAGCAGCGGCTCTACTCCGAGCTCCTCCCGAGTGACTGTGCTTCTCACCCTATCTCTAAGGGAGCGCCCAGCCACCCTGCGAAGGAAACTCATTTCAGCTGCTTGTATCCGCGATCTTGTTCTTTCTGTCATTACCCAAAGCTCATGACCATAGGTGAGAGTCGGAACGTAGATCGACCGGTAAATTGAGAGCTTCGCCTTTTGGCTCAGCTCCTTCTTCACCACGACGGACCGGTAAAGCGACCGCATCACTGTGGAGGCTGCACCGATCCGCCTGTCGATCTCACGCTCCATCCTTCCCTCACTCGTGAACAAGATCCCGAGATGCTTAAACTCCTCCACTTGAGGCAGGACTTCTCCACCAACCTGGAGAGGGCAAGCCACCCTTTTCCGGTCGAGAACCATGGCCTCGGACTTGGAGGTGCTGATTCTCATCCCAGCCGCTTCACACTCGACTGCAAACCGCCCCAGTGCATGCTGAAGGTCCTGGTTTGAAGAAGCCAACAGGACAACATCATCCGCAAAAAGCAGAGATGAAATCCTGTGGTTCCCAAACAGGATTCCTTCCGGCCCCTGGCTGCGCCTAGAAATTCTGTCCATAAAAATTATGAACAGAACCGGTGACAAAGGGCAGCCCTGCCGGAGTCCAACATGCACTGGGAACAGGTCTGACTTACTGCCGGCAATGCGAACCAGACTCCTGCTCCGTTCGTACAGGGACCGGACAGCCCTTAGCAAAGAGCCCCGAACCCCATACTCCCGAAGCACCCCCCACAGAATACCACGGGGGACACGGTCGAATGCCTTCTCCAGATCCACAAAGCACATGTGGACTGGTTGGGCAAACTCCCATGAACCCTCGAGCACCCTATGAAGGGTATAGAGCTGGTCCAGTGTTCCGCGACCAGGACGAAAACCGCATTGTTCCTCCTGGATCCGAGGTTCGACTATTGGTCGAATTCTCCTCTCCAGTACCCTGGAGTAAACTTTCCCTGGGAGGCTGAGAAGTGTGATTCCCCTATAATTGGAGCACACTCTCCGGTCCCCTTTCTTAAAAAGAGGGACCACCACCCCAGTCTGCCACTCCAGAGGCACTGTCCCCAACCGCCACGCGATGTTGCAGAGGCGTGTCAACCAAGACAGCCCCACAACATCCAGAGACTTGAGATACTCTGGGCGGATCTCATCCACCCCCGGTGCCTTGCCACCGAGGAGCTTGCAAACCACCTCAGTGACTTCGGCTTGGGTAATGGACGAGTCCACCTCTGAGTCATCAGCCTCAGTCTCCTCAGTGGAAGACATGACGGTGGGATTGAGGAGATCCTCAAAGTATTCCTTCCACCGCCCGACAATGTCCCCAGTCAAGGTCAACAGCTCCCCACCCGCACTGTAAACAGTGTTGGCAGAGTACTGCTTCCCCCTCCTGAGGCGCCGGACGGTTTGCCAGAATTTCTTCGAGGCCGACCGATAGTCCTTCTCCATGGCCTCCCCGAACTCCTCCCAGTTCCGAGTTTTTGCCTCCGCAACTGCCCGAGCTGCAGCACGCCTGGCCTGCCGATACCCGTCGGCTGCCTCAGGAGTCCCGGAGGTCAACATGGCCCGATAGGACTCCTTCTTCAGCTTGACGGCATCCCTTACTTCCGGTGTCCACCACCGGGTTCGGGGATTGCCGCCACGACAGGCACCGGAGACCTTGCGGCCACAGCTCCGAACAGCTGCGTCCACAATGGAGGTAGAGAACATGGTCCACTCAGACTCAATGTCCCCCGCCTCCCTTGGAAGCTGGGAAAAGCTCTCCCGGAGGTGGGAGTTAAAGACCTCCCCAACAGAGTGCTCGGCCAGACGTTCCCAGCAGACCCTCACCATACGTTTAGGCCTGCCAGGTCTGTCCAGCTTCCTCCTCTGCCAGCGGATCCAACTCACCACCAGGTGGTGATCAGTTGACAGCTCAACCCCTCTCTTCACTCGAGTGTCCAAGACATAGGGCCGGAGATCAGATGAAACGACTACAAAGTCGATCATCGACCTCCGACCTAAGGTGTCCTGGTGCCACGTGCACTTATGGACACCCCTATGCTCGAACATGGTGTTCGTTATGGACAAACCGTGACTAGCACAGAAGTCCAATAACAAAACACCACTCGGGTTCAGATCGGGGAGGCCGTTCCTCCCAACCACGCCCCTCCAGGTGTCACTGTCGTCGCCCACGTGAGCATTGAAGTCCCCCAGTAGCACAATGGAGTCCCCAGTCTGAGCACCCCTCAGTACCTCTCCCAGGGACTCCAAGAAGGCCGGATACTCTATACTGCTATTTGGCCCGTAGGCACAAACAACAGCAAGAGCCCTCTCCCCAATCCGAAGGCGCAGAGAGGCGACCCTCTCGTTCACTGGGGTAAACTCCAACACATGGCGGCTGAGCTGGGGAGCTATAAGCAAGCCCACACCAGCCCGCCGCCGCTCACCACGGGCGACTCCAGAGAAGTGGAAAGTCCAGCCCCTCTCGAGGAGCTGGGTTCCAGAGCCCAAGCTATGCGTGGAGGTGAGCCCGACTATCTCTAGCCGGTACCTCTCAACCTCCCACACAAGCTCAGGCTCCTTCCCCCCCAGCGAAGTGACATTCCATGTCCCAACAGCCAGACGCTGTGTCCGGGGATCAGGTCGTCGAGGCCCCTGCCTTCGACTGCCACCCAATCCACATTGCACCAAACCCCTACTGCTACCTCTGTGGGTGGTGAACCCACAGGAGGTCGGGCCCACGTCACCTCTTCGGGCTGAGCCCGGCCGGGCCCCATGGGCAAAGGCCCGGCCACCAAGCGCTCGCATACGAGCCCCAACCCCAGGCCTGGCTCCAGGGTGGGGCCCCGGCTGCGTCCTACCGGGCGACGTCACGGTCCTGGATTTTTTCTCCATAGGGTTTTTTTGGTGAACTGCTCTTGGTCTGGCCTGTCACCTAGGACCTGTCTGCCTTGGGAAACCCTACCAGGGGCATAATGCCCCCGACAACATAGCTCCTAGGATCATTCAAGCACACAAACCCCTCCACCACAATAAGGTGGCAGTTCTAGGAGGGGGTATATAATGTTATGCTATGTAAATTATACTGCAGAGGATGAGGCAGTGTGAGGTAGTGCAATTATAGTAAATATAGTACAGGATTTACCTCACATAGGGGCAAATTATATTTGCCAGTTTACCTACTGGCATGTTTTTGGGAAGAATGAGGAAACCACAGAGCACACAGGAAACCCACATGGGGACAGCATGTGAAACTCCACACAGAACTGGAAACCATGGAAGTGCGAGGTGGCACTGCTACCCACTGAGCTACTGTGCCGGCCTGTAAACCCAACATTAAAACTGGACTAGCCTGGACTATCCTGATGCTCCACTTCTGCCTGGGGCTTCCTTCAACTGTGGATGGTCTTATTTGGATAGGCTAAATATTGGACTTACTGAAGACCATTTATCCCCAAGTCTCATCCATTATGCAGTGGATAACTGCAGCTGGATACTATGGACCTAAACTTAAAAGTGCTAATGAAAAACAAAACCCCTAATGCTTTTACTGAAGATTATTTCAACGCACTCAGTATAGTGTGTGTTTGTGGTGAAAGTCATTACTTGGGTTTAAGTGACCTCTACTGGTTTGGATGGTGTTCAATAACCGAGGCAATTAAAATACAATAATTTGCAACTAAAAGTAAATATATATAATCTTAAAAAAAGATTACTGAAATATATGAGCTATTGTGTGATATTCTACCAATAGGTATAAAATTTGGCTTTCTTTTTTGCATGCAGATTTCTTTTTAATGAACTTGTAGTACAACCCCGATTCCAAAAAAGTTGGGACAAAGTACAAATTGTAAATAAAAACGAAATGCAATAATTTACAAATTTTAAAAACTGATATTGTATTCACAATAGAACATAGACAACATATCAAATGTCGAAAGTGAGACATTTTGAAATTTCATGCCAAATATTGGCTCATTTGAAATGTCATGACAGCAACACATCTCAAAAAAGTTGGGACAGGGGCAATAAGAGGCTGGAAAAGTTAAAGGTACAAAAAAGGAACAGCTGGAGGACCAAATTGCAACTCATTAGGTCAATTGGCAATAGGTCATTAACATGACTGGGTATAAAAAGAGCATCTTGGAGTGGCAGCGGCTCTCAGAAGTAAAGATGGGAAGAGGATCACCAATCCCCCTAATTCAGCGCCGACAAATAGTGGAGCAATATCAGAAAGGAGTTCGACAGTGTAAAATTGCAAAGAGTTTGAACATATCATCATCTACAGTGCATAATATCATCAAAAGATTCAGAGTATCTGGAAGAATCTCTGTGTGTAAGGGTCAAGGCCGGAAAACCATACTGGGTGCCCGTGATCTTCGGGCCCTTAGACGGCACTGCATCACATACAGGCATGCTTCTGTACTGGAAATCACAAAATGGGCTCAGGAATATTTCCAGAGAACATTATCTGTGAACATAATTCACCGTGCCATCCGCCGTTGCCAGCTAAACCTCTATAGTTCAAAGAAGAAGCCGTATCTAAACATGATCCAGAAGCGCAGACGTCTTCTCTGGGCCAAGGCTCATTTAAAATGGACTGTGGCAAAGTGGAAAACTGTTCTGTGGTCAGACGAATCAAATTTGAAGTTCTTTATGGAAATCAGGGACGCCGTGTCATTCGGACTAAAGAGGAGAAGGACGACCCAAGTTGTTATCACCGCTCCGTTCAGAAGCCTGCATCTCTGATGGTATGGGGCTGCATTAGTGCGTGTGGCATGGGCAGCTTACACATCTGGAAAGACACCATCAATGCTGAAAGGTATATCCAGGTTCTAGAGCAACATATGCTCCCATCCAGATGACGTCTCTTTCAGGGAAGACGTTGCATTTTCCAACATGACAATGCCAAACCACATACTGCATCAATTACTACATCATGGCTGCGTAGAAGAAGGGTCCGGGTACTGAACTGGCCAGCCTGCAGTCCAGATCTTTCACCCATAGAAAACATTTGGCGCATCATAAAACGGAAGATACGACAAAAAAGACCTAAGACAGTTGAGCAACTAGAATCCTACATTAGACAAGAATGGGTTAACATTCCTATCCCTAAACTTGAGCAGCTTGTCTCCTCAGTCCCCAGACGTTTACAGACTGTTGTAAAGAGAAAAGGGGATGTCTCACAGTGGTAAACATGGCCTTGTCCCAACTTTTTTGAGATGTGTTGTTGTCCTGAAATTTAAAATCACCTAATTTTTCTCTTTAAATGATACATTTTCTCAGTTTAAACATTTGATATGTCATCTATGTTCCATTCTGAATAAAATATGGAATTTTGAAACTTCCACATCATTGCATTCTATTTTTATTTACAATTTGTACTTTGTCCCAACTTTTTTGGAATTGGGGTTGTATTTGGAAGCACATGAATGTATTTGTTGATCTCAGATGCTGAATATAACACACACAAGGATTCTGAAAGACAGCTCATGTTTGAATGGAGAAAGTTAGAGGAGCGACTGGGGAAAGAGGAGGAGCAGAGACTGGCCGAGCTCGAGGCTGAAAGGGAACAGCGTCTGAAATCGGCCAGAGAAGAGGAGGAGAAGACGAGGTGCAGAAGTGAGCAGTTTAAGGAGGAGTTGAGGAGAATCAAAGCAAATAATCAGGTAAAGTAGTATTATACTGCCTATTTTGCACTACATTACCTTTATTTTGTATGTTTTTTTGCTTTTATTTTGCACTATATTGCCTTTATTTTGTATTATTTCTTCCACCTATTTACTGTTGTAATTGGCATTCATGGTGGATGGCAAACTAAGAATTTCATTGTGCAAGAGGACGTTCGTTACTGTGCATATGACAATAAACACTTTGAACTTGAAACTTTGTAAAGGATCTACAAGAAATCCCTGAATACTTTTGGTAAAAGGAAAAAAAACTCAAACAGTTTTACTTTTTTTTTTTTTGCTATTTATTTACAGTTTGAATATTTGAAACCTGTAGAAGGTGATGGTGAATTAAGCCAAAGTCTTCAACTTGAAATGGTTAAACAGCAGGTGAGTTTGAACACTGTTGTTAAGGAATAAAACACATCCAGATGTGCTGTTATTGGAAAATAATCAATGATGTTGTGGTGTGATGCAGCTCGATATGAAGCAGCAGGGCATTGCCATACTGAAGTTGATTTTTTTTTTTCCTGATAACAGCATGTCCTGAAGTGTTTTATTCCTTTTATGGTTACAAAGCTCTGACACTGGAGACTCCTTCCAAAAATGTCTTGTCAGAAAACATCATTGATTACATATGTTTTGAAAATCTGCTTACATTGAGCAGTTATGGTAATTATGGATTCTTTTTGATGACTGGCTGTGCCTCTCACAAAACAGTACTATGCCAGTCACCTCAGAGAATCCATAATTCCAACCGGAGCCTCTCAGCGCATGGTATATCTGATTATTAGCTCAATAGAGCCCAAACTAAGAGGGTGTGTCACGTTGTGTAGTCACATGGCATAACTGTTGCTAATTGGCTGCATGAACCTACAGCACTGGGTTCGTTACAGTTTGCCAACAGGCTCGCTTCATATCATTCTGTGTGTTTTTAGTACGGCCGCTAGTAGTGGTGTTACACTCGATTAAAAAAATAAAAATAAAAAAATCACAAATAGTCCTCTTTAAAATGTTTGTTAACCACAGACAAGATGATGTGCTTATTATCATATAACAGCATGCTACATTGTTTGACAATTACCTTACCTATTGACAATTGTAATGCCATAATCATTAGATTTAAATTATTTATGTTCATTCCAGGACTCCTATTCACAAAAAAATTCTATATCCTTTCAACACACTTGAGTATTGAATGTATACACAAACTACTTGGATAGATTTTCACATTATGGTTACGTATGAATTTGTCTCAGGAGCTGATCAAGAAATTGGAAGAACAGATAGCAGAAGAGAGGCGAGTTTTCGAGGAAATACAGCAGGAAGAGAGGAGGAGAACTGAGACACGGTGCACTGCGGCAGCCACAAAGTTACAGGCAGCTTTCAGAGGCACACTGGTGCATCGCTGGAGCAGAAAAAAGCTGACCAAGAGGAGAGAAGAGGAGAGGAAGAGGCAGGAGGAAAAGGCAGAAAGAGAAAAGAGAGAGTGGGAGGAAAGGATGAAGATGGAGTGGTTGATGGAGAGAAGGAGGGTGGAGCAGGAGGAACAGCTTCACAGAGAAGAGGCAGATAGGAGGAGAGCCGAGTATGAGAAAGCTAAGGAACGAGAGCGCCATCGCCTGGAGAGGGAGCGCAACCTGGAGGAGCAGAGAAGAAAAGAAAAGGAAGAAGCAAAGAGGGTAGAGGATGAAAGGAAAAGAAAGGAGGAGGAGAAGCAGAAAATGATGGGACAGAGGAGAGTAGAAGAGGAAATGAGAAAAGTAGAGGAGGAGGAGAAGAAAATTAAAGAGGAAAAAGTAAAAAGAATTGAGGATGAATCAACAGAAAGGATAGAAGAGAGGAGCATGGAGGAGGAAAGGAGAGAAGTCAAGGAGGATGAGGAGAAGACAAGAAAAGAAGAAGAAAAAACAAAGAGCATTGAGGGTGAAAGGAAAAGAAAGGATGAGGAGAAGCAGAAAGAGACCGAAGAGAGGAGAGTGGAGGAGGAGAGGAAAAGAAAAGAAGTAGAAGACGCAAAGAGGATTGAGCATGAAAGGAAAAGAAAGGAGAAGGAGAAAAGTATGGAGATCAGGAGAATGGAAGAGGAGAATGGGAAGGTGCAGGTGGAGGAGGAGAAGGAAAGAAAAAAGGTGGAAGAAGCAAAGAGAACAGAGGATGAAAGAAGAAGAAAGGAGGAGAAACAGAAACTAATGCATGAGAGGAGAGTGGAGGAGGACAAGAAAAGAAAGGAAGAGGGAGAGGAAAAGAGGACAGATGCTGAAATAAACAGAAAGGAGGAAGAGGAAAAGCAGAAAGGGATGAATGAAAAAAGAGTGGTAGAAGAGTTTAGATTAAAGCAAGAAGAACAATGTAAAGAGAATGAAACGAAGCAAGTACAGAAAGTGCAGAGAGAGAAACTTAAGGAAAAGGACATCAAAGGAGAGGAAACGGTAATGAAGAGAAATGACGATGGACAGAATACAGAGGAAAGAAGCAGAAATATAATTAAGGACAATGTAAATGGACTTGTTGATCAGAGAGAAAATCCAGAGACTGACAAGGAGAGCAAGGATGCTACAAAATGTGGAAAAGATGAGAAATCTAGTGATAATGTTTCCCAGTTATGTCTTTCTCAGTCAGTCAATATGTCCAAAAGTTTCTTAGCCAGGACTCTGTCCTCTAGAAATGGGCAAAATGAGCAGCTCAGCTGCCACACAGTATCAGCCCTGTCCACTCAGTCCGCTGATGACAGCAGTGTAACAGCGAGTCCACCTGAAGAGAAAAGTGTAACAGACCCCAGAGGGCTGCAGAGTGCTGTGGATGACTCGAGCTCTGCATGTCTGCCTGACAGCGCTGAGGAGAAGCGATTAGCCTGGATGATGAACTGCACTCCCTGGTCCGAGCTCTCCATGCAGAACAAGAGGAAAGGGTGTGTTGTTCCACAAAGGAGGAGGGCATGTAGGAGAGCTTCAAGACACAGCCTGCTACCTTTACCTGTGGACACTGTTCTCACGTCCGGACCCTGGAGCTCTCTAAAACAGGTAGCAGCAGAAACTGAAAAAGAGTCCTATGATGATGATGATGATGATGATTATTATTATTATTATTATTATTATTATTATTATTAACCAGTAGCAGTGATCCTAATCTCTGTCCACCCCAAAATTGATTAGTTTCCAGTAATAGCAATACCTGAAGTGTTTTATTCCTCTTATACCATAGTAATTTGCCAACAGTTTGAACCCCATTTTAAACTAATTACTAAGAATGCTTTCTTTCACCTCTGCAATATTGCACGTCTCCGCCCTCTTCTCTTGGAAACTGATGCCAAAATGTTGGTCAGTGCGTTTATCTTTTCTCATCTTGACTATTGCAGTTCTCTCTTTTATGGTCTCCCTGCCACATTGCTCAATCGCCTGCAGTACATCTAAAACTCGGCAGCTAGAGTCCTCACACTCACCAAGTGCACTGCTCACATCACTCCTGTTTTACAGCAACTGCATTGGTTCCCAGTTATTTCTCAGATTAAATACAAAATCTTGCTTTTAACCTATAAAGCTCTTCATGGTCTCGCCCCTTCCTATCTCTGTGAGCTAATTCATTTGTACTGTCCTTCCTGCTCCCTCAGATCTTCTGTCTGTGGATTTTAACTGTCCCACGTTTTAAACTGGCATCTGTGGGTGGCAGATCATTCAGTGTTGCTCCTCCTAAACTTTGGAACTCGTTGCCACAATCGCTTCGTGAATGTTCCACTCTCTCTTCCTTCAAAGCTAACTTGAAAACTTTTCTCTTTACCTCACACTACTCTTCCTAGTGTTTTTTTTGGGGGGTGGGGGGGTGGGGGGGTAACTCCTGTGTAAAGCGTCCTTGGGTTTGTGAAAGGTGCTATATAAATTGAAATTATTATTATTATTATTATTATTAACAGTTACTATTTTTATTAGCTAAAGTAGGGAGCTCAGACAGAAATTTGAAGTATGGCCAAGAGATGTAAAGCTGATAAATTATTAATCTTTTAAATATGCTGATTAATTAAAACAAAATCAGGCAAATTGGTCCAGTGGTCTGTTTTTATTGACATTTTTAGGTCTCAGATATTGCTCTTTTCAGAAAAATAGGCCTGCATAAAACAATAAGCAATTAAAGCCGCTAGCGGCCTTGACAGGCCCTCGCACGTGTGGTTCCGCAACCCAGGACATCCCGCCACCCAACAAAACAGTCACATGTCATATATTCATCAAATGTTCAAAGTCGATGTGCATGTTGCAAATGCCATGACTGCTTGACGGATGAGAGATAGACAGACAAAGACTGTGTGTGTGTGTTTCTGTGGTGTGAAAATGTACATTTATATATGTACAAAACTATACATGTGTCTCCTCCTTATCTCTATCTCACGCTGTAATCTTAAGTCATCTTAGCTTTCCTGTGTCTGCAGTGTGTGTGTGTGTGTGTACATGCAGAGTTTTCATATGTCTGCAACAAAATGCACAATGATGGCAGGTCACTAATGTATAGATTTAGGCACTGCCTAAAAGCAGAGCTCCCATCTGTTTCTGGGTTGTAGAATTTTCTTATATCCTAGCCAGTCTCTTTTGTTTTATTTCTTTACTGGCTAGTACTGGCCACTAAGCGGTGTGTATGACTGGTAATTACTAACACTGACCACTAGGCGGTGTGTATGACTGGTAATTACTAACACTGGCCACTAGGCGGTGTGTATGACTGGTAATTACTAACACTGACCACTAGGCGGTGTGTATGACTGGTAATTACTAACACTGGCCACTAGGCGGTGTGTATGACTGGTAATTACTAACACTGACCACTAGGCGGTGTGTATGACTGGTAATTACTAACACTGGCCACTAGGTGGTGTGTATGACTGGTAATTACTAACACTGGCCACTAGGCGGTGTGTATGACTGGTAATTACTAACACTGACCACTAGGCGGTGTGTATGACTGGTAATTACTAACACTGGCCACTAGGCGGTGTGTATGACTGATAATTACTAACACTGACCACTAGGCGGTGTGTATGACTGGTAATTACTAACACTGACCACTAGGCGGTGTGTATGACTGGTAATTACTAACACTGGCCACTAGGTGGTGTGTATGACTGGTAATTACTAACACTGGCCACTAGGCGGTGTGTATGACTGGTAATTACTAACACTGACCACTAGGCGGCGTGTATGACTGGTAATTACTAACACTGACCACTAGGCGGTGTGTATGACTGGTGGTACACGTACACAGACAAACCACAAAAAATCGACTGGATGGGTTTACCATTTTTTCTTAGGTATGGTGCTCCGCTGGAGCTCCGCTATTATTGTGTGTGTGTGTATGTCTGTTGGTCAGAGGGAGAGAGAGAGAGAGAAAGTGTGTCCGTGAAAGAGAGTGTGCTCATAGATGTTGCGTGTGTATGTGAGTGCATACTTGAGTGTATGTGTGTATGCATAAATATGCATATGACTGTGTGTATGAGTGTGCACAGAATTGTATATGTTATATCATCAGAATCACGATATCCAATATTTTGTAAAGTTTCAGATCAATCCATCAGTGAATTGAAAAATTTTCCCCATTTCCTGCTTGACCAGATGGTGGCGCTGTGCTAGGCATCTGAATTACACATGTGAATATCATCACAATCATAATATACAATATTTTGTAAAGTGTCAGATCAATCAGTTAAGGCATTGCCAATTTCTGGCACATTTCCTGCTTGGCCAGGTGGTGGCGCTATAACAGGCAGGCCCATTGGGCGTCAGGTTATCATAATAATCATAATATCTACTATTGAAGTAAGAAGTGTCTGACCATACAGTCAATGCACTGTGGCTTTCTTTTTTTTTTTTAAAGATATTTTTTTGGGCTTTTTGCACCTTTATTGGATAGGACAGTGTAGAGACAGGAAATGAGCGGGAGAGAGAGACGGGAAGGGATCGGGAAATGACCTCGGGCCGGAATCGAACCCGGGTCGCCCGCATTCATGGTATGGCGCCTTAACCACCTGAGCCACGACACCCCCTACACTGTGGCTTTCTGACATGTTTCCTGTTTATGTGGCAAGATATTAAAATCATAAGACCATTTCAACATATTACAAGATATCAAAAATCCCTTCGCAATTTACTATCGGCGACATCTTGGCATCACGTATAACAAATTTCACATGAATCTCATGAACCGTCTAGGAAGAGCATGTTACAATTCATCATGTGTCAAAACACATATTCAAAACCCTATTCTTTCCTTGGCCAGTTGGTGGCGCTATACCAGACAGACCCATAACGGCTAAAGAGTATCAGAATCAGAATCATATTACAAGATATCAAGTTCAACATTCAGCAATATCTTGTCATATTATATGTTATAATATTTCAACATATCAAAAATCCCTTAGCAATTCAACTTCAGCAATATCTTGGCATCATGTTTGCCAAGTTTGACATGAATCTGATGAACCGTCTAGGAGGAGTACGTTAAAAATGACCATGTGTAATTTCACTCCAAATGGCCTTATGACGTCATCATTCCAAATTTCTTCCCATTCATTTCAATGGGAAATGGAAAAAGGGGCGCTATGAAGTCCCTGGGCCATGCCCGGGGCCAAAAGTCTGTGGCTGAGTAGTGGTGACAATGACTGATGTGCGTATCAAATTTCATGAGTTTTGGTGCATGGGAAATGCCTCAAATAAGGCCAAACGCGGCATAATAATAATAATCCTTCGAAAAACAATAGGGTCTCGCACCGAACGGTGCTCGACTCTATTGTTTTCCTTCAAAAAACAATAGGGTCTTCGCACCTAACGGTGCTCGGGCCCTAATAATAATAATCCTTCGAAAAACAATAGGGTCTTGCACCAAACGGTGCTTGGGCCCGAATAATAATAATAATAATAATCCTTTGAAAAACAATAGGGTCTCGCACCGAACGGTGCTCGGGCCCTAATAATAATAATCCTTCGAAAACAATAGGGTCTCGCACCGAACGGTGCTCGGGCCCTAGTAATAATAATAATAATAATAATCCTTCGAAAAACAATAAGGTCTTCACACCGTTCGGTGCTTGGGCCCTAATTAGCGATGAACAATGGCGCTGTTTTTTTTTTAAGAAAAAAATGATAATCCTGGGAATAAAACACTATTTTTGTTACTAAATTGCCAAATTTCATGAAATTTTCTGTGCTCCATTTGTTTTCCCCTGCAGAATCCAGGCGTTTCAGTTTTTTTAAAAAAAAACATACATAATTAATTGGTCTAATTAGCATAAAAGTGTCTAATTTACATAGTTTATGAGGATGAATGGCAAAATTAATATGTTTTCTTTTTATTTTATTGCTTGAATAATATCTGGAAGTTTCCATGGGCCATGAAAGTCTCAACCAGCTAATTTGCAAATCTCATAATATATAATTTGCACAAATAGGCTAATTTGCATATATGCATTAATTAGGCCTAAATAATGTAAAAAATCTTATATTCTGCCAGTAAGTTCGGCTGAAAATACTTTCCGTAGCCAAACCATGCTTTTGGTGGTCATTTAAAATGTGGCTATAAACACCATGAAGGAAATATGGATATTAGCATATTTTAACAGTATTTGCATATATAATTAGGTACCAGACTGAAGGAACCAGATAAAGATCACAGTAAACGTGCTGGCGTACAGGTGTAAGGAACTAAATAAACTGCCAACTTGAGCATAAAACGCCAGCTACCGACTGACTGTTAAAGAGAATTACCTCAGGTCAAGCAGCCTGGGCTAGCATTGCAGCAAACAGACAAAAAGATGCTACATTTTTTTTTTTTTAATCTTCCCAACTCATCAAATGCAACTTCCTTCAGTTCAAAGTTGTGTGTGTGTGTGCGCATGAGAGAGAAAGAATATGAGTATTTTCCTCGAGTTTAAATATTTAACTTAGGAAATAAAGTAGCCTATTTACCTTAATAATCCTGCTTGAATACTGTAGCTCTTACTGTATTATTTTTAACATGCAGTCACACACTTTCAGTTAAAACAAGAAAGTGGCTGGGAAAAAAACCAACAACTGAGTGGCTGGTAGATTTTGCAGTCCGCCAGTCACGGTGGCAGGAGGATAAAGAAGTTAATTTCCAACCCTGGTGTGTAGGTTGAATATATCCATATTTAAGCCAGAGATTAAGCTACGTGCATGAATTTATGTATGAAGCATGTTTAGACATGGGAAATTAATATTATATTATCTCAACAGGTTATGAGCAGCGTCAATAAAAAGTATAAAAAAATTCCACCTAAAAAGGCATGAAATTTGAAAATAAATAAATAAATTGGTGCGTTTATTGATTACGCAACCGCTGTCTGAAATGACTGCTGTCTGAACTCACTACTCTTACCATTACAAAGCACTGACGCTGGAGACTCCTTCCTTCTCAAAGATGATTTTTATGTGTTTATTTGAAGCTTTTGGCATTCAAGTCCATGTGTAAGTTTTAAAAGTTATAGATATTATAACGTGTTCAGGTGGCACGGTGGTGTAGTGGTTAGCACTGTCGCCTCACAGTAAGAAGGTCCTGGGTTCTAGTCCAGCAGCTGACGGGGGCCTTTCTGTGTGGAGTTTGCATGTTCTCCCTGTGTCTGCGTGGGTTTCCTCCAGGTGCTCCGGTTTCCCCAACAGTCCAAAGACATGCAGGTTAGGCTAATTGGTGGATCTAAATTGACCGTAGGTGTGAATGGTTGTTTGTCTCTGTGTCAGCCCTGCAGTGACCTGGCGACTTGTCCAGGGTGTACCCCACCTCTCGCCCATAGTCAGCTGGGATAGGCTCCAGCTTGCCTGCGACCCTATACAGGATAAGTGGCTACAGATAATGGATGGATGAATAACGTTTTCGAATGAGCACGTTAATATAAACCAGTGATTTGCAGCTGAACTATTGTCAGTGCTGCTGTTGTAGAAATGTAATCGATACCTTCTGACCAATCAGAATAGAGCATTAAAGAACACTGTGGTATAAGTACATTTGGTAACTACATGGTGGTAATTCTCTTCTACAACCCCGATTCCAAAAAAGTTGGGACAAAGTAGAAATTGTAAATAAAAATGGAATACAATGATGTGGAAGTTTCAAAATTCCATATTTTATTCAGAATGGAACATAGATGACATATCAAATATTTAAACTGAGAAAATGTATCATTTAAAGAGAAAAATTAGGTGATTTTAAACTTCAGGACAACAACACATCTCAAAAAAGTTGGGACAAGGCCATGTTTACCACTGTGAGACATCCCCATTTCTCTTTACAACAGTCTGTAAATGTCTGGGGACTGAGGAGACAAGTTGCTCAAGTTTAGGGATAGGAATGTTAACCCATTCTTGTCTAATGTAGGATTCTAGTTGCTCAACTGTCTTAGGTCTTTTTTGTCGTATCTTCTGTTTTATGATGCACCAAATGTTTTCTATGGGTGAAAGATCTGGACTGCAGGCTGGCCAGTTCAGTACCCGGACCCTTCTTCTACGCAGCCATGATGCTGTAATTGATGCAGTATGTGATTTGGCATTGTCATGTTGGAAAATGCAAGGTCTTCCCTGAAAGAGACGTCGTCTGGATGGGAGCATATGTTGCTCTAGAACCTGGATATACCTTTCAGCATTGATGGTGTCTTTCCAGATGTGTAAGCTGCCCATGCCACATGCACTAATGCAACCCCATACCATCAGAGATGCAGGCTTCTGAACTGAGCGCTGATAACAACTTGGGTCGTCCTTCTCCTCTTTAGTCCAAATGACATGGCATCCCTGATTTCCATAAAGAACTTCAAATTTTGATTCGTCTGACCACAGAACAGTTTTCCACTTTGCCACAGTCCATTTTAAATGAGCCTTGGCCCAGAGAAGACGTCTGCGCTTCTGGATCATGTTTAGATACGGCTTCTTCTTTGAACTATAGAGTTTTAGCTGGCAACGGCGGATGGCATGGTGAATTGTGTTCACAGAAAATGTTCTCTGGAAATATTCCTGAGCCCATTTTGTGATTTCCAATACAGAAGCATGCCTGTATGTGATGCAGTGCCGTCTAAGGGCCCGAAGATCACGGGCACCCAGTATGGTTTTCCGGCCTTGACCCTTACGCACAGAGATTCTTCCAGATTCTCTGAATCTTTTGATGATATTATGCACTGTAGGTGATGATATGTTCAAACTCTTTGCAATTTTACACTGTCGAACTCCTTTCTGATATTGCTCCACTATTTGTTGGTGCAGAATTAGGGGGATTGGTGATCCTCTTCCCATCTTTACTTCTGAGAGCCGCTGCCACTCCAAGATGCTCTTTTTATACCCAGTCATGTTGATGACCTATTGCCAATTGACCTAATGAGTTGCAATTTGGTCCTCCAGCTGTTTCTTTTTTGTACCTTTAACTTTTCCAGCCTCTTATTGCCCCTGTCCCAACTTTTTTGAGATGTGTTGCTGTCATGAAATTTCAAATGAGCCAATATTTGGCGTGAAATTTCAAAATGTCTCACTTTCGACATTTGATATGTTGTCTATGTTCTATTGTGAAAACAATATCAGTTTTTGAGATTTGTAAATTATTGCATTCTGTTTTTATTTACAATTTGTACTTTGTCCCAACTTTTTTGGAATCGGGGTTGTATGAAATGCTTCCTATTGAGACCGGTATAAGCGTTTAGAAATATTGTAATTAAATCGTAAATTGAAATGAAATCTCCTATCAACACCACACTAGGTGACTTCAGTAACTCTGGAGGATTTGTCTGGCTGCAGTCTCTCCACACTGTCCGAGTGTACCAGACTGCAAAGTCTGATGCTCAGGCGATGTAGACTTCAGGCCCTGGATGGACTTAACGAGTGTGCTGAACTTCAGCATATTGACGTACAGGTATGCACCAGTACTGTCGAATGGTTGTTATGGTTGCACAAGCATCCTGTCTTTTAAAGCTTCCTTTTCTTTCTAAAGGAAAACAACATCGCATACGTTGACTGTGGGGGTCTGACCAGACTTAAGGTCCTGCTGTTGGGAAAGAACCAGCTTACAAGCATCCACGGTCTGGATGATGCTGTTAACCTGACTGTGCTTCAGCTTTCCCATAACATCATCTCCCACATTGGTAAGTGCATTACTAAGGCTGAACATACTTGGAAATAATTGTCAACTTTCTAGATTACAAATGCACTAGAAAAGTAGTTTCTGTCCTTACCTTACTCATACTTCCTGCTGGGTTTTAGGCTAAATTAAACACTTTGGGCTCTCATTTCACTGCTTAACAATAGATGTCCCCTTGATCCAGGCTATTTTTCTCTTTTTTTATCTTAAAGCTATCTTATTATCTGTTAGAAAATGTAAATATTCAGTGTATCTTATCTTGATTTTCAGCATTAACCATATTAATAGAAAAATGTTTACATGCAAATGAAGTATGATATGATAGGAGTTTTGTTTCAGCTCGTCATTTGTTTTACATTTATTAGCTCATCCAGGCGATGAGCTTATGCCATCATGTGTCGTCCATCGTCTGTCTGGGGTCGTCCACATTTCACGAAAATCGCTTCTTTTCTCTCAGTTCTTCACTGATTTTTATTCTTTTTGGCAGGAAGGTAGGTCTGCCTGGGGTGCATATGGCTTTTATCCACATTTGCATAATTGCAATTAATAATGAAGATATGGAGTAATTAAGCCCTAATGAGCAGTTTCCACACAAATCGCTTCTTCTCTCTCAGTTCTTCACTGATTTTGATTCTTTCTGGCATGAAGGTAGTACCTAAGACGCATATAAATAACTTCTACCCAGATTTGCTTAATTACAGTTATTAATCTAGTTATGGACTAATTAAGCCTTAATGAGCAGTTCAACTAAAATTGCTTCTTGGTCAATTCCTCTCCATTTTGGATTCTTTCTGGCAAATATTTGAGCTGGACTGATTGAGAGTAGAACTGCGCAAGGTGGCCCACTTTAGATCGTTCCTTCTGGACTAGACGGGGCCGGAGTGAGCTGCGCCGTCACTGATGATCTCGTTTTACCTTTCTGCTTCCAAATTAAAATATAATTAATGAACATTATATTTTCAGTATGCCATATTTTAATGTTAAAAAAATAAAACTTTTCCAAAAGATAAACTTGAGCAGTTGTTTTATGATCTCCACTGCACAGAGATATACACTGCAACAAAGTACATTATGTCCTGGATCAGGGTTGTTGCTGAATAGAGTTCACACTGGATTGCTTGCTGTTTTTGTGCTCCACTAGATGGAAGCATTGTCTTATTACTAGAGCTTGCTCTGCATCTGCTCCATCTGTGTATTCAAACAGGAGTCATTTGTGACTCTGTATTCAGTAGTCATGAATAAATATTTCATAAGCAAAAGGTTAAATGCTCTTAAATCATATTTACTTTCAGTTCTCAGGATTTGAAATCAAATTCCTGTTTGGTTGATGGTGAGATTTTCTTCTTGCTGTCTCATATATGAATGGGGTTTGTTCTGTCAGGTGGTTTGGGAACTCTGAAAAAACTTCACCGGCTGACAGTTGATCATAACCAGTTGATCAGCACGAGCGGACTCAGTGAAGCTTACACGCTTTTGCATCTGGATTGCTCGTTTAACCACTTCAACCGTGTGGAAGGCCTGGAAAACTGTGCACTGCTCAACATGCTGGACCTGAGAGGAAACAACCTGACAGAGGTGCATAATTATTAACCATCCTTATCACTCTGAGCTCAGCATAAAAAACATAAACAGCTCTCAGGGAGTTAATCTATCTTAAAACTAGAAAAGCACTCGGAGAGCACAGACCTCCGCCAAGAATCCTTTAAGAAAATCCGGGATCCAGAAGGTGATCCGGATCACCGCCAAAATTTAATGGATTGTTACTTGTGCCCAGTCACACCTCTGGAAAAAATTTCAGAGGAATCCGTTCATTACTTTTCCGTAATGCTGCTAACAGACAAACCAACAAACAAACCAACGCTACCGAAAACATAACCTCCTTGGCGGAGGTAATGATATTGAGGCAACCCCATGAACACAAGCACGGCATCTGAAATGATGAAATGGTGAGAGAATTCCCGTGAAATAGGTAATGGTATTAGATTTCTTCTTGCTGTTCTGTATGTGCAGACACTCTTAACCTATGACGGTCTCTCACATTAAAAAAAAAAAAAAAAGTTATTCCATGAAATCGAGTCGTACATGAGCTGATAGCCGATGAGGCACATAGTGCAGAGTTGGCTATAAGCCATGTACAACAAGATTGAGTGGAATAATTGTTTCATTCTATCCATATTCACTGGATTTTGAGAAACAGAGCATTTTTTATTTTTTGCAAATTTGATAAAACTTTATGCAAATCGTCCAACGAAATCATTTCCGCTTAGAATGTAAATAAACCGGTGAAATGACAGTAACAATTTGTGAAAAATGCTATAATAATAATTCTTGAAAAATAAAAACAGATACGTTCTTACCATCAGATACTTTTATTCCGTATTTTTGTTGCTTTTTTGTATTTTTGGGGGTTTTGTTTTCGAGTAGAGTTTTTATTTCATCCTCGGTTGGTTCAGCAACCTTTTGTTTTTCTCTACTCACAGTATATGAGCTGATAGCCTAGTAGTAGAGTAGCCAATCAGAGCACGCAATTGGTCATATCCAGTGAATGTGGATAGAATAATATATAATATTTACATTTTGGGGTGGCACGGTGGTGTAGTGGTTAGTGCTGTCGCCTCACAGCAAGAAGGTCCGGGTTCGAGCCCCGTGGCCGGCGAGGGCCTTTCTGTGCGGAGTTTGCATGTTCTCCCCGTGTCCGCGTGGGTTTCCTCCGGGTGCTCCGGTTTCCCCCACAGTCCAAAGACATGCAGGTTAGGTTAACTGGTGACTCTAAATTGACCGTAGGTGTGAATGGTTGTCTGTGTCTATGTGTCAGCCCTGTGATGACCTGGCGACTTGTCCAGGGTGTACCCCACCTTTCTCCCGTAGTCAGCTGGGATAGGCTCCAGCTTGCCTGCGACCCTGTAGAACAGGATAAAGCGGCTAGAGATAATGAGATGAGATTTACATTTTGGGCATTTAGCAGATGTGCTTAACCAGAGCGACATACAACATGCCCAGAGCAGCCTGGGGAGCAGTTGGGGATTCGGTGCCTTAATTAAGGGCACTTCAGTCATTCCTGCTGGTCCAGAGAATCAAACCCATGACCTTTTGGTCCCAAAGTTGCTTCTCTAACCATTAGGCCATGGCTTCCCCAATATAACTCAATATTTTTCTAATAAACTAGTTCTGAAATTAATTCTGTTTCCCGAAATATAACAAATTAGTAATTTCAACTGCAGCAACCCTGACTAGGATAAAACTCTTGGGAAGTGGTGGCCTAGTGGTAAAGACTTTGGGCAGCTGATTGGAAGGTTGTGATTTCAAATCCCAGCACTTCAGAGCCGCCGTGGTTGGGTCCATGAGCAAGACTCTTAATCCTCAACTGCTCATTTGTACCCTGTCCCAGTTGTAAGTGGCTTTGGATAGAGGCGTCATGCAAACGTAACGTCAATGTAAAATATTTACTGAAGGCGAATGTATGAATGCAACCAGCTGTGTCCAATACGCTATGTTAACAAACGCGGTCTGTCTTTGTCACGTCAGCGTCATATTTGGCAGTCTGCTTCAGCGTGCATGAAAGTAAAAACCACCCGCTCCTGCTCTTGTGACTATTTTACTCAGTGCTGAAAGATCAAAGTTCCAATGCATGTAAAACAGCTCTCGCTAAATATTGCAAATGAAATTAAAACTGAAGAAGGCCTAATAGATTCAACAAAGGAAAATGGGAAAAAATATGACATTCAATACTGTATCCATCTCTTTTTATACTGTACTTATGGACATATTGCAGACTGTAATGCACATTAAACAATGCTCTGTTTATGTTCCAATATTAATGCCTTATTGTGGTGTCTCACAAAATGTCTCAGAATGGATGTTTGGCCCTGTTCACCATGGGCCTTTAAAAACAAACCGTTTCCCACACACTCTCATGACTTATGAGTGATTAAAACTCTCTTCGGACCACTGTCAAAAATACAGATTGTATTCCTTAAATAATCATGACACATCATCATATAGGGAGATATTGTAAATCTCACAATAAAGGAGGAAAATCAGGAACGTCTTTCTCACAAGCAAGTTCAATACAACGAGTAATATTTAGTGACGTCTCGTTATTCCGAATGGCCTTTTAACTGATGTCATTTTTGTTTCACTGTGCTTTTTTGTGTCTCAGTTCATTAAAATGAGGTGAACAACCACATGAAGGAGCTCTGTTTAGAGTTTTAAGTTTTCCAGAATAAAATAGATGTGTATGTATGTGTGTGTGTATGTGTGTGTGTGTGTGTATATACTGTACAGTGTGTATATATATATGAAATGTCCTTTTAATCACTAGAGTAGGATCTGAGGAAAGACAGAGCCCTACTGATGACGACTATTGTTTACATCATCCACACATTAAAAACGGCTCATCCGTTCACCTCCTATTAGCGTCTGCCGTCACTTTAATTCAATTTCCACTGCCAGTCTGGCTCACTGCTCAGAAATGTGGTATTGCGGTTTCATATTTAGGGTGAGGCTTGTGTTCCTCAGCTCATGGGACATTTAATTCCTGACATGGTCAGGATGGTATTTTGGGAGTTTGAGTTTATATTTCTTTTTTTGTCTCTGGCATAGGTGCCTGCGCTTGAGAACCATGTCCTGTTGAGGGAGCTATATCTGGATGATAACAGCATCTGCTCTCTGCATGGCTTGGATAGCTGCTGGCTGCCTCTGCTGCGCTGTCTGTCTGTGCCTCAGAACAGGTGGGTGCTCTGTACCTGTGGAGAAAATGCTGTCTCACTTTTTATTTTTTCCAAGTTTCATCACGCTGACTGTGTTGGTTCTATTTCTTTCTCAGTATCACCCAGCTACCACTGCTTGTGGACTTGCTTTCACTGAAAACACTTAATGTCAGTCACAACTGTCTCTCAGGTAGGAAAACAACAATACAAATCAGGTTCTAATTAAGTTTATACTACAACACTGTTAAATTCTCAAGTCTGGATGCTCAGAAGGTGATGACTGATGTTCTATAACATCGCAACTCTAGTGCCAGGCAAAGCAGTGGTTTATATTAATGTGCATGATTTCTAATGTTATCATTTCAATTGGAACACTTAAAGGGATCCTCCACCGGACTGATTTTCAAACTTATTTTATGTAAAATTCGTCATAGATTTCAAAAATCAAACTTTCATTTTCGGAGACCAAATAGTTTTCGAGAAAGATGCTTTTTTTTTTTTTAGAATACCAGATGGACATCTTGTGGTAGTGACGTATGCGATGATGTCAGGTAGTGGTCGTTTGCAACAGCTTCAGTCACCTCAGTGTGTTTTTAGTACGAAATCTCTACCACGTTTACGTTTTAGTATGGCTTTACCATTCCAATTCGAATCAGCGAATTTCATGCAAAATGTTCTGAGTAATTCTCTTATCTAGAATATAGTAGAATGAAATCGAATCGTACGTGAGCTGATAGCTGAGTTGGCTATAAGCCATGTACAACAAGATTGTATAATAAAGCAATTATTCCACTCATTCATTGGATTTTGAGAAACAGAGCATTTTTATTTTTATTTTTTGCAAATTCAGTAAATAAAAACTTTATACAAAACATCAGACAAAATAGTTTCTGCTTAGAAGGTAAACAAACCAGCAAAATGACAGTAACAATTTGTGAAAAATACTATTATAATACTAATTCTTGAAAAATAAAAAAAAGATATGTTCTTACCATCAACTGAAATCCTTTTATTCTGTATTTTTGTTGCTTTTTTGTATTTTTGGGGTTTTGTTTTCAAGTAGAGTTTTTATTTCATCCTTGGTTGGTTCAATAAAACGATCTGCCATTTTCTTCTTCTTCTTTAGGTTTTTTAAAATTTGGTAGTTGGCAAACCAACTTAAAGGTGCATTACTGCCATTGACTGGGCTGGAGCATGGAACAGGAGATATTGGGGGGGAGGGGAACAAACTACAGGTAGTCGTCAACTTACGACCGATTGACTTTACGACTGTCTGGTTATGACTGGCAAGTGTTTCCCAGCTGAGCTAGCTGAGCATACGACAGTTTCCGCCCAGCTCCCAGCAGAGCCTCTCGCCGTGTACAACAGTTTCCGCCCCAGCTCCAGGCACATGCGCAGTCTCTCTCGCGCACTCCGTCATACAGTTTCCGCCCCAGCTCCTGGTTTATGAACCGAGCAAATCCTCCCACCAGCCCGAGCGCTGCAACAGCTGATGATGACGTAGACGACCCACAGCCAAGCACCAGTGATGCCAGCGGTCACTAAGTTTTGTATTTTGCTATGTTTTACATTTGTATTTTGGTATGTTTCAAACTAAAATGTTTTCTAATTTTCACACCTCTATTTCATATTTTTTGTTTTGCACATATTAAACGAATTGTATTGTACGCAGTGTAGTATGCAGTGTTTGACTTCTCATCTCACTATCTCTAGGCGCTTTATCCTGTTCTACAGGGTCGCAGGCAAGCTGGAGCCTATCCCAGCTGACTACGGGCGAAAGGCGGGGTACACCCTGGACAAGTCGCCAGGTCATCACAGGGCTGACACATTCACACTCACATTCACACCTACGGTCAATTTAGAGTCACCAGTTAACCTAACCTGCATGTCTTTGGACTGTGGGGGAAACCGGAGCACCCGGAGGAAACCCACGCAGACACGGGGAGAACATGCAAACTCCACACAGAAAGGCCCTCGCCGGCCACGGGGCTCGAACCTGGACCTTCTTGCTGTGAGGCGACAGCGCTAACCACTACACCACCGTGCCGCCCAGCGTTTGACTTAAACCAAATAATGAGCCAAGGTAATGAAATAAGAAAATGTTGATAAAATAAGACTTTAAGATGATTACAATATCATTACACATCACAGTATACTTACATTCATTTAACATAGGCCGACTTACGACCAGATCGGTTTACGACCGGTCAGTCGTAACCAAACGCAGTCGTAAGTCGACGACTACCTGTATACTCTTTTAACTATTTCTGGTTCTTTTAAATACTTGATAGCAAAATTATATATCTGGCTTGATGCACTCCGTCATTTTGTTTTTCTCTACTCATGGCATGTGAGCTGATATCCGAATAGTAGAGTAGCCTAGTAATCAGAGCACGCGATTGCTCATATCCAGTGATTGCGGATAGAATAATTAAAAATATCCACCCTAGTGGATGTGAGTTTGTATCCATTTTACTTTGTAGCTCTAGCTGCTGATATAAATTATTCACTATTGGTGGTATTTTGTCAATTTTTATAGTGCATTCTACTTATTGTATCAACAAGT
This sequence comes from Neoarius graeffei, assembly GCF_027579695.1. Classification (NCBI taxonomy): domain Eukaryota; kingdom Metazoa; phylum Chordata; class Actinopteri; order Siluriformes; family Ariidae; genus Neoarius; species Neoarius graeffei. Next base: position 49,459,365 of record NC_083574.1, read on the forward strand.
GTTTTAGGAATACTTAAAGCAATGCTTTTGTTGGGAAAATATAGCATAACATGGCCTCATTCACTTTACGTTTGATTTATTTTCTCAGATTAATGCTAATCACACAAATTTGATATTATATCTTATGTTGGTGGTAGAAAGTGATTAATTAAACCCAACAGTCTGAGAGCAGCTCAGTTTTAGGTTTTAAAATTGTATCTATAATAAAATTAGGTATCATATTATTATTTCTGTTGCGAATGGGAATACAAACACCTTTACCTCTCTTCTAGAGCTGAGGAACATTTGTATGAGTCTTCAGGGATGCACTCATCTTCAGGAGCTTAACATAGCTGACAATCCTGTACAGCGGGAGAATAACTGGAGGTAAGGTAGATACTGCATGTTATTGACTTACCAATGGGTTGTGTTCCTCATGTTAGAACCACCTACACACATCCACTTGATATTATTATGGTGAAGATGAGGCTTATCAGAGAGCCCTAGCTCTTTAATGAATGAGAAGGGAAACATCACCTCTGGTTGTAATGGAAAAGTTTGTCTTGGATTGGCAGAGACAGCTATGCAAGCATTCCAGCAAATATATGAACATTTTAAACGTGTCCCAGAGTGTAACATGAATGCAGACACACTGTTCGAGATGGATCAGGCAAAGCGAGGAGAATAAACATTCCACTTTAACACGGAGTTTCCGGGCCGGATCACTGGGCTAGCTTGTGTATCAGTGTGTCAGTTATTGGATTACCCGGTGACATCTATCTACACGTCGACTTAAGTGCTTGTAATTCTTAAAATATTTACTCAGCAGAAGCATATTTGTGAAGCAAATGACTTTCGGTCCTATGTGGGCAGTTATATTTCACATAAACAGAATGATGTGAATGATAAAATTCAAAATTGTGGATGAAGTGGGACATGAAGATTTGAAGTGGTGGATCACAAAGGTGACAAATGCAGTTTATTAAGCTTAAGTGGAAAATCCATAATTAAGCCCTGTTTATATGTTGATGTAATTTTGTTGTACAATTAAAAAAAAATAAATGTGTAGATAGTATTAAACTGTTAGTGTTAAGTAGGTCAAATGTTATCTCTGTTCGCTGTGTTATAATTTATATTTTATCAAAATTTTGATGCATAGTTTGTATATAGCAAATTGTGTAGAATTTTTATCCAGTCACATGCGCAATAGATAAAAATGAGATCTTTGCAACGAACATACATATTTGTAATCACTTTAAACATGCATCTGTTGTACTTCATTATGGACACAAAGATAAGGATGTCAATCAAAATCCTCTCTACATGTCTTGTATATGTGGTGTGTGGATGTGGAATTCATTCAGGTCGTGCTCAGAATTGGGATGAACTTTGTCTAACCCTAAATGCCAACAATGGTATTACACTCTCTGTTTTCACTGCTGTCCTCGGGTTTTTTAATCCCCAGCCAATGATAACAGCAGCAAAATTAAAGCACCAAAGGATATCGCACGCAGGAGCAGAGAGAGAGAGAGAGAGGGATTTACCTCCATAAATCTCGCTGCTCTATGAGCCTGTTTTCAGGGAAGTTTTCTCGAAGTGATATATGGATGGAGCTGAGAGCTTAAGCACACTCTATCGCACTGAGGGCCTGTTGAATCCTCGATCCATCAGTGAAGTTGTGCTGACATCCATATGAGCTATACACTTCGCCTTATTTCAGTGTTATCCTATAGAAGAAGAAGCCCTTATTTGTCACATGTACATTACAGCACAGTGAAATTCCTTTCTTTGCATATCCCAGCTTGTTAGGAAGGTGGGGTCATAGTGCAGGGTCAGCCATGATACAGCGTACCCTGTAGCAGAGAAGGTTAAGGGCCTTGCTCAAGGGCTCAACAGTGGCAGCTTGGTGGTGCTGGGGCTAGAACCCCTGACCTTTTGATCAGTAACCCAGAGCCTTAAATGTTGAGTCATCACTGCCCTCAAAACATGCAGTGTCAAAATTACAGTACAGGGTATATAGTGGACTGTACTACAAAAGTTGGGATGGTATGTTGAAATTAAAACTGAAAACAGTGATTTGTAAATAATCTTTGACCTGTATTGCACTCAAAACAATCCAACAGCACATTATTTGATGTTTCATCTGATGAATTTTATTGTTTTTTCAAGATAAACGCCTCTATCAATTTTGATTCTTGAAACACATTTCAGAAAATATTGAGATGGTAAAGTATTTATTACTTTGTAACGTTGTCATTCCTTTTCACAACACTTAAAAGATGTTTAGGAACTGAAGACACTAAGTACTGAAGCGTTTCAGATGTTATTTTGTCCCATTCTTCCTGCAGTCAGGTCTTAAGGTGTGCAACAGTCATCAGTATTGGGGACAGAAGGGAACAGACACCCTCCTCCCTCTTCTTCCACAGTCATGTCTTTGTAATGTGTGCAGAATGTGGTTTTGCATTGTCTTGTTGAAATATCCCTGGAAAGGATGTCGCCTTGAAAACAGCATATGTTGCTCCAAAATCTCAAATGTACTTTTCTGCATTAATGCTGCCATTGCAGAAGTATAAGTTACCTTTGCCAAGGGCACTGACACAACCCCATACCATGACACACCCTGGCTTTTGGACTTGTTGCTGGTAACAATCTGGATGGTCCTTTTTCATTTTTGGTCCGATGCACACGGTGTCCATTTCTTCCAAAAAAGACCTGAAATACTGATTCGTCTGACCACAATACACTTTTCCACTGTGTGATGGTCCATCCCAGATACCTTCAATCCCAGAGAAGTTGGCAGCGCTTCTGGACACAGTTAAAATAAGGCTTCCTTTTTGCACAGCAAAGTTTTAACTGGCCTTTGTAGATGTAACTCCATGTTGTAATGCTTAACAAAGGCTTGCCAAAGTAATCCTAAGTCCATGTGGTTTTATCAGCTATAGATGAATGACGGTTCTTGATGCAGTGCCATCTGAGGGATCAGAGATCATGGGTGTTCAGTGTAGGCTTGCGCCCTTGTCGTTTATGCACAGAAATTCCTCCAGGTTCCTTGAACCGTTTAATGATATTATGCACCGGAGAGAGTGAAATATCCAAATCTCTTCCTATCTTTCTTTGAAGAACATTGTTTTTAAACATGTCGATAATTTTCTCATGCATTTGTTGACAAACTGGAGATCCTCGGCCCTTCTTTGGTCCTCAAAGTCTAAGCATTTCCTGGATGCTGATTTTGTACCAATTCATTACATCACCTGTTGACATCACCCGTTTCAAATCACATCACTGTTTAATTGTTTTACCTCATTACTCGCCCTAAATTGCCACGTCTCAACTTTTTTTGGAATGTGTTGCAGGCCTAAAATGGATGAATGGATGTCTATTAACAAATGAAATGAATTTGACCAGATAAAACATGCATTTTAGGTTCATACTCTGGAATGAAATACAAGTCAAAGTAAATTTAGAAATAATTTATTTTTTTTTTAAATTTGCATTTTCCATATTGTCCTAACTTTTTTTTTTCTGATTTGGGGTTGTATTACGATAACTATTGTGTTCCAGCCTGTAGTATTAATATTTCATCTACTTTACAAAACGTACCAAAACCAGATCTTACCAAGTTGCAGTTTGGTGTTAAGTATCTTTGTATTGAATGTGATATATAAATAATGCCATTGCAAGTTTTCTAAGTCTATATCAAGTTTTCTTTCTCACACACACACACACACACACACACACACACACACACACACACACACACACACACACACAGTATATACATGTATATACACAAGCATATCCACACAAATGTTGTCACAGCCCAAACCACTTGAGTCTGACATAGTACGATTTTGAGAAATAAAGGAAAATGGACTCCCCATGATTGGCAGCCTCGTCACTGGACTGAGGCCAGCAGAGCCCTTTTCACTTCTAATTCAAAAGTGTCATCACCGTTTCTCTCCATGAGGAACTGACTTTGACTAAAGCTCTTTGCTCTGCACGTAGACAGCCTGCGGATTCTCCTGGGCCTGAAATGTCAAACTCATTAAACATTTCATCTCCATTTCCTAACTGATTTCATGTGCTCAATGTAAATATTCTCCAGTGGAGTAGGGGAGAGAGGGCGAGGGAGAAGGAGACAGCAAGATATGAAAATATATAATACATTTTCCTCTGATACACTTGTATTAATCTGCTGAATGTTAAACATAGTCACACTTTATTTTTGTACTTGGAGTCTGTATTTATAATCTGTCTCTTAATTTTAATTGTTAAAGGCAATTCATTTATATCCTGATTGAGTAATTAATTTCAGTTTTCTCTTGTCTCTGTGTGCGATGATAAAATTCAGTGAGATGTAAATCATTTCTCACATGTCCACTTTTACTGCATCATTTGTTTGATCATGCAAATGAACTTGGTTTGTTGATTTATTTATTTATTTATTTTTAATATATGCAGGTCTTCTGTTCTGGCAGTAAATCCAAGCTTGATAAAGCTGAACGGAGAGCAAACCGGCGCCTCAGGAACACTCTCTGCAGACTCAACACAGCTGTGGAGCTTTCAGGCTCTCTGCCAGGCACACCATGATCAGCTTGAATCAGTACTACAGAGACACAGCAGGGAGATCAGGTAGGAGACTAGAACTAGCAGCAAGAAAGTTAATTAAGCTTATTTGGTGTGTTTTGGTTTGAAAATTTTAAGAATTTCATTGTAAACAATGAAAGAAGTATCGTTAAATAATGATTATGGCTGATTCCCATACCGTGAGCTGGCCTAGTGGTTAACGTGTCCGCCTCTCGATCGGGAGTTCTACTCCCGGTTGGCTCGTACGAAAGATCATCATAAAAATGGTACCTACTACCGTCTGGCAAGGCACGAGTGAGGAGTCAAACTCTTGCAGATACCAGAGGATCAGCCCCTGCACTGTAACCCTAGCTGTATAGGCGAGAGGCTGAGGGCTACGGAGGTCTGCACTGCCCAATGCGTTTTAAGGGCCTGGTTAGTACCAGGATGGGAGACTGCCTGGGAAGACCAGGGCATGGTGCGGGAAGGACTTTAGATGGCTGATTCCCATAACTATTTTAATTTGATTAGAGAATGTGCTGCCTATAAATGAGTAGACTATAAATTTAGTCCAGGGGTTCTTAACTCTAGTCCTGGACACTTAATGCTCAAGTTATCTTCTAATACGACCTGCCTGATTGAACAAATTAAAGGTGGGGTATGAGATTTTTTTCAGGAGTATTTTTTACCATATTGCTTGAAAAGCTCCTCACACCCATGTTGCAAGCAGTACAATAGAAGGTTTGACCCAAAAACGAAATATTTTAATCCAGTCTACAGTGTAAAATAAAGGAAAAACGCCATCCAATCATATCGAGGTACCACCTCAAAATGATTGGATACTGACACGTCAATCAGACTGAAGCCCGCGAGCAGCCCGTCCCTTTTATGTGTGTGTGTGTGTGTGTGTGTGTGTGAGAGAGCGAGAGCAGCCCCTCCCCCAACCCGCGCGCTGAGCAGAGTGTCACAGGATTTTCTCAGTGCGCTCCCTCCAAACAACGGGGATTTACACGAAAACGGAAGGAGATATTCACAAAATTATTTCACAGTGAGCGCCACAAGGCTCTCCTGAACACACTGATGTAATTTTTTTGTCTGTAGTGTAAAAAATGAGGTCACTACAGCGAGTTAAAAACGAGTGACTTTTCTGCCAAGTTTATAATGACAGTCTATGGGGCTGCGCGCCTGTCCTCTCCTCACTTTCAGGCTTCTCATTCAAAAACTGCAGATCATATCGTGTAGGTAGACACATTGTGTGAATCAGGACAAGTGTGGCTACTACTTTTGAGAAAATTATGTGTGTGGAGTGAAAATTGGGGCTGAAAACACAGTTTAAATGAGAAAGTTTGAGCTATTTTTCCAAGCTCTCTACACTCTCCACTGGTGTGTAACGCAATAGACACCCATTATAAAGTCTGATTTTCTCAGGTTTTATAAAGGGGAGGAGCACGGCGAGGGTGGGCGTGTTTCTTTTCAAAATATGGCTTGCGGGAGCCGTTATTCCAAAATCTCATACCCCACCTTTAACTCATTATTAAGCCCTTATTGATCTGGGACAAATGTGTTGAAGTCAGGGAAAACGCCAGATTATTCAGGGCAGGAGCTCCCAGGAATTGAGTTAGAAACCCCTATTTTCAGCTAAGGACATTCAAGTGCCAACCTGCACACTAAATAGGAGGCAGTTTCGCTATACAAAGTAGCACATGGTGGCATAATATTTTCACATATTATTTAGTACACCAATTTTATTTTTTATTTATTAGTTTATTTTATGGGGACAGTGCACATTCATGAACAATAGCATAAAATGCATAATGCAAATATGCCGGAATTAGCATAATTGCTCATTTCATCTGTAGTCCCTAGGCAGGTGACATAAAACAGAATGGGATACAAATACACATACAACACTACACTAATTAGGGACAAATACAGCATCACTATACACTGTTCACAAGTCCAGGACAGTGTTAGAACCAACAACAAACAAAACAATACAATACACAATTACGCAATACACAGTATAGATAGTTTTCACATGATGTCACAGAGTCGGGGATTCCCTAGTGGCGGCCATCTTGTGGGTCAAGCTTACCGTACGGGTGACTGAGCACACATTGTAACGCGCGAGTACAAAGTCTTCAAAAGAACCCAAGCAGGCTATTTAAAGCTGGCAATGGTGCACACCTGTTGTATTCACGGCTGTCGTAATAGGTCAGATGATGAAGTCAAGCGGAGCTTTTATGGAATTCCCACTGTACGGGAGCATGAAGGCGAGCAAACAAAGAAACTCAGCATCTCATCTCATCTCATTATCTCTAGCCGCTTTATCCTTCTACAGGGTCGCAGGCAAGCTGGAGCCTATCCCAGCTGACTACGGGCGAAAGGCGGGGTACACCCTGGACAAGTCGCCAGATCATCACAGGGCTGACACATAGACACAGACAACCATTCACACTCACATTCACACCTACGGTCAATTTAGAGTCACCAGTTAACCTAACCTGCATGTCTTTGGACTGTGGGGGAAACCGGAGCACCCGGAGGAAACCCACGCGGACATGGGGAGAACATGCAAACTCCTCACAGAAAGGCCCTCGCCGGCCACGGGGCTCGAACCCGGACCTTCTTGCTGTGAGGCGACAGCGCTAACCACTACACCACCGTGCCACCCGAAACTCAGCATACAAAGGAGAAATCTATGGCTTGCGAGAATCAACCGCAAAGATTATCAGCCTTCCAAACACAGCAAAGTCTGCTCCGATCATTTTATAAGTGGTAAGTTGTTTAAATAAACAATCAATTGTGTTTAAGTTTGTTTTTGGAAACCAAAACATCATGTGAACAATCTCTGGAGAATGCCTAACTGGAACCGCTGAGTGTACGTTTACATTGTAATGTACACTTAATATCGCTCGTTTGTCACATTTCTATTTGAAACTTGTCACTTCACTCACGCAAGGGTCATTTTTGAAAAACATTTTAGGTCTATTCTGTATGATTTGATTTGTGTTTGGGATGCAAACAGCGCGCCTTTTGGCGGATGCCGCCTGAATCACACAGATCCGATTTTTTTTTGGGGGGGGGGGCATTGGAGTGTCTGATTATAATTTCAAAGTAAATTTTGTATTAAAATTACTAAATAAGCAAATCCGTTACAGTCCATGAAACAGGAAGTATAAGGATGAGAAAAAAACAGTTTAAATCGGAAAGCTGCGCACATTTGCGCAGCCCGAGCGGTGTGCAGGACTGCACAAATGTGCGCAGCTTTCCGATTTAAACTGTTTTTTTCTCATCCTTATACTTCCTGTTTCATGGACTGTAACGGATTTGCTTATTTAGTAATTTTAATACAGAATTTACTTTGAAATTATAATCAGACACTCCAACGCCCCCCCTAAAAAAAAATCAGATCTGCGCGATTCAGGCTGCATCCGCCAAAAGGCGCGCTGTGAATATATAAAGTTGTATATATCAGACAGCCTTTAAAGTTTGATGAAGTCAGTTTCAGGCTTTGGCAGTTTCAGGCTTTGGCAGCCCTGCATAGTCACTTGAAAATGCATCTTTGTCCACTTCGTAGGGGTCAATTCCCCCAATCAAGGCCAGTTTGGCTGCATACCGTTGTCGTGAGATGTCGTCTAATGTATCTATATACTTCTGTTTGCTTGATTTTGCCGACATTGATCTTTATTTTAGAAAACTGACTATATAACTTCATAAATTCATCCGAGATAACGTAGCCGGTAGTGGCGATGGTCCGTTTTGTTTGCTCCGCAAGATGGCGGCTGGGGGGCGTTCCCCGGAATGCCGTGACGTCAGTGAAAACTATCTATACAACAACATGGATAGAGACAAGGACAACAGCAAAGTACACTCTACACAAATCCGGTCTCAGACAGAATAGACTTAAAAATATATAACACAGTTAGAAGTGGTTGCAGTTCTGATTTTCCATGAGCCATAGTTTAAGATGAGTTTTGAACTGATGATATGTACAGTAGGATACACCCTTATTGTAAGTGGTAGACAGTTTCAAAATTTGTTACCCTTTATTGACAGTACAGTTTGTCCAAATGTGGTGCGCCTAAATGGTATTATACAGTCCCCTTTAGTAGAGGCCCTTGTGCTACCACCACTATCAAATCTTTAAAAAAAAAAATTTAACAGGGCTGGGGCAAGCCCATGTAAAGCCTTATATATAAAGCATGCATACTTAAAATTTTGTAAAATTGTCAAAGCTCAAATGATTGTGTCTTTCCAAAATGTTAGTGATGAAATAACGCCTTTTTATCAAACATTTTTATGGCTTTTTAAAAAAAAAGTAATTCAATTAGTTTAAGTGGTGTTGTACCAGTTAGTGACCAATTTGTGAAACAGTACTCAATACGTGAAAGGACCATAGAGTGTAAGAACATCCTAGCTGCTTTCATGTTGAGAAATGGCCGGATTTGCCTGAAATTCTGTATGTTAAATAGAAGAAGAGTGAAAATAAGACAGAAAACAAAAACAGCAAATACTCTTTCACTTGTTTTCCAAATGTAAATCTCATCATCACTTTACTTATAGCACAGGTTATTTCTCTCAGGACAGCATCAAGACCGCAATCCTCCTGTAATAGTAATCCACAGACAGCGCTAAGTAGGAATTGGCAGGAAAATTTGTAGGTTTACAATATTGTGCAAAAGTCTTAGGCACCCTATCTTTTTCATACAAACTTTGTTAGAGATTTCTATTTTATGACTTTTACATTATCGAGTCAGTACAAAAACTTTTTAGAGTTCCAAACGTTCGTTTTCCAGCACAAAATTTCCAACACACACACACAAAAGAGGTAGAGGAAGGCACTTTACAATGAATTATTAAAACATGTAGGCAAGGAATTGTAGTAGAATTAAAGACAATTTTCTGCTCATCATTGTAAAATCAGCATATGCAGAGAAAGATGAGTGCAGCTGTTTATTATTTCCAGGCAAATTGTTGCTGAGGGAAAGATTAGGCACAGTATGTTTCTTTGTGTTTGTACCAGAGCTAATGAAGCATGCTTATAATGTAGTGTACACACACACACACACACACACACACACACACACACACACACACACACACACACAGTTGTGGTCAGAAGTTTACATACAGTGACATGAATGTCATCTTGGATATGAATATCATGGCAGTATTTGGGCTTTCAGTAATTTCTTCGAACTGTTCTTTTTCTGTGGCAGAATGTACAGCATACAGCTTTAATTAAAAAAAAACACTAGAATTTGGTGCACAAGTTTTAATTTTCTTTGGGTTTTCTGAAATCAACACAGGATCAAAATTATACATACAGGGTAAAAAATATACATACAGCACACTTAATATTTGGGTGTTTTTATCTCTTCACAAGATTCACCTTGACCAAACATTTTTGTTTACTATAAACAAGCTTCTGGCAGAATTCTGGTTGGATATTTCATGACTCTTCATGGTAGAATTGGTAGAGTTCAATTTTTTTTTCCCTTGTAATGGACTCGACTTATAAACACGTTCCATATATTTTCAATAGGGTTGAAGTCAGGACTTGTTTTAAGCTTAATGTTAGCCTGCTTTATCCTCCACAAACAGCTCTGATGCGTGTCTGGGTTCACTGTCCTGTTGTAACTCCCAAGTCCCAAATCATGTTCAAGTTTCTGATGGTTTATACTGAAGAATTCTGAGGTAGTCCTCCTTCATTATTTCATCCATTTTGTACAATGAACCAGCTCCACTGGCAGCAAAATAGCCCCAGAGCATGATGATCCTACCACCATCACCAGCTGGTACAGTATCCCTCTGTACATGGTGGTCATTGTGACCAAACAACTCAATCCTTGTATCATCTGACCATACAGCTTTCCTCCAGAAGGCTTTTTCTTTGTCTGTGTGGTCAGCTTCAAACTTTAGTTAAGCTTGAAGGTGTCAGTTTTGGAGCAGGGGGTTATTTCTTGGATAGCAGCCTCTTAGTCCATGGTGATCTGAACTGTAGACAGTGATCCATCAGCTTCCAGTTCATGGCAGGGCTGTGCCATGGTGGTTCCCAGGTTGTTCCTGACCATCCAAACCAATTTCCTTTCAGCTGAGGGTGACAGTTTGGGTTTTCTTGAAGCAAAGTGGCTTGGCAAAGTGGCTACACCTCACAGTAACTTGGATACAGTTGTTTGAACTGATCTTGGGATTTGCAGTTGTTTAGAAATGGCTCCAAGAGACATTCCAGAGTTGTGTATATCTATGATCCTCTTTCTCAGATCTGCACTTAGCTCCTTGGGCTTTCCCATTTTACTGTGTGTTGGTCAATCCAACGAGTGTTGTAAAAAACCCTTTTTATGAAGGCACAGAGAAGCTACCAGCTGTAGTCAATCATGATCACTAACAGGAAGTTAAGAGACCTCGGCCTTGGCAAGATAAGAGACATTTTGGAAGTTTCAGCACCTCTGAATTAATAATCTAAGTGAGCGTATGTAATTTTTTTACCCTGTATGTATAATTTTGACCCTGTGTTGATTTCAGAAAACCCAAAGAAAATTAAAACTTGTGCACCAGATTCTAGTATTTTTTTTATTAAAGATGTATGCTATACAATCATTCTGCCACAGAAAAAGAACAGTTCAAAGAAATTACTGAAAGCCCACATACTGCCATGACATTCATATCCAAGATGACATTCATGTCACTGTATGTAAACTTCTGACCACAACTGTATCTCACCGGCATAACATACACTTTTCACTTTTAAACACAAAACCTCCTCTGGCTGGCAGCTGTAGACCACCTACAGGCAGAACAGTGGTTACTGGTAAGCGTGCGTGTGTGTGTGAGAGAGAGAGAGGTCTGGTTGATCCTGTGTGGTGGTGATGAGACGCTTTACCTTTTCTGATTTTATTTAAAAAGTATCTGAACTGGATCAAACATGTGCCTCTAAATAGCTGCGAAGACTCAAATCCTTTGGCCTTACATTCTACATATTGCACAAAGCCTCTTTTTGGCCCCTACATGGACAACCACAGCCAATTAACATCTGACCTGACCTGGTGTCAATCCCCAGCTCACCCCGGGGAAGGTGAAGAGTCCACCGTCTGGCTGGGTGATGTTGTAGCACTGGGTTGCTGAGTGGCCACACAATGACCAGAGGAAATGCTGTCTAACAAAACATGCACACTGGGCCACCACTGTGTTCTTTGTACCTTTGATTTGCACACAGATATTTTAAATTCTCCAGCCTCATGAATGGTGCGTTTTTTCCTGATTTTGCTTTCAGGAACCTGTTTTAGGTATCAGTACGTAGAGTCTCTCTATAAAAGTAAGGTTTTTTTATTTGCCTTGCACATTTTATAGTACTTGCAGCAGTGTTTTGATTATAGCAGATCCATACCAGATGTCAGAAATTAATTTGTATAATGATTGGATCTAATTAGTAACTTTATTTATTTATTTATTTAACAAAGAGCTCATTATGTTTCTAACAGTACTTATGGTTTTGTTAATTTTACTATTCCTGGACTTGGTCTACAATGTGTGTGTGTGTGTGTGTGTGTGTGTGTGTGTGTGTGTGTGTGTGTGTGTGTGTTCGTTCAGATGCCCCTGTGCCCTGTCTGAGGATTGAAATAGCAGGGGTTCTGTATGGCCCGAGAGGATACAGAGAGCTCAGGGCGGGATTAGAAGGGGGAGAAGCAGCCGTTGCTAATAGAATAATTAGCGTGAGATTGAGATGCCTTTGTACACATTTAATCCACATCATGAAAAGTCTCATTATATGACAGTGAGACTTCCAGCAACAGCTGCCTTAAAGTATGTAGTCAGAGACATTCTCCCTCGTTCATTTTTCTATTCATCATTAAATTAAAACCCTTGCAAATCTCGCTTTTCATAGTCTCAAAGATTTAAAATTGTCAGTTTATTGACCAGTTTAAGACAGTACTAGTCACAAGTTTGGACACACCTAATTCAATGGCTTTCTTTATTTTTATTAATTAAAAGATACTTCATATCTTAAAGTAATGATGGATGTCATTTCTCTTTACTTAATTGAGTGGTTCTTGTCATAATATGGATTACTACAGTTGTGGAATAGGGCTATTTACTGTATTGTTATTATTTACTATTGACTGTTTGATCTCAAATGCATTAAGGCGGCAAGAAATTGCACTAATTAACTTTTGACGAGGCACCTGTTAATTGAAAAGCATTCCAGGACCTCATGAAGCTGGTTAAGATAATGCCAATAGTGTGCAAAGCATCATCAAGGTAAACACTGGCTACTCTGAAGAATCTAAAATAAACGTATATTTTTAACACTTTTTCGTTTACCACATCATTCCATTATGTTCCATACGTTATTTCATAGTTTTGATGTCTTCAGTATTGTTCTACAATGTAGAAAATAGTCAAAATACAGAAAAACCTATGAATGAGTCGGTGTGTCCAAACTTCTGACTGGACTGACTTTCCCCACTCAGTAACTAGTTTCTGTTAAATAGAGGGCGGCACGGTGGCGCAGTGGTTAGCACTGTTGCCTCACCGCAAGAAGGCTCTGGGTTCGAGCCCGGGGGTTTTCTGTGTGACGTTTGCATGTTCTCCCAGTGTCTGCATGGGTTTCCTCTGGGTGCTCCGGTTTCCCCCACAGTCCAAAGACATGCAGGTTAGGCTAATTAGTGGCTCTAAATTGACCGTAGGTGTGAATGTGAGTGTGAATGGTTGTTTGTCTCTATGTGTCAGCCCTGTGATGATCTGGTGACTTATCCAGGGTGTGCCCCGCCTTTCGCCCGTAGTCAGCTGGGATAGGCTTCAGTTTGTCTGCGACCCTGCACAGGATAAGTGGTTACGGATAGTGGATGGATGAATAACAACAAAAACAGATGCAAATGTGGCAGTTGTAACACTTTCAGTTGTACTTTGAATTTCAGCATAGAAATGTTAAAGAAAGTCAGTTTAATTAAAACTATAATCTGATTATTTATGTAAGTTTGTATTAGTGCATCTCAAACAATTAGAATATTGTGAAAAAGTTCTTTTTTTGAAATTTAATTCAAAAAGTTAACCTTTCATATATTGTACATTCATTACATGTAAAGTGAAAAATTTTTTGTTTTAATTTTGATGATTATGGTTTATAGCTCATGAAAATCAGAAATCCAGGATCTCAAATTATTAGAATTTACCTGAGCTCAGTCAAAAAAGGATTTACAATACAGAAATGTTCAACTTCTGAAAAGTATGTTCATTTATACACTCAATACTTGGTTGGGGCTCCTTTACCATGAATTACTGCATCAGTGTGGTGGGGCATGGAGATGATCAGCCTGTGGCACTGCTGAGGTGTTATTGAAGCCCAGGTTGCTTTGATAGCGGCCTTCAGCTCATATGTATTTTTGGGTCAGGTGTTTCTCATCTTCCTCTTGACAATAACCCATAGATTCTCTGTGGGGTTCAGGTCAGGCGAGTTGGCTGGCCAATCGAGCACAGTAATATCATGGTCAGCAAACCATTTGGTAGTAGTTTTGGCACTGTGGACAGGTGCTAAGTCCTGCTGGAAAAGGAAATCAGCATCTCCATAAAGCTTGTCCATCAGATGGAAGCAGGAAGTGCTCTAAAATCTCCTGGTAGATGGCTGCATTGACTTTGGACTTGATAAAACACAGTGGCTCAACACCAGCAGATGACATGGCACCCCAAATCATCACAGACTGTGGAAACTTCACACTGGACTTCAGACACCTTGGATTCTGTACCTCTCCACTCTTCCTCCAGACTCTAGAACTTTGATTTCCAAATGAAATGCAAAATTTACTTTCATCTGAAAAGAGGACTTTGGACAACTGAGCAACAGTCCAGTTGTTTCTCTCCTTAGCCCAGGTAAGACATTTCTGACATTGTCTCTGGTTCAGGAGTGGCTTGATATTAGGAGTGTGACAGTTGTAGCCCCTTTCCTGAAGACATCTGTGTGTGGTGGCTCTTGATGCACCGACACCAGCCTCAGTCCACTCCTTGTGAAGCTCTCCCAAGTTCTTGAATCAACTTTTCTTGACAATCGTCTCAAGGCTGCAGTCATCCCTGCTGCTTGTGCACCTTTTCCAGCCAGGCTTTTCAGCAGTGACCTCCTGTGGCTTACCCTCCTTGTGGAGGGCGTCGATGATCGTCTTCTGGCCAACTGTCAAGTCAGCAGTCTTCCCCATGATTGTGGTTGCATGTAAAGAACTAGACAAAGAGATACACAGTATTTATACTGTTTTACTCAAACACGAAATGAAATACTCCAATATTTTGAGATAAAAAAGTGCTGTAAGCCATAATGATCAAAATTAAAATCGAAAAATGCTTGAAACATTTTAGTTTGCATGTAATGAGTCTAGAATATATTAAAATTTCACTTTCTTAAATAACTGATGGAAAATATTGAACTTTTTCATGATATTCTAATTGTTTGAGATGCACTATTTTTTGAGAGCTACTGTAACACAAATGGCTGAAAAAGTTAATGCTGACATCTTTCTGTTTTAGCCAGCATTAACTTTTTCAGCAATTTTTCCTACAGTAGGTCTTCTATGGGATTGTACAACCCCGATTCCAAAAAAGTTGGGACAAAGTACAAATTGTAAATAAAAATGGAATGCAATGATGTGGAAGTTTCAAAATTCCATATTTTATTTCAGAATAGAACATAGATGACATATCAAATGTTTAAACTGAGAAAATGTATCATTTAAAGAGAAAAATTAGGTGATTTTAAATTTCATGACAACAACACATCTCAAAAAAGTTGGGACAAGGCCATGTTTCCCACTGTGAGACATCCCCTTTTCTCTTTACAACAGTCTGTAAACGTATGGGGACTGAGGAGACAAGTTGCTCAAGTTTAGGGATAGGAATGTTAACCCATTCTTGTCTAATGTAGGATTCTAGTTGCTCAACTGTCTTAGGTCTTTTTTGTCGTATCTTCCGTTTTATGATGTGCCAAATGTTTTCTATGGGTGAAAGATCTGGACTGCAGGCTGGCCAGTTCAGTACCCAGACCCTTCTTCTACGCAGCCATGATGCTGTAATTGATGCAGTATGTGGTTTGGCATTGTCATGTTGGAAAATGCAAGGTCTTCCCTGAAAGAGATGTCGTCTGGATGGGAGCATATGTTGCTCTAGAACCTGGATATACCTTTCAGCATTGATGGTGTCTTTCCAGATGTGTAAGCTGCCCATGCCACACGCACTAATGCAACCCCATACCATCAGAGATGCAGGCTTCTGAACTGGGCGCTGATAACAACTTGGGTCGTCCTTCTCCTCTTTAGTCCGAGTGACATGGCGTCCCTGATTTCCATAAAGAACTTCAAATTTTGATTCGTCTGACCACAGAACAGTTTTCCACTTTGCCACAGTCCATTTTAAATGAGCCTTGGCCCAGAGAAGACGTCTGCGCTTCTGGATCATGTTTAGATACGGCTTCTTCTTTGAACTATAGAGTTTTAGCTGGCAACGGCGGATGGCACAGTGAATTGTGTTCACAGATAATGTTCTCTGGAAATATTCCTGAGCCCATTTTGTGATTTCCAATACAGAAGCATGCCTGTATGTGATGCAGTGCCGTCTAAGGGCCCGAAGATCACGGGCACCCAGTATGGTTTTCCGGCCTTGACCCTTATGCACAGAGATTCTTCCAGATTCTCTGAAACTTTTGATGATATTATGCACTGTAGATGATGAGATGTTCAAACTCTTTGCAATTGTACACTGTCGAACTCCTTTCTGATATTGCTCCACTATTTGTCGGCGCAGAATTAGGGGGATTGGTGATCCTCTTCCCATCTTTACTTCTGAGAGCCGCTGCCACTCCAAGATGCTCTTTTTATACTCAGTCATGTTAATGACTGTGGCAGCGGGGGCGTGGTCAAGCGCCGGTCTGTGACAGGAGGGTGGAGCCGGGGAAGGTGAGTGGCAGAATCGCGACACCTGAGGATAATTAACCTGTGTTTGTGTGTGTGTTTTCCCAGTAACCGCTCCCTATTTAAGGAGGCAGAGAGAGAGGAGAGGGAGCGCAACCCGGGACCAGACGAGTGTGTGTGTGTGAATAAACGTATAACTAAGATTTTGAGACTGAAAAGTTATAAGAATAAATCACCTTGTCTGCCTCCAAACGCTGTCCTGCCGTCCTCTGTGCTCCACCCACACTCAATACGCGCTACAGTGGTGCCGAAACCCGGGAAAATGTGGAGCACCAACGCAGCAGCCCCATGGAATCCTCCCCGTTCACGGACTTGGTCCACGCCCTCGCCACGGCTCAGCAGAGCCAGCACCAGGCACTTGTCACGCTCCGAAAGGAGCAGGAGCGCCGCTTCGAAGCCCTGGTGCTGGCCCAGCAGGAAGATCGAGAGGCGTTCCGGCGTCTCCTCGCGTCGGCGGGGTCCACCAGCGCCCCGGCCGCGGGCCCGTCTCCCCTCACCGTGACCAAGATGGGCCCGCAGGACGACCCCGAGGCTTTCATCACATTGTTCGAACAGGTCGCCGAAGCCTCGGGGTGGCCGATGGAGCAGCGCGCGGCGCGCCTCCTCCCCCTCCTGACGGGAGAGGCGCAGCTGGCCGCGCTACAGCTCCCCGCCGATCGCAGGCTGGCCTACGCCGACCTTCGCCGGGCTGTCCTCCAGCGCGTGGGGCGCACGCCGGAGCAGCAGCGCCAGCGCTTCCGCGCGCTGCGGATGGAGGAAGTCGGCAGCCCGTTCGCGTTCGGCCAGCAGCTCCGGGACGCCTGCTGGCGGTGGCTGAGGGCCGAAGATCGCGACGCCGAGGGAATCATCGACCAGGTGGCGCTGGAACAGTTCATCGCCCGCTTACCAGCTGGAACCGCGGAGTGGGTCCAGTGCCACCGCCCGGCGTTGCTGGATCAGGCCGTGGGACTGGCGGAGGATCATCTGGCAGCTGTTCCTGCAGCAGGACAGCGGACGACAGCATCTTCTTTCTCCTCTTCTCTCTCTCTTTCTCCCCCCCCTCCTCCCGTGTCCCGTCCTCGCCCCATTCCCCCACCGCGGAGGCGGGGGCCGGCTCCACCCCAGCCGGCCCGCCGCACCCGTGGTGCCCTCCCGTTTCTCCCTTCTGTGTCTGTCTCTCCCCCCCCTCAGGTGAGTGAGCCCCAGAACACAGCTGCAGAGGGAAGGCCTGGGCCGGTTTGCTGGCGCTGCGGGGATCCGGGCCACCTGCAGCAACAGTGTGCAGCGATGGAAGTGGGGGCGGTGGTGCGGATCCCCGACGCGCCAGAGGCTGCCCTCGATCGGGCCGGAGCGTATCGCATACCGGTAAGTGTACAAGGGGCTACATATCAGGCGTTGGTGGATTCAGGTTGCAATCAGACCTCAATCCGCCAAAGCCTGGTGCAAGGCGAGGCATTGGGGGGAGCACAAGGGGTGAAGGTGTTGTGTGTGCACGGGGATATTCACAGCTACCCGTTGGTGTCGGTCCACATACATTTCAGAGGGGAGAAATCGATAGTGAAGGCGGCGGTTAATCCTCGCCTTACCCACTCTTTGATCTTGGGGACTGATTGGCCGGGATTTCGGGGTTTAATGGCACGCCTAATAAAGAGTGGGTCCTGCCGGTTAACAGGGGAGGGTCCCGGTGTCGCTTTGGCTGGAGCTGCGGTCGCAGAGCCGTCTACGTCATCTCCGCGACAGAGTGAGGAGCCACCGGCCCCTCCTCTTTCTATTGGGGAATCCCTCGCGGATTTCCCACTGGAACAATCGCGAGACGAGACTCTGCGACACGCGTTTGACCAAGTGAGAGTAATCGATGGTCAGACGCTCCCGCCGTGCGCCACCCCGTCCTTCCCCTATTTTGCCATTTTGAAGGATAGGTTATACCGAGTGACGCAGGACACTCAGACGAAAGAGCGAGTCACCCAATTGCTAATTCCAAAGAGCCGCCGGGAATTGGTATTTCAGGCGGCTCACTTTAATCCCATGGCTGGACACCTCGGGCAAGATAAGACACTCGCCCGGATAATGGCCCGGTTCTATTGGCCGGGGATTCGCGGCGACGTCCGTAAGTGGTGTACGGCGTGCCGCGAATGCCAGTTAGTAAATCCAGCGGCCATTCCAAAAGCGCCCTTGCGCCCCCTACCATTAATCGAGACCCCGTTCGAAAGGATTGGGATGGATCTCGTCGGGCCATTAGATCGGTCAACACGAGGGTACCGCTTTATATTGGTTCTGGTGGACTATGCAATGCGATACCCGGAAGCGGTGCCTCTTCGCAATATCTCAGCACGCAGTATTGCGGAGGCCCTCTTCCACGTTATCTCCCGGGTTGGAATCCCGAAAGAGATTCTGACTGACCAGGGCACCTCGTTTATGTCACGAACACTGAGCGAACTGTATGGGCTACTGGGTATTAAGCCGATCCGCACCAGCGTTTATCACCCACAGACGGACGGTTTAGTTGAACGGTTCAACCACACCCTCAAGAATATTATCAAAAAATTCGTAAGTGAGGACGCACGTAACTGGGATAAGTGGCTCGAACCCTTGTTGTTTGCAGTGCGAGAGGTCCCCCAAGCCTCCACGGGGTTCTCCCCGTTTGAATTATTATATGGGCGTAAGCCGCGCGGCATCTTAGATGTACTGCGGGAAAATTGGGAGGAGGGACCTTCACCGAGCAAAAACGAAATTCAGTACGTTATGGATCTGCGCGCAAAACTCCACACGCTCACCCACCTAACTCAGGAGAATTTGCGGCAGGCCCAGGAACGGCAAGCCCGCCTGTACAACAAGGGCACGCGCCTTAAAGAGTTCACTCCGGGAGATAAGGTACTCGTCCTGTTGCCCACGTCGAGCTCCAAATTAATCGCCAAGTGGCAAGGACCCTTTGAGGTCACACGGCGAGTCGGGGACGTCGACTATGAGGTTAGGCGAACGGACAGGGAGGGGGCGCTACAGATCTACCACCTCAATCTGCTGAAACTTTGGAACGAGGAGGTCCCCGTGGCGTTGGTGTTGGTAGTTCCGGAGAAGGCGGAGCTGGGGCCGGAGGTCCAAAAAGGGTCATTGGGATCGCGTACCTCTCCGGTCCCCTGTGGAGACCACCTCTCCCCGACCCAACTCACGGAGGTCGCCCAGTTGCAGGCCGAGTTTTCGGATGTGTTCTCGCCCCTGCCCGGTCGCACTAACCTCATAGAACACCACATAGAGACGCCCCCGGGGGTGGTAGTGCGGAGCCGTCCTTATAGATTACCCGAACACAAAAAAAAGGTGGTTCGGGAAGAACTTCAGGCCATGCTCGAAATGGGCATCGTCGAGGAGTCCCACAGTGACTGGAGCAGCCCGGTGGTCTTGGTTCCCAAGGCCGACGGCTCGGTCCGGTTCTGTGTGGACTATAGAAAAGTCAACGCGGTGTCTAAATTTGATGCGTACCCAATGCCTCGTATTGATGAGCTGCTCGATCGACTAGGCACGGCTCGCTTTTACTCGACACTGGATTTGACGAAGGGATATTGGCAGATCCCCTTGACTCCATTATCCCGGGTAAAAACGGCCTTTTCCACACCGTTCGGCTTACACCAGTTCGTCACACTTCCTTTTGGGCTGTTTGGGGCGCCCGCTACGTTTCAGCGGCTGATGGACAGGGTCCTCCGGCCCCACGCCACCTATGCCGCCGCTTACCTAGATGATATCATCATTTATAGTAATGATTGGCAGCGGCACCTACAACACCTGAGGGCCATCCTTAGGTCGCTGAGGCGGGCGGGACTCACTGCCAACCCGAAGAAGTGTGCGATTGGGCGGGTGGAAGTACGGTATCTGGGCTTCCACTTGGGCAACGGGCAGGTGCGTCCCCAAATTAATAAGACGGCAGCGATTGCGGCCTGCCCGAGGCCCAAGACCAAAAAGGGGGTGAGGCAGTTCCTGGGGCTGGCTGGCTACTATCGTAGGTTTATACCTAATTATTCGGACGTCACCAGCCCGCTGACTGACCTCACTAAAAAGGGGGCGCCAGATCCGGTCCAGTGGACGGAGCAGTGCCAGCGGGCTTTCTCTGAGGTAAAGGCTGCACTGTGTGGGGGGCCACTTTTACACTCCCCTGACTTCTCTCTCCCTTTTGTGTTGCAGACCGATGCGTCGGACAGAGGGCTGGGGGCCGTTTTGTCCCAGCAGGTGGAGGGGGAGGACCGCCCGGTCCTGTATATCAGCCGGAAGCTGTCGGTGCGTGAGGGGCGCTACAGCACCATTGAAAAAGAGTGCCTGGCGATTAAGTGGGCGGTCCTCGCCCTCCGTTACTACCTGCTGGGGCGCTCTTTCACTCTCTGTTCGGACCACGCGCCCCTCCAGTGGCTCCACCGCATGAAGGATGCCAACGCGCGGATCACCCGTTGGTATCTGGCACTCCAACCCTTCAACTTCAAGGTGGTCCACAGGCCGGGGGCGCAGATGGTCGTGGCGGACTTCCTCTCCCGTCGAGGGGGGGGGGGGGAGTCGGCTGCCGGCCGGACGAGCGCCCGGCCTGAGTCGGGCGGTGGGGGTATGTGGCAGCGGGGGCGTGGTCAAGCGCCGGTCTGTGACAGGAGGGTGGAGCCGGGGAAGGTGAGTGGCAGAATCGCGACACCTGAGGATAATTAACCTGTGTTTGTGTGTGTGTTTTCCCAGTAACCGCTCCCTATTTAAGGAGGCAGAGAGAGAGGAGAGGGAGCGCAACCCGGGACCAGACGAGTGTGTGTGTGTGAATAAACGTATAACTAAGATTTTGAGACTGAAAAGTTATAAGAATAAATCACCTTGTCTGCCTCCAAACGCTGTCCTGCCGTCCTCTGTGCTCCACCCACACTCAATACGCGCTACAATGACCTATTGCCAATTGACCTAATGAGTTGCAATTTGGTCCTCCAGCTGTTCCTTTTTTTACCTTTAACTTTTCCAGCCTCTTATTGCCCCTGTCCCAACTTTTTTGAGATGTGTTGCTGTCATGAAATTTCAAATGAGCCAATATTTGGCATGAAATTTCAAAACATCTCACTTTCGACATTTGATATGTTGTCTATGTTCTATTGTGAATACAATATCCGTTTTTGAGATTTGTAAATTATTGCATTCCGTTTTTATTTACAATTTGTACTTTGTCCCAACTTTTTTGGAATCGGGGTTGTACCATATAGGCTAACCTTCGTGCCCCATGTGAATCAGTGAACCTTCGACACCCATGACCCTGTTGCTGGTTCACCAGTTACCCTTCCTTGGACCATTTTTAGTAGATACTAACCACTGCATACTGGGAACACCCCACAAGGTGTGCCATTTTGGAGATGCTCAGACCCAGTCATCTTATCATCACAATTTTGCCCTTGTCAAAATGGCTCAATTCCTTACGCTTGCCCAGTTTTCCTGCTTCCAACACTTCAACTTCAAGAACTGATTGTTCTCTTGCTGCCTAATATACCCCACCCCTTGACAGGTGCCGTTGTAATGAGATAATCAATGTTATCATTCACTTCCCCTGTTAGTGGTCAGAATGTTATGGCTGATCGGGGTGTGTTTGTGTTTACTTACTTGGCATTAGTGTTGTTGATGCAATGCCAGTATCTGTATCCATTTTGTGTTTCAAATATTCAGATTTAAATCTGTGGCCTAAACAAGGTATGCCTGTCTGCCTGCCTGCCTGCCTGTATTTGTGTATTTTTTTGTTTATTTAATTGTTTATTAAAAATGAACTGCATACACTGAGGGGGAAAAAAACCCATGTGACATTTTTTGTTGCGTTGCCACACACCTTGATGCATTGATGCACATCTGTAGTCTCAACCAGATGCCCTGTGAACCTTTCTTGTAAAAATGAAAAACAACAGTACACCTCATATTCATATCTGTATTTGTATCTGTTTAGAACACATTTTTTGTTCATTTTGAATATGTTCATATTTGATTACATTCCTATTAATAATCATTTCGTTGCTCACTCTATTAGCTGCTTTTTTTTTTTTGAAGTGATGCTTTGTATACAGTCTGTTATTGATCTTACTCTTTTCATTATGGCAAAAGTTTCATCTCATGCGATGTGTATGTTCATGTGTTGTACAGCTCAGCTCCGTCTGCACTGCATGCTCAGCTCCTGGTTGGTAAACACGCTGCTGAGCTGTTTCAGTTGGCTGAAAAACAACGCTATGCTCATGAGTATGGAGACAGCGGTATCTGTGAGACAGCCATGCAAGAACCTGTGACCTCCAGCCACTTGCAGGAATTATCTGACTGCGATTTAGCACAGGAGAAAAGTGCTGAGGCCAATGCCCAACAACCAGCAGCGCACAACACTCAGAGCTTGCAAGCAGCACATCTGCCGAATCTTACCCACAAATGCCAGCCTCCATCTGGTGATCATAATGCTGAATGTGCAGGGAGCTGCATGAATCCTAGCCAGAAATTCAGGGACACACAACCAAGTGAAGACAGACACAGCAGATACGGTGTCCAGGCATCCAGGATGGACCTCAAAACGTATGAGCAATAAGGATTTTCTCAGTGTTCTTGCTTCCTGTGTAAACATTTATGTAAAAAAACATGTATCCTTTGTTTTTTTCTTTGTAGACGAGTGCATTTCTTATAGTTTAGACTTAAAGGAATACTCCAGTTTATTCTCTGTACACCATCTCTGTAGTCTATTAACATATATTCTATCCACATTCACTGGATATGAACAATCGTGCTCTGATTGGCTACTCTGCTACTAGGCTATCAGCTCATATACCATGAGTAGTGAAAAACAAAATGGCGGAGAGCATCAAGTCAGATATATCACTTTATCAAGTATTTAAAAGAAACAGAAATAGCCAAAAGAATATAGGCCCCCCCCCCCCCCCCCCCCCCCCCCCAATATCTCCTGTTCCACACTCCAGCTTAGTCTGTGGTAGTAATGCACTTTTATGCTGGGTTTGCCAACCACCAAAAAAACCCTAAAGAAGAAGAACATGGTGGAGCGTGTTGCTGAACCAACTGAGGATGAAATAAAAACTGTAGGCCATACCAATTTAATTAGTTGGTTCTCGGATTTTTTCAGGAAAAATATGAAGCGAGCGAGCGAAATAAAAATAAAATAAAAAAATGCTCTGATGGTAAAATTAGCGGTGGAAATAGAGGGCTTTCAATAAATGATTGAATTACAGTCAATTGAACATCTACAATGCACAGAAAAAAAGATTTGACCAGGAGTAGGCTACTTCTGATGGCTAAATACTTCGAATGATTTTTTGTTTGCCCCTCACATCAGTCAATGAAATATATAAATCAAAAGCACCTCCACAGAGTTGTTGTCCAAGTTGGCACATCGCAGGGTAATAAGCTCACGGCATCTTGAGTACAACTGTGCAAAGTTTTCCCCCTCTTGAATTTCGACACACCTGTCAAAGATTTTACGCTTCTGTTCGCTGAATATCCTAACAATCACAAACACAGGCTTTGCAGGATTCCCCTCCACAGGCATGTTTCTTCCACAAGTCTTTATCTAAAGTGAAAGGGGCGATTTGATCGGTTTTCGACGTCATGTGACCTCAACCTGCAGTCTTCAGTATTTTGAACCATCAGCCACGATGTTTTTCTGTTGGTGGGAGTTTGATTTCGATTTTTTTTTTTTCATTTTGCATTTTCTTCAAACGGCGATTCCAAGAACCAACTAATCAAATTGCGGTGGCCCTACTCGGAAACAAAACCCCCAAAATTAAAAAAAGCAACAAAATATGGAATAAAAGTATTTGATGGTAAGAACATATCTTTTTTATTTTTCAAGAATTATTGTTATAGCGTTTTTCACAAATCGCTCCTGTCATTTCGCCAGTTTGTTTACATTCTAAGCAGAAATGATTTTGTCAGACGTTTTGTATAAAGTTTTTATTTATCGAACTTGCAAAAAATAAAAATGCTCTGTTTTTTAAAATCCAGTGAATGTGAATAGAATAAAACTATTCCACTCAGTCTTGTTGTACATGGCTTATAGTCAACTCAGTGCTAAGCGCCTCGTCGGCTGTCACCTCATGTACGACTCCATTTCATGGAATAACTGTTAAATATGACAGAAAAGAATTTCCTGTACTGAAAAAACAAAACAAATCATCAGTCTTAGGGCAGATGATAAATTCCATCAGTACACATTTATCTGAAATGCACTGTATATCTGTACAAAGCATTTCTGAATACTTAAGTCAGTGTTTGTACAACCCCGATTCCAAAAAAGTTGGGACAAAGTACAAATTGTAAATAAAAACAGAATGCAATAATTTACAAATCTCAAAAACTGATATTGTATTCACAATAGAACATAGACAACATATCAAATGTCGAAAGTGAGACATTTTGAAATTTCATGCCAAATATTGGCTCACTTGAAATTTCATGACAGCAACACATCTCAAAAAAGTTGGGACAGGGGCAATAAGAGGCTGGAAAAGTTAAAGGTACAAAACAGGAACAGCTGGAGGACCAAATTGCAACTCATTAGGTCAACTGGCAATAGGTCATTAACATGACTGGGTATAAAAAGAGCATCTTGGAGTGGCAGCGGCTCTCAGAAGTAAAGATGGGAAGGGGATCACCAATCCCCCTAATTCTGCACCAACAAATAGTGGAGCAATATCAGAAAGGAGTTCGACAGTGTAAAATTGCAAAGAGTTTGAACATATCATCATCTACAGTGCATAATATCATCAAAAGATTCAGAGAATCTGGAAGAATCTCTGTGCGTAAGGGTCAAGGCCGGAAAACCATATTGCGTGCCCATGATCTTCGGGCCCTTAGACAGCACTGCATCACATACAGGCATGCTTCTGTATTGGAAATCACAAAATGGGCTCAGGAATATTTCCAGAGAACATTATCTGTGAACACAATTCACCGTGCCATCCGCTGTTGCCAGCTAAAACTCAATAGTTCAAAGAAGAAGCCGTATCTAAACATGATCCAGAAGCGCAGACGTCTTCTCTGGGCCAAGGCTCATTTAAAATGGACTGTGGCAAAGTGGAAAACTGTTCTGTGGTCAGACGAATCAAAATTTGAAGCTCTTTATGGAAATCAGGGACGCCGTGTCATTCGGACTAAAGAGGAGAAGGAAGACCCAAGTTGTTATCAGCGCTCAGTTCAGAAGCCTGCATCTCTGATGGTATGGGGTTGCATTAGTGCATGTGGCATGGGCAGCTTACACATCTGGAAAGACACCATCAATGCTGAAAGGTATATCCAGGTTCTAGAGCAACATATGCTCCCATCCAGACGACGTCTCTTTCAGGGAAGACCTTGCATTTTCCAACATGACAATGCCAAACCACATACTGCATCAATTACAGCATCATGGCTGCGTAGAAGAAGGGTCCGGGTACTGAACTGGCCAGCCTGCAGTCCAGATCTTTCACCCATAGAAAACATTTGGTGCATCATAAAACGAAAGATATGACAAAAAAGACCTAAGACAGTTGAGCAACTAGAATCCTACATTAGACAAGAATGGATTAACATTCCTATCCCTAAACTTGAGCAACTTGTCTCCTCAGTCCCCAGACGTTTACAGACTGTTGTAAAGAGAAAAGGGGATGTCTCACAGTGGTAAACATGGCCTTGTCCCAACTTTTTTGAGATGTGTTGTTGTCATGAAATTTAAAATCACCTAATTTTTCTCTTTAAATGATACATTTTCTCAGTTTAAACATTTGATATGTCATCTATGTTCTATTCTGAAATAAAATATGGAATTTTGAAACTTCCACATCATTCCATTCCGTTTTTATTTACAATTTGTACTTTGTCCCAACTTTTTTGGAATCGGGGTTGTAAATTATTATTCAATTTTTCAGCTTTTAAAAGATTGCGCTATTTTGAGAGGGTAGGATTTGCTTTTATTTTTTCCTCTATACGCAATTGTTGAACGTGTTGAAAGTTGGATAAAATTATATAAGAACAGCTTTAGCAAAATATTCTCTTATGTCTGTCTCATCCTTAGATTTTATTTTTTTTAATTGTTGGAGTGTAAGAGTTGTAACTTAAAGTTTTGTGTCCTATAGTCAAAATTCAAAATTAAGCAACTGCCCTGAGACTTCCATTATAAGTGAATTTTGAGGAAACAATTTTTTTTGTCCATATTTCAGTACAGGAAAATGATTGTCTGTTGTAATCACATCTAAACTTCATAGGTAGTACCGTATACATAATTTAAAAACGCTCCTTTCTTCCTTTCACAGAAATGTTCCATTCTCCATGAGTTATCTTTAAATCACTCTCACATGACCTACAATCTTCAGCTTGTCCTTATCCCGCAGTTGACTGCTGATAAATTCATTTGATTTGTGACTTAATATATACACATATATTTAGTCACCCATAATCTTTCAGCCTTATATCATCCATAATGACTTTCTTTGCTGTTATTCAGAGTGGCAGTTACGGTGATCCAGCGCTGCTGGCGTGAATACAGACAGAGGAGATGCACGGGCCATTTAGAGCCACCTGCAAAAGCTCATGCAAGATTGAGTCTTCAAAGAGAAGTGAAATCCTGCAAAACCAGGCCCGGGTGTCTTAATAAGGACTACGCTGCCACTGTCATTCAGGTATGGCTTACTTAGCGAGAAGAGAAGTTGCTGTAGTTTACGCGTGTTTCTGATCAGACAGGATTTGTGCAGTGATACACTTCTGAAAGGTGTTTTCAATTCCTCGTTTCATGAATGTAAAGAAAGCTGGAATAAAATTAAATCATCTTCATTACACTATTACTGCCACGGGCTTGTTTTGAATAGTGAGATGGTTCTTTTGGAAGCAGGCTGTACTTTGCTCACATAACTTCTGAGACAGATTTTCCCTGTGCTACTCATGGTTGATGAGTCCCCAAGGATTTGACAGAGTAAAAAAAAAAAGATGAATCAGATTTGAGTGCTTTGGTGAAGTGGGAGCGCTTGGATTCTGATCTGTACTGTTCTTAAGTCTCCCCCCACCCCACCCCACCCCAGTCCATGGGGAATATAGAAATTTACGGGTGTCCTGGTGTTCCATTTATCTTATACTGCTTAAGTCACTGAAAGTTCAAACAGCAGACCGCGGGGCAATTAAACAGAGGTTAACATGTTTTATCTTCCTAATGGGATAACACACAATATTTACGTTTGCGTGTGATTCATGGACCTGTGCATTCGCCCCTGCAGGCAGTATGGAGGGGCTACATGTTACGGAAGAGGCTGAGTCGTGCTCTCATGCTCACCCAGATATCAGAAGGAGATGAGGCCTTTCAGGAGGTGGACATGGATGAATTCATTTTTGATGAGGTAGGAACAGAGTCGCAGTGTTTTTGTCATAGCTGTGAAATCAGTACACAGATGGATGGCTTGTGCTGTGACTCTGACGGCACCCTTCACTAGCAGCCGTAGCATGGAGGTGGGGAGTTGTTATTAGCAATTAGCTGTAGACAAACAAAACTCAGAATGAGCAGCGGAGGCAGTGCGTAGCTGTTTCGTTGTGTAATATCACTCGCTGACTCTTATATCCTCTGCCTCATTGTTTTTGCTGTGCATAACTTCATGCATCCATAACAGGGCAACAGAGCAGATGTCTATGATGTACCGAACCAAAAGTTTGTGGACACCTGACCATTATGCAACAATCTGGTTCTTCCCTAATCTGTTACCACAAAGCTGGAAGCACACAGTTGTATAGGATACCTTTGTATGCTGTAGCATTAAGATTTCCCTTCACTGGAACTAGAGGCCCAAGTCTATTCCAGCATTATAATGGTGTGGAAGAACCCGAGCGTCCTGTTCAGAGCCCTGACCTCAACCGCACTGAACACCTTTGGGATGAACTGCACCTTAGGGATGACTGCACCCCAAGCCTCCTCCCCCAACATCAGTGCCTGACCTCACTAATGCTCTTGTTGCTGAATGAGCACAAATCCCCACAGCCACGTTCCAGAATCTAGTGGAAAGCCTTCCCAGATGAGTGGAGCTTATTATAACAGCAAAATCAAGGATGGAATGTTCAACAAGAACATACAGTATGGGTATGATGGTCAGGTGTCCCCAATCGTTTGGCTATAAAGTGTCCATATTTACAGTATACCACAGCTCTATTGAATTCTCACTTCTGGTTAGTCAGAACGTGTTGCGAAATTTCTCCAATATGCTATCATTTCTAGGGTGTCTTATAAGTCTGGCATTATAGAAGAAAAGTAATGATGAGCAAAACAAAAGTTTTTATTTACAAAACTTGTTCAACATGTCCACTATTTTTTCCACAATAAATTAATTCCTATGAGTAGGATTATTCAGAGCCGTTCTTCTTTGCTCAGATGCATCATGATCTGTAAAAAGTAGAAAAGTATACATTACCCCTTACATGTTGAACTTTTGGGACACCCTGGACAGTAAGAGCTAATTGACACAGGCATATCAGACATTCCTCATAAACGGATTTTTAAAAAATCATGTTTAATTATTGAAATGGTGACACTTTCTGCAAGGAGACATTTATTTAGCATTACTGGAAGGAGTCTCTGGTGTCCAGCTTTATAACAAAGCTTTGAAGCATTCATAATTTCTTGGTAACATGACAACTTTTGTCTTTGAGAGTGCAGGAGAAAAGTGGGAAACATACTTGGGTCAGCGTGGGAGGGTTTTGTTTTTTTTTTTGTGCTGAATTACCATCTTTTTTAAAAGTTTGATTCAAATATCTGTCCTGCAGTAAAAAATCTGTTGAGAGAATGGCTGCTTATAGCTGCTATAACGTAAATGATAACAAGAGCTAACTTGTTTCATAGATGTTCCACAACATTTAACGTAACTATGAATGGATAAAAAGTGTGAAGTGCCAGTCTTAAATAAATAAGAAATTGCTGTGGTGTAAGAGAGATAAAACACTGTGATGTGCTGTTAATGGCTAATAATCATCTTTGGGGTGATACAAGAAGGTAATAGGCAGTGTTGTAGTCGAGTCACTAAACCTCGAGGCTGAGTCCAGTCTCGAGTCCCCAGTGTTCAAGTCCGAATCAAGTCCAAGTCATGAAAGAAAATTTCGAGTTGAGTCTGAGAACAAGACTCCAACCGCACCATTTGACGGTGGCTGTTGCTGCCTTTATGTGAAACCGTCTCTGCTACTGTGTTGGACTAACGTTACTGCTTGACTGCCCCATTTTAGTTAATAGGCTACAGATAAAACGCTTGTTCATCGCTCAGCAAGCCCCGCCCACTATCAATAGGGCAAATAACATGAGAGAGGGTTAACACTAGCTAGTTAATCGCTCAGCAAGCCCCGCTATCAACGTAGCATGTCACTTTGCCCATGTTTACATTAGACCGTATCAGCGGATCATCAGATTAACGTTTTTAAAACGATTAGTGTGCACACAGCAACGCCAATACACGATTTGCGTGCACACAGCGACGCCAATACACGGATACGCTCGGCTCCGCAGGCATCCTGCGCTCCAAATCACTCCGCCCTGAACAGCGAGTGCCCTCTGGAGGGTGCGCACTCCGGCCCTGCGCAGCTCACAGAGCGCGCGAGTGAAGTGCACAAGCAGTGATTTGGGACTGAGCCGCTGTGTGTGTGATCCCAGCACATATCACTTACTACTTGCAAGTGGAAGGATGGCAAGCCTAAAGACAATCATAACTACACAATGGGCAGTATTTGCATCAGTATTTGCAGTATTTTCATACTTTTATACTCTTTAATGAAAGGTGATACAAGGCGGAAGTCCGCGCCGTTTTTCAGCAGTCGCGTCACATGACCAACGCCAGCGAATCAGGAAGGTGGATGTCACAGTGACGTTGTCCAATGAGACGCCAGCTAGAGCTCAGCACAGCGTATCCGTGTATCCTCAATGTTTACACAGCACCGGATCAGACACGATCTGGATTGAATACGTGGACCCTGGCGGATTCCCGTTTCCCGGCGTTTCCAGGCGGTTTAATGTAAACGGACAGTGCATCCGCGAAGAAAACGAGACAGATACGGTCTAATGTAAACGTAGCCTTACTTCTCTGGGTGGAGTCTTGCTAAATGACGATTGAAGTTCGAGGTTGTCCCCGTCGTCTCTTTGATAGTTCTTCTACATATGCAGCACACAGCAGTGCATTTTTTCCCACTGCACGAAAAGTCTGTATAAGCAAAGCAGACAATCCTAGGGGCTTCTCTCCAGGCATTTTAGCGCCATTAATGTTAGCTTGTTCCTGAACATGACATACTGTATGAACAGTTGAAGGTGCATTCTCTTGCACGAAATTAGTATAAAAATTAATGTAGATATAAATATCCTTTGCCAAATTATTATGGCATGTTATAAAAAATAAAGAAAAAATCCAAGCCCTCGTCTTCAATTTACGAGTCCAAATGCAGTTAATGCACTAGTCCAAGTCATCAATGCTCAAGTCCAAGTCAAGTCACGAGTCCTTAAAATTAGGGCACGAGTCGGACTCGAGTCCGAGTCCTGGACTCGAGTAGTACAAGCCTAAAGGTTAGAGAAGCCACTTTGTGACCAAATGGTCGCTGGTTCGATTCCCTGGACCAGCAGGAATGGCTGAAGTACCCTTGAGCAAGGTACCTAACCTCCAACTGTTCCTCAGGCTGCTCTGGGTATGTTGCACGTCGCTCTGGAGAATAGTGTCTGCTAAATGCAATTAATGTAATTTAATAGTTGTGGTAACATAGTGACAGAGTGGTAAGAGTAACCTTGTTGTTGATTACGTGCCTGCAAGAGCACAATCCCAAATGTTTTATTCCTTATATATGAAGTGTTTTTTTAGCTGAACTTCAACTTCTTAAATTTCTTAGGAATTTTTTTTCATTTTGTAAATGCGGTTTAACAATTAGTCGTTTGTCATCCATGTCATAAAGGGCTTTAATGTTTCACTCAGATAACACATCAGTGAATGTTACACTTTTAAGCTAATCTGATTTACTGCTTGCTTTGAAGCAATAAACACAGTAACAGGATGCACTTTGTCATCAGTACCGTTCTCAAGAAGATGCTGACGCATTCTCTGAGAAATAAGCTTCTATTTCAGTACTCACAAGTTGGACATGTGTTCTGAATAGGAAGCCATAGAGAGGGACTGGATTGCTCTGAATCCTGACATGTCACCGTCCTCAGTGCTGC
This sequence comes from Neoarius graeffei, assembly GCF_027579695.1. Classification (NCBI taxonomy): domain Eukaryota; kingdom Metazoa; phylum Chordata; class Actinopteri; order Siluriformes; family Ariidae; genus Neoarius; species Neoarius graeffei. The sequence continues at coordinate 49,491,006 of NC_083574.1, forward strand.
CGTATTCAGAAGAGCTGCCGCTGCCAAAGGTAACAGGCTGTGAAGCCCTCCCACTGTCTGTGGGCCAACCCAATCCAAGAACCTCTGGGTAATTAATCATCAAATTTATTAGCTCCAAAAACACCATTACGCTCTACACCGCTTTAAACTTCCTTTGAATCAGCAGATGTCATTTTTCAACCAAGCCATCAGCATCACAGTAGCTGAGCTATGAAGCAGTGCAGCTGCTAGAACGGAGCATCTTAATGCCTAATGCAATAACGGTAAAGTTCAGAAAAATATAGAGCTCAAAATATGGTGCATGAAGAAGGAATTTAACTGGCTGTTTAAGCAGCAGATGTTAACATCAGGATGATTTTCATCTTTCTTCACTTCATGATTCGAGAATAAGCCATACAAAAAAAAAGAAAGACACATTCCATATGCAGCTGCTAGGGCTCTAGAGGATAAAACTTAATGCTTAATGTAATAACCTTAATTCTGAGGAAAAGATGGTGCATGATGATAGGATTTGATCGATTTTATTTTTTACCTAATGATTTGAGATTAAGGATTACATAAAAAGACGGGACATTTCTTGAAATATGGAGCCGCATTCCTTATCTCGTCAGTGAAACAGGATATTATAGTGTCAGATCATGAAGATCATATTAACGATATGTTTTGTTGGATATTTTTTTAGCCTCTGCTTCCTCTGCCTGAGCTTCATAAGAGTGCATCTGTGCAGCCATGGAAGCCCAGACAGGCCTGGATTAGCGATGAGGAAGCACCAGTGTCAGAGCGGAGTCAGTCACCTGATCCAAGCACCAGGTAAACGCCTCTGTAAAAATAAATAAATAAATAAATAAATAATGTCACCGCATCTAAAAAGAAATTGAATTAGATGTCATGTCGTATAATTTGTGGTAATCTGAGAGGTTATAATGGATATATTCCAGTGTAATTTAATGGCTGAGAGCCACGTCATGGTACATTAAACCCCACTCAAGTCAAAACCAAATCAAATATCTAACCAAAGTTGTATCATTTGTTTGTGCTGATTTGTGTTGTACATTGTGCCAGTTTTTTTTTTTAAATAACATCAAGTACAAACTAATGTGCTTTTATTAAATTTCCTTTTATGGGGGTAGTTTTAGAGAGGGCAGGTAATATATAAAAAGTCTATAATAAGTATGCCTGTTCAGTTTGGTCTATGCTGAGTGCTGTTACCTAATTATAAGAGAAACCTGAATAAATGAGTGAAAAGATTCTTCTAGAAAGTTGTACTGTATGATACAATTAAGCAATTAACATCCTATGAAGAACCTGCCATGCTCTTGTGGTATGTATGAAATGCTAATCAGGCCCAGTTGGCCTCATTTTAACCGAAGATGGCAAAATCCAAGTGACTCTGAAAGAGGGTTCATTATTAGAAGCTTCAGCTGTGTTTCGATCGAAAGTGAAGAAAGTAAGCTCTACGTTTAGACCTATGGGTCGAACTGGTATGGCTGGCCTCCACTTATCCCCGTAGATGGAAAGCTCTCTGCAAATCAGTACAAAGTTATTCTGACTGATCATTTTTAACCTATGAAGAAACTTTTCTATCCTGGTGATCTCTTCCAGGATGAACACGCCTACATCTACATTGCACGAGGGCTCGCAAAATAGTTTGATAAAAATGATGTGAATCATATGCTATATAGACCTACGAGAGAGATTTTAGACTGATGTATTAGACAGTGATTTCCACCACCTTCATCAGAACAGCAACTGAGGGAATAGTTTGATTCATCACATAGTTCACACAGTTTGTGACATGGGAAGAATACAGGGCGAAGCCCCAATTGATTTTCAACCCCTTTGATTTGGCATAGGTTTTACATCGGATGCCCTTCCTGATGCAAATGGCCCTAATCTATCTGGGCTTGGGACCGGCATTAAGTATGTGTTACAGGTGATTTTTGAATTCAGGTGAATCTGGATTTACAGTGAGGCAAAAAAGTATTTAGTCAGTCACCAATTGTGCAAGTTCTCCCACTTAAAAAGATGAGAGAGGCCTGTAATTTTCATCATAGGTATACCTCAACTATGAGAGACAAAATGAGAAAGAAATCCAGAAAATCACATTGTCTGATTTTTAAAGAATTTATTTGCAAATTATGGTGGAAAATTAGTATTTGGTCAATAACAAAAAGTTCATCTCAATACTTTGTTATATACCGGTACCCTTTGTTGGCAATGACAGAGGTCAAACGTTTTCTGTAAGTCTTCACAAGGTTTTCACACACTGTTGCTGGTATTTTGGCCCATTCCTCCATGCAGATCTCCTCTAGAGCAGTGATGTTTTGGGGCTGTCGCTGGGCAACACGGACTTTCAATTGCCTCCAAAGATTTTCTATGGGGTTGAGATCTGGAGACTGGCTAGGCCACTCCAGGACCTTGAAATGCTTCTTACGAAGCCGCTCCTTCATTGCCTGGGCGGTGTGTTTGGGATCATTGTCATGCTGAAAGACCCAGCCACGTTTCATCTTCAATGCCCTTGCTGATGGAAGGAGGTTTTCACTCAAAATCTCACGATACATGGCCCCATTCATTCTTTCCTTTACACGGATCAGTCGTCCTGGTCCCTTTGCAGAAAAACAGCCCCAAAGCATGATGCTTCCACCCCCATGCTTCACAGTAGGTATGGTGTTCTTTGGATGCAACTCAGCATTCTTTCTCCTCCAAACACGACAAGTTGAGTTTTTACCAAAAAGTTCTATTTTGGTTTCATCTGACCATATGACATTCTCCCAATCCTCTTCTGGATCATCCAAATGCTCTCTAGCAAACTTCAGACAGGCCTGGACATGTACTGGCTTAAGCAGGGGGACACGTCTGGCACTGCAGGATTTGAGTCCCTGGTGGCGTAGTGTGTTACTGATGGTAGCCTTTGTTACTTTGGTCCCAGCTCTCTGCAGGTCATTCACTAGGTCCCCCCGTGTGGTTCTGGGATTTTTGCTCACCGTTCTTGTGATCATTTTGACCCCACAGGGTGAGATCTTGCGTGGAGCCCCAGATCAAGGAAGATTATCAGTGGTCTTGTATGTCTTCCATTTTCTAATAATTGCTCCCACAGTTGATTTCTTCACACCAAGCTGCTTACCTATTGCAGATTCAGTCTTCCCAGCCTGGTGCAGGTCTACAATTTTGTTTCTGGTGTCCTTTGACAGCTCTTTGGTCTTGGCCATAGTGGAGTTTGGAGTGTGACTGTTTGAGGTTGTGGACAGGTGTCTTTTATACTGATAACGAGTTCAAACAGGTGCCATTAATACAGGTAACGAGTGGAGGACAGAGGAGCCTCTTAAAGAAGTAGTTACAGGTCTGTGAGAGCCAGAAATCTTGCTTGTTTGTAGGTGACCAAATACTTATTTTACCGAGGAATTTACCAATTAATTCATTAAAAATCCTACAATGTGATTTCCTGGATTCTTTCCCCCCATTCTGTCTCTCATAGTTGAAGTGTACCTATGATGAAAATTACAGGCCTCTCTCATCTTTTTAAGTGGGAGAACTTGCACAATTGGTGACTGACTAAATACTTTTTTGCCCCACTGTATTTATTTAGGTGAATTAGGTCGACATTCTTAAAAGGCATTTTTTATTTTTTTTGGTGGGGGCGGGATGTCATAAAAGGATGAGAACACTTCAACAACCACTTTCTATTCATCTTTCCCCCTCATTTCTCATTTACCCCACCCCCTTTCTATCTTCTATACTCCTATTCTTGGGTTTCACGTGGCGTCACATCTGCCTCATTAGTTGTTCAAAACTTTATCTGGTGGTCTACCAAAACTCAGTTGACAAAGCATTTGTACGGAGAAGGTGCATTGCTCGCATGAAAAATGCCTTACGCTTGCGTTGTTTTAGGTTGTTCGAATCAATCAAACCGTGAAACTCATAAAAATTTCTTCAAGGTTCTCCGTGAACTAATAAAAAAGGGTGAATGAACACAGGATTTCACAAAAAGACGTTGAGAAAGGTGGCTTTTAAACCTCTCACTGAAATCGAAGGGAGCCGAGTTGAAGCATGCTTGAGTTTGCAGTGATCGCTTGGTGAAAGGTTTGTATCTCCCTCTCAGCTGTCGTTAGTGTTTTCCAAGTACTTTTCTTGCTATGTGTCATTATTTTACGGTAAATTTTTTTTAGTCACGAAGCGCTAAAATCCCCAGCTGTTTCTTTATTTACTCAATGGCTGCCATACTGAAAACAGCACGTCTCACTTTCTTTAACAGGGTGTCATAACGGTCTTTTCAACAAGTCTTTCAGCAAGTGCATGTGATCAAAACAACCACAAATAATAAAGTCCATATGCATGAAGGTCGCAACAAAATTCTTACCCAGCCATACAGTTACAATGCGCCGTGATCACTTCTCCGTCTTGTTTAACTAAGATCCAGGTCTTTAAAGGGGTTTCTGATGATCTTTGTGAATGATTTACCTGAGAGATAAGAGCCAACACAAGTAAGAATCAAGCGAACTGTTGTTTGTTTACACTTCAACTTGCAGTGCTTCATTGTAAAGACAGGAACGAAAAGCTTAAAAAAATACTTAGGCAAAAACAATACAGGATTGATTCGGCAGCGACTTGATACCGTGGTCTTTTACCCAGACACATACAAAAAAGTTGTAAGCCTCTATACTCCTACACGCTTTCATTTGTTTTGTGGTGCAGAAGGATGTCTGCAACACCAGATAGTTCGAGATGTCTGGGAACTCAACTGAAGGGTAGTTTACGAGATCGTATGACAAATCCTTCTTTCCCACACTGTAGGGGTCAATTCCATTACACACTGCAATCTTCTGAATATATCTAAAGTGAGTAGTGGCTTCTAGATTACTAGTATACTCTGATAAGTTATCGCTAGTGGTTTGCACTATGGCAGCCATTTTGGTTTGCTTGACCACCAGCAGTTTTAGTGGAAGTGAAATCGATAAGAAAAGTCATGTGACTGAAACCCAAGAATACCTCTCTACCCAGAATTACACTTATATACTTGTCTTTCTGTCTATCTCATTTAATTTGCTTTTTTCACTTTTTACTGTCCTTGCTAGGAATTGGACTTGGGGCCTTCTGCTTTGAAGTCCACCACTTTACCACTACAACATGGAGGATTCAGTTGCAACAAAATTAAACATTCCACTAGATCACCAAACCCTAAATCCTAATTCACCTTGGTAAATCTAGAATCACCTAGGTGAATCCAAATTTCACCTGATTGCACTGCCTTATACAGCCTCAGTGGCTGGGTATTTTTTTACCTAATCTGCATGTCTCTGAACTGTGGGAGGAAACCCACGCAGACACAAGAACATGCAAATGCCACACAGAGAGGCCCCCGTCAGCCGTGAGATTCGAACCCGGAACCTTCTTGCTGTGAAGCGACACTGCACCATCATGCCACCCAAATATCTTCATTCATTCCACCAGTACAGTTGCAGAGACTTATACAATCTGTATCAATAAATATTGAAGCTGTTCTGAAAGCTTATGGTGGTGCAACACCAAACTAACACCTTGTGTATTGCTGGGTTTCAGTCACGTGACTTTTCTTAGCGGTTTTAGTGAAATAGCTTGGTCTAAAGGCTGCCGTAGTGTAAACAACTAGCGATAACTTATCAGAGTATGCTCGTAATCTAGAAGCCACTGCTCGCTTTAGATATATTCAGAAGATTGCTACAGTATGTGCAATGGAATCGACCCCTACAGTCTGGGAAAGAAGGATTTGTCATATGAGCTCGAAAACTACCCTTCAGTCGAGTTCTCCGACATCTCGAACTATCTGGTGTTGCAGATGTCCTTCTACACTGCAAAACAGATTAAAGTGTGGAAGAGTATGGAGGCTTACAACTTTTTTGTATGTGTCTGGGTAAAGGACCTTGGTATCAAATCGCTGCTAAACAAATCCTGGATTGTTTTTGCCCATGTATTTTTTTTAAGCTTTTTATTTGCGTCTTTACAACAAAGCGCTGCAAGTTGAAGTATAAACAAACAACAGTTCACTTGATTCTCACTTGTGTTGGCTCTTATCTCTCAGGTAAATCATTTACAAAGATCATCAGAAACCCCTTTAAAGACCTGGATCTTAGTTAAACAAGATGGAGAAGAGATCATGGCGCATTGTAACTGTATGGCTGGGTAAGAATTTTGTCGCAACCTAGATTAGATTAGATAGAACTTTATTGATCCCTTTGGGAGGGTTCCCTCAGGGAAATTAAAATTCCAGCAGCATCATTACAGGATAAACAGAGAATAGAAAATAGAGAAAACTTCTAGATAAATTAAATTAAGTATTTACATATACAAATATAAAAAATAAGATATGGGGAGGAAAAAGAAGTCCAGCAGGAGAGGTATTGCACATTATATTGCACATTTATATTGCACATTGTCCAGTATTGCTTTTTGTCAGGCTAAGCTACTGCTCCTTCCCATCCTCTGTCGTCCTGTTACCCCCCCTCCCCCCAGAGAGGAGTTGTACAGTCTGATGGCATGAGGGACAAAGGAGTTTTTAAGTCTGTTAATCCTACACTTGGGAAGGAGCATTCTGTCACTGAACAGGCTCCTCTGGTTGCTGATGACGGTGTGCAGAGGGTGACTGGCATCGTCCATGATGTTCAGTAGTTTGTCCATAGTCCTCTTCTCTGCCACTGTCACCAGAGAGTCCAGCTTCATGCCGACCACAGAGCCAGCCCTCCTGATCAGTTTGTCCAGCCTGGATGTGTCCTTCTTGGATATGCTACCCCCCCAGCACACCACGGTGTAAAACAGGACACTGGCGACCATGGACTGATAGAACATCCACAGGAGTTTCCTGCAGATGTTAAAGGACTGCAGCCTCCTCAGGAAGTATAGCCTGCTCTGCCCCTTCCTGTACAAGTGGTTGGTGTTGCAAGTCCAGATCAGCTTGCTGTCCAGCTACAGCCCAAGGTACTTGTAGGAATCCACAGCCTCCACCTCGACTCCCTCGATCAGAACTGGTCGTGACCTTGGTCTGGACCTCCCAAAGTCAATGACCAGCTCTTTGGTCTTCGAGGTGTTGAGCTGCAGATGGTTCCTGTTGCACCAAACGGCAAAGTCCCTCACCAGGCTCCTATACTCCTCCTCTCTGTCATCCCTGATACACTCCATGATGGCTGTGTCATCGGCGAACTTCTGAATGTGACACAGCTCCAAGTTGTAGCAGAAGTCTGCGGTGTACAGGGTGAAGAGAAGAGGGGCCAGCACCGTGCCCTGGGGTGCTCCGGTGCTGCTAATCACAGTGTCAGATGTGATGTCCTTCAGCCTGACGTACTGTGGCCTGTCGGTGAAGTAGCTGGAGATCCAGGTGACCAGGCAGGGGTCCACTCGCATCCTATTCAGTTTGTCCTGAAGCATAAGGGGCTGGATGGTGTTGAAGGCACTCAAGAAGTCTAAGAAGAGGATCCTTACTGTGCCATTTCCCTTATCCAGATGCGAGTGGGCTTGGTGTAGCAGGTAAAGGATGGCGTCTTCCACACCAACACCTGCCCAGTGCGCAAACTGCAGACAGTCCTGGGCATGTTGCACCTGGGGTCTGAGGAGGCTGAGGAAGAACCACTCAAATGTCTTCATCAGATATGAAGTGAGTGCCACCAGTCGGAAGTCGTTCAGCTTGCTGGGCCGGTTCTTCTTGGGAACTGGAACGATGCATGATGTCTTCCAGAGGGTGGGCACTCTCCCCAGCTGCAGGCTGAGGTTGAAGATGCATTGGAGTGGTTCACCCAGTTCAGCAGCGCAGGTCTTCAGTAGTCGGGGACACACCTTGTCCGGGCCTGCTGCTTTCCTGGGGTGAAGCTTCCTCAGTTGACCTCTAATCTGGTCTGCAGTGATGCATGGAGGAGTCTGTGTTGAGGTTGGGGAGGAGGGTGCTGCTGTGATGACTGGGGGGTGGTATGTTGAGGGAAAAAGGAGAGATGGCTGCAGTGAGGGGGAGGGGGGACGTGGGCTGGTTGAACCGGTTGAAGAAGTCATTCAGCTCATTCGCCCTCTCCACTGTCCCCTCAATGACTCTGGTCTTTGTGTTGTGGCCTGTGATGGTTTTCACACCTTCCCAGACCTCCCTCATGCTGTTCTCCTTCAGCTTCTGCTCCACCTTTCTCCTGTAGCTGTCCTTAGCTTCCCTCACGCAGCGTTTCACCTCCTGCTGTGCTGCTTTCATCGCGTCCCTGTCCCTGCTCCTGAAGGTGGCCTTCTTCCTGTTGACGACAGCTTTGACTTCCTGTGTTACCCATGGCTTGTTATTAGGGTAACACCATACAGTCTTAGCGGGGGAGACCACGTCTGCACAGAAGTTGAGGTAATCTGTCAGACAGTGTGTCAGCTCCTCTATATCCTCACAGTGTGAGCTAAGCAGCACATCCCAGTCCGTGGTGTCATAGCAGTCTCTGAGGGCATCTTCCATTTCAGGGGACCACCTCCTGATGGAGCTACTTGTCCCAGGCTGCCTTTGGACCAGGGGGGTGTACTTCGGCTGTAGACGAACCAGGTTGTGGTCAGACTTCCCTAGTGGGGGGAAGGGTGTGACTCTGTGTGCATCCTTCATATTAGCATACAGCAAGTCAATTGTCTTGTTGTTCCTTGTTGGACAGTCCACAACCTGGTAAAAAGCAGCCAAAGTAGAGTCCAAAGTAGTGTGATTAAAGTCCCCAGAAATTATCATAAATGCCTCAGGGTGCTGTGTCTGCAGCCTTGCTGTGACAGAGTGAATCCTCTCACATGCAGTGGCTGCATCTGCCCTCGGAGGGATGTAAACACAGATGGTGATCATGTGACTGAACTCCCTCGGCAGATAATATGGCCGCAGGCTAACAGCTAGCAGCTCCAAGTCCGGGCAACATAAGACTGTCTTTACGGAGATAATATGTCCTGGGTTACACCAGCGGTTGTTTACGTAGATTGAGTCCCCCACCTTTGCCTTTCCCGCATGCTTTAGTGTTTCTGTCAGCTCTCACAGCAGTAAATCCCCGCAGGTCCACGTTAGCATCCAGTACGAGATGTGTTAGCCATGTCTCCGTAAAGATAAACAAGCTGCTCTCACGGTAAATCTGCTGGTTGTTCTGTGCGGATAGCTCGTTGACCTTGTTCGGCAGCGAGTTCACATTCCCCATGATAACGGAGGGAATGGATGGTTTGCAGTGCCGCCGGTTGTCCGCTAGCCTAGCCTTTAGCTTAGCCCCGGCTTTGCAGCCCCGGGTCTCCTCCTCAGCTCCGCTGGGATGGGGTGTCGTATCCCAGCTCATCCCATTGTTTTCAGGGCCAGCAGCTCCTCTCTCGAATAAGTGAGAAAACTGGCTCCTGGTTGCATGTTAAAGTTAAAAATATCCATGTGATATGAAGAAAAACACACTATGTCTTCGTAAGAAGAGCAGAAAAGTAAAAAAAAAGAGGTTTAAAGAGCTAAAAACTACAGAGCTACTGGAGAGCCAGCCGTCTTCCACAGCATCACGCAAGATGTTTCTTTGTTTACTCCTCACAAAGTCCATATGCTTCATCCATATGGACTTTATGAGGAGTAAACAAAGAAACAGCTGGGGACTTTAGCGCTTCATGACTAAAAAAAGTACCATAAAATAACGACACATAGCAAGAAAAGTACTTGGAAAACACTAACGATAGTTGAGAGGGATATGCAAACCTTTCATGAAGCAATCACTGCAAACTCGAGCATGCTTCAACTCCGCTCCCTTTGATTTCAGTGAGAGGTTCAAAAGCCACCTTTCTCGACGTCTTTTTGTGAAATCCTGTGTTCATTCACCTTTTTTTATTAGTTCACGGGGAACCCTGAAGAAACTTTTATCAGTTTCATGGTTTGATCGATTCGAACAACCTAAAACAACGCAAGCGTAAGGTGTTTTTCATGCGAGCAATGCGCCTTCTCTGTACAAACGCTTTGTCAACCGAGCTTTGGTAGACCACCAGCTAAAGTTTTGAATAACTAATGAGGCGGATGTGACGTCACGTGAAACCCAGCAGTTGATAAATTATTCACAAATTGTGTTTTGTGTGTATTTCAGAATGCAATCTCCAGCGTTGACACTGGGAAAATGTTCTTTATCCGCAAGATATGAAAAAATTCTGCAAGAATGGTATCAGCAAAAAAATGTATTTACCTTGAGTTAATTTTTGATTTAAAAAAAATCATAGTGAAGGCCGTACGGTTTGACATGTTCCTTTATTTCAGGGGTTTTAACAATGACTCCACTGCCCATCTTATGCTAAAGAGGGCTCAGAGGATGAAGGCCAGGAAACAGCAGCATCAGAGAAAATTACTAGGTAACTGTCATTTCATTTCAGTTTTGTATAACTTTTTTCTTTGTTCTTGCTATTTAGATAACCGCTCTCCTGTTTGTCAGGTAACCATACAGAGGTTTGTAAAGAATAGACAAATGGAGAAGAGAAAATTCTGTGCCTGCAATGTAGGGTAAAAAAAAATTGCCAATAATTATTTCTAGTTCTTATTGCAGCAGTTCTTCTCTCCTTTACCTTCCCTTATCAAAAAGAAGTATACTTCAAGTTCATTTTATCAAGTATACTTAAGTAAAGTTAAAGTATATTTCCTTAAGTATACTTTTGTGTACCAAGTATACTGATATCAATGTACTTACAGTATACTTGTAAGTAAACTAATCTAATACTTCTTGGGACTAAAGTGGCCCACTTTTAGTTCATAAAAAGTCTACTTTAAGTCTAAGAGAAGTAAACTTTGAGTATACAACTAGTATTTTTTATTTTGTACTGCAAGTATACCACAAATAAACTTATATACTAATAGTTTACTAGTTCTATACTTGTAGTCCACTCTTTAGTTTACAAAAGCATACTTCATAGTATACTGGAAATATACTAGGAGTTTACTTGTTTTATTTGTCTGCTTTATCTGTCTCTTTGTGGGTTAATAACACTATGTACATAAAAGATAAGTTTGAGTTCCAACACTGTTTACTCTTAAGTTATTCCACCCCAGAACTGACCATAAACTTATGGTACATGTAGGTTTAAAAGATGGGATTTAAAACATGCTGCTGTATATCACAAAGAAGCCAATATGTGTGAGAAAGATGTATTTTATTGGCTACTATCAAAAGGATAAGCACAACTACAGGGCAAGTAGACTTAAACATAAGGCACAAATATTTTAATACTTTATTACACTTTTGTTAAGTATATCTTGATCAAACATTTAAGTATAAGCTTAATATACTTAGACTTTTCTATATACTTTTCAGTATAAGCCAAGTATACTTACATATAACTTAAGTATATCTCTAAGCAAATTAAAAAGTAAACTGAAAGCATACTCTCTTATTTTTAGTTTAAAAGAAGTATACTAGAAGCACATTTCTTTTTTGTAAAGGTTCACAGCTTTTCTCATGCCACTATTCTCATACATGTATGAAAACTTTCTCACTGTCGCATTTCACTCTTGTGGAGAAACAGTATGTGCACATATCCAGCATGGTGAACATGTGGACTATAAATGAACAGTTAAAGAGAAAAAAAAAAACACTTTTCAAAACAATGTCGGTCTGTGTCTAATAAATTGTTGTTGTTTTCTTGTCTTTGTCTCTGGTTGGTGTTATGCTAGCACAGGGGCTTTCCTTTTACAGCAATGGAATGTGCAGTAACAGCGAGCAGCTTTCCTTCTTTCTGTCATGTTCAGTTAGCTTGAATTTCAGAGCACTTGCTGGAATTGACTATCCTGCACTGTGTTGTGTGCCTAAGCTTGGCTATTATCATTATGAGGAGCTACAGAAGAGTCACTTGTCCTGAGGTTACTTCATGGTGCTAGGAGCATGAGAAGAACCCCAGAGACTGTAGTACTGATCTGTTCCAAGTTCCCAGAGGCCTGGCCTGGAGCTGGATTTGATCAGGGTCAGAAGAGCGTGACTCTTAATGCCACAAATCCAATCATGGGCCCATGAAATGAGGGCCTGTGTGGAGTTCAGAAAGCCTCTGCTCCTGGTGAAGCCATGCGCTGTGCTAATTCAAAGTGATGGTGCGGTTTGGGTCTGCGTTTGAACATGAGCTCATTTTAACTCTGTTTCTGTCTGTATTCTGGTGTCACAGACCCAGTGGTACGTTTGGCTGTGTTCAGGAACCACAACATGCCACCTGTAGCCATGACGATCCAAAGATCCAGACCTGAATTCAAAGAGGAAATTAAAGGTAGGATTGAGATGTCACAGCTCAACTGACAACATTACAAAAAAACAAAGAAACAACACACAAGCTTGAAAGTCTATGGTATAGCGAGTTCTTTCTACATGGATACTCGGGCGGTACGGTGGTGTAGTGATTAGCACTGTCACCTCACAGCAAGAAGGTTCTGGGTTTGAGCCCAGCAGCCAACGGGGGCCTTTCTGTGTGGACTTTGTATATTCTCCCCGTGTCTGCGTGGGTTTCCCCCACAGTTCAAAGACATGTGGTTAGGTTAACATGGGGCGGCCTTGGGCTGAGTTGCTTTTGAGCAAGGCACCACGGGCGATTGCTCTAAGACAACGAGGGAGGCTCAGCCTCCTCTAAAAATGACGAACATCGTGTAGGATGAATTGTGCTAGGCTTATGTTATAGCCGACCTTATAACATTGCTATTTCAGATCCAGAATCATAGAAATACATGTGCTCAACCCACTACAGTGCGAAATCATTCCGTTATAACTTTCCCCAGTTCGCCTAATGTGTGCGTGAGTTTTTCCCCCTCGTGACAGCGCGATGCAGCCCAGCCTCAGTGGACTTCAGTGGCATTTGGGAGCTATGCGCTTTTCAATATCAAAATGCAAGACGATTATTGGACAAATACTGCGAAAACTCCCGCCCACGGAGTCCCATGGACTCCCAGCCTCAGTGGACTTCACTGGCATTTGGTAGCTATGCGCTTTTCAATATCAAAATGCAAGACGGTTATTGGACAAATACTGAGAAAATGCCCGCCCACCGGACTCCCAGCCTCACAGTGGGAGGGACATGGCAAAGCTTTCCCCGAGGAGACTGGTGATTGGTGAAAGCGGCCGGATATTTTCTTTGATTGACAGCTCGTTTCAAATATAGACAGGCAGCGGTGAATTTCAGTTCAGTCCCATGCGGATTCGCAAGTGGTGTGGTGTATTGTAAGAGATCAGCTTACATTTCGATTTCATTCATTACATACAGTTTCTACCAGCTTTTTTAGTTTGTATATATTTTCATTGTAAATAAAGTGTAAATATAGTGTTGTCAAGTTTGCTATCTTAGTTCCAGAAATTTCGTTTATTTGAGTGACTGAACTTGAACTTGAGGGGGCTAGTCAGCTAGCAAGAAAGCTGCACACGGATGCCAAGCATTGTTGATTTAATTTTGGCGAAGCCATTTGCCAGTCTTCCTTTTGAGGAAAAAATTAAAATTAAAGAGCAGGGTAGACCAACGCCTCAAATTGACTTGGTGAAAAAGGTAGGGAATAATACTCGTTCCTTTCAGCTCTCCTGGTACGAGAAAGTGAATTGGCTAACAGCAAGTGACCCACATCAACAACAGTAAATAGCCTACTTTAGTAATATGTCATGGATGGACCAAAAATATAGAATCCTATTTAAAATGTTTATGCTGAGTATATTATATTGGAATATATATTTCTCTGGATATGAATTAAACACGGGCGGCACGGTGGTGTAGTGGTTAGCGCTGTCGCCTCACAGCAAGAAGGTCCGGGTTCGAGCCCCGTGGCCGGCGAGGGCCTTTCTGTGTGGAGTTTGCATGTTCTCCCCGTGTCCGCGTGGGTTTCCTCCGGGTGCTCCGGTTTCCCCCACAGTCCAAAGACATGCAGGTTAGGTTAACTGGTGACTCTAAATTGACCGTAGATGTGAATGTGAGTGTGAATGGTTGTCTGTGTCTATGTGTCAGCCCTGTGATGACCTGGCGACTTGTCCAGGGTGTACCCCGCCTTTCGCCCGTAGTCAGCCAGGATAGGCTCCAGCTTGCCTGCGACCCTGTAACAGGATAAAGCGGCTAGAGATAATGAGATGAGATGAATTAAACACAGCTACAATTTGGAAAACATTTTTAAACAAAAACACAGCCGAGAACATTTCACACTACAGACCTGGATTAAAAGTGAAGGGTTATCAAAATTGTCAATAAAACATTTCTCAGTCAAAATAAGTATAATATAGGGAAAGTGTCATTGAATGAAATGTGTGGCACCCAGCTCTATGTTTGGCTCCCCAAGGTCAGTGCTTGTGCCTATTCCAGAACACTCTGCTGTTACTGCTGAGGTTCCTGACAAAGAGCTGCTTTCAATAATGATCAATTTTTAAACAGCATGCCACAATTTTAAAATATAAAATGTTAAAATATACCCCCCCCCAACACCACCATCATGTATATTGGACAGTAGGCTAATGGGCCAAAAGAACCTGTTATTTCACAGTTTGTGACCCTGCCAACAATCAGCCAGATCAGAGGCAAGAGTATGGGCAAAATTGATGTGTTTTTTCTTTTTTCTTTTAAAATCTGGAAATATCGTAACCGACCAGCCTCCCCTGTTTGAAAGACTACCAGCCGCCACTGCAAGGCACCTAACCCCGAACTGCTCCCCGGGTGCTGTAGCATGGCTGCCCACTGCTCTGGATGTGTGTGTGTGTGTGTGTGTGTGTGTGTGTGTGTGTGTGTGTGTGTGTGTGTGCGCATGCATGCGTGTGTTCACTGTTTCAGATGGGTTAAATGCAGAGGATGAATTTCACTGTGCTCGAGTGTACATGTGACAAATAAAGGCTTCTTCTGTTGACATTTTTGGGGAACGTGGTCTGAGTTAGAGCTCTTTGGTTCACTAGGAAACCTGGGCAGAGCTTACCTTGATCAAATTGAAGGCACATGACATGGCGGTTAATGGCCAGCCATTAGGTTGTTTGGGATGATGGAGAATAAACAAGATGATTGTATTTCAAGCGGACTTGGTTGCAGAGCCGAAGTGTGAAATCGAGTTAAGTGTAGAGGAGGTAGAGCACTGAGGGGTTCCAGACTCCTCAGACTGAGAGAGAGAGAGAGAGAGAGAGAGAGTAAGTAACCTTTCAGCAAGAGGGGGCTGTTAGATAGAGGGCAGTGGGGGGTGTTTATCATTTGAATGGGATAGTAGGAGAAATGGGTACTGGGACACAGAGGTGTTCCTGCTTACGTGTTCTCTTTTCAATGACAAAGTGCGCAAGGAAAGCATTTCCTCTCTTCATGCAAAAGATTTCTTTCTCTCTTCTTTTTGTTGTTGCGATTCCTCCAGCAGTCCCCTGGTGAATGTAAGCTGATCCCCATTTTCAAGTGGGTTACTCCATGTCTAGCACATCCACAAAAGAGAGCCTGGATAAAATAAACACGGGCGAGTCGGATATCTCGGAAAGAATCTGTCACGGCTTTGGGGGCTAATCACCTCCAGAAGGGGGCTTGGAGCAGGGGGCTGAAATGCAAGCCAGGGGAGAGCAGGGGAGCAGCGTGCGGCCCGAGGCGCGAGGGCATCCCTGGGGGTGCGGCGTTGGTGCCTTGCACAGGTCAGAGTCAACCATGCACCCCAAAACACATCGTCTAGTGAAGGAGTGCTTAAGATGTCACCCACCCAAAAGACCATTCCTCCTTCAGAGGAAAGTGAATGCGAGCCATGGAACTGTTCAGAGTTTATGCCCTAAAGTTCTGTTCATTATTATTAAAACAGAGCACATGTCTGCAAAGTAGGAAATAATTAGGGGAAAGAATAATATAATGCAATAATATAAAATATAACCCAAATGTATTTTTTTGCACAAGTTCATGTGCACAGTGAATGTTCTTCTGAAATATGTTTTGGCCATATCTGTATGCGAAAGAAACATACAGTATACAGCTGTAGCCAGCACCAGAGCTGTGTCCCTCTCTCACTGCAGCTTTTACTCGTCCTTGGGGTTGGATTTAAGCAGCCAGTTGTTTTGTGAGCGTGTGCTCAAGGAAGGCACATAAATCCTGTGCCCAATATTTTGACCTCCTGAGTCGTTATCTGCTCAATTTCACACTTCTTGTGTGGAAAATGAGGTTCCTGAAATGATTTACTCCAGAGAACTTACTGAATGATAGTCTTGAGGTCTGTTGAGATAAGTTATAGCCAGTGAGCAGTGTAATTCATCAGAGTTGAACTACATGGAAGGCAAATGGATTCATTTGACTACCTACGAAAGGTAATGCATTCTGCATACTGCAGTGGAAGTTTTGGAGGGGGTTTTGGTTTGTTTTTTGTTTGTTTAAATTTTTTTTTTCTTTGCAAGCCTTCCTCGGCCGCAGACATCTTGGCTTTGTATCCCGTGTTTCCGTTCCGTAGGTAACATGATTAGTGTGATGGTCATGCTGTTATAGATAAGTATGATAGATATTCGGTGAGATCATGTTCAGTGCTATGCAACTCACATAAACAGCACATTCTAAAATAGTCCAGCGATTATTTATTTTGTTTATTTGTTTATTTTTTTTAATCCATGGGAATATTCTTTCTCAAGAATACTGTAAAAATACAGCATACATTAATAAGATTCATATGCAACGTACTGATGATAAAACACTGCCGGTTCGGTCATAGGTCCTCATTTTTTATTGTCATTTTAAAAAATTGTTCTTTGACACTTTTGTAGATAAGACGATTTTATCGTCTTCCCTCGTGATGCACATCAGTGTGTAGTTGTTGACCTGAACACATGGAGTTGTATTAGTTTAGTTTTATTTGGCATTGATCTCTTGATGACTGTTATAGATCTGCATTGTAGCCAATGTTTCGGAGACACTTTGAACAACATGCGATGTTGTGTGTGTGTGTGTATTGACCGCTGGTTGACCGCCTGTGGTCTGCTCTCTGGAGGTAAAGGCTTGACCTAGGGCAAATGAAAGTAGGAGACAGAACCTCACGATAAAAGACCTGACCTCCTCCTTTGAGTCTGCCAAGAGAACTCCCAAACACTCAAAGCCCCATGGGTATAACATGCGCACACACACACACACACACACACACACACACACACACACACACACACACTTGCACTCTTATATATGCACACAGACATGCAGCGTATTACATCCTTTCAGCACAAGAGACCATTTCATGTTTGGTGTGTGTGTGTGTGTGTGTGTATGCGCACGCTTGCTGACCCATGGCTTCATTGTGGTCAGATAGATTTGCCATCTCCAAAACTGAATTCCAGTTGAATGAGCTAGTCCCAAAAATGCCTCAAAACTTAGTCATCATGTAAGCGAGCATATTCTCAGTGTTATAATCTCCGTCACTCTGGTCAGATTTAACAGTCAGAGGTTATAGTTTAATCATCTCATTAAACTGTATTTTATATATATAATATAAAACATTTTAATATTTTTATTTTTCTTCTTCAAAGCATTTAGGCTTAGTAATTATTTCCTTCACTGGGAAAACATACTATGAAAACACAGTAATTAGAACCATGATTGCACTTCTTTATTTCCCCTGTAAGTCTGTAAACTATGTTTGACCTTGTGTTTGTGTTCCGGGGCGGACAGGGTGGCCTCAGGTACGCTGCCCACTGCTCTTTGACAGCTGAGCGTGGGGAGGCTGAAAGAGCTGATCCTCTGATATGGTGACATGTCTGCTTCGTTGCTGCCATTGTCCGCTCCATATTACCTAATGTGCTTAAGAGCCCTGCTAAACAGGCGTGACTCCTGGGGCCTCTGACGTCCTGAGGCTGTAGCGATCAGGGGCCATGCGGCGACCTGAGGGGGCCTAATTTCTGCTCAGAGGTCTTTCATTCGAGCTAAACTCTTTATGAGTCCTCAGTTTTAAAATTTCAGTTACCAGTGTTAGCTAGTATACACAGTAACTAAGGGATGTATGTATATTACTATACCTTACTATACACTTTCATTCGAGGTTTCTTATTTTAAAATCTGTCTTTTGTGTCTTTCTTGTAAGTTTCCTGACTACTTACTATGCATAATAAGGCGAGACACTACATTTTAAACTGATGGTTTTTCTTAGCAAGTTTTCAGATTTGTGATAAACTGCAGCTTTGACATGCCGTCCAACACGGCACTAATCACATCATGTCACGGTTGTTTTCTTGCTATATATGTCAGAGTACATGTTGTTATTATGGATGTGTCAATTTCCTTTATATTATTTCCACTTCCTAGTGTGGAAAAAATTGGAATAGCATTATATTTTTAAACCCCTTTGCTCAAAATATGTTTTTTTTCCAATAAAAATGTATCAAGACCCAAAAATCTAGACAACTTGCATTTATGAAATCTTACAATTGAATTTTTATATATATATATTTAACAATCATTCCACGAAATCGAGTCATACATGAGCCGATAGCCGACGAGGCTCATCGAGCCGAGTTGGCTATAATCCATGTACGACAAGATTGAGTGGAATAACGGTTTTATTCTATCCACATTCAGTGGATTTTGAGAAACAGCATTTTTATTTTTTGCAAATTTGATAAATAAAAACTTTATACAAAACGTCCGACAAAATAATTTATATTTAACTTATAATGTAAACAAACCGGCGAAATGACAGTAGCAATTTATGAAAAATGCGATAATAATAATTCTTAAAAAATTTTTAAAAAATGTTCTTATCATCAAATACTTTTATTCCATATTTTGTTGTTTTTTAAAATATTTTTTGGGGGGCGGTTGTTTTCGAGTAGAGTTTTTATTTTGTCCTCGCTTGGTTCAGCAAAACGCTCTGACGTTTTCTTTTTTTGGTGGTTGGCAAACCAACTTAAAGGTGTAATACTGCCACCGACTGGGCTGGAGTGTGGAACAGGAGATATTGGGGGGGAATGATATTCTTTTATTTAGCTATTTCTGTTTCTTTTAAATACTTGATATATCTGACTTGATGCGTGCTGCCATTTTGTTTTTCTTTACTCATGGTATATGAGCTGATATCCTAATAGTAGAGTAGCCAATCAGAGCACGCAATTGCTCATATCCAGTGAATGTGGATAGATTGTGTGTGTGTGTGTGTGTGTGTATGTATGCATATATATATATATATATATATATAAATAAAACATGATTGTGTGAAGCTCATTGTTGACTTGTTCAATATTATGCTAGCTGAATGGAATATATCGGATGTACCACTCAATGCCAGGCAATATTTTTTAAATCTGTCGCTCAGATCCGCAATGTATTTCATACCAGTTTTTCAACACGAGAACATAAACTTCATATCTTCATGCCCATGTATGATATTCTTTTTATTATATAGACTAATTCGCAAACAAAAAGTACCCACATTTTATTAAAACCATTCGTTGATTTCCTCACAAGTAACATATTGAAAAATATGTCATGGTTTTGGATCTCCATGTCCTGGATGTAGCTCGAATGAAAACTACGAGGGGTGTATTTCCCAGTAAAATATTCATGTCCATATATATGTGTGTGTATATATATATATATATATATATATATATATATATATATATATATATATATATATATATAAAATTTCTTCACAGTGAACTAAATCTTTTAATTCTAACATAATCCAAAAACTTGATTTCTAAGGTTTATTAAGTATGTGAATATATGCATATTTAATTAGCCTGATTTGCACAAGTAAATATTTATTCCATAACCATTCCATTTGCAAAGTATAGCTTTTTTGGAAATGTGCATAAGCAGTAAGGATACATGCAATATACAAGAAGTTGTATGATGACAAGAAGTTAACATTTCTATTTTTCTTGCTAAATTGACATAGTTTTTTTCACTGACATTCTCATTAGAATGCATTTTATTATCAAGACATATTGGAATTGTATTGACTTTTTGATTATCTACTTAAAATCTGTGATGGAACTATTAATTTAGAACTCTATTAAATATCTGACAAGTCTAAATTTCCCCTTTGGACAATTTGTGATTTTTCAGCACCATTAAGTGTGACCCATTTCCTCCATTTGAACTCTATGTGAGAAGTTAATCACTTGACATTTTTACTGGATTTCCAATTAACCCATGACGACTGTACCCCATAAACTCCAACTGCTCTTTACATCTTGGCAAAACCATGAGAAGGATTTAAATAAGTGTCTCATTAGTTCCAGCACTTGGCTGTCAGAAGTTGTTATCGATTCACACTCCTCCCCGGCTGTGCTGCTCTCCACTGAGTTTGTGTTTTTGCTTTGAGTTACAGCTTTCTGGTGGCGCGCTTGGACACTGACTGTAAATCATGCGCTTGCTTCCTTTTTGGATGTTCAGGGTAAATTAATATCACAGCTCAGCAGGTTTAAAAAGAGACCACAAAACCTACTGAAAGCAAACCTCTTTATTTGCCTCAGTAAGCCACCGCTGGAGCGTTATAGTAATTACCCCTCAAAGCTTTCCAAAACAAATGGCCTTCTAAGCTTGAGTGTAAACAGGCCACGCTGCTTGCACTGATCTCTCAAGGCTTCATAAACTCTACATCATTAACTGTCTGTCAAACATTCAGCTTTTTTTTCCACTAGAATTTGAATTTAAATTTTTTTTCCCCCACTCTCAATTGTATTGGCTCTTTATTTATAATTCATGTTCTGGGAACATTGTCTTTTTTTCATGCCTTTCATAAAATTCTGTGGTAACTTCAGAACCGATGAGGCCCAAGATCTGTGTATGACAAGAACAAATTATTCTTTTTGGAAACTGACTTTGATATATGATGTCAACTGTAGCTGACAAAGGAGATGCGAGTGTTCAGAAGGCACTGAGAGGAGAGCCAGAGCAAACACAGATGCAAACACAGACAGGCCACAAAACCTACCAGTGGCTCCAAACCCAAGCCATGCCGAGCTGGGGAAGGTCTGCCCCCTCCAAGAGGTGAGCATGTCATGCATGATGAGAACTTTCTGATCTACAACTGATGGAATAATATGTAATCAGATTATGATGTACACAGGACAGCATGATTCTATATGTAAAATCGAATTTGCTTTAGGGTAAATTTTTGTGTAAACAACATAATTGGTTAAAGTACTAGTCTGGTAACTTTACCTGTACATTTCTAGTGATCATTTCCTCCCGGAGATTGACCCTGAAATTCTGACTAGTGGAAGGGTTCAGCTTGTGGTAAGGACCTTGATTTAACATCAGAAAATCCCAGTGCTTCAGGGATGCCCAAACAATATGTGCAGTGACTCATGCAACATGTACTGAGTAGCTTTTGTTATTACGGCAATATCTTTTTGCTGGCGTATATGTTGCATTTTCAGGCTTCTACAGGGTACAGAGAAACTCCAGATTCGACCATGAGGCAGTGGGCTGATGGCGCTGGTTTCCCTTCACCTCGAAACCACCAGGATCGCACTCAGACACACTCGGCTGGACATGCAAGTGGGTCTCAAATTCGAGAAATAAACACAACCTTAGTTAAGTCACATAAACAACAAAAGGATGAAATGTATGTATGTGGTAAAAAAAAAAAAAAATTTGAGAAAATTGACTTTGAGGCTTGAGATGTTGAATTGTTTCTAAAATAGTGTGTTGAAATGTAAGAATAGCAAGAAAGTTGTTTTTATTTATCTATCCACTGGCCTCCAGCAAAGTTATGTCATTTGCTTATATAGTTTAGCTATATGTTGGTTGCAAATATATTCATCTAAGCTGTAATTTATGATTCAGTCAAAAATATGTCAGCTTCACATGATGATGTAAAATGTAATAATGTAATAATTCGTGCCATCACGTGGCACGAATAAACTCCTGAGGAGTCAGGTGAGTGGGTTTATGGCATCTAGCGACATTAGAAAAAAAGTCATACATTCATGTTTTCGTTTTGCAACTTGTGTAGTTGTGTGTGTGAGTGAAGGGCTGGGAGATGTCAGGGTCAATCAGGTGATGGTCAGGGTGATGCGTCAGTCTCTTAGCAGGAAGCAGGTCTCAGTTCTCCCTGAATAAGTGGCATCTCTGTCATACAGGCTTTACATTAGTTTGCTAATTGACAAAGCTGCAACTCAGGAACACAAGCAGCACTCAGCGCATTTAACACAGTGATCCACATAGCTGAAGGCACAGCACTGTTGCGTCTAACTAAGCTAAATTAGATTCTGGTGATTTGGAAATGAAATCCACGAGGATGTGCACTAACACAGATGACACTTGTTTTTTTGTCACATAGGTATGTAGCATGGGCAACTTTAATTGTATAAAAGAAACATTACACACTACGATTCAAATTACTTCTAAAACTTTGAAGGAAACTAGTTACTTAAGCTCTAACAAAATCATTCTTTTAACCCTTTTTAAAGTATTTTCTCTCATAAATAGAAAACTACGAAACCCTTAAAAGGTCACCGTATGATTTAAAAAAAATACTTGTGCTTTCCTTCTCTCTCTCTCTCTCTCTCTCTCTCTATATATATATATATATATGTGTGTGTGTGTGTGTGTGTGTGTGTGTGTGTGTATATATACACACACACACAGGGGGTTGCAAAAGTAGGTATATAGTAAGGAAAAACAAACCGTTCGCACAGAACATTATTTTATTGATTATACAAACATATCAATAATAAACATATTAATCCCTCAAATGTTCAAACTGTTTGCCCCGGCATTCACACACTCCACTAATCGAGTTTGGACACCCATGCATACTCTGGCACAAAGGTCTTTTATCAGCATCAATTTCCTGGCAAGCCTCCCGTATGAACTGAATCATGGTATCAACAGACCGTGGCTTGCGTGCAAAAACCCTATCTTTTAATGAATTCTAGTATTAAATGAAACCTAGCACCACTATTATAATACTGGAATAATCCTTACTGGATACCTACTTTTGCAGCCCCTTGTGTGTGTGTGTGTGTGTGTGTGTGTGTGTGTGTGTGTGTGTGTGTATAAAATTCTCTAGTTTTGTGTAGTCTAGGATAGTTTTGTGTTCTCTCACAATATGTTAATGGTTTCCCTACAATCCTTGCTTTAATCCACACCCTGCAATGTTAATTTATTTTTGAAGCTCAGGTTCAAATATGGAGATTTATTGTCATTGCTTAGTATACAGTAAGTGATGTAATTAGTGAATGAACACTAAAGCGCATTCTGAAATGTAGAGGAAGAATTTCTGTAATCTTGATGATGCAGTCAGTTTTATTTATGATCAGTTATTATCAGCTGCACGGGTACTATTTTGAGAGAATGAAAAACCATAGTGTGGGAACACAAAACTAGTAAAAGTAACTAGGGAATGCAAAAATTATTGCAAAGGACTGCAAAAGTTTTTTTTTTAATGAAATCATTACATGCTGACCCTTTAAGGGCTCAGACAATAATATAACACACAGTAATTCAAATATTCCTTTCAGTTTTAAGCAAACTATTTAACTTTGGTCTATCAAAAATATTCTTATCATAAATTTTTTTAAAAATAAGCATTTTTTTTCTATTTTGAAAAAAATTCTAAAATTGTTAAATTTTTACATTTCTAAAAGATTCTAGGAGACCTTGGGACATAAAAGAAACACACACACACACACACACACACACACACACACACACACACACACACACACACGTTAAAATGGCAGGTTTTTGTGATAAAAAAATTAAAACAATCATGTCAGAAACATTTTAGGGAAAATTATAAAAAGTTACAATAACCTGGTATTGCATAAGTGTGCACACCCTTTTATAACTGGTTATGTGACTGTGTTCAGAATAAACAAATCACATTCAGTCTCATGTTCAAAAGAAATTATCATACAGCTGTCATCAATGAAATGATTCTGATTTACCCCAAATAAAGATCGGCTGTTTCTCTGGGATTTTCTTCACATCTTTTTGGCTTCCAACTGCTGAAGCCAGGGTCCTCAAAGAGCTTTCACGTGTCTAGCTCACTCGTTGAAAGATAAAGATTAGGAGAGGTGTATAAAAGAAATTCCTAGACATTAGATATACAATGGAACGCTGTGAAGGCCATCAACAAATCGAGAAAATGGACACACCACAATGACATCACTATGAACAGGATGTCCCGCCAACGTTTACAAAAGAATAAGACAAAAGCTTACCAGGGAGGCTGCTATGAGACCTATAGCAATGTCAAAGGAGCTGCAGGAGTATACTCTCAGCATGTGATAACAATCTCTCATATTCTTTTCATATTTATTTTGCCAAACCATGTGGCAAAATGTGTTATGGTCTGATGAGACCAATTGCAAAATGTATAATAATTCCAAAAGCACAAAAAAAGCACATCACCAAAAGAACAATACCGATGGTGAAGCATGGTGGTGGCAGAATCATGGCTTTATGGCTGCTTTTCTTCAGCCAGAACTGGGGCTTTTTTCAAGGTGCAGGGATTCAAGAATAGCTACAAATACCAGCTGATACTTGTACAAAACTTTCAGGTGTCTGCTAGTAGGTTGAAGATGAAAAGGAATTTCACCTTTCAACACAACAATGATCCAAAGCATACATCCAAATCATAAAAAAAAAAATGGCTTAACCAAAAGATCATCAGGGTTTTTGAATGGCCTAGCCAGAGCCTGGACCTGAACCCAACTAAAAGTCTGTGGGGTGGCCTGAAGCGGGCTGTGCACATGAAACGTCCTCACAATTTGACAGATCTTGAATGTTTTTACAAGAAAGTGGAAAAATATTGCCAAATCAAGATGAGCCATGCTGATAGACTCTTGCTAAAAAAAAAAAAAACTGAGTGGTGCAATAAAATCAAAAGGTGCTTCAAAAGAAAAAAGTATTAGTTTAGGGGTGTGCACACTTATGCATCTAGTTTATTTTAAGTTTTTTCTTTTTCTGCCCTAAATAATGTTTCTAGTTATTTTTCACTTCATTTATATACTTTGCAATTTCACATTAAAAGTGGAAAAAGATCTGACATTATATATCTTCTTGTACGGTACTTTACAAAAACCTGCCATTCTTACAGGGGTTTATAGCTTCCTATATACTTATACATACTATTAAACATTTATTCACTTTGCCTTTGGTGAATATCGGTGACTAATCACTGAGATAAAGTCTAGGTTATTATTCACTGAGCCTGAGGTGGATAATTGGTTTAGTATAAAAACACAGGTGATTATTTTTAAAAATCATCTTAAAAAATCATTTATTTCAAGCTTAAAAGCGGTATGCAAATGTAATAAAGGCGCGGTGCAGACGTGTGTCACTTATCCATGCCGAGTCACATAAAATACTTTGTTTTGAAATAGATAAAATAAATCACAATTCCACGTTACCTTTGAATAGTTTTAGACCAAACTTCGTCGTCTTTAGTGCTTTTAGGAACAGTATTTTCTTTCGTAATTTGTAATTATTTTTTTCGCGGTGCGGTTTCCATCCTGCGCTCTGATTGGCTGGCAAGCAGGTCCGTATCCTACGGTACGGACCCCAGTTACGGACCCCGGTTATGGACCTCTGGCGACTTGCTCGTTCACAACAACAACAAACATAGTAGAATTTTTTGTCAACGTTTATTTTTTTAAATAAGATTTATTGATAAGATTATCAAAAATCTTATAAATTTTTGTCAGCATTTCTCAGGAGAATAGCATTAATTTTACAGCATGGATAGCGATAACGACAGTGTTCACAGCGAAAGTGAGTTTTACTACCCTGAGGAAGAAGAAATAAAGGAAAACATTTCAGGAGAAAGCTAAAAACCTGTAACTGTTGCTAACGCCAAGCAAAAACATGGCTGAATCCTGAATGACTCAATTTTGTATAAATAGGGGACTACATAGGTGGCAAAATGTAGTTTTTTTTCCTGCCATGGAAGTGCACTTGTATACCAAGGAGAAAGCAATTTGCATTACAGCTGTGAATGAGGATTCAAAATGGCGGCTCGGCTCAGCTTACCCTTTCCGGCGCTCTCGTTTTCCGTTAGAATTTGGTAAAGAAAAAAAATATATTATTTACCAGCTTAAGGTCGGTCCGTATAGTGAAATACCGTGACCTCGGCCTTGAATACTGACCTCGGGCCAGAGGGCCTCCCTCAGTACTTTCAAGACCTTGGTCACGGTATTTCACGATACGGACCTCCCAGCTGGTAAATAACATATATTTACAGTGACAAAGCGATTGGCCACCATTTTGCCAAGTCACTCAAGGTGATTGGTTGAAAAATGTGGACTATTTCTCAATAATCAGTGCACATGATTTTCTACCTGTGTATTTATACTTATATTTAAGTTATTCCACGAAATCGAGTCATACATGAGCTGATAGCCGACGTAGCGCCGAGTTGGCTATAAGTCATGTCCGACGAGATTGGGTGGAATAACTGTTTTATTCTATCCACATTCACTGGATTTTAAGAAACAGAGCATTTTTATTTTTTGCAAATTTGATAAATGAAAAGTTTATACAAAACATCCGACAAAATAATTCCTGCTTAACAATTTGGTGAAATGATAGTAGCAATTTTTGAAAAATGCGATCATCCATCCATCGATGCATTATCTGTAGCCGCTTATCCTGTTCTACAGGGTCGCAGGCAAGCTGGAGTCTATCCCAGCTGACTACGGGCGAAAGGCGGGGTACACCCTGGACAAGTCGCCAGGTCATCACAGGGCTGACACATAGACACAGACAACCATTCACACTCACATTCACACCTACGGTCAATTTAGAGTCACCAGTTAACCTAACCTGCATGTCTTTGGACTGTGGGGGAAACCGGAGCACCCGGAGGAAACCCACGCGGACACGGGGAGAACATGCAAACTCCGCACAGAAAGGCCCTCGCCGGCCCTGGGGCTCGAACCCAGGACCTTCTTGCTGTGAGGCGACAGCGCTAACTACTACACCACCGTGCCGCCCTAATAATAATTCTTGACAAATAAAAAAGATATGTTTTTACCATTGAATACTTTTATTCCATATTTTGTTGCGCTTTTTTGTATTTTGGGGGGTTTTGTTTTCGAGTAGAGTTTTTTATTTCGTCCTCGGTTGGTTCAGCAACACGCTCTGCCATTTTGTTTTTCTCTACTCACGGTATATGAGCTGATAACCTAGTAGTAAAGTAGCCAATCAGAGTGCACAATTGCTCATATCCAGTGAATGTGGATAGAATAAATATTATATAGTTTGCTAAATGTGGTAACAGAAATATAGACTGACAGACTCTTTTGTGAACTTTGTGAATGCTTGTCTATATAGAAATATATGCATATATAGGATGGGTAGACTGACTGACCAACCTTTCCAACATGTTTTATTTTAACTGTGGCCCACCTGCCAAGTTGAATAGCCCTTTTCTATAACATTCATGCCACACGTTACCCACCACACATTTAATAGAGTTACAAATATTTTCTTTACTCCACTAGAGGAAATATCCTGAGACGCATATTTCATTTCTCGATTTTGTCCTTTTCCAAAACGAATGCAAGCAAAATGATTGCATACATAGCAGTTAAACATGTGTGGCAGGACAACAGCATGCATTTTTTAAAAGTAATTCTACACAGTTTGTGCTTCGCATGTTTTCATAGGCATGCAAAGTTTAAACCTGTTTTTTTTAATAAATATGAGCATATTATAGATTTACTTAAATTTGTAAAGTGTAAAATGAGTTATATAAGTGTATTTACACTTATATAACTCATTTTACACTTTACAAGTTAAATTCAGTTAAATTCTGATGTGCAGAAGATAAAAAAAATGGGTGCACAGCATCATCTGCTCGCTCATTAACGTTAAAGTCCGTTGATGACCATTAGTGCTGTGTCCTCTCTGTGTAGAAGTGTGTTGAGGCATGCTTTGCAGTACCTAGTGTGTGTCCAAGTGCTGCGTTACCTGCAATGTGAACGTGTCCCTGCTGCATCCTCACTGGGGCTGTACACGTGGAACACATCAGCCACAGAAAAGAGCTTGCTTTGTTCCCTGTGAGGAAGAACTGCATTAAACACACACGGCGCTGGAAGCAGCTCTGACAAGCTCTGAAGCCAGCAGCCCACGGGCAGCCTGACGTACAGCCTGCAGAGAGCCGTGGATCTGCAGAGAGCTGTGCTGTGACATTGTGGGCATGGAGGTCTTGGCAAGACTGTAGCAAGAGTGCATTAACGCATTAGTGCCTTTAGAGCAAAAGCCTTTGATTTATGTTTTTGCCATGCAGTGCAGATGTATAGGAACACCATTTCTGGTTCCAGCTGGCGGTTTTGTGAGACAAATCTGATTCTGTTTTCACAGAAAAAGAAGTGCTGTCTCCTCAAAGAGTCACCTTGGCTCCACCTCAAAAGGAGAGGATCTCATTCCGAGTCAATCCAGTGCAGCTGAGTGGTGGCTGGGGAGGAGGCAAGAAGAGATCGAAAGCAAACAAGTTAAAATAACCTTACTGCAAGAAATAGACAATAAGTTTTCCAATGCCTTGTACATTTATTTACCCATGTGGCTGTATGCATGTTCTGAGGATGATGGATATGTGTGTTTTTCGCTAAAGCGCTTATGCCCTTTAAACCCTAATAAACCCTAATAAGCCTTATGATGCACATTCGATCGCCTCTGAAATTCTCTGCAGCTTCTGTTTCACTAAAATTCAGCTTCTTCCGCTGTAAATTAATTAAAAGCAATGGTTGAGGTATAACCCAAATATCTGCAGGCAGTCCCAGGATGTATGCTTTTCTCAAATATCAGTGACCATGGCAAACCGTGGAATGTGTGGAAACCATTTTCGAATGACATGCTTAATATGCAAACAACAGCAGGCAATAGGAAGCAGCTCATACTTCTTATAAACCAGTGGGGCTTTATTGAATTATTTATACTTTGTTGATTTTATATATATAATATATATTTTTTTCCTTATGCGTTGTAATTAAGACTCAAATGGTGTGTAAAATCCCTGAAGTATATTTATTTATTGATGAAGGTTAATAAAAAAAACTTTCGCACAAATTTCCACTCCAATATCTAAGGCATTAATGAAAATAAATTACTCTGGAGTCTTTTTGACATTTCATCAAACAGGACAAATATTATTAAGTGTTTGAGTTTTCGCAGTTATTAGTCTCACATTTAGTCTTTTATTCGTTTCACAATGCGAATTTTCAGTCCGAAATCAGTGAGTGTCTAAACTCAGTGCTTTAACTAGGCACTGTCTGGACATACCTGATAAGATAATTCATGTAAAAACAAACAGCCTGTAGTAGAGAAGTCGGGCACTGCATTCGTGCACAGCAGGTAGGATGTTTACGTTCTTCTCTTCACTTTCATGTGCTTTACTTATGTTTTGGCTTTTTGGTCAACTCGAGTTTAGGCTGTGGGTCAGATTCCTGCACACACTGTGCTAAAACGCCTGGCCACCTATTACACTTCCACCTCCAGTACAGGACAAGATTTATGTTTACTGCTTTATACATAATAGCACTTCTGAAACTAAATTTCCACAAGTTCTAGCTGGGCTCTGTTCTATGCTCATATGAACAATTTTTTGGTAAATATGCCCCATAAAGACTAATTGCTTTTGATAGTCGACTTCTTTCTTCATGTTCTAAAAATGAGCAGTGCTGGAAATTCATTTCAGTTCACTAAAATGAGATTGCTATCTCTGGATGGCTCTGAAAGTTCATGACAGCACAGCCTTTGAGGTGAACAGTATACATTTCGATTTGCCCTCATGAAAAAAAAAACATTATATGAGACTGGCAGTCTTGGCTAACCCCTGTCACTGGAGAATGATCCACATTACTCGCTGTATAAGGCCAACATGAGAGCCAAAACCAAGAGATCTAATCCTTACAATGACTGGAGATAGCACAGGCTGTACAGGTTTAAAGAAGATGCTTGAAAGTAATAAAATCCCCTGTAGCTTTGTTTTCCTTTCTAATAGCTTACATTCATATTTCATTACCCAGAAACACATTACAGGAGAAATAAAAATGTAAAGGGTAAAGTGTTTTATCCAACCTAGATGATGTGTGTTGACAAGAAGTGCTGGGAGCTTTGCAGGAACTTAGCACACATCTCAGTGCATGTGTTCGTGGCTGGCCCTGTATATGCAGCTGCTCTGTATGGTTTATTATTGTTTTAATTAGGCCTTCTTAAGCGACCAGAAGAGTGTGTATACAAACCTCAATGACACACTTACCCAGATCCCCAGCTTATCCAGCATTAGAGTACAAACTGCTGCAATGAGTTTCAACATGTCAGAAGAATCTAATGGCTGGACATTGCTCTGTAAATGGCAGCTGTAATTATTATTATTTTTTACATCATATATTACTATTTAAAACAACAATAATTTATTTATCTAGTTATTATTTTAATCATGAGAAAACAACTTTTCCGTGCATCACTATACTAGAATGGCTTGACAGAAGTTCTTAGTGTTGTTTAAACTGAACTAAATTTTATTTTATTTGTAGCTCAACAAATTTTTTTTGCAGCAAATTATTTACGGTAAATACATATACAGTATTAAAAGTATTTAAGTAGTACAATTTAAAGCAAACAAGCTAATTCATTGTCAGTTCAATTATATGCTACCCTTTTTCTCGTTCTGAATTTAAAGAAGTGTACTAAATACCATAATAATAATAATAATAAATGGGTGGCACGGTGGTGTAGTGGTTAGTGCTGTCGCCTCACAGCGAGAAGGTCTGGGTTCGAGCCCCGTGGCTGGCGAGGGCCTTTCTGTGCGGAGTTTGCATGTTCTCCCCGTGTCCGCGTGGGTTTTCTCCGGGTGCTCCGGTTTCCCCCACAGTCCAAAGACATGCAGGTTAGGTTAACTGGTGGCTCTAAATTGACCGTAGGTGTGAATGTGAGTGTGAATGGTTGTCTGTGTCCAGCCCTGTGATGACCTGGCGACTTGTCCAGGGTGTACCCCGCCTTTCGCCCGTCGTCAGCTGGGATAGGCTCCAGCTTGCCTGCGACCCTGTAGAACAGGATAAAGCGGCTAGAGATAATGAGATGAGATAATAATAAATGAATTAGCGTCTGTTTGTTTTAAATTGAGACCAAGATAGAATATTGTAAGGGTGTTTTCACACTTGGTCCCTTTCAGCCATCTAACCGAACTCAGATCGATGACTCAGCATTTTTTGCGCATATGTGAACACTCCAACCGTACCCAGACCCCTTTAAAGTGAACCGAACTGAGACCACCTCAGGAGGTGGTCTCAGTACGGTTCGCTAAAAATCAACGGTACGGTTCGCCTAATCTGCGCATTGTGAACAAAAAGCGCACCGGGTTCACTTCACCTTTTTCACTGTAGTTTAACCTTCTTCGTTTGCCGTAGTTGGTCACGTGACTGTAGCAGGGAAACTCAACTTCGTTTTGGAACTTACCACAGCCGCTTTACAGTTCTCTGAACTTACTGACTGATGAGTCGGCCACAATAATATAACTATATTATAATATATATATATATATATATATATATATATATATATATATATATATATATATATATATATATATATATAATACATTTATTTTCCTTAATCCGCACTATTTTGATCAAAGAATACAGCAGGGCAAGCATGGCAGCAGACATTTTGATTCAAGAGAAAATTACCCAGAATTCCATGCACTGGGGGTCTGAGGGCTCTAGAGGACCTGGTGTGAACAGAAAGAGGACTGAGGCCCCATCAAAGCTTAACTGGACCAGAAAGAGAACCCAGTCCTCTTTGTAATAAATTCACAGTGTGAACACAAAAAGAACGGAGTTCTTTTTCTGTTGGTCCACTTTTTGGTCCACTTAAAGAGGACTGAGTCTGGTTCCTTTAAAGGGGACCAGGTGTGAAAACACCCTAAGAGAATCGAAGATGAAATAGTTGCCTTGGTGGAAAAGATGCCTCTTCATGGACAGTTTCACAGAAACACAGAAGATCTCAAGACAGAAGATTCATGGAAATGGCTTGTGAAGGAAGACCTCAAAAGGGAAACCGAGAGCCCTTGAATTGCAGCTCAGGATCAAGCTCTAAATACTAACTCAATCAAGAAGACAAGAAATCTCTGACAAATGCAGGCTCTGTGGAGATGGAATTGAGAATGTCACTCATATAGTAAGCTCTTGTAAAATGCTCACACAAAAAGATCATAAGAAATGGCATGAGAAGTCGTGCTGAAATCTTCATTGGAGTCGATGTCAGAAATATGGTTTCCAAGTTAACACTCCGTGGTATCTCCATGAAGGTCCTGGAGAATGAGCATGCAAAAATCCTTTGGGACTTCACCACACAGACCGACTGGAAAATTGAGCACAATAAGCCAGACATCATTTTGGTGGACAAGAAGGCAGACTGATGCTTCCTTGTTGATGTTGCAGTGCCTGGAGCTAGCAACATAACCCAGAAACAATTTGAAAAGACCAGTAACTATGCTGATCTCAAAGTGGAAATTGAAAGGATGTGGAACAGGAAAATGCCAGTAATTCCACTAGGAGCAATGGGGTCGATTCCTCACAAACTTCTGTATTTCTTGGACCAGTTGAAGATCAAGTACATCGTAGGGGTCTTTCAGAAATCTGCTTGGAACCGCAAATATCTTGCAGAAGGTGCTGTTGATCTGACGTCATGGGGACCTGATGGCCATGCAGCAGTACGAATAGACCAGTCAATTACACCAAGACTGTGAACTTACCGGTATTAGTATACACTGTAAAACATTTCAAATTGGTTTATCTTGGAAATGCAAGTTCACCTGCTGCCTTGAAAAATGCAAGTTAACTCAGTCTTCGTTTCAGCACAGAACAAGTCTCAATTAGTTAAGTCAACTAAGTAATTCAAGTCTAACCTTTGAAAACTTGCACAGATTAGTTCAAATTAAAACACTTTTCAGAGCTCATTGAGTTAAAAAGAAAAAGTAAGTGGAATAACTAAACAAGGCTGAAATGTTTTACAGTATAATAATAATCATCCATCCATTATCTGTAGCCGCTTTATCCTGTTCTACAGGGTCACAGGCAAGCTGGAGCCTATCCCAGTTGACTACAGGCGAAAGGCGGGGTACACCCTGGACAAGTCGCCAGGTCATCACAGGGCTGACACATAGACACAGACAACCATTCACACTCACATTCACACCTACGGTCAATTTAGAGTCACCAGTTAACCTAACCTGCATGTCTTTGGACTGTGGGGGAAACCAGAGCACCGAGAACATGCAAACCCCACACAGAAAGGCCCTCACCGACCACTGGGCTTGAACCCAGGACCTTCTTGCTGTGAGGCGACAGCGCTAACCACTACACCACCGTCCCACCCCAATAATAATAATAATAATAATAATAATAATAATGATGATGATATCATCTCAAGTCAAAGGAACTTGAGACTGTTTATATCGAACAGAGAATTGATTATGGTCATGAAATTAGATGAAATATGAAATTCGTCCGTCGGGTAATTTTTTTTCCCCCAACCAACAATCTAACTGACCAAAAATGTGTGTCGGCTAAAAGCACCTCCATGAACTTCTCGCATTTTCTCCTCAGCATGAGTTCGAAGGCCACATCAGAAAGCTCCTGCTACTTAAGAGCATGCTATTTATTTTGCTTGGCAGTGCAGTGGCACCCTGTAAGCCTCGGCTTTGTTCAGTGGATATGACTGGAGTGGCAGGTGGTACGATTTACCGCTAAATGAGGAAGAGCTTCCCGACGTGTGATCTCTTTTATAAAAGGAATATGCGCTATCAGGTATCAGCGTTACCGGGTCACATCCCAGCCTTCAGGTGCTTGGCACTGCGGGTCACCCTGACCCAGTGCTCCCACTGCATTCCCACTGCAAAAAGAGTCGATATACAGCATATACACACACACACACACACACACACACACACACGCTATATAACTCCTGAAATGTCTGTATTTTATGGCTATCTCTTTCCTTCATGTGTGTAAAAGCAATTTAGTAGCCTATAAAAAGTGTATATTATTCTCTTAACTGATAAACTGTTTATACTAGACCTCATCTTTTCTCATGATAAACCTGAGCTTCATGTTTTCAGGATGGATGTGTGTAGAGTTTATAGCACCTTTATTTGTGTCTAAATATCAAGGTGGTAAATGGGCTCGAGTTTTTTCCCTGGACCCTATAGGCATTTTTATTTCTATCGCTGCTGTGTAGTTCAGTGTGTGATACAAAATAATCACGTTAATACACTAAGTATATAGATGAAAAATAATAGTAAAGAGACAACTGTTTCCTACGATTACAAGTAATAATAATAATAATAATATACGCACAAATATTTCAAGCACTAATAATTTTATAATATTAGTTTTGTTGATAATAATAATAATAATAATAATAATAATAATAATAATAATAATAATAATAATAAAACCAATATTATAAAATTATTAGTGCCTGAAATATTTGTGTGCTTATTATTATTATTATTATTATTATTATTATACGCACAAATATTTCAGGCACTAAGAATTTTATAAAATTATTTATGTTGATATTATTATTATTATTATTATTATTATTATTATTATTATTATAACCAATATTATAAAATTATTA
The DNA here is from genome assembly GCF_027579695.1 of Neoarius graeffei. NCBI lineage: Eukaryota > Metazoa > Chordata > Actinopteri > Siluriformes > Ariidae > Neoarius > Neoarius graeffei. The sequence continues at coordinate 49,525,485 of NC_083574.1, forward strand.
GTGCCTGAAATATTTGTGCATATAATAATAATAATAATAATAATAATACGCACAAATATTTCAGGCACTAATAATGTTATAATATTATTTATGTTGATATTATTATTATTATTATTATTATTATTATTATTATTATTATTATTGTAACCAATATTATAAAATTATTAGTGCCTGAAATATTTGTGCTAATAATAATAATAATAATAATAGGCTTCGTAGTAGTGAGCCTATGACAATATTAAACCGCTATATTAATTTTATTTCTATTTTTTTGTGTGTCTTCAGATTCTGATACAGTTTGCAGTGTGAAAGCAGTCCATTTATATTTATACTTATAGTTACATGGTTATTCCCATCCACAGACTGAATAATGAGCTTAAGACACTTTTACTCAGAAGCTTATAGACAGCCAGTAAACACTCCAGATGTGTAAACACAGCGTGAACAGGGTAAGTCTAATTGTAACTGCTTCAGAGTTTCTTAAATCTCTGCGCTCGCGTGTGGCTCATGGGTGGAGTTTCAAAGTCTCCATATTCAAATGCTGGGAGCTCCTTCTGCTCTCATATATAAAGAGACACTGAGTCTTTCGGTCACTTTAAAGCAAGACAGAATTAACGGTCTGCGAAAACCACTGGCTCCAGCCGTGTTTACTGTTAATCAAACTCCTTTAGTGCACTTTTGCGCGTCAGAGCCGAAGGCCAGCGGACCATGATGGACTACATGACGGACAAGTTCCCACTGAAGTGTGAAGCAGGGAAGGGGACAGACTTTTTCCTGGAGCCGCTCATGGAGCCCTTAGAAAGCATGCAGTACTACAGCAAGAGCTCCAGCAAGAGCGCCCAGCATTACACCCTGCAGAACCCCGAGCACCACAGCATGCTGGACAGATCCTCTCCCTGTGACAACCAAACCTGTGAGTTAGCACTTTTTAGCACTTTCTCAAAAAGGACTAGGTTTATTATGTCTTATTACATCATTACATATGTATACATTATATGCGTATAATTTTTTTTAACAGATAATTACTCATAAATGAGCATTTTGAATATAAGCCTGCGGTAAATTTGGAGCAATAGGTCTACAAAACATGGTCTGAAAACAGCATTTCTCTTAAAAACAAAAAAACAAACAAACAAAAATCTTCCTTCAATAATCCTAATTTCAATCTCAGAAATAAAGGTACTGTACTATCCATTGCGTCTTTGGTACAATAAAGTGTCATGCTGTATACCTTTCTCTTTTACTCGAAAACCTTTACGAATAATTTAAAGGACATTATTGTACTTTAAGGACCACTGCTCTAAAAGCTAATTACAGATACACCACATACACGAGGTAACAGGTACACAGGCCTACTGAAGGGAGAAAAGGAGAAAGGAAAAGTACAAGTTAGGTTCTTTATTTCTGAAAGGGTTAGAGGCTGCATTTTTTTTTTTTGTGATTGAAATATAGACAAAAGCTGAATAATTGTCCTGGACAATTGGTTGCACACAAACAAACAAACAAACAAACAAACAAACAAACAAACAAACAGCTAGCATTGATTAACTGTGTGTGTGTGTGTGTGTGTGTGTGTGTGTGTGTGTGTGTGTGTGTGTGTGTGTGTGAGAGAGAGAGAGTACTTGTAAGATTTCGTATAGTTTAGCCCATTCTTACACCATTTCGTTTAACAGTTAAAATGGCTGATCTCAGTGTATTGTTTTATAGCAATAATCCCCAAGACTGCATTTTTATTTATATATAAAAAATACAGTATAAATAAGGCAAAGTTACAATTAGTATGCCATACTAAGCTAGATCTGCACATCTGTCGGCTTATATATATATATATATATATATATATGTGTGTGTGTGTGTGTGTGTGTGTGTGTGTGTGCCCAAAATCCGCATGATGAATAAACGCTGCCTATATAATTTAAACGAGATTTTATTTATTATAATGCGGTGTAGAGCGTTACTGTGTAATTACTTTATGCCTACTAATTAATGGTTTACTGTTGAGTATTTTTGACCTCCATGAAATCTAGTTAAATACTTATTCGGCCTATATATATATATATATATATATATATATATATATATATATATATATATATATATATATATATATATATAAATTCACTTTATTAACCGACTGTTTACACCTAATTAAGTCCATATCTAAGTCAGTTATTTAGTGTTTTAGTTATTCAGTGTGGACTGTTATGTTTATATGTGACACATTTCTGGTCATTTGGACATCGGGTTAATGTTAGACGGGTGTTAGTAGCTTGTACCCGTTCATCATCAAAAAGCTGTGATAAATGTTCTGTAGGCCTACTAAATGAGTGACCTGGTGACTTATCAGTACATTTTTGTTCATATGTTGTATTTGTGCCCAGCAGCAGCAGCAGCAGCAGCAGCAGCAGCAGCAGCTCCTCATTACTGTAGCGCGAAGGCGGATGACGGCGGCGGACACGCGGAGCTCCCGGGGCCCCTGGATGAGCGCTGCGGTGTGAGGACTTCACCCGGGAACACAGCACGGGACAAAAGCGACTTAGACGACATTGGAGAAAAGTGTGACAGCAACGTGTCCAGCAGCAAAAAGAGACGTCACCGGACCACATTCACGAGCGCCCAGCTTGATGAGTTAGAGAAAGTCTTCCAGAAAACGCATTACCCAGATGTGTATGTGAGGGAACAGCTGGCCATGCGTACCGAGCTCACCGAGGCCAGAGTTCAGGTACTGAGATACAGTATGTGTGCTCTTCAATGTCATGCATGCCTCACAACTTATTCTCGTGTGTGTGTGTGTGTGAGTAACTGCTCACGCTTATTTTATAGACTCTATTTACTTCTAAATATTTTTTTATGAAGCACATTTACAACAAGGCTGACCAAAGTAGCTCCTGTAACAAACATTTCCTTCAGACTATTTTCAGCTCAATAATGTACAATAATGTCGCAACGGCATACGCGGTTGAGTGCAAAAGTTTGCACACCCATGGGATAAAATAAATCAGAGCACTTTTTTTTTTTGTAATTTTAGTTCCTTATTTATTAAGCTGTAACCAAAAAAATAGAATAGTGTATATTAAGGTATTAATAGCATAATATAACATACTGTTCCAAAATTTCAATTTCCCTTTATGAATATTAGGATATATAAATATAAATATTTTTAAAGAACTTATAATTTGTATATAACATTTATACAGCATTCAATCTGTTTTGCATATTCTCTATTCGGAATTCTCTGAGCTATAATTCACTCCAGATCCACTCTTAGATTTTCTACTTTTGTATCGTTTGTAACCACAAAACAATCTTTGCCTGTTCTTGTAACAATAAGGACGCACTTCTTGAACTCAGGTCTGGAGAAAAAAAAAAAGAAACAAACAACCAAACAAATTTAAGTTCAAACTTAATTTCTTTTTGGATTATTTCCTTGCATAACCTACAGCCACGTTTAATTAGAAATATATTAATATGCTGTAAAATAGAGGTAAACATGTTAAATCCAAATGTGGATGTAAACCTATGTAAAACTCTTCGGAATGTATTCACACTGCATGTGTGTGTGTGTGTGTGTGTGTGTGTGTGTGTAAATGCGCACACAATGTGTATACATTATTCCCTATATTCCTAAAATATAGGGAATAATGGCATGTTTTGAGCTTACGTTTAAAAGGTGCATGTTTAAATTATAGTGATCAATTTATAAAAGACAGATGTTGATTTTAAAAGGATGGCAAGAATTGCATTTAAAGCTCACGTGCAAGACTTATTAATGCAGCCTATTCTACATGCCTAAATAATGATCTGCTGACTGTGCGTGTGTTTTTCCCCCTTCAACTGATGAAGGTGTGGTTTCAGAACAGAAGGGCGAAGTGGAGAAAGAGGGAGCGCTATGGACAGATCCAGCAGGCTAAAAGTCATTTCGCAGCCACGTATGATATTTCAGTGCTGCCCAGGACAGACAGCTACTCACAGGCAAGTGTAGCTGTTTATTCACCTTTTTTTTTTAAACATAATTTATAAAATGATAGCCTGTACTTTTTGTGCATGAGGCTTTAGTGAGATGCTACACGTTGGAAAGGGAATTTAAAATCTTGTTGTGAGGAGAATCTAAGGATCAGGTGATGTGCAAAAACAAATTTCATTGAGTCTAACTTCTCATGATACTAACTTAGCACGATTATAAATTATCTATCTATCTATCTATCTATCTATCTATCTATCTATCTATCTATCTATCTATCTATCTATCTATCTATCTGGCACACACAATGTGTATTCATTATTCCCTATATTCCTAAAATATAGGGAATAATGGCATGTTTTGAGCATCTATCTAATGTGTATTGATTATTCCCTATATTCCTAAAATATATGAATAGATTAGTATATAGGGAATAATGACATGTTTTGAGCATCTCTCTCTCTCTCTCTAAAACATCTGATTTTATAAAGCGTGTTGTTATTAATGTACTCAAAATTTTAATATACTTTTTTTTGCACAAAACGTTTGTAACTACTATCTTCTTTACTGACTGAGTAGCAGCTCTTCTCTTCATTTATTCTGCTTAAGTGTCTTTATAACACTTCTGGTGCTCCTGGTTCTCTGTTTCAGCCTTTACCAGGTTATCTATCCATACTACACTGAATTTCTAGTACTTCAGTAATCTTTAGTAAACTTTTACGGGCCCTTAAGTATCACATTCAGTCTGATAGTTATTCGCTGCACTGCATTACTTTTAAGAGAAACATTTATGAAATTGACTACAGGTTTTATTCAGTCAGGATTAAATTAGCCATCGCTAAAATTATGTATTGTGTCCAACAGTAAAATTACGCTAAGAAATAAACTATGAGACGCTGAAGTGTCCGAAACAAACAACTACTTTTTTAATTTACGTTTAAAACAACAGAAATACAGTAGCGCGCTGCCTTTAACTGTGTAAACTCCAACATGGCGCCCAAGAGAACTAATTCAAAATATGGATCCCCAGATCCACCAATCAGCAGTCACCAATTAACATCCAACCAATAACAGTGCACCTGCACTTCACGTGCTGACTACGTGACCTGACTGTAGCTTGTAGAACATTAAACGGCTGTATGCAGCTATAAAACCGTAATGTTAGTTAAAATGTAGCCTATTAAAATCTAGACTTGGAGTATAACATCAGATTTTCTCAGAAATGGGGGCATGATATAAAAATTACGGTAATTGTGAAACGGCTGTATGCAGCTATAAAACCGTAATGTTGGTTAAAATGTAGCCTATTAAAATCTAGATTTAGAGCATAACATCGGATTTTCTCAGAAATGAGGGCATGATATAAAAATTACGGTAATTGTGAAACGGCTGTATGCAGCTATAAAACCGTAATGTTGGTTAAAATGTAGCCTATAAAAATCTAGATTTAGAGTAATAACATCGGATTTTCTCAGAAATGAGGGCATGATATAAAAATTACGGTAATTGTGAAATGGCTGTATGCAGCTATAAAACCGTAATGTTGGTTAAAATGTAGCCTATTAAAATCTAGACTCAGAGTACAACATCGGATTTTCTCAGAAATGAGGGCATGATATAAAAATTACGGTAATTGTGAAACGGCTGTATGCAGCTATAAAACCGTAATGTTGGTTAAAATGTAGCCTATTAAAATCTAGATTTAGAGCATAACATCGGATTTTCTCAGAAATGAGGGCATGATATAAAAATTACGGTAATTGTGAAACGGCTGTATGCAGCTATAAAACCGTAATGTTGGTTAAAATGTAGCCTATAAAAATCTAGATTTAGAGTATAACATCGGATTTTCTCAGAAATGGGGGCATGATATAAAAATTACGGTAATTGTGAAATGGCTGTATGCAGCTATAAAACCGTAATGTTAGTTAAAATGTAGCCTATTAAAATCTAGATTTAGAGCATAACATCGGATTTTCTCAGAAATGAGGGCATGATATAAAAATTACGGTAATTGTGAAACGGCTGTATGCAGCTATAAAACCGTAATGTTGGTTAAAATGTAGCCTATTAAAATCTAGACTCAGAGTACAACATCGGATTTTCTCAGAAATGAGGGCATGATATAAAAATTACGATAATTGTGAAACGGCTGTATGCAGCTATAAAACCGTAATGTTGGTTAAAATGTAGCCTATTAAAATCTAGACTCAGAGTACAACATCGGATTTTCTCAGAAATGAGGGCATGATATAAAAATTACGGTAATTGTGAAACGGCTGTATGCAGCTATAAAACCGTAATGTTGGTTAAAATGTAGCCTATTAAAATCTAGACTCAGAGTACAACATCGGATTTTCTCAGAAATGAGGGCATGATATAAAAATTACGGTAATTGTGAAACGGCTGTATGCAGCTATAAAACCGTAATGTTGGTTAAAATGTAGCCTATTAAAATCTAGACTTAGAGTACAACATCGGATTTTCTCAGAAATGTGGACATGATATAAAAATTGTGGATCCCGCAGTAAGTCAGTCCACTATATGGCTGGGTAGCAGATGTAGGCTAGATAAGAGGCACTGTATTTTTGTGGCCTTCAGTGATTAACTTTTTTTTTAATTTTTAATAAACAATTATGTAACTACCTAAAATGGATTCATTAGTGATAATAGTATCAATACAATTCATTAAAATCCATTTTGAATGCCTGAGAAAATGGGAAAAAAAAGCAAAGTAATAGCTAAATACTAATGGTGTTGGATGTTAAAAATTACTCAGTCCCAAGGAACTTAAAAAAAAACAACAACAAACAGCTCACTCAGAGTTTATGAGAATTTCTGGTTTATACATAAAACTATTTTATATAAATTATTGTTGTTACATTTAGATTTATTGTGTTAATAGTTAATTTACTTTCTTTGAGACTGACTGACTAACGCTCCTGAACAGGTTAGCTCTCTAACCGCCTGTATTCACTCAGACATTTTGTTTTCTGATAGTTTCCCCTGTGGATCACTGATAAGCAGTTTTCTGATATCTAGGCTTCATCTTTTGGCCTATCATAGTTTATCTATTCCCTTGAAGTTACTTGAGTAGATTCTAAGAAAATATACTGCCAGTCAAAAGTTTATGAACCCTTGTGTCATGTTTTGAACAGGGAAAACTGTGACTTTTTATCAGTCATGGAAGAAGTATTCAGATCCTTTACTTAAGTACAAATAGAAATGTCATACTATGGAAATACTCCACTACAAGTAAAGGCATGTAAGTATTATCAGCAAAATGTACTTAAAATAATCTAATAAAAGTAAAAGTACTCATTTCGAGTGGTGAGTGTATATATCAGGAGTGAGCGAAGTGAATGAGTGAAATTTTTTCAACACGAGAAGATAAACTTCATATCTTCATGTCAACGTGTAATGTTCTTTATATTATATGGACACATCCACAAAAAAAAAAAAGGCAAGTTAATCAAAAGAATTTTAATTCTTAACTGGTTCGCCATTTTGACAACACAAATCCAGTCAGCGGGAAAACACTAGGAGTGATGTCATTGGAGTGAAATATCGGGAAATATGTCACTCAGATCAGCGACGTATTTCGTATGAAAAATACAAGTTTTTCAACACGAGAAGATAAACTTCATATCTTCAAGCCAACGTGTGATGTTCTTTTTATTTTACTGACACATTGCAAACAAAAAGTATCCAAATTTATTAAAACAATTCATTGATTTCTTTGCAAGTGATATACCGTATAGAGATTTATGTCACAGTTTTGCTTCTCTGTGTTCTGGATGTAGCTCGTATGAAAAATACAAGTGGCGTATTTCCCAGTAAAATACTTGTGTCCATATAATATAATGTATTACTGCTGGATTAATGTGTGTATTGCACTTTGCTGCTGTAGTTGTTTAAGGCTGAGTTAATTTTAACTACTTTATACACTGTTAGGTAGTTTAATCTACAGCAAAGTGTCATATTCTATAAGATCATCATATGTTTGTCGCATCGATGTCCTGTGACCACTATGTAGCTCGAAAAAAAAGTTTTTCCAGAGCTCAGAAAAACAGCCCTGTTTTCAACTTTGTAATGATGCATTTTCCAGCTAATCCAAGAGTGTTTTAAATAGTTTCTTTAGCTTAAGAAATAGGACAATTTTCTCAACCCATAAACGAACACTTATTTCTTCAATTTATTGCAAACATTCAAAATCACCACAGCTGGAGACGCATGGTTTTCAGTACATGATAAGGGTAAGAAAAATTGTAATTTTAAACATAACTAGTAACTACAGCTGTTGGTACAGTACTTGAGTAAGTGTACTGAGTTACATTTCACCACTGTTTAATGAGGCATCTGTAGCACACAACATACTGTATACATATTTGTCTAATATCAACCAAATCAAGACCAAACTAGGTCTTACATACAGTTTTACAGTAACTGCACTTACCTTTATTAAAGCACTAATTTGTTGCATTACAGTTTGCAAGTCCTTAAATATAAAGATAGAACACATATTTAAATGGTCAAGTTGATAAATGAGAATAAAATCTAAAATCCTTCACATGCTGAAAAACATTTAACTGGCAGCGTACTTGTACTCATTTACTGCAGTACAGACTAAAAGAGATATAGGCTCTATCACTGAAAATCTTTTTGACAAATTCTCTCTTTGAATCCAAACAGATATCCAATAACTTATGGCCGACTCCAACCCCTGGTGGCTCAATGGTTTCCTCCTGCATGCTCCCACGTGGTTCTCCACCATGTGTACCATCTCCATACCCTCACTCACCGCGAGCCCCTGAACACAATTACATTAGCTTTCCCAACCACCAGCAGAACCAGTTTGGTGTTAATCCTGTCTCCCTCAACAACTTTTTTACTGATTCACTTTTGGCCCCGGCACCAAATGGGCACGCAACCTTCGAGAGCAAACCGGAGTTTGAGAGACGGTCGTCCAGCATTGCTGTTCTCAGGATGAAGGCCAAAGAGCACACAGCCAACATCTCATGGGCCATGTGATCCCTGTGCTCAGACTGTTATTCTAAGCAGTATTAAATAACTTTAAAGTATTGATAAAGACACAGATGTGGACTTTTTTTTAATAAGAAGGACTCCTTGTTCTTTGAACTGATCGTGACTGAAAAGGTTCCACTGAGGAGCATCAATTTGAGCCAGCGTCACTTTTCAGTCTTACTTTGAACAACTTGACAATATAAAACATTACTTGAGTTACATATTGCGTGTAAATGAATGTCTTATAAATGTCTACGAACTTTTGCAATAGTGTGCCTTATTATGTTTGACGCACTTATGGTGGTGTGAAAACGGTAACACAGGGAGCTTTATGAGCTATTCTGTACTCAGGACTCAGAGTGGACGTGATGTCCTTGACACGCTTATACAAGTCATGTGTGCCTTGAAGCAAAGCTATGTACAACTCATAAATGTGGCTGGCCGTTGCTCTGCCACAATCAGAGGGGCACTTTGTATTCTGTAGGTCAATAAATTTATTTGGAGATTCCACAATTATTGTGATTTATATATGGTATCATGCCCCATTTCTGAGAAGAGTCAAATGTTATTAAAAATATATGGTAAAAGTATAACAACCTTAGATTTTTAAATATGAATTTAACCTACATTGAAGTGATTTAATAAAAAAAAAAAAATCAAAATTGGCATAAAGACCATTTCAGTGTTAAGTTCGTTCATTCATTCATCTTCTTTAACTGCTCCATCCTGGTCAGGGCCACAGTGAATCCAGAGTCCATGTAACACACACACACACACACACACACACACACACACACACACACACACACACACACACACACTCTCTCTCTCTCTCTCTCTCTCTCTCTCTCTCTCTCTCTCACTAACTAGGGCACACTCTCTCTCTCTCTCTCTCTCTCTCTCACTAACTAGGGCACACACACACACTCTCTCTCTCTCTCTCTCTCTCTCTCTCTCTCTCTCTCTCTAACTAGGGGCAAGTTAATACAGCCAATATACCTATAGCATGTTTTTGGGAAGTAGGAAGAAGCCATAAAACCTGGAGGAAACCCACAAGGACAGAGGGTGAACATACAGAGAAACTCCACACAGACAGGAACCCAAGTTCAAGGTAATACCAAGGGCCCTGGAACAGTGATGCGGTGATGCTACCTGCTGGTTATTCACGTGAAATTTCATTGTACACATTTCCTGTTCAGTAATAGTTCTGAGTATACTGTATCATCCTCATATATAGTCCTGTGCAAAAGTCTTAGGCATATTATTATTATTATTATTATTATTATTATTATTATTATTATTATTATTTAATTTTATTTTATTTAGTACAAACTTTGTTATAGACTTTTACTTTATGACTTCTACATTATGGAATCATTACAAAAACACTTTAGATTTCCAAACATTAGTTTTCCAGCACAAAATTAAATGTGACAGAAAAATGTTTGTATGTCAGTAAAGAAAGCAGCACATTACATCACAGACCACTTTCCAGACAAAAATATGATGAAGGCTGCTGGGTTTTGCTGCAAAAATAAGAAGGAAGTGCGACAGCCAAAGTGTCCAGAAGAACTGCAGCTGGTTCTGTAAGACACTAAGTAAAACCTACAGCTCATTTCCTTATAAAACTGCACTAACTGTTCCTGAGACTGCTTTTTTTTTTTTTTTAAGCAAAGGATTGTCACACCAAACATTGACCTTTTTCATGCATTACTGCTCACTGATCTTTATGGTATTTTTTAATGTCGAAACGTTTAATTTCATTATTTTTGATGGCATTTTTGCTCTACAGCATTTCATTGCATATGCCTAAGACTTTTACACAGTACTGTATCTCCACTCTTACTGAAATGGTATCCCATTTTTTGTACTATAATTTTGAGCAACATAACTGTAATGGAACATAATTAAGGGTGCCTAATTAAACATTAAAATCTAGCAATGTACCTTTGTGAGGACATTTTTGCAGCGATTGTACCTTTATAGAATAATAACGAACCTGTTCTTGTTCTAATGTATATATTTGTTGCACAAATACCGTAACTACAGTAGTTAATAATTTCAATAGGCTATTGGGGCAGAACCTCAGTCTTCTACATTAGATGTAGAAGAGCCTATACCCTGACTGCTCTGTGAGTTTTATTTTATATCAATTAAAACATTTAATTCAGACCTAGTGATGGAATATCATGATGTTTAATTTTAAGATTCTATTTATAAGGTTTTAATTAACTTTTTAAGCAACAGTGAGTTAATGGGATAAAGATGTTACTGTATTTATATTCCGCTGGATATAAACGTGAGGAGCTACAAGAATATATTGCTTAAAGGTGTAAAAAATACATTAAGTTAAACCTTATTTCGGGTGGCTCTATATCTTAAAGTTATGATCAAACTGTGAGAATTATGACTGCCAGCCTCTTTCTACAGTGTGCCAAATAAAACATTTGCTCCAAGTGTACATTTCTACCATATAGTGTAGCCAAAAGCAGCATACATTTTCTAGCCTTAATATGAAGTTAATCATATTTTGAGGCCCTAAAATCAAGATTTTTAATTTGCTGCTGTAGCATCATGACAGGGTGAAATATCAGTAATTATTCTATCTACATTCAGTGGATATGAGCAATCGCGCACTCTGATTGGCTACTCTCCTACTAGGATATCAGCTCATATACCATGAGTAGAGAAAAACAAAATGACGGCGTGCATCAAGTCAGTTATATCACTTTGTTATCAAGTATTTAAAAGAAACAGAAATAGCTAAAAGAATATAGTCCCCCTCCATATCTCCTGTTCCACACTCCAGCCCAGTCGGTGGTGGTCATGCGCCTTTAAGTTGGTTTGCCAACTGCCAACAAAACCTAAAGAAGAAGTAGAAAATGGCGGAGCATGTTATTGAACCAACTGAGGACAAAATAAAAACTCTACTCAAAAACAGAACCCCAAAAAATAAAAATAAAAAAAAGCAACAAAATATGGAATGAAAGTATTTGGTGGTAAGACCATATCTTTTTTATTTTTCAAGAATTATTATTACAGCATTTTTCACAAATTGCTACTGTCATTTCGCTGGTTTGTTTACATTCTAAGCAGAAATGATTTTGTCGGATGTTTTGTACAAAGTTTATATTTATTGAATTTGCAAAAAATAAAAATGCTCCGTTTCACAAAATCCAGTGAATGCGGATAGAATAAAACAGTTATTCCACTCAATCTTGCTGTACATGGCTTATAACCAACTCGGCGCTATGTGTCTTGTCGGCTGTCAGCTCACGTACGACTTGATTTCATGGAATAACTGTTAAATATTTATTGATACAATTAATTTGCACTAATAAAATTATTACCACAAAATAGCAATTAGCTTTGAGTGTGTACAGGCAGAGTTACCAGTTTGATTATAGTACTTTTAATAGACCAGACTCTGTGTGTGTGTGTATGTTTGTTCATGAATTCTTGAGCTTTGTGGCAATCTATCTCTAAATAGCCCATCTCTGTACCACTGTTCGCTCTCTGCAGTGTGTTTGAGTGGTCCTCCCTGCTGTAGCTGTGCAAGACAGATGAATCAGGACATGTGAGGAGTGCAGACGAGATCCATCAGCGGGGCTGAATAGGTTTGACCCAGTGAGGTTAGCCTCAGTCATTAATACAGAGGCACACACGTGTGGGGGAGGAGACGAGTCTCCCTGCAGCTCCACACTGCAGCCCAGCTTTCAGGCCAGCAACTGAGCTGCTCAAGCTCATCACATATTTTCATCAGTTTTTCATGTAAACTATGGGCTGTTATTATGGAAAGCATTTTCTTGCCAGTCCTATGCCTGAATTATCCATGCTTGGATTCATCTTTACAATGGAAATAGCTTCAAATTGGTTTTTTGGCTGGGATTTATGTTTCATACCCAGATAAGATTCTTGGCATCATTGTGGACAGCTCAGTTATACTAACATTCCAGTCATATAGAGGGCCTTGAAATAAATAACACTGCAAGATTTGAAATCTATAGATGGAATTCTCGATCGGTATGTGTTCTTTGAAATATATTGCAGATATTTCTTGGCAAATGAGGCAGAATAGCAACCTCAGGACATTTTTAAGGTCTTTCAGTGGAGTGGCATCTCATCCGGGGTGAATTATCTAGCATCCAGATCCATCACGACCCTGAGCAGGATTATTGAAAGTGAGTGAGGACTATCAATTGAGATCGAATTTGTTCCGAATGCTATATGTTTTGTCCATCCATCCATCCATCCATCCATCCATCCATCCATCCATCCATCCATCCATCCTTCCATTATCCATAACCGCTTATCCTGTGCAGGGTCGCAGGCAAGCTGGAGCCTATCCCAGCTGACTATGGGCAAGAGGTGGGGTACACCCTGGACAAGTCACCAGATCATCACAGGGCTGACACATAGAGACAAACAACCATTCACATATTTTATGTACCTTCAAAATAAAAGCATTCAATCATCCTCCATACCATTTGTTTATTCCAGTAAGCCATGTTGCTAAGGGAGATTTTTGTCCACAATAATATAATATAGGAATAAAATGTGATAGGGTGTGCTATATTTGGAAAATTATCAATGCTGGGTCGGTGTGATAAGTGTTTTTTTCCACTTATACCATAGCAATATGCCAACAATTCCAATTTTTTTCATTAATGAATGATGCATGATACTTTTCTACCCCTTTATAGTTACATTTACTGTAGTGGAATGTCCGTAACTTATAATAGCCTTAACCAGCTGTCTCACCTCCAGCCTTTCTCTTTTTCTCTCTCTCTTGACATGTGAGGGGGGGAAAAACTCTGCACACAGCTTGTCATGTTTCCAGAAAAACTGGAAAACACAAGTCCTCAGTCCTGAAGACTTTTCCAAGGTGGAAAACATTCTGACTGTTACAAAGAACGGACACTGGAGACTCCTTTCATAAATGTTTAATAAACATCTTACAGAAAAATTCATTATATCAGTGAGGATATTCTTTTCTTTGTTCATGTTTGTAACAGCACATTTTACATTCATTTATGATAATGGTTTGATTATGTAGCGTGCCATATAAGGCTCTGTCTAAGTTGTCACTATAGAGGAACAATACAGTGGGGCAAAAAAGTATTTAGTCAGTCACCAATTGTGCAAGTTCTCCCACTTAAAAAGATGAGAGAGGCCTGTAATTTTCATCATAGGTACACTTCAACTATGAGAGACAAAATGAGAAAAAAAATCCAGAAAATCACATTGTCTGATTTTTAAAGAATTTATTTGCAAATTATGGTGGAAAATAAGTATTTGGTCAATAACAAAAGTTCATCTCAATACTTTGTTATATACCCTATGTTGGCAATGACAGAGGTCAAACGTTTTCTGTAAGTCTTCACAAGGTTTTCACACACTGTTGCTGGTATTTTAGCCCATTCCTCCATGCAGATCTCCTCTAGAGCAGTGATGTTTTGGGGCTGTCGCTGGGCAACACGGACTTTCAACTGCCTCCAAAGATTTTCTATGGGGTTGAGATCTGGAGACTGGCTAGGCCACTCCAGGACCTTGAAATGCTTCTTACGAAGCCACTCCTTCGTTGCCCGGGTGGTGTGTTTGGGATCATTGTCATGCTGAAAGACCCAGCCACGTTTCATCTTCAATGCCCTTGCTGATGGAAGGAGGTTTTCACTCAAAATCTCATGATACATGGCCCCATTCATTCTTTCCTTTACACGGATCAGTCGTCCTGGTCCCTTTGCAGAAAAACAGCCCCAAAGCATGATGTTTCCACCCCCATGCTTCACAGTAGGTATGGTGTTCTTTGGATGCAACTCAGCATTCTTTCTCCTCCAAACACGACAAGTTGAGTTTTTACCAAAAAGTTCTATTTTGGTTTCATCTGACCATATGACATTCTCCCAATCCTCTTCTGGATCATCCAAATGCTCTCTAGCAAACTTCAGACAGGCCTGGACATGTACTGGCTTAAGCAGGGGGACACGCCTGGCACTGCAAGATTTGAGTCCCTGGCGGCGTAGTGTGTTACTGATGGTAGCCTTTGTTACTTTGGTCCCAGCTCTCTGCAGGTCATTCACTAGGTCCCCCCGTGTGGTTCTGGGATTTTTGCTCACCGTTCTTGTGATCATTTTGACCCCACGGGGTGAGATCTTGCGTGGAGCCCCAGATCGAGGGAGATTATCAGTGGTCTTGTATGTCTTCCATTTTCTAATAATTGCTCCCACAGTTGATTTCTTCACACCAAGCTGCTTACCTATTGCAGATTCAGTCTTCCCAGCCTGGTGCAGGTCTACAATTTTGTTTCTGGTGTCCTTTGACAGCTCTTTGGTCTTGGCCATAGTGGAGTTTGGAGTGTGACTGTTTGAGGTTGTGGACAGGTGTCTTTTATACTGATAACGAGTTCAAACAGGTGCCATTAATACAGGTAACGAGTGGAGGACAGAGGAGCCTCTTAAAGAAGAAGTTACAGGTCTGTGAGAGCCAGAAATCTTGCTTGTTTGTAGGTGACCAAATACTTATTTTACCGAGGAATTTACCAATTAATTCATTAAAAATCCTACAATGTGATTTCCTGGATTATTTCCCCCCATTCTGTCTCTCATAGTTGAAGTGTACCTATGATGAAAATTACAGGCCTCTCTCATCTTTTTAAGTGGGAGAACTTGCACAATTGGTGGCTGACTAAATACTTTTTTGCCCTACTGTATATGTATTAGAATGGACACATTGATATAAACCTGTGATTTGTCTAGTAGTTGGCACTACTGTCCATGCTTTGCTGTTATTTAGTGACTTGGTACACTTAGTTAGCGCTGACACTCAGTATAAATACACAGGTGATTATTTCCCAAAAAAATATTGAAAAAATTATTTATTTCAAACTTCAAAAGTGGCATGCAATTGTAATGCGCACAGACTTGGGTCATTTATCTACACCGAGTCACATAAAATACATTCTTTTGAAATAGATAAAATAAATCACAATTCCACCTTACCTTTGAATAGCTTTAGACCAAACTTTGTAGCATCTTTAGTGCTTTTAGGAACAGCATTTTCTTTCATCATTTGTAATTCTTCTTCACTTGCAGTGACCAATCGATTGGGAGCCATTTTGCCAAGTCACTCGAGGTGATTATTGAGAAATAGTCAGAATCTCTCGACCAATCAGTGTGCGCAACTTTCTATAATCACCTGCGTATTTAAACGAAAGAAAATTAACCATCTTCTGACAAGATTTGAGAAGTACTGTGGTAGAAATCTATATAACATATTTTAATAATGTAATATGGCACATTATACTATTTCATATTGTTTATAATTTTGTTTGAGACCTGGAAAAAATAATATTTATATGTAAATGATATTTCTATATTATTATTATTAGTAGTAGATTTTTTATGAACCAAAAAACTTTCCCTAAGACACCCAACAGTCAGAGTTAAAATTAAAAAAAGAAAGAAAATCAGTCATAATAATAGAATGAAGACATCCATCCATTATCTGTAACTGCTTGTCCTGTGCATGGTCGCAGGCAAGCTGGAGCCTATCCCAGCTGACTACGGGCGAAAGGCGGGGTACACCCTGGACAAGTCGCCAGATCATCACAGGGCTGACACATAGAGACAAACAACCATTCACACTCACATTCACACCTACGGTCAATTTAGAGCCACCAATTAATCTAACCTGCATGTCTTTGGACTGTGGGGGAAACCAGAGCACCTGGAGGAAACCCACGCGGACACGGGGAGAACATCCAAACTCCACAAAGAAAAGCCCCCGTCGGCCACTGGGCTCAAACCCAGAACCTTCTTGCTGTGAGGCGACAGTGCTAATAGAATGAAGACACTGAAGTCTAAATAGGAAAGACTAATATCTATCCAAAAATCAATATTCAAACATATTAAAACTTATTTTAATTCTCCATATGTCTATTTTTCTATTAACAGTTTAACTTGAGTACAGTTGTGGGCTCCACTACAGGCATTTAAACATTTAATATGATGCACAGAGATTCCTGCTGATGCCATGACACTCTCCTGTCCATGGATTCTGAGACACATCGTGACACTCCAGATGTCTCCTTCTCAGAGGACAAAACCTCTTTACCACACACCAACCATTGCTGAAAAATGTTTCCCAATCCTGGTCCAGGAACTGTTTAAACACTGCATAATTTAATGTTTTTGCTCCAGCACTCGAATGAACTCACCAGATCCTGTCTTTTTGTGAGGTGTGTTCAAGCAGGGGAAACACTAAAATGTGTGTATTTCAAGAGCAGGATTGGAAGACGCTGGAGCAAGATGAAAAATAAAGGTATATATTCTCTTGTGCAACATCATATCCTGAAACCAAACAAGGAGCGTAGGGACTAACTGTAACATGCTAGGCCCCTGGCATTACATCTGGCATGACTTGTTTTTCTTTCGATCTGAGCCTTACATACACTCTGTGATGGAGCTTCCATCCGAGCCCCATCACTCAGGAAAACTCCCAGCATGAAGCAGGCCGTGGTGTTTTTAGAGCCTGCCGAGCCTGGGGCCAGCGATCGCTCTTCACGTGTAGACGTCTCTGTCCGTTCAGCAGAAGCAACACTGCTCACTACAGCACACAGCTTCATGATTTATGAACCACTTCCAAGAACCACTTCTCCTGTGCAAAGGAGACCAAATGACTTATTGTGTGTGAGGTGATTTTTTTATTGGCTTCTCACACAGAGCTGTGCCGCATCTGAGGGCAGTATGAAGTCATATAGATTAACTCTAACACTTGTGTGTGGACACTAGTAAATAAAAATGTCAGGATGAAGAGTGGTGCGATCCGTGTTGCTACATATTTGGCACAAGCTCGAGGTGGTGGACATTTTCTTTAGCGTCCTGAGTATTGACGCGTATAGTGTAATTACTCTCTCTAATAACAGAACAATTATGTTCTTTCATACCACAGTGTTGCTGAACTCTTGAATCTTATTGGCCAGAAGCTCTTGATTAATTTTCTATAACAGCAAGATTTATGCAGGCTGCAAACAAATCACACAGACATAGTAATGCAACAGCAAACTCACAGCGAGACTCCAGTCATGTTTCCATTAACCTGCTTAATGCTTGGTTTGAAATAGCAAACTAGAAAACAAGTAATGGAAACATGAATTTCGAAAAAAAAAACCTCTCAAGTATCGCAAAAAGATGTTTATGCTTGCATGAGGTGGTTTTTCAGATGATTTAATAAAGCTATATTTCGCAAAATTGAAATTGAAACATGTTTTTCTGATTTAAGTCACATGCATGACATGAAGAGCAGATGGAAATGCTACCTTTCTGAAAAAAGAGCGCTCTGTAAGAGCTATTGCGAGAGCAGAAAACCCAGTTTTAATCGCATAACATTACTTAATAGAAATACAGACCATTTCCAATTGTGCTTTGTTGAAACATTTAAAATATCGCTTCTATTGTGTGCAAAACTACAATAGAAACCCGGCTTCTGATAATTAACACTTTAATAAGTGTCTTTTAGCAAAGAAAAAATGTGTAATTATTGAGATGGTGAAAGTTTCTGGAAAGAGATGTTTATTTAACAATTATAGAAGGAGTCTTTAGTGTCAGTACTTTGTCATTCAGTAAGTTTTCCACCACAAGAATCATCAGGACAGAAGACTTTCATGTTCTGGTTTCTTGGTAACATGACAAGCTGCTTTTTTTTGGGTCTTATTTACTTCAAGAGAAAAAGAGAAGGAGGTTAGTGACAGAACAACTGTATATAGCTGGTATAACATAAGTGATAACAGGAACTAACTTGTCTCACAGACATTCGACCGCATTAAATGTAACAATGAACAATTATTCACTGAGCCTCATCTCATCTCATCTCATCATCTCTAGCCGCTTTATCCTTCTACAGGGTCGCAGGCAAGCTGGAGCCTATCCCAGCTGACTATGGGCGAAAGGCGGGGTACACCCTGGACAAGTCGCCAGGTCATCACAGGGCTGACACACAGACAACCATTCACACTCACATTCACACCTACGGTCAATTTAGAGTCACCAGTTAACCTAACCTGCATGTCTTTGGACTGTGGGGGAAACCGGAGCACCCGGAGGAAACCCACGCGGACACGGGGAGAACATGCAAACTCCACACAGAAAGGCCCTCGCCGGCCACGGGGCTCGAACCCAGGACCTTCTTGCTGTGAGGCGACAGCGCTAACCACTACACCACCGTGCCGCCCTTCACTGAGCCTGAGGCGGATAATTGTTTTAGCATAAATACACAGGTGATTACTATTATTTTTTAAAATTGTATTTAAAAAATCATTAATTTCAAACCTCAAAAGGAGCATGCAAATGTAATAAAGGCCTGGCGCAGACTTGTGTCATTTATCTATGCGAGTCACATAAAATACTTTGTTTTGAAATAGATAAAATAAATCACAATTCCACCTTCCCTTTGAATAGCTTTAGACCAAACTTCATAGCAACTTTAGTGCTTTTAGGAACAGCATTTTCTTTCAAAAATTGTAATTCTTCCTCACTTACGGTGACAAAGTGTTTGGCCGCCATTTTGCCGAGTCACTTGAGGTGATTATCGAGAAATAGTCCGAATCTCTCGACCAATCAGTGTGTGTGATTTTTTATAATCACCTGCGCATTTATACTAATAAACAGATAATATAGTGGGGTAAATATGTATTCAGTGCACCAACTGTTTTTACATATTTGAACATATTTAGCTATTCACATGTAACGTTGAGCAGATTGTTGAGCAGCATTGCAATGGTACTGGTTACTTAAAGATTTCTAACTTAGTGATTCTATAAGCACCATCATGACCAAGAAGAAAGAACATCACTCTACCATCAACCAGCCACACACAAGAGCTCCTTGCAAGATTTCAGAATGTTAGTCAGAAGAGAAGCCCAAGAGCTATGAACCCCTTGAAAAGAGCCCGAGGAAGAGCTGGAAGCAGTGGGTCCAGCTGTCACAGAGAAAACCATAGGTGATGCACTCCACAGTCATGGTCTCCATTCTCAATCACCCAGAAGACTCTATTCGTGAAGAAAAGGCATGCTGAAGCTTGTTATAGAACATTTGGAGAAGCTTGTAGATTACAGACATGGGGAGAACATGCAAACACCACACAGAAAGGCCCTCGCTGGCCACGAACCCAGGACCTTCTTGTTGTGAGGCGACAGTGCTAACCACTACACCACCGTGCTACCCCGGATTGGAATTAATTCTTTTTCTGTATACTTTTATTGCATCAATACCAATGTCGGGCGGCACGGTGGTGTAGTGGTTAGCGCTGTCGCCTCACAGCAAGAAGGTCCTGGGTTCGAGCCCCGGGGCCGGCGAGGGCCTTTCTGTGTGGAGTTTGCATGTTCTCCCCGTGTCCGCGTGGGTTTCCTCCGGGTGCTCCGGTTTCCCCCACAGTCCAAAGACATGCAGGTTAGGTTAACTGGTGACTCTAAATTGACCGTAGGTGTGAATGTGAGTGTGAATGGTTGTCTGTGTCTATGTGTCAGCCCTGTGATGACCTGGCGACTTGTCCAGGGTGTACCCCGCCTTTCGCCCGTAGTCAGCTGGGATAGGCTCCAGCTTGCCTGCGACCCTGTAGAAGGATAAAGCGGCTAGAGATAATGAGATGAGATGAGATACCAATGTCTGCTCAACATTTTATGTGAATAGCTACAACCCCGATTCCAAAAAAGTTGGAACAAAGTACAAATTGTAAATAAAAACAGAATGCAATAATTTACAAATCTCAAAAACTGATATTGTATTCACAGTAGAACATAGACAACATATCAAATGTCAAAAGTGAGACATTTTGAAATTTCATGCCAAATATTGGCTCATTTGAAATTTCATGACAGTAACACATCTCAAAAAAGTTGGGACAGGGCAATAAGAGGCTGGAAAAGTTAAAGGTACAAAAAAGGAACAGCTGGAGGACCAAATTGCAACTCATTAGGTCAATTGGCAATAGGTCATTAACATGACTGGGTATAAAAAGAGCATCTTGGAGTGGCAGCGGCTCTCAGAAGTAAAGATGGGAAGAGGATCACCAATCCCCCTAATTCTGCGCCGACAAATAGTGGAGCAATATCAGAAAGGAGTTTGACAGTGTAAAATTGCAAAGAGTTTGAACATATCATCATCTACAGTGCATAATATCATCAAAAGATTCAGAGAATCTGGAAGAATCTCTGTGCGTAAGGGTCAAGGCCAGAAAACCACACTGGGTGCCTGTGATCTTCGGGCCCTTAGACGGCACTGCATCACATACAGGCATGCTTCTGTATTGGAAATCACAAAATGGGCTCAGAAATATTTCCAGAGAACATTATCTGTGAACACAATTCACCGTGCCATCCGCCGTTGCCAGCTAAAACTCTATAGTTCAAAGAAGAAGCCGTATCTAAACATGATCCAGAAGCGCAGACGTCTTCTCTGGGCCAAGGCTCATTTAAAATGGACTGTGGCAAAGTGGAAAACTGTTCTGTGGTCAGACGAATCAAAATTTGAAGTTCTTTATGGAAATCAGGGACGCCGTGTCATTCAGACTAAAGAGGAGACGGACGACCTAAGTTGTTATCAGCGCTCAGTTCAGAAGCCTGCATCTCTGATGGTATGGGGTTGCATTAGTGCGTGTGGCATGGGCAGCTTGCACATCTGGAAAGACACCATCAATGCTGAAAGGTATATCCAGGTTCTAGAGCAACATATGCTCCCATCCAGACGACGTCTCTTTCAGGGAAGACCTTGCATTTTCCAACATGACAATGCCAAACCACATACTGCATCAATTACAGCATCATGGCTGCGTAGAAGAAGGGTCCAGGTACTGAACTGGCCAGCCTGCAGTCCAGATCTTTCACCCATAGAAAACATTTGGCGCATCATAAAACGGAAGATACAACAAAAAAGACCTAAGACAGTTGAGCAACTAGAATCCTACATTAGACAAGAATGGGTTAACATTCCTATCCCTAAACTTGAGCAACTTGTCTCCTCAGTCCCCAGACGTTTACAGACTGTTGTAAAGAGAAAAGGGGATGTCTCACAGTGGTAAACATGGCCTTGTCCCAACTTTTTTGAGATGTGCTGTTGTCATGAAATTTAAAATCACCTAATTTTTCTCTTTAAATGATACATTTTCTCAGTTTAAACATTTGATATGTCATCTATGTTCTATTCTGAATAAAAAATGGAATTTTGAAACTTCCACATCATTGCATTCCGTTTTTATTTACAATTTGTACTTTGTCCCAACTTTTTTGGAATCGGGGTTGTACATTGGACATGCCATCATCTTCTTCTCCACCACTGCTGCCAGGCTGGGGTCCATGTGAATCCTACTGATCCATATGTCATATTAATTGGAGCATAGTTTTAGGCCAGATGCCCCTCCTGCCACAACCCTCTCATTTCTGGGCTTGAGAAACAACCTTTCACACACACGGACAATTTAGAGTAGCCAGTTAACCTAACTGCATGTCTTTGGACTGTGGGGGAAACCAGAGCACACCCATGCAGGACATACAGTTGTGGTCAGAAGTTTACATCCAGTGACATGAATGTCATCTTGGATATGAATGTCATGGCAATATTTGGGCTTTCAGTAATTTCTTCGAACTGTTCTTTTTCTGTGGCAGAATGTACAGCATACGTCTTTAATAAAAAAAAACACTAGAATTTGGTGCTCACGTTTTTATTTTCTTTGGGTTTTCTGAAATCAACACAAGATCAAAATTATACATACAGGGTCAAAAAATATACATACAGCACACCTAATATTTGGGTAAAATGTCTCTTCGCAAGATTCACATTTTTGTTTACTATAAACAAGCTTCTGGCAGAATTCTGGTTGGATATTTCATGACTCTTCATGGTAGAATTGGTAGAGTTCAATTAATTTTTTTTTCTTGGCATGGACTCGACTTATAAGCACGGTTCATATATTTTCAATAGGGTTGAAGTCAGGACTTGTTTTAAGCTTAATGTTAGCCTGCTTTATCCTCCACAAACAGCTCTGATGCGTGTCTGGGTTCATTGTCCTGTTGTAACTCCCAAGTCGTGTTCAAGTTTCTGATGGTTTATGCTGAAGAATTCTGAGGTAGTCCTCCTTCTTCATTATTCCATCCACTTTGTGCAATGAACCAGCTCCACTGGCAGTAAAACAGCCCCAGAGCATGATGATCCTACCACCACCACCAGCTGATACATTGTCGCTCTGTACATGGTGGTCATTGTGACCAAACAACTCAATCCTTGTATCATCTGACCATACAGCTATCCTCCAGAAGGCTTTTTCTTTGTCTGTGTGGTCAGCTTCAAACTTTAGTTAAGCTTGAAGGTGTCAATTTTGGAGCAGGGGATTATTTCTTGGATAGCAGCCTCTTAAGTCCATGGTGATCTGAACTGTAGACAGTGATCCATCAGCTTCCAGCTCATGGCAGGACTGTGCCATGGTGGTTCCCAGGTTGTTCCTGACCATCCAAACCAAGTTCCTTTCAGCTGAGGGTGACAGTTTGGGTTTTCTTGAAGCAAAGTGGCTTGGAAAAGTGACTACACCTCACAATAACTTGCATACAATTGTTTGAACTGATCTTGGAATTTGCAGCTGTTTAGAAATGGCTCCAAGAGACATTCCAGAGTTGTGTATATCTATGATCCTCTTTCTCAGATCTGCACTGAACTCCTTGGACTTTCCCATTTTACTGTGTGTTGGTCAATCCAGTGAGTGCTGTAAACAAACCCTTTTTATGAAGGCACAGAGAAGCTACCAGCTGTAGTCAATGATCATGATCACTAACAGGAAGTTAAGAGACCTCGGCCTTGGCAAGATAAGAGACATTTTGGAAGTTTCAGCATCTCTGAATTAATAATCTAAGTGAGCGTATATAATTTTTTTTTACCCTGTATGTATAATTTTGACCCTGTGTTGATTTCAGAAAACCCAAAGAAAATTAAAACATGTGCACCAAATTCTAGTGTTTTTTTTAATTAAGGATGTATGCTGTACATTCCGCCACAGAAAAAGAACAGTTCAAAGAAATTACTGAAAGCCCAAATATTGCCATGACATTCATATCCAAGATGACATTCATGTCACTGTATGTAAACTTCTGACCACAACTGTACAAACTCCACACAGAAAGGCCCCTGTTGGCCACTGGGCTTGTACCCAGAACCTTCTTGCTGTGAGGCGACAGTACTAACCACTGCACCACTGTGCCGCTCTGCACTGGACATGTTTGATAGAAAAATAATTGACGTGTTGACACCCTATCATATACTTATTTTTTCCACTTCATGTATGATATGTTGTTCTTTAAAAACACACACACACACACACACACACACACACACACACACACACACACACACACACCGAAAACTAACCACTGGCAAATTGCTGCTGTATAAGAGGAATACAACAGTTTGGAAGA
The DNA here is from genome assembly GCF_027579695.1 of Neoarius graeffei. Classification (NCBI taxonomy): domain Eukaryota; kingdom Metazoa; phylum Chordata; class Actinopteri; order Siluriformes; family Ariidae; genus Neoarius; species Neoarius graeffei. The sequence goes on from NC_083574.1 coordinate 49,549,922, forward strand.
TACCGTTATTTAAAAATCACACTATGCCATGTTGTGCTTTATTCTTTCCATAGCCACATGATAACAAGCTTTATAGTATCTATATGAGAAAGAATGCCAGCTTCAACTGTCATACAATTATTCTGATAAATATGACTTTTATGTAAGTTACATTGAATGTTCTGGAACAACTGAAAGATAAGTTTTCACTTTTATTATATGAGTTATAATCCGTTCCTTTACCAGCCTCTCTTTTTTCTATTTCTCGAAGTTATTAAGAAAAAAAACCCCTTGCAACTTGTCATGTTAATGAGAAACCAGAAAATACACAGCCCACTGTCCTAAAGTCTGTTTTGTTGCTCTGACACCAGACTCCTTCCATAAACATTAAATGAATGTTTCCTTACAAAAAGGTTCATCATATTAATGATGTCTAGATTATCCATCATACGAATCTCCATGAATGAATTGTGTTCCTGCATAGCCTAGACATTCAGGTCGTGACATTTCGCAAACACACACACACACTGAAGAGTGAGAGCAGACAACACATCCATTCAGTTTGCTGTTAAGGATGAGTCAGACAATGAGTGATGATGTGTCCTCATGAATAGCGAGATGAGGCTGCTCTGCTGCGCCTGCTTAGATAATGATGTTTAGTAATGCTATAATAAACAGAAGCAATAAACACACAATTAATTATCAGAGACAAATAAACTCAAGCTGTGCCAAGATTTGCTCTGATGTCTACGCATGAGCCAACAAATTAGGGGCTGATACAAATGATTCATTCTCCTTATCAGTATTCGACACCTAATTTTAATAGAATTCAAAATGTCACGTTCTGGCTCATCATGTTCTGGCTGACACGTGGTTGAATATCTTTAGCATCAGTTTATATCTCTGTGACCTGTTAGCTCTGTTATTGCTGCACCATTTGACATGATAGCTATAAAAAAAGCAAAGTTTCTATAATATTAGATTTGAAAAAAAAATTGCTGTAGTACATGCTTAATAAAGCATATAAAAACACTCTGGAAGTTTTGCCATTAGCTACAGTAGAGTAAAATCCCATATCTGATGATGACAGATGACTGACCCCCTCCCCAGCAATCAGCATCCAACAGGGCCCCCAGCAGGAACTCTCTCTTCTAAAGCCTGGCTTTGAAGTCCCCAATCTCCATAATTTGCACCAACTCAATGGTTTATTGGTCTACAAGGACCCTTGCAGCTTCTGCCTACAATATACCAAGACACGACCCATTAACAACACAGTGAGCTTTTTCTTCACTTTTAATATTGAACACAAAAAGAAGAACTGTAATTATGAAAACTGTAATTATTCTTTCTATATTTTCTATAAAACACATCTTTTTAACTCGACAAGAAAGCAAATAGTTAGGAGTTGTCAGATAAATTGAATGAGTGTGTGAATGTGAAGGTACACTATGATGGACCGGCATCCAATCCAGGGTGCATTCCTGTCCCACACCCAGTGTTCCTGGGATAAGTTCAGGAAGAACTTACTCTAGGTGAATGAATAAATAAAAGAAGCACAATTTTTTTTCTTTTATCACACGGTGTCACATTTTCTTTTACCTAACCTGCCTTTACACATTTCTAACGCACCATGACTGAAAATCAAGAAAAATAAACATAACCTATATAATACAATATACTGTTTCCTCTTCTACAGCTCAAAGCAATACTCACAGTCACATTTCAAACATTTAATACTTTAAGGCACGTTCTGACCAAGTGATAAACGTAGTGTGTTGATGGAGACAGCGACCTGTCCTTTGATGATAAAATGCGCTTTTTGAACCTCCCGCTACATGTAATCTCTACAGGCTGGACAGTGACATATCACCCCGTCACAGTCTCATGAACCAATGGGGGAAGTGTTCGTTTTCTTATCACGTATATTGATGTGATTGGGTGACCCTTTGGTCACCCGAGGACTATCTACTTTGTCAGACTTTGCCTTCCCCCATATAGGACTTTGAAGTTCACTTTCCTCTGTAGAAACTTCTCACTGGTGAGAAGAGCTGGAAAGAAAAAAAGCTAATCAATACCTGGAGAAAATTTATAATGCAAGACATGGTAAGCTTTTGTGTGAGATTTTATATTCGGTTGTCACTAGTTCATCTGTGTTTGGGTCATTTTTCTTCCACAAGTCCTCCCCAAGTTTCCTTGACATTTGAACTTGACTAATGGGGCATTAGAAGCCAGTATCACAACACATGTCAATGGTTTAGAGTTATGTTAGTAGAAAATAGAGCAGTTTCAGTTTATATTGTTTTATTGTGGCAAATATGTATTGTTCTTTCTCGCTCGCTCTACATTTGAACTATCAATGTAGTCAAAAGTGACCACTAAGGAAGCTTAGAAAAGATTGGAAAACAGCAGTGATTAGAGGAACGCATACTCTCATCTGCGCCTAGACTGCAACCTGGATTACAATCACCTCATTAATCTCCACTGAGCGAGTAGAATAGCACTGTTTAGAGATAAGATTACCCAGATAATTCAGCCCAAATGGAAAGTAAAGTTTCTAAATTTTACTGGAAAATAAAGAATAAATCCATAAAAACAAGAATCAAACAATAAGAACAAAAACAAGCTCATTAGCTGATAATTGTTATTATTTAACACAGGTTATGATTTTCATATGGATTTCAGTTAAAAAAAACTTCAACATGTGAAAATATCTTTAACAGAACTAGCATAATGATTAATTACAAAACAATACATCTTGTCAAGCAAAACTGGACATGGCTTACTCTGTTTCATCCTGGAAAGATGTGCAGCTTCTGCACTTATCAACTGTTCTCCTTCATTACAACTCATATATTTTTACCTGCTTGTTTATTTATTGAAGTCGCCGAGTAAAGGAATGAGATCTCTGGGTTCCTCTGTGTGTCTTTGTTTCCCAATCAGAGCCATAATCAGCTGCTGACAGGCAGCAGAGCCTGGTGTGATGCCCACAGTCATCTCGGGTGACAATGTTGGTCTAACAGATCTGCTCCAAAGAGGTTTGTGTCACAGAAGCGGGCATCATGGAACACAGCAAACAGCAGCCTCCTGACAGCCACTGGGTGCCTTTAATCAGGCAAAGGGAGAGGAGGGGAGACTCCTCCAACTTACTGTGATTCAGTTCCAGCTCCTTTGTTCAGTTGATTAGAGAAGTTTAGGGGCTTGGGTTTATCCCCGCACTGGTTCTCGGGGAATCTGCCATGGAAGATACACTCTCTCAGGCACCATGGAGTTGATACCTGCATCCAGCTAACAGAACTGGCACTGCATAGCATTTACTTTTCTCGAAAACTTTGTCTGGATTGTCTGTTTAAAAAAAAGACACAATTCACTCATGGGGTCATAATAACTATTGCATATTGTCTATGTGCATGAATGGAAAGGTATCAGTCAATATTTGTCATTAGCATTACTTTAATTAGTGATGGAAAAATTATGCTCAACATTTATCAATGTGCAAACTGCCTAATGCAAACCAAATTGTGCCATCAGTGTATTCACAAAATGATTGGTCCACAAAAAAAAAAAAAAATCATGTGAGAGATCGCCCTCTGTAGGTGAATATGGCACTGATGGGAAAACAATAACTACACTGTTCCACAGGATAAAACCACAGGGTATATATATATATATATATATATATATATATATATATATATATATATATATATATATATATATGTGTGTGTGTGTGTGTGTGTAGTGGTTAGCACTGTCGCCTCACAGCAAGAAGGTTCTGGGTTCGAGCCCAGCGGCCGATGGGGGCCTTTCTGTGTGGAGTTTGCATGTTCTCCCCATGTCTGCGTGGGTTCCTTCGGGTGCTCCGGTTTCCCCCACAGTCCAAAGACATGCAGGTTAGGTTAATTGGTGACTCTAAATTGACCTTAGGTGTGAATGGTTGTTTGTCTCTGTGTCAGTCCTGCGATAACCTGGTGACTTGTCCAGGGTGTACCCTGCCTCTCACCCATAGTCAGCTACCGGTAGGATAGGCTCCAGCTTGCCTGCAACCCTGTAGAACAGGATAAGAGAATACAGATTATATATATATATATATATATATATATATATATATATATATATATATAAAATTATTCTATCCACATTCACTGGATATGAGTAATCGCACACTCTGATTGGTTACTCTATTCCTAGTATATCAGTTCATATACTGTGACAAGAAAAAAACAAAATGGCAGAGCGCATCAAGTCAGATATATCACTTTGTTACCAAGTATTTAAAAGAAACAGAAATAGTGAAAAGAATATAACCCCCCAAAAAAACCTCCTGTTCCATAAAAGTAAAAATGCTCTGTTTCTCAAAATCCAGTGAATGTGGATAGAATAAAACAGTTATTCCACTCAATTTTGTCATATATGGCTTATAACCAACAAGATGCTACACGCCTCATCGGCTATTAGCTCATGTACAACTCGATTTTGTGGAATAAATGTTTTATATATATAGTATATGAGGGATTTGTTTTTTCTGAATAAATTTATTGCAATTAAAGGTTGGATTTTTCTCATTGTTTTCAGTGTGAGATGAAGTTACTTCACTGTAGCTTTCCCTAGGTGTGGGTGGAGCACAGAGGACGGCAGGACAGAGATCAGGTTCAACAAACAGTTTTATTGTTCCACTTTTCAGGGGACACAATAGGGTTTACGCAGACACACGCACACATCAGGTGTCTGGTTCGGGAGAGATCTCCTCTGCTCTCGCTCTCCCTCTCCCTCCCTAAATAGGGCGCGGTCCCTGGGAAGACACACAAACACGTTAATTGCTCTCAGGTGAAGTGAATCTGCCACTTACCTTCCCTGACTCCGCCCTCCTGTCACAGACCGGTGCTCGACCACGCCCCCGCTGCCACATTCACCAAAAGGTGGATTTTTCTAACCCTTTTGACTTAATCATTACAAGGGGTGCCAGTAATTGTGTAGAGCACTGTATATATAAGTAGTAACAATAGTCAGCATGGGCGGCACGGTGGTGTAGTGGTTAGAGCTGTCGCCTCACAGCAAGAAGGTCCTGGGTTCGAGCCCCGTGGCCGACGAGGGCCTTTCTGTGCGGAGTTTGCATGTTCTCCCTGTGTCCGCGTGGGTTTCCTCCGGGTGCTCCGGTTTCCCCCACAGTCCAAAGACATGCAGGTTAGGTTAACTGGTGACTCTAAATTGACCGTAGGTGTGAATGTGAGTGTGAATGGTTGTCTGTGTCTATGTGTCAGCCCTGTGATGACCTGGCGACTTGTCCAGGGTGTACCCCGCCTTTCGCCCGTAGTCAGCTGGGATAGGCTCCAGCTTGCCTGCGACCCTGTAGAACAGGATAAAGCGGCTAGAGATAATGAGATGAGATGAGAATAGTAAGCATATAATAATGCTACAAATAACCTGCAAATAAGCATACAGTATACTAATACTTAAGGAATGGTTGCATAATGATGAATTAATGCATTCATTGATGCTTAGTGCATCAGTAAATGAAGAGTGTAATTTAGTCATATATCAAAATACCAAGAACTCTTTTTATGTTTATTTTTGCTTTTCAGCACCTCTTTCCTCTTGAATCCTAAGATACTGGAGCTAACAGTAACAGAAGGAACCTCTGGATTGGTAGATATGTGCTTTAATGAGCTTCCATCTACCCCACCACAACCTACAGTGGTGCTTGAAAGTTTGTGAACCCTTTAGAATTTTCTATATTTCTGCATAAATATGACCTAAAACATCATCAGATTTTCACACAAGTCCTAAAAGTAGATAAAGAGAACCCAGTTAAACAAATGAGACAAAAATATTATACCTGGTCATTTATTTATTGAGGAAAATGATCCAATATCACATATCTGTCAGTGGCAAAAGTATGTGAACCTCTAGGATTAGCAGTTAATTTGAAGGTGAAATTAGACTCAGGTGTTTTCAATCAATGGGATGACAATCAGGTGTGAGTGGGCACCCTATTTTATTTAAAGAACAGGGATCTATCAAAGTCTGATCTTCACAACACATGTTTGTGGAAGTGTATCATGGCACGAATAAAGGAGATTTCTGAGGACCTCAGAAAAAGCATTGTTGATGCTCATCAGGCTGGAAAAGGTTACAAAACCATCTCTAAAGAGTTTGGACTCTACCAATCCACAATCAGACAGATTGTGTATAAATGGAGGAAATTCAAGACCATGGTTACCCTCCCCAGGAGAGGTCGACCAACAAAGATCACTCCAAGAGCAAGGCGTGTAATAGTCGGCGAGGTCACAAAGGACCCCAGGGTAACTTCTAAGCAACTGAAGGCCTCTCTCACATTGGCTAATGTTAATGTTCATGAGTCCACCATCAGGAGAACACTGAACAACAATGGTGTGCATGGCAGGGTTGCAAGAAGAAAGTCACTGCTCTCCAAAAAGAACATCGCTGCTCATCTGCAGTTTGCTAAAGATCACGTGGACAAGCCAGAAGGCTATTGGAAAAATGTTTTGTGGATGGATGAGACCAAAATAGAACTTTTTGGTTTAAATGAGAAGCATTGTGTTTGGAGAAAGGAAAACACTACATTCCAGCATAAGAACCTTATCCCATCTGTGAAACGTGGTGGTGGTAGTATCATGGTTTGGACCTGTTTTGCTGCATCTGGGCCAGGACGGCTTGCCATCATTGATGGAACAATGAATTCTGAATTATACCAGCAAATTCTAAAGGAAAATGTCGGGACATCTGTCCATGAACTGAATCTCAAGAGAAGGTGGGTCATGCAGCAAGACAACAACCCTAAGCATACAAGTCATTCTACCAAAGAATGGTTAAAGAAGAATAAAGTTAATGTTTTGGAATGGCCAAGTCAAAGTCCTGACCTTAATCCAATGGAAATGTTGTGGAAGGACCTGAAGCGAGCAGTTCATGTGAGGAAACCCACCAACATCCCAGAGTTGAAGCTGTTCTGTACGGAGGAATGGGCTAAAATTCCTCCAAGCCAATGTGCTGGACTGATCAACAGTTACCACAAATGTTTAGTTGCAGTTATTGCTGCACAAGGGGGTCACACCAGATACTGAAAGCAAAGGTTCACATACTTTTGCCACTCACAGATATGTAATATTGCATCATTTTCCTCAATAAATAAATGACCATGTATCATATTTTTATTTCATTTGTTTAACTGGGTCCTCTTTATCTACTTTTAGGACTTGTGTGAAAATCCGATGATGTTTTCGGTCATATTTATGCAGAAATATAGAAAATTCTAAAGGGTTCACAAACTTTCAAGCACCACTGTACATCACCTGTACATTTGTCCCCCTACATCAGTCCTCAGGTCATCTTCTGCCAGAGGGTTCTACTCGAACAGGACACAACACCAAATGTGTGTGGGTGAAATGGCACTTCCATTTCAGTGCCAGTTGTATCACCTTCAGAACAAGGTGAGTTACTAAACCAAGCTAAATGGGAACATTTTATAGGCTTGACAATGATTTCAGCCCAATGGATCCATAAAAAAGCTTCAAATTTTGTGGCTGTGTCATTAATTTTTATGTTTACTTTCCACACATAGTTACCAGATACCACATGGTACCACATAGCAGATACTAATGTGAAATTCTCTTTTCCATGGCCTGAAGGTTAGAGAAGCAGCTTTGGGCCCAAAGAGTCGCTGGTTCGATTCCCGGGACCAGCCAGAGAAATGTGAGGGGAGTTGAGTGAATGAACAGCACTTTCCCTTCCCTCTGTATCATGGCTGAAGTACCCTTGAGCACCTTGAGGGTGTTGTTAAAGTGTTTGTGTATCTGGATAAATCAATATAAACATGACTTCTCAAATAATCGCATGAAGTGTATTTAAAAATGCATAACAAAAATCCAACATGCAATTCCATTTACATATCACAAAGAAAAGGCCACATACACATACAGTATGAAGCAAAAAACATTCCTGATATTTTTTTATTAGCTTCTCCATTAGTACTAAAATTAATAAAAAATAATGTAAATCTTTACAAGTAAATAAATAAATAAATAAATAAAAAGTATAGGTCTCTAATTTATATACAGTGATGCTTGAAAGTTTGTGAACCCTTTAGAATTTTCTATATTTCTGCATAAATATGACCTAAAACATCATCAGATTTTCACACAAGTCCTAAAATTAGATAAAATGAACCCAGTTAAACAAATGAGACAAAAATATTATACTTGGTCATTTATTTATTGAGGAAAATGATCCACTATTACATATCTGTGAGTGGCAAAAGTATGTGAACCTTTGCTTTCAGTATCTGGTGTGACCCCCTTGTGCAGCAATAACTGCAACTAAACGTTTCCAGTAACTGTTGATCAGTCCTGCACACCGGCTTGGAGGAATTTTAGCCCATTCCTCCGTACAGAAGAGCTTCAACTCTGGGATGTTGGTGGGTTTCCTCACATGAACTGCTCACTTCAGGTCCTTCCACAACATTTCAATTGGATTAAGGTCAGGACTTTGACTTGGCCATTCCAAAACATTAACTTTATTCTTCTTTAACCATTCTTTGGTAGAACGACTTGTGTGCTTAGGGTCGTTGTCTTGCTGCATGACCCACCTTCTCTTGAGATTCAGTTCATGGACAGATGTCCTGACATTTTCCTTTAGAATTCGCTGGTATAATTCAGAATTCATTGTTCCATCAATGATGGCAAGCCATCCTGGCCCAGATGCAGCTAAACAGGCCCAAACCATGATACTACCACCACCATGTTTCACAGATGGGATAAGGTTCTTATGCTGGAATACAGTGTTTTCCCTTCTCCAACATACCGCTTCTCATTTAAACCAAAAAGTTCTATTTTGGTCTCATCCATCCACAACCACATGATCTTTAGCAAACTGTAGATGAGCAGCAATGTTCTTTTTGGAGAGCAGTGGCTTTCTCCTTGCAACCCTGCTATGCATACCATTGTTGTTAGTGTTCTCCTGATGGTGGACTCATGAACATTAACATTAGACAATGTGAGAGAGGCCTTCAGTTGCTTAGAAGTTACCCTGGGGTCCTTTGTGACCTCACCGACTATTACACGCCTTGCTCTTGGAGTGATCTTTGTTGGTCGACCACTCCTTGGGAGGGTAACAATGGTCTTGAATTTCCTTCATTTGTACACAATCTGTCTGACTGTGGATTGGTAGAATCCAAACTCTTTAGAGATGGTTTTGTAACCTTTTCCAGCCTGATAAGCATCAGCAATGCTTTTTCTGAGGTCCTCAGAAATCTCCATTGCTTGTGCCATGATACACTTCCACAAACATGTGTTGTGAAGATCAGACTTTGATAGATCCCCGTTCTTTAAATAAAACAGGGTGCCCACTCACACCTGATTGCAAGGGTGTAGGTTTGGTATTAGCATTGGTGGGGACATAAACCCAGTGCCAACCCCCAGTGGTGCCAACTTCAGGTCAACATTAGAGGGTCACAATAATTTGCTCTGTTGTGTTCCACCAAAAGAGTATCCATCATCTCTCCAAAGTTCAGACTTTTAAAATTTGAAGTTCAGAATTGTAGTAATTCATGAATAATAATATACAATTCATTTGATTAATTGCAAATCTTGCATGTGATGATTAACTCATTCCAATTTGCAAATGTGTTTTACAAGCGAATAACACATTGACTGTTGGGAGGGAGTGTGTTCCTTTCCCTCATAAATGGAACCTGCAACTCTGCCTCGTCTCTCAGTGAACTACAACCTGCCAAGATTGCTGCAGCACCCTAATGAATTAACAAATGATGCATCATGCATGGCAATTCAAAGTTTATGTCAGACATTACCCATTATACATAAGCAGCAAAACATTTGCATTTAACATAGTAGCAACTAAGTCAAATTTACCTGTGATCCTGACTCTTCTTCACCTCTATCTCAGCAACAACTTAGGCAGGCATCTTCTGTCGCCTGATAAATAACACATTGATGCCATGAGCAGTGATACAGCACACCTCACATTTCAAACACCAGTAGCGTACATCAGTTTAAATAGGCTATTACAACTAAAAACTGCCAAGTTCAAGTCCTTCATCAACTTCACCTTATGCTGTGACCCTGCCACTCCACTGCTGTCTGAGGTACAATGCAGTTGCGTTGCTTCTATCACCTGGCAAAGTAATTGATGGGCCATATGAACATTGAGGGAAACCGTTGGATAAGATGCCATTGTAATGTATTCATTAGCGGTAAGGGGAAACTATTTTCCTCGAGTGACTTACACTTTGTTTTGAAAAATAGCTGCGAATGTCCAGCTTTCTTTTCTTTCCTGACACCTCACCTACCGCTTTCAAATGAACACCCTCGAAAACCAATCAGTTCAGTGTATGTATGTACTTGGTATGTAACGTTTTCAAAAGAGAGGCGGGAGTAACCAAAAATTTCTGATCAAGAAAGCGGAGGCTGTTATGTTTATTATGTGAAAATATTTTATTTGATTAAAAGGTGTCTGGGCCACGAACAATGTCCACATCACCATCGGGTTGTTGTTTACGTGTCATGTTACACGAACTTGGTCAGGGCTCTCTGCAGGTCTTAACTGAAACACTTCAAATTAAGGGTTAGCGGGCTGCTAAAGTTTGCAGGCGCTTCACAAGCAAGACTCGGTGCAATATTAGCCAACATTAGCACAATTTGATATGATTTAATAATGTCTTTGTGACCTTAATGAACACCAGTTGTTGTCAGTATCAAGTCGGATTGTTATTTACATGCCACACAAACTTAGAAAACAGTCATATTCGTATGTTGTCATTTTTACACACTGAATACGAACTGTTGTTAACTGATTAATTTTACAAGCTAATCTAATGCTACATTCCTCAAGGACAGTTTGCTAGCTTGCTAGCTAGCAGCCAGTCAGTGTTGCCAGATACTGCTGACGTTTTCCAGCCCAAAATATGTTCAAAACCTGCCAAAATGCACTTAAAACCGCCCAAAATGTAAAACGTACTTGATGCCTATCTTGTAAAGTAAAAATATGCAACTAAAGTCCAGTATACTATTTGTAAATCGAACAACAATGCAAACAACTTCTAAATGGCAACATGAGACCGTCAGTGCTGGAGGTGAAAAATCTGCTGTCTGGTACTCGGCTCCGTATGGTTGAATCAGATTATAACTTTGCAATCATCTGCTGTGTTCTGAATCCTACATTAGGGTGCATCAGTTGCCCCCTAAAAATGAAAAGTTCCTCCGATCATGATGCATTTTTGTTTTTATGTTCCTTTTGGTAAGAAAACACACTGGGTGAAATATTTTGACAAAATTCAAAAGTTTAATGGTGGCACCAGGAGCTCAAAGTTATGGAAAAAGCTGCTATTTTATGACTTTTATGACAAAATTTCGATCACTTTTCATGAAACATTATGGCACCTTATAGAGTATACCAAATATCTTAGATACACATTTTTAGTACATATTCTAAATATATTATCAAGCACAGTTTGAGTTTTAGCTGTTCATTGAATCATTGTTCAACTACTTTTAAACAATACAAATGTATTATGAATCACATTAATGCTTCTCAATCCCTTGCAAAGGTTCTTAACATGATCTCTGGGTCACAAGAAATCAATAAATGGAGTCCAACATTGTTATTCAAACCTTACGCGAAAACATAAAATAAGCGTTTTTTGGCAAAAAATGAACCTCATGGTGCCACCATTAGACTTTTGAATATGGTCAAAAAATTTTACAGGATGTCTTTATTGGTGAAAAGGAACACCCAAACAAAAATGCATCAGATTTTATGAAAGTGAGGGCAACTGATGCACCCTATCCTACATGCACCAGTAGGTGACGCACATGCATAATATTATCTCTATGTTAGGCTACGATGCATATCTAACATCTACATTTCTGAGGTTATTTATTTTTTATTTGTCTTTTATTTTTTTATTTATCCTGTTTGTTTTATTAATTTTATAGGCCTAGTTATTCTGTTTAATTTATTTTTGTCTACATCCATGTATTTTCTTCATGTGTTATCCTGATTTTTGTTGATTTGTTAGATTGTACCTGTTTTATATACTTAAATTAAAAAAAAAAGTTAGGCTACGATGCATGGCTGAATGTAACATGAGAAGAGAAAATGGAGAATGGATTGCATCATTCTTGGTGCATTCCCACTCCTTTCTGTATTTTTTTTGTATTTTGCCCACTTTGGCATCTTGACTAGCCGTCGTTCACTAACTGCACTCTGTGTCGTGTGATGCCGCGATCTCTGATTGGCTCACAGAAGTGTTTAATATGGATTGGATTGGATGTAGACTAGTAGGCGGAGATAGTACATAGAATGTGCTGCATCAAAGTCCTTCTCAGGCTATAGAAGTGTCTCTGGCTGCATTCTCACACAGAACGTTCGTGCGAAATATTTATAAACATCTGATAAAAACCCGCAGAACTAACGTCAAACCCGCCCAATTTTTGTCAACCAGCCCAAGCCATTTTTTGCCCGCAAAGTAGAAATCAAAACCGCCCAATTGCAATCTGGCAACAGTGCAGTCAGTCAGTCACTACACTGCAACCGCACTTGCTAATTGACATGGTAGCCAAACTGCTTGCTGTCTTCGCGACCACGCCCCCAGAGCAAATATTCATGAGTGAATTTTGCATGGTGTTTCACCCAGTGGAAACCTACAGTAACCATTTGTGTACCATGCATGAAGGGTGATTTTTTTTTCTTCAATCAGAAATATTGGTAGGGACATATCAGCCGTCATTTGATATTGGTAGGGACACGTCCATACTATCCATACCCAATTCTACACCTATGCCTGATTGTCATCCCATTGATTGAAAACACCTGACTCTAATTTCACCTTCACATACATGTCAACCTATACGGAATGTCTGTATTTTATACGGATTTGATTCAATAAACGTAGTATACGGGCGTACAAATAAAGTTACCGGTATACGGGTTCTTTAAAAAAAACTTCAATATTTATTTAGAGCTATAATCAATTCCCACGATGATAAAAGCGCATAACATTTTCAAACGTACTGTACACCACAGAAAGCACAGCCAGCCAGTAAAGAGTCTTATGAAATCGCACGTTATCTTGTGGTAGCGAGACTTCGTTCCACTTCTGATCATGCGCACACCGCATTGCGAGAATCCCGCCAACCGGGAAGTAACATTTTGTTTGAAACGCGTATTTCCACCTGAGTGACTTTCACTAGCGACTGAAAAGATTCTGAATGGGCACTCCGGCAAGATCAACACAGACACTTGCTGTGACATGCAGCCTAGTGAGGTATTGGTGCAGACTGCTAAAAAAGCTGTCATGGAGTACAATTCAGAACATTAGAGTGACACTTTGTGTTTTTGTCAAACATTGGAGCTTTGTATTCATTCTGAAGGTTTATTGTTATTAATATTGAATAAAAAGTAACTTGGATATATCCTTGTTAATTATCATTGAAATTTTAGGTAAATTATTTTAATTTGCATCTTATACAGATTTTATAAGGGAAATACGGATTTTGGAGGTTGGTTATACAGGTTTGATTGACCAAAGGTTGACATGTATGCCTTCAAATTAACTGCTAATCCTAGAGGTTCACATACTTTTGCCACTCACAGATATGTAATACTGGATCATTTTCCTCAATAAATAAATGACCAAGTATAATATTTTTGTCTCATTTGTTTAACTGGGTTCTCTTTATCTACTTTTAGGACTTGTGTGAAAATCTGATGATGTTTTAGGTCATATTTATGCAGAAATATAGAAAATTCTAAAGGGCTCACAAACTTCCAAGCACCACTGTACATCAGACTTGTAGTACTCCAGTCCAGGACTCAGACTTGAGTCCAACTCGTGCCCTAATATGTATGCATGTATATATCTCATCTCATCTCATTATCTCTAGCCACTTTATCCTTCTACAGGGTCACAGGCAAGCTGAAGCCTATCCCAGCTGACTATGGGCGAAAGGCGGGGTACAACCTGGACAAGTCGCCAGGTTATCACAGGGCTGACACATAGACACAGACAACCATTCACACTCACATTCACACCTACGGTCAATTTAGAGTCACCAGTTAACCTAACCTGCATGTCTTTGGACTGTGGGGGAAACCGGAGCACCCGGAGGAAACCCACGCGGACACGGGGAGAACATGCAAACTCCACACAGAAAGGCCCTTGCCGGCCACGGGGCTTGAACCCGGACCTTCTTGCTGTGAGGTGACAGCGCTAACCACTACACCACCATGCCGCCCCGCATGTATATATGTATGTATAAATAAATAAACAAACAAAAACAGACAGATAGATAGATAGAACCCCGATTCCAAAAAAGTTGGGACAAAGTACAAATTGTAAATAAAAATGGAATGCAATGATGTGGAAGTTTCAAAATTCCATATTTTATTCAGAATAGAACATAGATGACATATCAAATGTTTAAACTGAGAAAATGTATCATTTAAAGAGAAAAATTAGGTGATTTTAAAGTTCATGACAACAACACATCTCAAAAAAGTTGGGACAAGGCCATGTTTACCACTGTGAGACATCCCCTTTTCTCTTTCCAACAGTCTGTAAACGTCTGGGGACTGAGGAGACAAGTTGCTCAAGTTTAGGGATAGGAATGTTAACCCATTCTTGTCTAATGTAGGATTCTAGTTGCTCAACTGTCTTAGGTCTTTTTTGTTGTATCTTCCGTTTTATGATGCGCCAAATGTTTTCTATGGGTGAAAGATCTGGACTGCAGGCTGGCCAGTTCAGTACCTGGACCCTTCTTCTACGCAGCCATGATGCTGTAATTGATGCAGTATGTGGTTTGGCATTGTCATGTTGGAAAATGCAAGGTCTTCCCTGAAAGAGACGTCATCTGGATGGGAGCATATGTTGCTCTAGAACCTGGATATACCTTTCAGCATTGATGGTGTCTTTCCAGATGTGTAAGCTGCCCATGCCACACGCACTAATGCAACCCCATACCATCAGAGATGCAGGCTTCTGAACTGAGCGCTGATAACAACTTGGGTCGTCCTTCTCCTCTTTAGTCCAAATGACACGGCGTCCCTGATTTCCATAAAGAACTTCAAATTTTGATTCGTCTGACCACAGAACAGTTTTGTACTTTGCCACAGTCCATTTTAAACGAGCCTTGGCCCAGAGAAGACGTCTGCGCTTCTGGATCATGTTTAGATACGGCTTCTTCTTTGAACTATAGAGTTTTAGCTGGCAACGGCGGATGGCACGGTGAATTGTGTTCACAAATAATATTCTCTGGAAATATTCTTGAGCCCATTTTGTGATTTCCAATACAGAAGCATGCCTGTATGTGATGCAGTGCCGTCTAAGGGCCCGAAGATCACGGGCACCCAGTATGGTTTTCTGGCCTTGACCCTTACGCACAGAGATTCTTCCAGATTCTCTGAATCTTTTGATGATATTATGCACTGTAGATGATGATATGTTCAAACTCTTTGCAATTTTACACTGTCGAACTCCTTTCTGATATTGCTCCACTATTTGTCGGCGCTGAATTAGGGGGATTGGTGATCCTCTTCCCATCTTTACTTCTGAGAGCCGCTGCTACTCTGAGATGCTCTTTTTATACCCAGTCATGTTAATGACCTATTGCCAATTGACCTAATGAGTTGCAATTTGGTCCTCCAGCTGTTCCTTTTTTTGTACCTTTCACTTTTCCAGCCTCTTATTGCCCTTGTCCCAACTTTTTTGAGATGTGTTGCTGTCATGAAATTTCAAATGAGCCAATATTTGGCATGAAATTTCAAACTGTCTCACTTTCGACATTTGATATGTTGTCTATGTTCTATTGTGAATACAATATCAGTTTTTGAGATTTGTAAATTATTGCATTCCGTTTTTATTTACAATTTGTACTTTGTCCCAACTTTTTTGGAATCGGGGTTGTACCGTAGATTGATAGATAGATAATCAAGCTATATATTATAAACAAAGTAGTCTGCCGA
Source organism: Neoarius graeffei (assembly GCF_027579695.1). Classification (NCBI taxonomy): domain Eukaryota; kingdom Metazoa; phylum Chordata; class Actinopteri; order Siluriformes; family Ariidae; genus Neoarius; species Neoarius graeffei. Next base: position 49,565,891 of record NC_083574.1, read on the forward strand.
CAACATAAGACAGGATGTGCAAGACGACAGACTAAATTCTAAATTACAGTTCAAACATATGCTCTCAGGTTCCCAAGGCAGCCTGGTGATGTCCTTCTTGCTTCTCTTCTGGTAGCTCAAGAGGAAGATTTTTTTAAAAAAAATTCTGTTTCTTCATTTTCCTCCTCATCTGCCTCATTATGTAGGTTTGTGCCAGCATGCACTGTAATGTCATGTAGCATCGCAAAATTCATTATAACACATCTACTATCAGGTGAAAATCTAAGCCTTAGATGTCTATCCGTCTGTCTAATCAGATGTTAACACTACGTATCACCAAGATTAATACCAGGCGGCACAGTGGTGTAGTGGTTAGCACTGTCGCCTCACAGCAAGAAGGTCCTGGGTTCGAGCCCAGTGGTCGGTGAAGGCCTTTCTGTGTGGAGTTTGTATGTTCTCCTCGTGTCTGTGTGGGTTTCCTCTGGGTGCTCCGGTTTCCCCCACAGTGCAAAGACATGCAGGTTAGACTAATTGGTGGCTCTAAAGTGAGTGTGAATGGTTGTTTGTCTCTATGTGTCAGCTCTGTGATGACCTGGTGACTTGTCCAGGGTGTATCTCGCCCATAGTCAGCTGGGATAGGCTCCAGCTTTCCTGCGACCCTGCACAGGATAAGTGGCTACAGATGATTAATGCCTTTTCGTAGCTGACTCAGCTCGCTGTTAATGCACAGCATATGCTAAATTATTTCCTGATGTGCTAATAATTAATTCATGTATTCATTCAACATTATAAACACATGACTTAAGTATTAATATCTGCATACTTTTTGATGTTAGTGTTGCCACATGAGTCTAAATTCATGTGACAGTTGTACAGTATGTGGCCTTCTGTCAGTGTGTACAAATGCATGTGTATGTTTAATTTCATTTTAATTTCAGTATCTCATTTATTATAATGTTGATTTTTGTTTTTGGTAAGACTTTGTAGAAGAACCCCTTTATTGTCTCTAAAGGTTTAGTAACTAAGCTACAATAGTAATCAAGCAGGACACTTTTAACCAGAGGAAATAAATCTACATTGATGAATTGACTGCTTTTCTCCCATCTTTCTTGATTAGTTTTCCATGAGTGAGCACTGCTCTGATTCAAACTCGGCCAGAAATAACACAGTACGCACTGAATCACTTTTAATTAGGAAAGAAACAATTGAAGCACTTTAACATCAGGCAAATGAAGCATTAAGGTAAGTATGTTTTCCATCTAAGCCTTTTTTCTTTTTCTTGTCAGAAGTTGAAGGAACTCACAACCTTCATTTAAAATGTGAGTAAAAAATGTACAAGGCAAAGGCTATTATGGTCAATAAATGGAGACAAATGAAGTCTTATAGACCACTATAAGACAGTAAAGTGAATCTCTTTTCTTCTTTGCAAAATACTTTTGCATTTTCTACAGGTTTTTGTCAAAGCTGGATGTTGTGCAAGTGCTCCCATCTCAATTGTTTAGATATAACCAATTGAATTTGAAGTGGACATATGTTACAAAAGTATTAAATACAAAAATAAAAAATAAAAAATCCAAATACTTATGTATTTCCCTTTATTGCATATTAAAAATATAATGCAAATTGCTCTTTCTTTCTTTCTTTCTTTCTTTCTTTCTTTCTTTCTTTCTTTCTTTCTTTCTTTCTTTCTTTCCATTTTATCCACTGTGCTCAATCTTATGTGTGTCTTGAATTTATAAATGCAACACACTGAAGGCTGGTGACTTGCTCAGTTAAACCTCTTTGCTCCAAAGATAATCACCTCATTCTCAGTATAAAACACAATGAAAACAACTGGTGCATTTGTCTTAGATGGTACAAGAGGAATAAAATACTAGCAGACACTAATGTGAGATTCTCTTTTCCTTATCACTGGACAAACTCAAAAAAGTCGCCCCTCACTGAGGGATACAAACTTGAAACAGTTATTCAAAAGTAAACTTTACTTACTGGATTATTTAAATCAATCAATCAATCAATCAATCAATCAATCAATCAATCAATCAATCAATCAATCAATCAATCAATCAGTTTTACACATCTGTTTTTATATGGGTTATTGTTAACATTACATACACTCCCTTAGCAATGGGAGCTATGTCTGTATGGTATAAGCATACATGTATAATGTAGAGGAAAAAATGAAAGTGAAAGGGTCACATTTTATTAAAACCTCTGGAAAGTACAGGTGAGGAAGTCAAAGCTACCAGCAGGTGGCAGTGTTTGAGTAAATCCAAAGCAAAGAGAGTGACACTTGAGCTGGAACAGCAGATCTAAATTCATTTAAATTTATATCTAGATGGATCCTACAATGTTATATATTGAATTAAAATTGTTACTAATAGGCCATCAGACATGCCGAACTGGTGTTAGGTCTCTTTCCTCAGAGAATATCAAATGCAATTACAGTAAAAATCATTATACACTACACACTCAGGAGCAAATCCATGCAACAAAAGAGGGCTTTGAAAGCATATTGTATAGCTCTAATTATTAGCTACAGTCCAGATCCGAAACTCAGATACGAGGAAGTGTTTATTTTGGTGTAAGAAGTACAAGATGATTATAATGTGATTTTAGGGTTGTCCCAATCACAAAAACACACGGCAGGCCTATATTATATATTAAACTCCTAGATTACATCAGGTTTGCCTTCTTTACATCAGTGATGGAAGCATGAAGTTGGTCAGGGTTGCAGTGGATCTGGAGCCAATCCCAGTAACACAAGCATGAGGCAGAAATCCACCCTTGTTAGGACAGCAGTTTATCACATGACACCACACACACACACACACACACACACACACATATATACATTCATAACTACAGACATTTTATACTAGCCATTCCAGCTACTGGCTCATTTTTTGGGAAGTGAGAAAAAAAAAAAAGAGAAAACGGAGAAAACCCACAGACATCAACGCTCTTAATAAGCACCACCATGCTGCCCCTGCTCAGTTTTTTTTAGGTAACTAGAAAAAACAAGCTTAACAGACATGTTCATTATTAATGTTTACAGTCCTTCCTGTGCTAGGCAGATAGCTACCCAGTTATAACCTGACAATGTGTGCAAGCATTCTTAAATCATATCAATAACTCTTTTTGAAGGCAGCTAAAGGCAGGTTTACATTGTCTGATATTTAGCCTGATTTTGCTGTCACAGACCCAGTTGTACACTGTAAAAGGATAATCTTTGGTTGTGAGTTGAGATCGGTGGTCTTAGAATGCATAAAGTGACATGATCATCAGCGGTTCATCAGTGTAGTGTAGTTGCAACAAAAGACAGCTGATGTAAAAGTTCTGGGAGTGTCAACAAGTTTTGCTTAATATTTCAATGTGTGACTGGTGCTGATAGAAATATATGTTTGGCATGCTTGAACTTGTACAGGGTGTTCTGATTGTTACTTGTTTTGGTTACTTAAATCCTTGAGATTTATCTTCGCTCACACATTCTGCTCTCTGCTTAATGAAGGTTATGTTGACCAGCAATTTCTTTCTTCCTTTCATAAGACTATGATCCTGACAGGTGATATAATGGTACATAATGTCTGTCTTCTTTCATACAGTAGTGAAGTCTAAATCAGTGATGTAATGCTTCATCACCCATTTACGTTATACATAGATAACTTAGCTTCGTCAATTAAGCCATCATCATCATCCAATCACATAGCTACAACACACTCTTGATGGCGCCCACCATGGCCAACGTCTCTGTGTACCCCTCCTGCAACCGTTTTTATTTGTTTGTTTTCCTAGTTGTTTGCTTCGTCAGTTTGTCACACACTTAGAGAACAAGGATTGCTATGCCCAACTACTGTTTATTGACTATAGCTTGGCTTTTAACACTGTGATACCAGCTAGGCTCACCAACAAGCTCCGCACTCTAGGTGTGCCATCAATTTTCTGCAACTGGGTCCTGGACTTCTTAACAGGCAAACCTCAGTCAGTCAGGCTGTGGAACGTTTCCAAAATAATAACCACAAATACAGGAACCCCACAAGGCTGTGTTCTGAGTCCCATGCTGTACACACACTTCACTCATGACTGTGTCGGTACCCAGCTTAACACCAGCATTATTAAATTTGCGGACGATGCCACAGTCATTGGACTGATTTCTGGGGAAGACGAGTCAGTGTACAAGAGGGAGGTGGCAAGTCTTGTGAAGTGGTGTCAGGACAGTAATCTCTCTCTTAACATCAGCAAAACAAAGGAGATGATCATTGACACACGAAGGAGGAGAAGACAGCAACCACCACTGCATATTGGAGAGACTGAGGTAGAGAGTTGCCACATTTAAATTCCTAGGCATTAACATCGCTGAGGAGCTCACTTGGACCCACAACATCACAGACCTGGTGGTGAAAGCCTGACAGCGCCTGTGCTTCCTGAGAAGGCTGAGGAAGTTTGGCATGCCAAGCACTATTCTCAGCAACTTCTACAGATGTACAATTGAGATCATCCTCACCCACTCCATCACAGTCTGATATGGAAGCAGTACAGCACAGGACCACAAGGCTCTACAGCGGGTGGTAAAATCAGTAGAAGGCATCACTGGAACAGCACACCCTGCACTGGAGGACATTTATAACACCAGAGTTCTCAGGAGGGCCCTTAACATTGTCAAGGACATGACCCACCTACAACACAAACTGTTCATGCTGCTGCCATCAGGGAGACGCTACAGGAGAATTGCAGCCAAAACAACTAGGCTGAAAAACAGCCCCCCCCCCAACCAATGCCATCAGGCTTGTTAACAAAACCCATCCACTCCCCCCCCCCCCCCAGTCCTGTAGAGTTTGTACTGAACTACCTATTTATTTGCACTGACACTTTGCACACTTTGCTGCACCTTTTTATACTACTTTATGTCCTTGTTTATAATTACTTGATCTTGATCTATTTAATTTCTTTATTTTAATTATGGGTGGCACGGTGGTGTAGTGGTTAGCACTGTCGCCTCACAGGAAGAAGATCCTGGGTTCAAGCCCAGTGGCTGGCAAGGGCCTTTCTGTGTGGAGTCTGCATGTTCTCCCCGTGTCTGCATGGGTTTCTTCCGGTTTCCTCCAAAGACATGCAGGCTAGGTTAATTGGTGGCTCTAAATTGACCATAGGTGGGAATGTGAGTGTGAATGGTTGTTTGTCTCTGTGTCAGCCCTGCAATGACCTGGCGACTTGTCCAGGGTGTACCCCGCCTCTCACCCATAGTCAGCTGGGATAGGCTCCAGCTTGCCTGCGACCCTGCAGAACAGGATAAGCGACTACAGATAATGGATGGATGGATATTTTAATTACTTTATTATTTAATTTTAAACTTTCTCTTGTTTTTAATGTATTTGTTCATGTTTAGGTTATGTTCCTGGAGGACTCACAGAATAAGAATTTCATTGTACTGTGTGACACTGTCTCTAGTACATATGACAATAAAGTTTAATTGAATTGAACATGAACACATACTCATGTTTGTCCTGCAATAAACTGAGAAACATCTCTAAGCAGCTGTGTCTGTGTCAGTGACTGTTTGCTCCCGGATCGATCCGTGAGGCAGAATCTCTTTGGCGGCAGAGGTCTACATTCCTAGATTTTACTTTGTCAATTCAACCTACTTTGGTACAGACAGATCAGAACCTAACAACTGCTATAACACTCAAAAATATACTGTACCAATGGGAGGATGGCATATGGCATATGATATTGCACAAAACTCAAGGGACAGCTACAAATACGGTAGTGGTGATGGTGAAAGGTAAACAAAATATGCTGCACTGAAATGAAGAGCGGTTTGTTGAATTATGGCTGCAGACAGAATAATGTCTCTAATGTGACATCTCATTTATATTATGGAAGGACAAAAAGGGACTCAAGATGGAAATAAATAGATGATTAATTACAGATTCCTGTTTTTTTAGCTAGCCAATTAGCATGAAAAAGCTTTGTTCAAACAGTTTATTTACTATTATCACAATGTGAAACTATTTTTATGCTTTCCAGTTGAAGAGCTACAAACTTACAGTGCGCTGCATTGCTGAGCATCCAGTATGGAAGTATGTAGTAACTATCTCCATCAACTGTAGAAAGCTTAATAAATAGAAAAAAACCAACAACAAAATTTCAACTCATTGGCCGTAGAAAACATGGATGGTGTGGCTCCATTGCCTCCCATTCTATATAAATGAAGCCAAAATACCTCTGCCTTGTTGTCAAATTTGGGACTAGAGTCTGTGCAGTCGAGACAAGAGTTGATGTCAGGTAATAACCTACTCATTTTGTATGCCCACCCCTTTGTCCTAATATCTAGGTACAGCATGTTGCAGAATATCTACATTGTGGAAATCAAACTTACATCAATCCAGAGGGTTTACACAATTTCAGCTGGAGATATTTAATTAACATGGATGTGTCTATGAAGGACGTTTACCACATGGACATGAAATGAAAATTCGTTCATCATCTCAGTGAAGTATGCATGCTCCTTGGGGGTTGGGGTGGGTGGGGAGAAGGGTATTTATATTGGCAGGAAGAAAGAAAAAAAATCAATGTAGAGCCAGTCTGTTGACTAGATTTCAAACATTTAACTAGTAAGAAAGACTGCGTTCTCAAGATGGTAGACAATTATCGTGCACCGGAATGCAAAAATAAACTTCTAACAGACAACACAAAGTCATTTTACTAACTTCCTAGAGATTCTGAAAGAAGGAATCAATGGATTCACCTACGGCTCATTGAGTTCATTCATTCATTCATTGTGGTTCAAGGAGTTATTTAGCCTACCTGTTGTAGCCTAAATCATTCATGAACTAGATTGGAACCTTTAGCTAGAATATCTCTCATCTCATCTCATCTCATTATCTGTAGCCGCTTTATCCTTCTACAGGGTCGCAGGCAAGCTGGAGCCTATCCCAGCTGACTACGGGCGAAAGGCGGGGTACACCCTGGACAAGTCACCAGGTCATCACAGGGCCAGCTAGAATATATTCAATGGAAATAAATTATGGCTTAATCAATAATCAATCAATCTCATCTCATTATCTGTAGCCGCTTTATCCTTCTACAGGGTCGCAGGCAAGCTGGAGCCTATCCCAGCTGACTACGGGCGAAAGGCGGGGTACACCCTGGACAAGTCGCCAGGTCATCACAGGGCCAGCTAGAATATATTCAATGGAAATAAATTATGGCTTAATCAATAATCAATCAAGCTCATCTCATTATCTGTAGCCGCTTTATCCTTCTACAGGGTCGCAGGCAAGCTGGAGCCTATCCCAGCTGACTATGGGCGAAAGGCGGGGTACACCCTGGACAAGTCGCCAGGTCATCACAGGGCTAGCTAGAATATATTCAATGAAAAATAAATTATGGCTTAATCAATCAATCAATCAATCAATCAATCAATCAATCAATCAATCAATCAATCAATCAATTTATTTACATGCTGTTTATGTACTTGCTACAACAGCTAGCCCAAATGTTTTTATTATTTTATTATCTCATCTCATCTCATTATCTGTAGCCGCTTTATCCTTCTACAGGGTCGCAGGCAAGCTGGAGCCTATCCCAGCTGACTACGGGCGAAAGGCGGGGTACACCCTGGACGAGTTGCCAGGTCATCACAGGGCTAGCTAGAATATATTCAATGGAAATATATTATGGCTTAATCAATCAATCAATCAATCAATCAATCAATCAATCAATCAATTTATTTATTTACATGCTGTTTATGTACTTGCTACAACAGCTAGCCCAAATGTTTTTATTATTTTATTATTATATCATAAATTGTATTATTATATTATTTATATTTATTATTTTAACCACAAAGTAAAAACTATCTAAAGTAATCTTATAGTGCTTCATTTTTATATTTAACCATCAAACTTACTTTCCCAGTAACAACAGAACTGTTTTTCGCTGTGAGGCTACAGGCTACTCTGAGTTGGATACCAAGCAGTCATAACCATGCCATGGAGGGTCAGACTAAAAAAAGGAAACCGTTGGCCAACCATATTATTCTATGCCAAGCAGAGTTGTCTGGGTTTTGAATTGGTACTGGGTTAATATTTTAATTTTCACATCCACATAAATATTAATACAATACACAGGAAGGTGTAGCTCTTAAACCCTTCATTTAACTTTACATTCTGTCAGAATTATTCATTAATGCTAATAAATATATGTGTAGCAGTAATAATAATAATAATAATAATAATAATAACATGGCAAATTAAATATAACCTATGTAATGGTGCATAATGTTCATGTTACTGAAATACTTAGTCCTTTAGACTTTAAACTGCAACCGGTGGTGAGTCTCAGGTCCAGGAGGACTTATATTGGGGAAAGTGGAGTTACCCCTTAATCGCCATTGCTCCCAGGTCCGCTCTGACCCACAGTGGTAGCACCTGCCTGGGTTCCAGCTATGGGTTAAATCGTACATCACCAATAAGGCGCTGTCAGCAGGGCACTTTTCAGTGCAATGTGGCAGATGAACCCAACAGGGTCAATGGCGTACCCCCTGATGGCATGCAGAAGAGCCACTCAAATGGCCAATGGATGGCATCACTCAGCATGTCAATTGTCACTGCGGGGCAACTTCCATACCCGTCAAGTCTGTGGCACTTTTGTGCACCACTTGGCATCAGGTCTGGAGGTCCAGAGAGACAACACGATGGGGGCATGACACCGTTTGTCTTACCTTACTGTGCAAGGCGCCTCATTAGGAAAGGAGAATAAGAAAGCCCTGTGGCACCTGTTTGTGCCACCGCTGTGGATGACTCTGTCATTCCGGTGCGGGCCTTGCGGCCCATCTGCGTTTTTGCGCATCCTAATGAAGCAGTCATCATCATTGCTAGCGATGGACAGCCGACTACGACTGAAATACTAACACACGCTTAATTGTTCAGGTAATGTTAGCCTAAAATAAGTCATCAAAGCAGGTAAGGCTAGCTGGAACCTCACCCCTAACCCTAACCATAACCCATGGGGCATGGCCACATGTGCTACCCTGCCCTAACCCTATCCCTAACCATAACCTTTGGGTGGGGCTATACATGCCCCACCTCGTTCTCCAGGCTGCAGCCAGGTGGATTTGAGCATGTCGGACCTCTGTTGATGCGACTTACTCTCTACATGGCTCTGGTGAAAGATACTATCATTCTACCAACCAGATGTTCTGAGGAGGTGAAAGATGAAGTCAGTGAAACTTGTGATCAGACAATTTTCCAACATAGGATGAAATTGGAATGTTGTTTAACTTGTGAACAAAATGAGCTATGCTCAGTGTCACGCTTTCAAAATAATAGTTTCAAATTTACAGTTTGTTTTTGGCTGGAACAAATGCAACTGTTTCCAATATTGGGGAGGACACATCCCACCTGGTTCCTATACCATAGCACATGGCTATTCTGAGCCCACTGTAAACTAACTAGCCTACTTATAAAATTTATCCTGTTATTTGTAGTGTATGTTTTCACTGACAAACAAATGGCTTTTGCACCAATTTCAGTTGCTGGCTGGCTGGATGTTGTTGATAGTGAAATAATTTAGCTATCAAAGTAGTGTAGTTATATGGTTAGATTGCTCGTTGTCATCACTGCTGATCCGGTCTTGAGGCAAACCATGCTTGGTTGACTTGGCCGGAATTGCAGCAGTAGGGTGGCCAGTTCCTTTTTGCACACTCACACCTATGGGCAATTTAGAGTAGCCAATTAACCTAATTGCATGCCTTTGGGCTGTGGGGGAAACTGGAACACCTAGAGGAAACCCACACAGACACAGGGAGAACATGCAAATTCCACACAGAAAGGCCTCTGTTGGCCACTGGGCTCAAACCCAGAACCTTCTTGCTGTGAGGCGACAGAATTAAATACAGAATTTTTGCTTTGATGATTCTGCGTCATATTCAGAAATATTCATACTCTTATCTAAATGTTAAAAATTCTGTCAGGCTAGTTCTTATTTATCAAGCTGACTAGACTTGGCAGTGAAGTTTGTATTATTAATATAGCTAATTAATATGATTAAACACTTTTCGTTCACATCCAAAATGGTCATCTTTGCTTTAATACATGCTCCTCCCTGTTGCTGTCTATCACTGTCTGCATACCGGGTTGCAGTTTTATTCTTTCTGACTTGGACTGTGTTCCTGATCCTTTAGTGAGGTGTTCCTCCTCATGCTGTTCCATTACACTCTATTAAATCCTGCCTGATGAGAAGAGATATTTTCTGCAGGATCTGCCAAAATCATTGTGTGTCATATCCCAGGAGCCTTGGTCTACATGGACTCACCTTCCCAAACATCAGCTCATCAGCATTCAACACATTGCCTGCTGCATTTGGCTTATCAGTGGTACGTATGCATCAATGTTTTCAAACCTTCATCTGTAATGCAATGCCACATGCGATATTTTCCTTTAGGACCTGAATGATCAAAGTAATTTGTGGAACCGTCAAGATGCTGTGAAGTTTCATTCATGTGCTCACATGTGGTTATACAAATCTTACTTCACTTATTTATGATGCTTCCACTCTTTACAAGGCACAAAATATGATAGAGAATCAGTTCTATCAAAAGTAATGAAATATATAAATTTAAAAGGACACCCGGGGCCTGACAGTTCTCCTTAGTTTCAGTGTATGAGCTACTAGGGCTAAGCTCCTTGTCTTTTACAAATTAAAAACAAAAAGTCCCTAACAATATAATATTTAATTTTTGACATTCTCATCAGTTTATTTGCTGTGAACACAGGCCTCAAGGATTGTTTTGGACTTATAGAAACAAGCACAATGGCACCACCAACGGACATAAGACAATACACATAATATAAAGACATGAGGCTGGGGCTGATTTCTTTCTTTCCCAGACTGTAGATTCACGTCATTGACAATTGTGTCCGATGATTGCAGAGAGTGAAAAGATTTGCGTTCCATTTTTAGCTGATATTTTTCAGTCTGAATTGTTAATCACACCTCATGAGGAGTGATTGAGAAAATACAGTAGAAAAAAAATTGCAGTGCAGTCACAGGCGTAATGAACATGGAGGTGGGTTATTACCTCACTCATCCTTTTTTGTCCAAAAATGCCTTTGGATGAGAAATGAAAATATCTTGACTAAGCACACATCCAGTCTGATTACAGTATGATTGCATAAAAGGACAGACAATAAAACTGTATGTATAATTTTTTGTTTGGACTTACAGACTTAAAACAAAACAAACAAATAAATAATAAAAATGCATGAATGCTCTCTGTGTGTGTGTGTGTGATAGTTTGCCCCTACATGATTCTTATTTTGCCATCGATGAGACCTCATCATATAATAATACATATAATCTCAAGTCTCTGGATGTTGTGGGGCTGTCTTGGTTGACACGCCTCTGCAACATCGCGTGGCGGTCGGGGACAGTGCCTCTGGAGTGGCAGACTGGGGTGGTGGTCCCTCTTTTTAAGAAAGGGGACCGGAGAGTGTGCTCCAATTATAGGGGAATCACACTTCTCAGCCTCCCAGGGAAAGTTTACTCCAGGGTACTGGAGAGGAGAATTCGACCGATAGTCGAACCTCGGATCCAGGAGGAACAATGCGGTTTTCGTCCTGGTCGCGGAACACTGGACCAGCTCTATACCCTTCATAGGGTGCTCGAGGGTTCATGGGAGTTTGCCCAACCAGTCCACATGTGCTTTGTGGATCTGGAGAAGGCATTCGACCGTGTCCCCCGTGGTATTCTGTGGGGGGTGCTTCGGGAGTATGGGGTTCGGGGCTCTTTGCTAAGGGCTGTCCGGTCCCTGTACGAACGGAGCAGGAGTCTGGTTCGCATTGCCGGCAGTAAGTCAGACCTGTTCCCAGTGCATGTTGGACTCCGTCAGGGCTGCCCTTTGTCACCGGTTCTGTTCATAATTTTTATGGACAGAATTTCTAGGCGCAGCCAGGGGCCGGAAGGAATCCTGTTTGGGAACCACAGGATTTCATCTCTGCTTTTTGCGGATGATGTTGTCCTGTTGGCTTCTTCAAACCAGGACCTTCAGCATGCACTGGGGCGGTTTGCAGTCGAGTGTGAAGCGGCTGGGATGAGAATCAGCACCTCCAAGTCCGAGGCCATGGTTCTCGACCGGAAAAGGGTGGCTTGCCCTCTCCAGGTTGGTGGAGAAGTCCTGCCTCAAGTGGAGGAGTTTAAGTATCTCGGGATCTTGTTCACGAGTGAGGGAAGGATGGAGCGTGAGATCGACAGGCGGATCGGTGCAGCCTCCGCAGTGATGCGGTCGCTTTACCGGTCCGTCGTGGTGAAGAAGGAGCTGAGCCAAAAGGCGAAGCTCTCAATTTACCGGTCGATCTACGTTCCGACTCTCACCTATGGTCATGAGCTTTGGGTAATGACAGAAAGAACAAGATCGCGGATACAAGCGGCTGAAATGAGTTTCCTTCGCAGGGTGGCTGGGCGCTCCCTTAGAGATAGGGTGAGAAGCACAGTCACTCGGGAGGAGCTCGGAGTAGAGCCGCTGCTCCTCCACATCGAGAGGAACCAGCTGAGGTGGCTCGGGCATCTTTTTCGGATGCCTCCTGGACGCCTCCCTGGGGAGGTGTTCCAGGCATGTCCCCCCGGGAGGAGGCCCCGGGGAAGACCCAGGACACGCTGGAGGGACTATGTCTCTCGGCTGGCCTGGGAACGCCTCGGTGTTCTTCCCGAGGAGCTGGCCGAGGTGTCTGGGGAAAGGGAAGTTTGGGCTTCCATGCTTAGACTGCTGCCTCCGCGACCCGGTCCTGGATAAGCGGAAGAAGACGAGACGAGACGAGATAAATTGCTCAACTCTAATAGTTTTGTTGTTGAGCTATGACATGCCATGACAAGCTAATAAGCGAAGCACACATCTCATCTCATCTCATCTCATCTCATCTCATCTCATTATCTCTAGCCGCTTTATCCTGTTCTACAGGGTCGCAGGCAAGCTGGAGCCTATCCCAGCTGACTATGGGCGAAAGGCGGGGTACACCCTGGACAAGTCGCCAGGTCATCACAGGGCTGACACATAGACACAGACAACCATTCACACTCACATTCACACCTACGGCCAATTTAGAGTCACCAGTTAACCTAACCTGCATGTCTTTGGACTGTGGGGGAAACCAGAGCACCCGGAGGAAACTCACGCGGACACTGGGAGAACATGCAAACTCCGCACAGAAAGGCCCTCGCCGGCCACGGGGCTCGAACCCGGACCTTCTTGCTGTGAGGCGACAGTGCTAACCACTACACCACCGTGCCGCCGCGAAGCACACATCCACTCCAAATGAATAATTACACAAAATGACATAAAACAAAGCTGTACATTTCATGTTTTTGACTTTTTTTTAACTTTAAAACAACCAACAAACAAAAACAGAAATCACGACTGCTGCTGCCTATGTGCGTAGAAGTGTGTGTTATAATTTGCCCCACACCATTCTTATTTTGCCACTGCAAACCTCACGATACTGTACAATGCATTGCTCAACTCTAATAGTTTATAATCGTGCTCAACTCCAATAGTGTTGCCAAACTATGACATCTATGAAGATAGATAGTAAGTAATTCTATATACAGTGCCTTGCAAAAGTATTCACCCCCCCTTGGCATTTTTCAGGTTTTGTTGCCTCACAACCTGGAATTAAAATGGATTGTTTGAGGGTTTGCATCATTTCATTTACAGAACATGCCTACAACTTTGAAGATGTGAATTTTTTTTTATTGTGATGCAAACAACAAATAGGACAAAATAACAGAAAACCTCAACGTGCATAACTATTCACCCCCCCAATGTCAGTACTTTGTAGAGCCACCTTTTGCAGCAATTATAGCTGCAAGTCGGTTTGGATAAGTCTCTATAAGCTTGCCACATCTAGCCACTGGGATTTTTGCCCATTCCTCAAGGCAAAACTGCTCCAGCTCCTTCAAGTTGGATGGATTCCACTGTTGAACACCAATCTTCAAGTCTGACCACAGATTCTCAATTGGATTGAGGTCTGGGCTTTGACTAGGCCATTCCAACACATTTAAATGTTTCCCTTTAAACCACTCCAGTGTAGCTTTAGTAGTATGTTTTGGGTCATTGTCCTGCCGGAACATGAACCTTCATCCCAGTCACAAACATCTGGCTGACTCAAACAGGTTTTCCTCCAGAATTGCCCTGTATTTAGTGCCATCCAGGGCAGGAATTTCACGAGGGCCACGAGGGCCATGGCCCTCGTGCCCTCTCATTTTGGCCTTGTGCCCTTGGAAAAAAATATCTGCCATAAGGCCACAGTGGCCTTGATGCCCTGCGGTTTTGCGGTTTTGTAGTCTGCCTCGTGACTGCCAATAGGCTTTAACATCACCTGCGTCTATTGAGAAAAAAATATGTCTTTTGATGACATTCTGGATTCTTATTGGGCAACTCATCAGTGGTGAATCGGACTCAAGCCTGGCATGAACCGCTCCAACGTGCTATAATGACACTAGTCTATCACCAGCCAACCAGGAGACTTAATCAAACGCATCCCCTGCCCACATGTGTCCGCGTCTGAGACGTTGAATTTTCACAGAAGGAGGGAAGAAGTTGACTGAGGTAAGACTGTGTGATAAATTAACGAACGAATAAGATAGGAATTTCAACATATAGGGCTTAAGTTTGTTACCGTTAAATACAGTAACGTTATGTCGTTACAACGTTGACCCACTTTTAACGTGCCGAGTACTAACTGTAGCCGGTAACAAATGCTAATTAGCTTGCTGTTAAAAGTGCAAAGACCTTAAATTGCTCTGTGTAAATTAGAAAATGGCGCAACTTCCTCTGTAGCCGTCAACTCAACTTGTCTTGAGTTTTGAGCCAATCACAACAGGGCAGCACTGTGGCCTGAGCTAAAACATGATAGTTTAAGTTTGTTTAAATTACAAAAATGAGTACACCCTATGACTGTCTCATATACTCTTCATATACTCATACTGTTTAAGTAAATGTAATAAAATTAATCTTTAAAAGTGGTATTTACTCAAACTGTTTGCATAGAATGAACTTTCGGGTTAACAGTGTAAGTGTTGCAGTGTTCTGCAAATTTGCAATTTAATATTTCAGATCTTGAGACATGAAAGTGCTATTTTAAAAAATAAAAGGTCAGAATGTTTTCTTTGTCGTTTATTTAGTTCATTTTATTTCCTCAATAATTTTCCTTGATTGAGAAATTGGTCTGGGCTCTTATGGGTTAATCAGTAGCCTGCATGCTAATATATGTTCCATTTACAGTCAAACATTTTGATGTACTCCAGGCTCAATTTTGATTAATCAAAAATCTGCATAGTAGTACAGTCTGAAGATGCTCTTGCACATTCTGTGTCAATTGAACAAAAATTATGGGAGGATATAGGTTTAATAAGTTTTTAAATTTTTGAAGTGAGTGATGGATTGATAAGTTTAGATGTGTTCAATATTTTCTTATCTTCAGACATAATAGTGTAGGAGATGTTTCTTTACCTGCTTGAGAGTTTCGACTGAGACTCCAATCTTCCTCAGAAGAGTCATTAGTCCTTAAATTAAATTCATTATAGACGTGAACTTAAAATCATTGTTTTATTTTATGGCCTTGGTGCCCTGGCTTTTGGCTTTCGTGCCCTCAAAAAATTGACAGCACAAAAGGCCAAGTGGCCTTGCCCCTAAAATGACGAAATTCTAGGCCTGGTGCCATCCATCTTTCCTTCAGTCCTGACCAGCTTTCCTGTGCTTGCAGATGAAAAATATCCCCACAGCATGATGCTGCCACCACCATGCTTCACTATAGGAATGGTGTTCTCAGGATGTTGGGTTTGCGCCACACATGGCATTTCCCATGATGGCCAAAAAGTTAAAGTTTAGTCTCATTTGACCAGAGAATCTTCTTCCATGTGTTTGGGGAGTCTGCCACATGCTGCTGGGCAAACTCCAAACGTGTTTTCTTAAGCAATGACTTTTTTTGTCTGACCACTCTTCCATAAAGCCCAGCTCTGTGGAGTATACGGCTTATTGTGGTCCTATGGACAGATACTCCAGTCTCTGCTGTGGAACTCTGCAGCTCCTTCAGGGTTACCTTTGGTCTCTGTGCTGCCTCTCCGTTTAATGCCCTCCTTGCCCGGTCCATGAGTTGTGGTGGGTGGCCCTCTCTTGGCAGGTTTGTTGTGGTACTATGTTCTTTCCATTTGATGATGGAAAAAATATCCAAATCTTTGATGATCCCCCGGCGCACCATTAAATCTATATTTAATGGTGCTCCGGGGGATCATCAAAGATTTGGATTTTTTTTAATAACCCAACCCTGACTTGTACTTCTCAAGAACTTTGTCCCTGACTTGTTTGGAGAGCTCCTTAGTCTTCATTATGTTGTTTGGTTAGTGGTGTTGCAGCCTCTGAAGCCTTTCAGAAAAGGTGTATATATACTGACAGATCATGTGACACTTAGACTGCACACAGGTGGACTTTATTTCACTAATTATGTGACTTCTGAAGGTAATTGGTTGCACCAGAACTTTTTAGGGGCTTGATAGCAAAGGGGGTGAATACATATGCACACACCAATTTTCAGTTTTTTATTTTTAAATTTTTTAAAAATATTTCTCATTTTACGTCACCAACTTAGATTATTTTGTGCAGATCCATTACATAAAATTCAGATTTTAAAAAATTAAATTACATGTTGTAATGTAACAAAATAGGTAAAAAAAACCAAGGGGGTGAATACTTTTGCAAGGCACTGTATATAAAACAGTTATTTTATCAAATCGAGTTGTACATGAGCTGATAACCGATGAGGTGTGTAGCACCGAATTGGCTACAAGTTATGTACGACGAGATTGAGTGGAATAACTGTTTGATTCTATCCACATTCACTGGATTTTGAGAAAAAGAGCATTTTTATTTTTAGCAAATTCGATAAATAAAAACTTTGTACAAAACAACCAAAATTTGAGTAGAGTTTTTCATATTGGCTTAGAATGTAAACAAACCGGCGAAATGACAGTAGCAATTTGTGAAAAATGCGATAAAAACAATTCTTGAAAAATAAAAAATATACGTTCTTATCATCAAATACCTTTTTCCACATTTTGTTGCTTTTTTGTATTTTTTTGGGTTTTGTTTTTGAGTAGAGTTTTTATTTCATCCTTGGTTGGTTCAGCAACACAATCTGCCATTTTGTTGTTGTTCTTCTTCTTTAGCCTTTTTTTTTGGCAGTTGGCAAACCAACTTAAAGGTGCATCACCGCTACTGACTGGGCTGGAGTGTGGAACAGGAGATATGTAGGGGAGGACTATATTCTTTTAGCTATTTCTGTTTCTTTTAAATACTTGATAACAAGGTAATATATCTGGCTTGATGCACTCTGCCATTTTGTTTTTCTCTACTCACGGTATATGTATGAGCTGATATCCTTGTAATAGAGTAGCTAATCAGGGCGCACGATTGCTCATATCCAGTGAATGTGGATAGAATAAATACATGCAGTATATCCTGTAATGTGATGCCACAGAAGTAATTTTAATGATCGCAATTTAAATTATGTTGTTTGTGTTTTGTGCATTTGATAACAACAACAAAACTATTAAACTATTGATTTATTATTATTATTATTATTAATTGACAAATGCAAACATCCATCCATTTTTTAGGTATAAGAGAGCACTGAGATTTCTCCTTGGTCTCAGTTACTTTATCCTGTGTGTGTGTGTGTGTGTGTGTGTGTGTGTATCGATTCGTTCCTAATACAGAAGGTATGACTCATCTGTGTTAATCTATGTTTGTGGGAAATAATAACTTATTTTGAATGAGTGCCTGATGTTTAATAGGTATCAAACTGAAAAACATTATCTGCATTTAACAGCTTTCTGTGACATTCTTTACATACTTGAATGGTTATTATGTCTGAGATATTTACACAAGAATGAAATGATTGCTCTCTTTGTTAATGATTATCCTGTTTGATGTTGTCGAGTGTTTACTCACTGACTTTTTGTGCATGAATGCACCGGCATGCTGGTAAATTAGAGTTTGGCCGTTATTATTTAACTTTAATCCTTCCCCTAGACAGTAACAAAAGGATTTAACTAGTCATCGTTTTTCTGCCCTGTGCTTCCTTTTCTGCATTCATTTCAGTCTGGATGATTCATTGGCAATATTCTGTCATCTCCATCTTACATGCATGATGTATAAAGCCAGTGTGTAAAGATGTAAAGCCTCTCAGGTCTCACTATGCACACAGCCAAAATTCATCTGTATATACTGCACATTTATTTACTTTCAGCATGAATAGAGTCTATTCAGTCACTTTGGAATGCTCAGTCTATTCATAATTGGTTAGGAATATGGCTGCACACATCATTTGTATTTTAAACCTGTGTTTAGCTGAACAGGTCATTTAATGAACTGCATATGGTCTTTCCTGTTTGTCCAGCTCTATCCCCTTCAACACACATGACCCACAGACTCTTGCTGTTTCTCTTTTCCCCTCTTTAAAAAAATTGTAGCCATTCTAGATCCGTTTGCCCATACCTCCACCAAACAGCAAGCATTCAGAATAAAATATCAAAAGTGGCCTGGAATGTGATTGACCTTTCTGAGAGATTCATGGCCTAGGCCTGCTCTCAGCTCCTACCAGACCATTAACCTTCTCTAGTAGGCTGATAATGGACTCCTAACTGCTGCCTTTCCTCTGCTTGCTGCCCGCTGATGCCATCCATCCTCCCTGTCTTTGGCTTCAGCAGAATCGATTGGTGTCTCTACAGTGTTTTCTTTAGCCTTTGCTCTCTTTAAGGCTTCACAGCTGCAGCGGGCCAGCAGGGGGCGTTTTGATTTGAACTTTCCCTTCGGACCTTTATTGAGCTTGTCCTGCTGTTCTTTCTTCAATATCACAACTTGATGTTGTCACTAGTTGCTCAAATCTGAAAAGACAGTGACATGGAGTTTTTGTTCCTGTATTTTAATGAAACAGAGCAATCAATTCCTTTCACATATTATATAAGGCCTTATTTTCATTGTGGGAATAACACCAGACAATTTAGAGAACTGCCATTATTTTAAAAACACATCTTTCTGATTGAAGTTGAGCTTGTTGTGTTACAATGAAGCCCAATTCTCTGCATAGATAATGAATACACAGCACACGTAACTCTGAAAAATGTGGAAAAAAATCTATGGATATATAGTATCAGTCAAAAGTTTGGACACACCTTTTAATTCAATAATTTTCTTTATTTTTATTTACGACACTTCATGGCTTAAAGTAATGATGGATGTCGTTTCTCTTTACTTAGTTGGACAATTATTGATATAATCTGGATTACTACAGCTGTGGAATTGGGCTATTTACTGTATATTATTTACTATTTACTGTTTGATCTCAAACACATTAAGAAGGCAAGAAATTGCACTAATTAACTATTGACGAGGCACAGCTGTTAATTGAAAACCATTCCAGGTAACTACCTCATGAAGCTGGTTGAGATAATGTCAATAGTGTGCAAAGCATCAAGGTAAACGCTGGCTATTTTGAAGAATCTAAAATTTGAAACGTTTTGTGTTTTTAGCACTTTTTTGTTGACCACATAATTCCATATACAGTGGTGCTTGAAAGTTTGTGAACCCTTTAGAATATTCTATATTTCTGCATAAATATGACTTAAAATATCATCAGATTTTCAAACCAGTCCTAAAAGTAGATCAAGAGAACCCAGTTAAACAAATGAGACAAAATTATACTTTTATTTATTGAGGAAAATGATCCAATATTACATATCTGTGAGTGGCAAAAGTATGTGAACCTTTGCTTTCAGTATCTGGTGTGACCCCTTGTGCAGCAATAACTGCAACCAAATGTTTCCGGTAACTGTTGATCAGTCCTGCACACCGGCTTGGAGGAATTTTAGCCCATTCCTCCGTACAGAACAGCTTCAACTCTGGGATGTTGGTGGGTTTCCTCACATGAACTGCTCACTTCAGGTCCTTCCACAACATTTTGATTGGATTAAGGTCAGGACTTTGACTTGACCATTCCAAAACATTAACTTCATTCTTCTTTAGCCATTATTTAGTAGAACGACTTGTGTGCTTAGGGTCGTTGTCTTGCTGCATGACTCACCTTCTCTTGAGATTCAGTTCATGGACAGATGTGTGGACATTTTCCTTTAGAATTTGCTGGTATAATTCAGAATTCATTGTTCCATCAATGATGGCAAACCATCCTGGCCCAGATGCAGCAAAACAGGCCCAAACCATGATACTACCACCACCATGTTTCACAGATGGGATAAGGTTCTTATGCTGGAATGCAGTGTTTTCCTTTTTCCAAACATAACGCTTTTCATTTAAACCAAAAAGTCCTATTTTGGTCTCATCTGTCCACAAAACATTTTTCCAATAGCCTTCTGGCTTGGCCACGTGATCTTTAGCAAAGTGCAGACGAGCAGTAATGTTCTTTTTGGAGAGCAGTGGCTTTCCCCTTGCAACCCTGTCATGCACACCATTGTTGTTCAGTGTTCTCCTGATGGTGGACTCATGAACATTAACATTAGCCAATGTGAGAGAGGCCTTCAGTTGCTTAGAAGTTACCCTGGGGTCCTTTGTGACCTCACCGACTATTACACGCCTTGCTCTTGGAGTGATCTTTGTTGGTCGACCACTCCTTGGGAGGGTAACAATGGTCTTAAATTTCCTCCATTTGTATACAATGTCTGACTATGGATTGGTAGAGTTCAAACTCTTTAGAGATGGTTTTGTAACTGTTACGGGTCCCGTGAACAGGGACCACAGCGACAAATAAATTACTTGTAAAAGCAGGTGAAAAGCAGAATAAGGAAGACAGGTTCCGTTTTCCTCCAGAATGTGTCTGAGTCTGATTTGTTTTCCACAAAATAAAAGCTTTGTAAACAACAAACATCAGTCTTTGCCATACAATTCAGCCAATTCTTTGTTCACATCATGTACATTTAAATATTCCACGTCTGTTCTCTATAGACTCCTTCAGTTTCTCTAATCTTCACATTTCTCTTTACAGTTATATTCAATAACCATAATAAGTAAATACATTATATGTTTGTCTTTTTCAGTAATTTACTGGTAGAAATCACTATTTATAGTGCCTTATGAAAATCCAGCATGTTGGACGCATTGGCCTTTTAAGCGCGTCTCTCGGCTACACAGAATTGCTAATCGAATGCTTGTGCTACATCAGCTAATCAACTCAGTCACTTTTAAATATAACATAAATTATTCACATCTTAACAAAAAATACGTTAAAGGAAAGATACAAATAATAACCCGCCGTTTGTAAGTGTGTAAAGTGTACAGGCTCACATTAGCAAGTGCTAACCCAAGATGAGCTCGACCCGTAATGGCGGCCATGCAGGAAATTTCTCCCTTTACTGTTACGTTTCTCCGGCAATAACTTCGGCGAACCATCTGAACCTCTCTTGTTTATGTTAGCGGTGATAAAAAGCAGTAAAATAAAACAACATTTTTTTAAGTTAACACACCGTTTACCGACCTGTAAAAGCAGGTGAAAAGCAGAATAAGGAAGACAGGATGTGTCTCCGGTTTCCTCCAGAATGTGTCTGAGGGAGCGGCGGGAGGTGGGGCTCCCTTACCATACCCCCCGAACACCTGAAGCAACAACAAATGTTCCGCCCCACTGCTTTTAAACTAAAATTACCCCTTTAACTGGTTCTTCACTTTTAAACTGAAACTGAAATTGAAACACATACATTAATGAAATTGTCCTATTAATTTGCATAAAATAAAATTAATGTGGCCATTCCCTCCCAGAGAGGCCTTCAGTTGCTTAGAAGTTACCCTGAGGTCCTTTGTGACCTCGCCGATTATTACATGCCTTGCTCTAGGAGTGATCTTTGTTGGTCGACCACTCCTGGGGAGGGTAACAATGGTCTTGAATTTCCTCCATTTGTACACAATCTGTCTGACTGTGGATTGGTGGAGTCCAAACTCTTTAGAGATGGTTTTGTAACCTTTTCCAGCCTGATGAGCATCAGCAACTCTTTTTCTGAGGTCCTCAGAAATCTCCTTTGTTTGTGCCATGATACACTTCTACAAACATGTGTTGTGAAGATCAGACTTTGATAGATCCCTGTTCTTTAAATAAAACAGGGTGCCCACTCACACCTGATTGTCATCCCATTGACTGAAAACACCTGACTCTAATTTCACCTTCAAATTAACTGCTGATTGAAGAGGTTCACATACTTTTGCTACTCACAGATATGTAATATTGGATCATTTTCCTCAATAAATATATGACCAAGCATAATATTTTTGTCTCATTTGTTTAACTGGATTCTCTTTATCTACTTTTAGGACTAGTGTGAAAATCTGATGTTTTAGGTCATATTTATGCAGAAATATAGAAAATTCTAAAGGGTTCACAAACTTTCAAGCACCACTGTATAATCCATATGTTATTTCATAGTTTTGATGTATTCAGTATTGTTCTACAATGTAGAAAATACAACCCCGATTCCAAAAAAGTTGGGACAAAGTACAAATTGTAAATAAAAACGGAATGCAATAATTTACAAATCTCAAAAACTGATATTGTATTCACAATAGAACATAAACAACATATCAAATGTCGAAAGTGAGACATTTTGACATTTCATGCCAAATATTGGCTCATTTGAAATTTCATGACAGCAACACATCTCAAAAAAGTTGGGACAGGGGCAATAAGAGGCTGGAAAAGTTAAAGGATATGGGACATGAAACATAAATGCACGCTATATCAGTTTCTTTCCATTAAAAATATGAATTAATTGCATCAACAAATACAAAATCATCTATTAAATTCAGCAAAATCGTTATATTCGTGATGATTATATGGCATTTCTGCTTGACTTCCGATATGCATTTTCTACAACCAGAAGAGCCGCTGTCACGTGATCATACGTCACAAAAACTTTCGGGCACAGCACAAGCAGGTAGATGAATGGAGAAGTGGATGACAAGAAAATTGTTTTTATAGTCTTTAAAGTACATTGGACATCATACATTGGACATCATGGTGTATTGTGCTGCTTATGGTTGCAATAATTCCAATGAGAAATGCCCTGGAGTAAGTTTTTTTGCATTCCCCAAGGACCCGAAGCTGAGGAAAGTGTGGGCTCACTACTGCCGTAGAAAAAACTTTGCACCTACTGTTTCCCACAAACTGTGTTTGGACCATTTCACAGAGGATTTTTTCAACTTTAATACTCAGGTACTGAACGAAATTAAATGCCAAGCCAAATTTAAGAGGCTACTTAAAGATGGAACCGTTCCCAACATCCCAATTCAGGAACAAGACGGCGGAGTGAAACCAGAAGTGCTATGGCCACCACGAGGTGCATTCGCTAAGCGTCTGAAAGCCGAGGTAAGGATTAGTATTATAATTTTGGGTGTATCAATTATTGATTATCATAATTCTGACTCATTTACTCTTACTTTTATTATATAGCCAGATCTTGTAGATCTATTCATGAACAGGTCTACAAATGATACTGTTACTTCAGCTGTGAAATGACATGATTATAATACAATTTTTTTTCAAATAAAGTGAGACAAAATCATAAATAAATATAAATTTTTAACTGAAACCCCCACCCTCAAATATAATTGGTATTATTTAATATATACGCGATGTGAATTGGCAAACCGGCCGTTTGGTAAGCATTTTTTTTAAATTATGCGCGAATAAAACATAGAGTTGACAAATTTCAATGCAACAATAGATATCGATTATGTTTTCAAAACAATTGAATAATTTTCTGGAGCAACTATGCGGATTCCAACATAAACATCGGTGAGGACAATAGGCCGTATAGCCGGGTTCATGGAGGCAGTGATAGCACCATAATATACAGGGCCTAACATTCCTACAACTGTAGAGACAGTCAAGAAATCCTGTAACATTAATGGACATTTAAATAAATGTTATGTTGGTAAGTTTGTTTAACTTTTCTTAATTTTCATCTCTTTTGCCAAACGGCGTAGTGTTGTTGGCTGTGTGATGGCGTTTCGCCATTTTGAATGTTTTCATCTCGGACTCTGGAAGCATTGTATCTCAATCAATCTCGAAAAATATCAGCAAAGAAAATAGCTTGCAACGGACTTTAGCTAGATCTATGATGAACTTTCAATGTATGATACAAAAATAATACTTCTTTCAACAGATCATTAGCCTTTGAGCAGAATTGTTTTTAACTTACCAGGAAGTGTTATCGAGCCGACCGCTTTCAGTTTCATGGGGACTGAATGAACCCTCACTCTCAGAATCATCTGACCCATCAGAGTAAAGACAAGATCCATGTTCATGTGAATTTCCAGCTATCGGTTCGAATTGATAAGGTCTAACTTCACATCTCTGTGAAACATCGGGAATATCACTGTCGATGGTGTCCATTTCGGTAACCTGTTTACATTAGATTCCCAAGCGCTGGCTCCTTGGAAAGTTTTTGTTACGTCACGGGTCACGTGACCACCTAGCTCATTAACGAATCCTTGTTTTACGCTGATGTATAAAAAAACTTGAATAATGTGATGATTTTCACATTTTTGACGCCCTGCAGTGATTTAGATGGCATTTCTTATGTCCTTTATACATAATTATGCCCAGAAAAAAATCCATGTCCCATATCCTTTAAAGGTACAAAAAAGGAACAGCTGGAGGACCAAATTGCAACTCATTAGGTCAATTGGCAATAGGTCATTAACATGACTGGGTATAAAAAGAGCATCTTGGAGTGGCAGCGGCTCTCAGAAGTAAAGATGGGAAGAGGATCACCAATCCCCCAATTCTGTGCCGACAAATAGTGGAGCAATATCAGAAAGGAGTTCGACAGTGTAAAATTGCAAAGAGTTTGAACATATCATCATCTACAGTGCATAATATCATCAAAAGATTCAGAGAATCTGGAAGAATTTTCTCAGTTTAAACATTTTCTCAGTTTAAACATTTAATATGTCATCTATGTTCTATTCTGAATAAAATATGGAATTTTGAAACTTCCACTTCATTGCATTCCGTTTTTATTTACAATTTGTACCTTGTCCCAACTTTTTTGGAATCGGGGTTGTAGTCAAAATACAGAAAAACCTATGAATAAGTAGGCTTATGATCATATGACACATCTTGAGTTTGCTTTCAAATTACACTGCCTGCTGCACTAGACACACTGGCTGAGGTGCAATGTGGTTGATGGTAAAATGGTTTCACTAATTAGCACAGACATCCTCAGCCTCCCGGAAGTTCCAGGGGTCTCCCGCATATTGATAGCGGCTCCCTGATGCCCGCAAATTACATACAATCTTACAGAATCTAGATCAAGCAAGCAAGTTTCATCCCGAACCGACCAGATGCAAACTTGTGTACATCACAGTAACAGGCCTGTGGTGGTGCAGTGGCATACTATTGAGTAGGGTAGATTGAGGTTTGGGATGCAGCCAATTTCACAACGCGTATTTCCGGTTTCAGAAAAAAAACAAACTCAAGTGTACGCACGTGCCCTCTGGTGGTTCATATGTGTGTGCACGCGCTTGCAATGTAGCACGTGAGGCATGTTTTCTCCCGCCTGTGCATGTGCTGTTTGGTCAAAGCAGTGGAGAGGAGAAGAGATGAACCGGGCGCCCTCTTCCGCGAGCTGCTCCCTCTAACGGTCATTCAGTCAGTCAGTGCACAGGAGCAGCAGCGTCATGGCAGAGGCAGAGTGCCCCAAGAAACAAAAATATAAGACACATTTTACATCAGACAACACAAAAGTGTACCCTTGTCTGATAAAAAGTAAGGAATACTCTGGGTGTCCAGATTCAATCAGTAAGGAGCTTAATATATGGCACAGTGTAGTTATCATAGTTTATGGGTTGGGGGCAGCTAAGTGCCCAAGTCAGGGTGTCAGCTATGAATCTGAGTATTGTTCATCTCCAAAAGGCCACCCCAAATCCACCAGAATGCAGGAAATCACATCAACCAAATCCAAATTGTTCTGGGGGAGTACCCCCCCCGGCAATGTATTTGCTCCCCCCAAAAAAAAAATTGCCAAGGGGGGGGGGACACCTCCCTGAAATGAATTTTGTCAGGTTGGGATGTCTGTTAGCATCTCATCTCATCTCATCTCATCTCATCTCATCTCATCTCATCTCATCTCATCTCATCTCTCATATCTCATCTCATCTCATCTCATCTCATTTTCTTCTGCTTATCTGGGGCTGGGTCGCAGAGGCAGCAGTCTGAACATGGAAGCCCAAACTTCCCTCTCCCCAGACACCTCGGCCAGCTCCTCGGGAAGAACACCGAGGCGTTCCCAGGCCAGCCGAGAGACATAGTCCCTCCAGCGTGTCCTGGGTCTTCCCTGGGGCCTCCTCCCAGGGGAACATGCCTGGAACACCTCCCCAGGGAGGTGTCCAGGAGGCATCCGAAAGAGATGCCCGAGCCACCTCAGCTGATTCCTCTCGATGTGGAAGAGCAGCGGCTCTACTCCGAGCTCCTCCTGAGTGACTGTGCTTCTCACCCTATCTCTAAGGGAGCGCCCAGCCACCCTGAAAAGGAAACTCATTTCGGCCACTTGTATCCGCGATCTTGTTCTTTTGGTCATTACCCAAAGCTCATGACCATAGGTGAAAGTCGGAATGTAGATCGACCGGTAAATCAAGAGCTTCGCCTTTTGGCTCAGCTCCTTCTTCACCACGACGGACCGGTAAAGCGACCTCATCACTGTGGAGGCTGCACCGATCCGCCTGTTGATCTCACACTCCATCCTTCCCTCACTCGTGAACAAGATCCCAAGATACTTAAACTGCTCCACTTGAGGTAGGGCTTCTCTTCCAACCTGAAGAGGGCAAGCCATCCTTTTCCGGTTGAGAACCATGGCCTCGGACTTGAAGGTGCTGATTCTCATCCCAGCCACTTCACAATCAACTGCAAACTGCCCCAGTGCATGCTGAAGGTCCTGGTTTGAAGAAGCCAACAGGACAACATCATCCACAAAAAGCAGAGATGAAATCCTGTGGTTCCCAAACAGGATTCCCTCTGGCCCCTGGCTGCACCTAGAAATTCTGTCCATAAAAATTATGAACAGAACCGGTGACAAAGGACAGCCCTGCCAGAGTCCAACATGCACTGGGAACAGGTCTGACTTACTGCGGGCAATGCGAACCAGACTCCTGCTCTGTTCGTACAGGGACCGGACAGCCCTTAGCAAAGAGCCTTGAACCCCATACTCCCGAAGCACCCCCCACAGGATACTACGAGAGACACGGTCGAATGCCTTCTCCAGATCCACAAAGCACATGTGGACTGGTTGGGCAAACTCCCATAAACCCTCGAGCACCCTATGAAGGGTATAGAGCTGGTCCAGTGTTCCACGACCAGGATGAAAACCGCATTGTTCCTCCTGGATCCGAGGTTCGACTATTGGCTGAATTCTCCTCTCCAGTACCCTGGAGTAAACCTTCCCGGGGAGGCTGAGAAGTGTGATTCCCCTATAATTGGAGCACACTCTCCAGTCCCCTTTCTTAAAAAGAGGGACCACCACCCCGGTCTGCCACTCCAGAGGCACTGCCCCCAACCGCCACGCGATGTTGCAGAGGCGTGTCAGCCAAGACAGCCCCACAACATCCAGAGACTTGAGATACTCAGGGTGAATCTCATCCACCCCCGGCGCCTTGCCACCGAGGAGCTTGCAAACCACCTCAGTGACTTCGGCTTGTGTAATGGACGAGTCCATCTCTGAGTCATCAGCCTCCGCTTCCTCAATGGAAGATGTGATGGTGGGATTGAGGAGATCCTCAAAGTATTCCTTCCACCGCCCGACAATATCCTCAGTCGAGGTCAACAGCTCCCCACCTGCACTGTAAACAGTGTTGGCAGAGTACTGCTTCCCCCTCCTGAGGCGCCGGACAGTTTGCCAGAATTTCCTTGAGGCTGACCGATAGTCCTCCTCCATGGCCTCACTGACCTCCTCCCAGTTCTGAGTTTTTGCCTCCGCAACTGCCCGAGCTATGGCACACCTGGCCTGCTGATACCCATCAGCTGCCTCAGGAGTCCCGGAGGCCAACATGGCCCAATAGGACTCCTTCTTCAGCTTGACGGCATCCCTTACTTCCGGTGTCCACCACCGGGTTCAGGGATTGCCGCCACGACAGGCACGTGGAAACCTTGTGGCCACAGCTCTGAACAGCCGCGTCGACAATGGAGGCAGAGAACATGGTCCACACAGACTCAATGTCCCCTGCCTCCCTTGGAAGCTGGGAGAAGCTCTCCCGGAGGTGGGAGTTAAAGACCTCCCTGACAGAGTGCTCGGCCAGACGTTCCCAGCAGACCCTCACCATACGTTTGGGCCTGCCAGGTCTGTCCGGCTTCCTCCTCCACCAGCGGATCCAACACACCACCCGGTGGTGATCAGTTAACAGCTCAGCCCCTCTCTTCATCAGAGTGTCCAAGACATAGGGCCGGAGATCAGATGAAAAGACAACAAAGTCGATCATCGACCTCCAACCTAAGGTGTCCTGGTGCCACGTGCACTTATGGACACCCCTATGCTTGAACATGGTGTTCGTTATGGACAAACCATGACTAGCACAGAAGTCCAATAACAAAGCACCACTCAGGTTCAGATCAGGGAGGCCGTTCCTCCCAATCACGCCCCTCCAGGTGTCACTGTCATCGCCCACGTGAGCGTTAAAATCCCCCAGTAGAACAATGGAGTCCCCAGTCTGAGCACCTCTCAGTACCTCTCCCAGGGACTCCAAGAAGGCCAGATACTCTATACTGCTATTCGGCCCGTAGGCACAAACAACAGCAAGAGCCCTCTCCCCACCCCAAAGGCACAGAGAGGCGACCCTCTCGTTCACTGGGGTAAACTCCAACACATGGCGGCTGAGCCGGGGAGCTATAAGCAAGCCCACACCAGCCCGCCGCCGCTCACCGTGGGCAACTCCAGAGAAGTGGAGAGTCCAGCCCCTCTTGAGGAGCTGGGTTCCGGAGCCCAAGTTGTGCGTGGAGGTGAGCCTGACTATCTCTAGCCAGTACCTCTCAACCTCCCGCACAAGCTCAGGCTCTTTCCCCCCCAGTGAAGTGACATTCCATGTCCCAACAGCTAGCCGCTGTGTTCAGGGATCAGTTTGTCGAGGGCCCTGTCTTTGACTGCCACCCAATCCACACTGCACTGGCCCCCTACGGCTACCTCTGTGGGTGATGAACCCACAGGAGGTCGGGCCTATGTCACCACTTCAGGCTGAGCCCGGCCAGGCCCTGTGGGCAAAGGCCCGGCCACCAGGCGCTCGCATACGAGCCCCAACCCCGGGCCTGGCTCCAGGGTGGGGCCCTGGCTGTGCCATACCAGGCAACATCAAGGTCCTTGATTTTTTCATTTCCATAAGGGAGTTTGGTGAACTGCTCTTGGTCTGGCCTGTCACCTAGGACCTGTCTGCCTTGGGAAACCCTAACAGGGGCATAATGCCCCCGACAACATAGCTCCTAGGATCATTCAAGCACACAAACCCCTCCACCACAATAAGGTGGCAGTTCTCGGAGGGGGTCTGTTAGCATAACAGAACATATTCTTTTTTTTAGAATGTATATTCTAAACATTGATGAAACTGAAGAAAAATACAGATGAAGCACAGGGCAGTCGTATAACGCTCCTGCTAATGCACACTGTCACACTATGGTTAAACCATCAACTGTACAAAACATGGTCAAAGTCATGTGTCTAAAAATTGAAGTGAAGGTGTATTTTGATGATAATCTTCCATATGTCAATAGGCAATCTATGCGAGTGAGCACTCAGAAACAGAGAACAGGAGCCCAGCTGATGGAAATGATTTAAATCAGCACATCATAAAAGCCAAAGCTCGCTGACACTCTCTTTCCAAGTGTCAGGGTGAGTCACTCAACCGAAGATAAAAGATCTTCGAGAGCCGGAAGCTGGATTCTGAAAAATGTATAAAGTAGTTTGAAGGGCTTTTTGGAAATCACTCAAGTCTTATCGAGGCTGCTAATAATGTAAAACAATAGCCAATGGTAGTTGGCACCTTTCCTGCCTTCCTTCTTACTGAAGCACTAACGTTGAATAGAATCTCTACAATGTCTTTCGAGTGTGTATTGTATATTACTACAAATACAGAGGTGATTATAGAAAATCGCGTGCGTTGATTGATCAAGAGATTCGGACTATTCCTCGATAATCACCTTGAATGATTCAGCACAATGGCGGCCAATCGCTTTGTCACCGTAAGTGAGGAAGAATTACAAATTATGAAAGAAAATGATGTTTGTAAAAGCATGAAAGATGCTATGAAGTTTGGTCTAAAACTATTCAAAGGTAATGTGGAATTGTGATTCATTTTATCTATTTCAAAACAAAGTATTTTATGTTACTCGGCATGGATGAGTGACACAAATCTGTGCACACCTTTATTACATTTGCATGCTGCTTTTGAAGTTTGAAATAAATTATTTTTTAAAAATACGATTTTTTTAAAATAATCACCTGTGCATTTATAGTAAAACAATTATCTGCCTCATGCTCAGTGAATATTCACTTTGCCTTCGGAAAATAATTGTTAAATATTTGTACAGTTATTTTCAGTTTATCATGCATCATTAGATATGAATTCTCATTCACATGCAATATACAAATCCCATGAACTCGTATTTAAATTGTACTGAATCTTTCCAAAGTCCCACCGTGTTGCACCAAACATTCATGTGAGATTGTGTCTCTAATTAGGTGCTGTGTGTGCAAGAAAATAGGACTACAGTATAGATTATAATATATAGAATCAAAAGACTTAGGAAATAAACTAACAGTGAACATAAGAGACAGAAATAAAAAGAGAGACTTTGACAAGAATGAATGCTTGAAAGTAATTTTTCTTCGATGTTTATAGAAACATTGTCTATGCTCTCAAATGTCCTCACATATTTCAAAACACCAATCACACATTTTGCAAATCTTGAGTAAAATTAAATGCTCCATCAAAATAAAATATTCATCTAAACCTGCCAAACACATTGTTTATATGGATTTCTTTCTCCACAATAACACAGTAACACAGTTGTCACACTTTGTATGGATTGATTCAAATGATACTTTTAGTGTTTGCAAGTGAAAAAAGAACCAATCCAGTTATAATGAAAAGCGAATAAGGCTGCATGCGTTTCTGTTTGGCTAAAGAAAATTTTCAACATGTAACATTCTCTTAATGTATACAGTTATCAAAAATAATTAGCCTCTATCACACTGATCACATATGACTGATAAAGTCACTTGGTCACCTACTGTGTAACATTAAAGTTATTTGAAAATAAATGTTTCCTTGAGGAAAATTATCAACCTACATATATGTATATTTCTTAATTTTTCTAATTATTATTTTAAAAACATTTATAATGTGATATGCTATTTATGCGGTGGCATGGTGGTGTAGTGGTTAGCACTGTCGCCTCACAGCAAGAAGGTCCTGGGTTGGAGCCCAGTGGCCGGCGAGCCTTTCTGTGTGGAGTTTGCATGTTCTCCCTGTGTCTGTGTGGGTTTCCTCCAGGTGCTCCGGTTTCCTCCAGAGTCCAAAGACATGCAGGTTAGATTAATTGGTGGCTCTAAATTGACCGTAGGTGTGAATGTGAGTGTGGATGGTTGTTTGTCTCTATGTGTCAGCCCTGCGATGACCTGGCGACTTGTCCAGGGTGTACCCCGCCTTTCGCCCGTAGTCAGCTGGGATAGGCTCCAGCTTGCCTGCGACCCTGTAGAACAGGATAAAGCGGCTAGAGATAATGAGATGAGATATTATTGACCAGCTTAAGGTCAGTCTGTATGGTGAAATACCGTGACCTCGACCTTGAATACTGACCTCGGCCCAAAGGGCCTCGGTCAGTACTTTCAAGACCTCGGTCACGGTATTTCACCATATGGACCTCCCAGCTGGTAAATAACATATATGTATTTGGTTTAAGAGTCCCCCTCCTCCCCCCAGTTGTTTGTAGGTTTTTTGGTGGTCTACTGTATGTAGAGTTCAGTGAATGCAGCTTGAAGTAACTCAAATTTATATTCATGACCCATTCCTTATAGCATTTAGTTAAAAATATAATCTGTAAAGCACTGAAAGATTTTTACACCAGTAGTGAGTATCAGGTACAATACATTTATATATCCGATTACTGTGATGTACCAGACTTGAGGGCGACTAGTGTCCTCGTTGTGTATAATTTAAATGGAGAAGAAAGCAGAGGCACTGTTTACTTTTATCACATATTAGCAAGTCAATGCCTTTACTTTCTTCCCACAATTAAAAAAAAATTACTGCAATCAGGCTTTGTACCTCATGTCGCTCTCTCTAGGATGTTGCCAATATTAACCTAAATTAGTTATAAAAATCTCTCCAACTCACAGCTGTGCAGTTTAATTAACTTAATCTCCACAGTTGCACACTAGGGCTGCTTAATTTTTGTTAACAAACAAACTCAGTGCTCTGTATGAACTGGATGGTGTCTTAGAAAGCACATGTTAACATGTTATTCAACTTTAAGAGTATGATTGGTTTCAAACACATAGACCCGGAAAAAGTGGGTGATGTCAATTAAGTGGCAAATGATTACTAATTACAAGAATAAACACAATGTAGGACATTAAAAAAATAACCTATATCAAATATTGTTTTGTAATCTAATGTGACAGGAAATCCATGAAATACTTTTAGCTACCAATTATTATTATTTTTATGTTTTTATTGGTGTTATTCTGTTTTCTGCACTTATGGTATGTAAATAAAGACAAAGTTTAAGGTAAATAATGCCCATTAACTTAGTTACATAGCTAGCTAACTTAACTTGCTGTCATTTCCCAATCAATTGCCTCACATTATGTTCACATGTAATTATGATATTCTGTTTGTAAACATGGGTGGCACGGTGGTGTAGTGGTTATCACTTGCTGTGTTCACACTTATACCGGTACAAAAGTGGTATAACTGTATCGATACAAAGTATACCGGTACAGTTTAGTGCATCTGTCCACACTAGCGAGAAATGTTTGCGGTTTTCTTTCACGGTAGTTGAAATGCGCGTGCGCGAAATGTTTCCATGGTTACCGAGTAACTTCCTTCCGAGAATATATGGCATCCGTTATTTCGAGATCTCGAGAAAACAAAACAATTATTCCGTGATCTCAAGAAAACAAAACAATTATTTCATGGTCTCAGCTGGATCACTGTATCTCCGTCGGTAGAGACGAAGCCGGGCCAGTCTTCTGCGGAGGTGCCGCGGACTAATTTTGAAATTATCCCTTATTAAAAGACTTAATGCAATCTCTCCCTGTGTCAACCCCTGATCAAAATATTGCCTTATTAGGTGATTGATTATTCCAGACATTATAATGACCAAAGTTGCGTCTATACAGAATGAGAAATAGCCCCAAAGTCAGCATATCACAAGTCTCTTGGCGTACCTGAATGAACCATTTCTCAGCTGTTTACTCGAGATCATGAAATAATGGTTTTGTATTCTCGAGATCTCGAATTAGTTGTGTTGTTTTCTCGAGATCCTGAATTAATTATGTCGTTATCTCGGGATAACAAGGTGAATAAAAAAAAGGATTATATGAAGGGCCTCTCTCGGCTTCCGTACGGATGAAACAACGTGTGTGTGCTTTTTGTTGTCAATGTACAGTCTGTATTTCTGGTGGTCATTTATTCAGTCAAATTGTATAAAACGCGCGAGGCAGTTGAGAAAGAAACAAACGAATCTCCGTTCTTCACTATTTTATTCAGCGAAGACATCGATTGAGGTGTGTGACTTTGCACATGCGCATTATATTTGTATCGATACAGAACTGCTTCATCTGTCCACACTACAGTGAAGCGCTACAGTACCGCTACAGTACCGGTATAGTTGCTAGTGTGGACAGGTGTTGCGGTATGAAAGTAGTATTGTATCGGTACAAAATCCCTAGTGTGGACAGGGTAACTGTTGCATCACAGCAAGAAGGTTCTGGGTTCAAGCCCCGTGGCCGATGAGGGCCTTTCTGTGTGGAGTTTGCATGTGCTCCCTGTGTCTCTGTCGGTTTCCTCCGGGTGCTCCGGTTTCCCCCACAGTCCAAAGACATGCAGGTTAGGTTAATTGGTGGCTCTAAATTGACCATAGGTGTGAATGTGAGTGTGGATAGTTGTTTGTCTCTATGTATCAGCCCTGCGATGATTTGGCAACTTGTCCAGGGTGTACCCCACCTCTCGCCCGTAGTCAGCTGGGATAGGCTCCAGCTTGCCCGCGACCCTGCACAGGATAAGCGGTTACAGATAATAGATGGATGGATGTTTGTAAACATGGTTTCATACTGATGCATTCTGAAAATCTTAAAAATGCTTGATTTATGTTTTTAAATGCTTGAAATGTGCCTAATGTTAATTGCATGTGTGATTTGTCCTTATAAAGCACTTAAATACACAGAAAAAAGGGAAGGGAGAAAAGGTGGGGCAGGAATGTCTTTCCAGATGTCACTTGTTTATATGCTTTATATCCCACCTGATGATTTGCAGATGAATATTTTTACAGTCTGTATTCAGCACTGTACTATTACACCATCTTGTTTTTTCCTTGTGTAAAATCGTATACTATTTGTATTTGAAATATTTCTTTGTACAGAGCACATATTTTGTATATATAAGGATGGAATAAGGATGGAAATTCGATCAAGAGCAGAAAAAAACCTCTGTGGATATCCTTAAAAACATTGCAGATTGATGGTTTGTTAACTTTAATGCCAGGTTGCGAAAATGAAACCAATCTGAACCGTGTACCCTTTTTAAAATGTAAAACGTGTTCATCAGTTGGATTATATTAGGGAGATGAGTATTGTGCTGTTTTGCCAACCTACAGCACTGTGATAGGAGTTAAAAAAATAATTTTGGAAAATGGACATTGCTGTATAATATTTTAGTCTGAACCATCAGTGTGTCTAGAGGCCAAACACCCAGACCTCTATTCAAATACAATTTTTGTGTTATTGCTTTGTGGCCCACATGCTTGAAGGTTAAACATAATACTGTAATTACTGTCAGCAGCAGTAAATGCCATTTCTGTTATATCACAAGGTTCTTTTTTAAAAGAAAGGGATGACTCATTCCCAACGTATCAGAGGGAGCAACTATCCCTGTTCATAACAAAACCATGTCAAACCTTTGTCTTTTGACAGCTAGAGCTCCAGAACAGAAACACCAGACCTGCATTTGTGATAGTAATTGTGACTGCTGGTGAAGGACATGACTAGCCGTAGAGTCTCTCATGTTGAAGTCTGCTATGACCCCAAACTTAATAGACAAATCAAACCTATATTGTATTTAAAGTTCTTCAAAAATCCACATTTGATAACAGCTTTGCAAACTCTTAACATTCTCTTAACCACCTTCATAAGGTAATCACCTGGGATGCTTTTCTAATCTTCTTGAAGGAGTTCCCACACATACTGAGCACTTGTTGCCTGCTTTTCCTTCACTCCCAGTCCCATTCATCCCAAACCTTCTTAAATTGGGTTTATGAGACAGGCGACTCTGGGTGTTTTCACACTTGGTCCCTTTCAGCCATCTAACCGAACTCAGATCGATGACTCAGCATTTTTTGCGCATATGTGAACACTCCAACCGTACCCTGACCCCTTTAAAGCGAACCGAACTGAGACCACCTCAGGAGGTGGTCTCAGTACGGTTCGCTAAAAATCAACGGTACGGTTCGCCTAATCTGCGCATTCTGAACAAAAAGCACACCGGGTTCACTTCGCCTTTTTCACTATAGTTTAACCTTCTTCGTTTGCCGTAGTTGGTCACGTGACTGTAGCAGGGAAACTCAACTTCCTTTTGGAACTTACCACAGCCGCTTTACAGTTCTCTGAACTTACTGACTGACGAGTCGGCCACAATAATATAACTATATTATAAATAAATAAATTAATTAATTAATAAATATATAAATATATATAAATATATAATATAATACATTTATTTTCCTTAATCCGCACTATCTTGATCAAAGAATACAGCAGGGCAAGCATGGCAGCAGACATTTTGATTCAAGAGAAAATTACCCAGAATTCCATGCACTGGGGGTCTGAGGGCTCTAGAGGACCTGGTGTGAACAGAAAGAGGACTGAGGCCCCATCAAAGCTTAACTGGACCAGGAAGAGAACCCAGTCCTCTTTGTAATAAATTCACAGTGTGAACACAAAAAGAACTGAGTTCTTTTTCTGTTGGTCCACTTTTTGGTCCACTTAAAGAGGACTGAGTCTGGTTCCTTTAAAGGGGACCAGGTGTGAAAACACCCTAAGATATACTTATCCTTAGTAGCAGAGATAACCCTTAGGGTGTTTTCACATATAGTTCTTTTTAAATGAACCAGTCCTCTGTTGACCAAAAAGTGGATTAGCAGAAAAGGGACTCGGTTCTTTTTTTGTTCATATTGTGAGTTCATTTGAAAAAGGTCTTAGTTCTCTTTCTGGCCCACTTCAGCTCTGATGGGGCTTCAGTCCTCTTTCTGTTCACACTAGTTCCTCTGGAGCGCTCAAACCTTTGTTTTTCATGCATCCTAGTGCAATAGTATGTGAACTGTGTACAGTAAGCCTAGAGGGCTAAAATACTATGGCAAATGATGAAGCAAACTCAGAGCGCTTTGTGTTCATGCGGACGTGAAGCGACCCAAACTGAGACCTCCTCAGGAGGTTCCTTTCTTTTCAGAGGGATCTGAGTTTGTTTGGAGTGTTCACATATGCACAATAAATGCTTACTAATCACTTAGTTTGTTTTGTGGGCTGAAAGGGACCAAGTGTGAAAACACCCTTAGGCTACATCCACACGACAACGGCAACGAGATTTTTTTTTTTTTAAATATCGCGTCCACATGGGCAACGGATCAGTAAAATTTCAGGTACATATGGCAACGCAGCGCTTGCTGAAAACGATGCAATACACATGCCACACCTCTACGTGCGCTGTAAGACGGTCCCATCGGAGACACCAGAACAATAGAAGAAGTAGACGCATGCGCATAAGCCCCTTCTTCTGTAGCATTAGCCACACAGTTTTGATTATTAATCAGTAGCGTAAAACGAAAGACGCGGAAAGAGGAATGAATGGGGGTAGATGGAAGCCGGTACGCCAACATTCTGATATCCTCCAGAATTCTTTAATGGTCCGGAATAAATTGAATGCTACATGTTGATGGATTACTTTGTTCTTCTACGCCCTTTTTGAGGAATGTATTGTTGGACTTAAACCAACATCTGAAGAGGTGAGATCGCTCCTTTTTTTTCCTATTTTTGCTGGCGGGATTGTTTTTGTTTTTGGAAAGCGCACAGGCGGTGCGCGGTTTGGTACTGCTTCCGCAGTGTTTGGACTAAAGACTCTGCCCTAAGGGCTATTCTCTCACTCTCTCTCTCTCTCTCTCTCTCTCTGTCTCTCACTTTGCACCATTACACAATAAATATTCACAGTGAAAATATTTTGTAAGCGCGTTTCATGAACCATGTTATAGGATTTGTTGACAACTCGCATCGAGTTTGTTACACTTCTACCCGGCATGAAGCACTGACAGTCATGTGGTTGTGATGTCATCATAAACAAATCCGTTCTACTCATCCAGATGACTTCGCAACGGGTCGATGCCAGATTTTTCCACTCTGGAACCCGTTCTCAAAAGATTTCGTTTTGGGGCACCCAAAACGCCGGTGCCGTGTGGATGCCAGGCCGAAACGATAAACAATTTTATCAGATTCACCTGAATCCATTGCCGTGTGGACAGGGCCTTAGTCCTCATGAGAACCAGCATGGTCAGTGATGGGTTTCCCAAAAGCCTCTTAATGCTAAGAGCATCTTAACTAGGAGAGAGAGAGTGTTTATTGTGCTGCTTGCTCTACCATTTAACGATGATCTTTGTGCTGCGATGCTTTTGGGAAACTCAGGCCAGATCATTTGATGGTTTTTGCAACAGCAGCACTTGAAGAAGAAACTGTCAAATCTCTAGACATTCATTTCATAAACTAATGATGGCATACTGTTTCGCTTGGCTAAACTGAAGCATTTCTTACCATATTATGGAATGCTACTAATACTAAAAATACTATTATATCAACTAAGGTTATTTATACTCACCCTGTTTCACAACACAGATGATTGGCTGAAATGCAATAACTTGGAAAGACCAATGACCCAATGAATGAGGTATAAAGAGTAATACAGATGAGGTGATCTTGTTCCACATTTTTTTTTTGTTTCGGTTGGGCACCACCCGAACTGATGATCACATCATCAGCTTTTCTTTGGCTAGTCAGACACAGGGTATGCCACCACTCCTGCTGGAGCAGTTGGGTGTTAGGTGCCTTGCTCAAGGACACTTCAGCCAGGCCTGCTGGTCCAAGGAATCAAACCAGTGACCTTTTGGTCCCAAAGCTGCTTCTCTAACCATTAGACCATGGCTTCCCCCCCAAACTGTTCCACAATT
This sequence comes from Neoarius graeffei, assembly GCF_027579695.1. Lineage (NCBI taxonomy): Eukaryota > Metazoa > Chordata > Actinopteri > Siluriformes > Ariidae > Neoarius > Neoarius graeffei. Next base: position 49,604,386 of record NC_083574.1, read on the forward strand.
AAACTCTAACTCTCTTCAGCTTAAGTTCTTAACTTGTGCCAGGGACATAAAAAATATTGATTTCTTCTAATTTCATATTTACATTTATTTACATATTTACATTTCATATTTATATTTATCTAATATTCACACACTTATTTTTGATTGAACAAGAAAAAAAAATAGGTACCCTGTGGGTACATGTGGCTACTGCTTATAAATGAAATTGTTTTCTGATACCGTGTCCATACAGTAAATATAGCATATATATTTACTCTATGAGGCAGCAGCCACAAAAATGAAGTGTAATCCAAAAATGAACAATTTAAAAATCACAGAAGTAAAATATACCAAGTGTTTGTACTTTATATTATTCTACTCTTACCTCTTACAGTTTTCGAAACTGAAACCTCCGAACTGAGGCTGACATACACACGCTGTCGCCATGACTGAAACTCTTATTTCCCAGAAAAGGTCTGGTGCTAGAGCTCAATGGTCTCAATACTCTTTTCAACAACTTCCTGTAACAACTCAAAAGTGCATCACATCTACATCACACATAGGACCACTGCCGAAGAAGGCGAGGCAAGGGGGACAACCTGGAGTATATTTTAAAATAGGAATGCACTTTCCCTTGGTAATAAGCATAAACATGCCTGAAAGTGATTTCTTTAGTCTAGTCCATTTATTTTGAATGGTGAACCGAATTGTATACACTCACCGGACATTTTAATAGGAACACCTGTATGCGCATGTGCAGTGCGCGACTGTTACACTCATTCTTACATTCTTACAACACAATGACATAGTGGCTACAGCCTCTATATGAGGCTATAGCCACAAAAAAACCCTTATGCATTTAAATCTGGGATTTTAGCTTAACATGTAATTGCAAAATGTAAAAGTAATGTAAAAACATGTCAGCATGTGCTGTCCACAGCATATGAGACACCATTCTTCCTTTAATTTGTCACACAGCTGTATTTACATGTGGAGCACGGAAATAAAGAGTCCTGAATGACCAAAATGGGTATTAAAAAGCATACAAAGGCAACAACAAAGGCAGTGATTGGTAGAAGAAGAAGAAGAAGAAGAAGAAGAAGCTGAAAATGTGTCAGGGCATTTGAGAACAGAAATACAGTATCATATAATACATGTAATCTATTTCAAAAAAGAAGAAGAAAAAGCTACGTTCCAGGATCCCTTTTTACCTCTGTGACTCATGAATCACTCAACTCACCCTTGGGTCTGTGGTGGCTACCCCTGCAACTCTTGGCTTATTAGTCAATTATTCATCTTCAAGCACATTACTCAGTAACTATTATGAATCATTCAATACCTACAATGTAATTAATAAGGAAGTTATGCACTTACCAGACTGAGGAATGTAAGGACTTTCCATGAATCCTTCAGTGGCAAGTTGTTTCCTGAGGTCATTTTTATAGATGCTAGTGCTTTCCATGAAAGCATATGATTTTTATTCATTGCAGTTTGTGCCTAGCGTATATAAAGATGTTTTTATAAAGACTGATGCACTACCAAATTGAGAGAGAAACTGTAAAATGTCATAACACACAACTATCATGAAGAAGAAATTGATTCAAACAGACATTAATAGTGATATTTATAATAAAAAAAATCATCAGCCACTTTATTAGGAACACCCGTAGACCTTCTCATTCACACAGTTGTCCAATGAGCCAATCATGTGGTAGCAGAGCAATGCATAAAATCATCCATATACAAGTCAAGAGCTTCAGTTAATGTTCACATCAAACATCAGAATGGGAAAAAAGATCTTAGTGACTTTGACTATGGCTTGAGTATTTCAAAAACGGCTGATCTCCTGCAATTTCCATGCACAACCATCTTGAGAGTTTACACAGAATAGTACAAAAAAAAGGGCGGCATGGTGGTGTAGTGGTTAGCGCTGTCGCCTCACAGCAAGAAGGTCCGGGTTCGAGCCCCGTGGCCGGCGAGGGCCTTTCTGTGCGGAGTTTGCATGTTCTCCCCGTGTCCGCGTGGGTTTCCTCCGGGTGCTCCGGTTTCCCCCACAGTCCAAAGACATGCAGGTTAGGTTAACTGGTGACTCTAAATTGACCGTAGGTGTGAATGTGAGTGTGAATGGTTGTCTGTGTCTATGTATCAGCCCTGTGATGACCTGGCGACTTGTCCAGGGTGTACCCCGCCTTTCGCCCGTAGTCAGCTGGGATGGGCTCCAGCTTGCCTGCGACCCTGTAGAACAGGATAAAGCAGCTACAGATAATGAGATGAGAATGAGATGAGTACAAAAAAAGCATCCAGTGAGTGGCAGTTCTGTGGGTGGATACACCTTGTTGATAAGAGAGGAGAATGGGTAGACTGGATTGAGCTGATAGGAAGGCTGTGGTGACTTAAATAATCACTTTACAACTGTGGTGAGCAGAACAGCATCTCAGAACCCACACCAAACTTCAAGGCAGATGGGCTACAACAGCACAACACCACATAGGGTTCCACTCCAGTCCGCCAAAAATAGAAATCTGGACGGTTGCAGACTGGAAAAATGCCATCTGGTCTGATGAATCACGATTTCTATTCTGACATGTAGATGGTAGTGTCAGAATTTGGTGCCAACAGCATGAATCCATGGACCCAACCTGCCTTGAGTCACCAATTCAAGCTGCTGCTGGTTGTGTAATCGTGTGGGGAAGGATTTCTTGGCAAACTTTGGGACCCTTAATACCAACTTAGCATTATTGGTATCAAGAAACCAAGAGTATTGCTGACCATGTGCATCTCTTTATGGCCATAATTTATCATCTTATAAAGGCTAATTCCTGTATGACAATGTGCCATTTCACAGAGCAAAAATCATGTCAGACTGCTTCCATGATGATCAATCATCAGATCTGAATCCAATAAAATACCTCTGGGATAATGGGAGATTTACAGCATGAATGTGCAGCTGACAGATCTTCAGTGATTACAAGAATTAGCTGACATGATGCAATCATGCCAACATGGACCAGAAGCTCACTATTACTTCCATACTATAAATAATTGAGGTTGTTCTGAGACCGGGGGTCCCTCATACCCAGGATTAGTATGGTGTTCTTCATAAAGAAGCTGATGAGTGTATCTATAAATAACTTCATGCACTTGCTGACTAATGACCTTTGATTTGATTCTTGAATAGACAAGCTTATCTTTTTTATTCATATTTGATACAATGTGTCACCATGTGCAAAATTTTAAAAGAGAATAAATTTATGATTTACCAATTATTTTCCTGTCCACTGAACAATTGTTATATTGTACTGACTGCAGCATGGAGGCTATTGTTGATAGTCATTCACATTTACAACCCTAAATCAGAAAAAGTTGGGACAGTATGGAACATGCAAATAGAAAAGAAAGTGATTTTTAAATTTACTTTGACTGGTATTTCATTGCAGAGTATGAACCCAAGAAATTTCACGTGTTGTCTGGTCAACTTCATTTCATTTTGTTAATATACATCCATTCTTATGTTTTAGGCCGATAAAACATTCCAAAAAAGTTAGGATGGGGCAATTTAGGGCTAATAATGAGGTAATGATGTGATTTGAGACAAGTGACGTCAACAGGTGCATAATATCACTACACGATTCAAGGAATCTGGAGGAATTTCTGTGCATAAAAGGCAAGGGCATAAGCCTAAGCTGAACACCAGTGATCTCTGATCCCTTAGATGGCACTGCATCAAGAGCTAACATTTATCTTCAGCTGATACAGTGCCTTGAAAAAGTATTCATACCCCTTGAACTTTTTCACATTTTTTCCACCTTACAACCATGAACTTAAAAGTTTTTTATTGAGATTTTATGTGATAGACCAACACAGAGTAGCACATAATTGTGAAGTAAAATGAAAATGATAAATGGTCTTCAAAATTTTAAACAAATAAAAATCTGAAAAATGTGGTGTGCATCAGTATTCAGCTCCCTGTACTCTGATACCTCTAAATACAATCCAGTGCAATCAATTGCCTTCAGAAGTCATCTAATTAGTTAATAGAGTCCTACTATGTGTAATTTACTCTCAGCATAAATGCACTTGTTCTGTGAAGGCCTCAGTGGTTTGTTAGAGAACACTGAAGAACAAACAGCATCATGAAGACCAAAGAACTCACCAGACAGGTCAGGGATAAAGTTCTGGAGAAGTTTAAAGCAGGGTTAGGTTATAAAAAAAATATCCCAAGCTCTGAACATCTCAAGAAGCACTGTTCAATCCATCATTAAAAAATGGAAAAAGTATGGCACAACTGCAAACCTACCAAGACATGGCCATCCACCTAAACTGACAGAGCGAGCAAGGAGAGCACTGGTCAGAGAAGCAGCCAAGAGGCCCATGATCACTCTGGAGGAGCTGCAGAAATCCACAGCTCAGGTGGGAGAATCTGTGTACAGGACAACTATAAGTCGTACACTCCACAAATCTGGCCTTTTTGGAAGAGTGGCAAGAAGAAAGCCATTGTTGAAAGACAGGCATAAGAAGTCCTATTTGCAGTTTGCCAGAAGCCATGTAGGGGACACAGCAAACATGTGGAAGAAGGTGCTTTGGTCAGATGAGACCAAAGTTGAACTTTTTGGCCTAAATGCAAAGCGCTATGTGTGGCGGAAAACTAACACTGCTCATCACCCTCCACACACCATCCCCACTGTGAAACATGGTGGTGGCAGCATCATGCTATGGGGATGCTTTTCTTCAGCAGGGACAGGGAAGCTGGTCAGAGTTGATGGGAAGATGGATGGAGCTACATACAGGGCAATCCTGGAAGAAAACCTGTTGGAGGCTGCAAAAGACTTGAGACTGGGAAGGAGATTCACCTTCCAGCAAGACGATGACCCTAAACATACAGCCAGAGCTACAATGGAATGGTTTAGATCAAAGAATATTCATGTATTAGAATGGCCCAGTCAAAGTCCAGACCTAAATTCCATTGAGCATCTGTGGCAAGACTTGAAAACTGCTGTTCACAGACGCTCTCCATCCAATCTGGCTGAGCTTGAGCTATTTTGCAAAGAAGAATGGGCAAAAATTTCAGTGTCTAGATGTGCAAAGCTGGTAGAGACATACCACAAAAGACTTGCAGCTGTAATTGCAGCAAAAGGTGGCTCTACAAAGTATTGACGCAGGGGGCTGAATATTAATGCACATCACATTTTTCAGATTTTTATTTGTTTAAAATTTTGAAGACCATTTATCATTTTTGTTTCACTTCACAATTATGTACTACTCTGTGTTGGTCTATCACATAAAATCTCAATAAAAAACTTTTAAGTTCGTGGTTGTAAGGTGGAAAAATGTGAAAAAGTTCAAGGGGTATGAATACTTTTTCAAGGCACTGTATAACCACATGAGCTTGGGATTAGTTTGGAAAACCTTTATCAAGCACTACAATACAGAGTTACATCGACAAATGCCAGTTAAAACTTTACTGTGCAAAAAAAGGAAACCTTGTGTTAACTGTGTCCAGAAGCACCGTCAACTTCTCTGGGCTTGGAGGCACCTGGGATGGACCATCACACAGTGGAAAAGTGTATTGTGGTCAGATGAATCAGTAGTCCAGGTCTTATTTGGAAGAAATGGACACCGTGTGCTCTGGACCAAAGATGAAAAGGACCATCCAGAATGTTGCAACCAAGTCCAAAAGCCAGGGTCTGTCATGGTATGGGGTTGTGTCGGTGCCCTTGGCAAAGGTAGCTTACACTTCTGTGATGGCAGCATTAATGCAGAAAAGTACAGTGAGATATTGGAGCAACATATTTTGCCTTCAGGACAACATCTTTTCCAATCATATTTCAACAAGACAACAAGAAGCCACATTCTGAACACATTACAAAGGCATGGCTGTGGAAGAAGAGGGTGCTTCTCCCCTCTGTCCCCAATAGAGAAGGCAGGGCTCTCAAGTCTCACGCATTGAGCGTGACAGTCACGCTTTTCGGTCTTTTGTCACGCACTCCCGCCACACATTGTATTTCTCACGCTGAAAAAAATTATAATATCAATTTCTCTGGCGCGCCGCTATGACTATGGAAACGGCAGGAAACAAGCACGTCTCCCATGAGTCGAGCCTGCTACTTACCAGCCAATCAAAAAAAGGAAAGGGGCGGGGCTACACAATAGTCAATCAGAAGCACTATTGTATCTGGGTCGTTAACGCAACAACCAATGAAAAAAGCATTGTTATCCCGGGAATTGTTCACGTGATTCTGCTCCACCTGAACCATCTTCTGAAAGTTTTGTTCAGTGGACACCATGAGGATGAGCTCCGAGCAGCACAGAGACCAGAGGAAGTCATATCCTGTTTTAATGTTACAACAAATTCACAACTTGTTTGACACAAGAAATGAGAACTTGCCTGCTGTGAGAGAATGTTGCCCAGATAATTAGCATGGACATGGTAAGGTTTTACAGGAGCTGAGCTGTATTGCACCTGTTTAAATGATCCCCTGGTGAGCAGCTCCACTTGTTCACAGGCAATAACAGACGCTGGTCAGTAATAATAACAGCGACACTAACGTGTGTTTAAAGCAGCATGTGAATACCAGCAAGAGTGAAGATTTTTTTTTATTTGTCACCAGTTATGAAAGACTCGTTTGTGAAAGATTAAGTTTTTATTGTTCATAATATAGAAACTGCGTGACTCCAGGGGAAGATATAGGGAAGAGGAAAGTCCAACTATTACAGATTACAGGACCCAACATCCTTTGACGTTGAGGAGTTTTAGGGAAGAATGTCCTCAAAAAAGAACAAAGTAAGAAATTTTTTGCACACAACATGACTTGCTCATTATTAAGATAAAAGGAAAACATTTAAGTAATAGAGGCCCTTGGTTCCTTTTTCAAAGGTGACTGGCTTGAACCAATTTGGGAGGTTATCAAAGATAACAACCTTGGTTTTGGTGCTTCCTCATTCAAATGCTGATGCCGAGAGGGTATTTTCAATGGTCAGTCTGAACAAAACCTCAGCCTGAAACAGCTTGTCTCTGGACAGGACATTGGGCTCTATCATGACCCTGAAAATGGCTGGACTTGAGCCGAACTGTTTTAAGTGGGAGCCAACAACACAAATGATGAAGGACTCCAAAAAGGCAACAAACACTTACAATAAACAACACCAGGCATAATCTCTCTCTCTCTCTGCTCTCTCACACATACACTTATTCAATACACGGAAATTGAATAAAGACTTTGTATTTGGTTGAGTTGTCAGTGCCGTGTGTTTATCCTTTCTTCTGCAAGTCTGAGCAGTTATTAATAACAACAACACTAATAATAATATTATTAATGAAAGACCCCCATTCCTGCAACCCGTCCAACCGGCCCCCCCAATGGGGGGGGGGGATGTCACGCTTGCCTGCATTCAAAACTTGAGAGCCCTCAGAGAAGGTGTGGCAAATTTTGAAACAAAAACTATGACAGTGATGACCCTGTTTTGTTGCACACCTTAAATTCTGTTTGCAGGAAGAATGGGACAAAATGACACCTGAAATGTTTCATCACTTGGTGTCTTCAGTCTCAAAACATCTATACCTTTTACATGTTGTGAGAAGGAATGGCAAAATTATGAAGTGGTAAATGCTTTACCATCCCAACTTTTTTTTTTTGAAATGTGTTGCAAGCATCAAAATTGCAATTTGAGTTTATTTAAACAACAACAACAACAATAAAATTAATGAGGTAAAACATCAAATAATGCACTGTTGTACTGTTTTGAGTGCAATACAGGTCAAAAATTATTTACAAATCATTGTTTTCAATTTTAATTTCAATTTCAACATACCATCCTAACTTTTTCTGATTTGGGGTTGTAGTACTCATTGCTCATTGTAAAAATCCATGTTATTCAAACTTTCTGTGGTAGAGGTACAGTACTGCCTCATCAAGTAATAAATCATAAATCACACATTCTTCAAAGTCATAGCACTGACCTGTATCAATAGATAGAAGTTAATTATTAGTATGAGAATGGTGACAAATTCAAAACATTTGCTAAAATATACCTAAATAGTCATTCCTTAAAATATGTGCCTTGTAATGCAGGTAGTGTGTGAGTAGGAATGTAGTGCAGTGATAGAGCATGCCACATGTCATAATAATACTGAGATTTTTAAAGTTTATGTTTTTTTTTTCTTTTTTGTTTTAACCAGATAATGGTGACCATTAACTATCTACCATACTGAACCTCTTATCTTGCTTGTGAAATGACTGTAACCCTAGTAAAGCTGATCCTGCTGAAGGCTGGTAGCATGGTGAAAAAAACAAAGTTGAACATTAGAATCAGTTCTTACAGTGGCAACAAGAGATGTTGGCAGCATGGAATGCTCTCAGATTTACGGATTAGACATCACTGACTGTCTTTGTTAGCCTAGGAGTGAACTAGGGCTCGGCCATAGACATGGAATCAGACATGGGCTTAGGCACAGACGTGGACACAGAATCCGGCATAGGCTTGGGTACAGAACCAGGCATGAATGAACCTTTATTGTCATTATACGTAGTACGGTGAAACTTTGGCCAGCTTCCTCTCAGATGAAGGCATTTAAATAAATTAAAAATGAATAAAATAACAAGATAAGTAAGATAAATAGTCTTCTTCTTCTTTTGGCTGCTCACGATTAGGGGTCGCCACAGTGGATCTTTAGTCTCCACTGCTCCCTGTCTTCCGCATCCTTCTCTACCACACCTGCCACTTTCATGTCCTCTCTCACCACATCCATGTATCTCCTCTTTGGCCTTCCTCATTTTTGTTTGCCTGGCAGCTCCATCCTCAACATTCTCCTTCCCACATGCTCTACATCTCTTCTCAGGATGTGCCCATACCATCTCAGTCTTATCTCTCTTAGCTTAATTCCCAAGCTCTCCACATGTGCTGTCCCTCTGATGTGTTCGTTCCTTATCCTGTCCCACCTTGTCACTCCCATTGCAAACTTTAACATCCTCAACTCCACCACCTCCAACTTTGCCTCCTGTCTCTTCGTTAAGGGTACGGTCTCCAATCCATACATCACAGCTGGTCTCACTACTGTCTTATACATCTTACCTTTCACTTTTGCTGGGACTTTCCTATCACAAATGACTCCTGAAATCCTTCTCCAACTGCTCCACCCTGCCTGCACTCTCTTTCTCACCTCACTATCGCAGCCCCCATTTTCCTGCACAGTTGACCCCAGGTACTTGAATTCACCAATTTTCTTTACGTCTACTCCTTGCATCTTCACTACACTCTCATCCCCATTCTCATTGATGCACATGCATTCTGTTTTGCTACTGCTCACCTTCATTCCTTTTTGTTCCAATGCATCCCTCCATCTCTCCAAACCCAACTCAACCTCCTTTCTACTTTCACCACATATCACAATATCATCTACAAACATCATGTTCCATGGTGACTCTTGCCTCACTTCATCCATCAAGCTATCCATCACTATGGCAAACAAAAAAGGACTCAAAGCAGATCCTTGATGGAGTCCCACCTTCACCTTGAACCATTCAGTTGTTCCAACTGCACACCTCACTGCTGTTTCACTGTTCTCATACATGTCTTGCACCACTCTAATATACTTCTCATTCACTCCACTCTATCTCATACAATACCATAACTCATCTCTCGGCACTCTATCATATGCCTTCTCCAGGTCTACAAACACACAATGTATCTTTCTCTGTACTTCTAAAATAACATTCTTAAAGCAAAAATTGCATCCGATGTGCTCTTCCTTGGCATAAACCCGTACTACTGTTCACAGATTGCTACCTCTCTTCTCAATCTCGCCTCCAGTACCCTTTCCCATAACTTCATGGTGTGGCTCATCAATTTTATTCCTCTGTGTAGCAGTTCGTAGAAGGGGGAGGAGCACAGAAAGACGGCAGGCCAGAATAAAGTTCAAAACTCTTTTATTTTGCTCTTTTCAGATGCAAAAATCCACTCTCCCAGCCATGCATGCACACACACACACACACACAAGTCATCTGGTTGGGGAGAGAGCTCACTTCCTCTGCTCTCTCTCTCCTTATATAGGGTGTGGTCGCTGGGAAGACACACAAACACAGGTTAATTGACATCAGGTGTAGTGATTCTGCCACTTACCTTCCCTGACTCCGCCCTCCGGTCACAGACCGATGCTTGACCATGCCCCCGCTGCCACATACCCCCAGCGCCGGACTCAGGCAAGGCAGCCGTCCGGCCTGCAGCCGACTCCCCCCCTTGACGGGAGAGGAAGTCCGCCACGACCATCTGCGCCCCCGGCCTGTGGACCACCTTGAAATTAAAGGGCTGGAGTGCCAGATACCAACGGGTGATCTGCGCATTGGCATCCTTCATGCAGTGGAGCCACTGGAGGGGCGTGTGGTCTGAACAGAGGGTGAAAGGGCACCCCAGGAGGTAGTAGCGGAGGGCGAGGACCACCCACTTGATCGCCAGGCACTCCTTTTCTATGGTGCTGTAGCACCCCTCACGCACCGACAGCTTCCTACTTATGTACAGCACGGGGCAGTCCTCCCCCTCCAACTCCTGGGACAGAACGGCCCCCAGCCCTTTGTCCGACGTGTCCGTCTGCAACATAAAGGGGAGAGAAAAGTCAGGGGAGTGTAACAGTGGCCCCCTGCACAGTGCAGCCTTCACCTCAGAGAAAGCCTGCTAGCATTGCTCTGTCCACTGGACCGGATCTGGTGCTCTCTTTTTAGTGAGGTCAGTCAGCGGGCTGGTGACGTCCGAATAATTAGGTATAAACCTCCGATAGTAGCCAGCCAGCCCCAGAAACTGTCTCGCCCCCTTTTTGGTCTTGGGCCTCGGGCAGGCCGCAATTGCTGCTGTCTTGTTAATTTGAGGACGCACCTGCCCGTTGCCCAAGTGGAAGCCCAGATACCGTACTTCCACCCGCCCAATCGCACACTTCTTCAGGTTGGGTGTGAGACCCGCCCGCCTCAGCGACCGAAGGATGGCCCTCAGGTGTTGTAGGTGCCGCGGCCAGTCATTACTATAAATAATGATGTCATCGAGGTACGTGGCTGCATAGGTGGTGTGGGGGTGGAGGACCCTATCCATCAGCTGCTGAAACGTAGCAGGCGCCCCAAACAGCTCAAAAGGAAGTGTGACAAACTGGTGTAAGCCGAATGGTGTGGAAAAGGCCATTTTTTCTCAGGATAATGGAGTCAAGGGGATCTGCCAATAACCCTTTGTCAAATCCAGTGTTGAGTAAAAGCGAGCCATGCCTAGTCGATCGAGCAACTCATCAATACGAGGCATTGGGTACGCGTCGAATTTAGACACCACATTGACTTTTCTATAGTCTACACAGAACCGGACCGACCCGTTGGCCTTGGGTACCAAGACCACTGGGCTGCTCCAGTCACTGTGGGACTCCTCGACGATGCCCATTTTGAGCATGGCCTTGAGTTCTTCCCGAACCACTTTTTTCTTGTGTTCGGGTAGCCTGTAAGGGCAGCTACGCACTACCACCCCCGGGGGTGTCTCAATGAGGTGCTCTATGAGGTCGGTGCGGCCGGGCAGTGGTGAGAACATGTCCGAAAACTCGGTCTGCAACTGGGCAACCTCCGCGAGTTGGATCGGGGAGAGGTGGTCTCCACAGGGGACTGGAGAGGTATGCGATGCCAATGCTCCCTTTTGAACCTCCGGCCCCAGCTCCGCCTTCTCCGGAACCACCGACACCAACGCCACAGGGACCTCCTCGTTCCAGAGTTTGAACAGATTGAGGTGGTAAATCTGTAGCACCCCACCCCTGTCCGTTCGCCTCACCTCGTAGTTGACGTCCCCGACTTGCCGTGTGACCTCAAAGGGTCCTTGCCACTTGGCGATCAATTTGGAGCTCGAAGTGGGCAACAGTATGAGTACTTTATCTCCCGGTGTGAACTCCCTAAGGCGCGTACCCCTGTCGTACAGGCGGGTTTGCAGTTCTTGGGTCTGCCGCAAATTCTCCTGGGTTAGGTGTGTGTGTGGAGTTTTGCGTGCAGGTCAATAACATATTGAATTTCATTTTTACTTGGTGAAGGTCCCTCCTCCCAATTTTCTCGCAGCACATCTAGAATGCTGCACGGCTTATGCCCATATAACAATTCGAACGGGGAGAACCCCATGGATGCTTGGGTGACCTCTCGCACTGCAAATAACAAGGGTTCGAGCCATTTATCCCAATTACGTGTGTCCTCACTTACGAATTTTTTAATAATATTTTTGAGGGTGCGATTGAACCGTTCAACTAAACCGTCCATTTGTGGGTGATAAACGCTGGTGCGGATCGGCTTAATTCCTAATAACCCATACAGTTCGTTCAGTGTATGTGACATAAACGAGGTGCCTTGGTCAGTCAGAATCTCTTTCGGGATTCCAACTCGGGAGATGACGCGGAAGAGTGCTTCCGCAATACTGCGTGCTGAGATATTGCGAAGAGGCACTGCTTCCGGGTATCGCGTTGCATAGTCCACCAGAACTAAAATAAAGCGGTACCCTCATGTTGACTGATCTAATGGCCCAACGAGATCCATCCCAATTCTTTCGATCGGGGTCTCGGTTAATGGGAGAGGGCGCAAAGGCGCTTTTGGAATGGCTGCTGGATTTACTAACTGGTATTCGCGGCACGCCGTACACCACCTACGGACATCGCCGCGAATCCCTGGCCAATAGAACCGGGCCATTAGTCGGGCTAGTGTCTTATCCTGCCCGAAGTGTCCAGCCATGGGATTAAAGTGAGCCACCTGGAATAGCAATTCCCGGCGGCTCTTTGGAATCAAAAGCTGTGTGACTTGCTCTTTAGTCTGAGTGTCCTGCGTCACTCGGTATAACCTATCCTATCCTTCATAATAGAAAAATAGGGGAAGCACGGGGTGGCGTTTGGCTGGAGCGTTTGACCATCGATTACTCTCACTTGGTCAAACGCATGCCGCAGAGTCTCGTCTCGCGATTGCTCTAACGGAAAATCCGCGAGGGATTCCCCGAGAGAGGGAGGAGGAGCCGGCGGCTCCTCACTCTGACGCAGAGATGACGTAGACGGCTCTGTGACAGCTGCTCCCGCCAATGCGACACCAGGACCTCCCCCTGCTGAACTACGGTAGGACCCACTCTTCACTAAATGGCTCATTAACTCCCCGAATCCCGGCCAATCAGTCCCCAAAATTATTGAGTGGGTGAGGCGAGGATTAACCGCCGCCTTTACTCTAAATTTTTCCCCTCTGAAAAAAATGTGGACCGACACTAAAGGGTAGCTGTGAACATCCCCAAGCACACACAACACCTTCACCCCCTGTGCTTCCCCCAATGCCTTGTCTTGCACCAGGGTTTGGTGAATTGAGGTCTGATTACAGCCAGAGTCCACCAACGCCTGATATGTATCCCCTTGGATACTCACCGGTATGTGATACGCTCCGGCCCGATCGAGGGCGTCTCCTGGCGCGTCAGGGATCCAAACCACCGCGCCCACTTCCATTGCCGAGCACTGCTGTTGGAGGTGGCCCGGCTCCCCGCAGCGCCAGCAAACCAGCCCGGGCTTCCTCTCTGCACTGGCGCTCTGGGGCTCACTCACCTGGGAGGGGGAAGAGACAGACACAGAAGGGAAAAACGGGAGGGCACCGCGGGTGCGACAGGCTGGCTGGGGTGGGGCTGGCCCCCACCTCCGTAGTGGGGGAACAGGGTGAGGACGAGACACAGGAGGGGAGAGAGAGAGAGGAGAGGGAAGAAGAGGATGTCTGCTGTCCTGCCGTTGGAACAGCCGCCAAATGGTCCTCCGCCAACTCGATGGCCTGATCCAGCGACGCCGGGCAGTGGCACTGGACCCACTCCGCGGTCCCCTCTGGTAGGCGGGCGACGAACTGCTCCAGCACCACCTGATCGATGATTCCCTCGGCGTCGCGGTTGTCGGCCCTCAGCCACCGCCAGCAGGCGTCCCGGAGCTGCTGGCCAAATGCAAACGGCCGGCCGACTTCCTCCAGATGCAGAGCGCGGAAGCGCTGTCGCTGCTGTTTGGGGGTGCGCCCCACCAGCTGGAAGATGGCCCGGCGAAGGTCCGCGTAGGCCAGCCAGCGGTCGGCGGGGAGCTGTAGTGCGGCCAGCTGCACCTCGCCTGTTAGCAGGGGGAGGAGGCACGCCGCGCGCTGTTCCATCGGCCAGCCCGAGGCCTCTGCTGCCTTCTCGAAGAGCGTGAAGAAGGCCTTGGGGTCGTCATGCAGGCCCATCTTAGTTAGGGTGAGAGGAGAAGGGCCCGCGGCGGTGGAGGTGGTGGACCCCGCCGACGCGAGGAGGTGCCAGAACGCCTGTCGATCTTCCTGCTGCGCCAACACCAGGGCCTCGAACCGGTGCTCTTGCTCCTTCCGGAGGGTGACTAGCGCCTGGTGCTGGCTCTGCTGGGCTGTGGCAAGGGCGTGGACCAGGTGTGCGAAGGGGGATGACTCCATGGGGCTGTTCTTTTCCTGTGCTCGCTCCCGGGTTTCGGCACCACTGTAGCAGTTCGTAGGAGGGGGAGGAGCACAGAAAGATGGCAAGCCAGAATAAAGTTCAAAACTCTTTTATTTTGCTCTTTTCAGATGCAAAAATCCACTCTCCCAGCCATGCACGCAGACATACAAGTCGTCTGGTTGGGGAGAGAGCTCACTTCCTCTGCTCTCTCTCTCCTTATATAGGGCGTGGTCACTGGGAAGACACACAAACACAGGTTAATTGACATCAGGTGTAGTGATTCTGCCACTTACCTTCCCTGACTCCGCCCTCCGGTCACAGACCGATGCTTGACCACGCCCCCGCTGCCACACTCTGTAATTACTGCAGCTCTGCACATCTCCCTTATTCTTGTATATTGGGACTAGCACACTCTCCATTCATTTGGTATTTTCTCATTCTCTAGGATCTTATTAAACAATCTCGTTAGGAACTCCACAGCCGTCTCACCCAAACATCTCCAAGCCTCAATCGGGATACCATCTGGTCCGACTGCTTTCCCAGTCTTCATTCTTTTCATGGCTGCCCTCACCTCATCCTTACTAACCAACTCTGCTTCCTGATTTGCTGTCTCCAATGAATCTGACCTTTTCTCTCTTGGATTCTCTTCATTTAATAAATCCTCAAAGTAATCTTTCCACCTTCTTAATACACTTTCTTTGTTTGCCAGCACATTTCCATTTCCATCTTTCATCACTCTTACCTGCTGTACATCCCTCGCTTCCCTGTTTCTCTGCCTAGCTAGTCTGTATAGGTCTTTCTCTCCTTCTTTGGTCTCCAGTCTTTCGTACAACTCCTGGTATGCATCTGCTTTCGCCTTTGCTACCGCTCTTTTTGCCTTCTGTCTTGTCTCTCTGTATAACCGCCTGCTTTCCTCGTCTCTCTGATCGTCCCAATTCTTCTTTGCTAGCCTCTTCTCTTTTATAATTTCCTGCACTTCTTTGTTCCACCACCATGTCTCCTTGTCTTCCTCCCTCCTTCCCGATGACCACCCTAGCACCTTCGTTGCTGCCTCTTACTAGTACAGCAGTAGCATTCCAATCTTCTGGCAGACTTCCATGACCACTCAATGCTCATCTCATTTCTTCCCTAAACTCCTTCTGATGTTCAACCTCTTTTAGTTTCCACCACTTAATCTTTGGCTCCATTATTTCACGCTTCCTCTTTTTCACTTTCAAGCTCATCCTGCACACGACCACTTGATGTTGTCTAGCTACACTCTCCCCTGCCATCACTTTATAGTCTCCAATCTCCTTCAGGTTACCCCTTCTGCAGACTATGTAGTCCACCTGTGTAGATCTTCCTCCACTCTTAAACGTCACCATGCGCTGCTCAATAATTTGGCGCAATAGTAGCACAGTTTCCACCGGCACCCTGTTGACCAACAGTACCAGAGGCGGTCGTTGTTAACCTGGGCCCCGACCGATCCGGTATGGTATTTCTCTTTTCATTCCTTATGTTAGATTTGGCACAGTTTTACGCAGGATGCCCTTCCTGACGCAACCCTCTCCAATTTATCTGGGCTTGGGACCGGCACCAAGAGTACGCTTATGCACCCCCAGTGGCTGGATTAAGTAAGATAAACAGTAAAAGTTAAAAATTAAAAAATAGTCTGCAAATAAGGCATCAGCATGGGCTTGAGCATAGGCAAGAGTGTGGACATGTGCCAAGAGTTGGGGACTACTATGTCAGTCCCTGGCATAAGCATAAACTCAGGCTCAGACATGGGCATTGGCTTGGGCGAGAGCAGAGCCTCAGGTTTGGACATGGATTCAGGACTGTAGGTGCTAAAGAAGGCAATTGGACTTGCTTGAAATTCTTGAAGATGTTTCACCTCTCATTTGAAAGGCTTCTTCAGTTCTGTCTCACTAGTGGGGATTTCCAGGTATTTATCCTCTAGTGGACCAAAAGCAAACCTAAGGAGAGTCATTGAGGTCACATGGGCCATTGACACTCTCAGTCATCCTGTAGGTGTTAGGGTCACTGGAGGCCAGGTATAAACCTGCAGCCTAGAGCAGCCTAGAGGGTTGTTGGGATGATCTGTGGGTCATTGACTCTCTCTGCCATCATGTGAGTCATTGAAGTCA
Source organism: Neoarius graeffei (assembly GCF_027579695.1). Classification (NCBI taxonomy): domain Eukaryota; kingdom Metazoa; phylum Chordata; class Actinopteri; order Siluriformes; family Ariidae; genus Neoarius; species Neoarius graeffei. The sequence continues at coordinate 49,620,924 of NC_083574.1, forward strand.
ACTGAGTCTTGATGTGGATGTGTATTCAGTTTTCTGGGAAGTGTGCCAAGGACTGCATTGTAGGTGGCTGATAAGTGGTGTTCAGAGAAGGTCGTTGCAGGTTGACAAAATACCTAGAACTCCCCACTAGTCAGACAGAACTGAAGAAGCCTTTTGGATGAGAGGCGAAATGTCTTCAAGAATTGCAAGCAAGTTCAGTTGCCTTCTTTAGCACCTACGGTTTACGATTACCTGGATGACTGAGAACCTTCACAGACACAGATTCAGGCATGGACTCAGGCACAGACATGGACCTAGACCCTGGCATAGGCATGGGTTCAGGCATGGACATGAACTTAGGCATAGATTCAAGCAAAGGTTCTGACATCAGCATGGTCTCAGACATGGATGTGGGCACCAAATCAGGCAAGGGATAGGGCACAGGCATGTTTGGTCACCAGTACTTACTGTGGCTAAGGTCATGTGTTCTTAATATACCTGGTTGTCTGGTGGCTGCTGTTGTGTGAATCCACTCTATGAGCCTTCCTCAAGGTTCGGGAGGCAGACAGGTAAGACTTGGGGGTATACTGCAGGGATGTAGTAAGGGAATGTGTTCACAAGTTCCTTTTCAAAGTCATTGCATTGGTGATGCCAAACGTTGTCTTGAAGACCCCCAGAGGGACCATGGATTCAGAGGTTGTCTTTTTGATCTTCCAGCAGAGCTCCATCATGGACATGGCATTGGTGATGCTGGAAGTTGCCTCAGTGACCTCTGGCAGGAGCCTGGCATTGAAGGTTACCTCATTGACCTCTGAGTGGCACTCCAGCTTGGGCATGACACTGGTGATGCCAGAGGTCACCTCAATGACCTCCAGTGGGTGCATGGCATTTGATGTTGTCTCTCCATTCTTTGAACAGAGGTTCAATGAGGGTTTGGCATGCATGGCAATGGAGGACATCTCACTGACCTCCAGCAAGAGAATGACATTGGTGATGCCAGAGGTCATCTCTTTGACCTTCAGTGTGAGTGTGGCATTGGAGATCACGTCATTGACCTCTGAGCAGAGCTCCAGCATGGGCATGACATTTGTGATACTGAAGGTCATGTCTTTGAGCTGCAGCATGGCATTGGTCTCCTGGAGATGCTGCTCCTGCTTGCTGCTATGGTGAGCAAGAAGTGTGCTCTGGAGGGTAGCTGAATCTTCCGCTCCCCTGTGTGCATTCTATTAGGAACCAGGGAACACATATAGAAAGGGAACAGGCAAACTTGGGATGCAGGTCTGATGCAAATAGGGGACAGGTTCAGACACAAAAAAACCAAAAGTGAAGCAAAACAAACTGAGGCAATGCATATAACAAAACGGAATAGCAGGCATGGCAAAGTCAGGCAGTACAGAACCAAAACTAGCCGATTAGGAAGGTATAGACAAAACAAACAAGAGAAACTTAGCTTAGTAATGCAGGACTTGCCACTGGGAAACACTGATAATGCCTCATGAAGAGCAAGTGCCAGACAAGTTCATTTAAAAGTCCCTAATTAACGAGGTGCAGGTGTCTGCAATGCTCACAATCATGCTCCTATGATTGGCACCATGGGAACTGGAATGCCACAAGGAACACTGGGAAATCGAGCCTCTGCCGAACCCAGAAGTGTGCTGTGCTTGCACGGTGTGCTAGGAAACTCAGGCTACAACCAAATACTCAGTATGTATGGACATCAGTTAAGTACCTACTACCCGACTGGTACTGTAGTACTGTATGTTCTATGCGTATGCGAGCAAGTACTCAGGACAAAATTCAGACGTACTTCACCACCTCATATTCACAGATGGCTCCAAAGATCCTGACATAGACCATGAAAAAAAGGGCCACAGACCACCTGTCACTGTATGCTCTAGAACTAAATGGCAATACTATTAGCCCTACAATGGATAGAGGAGAAAGAAATAAACAATTCTGTTATTGCATCTGCTAGCTATTCAGCACTTATGAGCATCAAAACTGGCAGTTCATCAGTCAGAGTAAACATCGTTAATGAGATTTTCACCATAAAGCATAAAATGGAGGTGATGGGAATGTTAACTTGCTTCCTTTGGGTGCCTGCCCACATCAGTGTGAAAGGAACTGAGCAGGTGGACCATCTGGCCAAACAGGCACTTAGGACCTAGCAAGTAGACCTACAAATCCCATTAAGTAAAGCTGAAGCCAAGACATATATCACAAACTACTCACAATGAGTGTATAGCAGGGATATTGGGGTGATAAGGAAACTGGAAGATGTATAAAATACAAAGTTGTTGGTACTGGGAGAGCAGAGGTCAAGAATAGGTGGGACAACAGTATCATCACCTGTCTGAGAATAGGACATATAGGACTCACCCATATCTTATATAAAATAGGCAAATGCTCAAATAGGAAGTGTTTACACTGTGACCAAAAAGAACTGGTTGAGTATGTACTACTTTAGTATAAGAAATACAATGCCAACAGGAATCACCTCCTTCGGTCATTAAGGGAGATAAAGCACTATGATATTTCATTATCCAGCCTCTTGGTGAATACAGCAGCCAAGGCATAATGGTGATATTATCAAGTTTTTAAAAGAGACAGGTTTAGCCAAAAGAATCTAGGCCTCTAATTGTTTTCCTTTTTTCTGGATAATCTCCTGTCTCACACTCCAGATTAGTCGGTGGTCGTAATGCACCATAAAGCTGGTTTGCCAACTGCCAATAAACACCAAAGAAGAAGAAGTACTCTGCTGCCATCTTACCTGTCCTGTGACCCTGTTCACAGATGGCATATACCCATGTTTGCTACAAAAATCTGAAACTATTTTTTCTGCAACCATAGAAATATTTAGTGTTACTGATATTTACATTTGTACACTGCCAGAGACACTACTTTGACACTGCAACAACCGGCTTCACTTCTTCTTAGCTTCTCCTGTACTTCGCTTCTTCGTCCCCTTTAGGCTCCATAATTCAGGCTCCAGCTGAATTATGCGAAAGCATAGTGTAGTATAGTGTGGAACTATGCATATTCAGATGTATCCAGAGTCCTGGCTGAGCCTGGAAGTGTTGTGCTGCTGCGCTGTATTTGCATGGCATGCCAGAGAGAGCTCATGACAGTAGACAGGATCTATTTAATTACCAGAGCTCTATAGTATTGACAGGTTCCTCTGTAATTGCCATGAAGAGCTATTTGCCTATTTGAGGAAGCCTTCTTGGGTTCCGAATAAGCTGTAAAATATAGCTACTTGAAGACCATTGGAAAGTGAAAGCAAAGCAATTGTAGCCCTCCACAGTTGTACATGCTGTGCCTGGATGGTTTTGATTGGGTTTAACAACATTTGTAAAGATTCATGCACACCTCCTGTGGGCAAAGTGATCCACTCTAATGAGAGTTTAGTGTACTTGAATGAGACTGGAATGAACTTCATCACCCGTTCACTCATGAAGGAAGGATCCATACAGTGTTTGTTAATTTCATTTAGCATGCATGTCTTTGTGTGTTTTGGCATGCATAACTTGGAGCAATATGTGTTTGTAGGAAAATACTTTAATACAAATGACTTGGTATGAAATATAGGCAGTAATTTCAGCCTGAAACGCCTGACCTAGGGTTGACTTATTATGAAAGCAAAACCTAAAATTAACCTTTCATGATCTGAATTATATTCTCAAACTAAAGAGGCTGGACATATTTAACCTTCCATATAGCCTGGTGCTGGTGCTGTCCTTTTTCATCTTCTTTTCATCTCTTATTCAATAGTATTACATGAAAACCGGTCCAGGCTGCAATATGTTCACATGAAGTCTATTTTACCTTAGTAAAAATTAGCACATATCTGGTAGCAATATGATCCTGACATGATGCACTAAGAATTCAGATTTTTTTCATAAGATCCTACATACATTATATTACTACAATCATATGTACGACTACTGCAACTATTCTACTAATACGTAGTACTATAACCATAGAGTTCTACTCCACTAGTTTCAAAAAGATTTATATCCTTCTCTACCTTTAAGCCATTTTCAGTTATTAACATGTTAAAGTTAAATAACATCTTAAAAATAACTTTATTCCCACTAGAGCCTTCTTAAAGCTAGCACCTGAAGACCTTTCTGTGTGTGTTGCACATGAAAGCCTCACTCTCTGTGTGTGTGTGTGTGTGTGTGTGTGTGTATGAGGGTGGTGGATTTCTGGAGAGAGAGAGAGAGAGAGAGAGAGAGAGAGAGAGAGATAAGTAAGAACAAAGTCGTCCTTCCAAGATTGTCAAAACAATGACTTCCCATTTCAGCCTTGGGTTGAACTGCCTTGAAGTCGACACAGGAGACTCCTGAGTTTAGAAAAGTCAAAGTTTCTAGACATAACCACTTTCTGTGCCAGCTGTATAGGGGTTTGTTTTGCACATAATGAAAATATAATGATGCATAATACTATATGTTGTGATTTATAGAGCCTGAGGGTTGAGAACTCTCACCGAGAAATATTCAACAATAATCCACTTTTAATTTGTGAGAAACAATAGTCCAAATGACTGTCGTTCATTTTTGTGTGTGATCATTTAAAAGCAATTAAAAAGCAATTAAATATAACAAACTAAATTTCACACTAGACAATATGCTTGCCATTATATTCCAATGGTGTATTACCGTACATTACATTACATTATATTAAAACACACAACATACCTCTACATGCAATCTTCTTGATTTCTACAGACACTAGAATAAGTCTATCAGGTTTATATGCTGTGCCTAAGCAAATCTCTAGTGCTGTTACGTGAGAGAAATATTGACAGGAATAACAGAAGGAATAACCTGACCAGTTCTGGGAATAAGTGCCACTAAAGAGCAATTCCCCAAAACACAACAGCCTGGAAAATCTGTTACATTCAAAATAAGATTTCACAATTTTAATCATGTTTTTTTTAGGTTACACCTAGATGCAGATGCACGAATCTCTGCATTGCAGGTGGCAAAACTGCTTCAGGGAGAACACTGGATTCCAAAGAGGTGACAGAAGGGATTTGGCTGAGTCGGGAAGACGCACATAGAGGTGAGGTTAGACTTGTTTTCCTTGAACAACTGGGACTGTGAAAAAAAGAAAAGATGAAGTGTGGCTTTCATTTTCTGTTATTAACCTTTTAAAGGAAAGCTCCATCCTGAAATCCATTTATTATCTTTATAATGAAATATTTGTGATTAGTGATTCTGGTGCTAATTTGTTTGTTAGTGCTGTATTATAATTATTCCTGTGAGACAATAGTGGTTGTGTGCTGCTCTGGTGCTGCAGTGGGACAATGCTAGTGCACATACAATGGTGTTTAAAGAGCGAAAAAAATCAAGCAAGAGCTTTTTTTTTTCTTCACTCACCATTTTCAGCGACATTCAAAGTCATATAAAATGAGAAATCCAACATTGAAGTCGTAGATGTGTAGATGTAGCCCACAGTTATGGAACAGCCTTCCAAGTAGTGTTCGGGACTTGGACACAGTCTCAGTGTTTAAGTCTAGGCTGAAAACATATCTGTTTAGTCAAGCCTTTTGTTAAGAGCTTTTTATTAGGTAAAGGAGTAGATCTGGAGGGTCCTCGGGCATAGAGTGTTTTGGTAAACTGGGATGTCTGGATGCTTTTGGTCCTCAACTCTCACACGTTCACTCAGGTTTGTTGACGGTGGAGTGGCTGGCTGCTTTATGTCCCAGGGCTCCCTCATGTCTGTGTTACCTTTCGGCTCTCCCTTTTCGTTATGCTGTCATAGTTAGTCTTGCCGGCGTCCCTGCTTGCACTCAGCGCATAATGTATAATGATCTTAACCATTAGGTGACAACGGGCATACCTAACAACCTGTGTTTTCTCTCTGTCTCCCCCTCCCCCACTGTCTCTTCCCTCTGTTTGTCTCTCTCTGTCGTGTTACATGTCGATCATGAGACACCAGTGATGCTGACCTCTTCTGCTCCTCGGAATTGCCTAATCCATCCTGATGCCCTACTTCTGGCTGGAGTTTCATCACATTGCTCCTGTAGAGGATGGCCCCATATGGACAGACACACTTGGAAGATGGCTCTGGACACTTACAGTTTTGCTACGATGGGTTAAAATGCATATCCTGGACCAAATTCATTTTTTTTTTTAAATATGAAAGAATGTCCCTTTACATACTCATCCAGAAGGGTAATTTTGCACAAGGCCATCTGTCTACAGCAGAAAAAAATAAAATAACAAAACGCGTCTGGAAAAATCCCAAGGGAGTTTGGAGCCAGATTCGTGATGTCACCTGCGGAAGCGCGGTTTCAGTGCATGGTTTCAGTGCACAGCCTGTATAGACCAAGTTTAGCAGCAAGCGATTTTGCATTGAAATATGGAATTGTCACCTGAGCACAATGTTACTTCACCTTTGGATGAAGAATGTAATGTTGAAGAATGTAACGACTTCATGAATTTTTTTTAATGACAAAATTGAGAATATCCGACAAAAAATTCAAACTACTAATTTAAGGTTAGACAATGAAAGTGACCTTGTAGTTAACAATATAACTGTATCAGATCATCAGTTAGAATGTTTTACTCCCCTAAAAGAAACTGAATTACTTTCATTAATCTCTACATCAAAAGCCTCAACTTGCGTACTAGATCCCTTACCGACACATCTATTCAAACAGATAATGCCTGGAGTAATTGAACCGCTTCTAAAAATAATAAATTCTTCTCTTATGATTGGCTATGTACCCAAATCCTTTAAACTAGCAGTTATCAAACCCCTGATTAAAAAACCTGACCTTGATCCCTGTCAGCTGTCCAATTATCGGCCAATATCAAACCTCCCCTTTATCTCCAAGATCCTTGAAAAAGCTGTGGCACAGCAGTTATGCTCATATTTACATAGGAATAACATCCATGAAATGTATCAGTCAGGATTTAGACCTCATCATAGCACAGAGACAGCACTGGTTAAAGTAGTAAACGACCTACTGTTGGCGTCTGATCAGGGCTGTGTCTCGCTACTTGTGTTGCTTGACCTTAGTGCAGCATTTGATACCATTGATCATTCCATTCTTCTGGATAGACTAGAAAATGTTGTGGGAGTTAAGGGAATGGCCCTCTCCTGGCTCAGGTCTTATCTAACTGATCGTTATCAGTATGTTGATATAAATGGTGATATTTCTAGACGTACCGAGGTAAAGTTTGGTGTTCCACAAGGTTCTGTCTTGGGTCCACTGCTTTTTTCTCTATATATGTTACCTCTGGGCGATATTATTCGTAAACATTGTATTAGTTTCCACTGTTATGCTAATGACACACAGTTGTATGTCTCTGCAAAACCTGATGAGAGACACCAGCTTAATAGAATTGAGGAATGTGTTAAGGACATTAGACACTGGATGCTTATTAATTTCCTTCTGCTTAACTCTGACAAGACTGAAGTACTTGTGCTAGGACCACATACAGCTAGAAGTAAGTTTTCTGATTACACAGTGACTCTGGATGGCCTTTCTGTTTCTTCACGTGCAGCAGTAAAAGACCTCGGAGTGATTATTGACCCCAGTCTTTCATTCGAAACTCACATTGATAACATCACCCGGATAGCTTTCTTTCATCTCAGAAATATTGCACAGATAAGAAATTTAATGTCATTGCATGATGCAGAAAAACTAGTCCATGCTTTCGTTACCTCCAGGTTGGATTATTGTAATGCCTTACTGTCTGGATGTTCCAATAAGTGCATAAACAAGCTCCAGTTAGTTCAAAATGCAGCAGCAAGAGTCCTTACTAGAACTAGAAAATATGACCACATCACGCCTGTCTTATCCACACTGCATTGGCTCCCAATCAAATTTCGTATTGATTATAAAATACTACTATTGACCTTTAAAGCACTAAATGGTCTCGCACCACAGTACCTGAGTGAACTTCTGCTCCTCTATGACCCGCCACACCTACTTAGATCAAAAGGTGCAGGCTATCTGCTGGTACCTCGTATAGTGAAGGCTACATCAGGGGGCAGAGCCTTTTCTTACAAAGCCCCACAGTTATGGAACAGCCTTCCAAGTAATGTTCGGGAATCAGACACAGTCTCAGCATTTAAGTCTAGGCTGAAAACATATCTGTTTAGTCAAGCCTTTTGTTAATGGTGTTTATGAGGTAAAGGAGTAGATCTGGAGGGTCCTCAGACATAGAGTGTTTTGGTAAACTGGGATGTATGGATGCTGTCAGTCCCCACTCGCTTGCTCACTCGAGTTTGTTGACGGTGTAGTGGCTGGCTGCTTTATGTCCCGGGGCTCCCTCATGCCTGTGTTACCTTCTGGCTCTCTCCTTTTAGTTATGCTGTCATAGTTAGTTGCCGGAGTCCCTGCTTGTACTCGGTGCAATATGTATACTGCTCCTACTTATTCAGGTGACATTGGGCATACCTAACAACCTGTGTTTTCTTTCCCTCCCCCCCACCCCAAATCTGTCCCTCTGAGTTACATGGAGTCAACAGGAAATCTTTTGGTGGAGAGGGTGGAGACCTCGACTGGCTATCGTAGCCTGCAGGGAATTGGCCATCAGACATTCTGTCGCATGTCCCAGACCCAGTGAAATGTAACTGAATTGTCTTGGCCAGCCCTAAGGGTCCCATCTGCATCTCATCATTGCTGAGGAGTGTGCTCCCATCACCCAATCAAGCATCCAGCCAGAGCAGGTCATGATATTTTTTTACCATATTAACATGCCATTGTTGTGTGTTATGCCTGATGTAAAGACTCTCGTCTCTGCGAGCCTACCACACAGATTTAATACTTGTCATTTTTAGGGCATACCTAACAACCTGTGTTTTCTTTCTCTCTCTCTTCCCCCCCCCAATCTGTCCCTCTGAGTTACATGTTGATCCTGGGATTGAGATGCTGGCCTCTTCTGCCCCTCGGACCTGCTTGATCCATCCTGGTGCCCTGTGTCTGGTTGGAGTTTTATCGCACCGCTCCTGTGAAGGACGGCCCCATGAGGACAGTTGAGGGTTATATCTGTTAAAACTTAATATTATAGTCAGGCTGTCTGTTGTTGCCCAAATGAGGATGGGTTCCCTTTTGAGTCTGGTTCCTCTCGAGGTTTCTTCCTCATGTCGTCTGAGGGAGTTTTTCCTTGCCACCGTCGCCACAGGCTTGCTCATTGGGGATAGATTAGGGATAAAATTAGCTCATGTTTTAAGTCGTTCAAATTCTGTAAAGCTGCTTTGCGACAATGTTTATTGTTAAAAGCGCTATACAAATAAACTTGATTTGATTTGATTTGAATGTTGCTACACCCTCCTACGATACATCTGTTAACCATTTTAATAATTATGTGATAACGTTGAAGAAATTTGCAGAAAACCACCAGGTCGTTTTCTCATAAACAAACCAACGCTGACGTAGGATTCAGAAGGAGGCATCCCGCACCTGACATCACAAAAATCAATGTTTCCCAGGAAATCCAAATGCCAAGTTTTTTTCAGAGACGGACCAATTCACCTCAAATGGCTTGATTTCAACTGAATTTTTTCTGGTATTGCACAAGGTAAAAAAATTGCACAAAATGCAAAATGTGACAGATATTTGGCCAAAGTTTAATATAAAATAGGAGAATTACATTGAACTTGCTCCTGAATTCACCCGTGATATGCACTTTAAGACTACAATTGCCATGATAACTTTAGGACTGCAGTTGTTCTGAGCAGTTTTTCACTCAAGTCTCCATCAATGAACAATTGATAACTTCAACAAAATAGACTTCATGCTAAAACTATAATGAATTCCCTGGTTACACAGTTGTACTTTGTGACTATATAGGACACAGTTATAGAAGTGAGTTATTTATAATCATGCTGTTATCACCCAAATAAACATGGGTTCTCTTTTAAGTCTGGTTCCTCTTAAGGTTTCTTTCTCGAGTAATCTGAGGGAGTTTTTCTTTGCCGCCATCGCCACAGGCTTGTTCATCAGGGATAAGTAAATTTATTAGGGATAAAATTAGTTCATTTGTTTAAAGTCTTTATTTTTCTGTAAAGCTGCTTTGTGACAATGTTTGTTGTTAAAAGCGCTGTACAGATAAACTGACTTGACATGACTAGTTGTTGGTAATATATGAAACCACTAACCAGTTAAAGATAGACCAATGTAATGATGAAAGAGTTTTCAGCAAAAAAAGTTAACTCAGAAGTTCTTTACATGGTAAAATGCCATTAAAGATCACATGTTAATTAGTAAGATTAATATGCAATTCGTTTAACGTGGATTTTTTTCCTTTTTCAAGGTCGGTACTTTATTCGCTGTAGCTAATAGAGAAAAACATTTAGTATATGAATTAGCATTTGCTTTTATAAGCAAGGTCACTTGAGTAAGGGTCAGCTATTTCCCCGAGATTGGAATATTTGGATTGGTCATCTTACAAATCCCACTCAGGTCTCAGCTTTACTTTCTATCACATACCAGAGCCGTCCAGCAGGAACAATGGAGGGTGTTTCCTATTGAAATAAAAGCAGTTGCCCTCAAGTGCAGCCTCCCTGATTGTGAGCAGGAGTGATCAGGATAGTTAGGCAGATCCACAAAGCAGAGGAAGTACACTGCCTCTTTTGGGATAAGTAAAAATACTAAACACACACACACACACACACACACACACACACACTAGTGTTCAGATGAACTCTCAGCAGGTGGTATTTTGACCTCTTTACCCTTGTGCCACAGCTCTGTGCGTAATCCAGCAGGTGTTCCCTCTAACCTCACTGACATCATCCTCCAACACAAAGGCATATCAAACTCAGCTCCAGCCAAGGCAAGCAAAAACAGGAGCTCATGCCAAAATGAATGGACAAAAGACAAAAATACATTTTTGCTCATATTTCACCCCCTCAGGACTGCTGTGTGCAATATGCACACAATGTCTGCCATTTCCACTCTCAGTGAGACAGGAAGCATCTTTAAGCGTCCATATATCATGAGCACATTCCCATTGGATGTGATATTTATTCTGAACAGGTCAGGCAGAAATTATTTGAAATATGTGAAATATACAGTATTTGCTCAAGCTCATGTAAAAATGCATAAATCCTATTGTACCAGTCCTGATCAAAAAGTAACTGATTTTTTTTTCATATTGTTTGTACAATTTGGTCTCCACCCCGCAGTTTGGTTGCACAGTAGCACAGGGCATCCCACAATCGCAGAGCATGTATTACTTTGAAATTATATTCATTATTTTGACATAAATTTTCTGTAATTTCTCTCTGTGTCCAGGCTGGTAGTGCTAGCATTACCCACTGTGGCATAAGTAGGAGGCAGTACTGCTTCACCACTACCATACGTCTCAATGCTGCAGGATTTTGAAGATCTTGGGTTAGCAATGCAGGCATTAGCATCCAGGTTGTCCCCAGGATGTAGTGCTGTAGCACCAGTGCCGCTGCTAACAGTAACACCATCACCTTACAAAAAATGTTCAAATAGTGTGTACTTGTTGCACCAAAGTGGAATCTTTAGCCTATTTTTCTTTTTTGAGTTTATGCTTTGCTGACCCCTAAGTGTGTATTTCTTGATGCTGACTGCGAAAATAATATTTGACCTATAGCCTACGACATTGTGACTTAATCGCCTAATTTACAAAACATCCAAATCATTTCATACTGTCCATCCATCCATTCATCCATCCATCCATTATCCGTAACCATTTATCCTGTGCAGGGTCGCAGGCAAGCTGCAGCCTATCCCAGCTGACTATGGGTGAGAGGTGGGGTACACCCTGGACAAGTCGCCAGATCATTGCAGGGCTGACACACAGAGACACACAACCATTCACACTCACACCTACGGTCAATTTAGAGCCACCAATTAGCCTAACATGCATGTCTTTGGACTGCGGGGGAAACTGGAGCACCCGGAGGAAACCACACAAACATGGGGAGAACATGCAAACTCCACACAGAAAGGCCCTGGTGGCCACTGGGCTTAAACCCAGAACCTTCTTGCTGTGAGGCAACAGTGCTAACCACGACACCACCGTGCCATCATAATCATACTACATTTTCAAAATCACATTTACTCCAATACTTTATAAACAAAAATACATGACACATTAAAACAGCTAGTAATAAATCTTAAGACCAAGGACCCCCATTGGCTTCAGGGCCCTGAACACGTACCCACGTTGCCCATGTGGTAATCTATGATCCCAGAGAAGGAGACCTGCCCCCCCAAATTTATATTTATATATATATATATATATATATATATATATATATATATATATATATATACACACACACACACACACACACACACACAAAACCCCGATTCCAAAAAAAGTTGTGACAAAGTACAAATTGTAAATAAAAACGGAATGCAATAATTTACAAATCTCATTATGTATTCACAATAGAACATAGACAACATATAAAATGTCGAAAGTGAGACATTTTGAAATTTCATGCCAAATATTGGCTCATTTGAAATTTCATGACAGCAACACATCTCAAAAAAGTTGGGACAGGGGCAATAACGCTATGTTCACACTGCAAGGCTTAATGCTCAATTCCGATTTTTTTGTGAAATCCGATTTTTTTGTGAGGTCGTTCACATTAACAAATATATGCGACTTGTATGTGATCCTCAGTATGAACGAAAAGCGACCTAAAAGTGTTCCGCATGCGCACTGCAGGATACGACGACGTCACACGCAGTGAGCATGGCCAGTGTTTACGGAAGTAAAACCGCCCGGTTGCGGTATGACTCATCCAATCTAGCTTGAATAGCTGTATCCCCCCAAATGGAAATCAGCTCCCTAACCTCTGCGTCCTTCCATTGAGAAGATTCAGAACCTTCACAGCCCGAAGCGTCCCTCGCATTGATGTCATGCGCAGGGGCGCAGATACGTTTTTTGAACTGGGGGGGACAAAAAACTGGGGGGGGGGGGGGGGCAAAGCTGCCAGCAAACCAACCCCAACCCCGATATGCCTGTCAAACTTGTTGTTAGTAACCATAGCAACCAAGCTCGAGCTCGCAACCTGTGCAGTCTGCGCAGCTCAACCAACCGAATATCAGTCTTTGTTTTGTTTTATGTGAGTTGTTGCAACTATGTATACACTGCTGTGCACCTCAATAAACCGAATGGTAATTAGTCTTTTGATTTTTCCGTGAGGTTTGCCTTATGCAAAGAAAGACAGCATAGACGTTTTTTCCTCCCTATAAGTAGGGGGGACCGAGCGAGGTGAATTTAAATATGACTCGTCCCACCCTCTATCTGCGCCCGTGATTATGCGCCATGTTGTTGTAACTTTTTTGAGAGACCCGCCGCCTACTTCAGCGCAGAATAGTGACGTTTGTGGCTTGTTGATGACGTGTAAGTCGGATGAATGCGACCTGGCGGTTCAGACTGAAGTCGCATATGAAAAGAGCGGATAGGAATCGGAATTAGCACCACATATCCAAACGGCCTGGGTCGGATTTGAAAAAATCGGATCTGTGTCGTTCATATTGTCAATAAAAGATCGGATACAGGTCACATATGGGCGAAAAGATCGGATTTGAGTCACTTCAGCCTGCAGTGTGAACGTAGCCTAAGAGGCTGGAAAAGTTAAAGGTACAAAAAAGGAACAGCTGGAGGACCAAATTGCAACTCATTAGGTCAATTGGCAATAGGTCATTAACATGACTGGGTATAAAAAGAGCATCTTGGAGTGGCAGCGGCTCTCAGAAGTAAAGATGGGAAGAGGATCACCAATCCCCCTATTTCTGCGCCAACAAATAGTGGAGCAATATCAGAAAGGAGTTTGACAGTGTAAAATTGCAAAGAGTTTGAACATATCATCATCTACAGTGCATAATATCATCAAAAGATTCAGAGAATCTGGAAGAATCTCTGTGCATAAGGGTCAAGGCCGGAAAACCATACTGGGTGCCCGTGATCTTCGGGCCCTTAGACGGCACTGCATCACATACAGGCATGCTTCTGTATTGGAAATCACAAAATGGGCTCAGGAATATTTCCAGAGAACATTATCTGTGAACACAATTCACCGTGCCATCCGCCGTTGCCAGCTAAAACTCTATAGTTCAAAGAAGCCGTATCTAAACATGATCCAGAAGCGCAGACATCTTCTCTGGGCCAAGGCTCATTTAAAATGGACTGTGGCAAAGTGGAAAACTGTTCTGTGGTCAGACGAATCAAAATTTGAAGTTCTTTATGGAAATCAGGGACGCCGTGTCATTCGGACTAAAGAGGAGAAGGACAACCCAAGTTGTTATCAGCGCTCAGTTCAGAAGCCTCCATCTCTGATGGTATAGGGTTGCATTAGTGCGTGTGGCATGGGCAGCTTACACATCTGGAAAGACACCATAAATGCTGAAAGGTATATCCAGGTTCTAGAGCAACATATGCTCCCATCCAGACGAAGTCTCTTTCAGGGAAGACCTTGCATTTTCCAACATGACAATGCCAAACCGCATACTGCATCAATTACAGCATCATGGCTGCATAGAAGAAGGGTCCGGGTACTGAACTGGCCAGCCTGCAGTCCAGATCTTTCACCCATAGAAAATATTTGGCGCATCATAAAACGGAAAATATGACAAAAAAGACCTAAGACAGTTGAGCAACTAGAATCCTACATTAGACAAGAATGGGTTAACATTCCTATCCCTAAACTTGAGCAACTTGTCTCCTCAGTCCCCAGACGTTTACAGACTGTTGTAAAGAGAAAAGGGGATGTCTCACAGTGGTAAACATGACCTTGTCCCAACTTTTTTGAGATGTGTTGTTGTCATGAAATTTAAAATCACCTAATTTTTCTCTTTAAATGATACATTTTCTCAGTTTAAACATTTGATATGTCATCTATATTCTATTCTGAATAAAATATGGAATTTTGAAGCTTCCACATCATTGCATTCCGTTTTTATTTACAATTTGTACTTTGTCCCAACTTTTTTGGAATCGGGGTTGTATATATATATATATATATATATATATATATAAAATCTCGTCTCATTATCTGTAGCCACTTTATCCTGTTCTACAGGGTCGCAGGCAAGCTTGAGCCTATCCCAGCTGACTAAGGGCGAGAGGCGGGGTACATCCTGGACAAGTCGCCAGGTCATCACAAGGCTGACACATAGACATAGACAACCATTCACACTCACATTCACACCTATGGTCAATTTAGAGTCACCAGTTAACCTAACCTGCATGTCTTTGGACTGTGGGGGAAACCGGAGCAAACCCACGTGGACATGGGGAGAACATGCAAACTCCACACAGAAAGGCCCTCGCCGGCCACGAGGCTCGAACCTGGACCTTCTTGCTGTGAGGCGACAGCGCTAACCACTACACCACCGTGCCGTGTAATTAGATGGGATGAAAAAAATATGAAAAAATGAGAATTCACTGTATCATTAAGATATTGCAATTTCAAATCCCAACAATGCCACAGCCATGCATGTTTGGGAGACAAGCTGTGCTCCCTGGGTGGGATGGATGGCATACTGTCAATCACAGTGACACTAGGTAAGCCTGGGCATTTATGAGGTCAAGTATGTGGAAGAGGGTAGATAGCACTGCCCTGTTACACGGAATGAGCAGCAGTTTGAAAAGATGTACCGTAGTTCGCTGCCTTCACATGTCTCAAATGAAGCACGTGTTATTGTTCACTTTCCCCAGTTGGCAGCTTTTCTATGATGGGGAGAGCTGGCTGGTGGGTGAGAATTTGCATGTGACCAAATTGAGAAGAAACTGGGGGGAAAGAAAGAAAGAAAGAAAGAAAGTCAGTCAATCAGACTCTTTAAGGGCTCTGTGGATATTGAAGGGTTTAAAGTGTCCTCAAAGGCTTACCTTTTCAGATAGGAAAATGCTCTGTTTTATAGTTCTTGTAGCAGGGTAGACTATGCTACCCATAATACATTGTGGTGTTTGGGGGCGGTGGGGTGTTTGGGGGCGGTGGGGGGAGTTACGGTTACGGTCAAAAGTATACAGTGTTCGTACCTCGGCGTCCGTCTCATCTTTATTGTACAGTTCTATATGGACCCCTTAAGTATTCCCACAGAGACAAACCATGCTCCTTTTCCACCAACTGTTCTGGTTTGAGCACCATGAATGGTTTTGAATGGTTCAGAACATTTTTACTAAAAATAAATTGGTTCAGAACCTGAAAAGTTGGTTCCCAGCTGGAACCAAAATATAGTTGATTTGTCCAGTGTGAACCATGATGACATCAGTGGGCGTGTCATTAGTTTGAACAGAAAGCAGGACACAGCAATGGAGAATACAATGCAAAAAGGATACATCTTCAGAAAAATGGAATGAAAACAAAAATCTGCAATCACAGAACAAAAGTTTGGAGGTAATCATGCATTCCGCCATCTACTGTTCATGTCTGTTGTGCATTTAGTAATGCCCTCTGTTCATGATGCATCCATAATTACAATGGTTCCACTCAAAACTGGTGAAAACACAGGCTGGTTCGCTGACTGGCACCAAGGTTCAAAGAATCCTGAATGGAACTGAGTCAAGAACCCACTCCCTGTTGGTCAAAAAGACCTAACAGAAGAACCCTTTGGGGTTCTAACTATAGATTTTCACAAATAGTTTTACTGAAGTTACTGAATCATTCATGGTCAGGGATGCAGGAAGTTTTCTTTTTTCCGACAATGGGGGTGCTGCAATAAAAAAAACATACATGTGGTACATAATAATAATAATAATAATAATAATAATAGTTGTTGTTTTAGTTGGGGGATGCTTGTTCCTTGTTTACAGTAGCTACTGAATAATATGCCTTAAGATGAATAAGTGCATAATAAGTGGAAAGTTTAAGATTTTTAAATTTTTTTAATACACTTTTTTTGCAGCGCTGTCGCCTCACAGCAAGAAGGTTCTGGGTTTGAGCCCCGTGGCCGGCGAGGGCCTTTCTGTGCGGAGTTTGCATGTTCTCCCCGTGTCCGCGTGGGTTTCCTCCGGGTGCTCCGGTTTCCCCCCACAGTCCAAAGACATGCAGGTTAGGTTAACTGGTGACTCTAAATTGACCGTAGGTGTGAATGTGAGTGTGAATGGTTGTCTGTGTCTATGTGTCAGCCCTGTGATGACCTGGCGACTTGTCCAGGGTGTACCCCGCCTTTTGCCCGTAGTCAGCTGGGATAGGCTCCAGCTTGCCTGCGACCCTGTAGAACAGGATAAAGCGGCTACAGATAATGAGACAGAGCTAGGGCGCGTAATACGCGATAATACGCGTTTTTTATATGTCTGTCGCACATCCACTTTTTGGGCGCGAGAGTGATATTGCATAGGGTAGACTGAGTACAGTTGAGACAGTTTTTGCTTTCTCATTTTCCACACACAAATTAGACTCTGAAAAGACACTAAACAAAAATGTTTTTGAGACATAATATATCCTCAATATGTGTGCTAATATATAACCAAGAAATTATATCTCTAAGGTGTTTAAATTTTACGTAATTAATCAAAAACAAAAGGTGCACTTTTGTCTCAACTGTACCCATACTCTACACATATGGTGTACAGTTGAGACAGTACCATAGTACAGTTGAGACACCATTAAAAACACTGGAAATCTGACATCAGTGCAAATGCAATTTTATTCATTTAATGATTGCAATTTTATTTTGCTTAATTTATCTTATTTCTTTAAAAATGTAATAGTTTACAACTCATCACTTCATATAAACCTTCAATATTTAACAGATTAACGCAACTATAATAATAGCATAACTAGAACAACAAACAGTAACAGAAAACAAGAACAAAAATTTATCTTTTTTTAATGACAGTGGTGGCATGTGTAGCACAAAAACAAATAAATAAATAAATATCAAATAGGCTATAGAACACATTCTCTCTTGTTCTCTCTCTCTCTCTCTCTCTCTCACACACACACGTGCGCTTGATGAAGTAACATTTCTATACATAACAGTTTTATGTGATGCCTTAATGATAATGCAGATTAAAAACTTGCTAGGTAGATAAAAACTAGCTAACAAGTGTAATCCATATATCTTTTAGTGTTTTGAGTGAGCTCTGTAAGTACATATACATGACCTGTCTCAACTGTACTTGTTTTACCACATGTTATATTTCACTTCATACTCTGATGTCTTGATAACATTCATGCAATACAAATGTATCAATAAATAGTAGAGAGTTCAAATATAAATAAACATTAAAAATTAATTCACAGATGTCTTTATTGGTCTAATTGTGATTTAAACCCTGTTATCATAAGTGGGCATATGCTAAACAGCATGTGACGCAATAGAGTTCTACGTCGGGTACAGTTGATACATTGTGTCTCAACTGTACCCCGATGACCACCTCGCACATCGCACAGAATTGTGTAACGTCCTTCAATGCTACTATGCCATGCAATATATCTGTTTTTAGAGCACAAAACAACGTTTGCATACATGCAACTTTTATTTAGAAGTCATAAAGGGGTAAGAAGATATTCATTGTGGAAGGGACATGGAAAAATCAAAATCTTACCTGGCAAAAATGACTTTTCCCGATAACTTCGCAGCGGAGCTTCGTACGGACTTCAAATTTCCCACGCTCAAAGAGGACGCTAACACGCATGTGCACAGCAAAAATCAGCGCAGAGGTTTGCTGCACACGCAAGATATTGCCGGTGTCTCAACTGTACATATGTCCCAACTGCACTCAGTCTACCCTATCTATTCATTTTGTCGCGCATTTTTAAGTAGAGAGCGTGCAGTCGCGTTTTACTGAATCTTGTGCGTATCAATTTGTCAGCACCAGCTAGCAAGCACTGCGGTAAATACAGCGTTGTTTACACACCAATCGGAAAATATCGGAAAGGACGAATGGTTCCGAATTGGTTTTCCGAATGGTTTATTTAGCGGGTAAAACAGTTTTGTGAACTATTATATCATTGGTCACTGAACCGGAAGACAGTATATCTCAACCAATCGTGTGAAGTGTTTTAAAAATACCCAAAAGCACATGGCATATCGTTCTGTCTCATCCAAACATAACATTCAGAGCCTCCAGGGCCCTGTACTATGAAGCGGGTTTTCTGGCTTACCAGGGTAACTTCGAGAGTAACTTGATCACGTGCAGCGTAACTTCCCGATTAACCCATACTACGAAAGTTGGCTATGTTCAAACCGAGGTATGCTGCCATGGCAACTTACGCTGCATCTCAAACCTGCTCGTCTCAGGTTATGTTCTTGGTTAACCCGAGGTTTCTGATTAACCACACCCTTTTTAAACACCACCTCTCCACCGACATTTCCTCTAGAGACAATGCCAGCGTACCTGGATGACCCGTGCGATATCGGAGCGCAGATTAGAGATGGGATTTATGGCGCTTTGATGGGATCCGCATCTTTGTGATCCGTTCTTTGAAAAGAGCCGTTCAAAAGACTGGCTCATTTGGCTCTTTTTAAATATTTATTCAGTTTTAAGAAGACAGCGTCTAAAGAAGCCAGATTAGACAGTGACATCAATATTTCTGGACATACCTTTTATATAAAGCAACCTAGACTTACATTATTGTAACCCCTAAACGCTCATAAATAACCATTAAAAAACAATGAGGGCTTCAATGAATGTCCATGCAGAACGGCTTTTCTGTAAAAAAAAAAAAAAAGAAGAACCCACTCAAGAACATAGTTACCAAGAACGCAAGAATATTTTATAGAAAAACACTTGTTTTACAAAAATATTTAAGTCTGAGATACAAAATAGATACAACTACAATAAATATAACACAAGAACTAGTTATCACACAAGAACATTTTAATATAAAAAAACTTTCTATATTAAAAATATTGAAATTGTAACAAAAATAGATACAACTAAACAGACAGATAAATAGATAAAGTTATAACAAGAACACAAGATTATTTTAATAGGAAAAAACAAACTATTAATGCAAAAAATATATTATTATTAGAAAAATAGATACAACTAGACAAACAGATAAAATACACAAAAATAGAACAAACAAAATGATGATAGAATAAATTAAATGAACGTCCGTGCAAAGTAGTTTTCCCACAATATTATCATTAATATCACACAACAACATTATAAACTATATACAAAACAATTTGAACTATTAGGCAAACAGATAAAACTTGAATAAATAAAAGGCAAATGAATGCTTGCTTGCACACGCACACCATTATGAATGATGTTTTTATATTTCATTTTCACCTGTTGCCAGGTGCGTTTAGCACTGCTGTTGCCTCTGAAATGTTCACAGGACATACACCAACTAAGGGACTGAACAGTCAGTCATCCTAATTCATGTGACTCTGTGCACATATTAGCTTAAGTAGGCTACTCCATGAATTTACCATACCAAATTTTATTCAGGATTTTTCGGACATTAAACAAGCTATATATGACTGGGGCCACGTCGAAGGACCATTTTCTGTGACTTGTGATTGATCATGAAGCTTTCTCTCATCTTATACTTCTGTTCTGGAACATGTAGAAGGGAGAATGTACTTACGCATTTACCCGATCGGCAGTTCGTTGCCAACATGCTTGCCGCTCCTTATTGGCAGCCGCTGTGTTAGATTTTGCTCTTAAAGTGCCATTCCACCATTGGATGTATTCTTTGGCATAAAATACAATAGATTTTATGACAACATGACTAGACAGAGAAATCTTTTAGCTTCAAAATGATATATCAAACATAATTTTTTGACAACGACAAGTATATTAATTTTGCGACCAAAGTCACCTACCCTTTTAATTTCCGCGTGGTAGTGAAACGTGATGTCATCGGCAGGTTCCCCTTCTTGTGTACCACGTCACAGGGGCGCAGATACGTTTTTTGAACTGGGGGGGACAAAGCTGCCAGCAAACCAACCCCAACCCCAACCCCACCCCCAACATGTATTGTGCGAGGAATATACTCTGATGCCCTTAAAACTGCCTTCTGAGCACTGTATCTACAGGCTACCACCGAAAGAAGGAGGCTACCTGAAAGGCATCTCTACTCCATACGATTTTACTTTCACTACGACATTACTTTGAACAGACTATCAAAAAATTGCAAGGTGATATGATAAAGTAAGGCACAGTTTATTTACAGTCGTTGTTTTTTGAAAAAACGATGCAATCGTTTTCTGCCTTTTTGGTTTGGCACCCTTCATCATGCCGTGCTGGGGTCCTGAACTAGGAGCTGTCCCCGATATGCCTGTCAAACTTGTTGTGGGTAACCATAGCAACCAAGCTCGAGCTCGCAACCTGTGCAGTCTGCGCAGCTCAACCAACCGAATATCAGTCTTTGTTTTATGTGAGTTGTTGCAACTATGTATGTACTGCTGTGCACCTCAATAAACCGAATGGTAATTAGTAGGGCTGCATGATTATCTTGATCAAAATTGTAATCACGATTATTAATCACGATTATTCTTGATGTTAGGGAAATCACTTACATTTTATTTCACTATATTCAAACAAACAATATGAACAGCTTTCAGTGCAGAATGAAATTTAAAAGAGAAATTCTGATTTCCAAATGACAAATAAATGAAATTTATCCAAGAAATTACCAAAGGATGAGGGAACTGAAAACTCAATTGCAACAATTACATAGCATTATACTGAGGCCTACAAGTTTTTAGCTAGAAAGACCAGCCTATCAACATGCTCTGGCTTTAAACATGAGCGAAGGCAGGTCACAACATTGCCTCCAGTGCTAAATAGTCTGTTGTTCCGACATAGTTAGCTTTTCTCTCTCACCTCAATCTGTTACCTACTCTCACGCTGTCACCCCTTGAAGATACCACTGCACTGAAGCTCTGTGCACTTGGCTTGCTTGCTTATTTAGGCGGAGTAATGAAACCTTACATGCGTCGGTTCGCCCCCTAATGGTTTGGCGGAATACTGGTCAAAGTGCTTGATCAGATATGCAGCAGAGCTCGCATTTTAAATTGAAATAAATCGCGATTTTCATTTAATTTAATCGTGGCAGCCAAAATCACGATTTTCGATTAAATTCGATTAATTGTGCAGCCCTAGTAATTAGTCTTGATTTTTCCATGAGGTTTGCCTTATGCAAAGAAAGACGTTTTTTCCTCCCTATAAGTGGGGGGGACCGAACGAGGTGAATTTAAATCTGGGTGGGACGAATCCCCCCCGTCCCCCCCTCTATCTGCACCCATGCCACGTCACATGTGACGTGGCACAGATTATCAGCAATGGCGGATAGAACGCGATTTCTTGTCGATTGCTGTGCCGATATTCACCATCGACCGTCTCCTTTGGGCATCACTTGCTATTTTCCTTCGCTTCTTTTCCGAAGCTGACAATCACGTTCTATCCGCCATTGCTGATAATCTGTGCCACGTCACATGTGACGTGGTACACAAGAAGGGGAACCTGCCGATGACATCACGTTTCACTACCGCGCGGAAATTAAAAGGGTAGGTGACTTTGGTCGCAAAATTAATATACTTGTTGTTGTCAAAAAATTATGTTTGATATATCATTTTGAAGCTAAAAGATTTCTCTGTCTCGTCATGTTGTCATAAAATATATCGTATTTTATGCCAAAGAATACATCCAATGGTGGAATGGCATTTTAATGTTGTTTTGAACTCCTCGTAGCTTTGCATTATGACAGCGCATTCTTCCTCCGTGAAGTACGGCGACCGTGCCATTGTGAACAGTGGTGATTTGCGCTGATAACCTCCCCTTTAACGTGAACGCGCATTAACCCTGATTAGGTTAACACAGGTTCAACAAATCAACTTCATAACTGGCGTCGTAGTACCGTTTAACCACAAACAAGATAACCAGGTTTTGTCAACCCCGGTTTAGCGGGGGAACCCTGGGTTACTTCTGGGTAGGTTGACCTCTGTTCGTAGTACAGGGCCCAGGATTTCGCGATTTGCAACATCAACGCAAATTCAACCAATCCCCGTGAATTCAGGGCGGTGTTGCAATTCTATCCAATCACCGCAACTTTCCCGCAAATTTGACCAATCGTTGGCGTCGTCTTGCGGTGACATCGACAAAATACCTTCCGCCTTACTTCCGTGTATACGTTCAAGAGAAGCAGCATGCGCGCAGTGTTGCCAGATTGGGCGGTTTTAAGTGCATTTTGGAGGGTTTTGAACATATTAGGCTGGAAAACGTCAGCAGTATCTGGCAACATTGCATGAATAGGCTTAAATTCTGTTACTGAAAGCGTGTTATGTTTACAGTGAAGCACTGTGTGCACTTTATTTTTTTTTTACTTAAAAATTAATGGATGCCAACATTTTTGCCAAAATGGTATTTTATTTTCCATTGTTTAGGCAGCTTCAGCATCATACTGTGAGATTCTGTTCAAATTGTTTTTTTCTTCTATGAAGCCTGAGCCATTTATTTTATTAGTTTATAATTATTGTTTAATTTAGTCTTCAGGAGAGACTGCCTGCACAGAGTACTAGTATTAATAGTTTTTTTTTCTTACATGAAAGCTGAGGCATTTATATTATATTTTAAGGTAACTTCATGTTGTGCTGTGAGGTTCTATGCATTTTAACTTTTGAACCAACAGGTGCATTTGGATAAGTAAAGCCTATTTTTCTGCATTTTTGTAGTCCTGGTAATCTTACACATTCTACATGATTGCTAGGGTTTTTTTTGCGTAATTTGTTTAATTTTTCTTGTTGAAAGTTCAATTTAGTATTATGTTAATGATATTCTAAAAGTAAAGATTAATAAAACTGTTCTGTTTATAGATGTACTCTTGAAAATATCTACCAGTGTATTACTTATTTTTCTGTCCCCACTAACTGGAACAAATGAGGGATATTTTTACCCATGTTAATATTTTCTGTCCCCTGTTTCTACAACTAGTGAGGGATCTGTCCCCTATTTTCAAATTCCTAGATTAGGCTCTGATGAGATGAGATGAGATGAGACACTTTTTTTTGCGCTTTGTGTTTGCACTACTCCCTGCATTTGAAATGCTGTAGTGTATATCATCATATCATGAATTTTGATTTGTTTCACTTCTATAACTGGCTGCTTAAAGTGCTTTCTACTGCTTAAAGTATTCCCTGTCCCTGCAGTCCTCTGCACTGAGAAAAGTTTGACCATTGTCTACTTAAAAAAATTATGGCAACAAAGTGACACGCAATATAATTGAGTAGATTTTAAGTTGTACAACTTTGATTAAAAACTACTGATTTAATTAAGTAAATTTAAACAAGAGCCCCGGGGCCGGCAAGGGCCTTTCTGTGTGGAGTTTGCATGTTCTCCCCGTGGGTTTCTTCCGGGTGCTCCGGTTTCCCCCACAGTCCAAAGACATGCAGGTTAGGTTAACTGGTGACTCTAAATTGACCGTAGGTGTGAATGTGAGTGTGAATGGTTGTCTGTGTCTATGTGTCAGCCCTGTGATGACCTGGCGACTTGTCCAGGGTGTACCCCGCCTTTCGCCCGTAGTCAGCTGGGATAGGCTCCAGCTTGCCTGCGACCCTGTAGAAGGATAAAGCAGCTAGAGATAATGAGATGAGATGAGAAATTTAAACAAATCAGCGTTTGAAATATTTTGGATTTACTAATAATATGGCAAATGTTGAGTAAATCCAAATCAATTTTAGAGGGAAAACTAATTAGAATTTAGTAGGTATCTGAAAAAGGTAAGTTAGATATACCAAATATCTGCAAAAAAGTTATTTATATTTACTAATAAATTAAGTAGAAATAATTTATATTTACTAATTATCTGGATAATATTGATGTATATTTAATAAGTTTATAGATTAAATTGATCCTTTCTTTCTAAATATCTGGATAAGAATTATTTGGACTCAATAAATAAAATAAGTTATATCAACTCACATCTTGGAAAAATGTTGGTTAATTCAACACATTCAAACTGCAATTCTTATTTATCTTTACTTAAATTTATTTTTCAAATCAACTTATTAATACCACAATATTTAAAATCGATTTAATGTTGCCATAAAATGCTATATTTTTTCTATGTCAAATCACTTAATATCATGTTCTCGTGTTGCAAGAATTTACTGGAAATTAAAGTAAAAACAAATTACCGAAAACAGGCAAACTTTTATTTGTGCAACCTTCTTTACACATCCATTTCGACAAGATTTTTTTTTTGTAAAATGTCAAATTACAAAGAAATAAAGAAGCGTACAGTTTGTGCTCAGAATTAACAGTGGCACATAACACAGTTAAAGATCCAGCAGGATATTGTCCATCTTCATAATGGAGCTGTGAGGTGTAAGAAAAACCATAAGAATGACAAACAAGAGGACTGTCCGTTTTCACTGGCATCCACGAAAGAGGTCCTGTGTTTTAAAACAACTCTCACAGTCCTGTTTATAATGCAGCAGTATCATTTGCTTACTCCTTTGGTTACTTCCGCATTCTGGGCGGAAGTGTACGGCGAGTAAAGAGCCCCAATGAGTAGAATTTATTCATTTTCGACATCATTAACTTTGCTGATAAAATACGAGAGTTTACACAGTGATTTTTAGCTGAATTTATTCAAACTGAAATTAGTAAAATGCAATTGTTAAGTAATTAAAAATTGATTAAATCAAAAATAATAATATACCAAACTACACACAGTCTTTTTTTTTTTCATATATACACTACCGTTCAAAAGTTTGGGGTCACTTTGAAATGTCCTTATTTTTGAAAGAAAAGCACTGTTCTTTTCAATGAAGATCACTTTAAACTAATCAGAAATCCACTCTATACATTGCTAATGTGGTAAATGACTATTCTAGCTAAATTCTACTAAATGTCTGGTTTTTGGTGCAATATCTCCATAGGTGTATAGAGGCCCATTTCCAGCAACTCTCACTCCAGTGTTCTAATGGTACAATGTGTTTGCTCATTGCCTCAGAAGGCTAATGGATGATTAGAAAACCCTTGTACAATCATGTTAGCACAGCTGAAAACAGTTTAGCTCTTTAGAGAAGCTATAAAACTGACCTTCCTTTGAGCAGATTGAGTTTCTGGAGCATCACATTTGTGGGGTCGATTAAATGCTCAAAATGGCCATAAAAATATCTTGACTATATTTTCTATTCATTTTACAACTTATGGTGGTAAATAAAAGTGTGACTTTTCATGGAAAACACAGAATTGTCTGGGTGACCCTAAACTTTTGAACGGTAGTGTATGTTACTAATATTTATTTTGTAAATATTAATTCAGACCAGTCACACTTTTTACAGTGTGGGAGGATGATAAAATCCAAATTTTAATGAGTCAGCTTCGCTTTGTGACAGACAGCTTACCTTATTGACCAGACAGTCCATTCTGCTTCAGTAATTACATTTCAAAACCTAAAGATGTTCATAATATGCAGAATTAAACACTGAAGAGGTATTATATTAAACGAATACACATAACTTTCCTGCCTGCTGTAAGAACTGAAAACAGCTCTGTGGGGATTCTTGATTTACAATATCAGATCTGCACCTGACAAAATAGCTGTGAAGGTGGATTAAGATTGGAAGTCCAATATCTTTACAGCTGCATGGGATGTTTATTGTGTTTATATGGTAATTACCTTGACGTATGTATAAATGTAAACTCATGGGTGGATGACTGATGAGATCATTTGGATGTATGTAGTGATGTTTACAGCTTCTTCCCTCCATCCATATTGACTGAAAGTTATGGACTAATGCAAACCTTGGGCTATCTCATTATAATGAATCACAGTCACCAAGCATACAACAATGAATCTTTCATGCTAGCTATTTGTTTACTTTTATGCTCTCTGCCCATTTGCCATCTTTTTTTTCAATTGTATTTGATGGATTAAACAAAAGAATAGCCTAGTGGTGTACGACTATCCACCATCTTTACTCAATAGTTTCTTCAATCCAGTAATGCTACCAATGTGTTGTTTTTCAAATAAAGGCATGCAGATGTACAATGAACCCAGATCGTTCCACTTATTTTTGGAGAACAGGGTTTAGTTAATGTAGCAGTGAAGAATACATGACAGAAATGCATACAGAAAAACCCCTCCAGCAATGTGAAATGTTCCTCCATCCTAGCATTAGGGAATATCAAATCACTTTCCAACCCTATTACAAGTTATTCCTTGCTTCCAGGAAGCTGAATAGCATATGCAAGCCAGGAATGTCTCAATTTTTATTGAACCTTTGGCTGAACTTACTACTTGAAATGAGATATAGTATCTTAGCTCAGATGTGCAATCATATGAACAGAGCTTTATTTATCACCTACCGTAGTATTTGCAATTGAAACCACAAATAAGCAACAATTACTGTCAGAGTCAATGGTTTAATTAAGTCATGCTTCTTCATATTTATTTATTAACATTCAGCAACCACTTAATTCTCGTCAGAGTTGCTGTGTATCCAGAGATCACTGAATGTGAGGTGGGAATGCACAGCAGTCTATCTCAGGGTAGCATGCATGCACACTCATTTATGTCTAGGGGCAAGTCAGAGTAGCAAATCCACCTACTGGTTTGTTTTTGGGGGTGAGTGGAAAGCTGAGGACATGTAGGAAAACACGCTAAACTCCACACAGACAGTAACTCAAACTCAGAATCATATTGAAGCAGAGTGCGAATTACCCCACCATAATTGGGGGGTACCATCATGGTCCACTATCATATCAATCGCCCCCCCCCCCCCCCCCGGTCCTGTCCTGTCTCGTCTATGGAAGTCGGTATCAGTAACTCAACACAATAACTCTGAACAATAATTTTTAATGTCATTAAGAAGCATGACAAACCATACAGTACTACCACAGAAGAAAAACAGCAGTACAACCTGATAACCTTCTTTGTCAGAACAAACTGGGTATCAACACTACAAATGAGTCACATACAGTGTATATACACACATGCAGAACAGTCCTGCTGAACGTCTTGCTCTCTTTTGTCCTGCTGTGCCTCTCCTGTCTGCTGGGAACCCATTTTCTTTATTCACATGAACAGTGTATAAAACCTAACTGCACCTACACTTGTACTGTAATTGTCTGTAGATCTTAGTGCTAATATTTACTACTTACTCTTTTAGCACCAAAAAAATGCCTGATGTCTGGCCCTTTTCTTTTCCTCATGTTTGGCCTACTGTCTCTGTGAATAAACTCAAACAGGGTACTCAGATGAAACTATGACTATCTTAAAAATAATACAAAAGGAATGTAAGTAAAAACAATAGAAAACATCCATGTACTAGGCTATTTTGCCTAGGCTAGCCTACTACCTGGCTCTTTTTATGTTACCCCCAGTCCCCAGAGGTTCTGATTGTAATTTTACATAGGCTTAGCTAGGCCTACATCAGAACTTCTTGTGCCTAATCCATACATGTCAACCTTTGGTCAATCAAACCTGTATAACCAACCTCCAAAATCCGTATTTCCCTTATAAAATCCGTATAAGATGCAAATTAAAATAATTTACCTAAAATTTGAATGATAACAATGATTGTGGCAGCGGGGGCGTGGTCAAGCGCCGGTCTGTGACAGGAGGGCGGAGTCAGGGAAGGTAAGTGGCAGAATCACTACACCTGACGGCAATTAACCTGTGTTTGTGTGTCTTCCCAGTGACAGCGCCCTATTTAAGGAGGGAGAGCGAGAGCAGAGGGGAGCTTCCCTGGACGAGACGCTAGTGTGTCTCTCTCTCTGTATGTTCCGAAATATTGTTAGACTGAAAAGTGTGGCAATAAAGCCTTGTGTTACACCTGATCTCTGTCCTGCCGTCCTCTGTGCTCCACCCACACGTTCGAACTGGTTACAATGATATATCCCAGTTACTTTTTATTCAATATTAATAACAATAAACCTTCAGAATGAATACAAAGTATTTTTCCAGTCTCACCTGTGAAAGGTAATCCCATGTGATCTCGTTTGGACGGTAAACCTGTTGGTACAGTTAAACGCAGCACATGAATGAGGCATCTTTATTCTCGGCTACTGTCTAGACGCTATACCGGAGACGGTTGAAGAATCTCCACTTTGCCACATCCAATATGGATGACGTATGATTCTACGCAGAAGGCGGCGTCTATGTTTATATGTCTATGACTTCCCGGTTGGCGGGATTTTCGCAATGCGGTGTGCGCATGATCAAAAGTGGAACGAAGTCTTGCTACCACAAGATAACGCGCAATTTCATAAGACTCTTTACTGGCTGTCTGTGGTGTACAATACGTTTATCATCGTGGGAATTGATTATAGCTCTAAATAAATATTTAAGTTTTTTTAAAGAATCCGTATAACTTTATTTATACGCCCGTATACTACGTTTATTGAATCAAATCCGTATAAAATGCGGACATTCCGTATAGGTTGACATGTATGCTAATCACACAGACATGTTGGGCCTATGTGCCAAATGAATTTCAGAAGGGCACAATTTATTCATGATAAAATGAGAATGGAAACATATGGAGTTCTTCTCCTTTGAAATGAGAATCGTTTCTATACCACACTGTAATAAGCTTGATTTAAATAGAGACTTAGCTTATCTTGCTAACTAACGTTGGTAACTAACGTTAATGTCCGTCCACTGTAGCCTTCTGGCCTCAGTGGGTAAGTAATTCAACGTATAAAGATGTGACATGAGCTGAAAGAACAAATCACTTTAATAAATGAAAGTTGTAAAATAACACATTTTCAACAGGCTAAAAGTTGGTTAGCAACTAACATTACCAATGCACGTCTTCTGCTGCAAACCACAGACTGTAAATTGCTGCAAACCCATGGACTGTATCTGATGAATCAGCTGAATACGGTGTGGACTAGAAGCTATTGCTTCTAGCGCAGGGCTTTTCAAAGTGTGGGGCGAGTCTCCCCTAGGGGGCGCCAGAGTTCTTCGGGAGGGGCGCAACGTGAGGAAAAATAAACCAGAATAAGTTACTATTGCGGACATTTAGCGAACTTCAGCTAGCCTTTGCCAGAGACAAAATGGATCGATTTTTAGTACCTAAAGCTACAGTGAGTGAGGAGACAGAGTCTGGGCCAAGCAAAAAAAGAAGGAAGTATGACCATGATTATTTAAATTTTGGATTTTCATGGACTGGATCTGAAGATCCACTGCCACAGTGTGTTGTCTGCCAAGAGGTGCTCGCTAACGATGCTATGAGATGTTTAAAATGTGTAAAACAAGATGTTTAAAAAAAAGCACAGATGTTTAAAATATGTAAAAAAAAAAGAGGTTTTCAAAAAGCACAGATGTTTAAAATGTGTAAAAAAAGATGTTTTAATAAAGCTCATATGTTTTAAATGTGTAAAAAAAATAGATGCTTTCAAAAAGCACAGATGTTTAAAATGTGTAAAAGAAAAAAATAAAAATGTGTACAACACCCATTTTTTTAAATACGAATGGAACATTAAGTATGGACCATTTTCACGTGACGTCACGACAAACGCGGCCGCCATTTTGGACATGTACTACCAGTAGTTTATCACAGCCAGCATTGAGGAACGGCAGCAAAGAAAGTGTTTATTTTCAGCAAGACTTCCATCATGCCACTATATTGTTGTGCACCTGGATGTAGTAACCATCAACAAACAAGGCAAGGGTTATCATTTTATCGGATCCCGACGGAGAAGATGGATAGCGGCCATAAACAGGAAAGATTGGCAGCCCTCGGGCATACCAGCGCTTGTGTAGTGACCACTTTGTTGGAGGTAAGACGAATAAAATTAGCCAGAAAAGGCATTACATTGCTGTTAACATTCTGTGGCGGCGAGTGTGTAACCAAATAGGCTAAAATAACCCATTGTAACCTCTTTGTTCATCTGTAGTAGCTATTAGCTAACGACATTAGCTAGCGTTGTGTTCCTTTGCTGTTGGTAGACTGTAGGACAGATCAGAGGCAGTGTCCTACAAACAGCGCTTAATTTGAGGGGGAGCAAGCCGGAGCGCGCTCCGGAACCTCGGGCGTTGGCTCCGGCAGCTATTTACACTGGATCCAGTGATCCGACACCTCTCTTGACTATGTAACAAAAAAAAAAACGATTGTCTTTAGGCTTGCCATCCTTCGAGTGGTAAGTGATCTGCGCTGGGATCACACACACAGCGGCTCAGTCCCGAATCGTGGCTCGTGCACTTCACTCGCGCGCTGTGTGAGCTGCGCAGGGCTGGAGTGCGCACCCTCCAGAGGGCACTCGCTGTTCAGGGCGGAGTGATTTGGAGCGCAGGATGCCTGCGGAGCCGAGCGTATCCGTGTATTGGTGTTGCTGTGTGCACGCGAATCGTGTATTGGTGTTGCTGTGTGCACACGAATCGCTTTTAAAAACGTTAATCTGATGATCCGCTGATACGGTCTAATGTAAACATGGGCTAAGTGTTCAAAATAAGAGGAACATGTATTTGTCTCTTAAATCCAGGCCGTTCCCTGTAATCTCTAACAGCGGTTGGAGAAGATAATGGCAAATAGTGAGTGCACAAACCATAGAAGGTAAACTGTACACAGCGCCAGGGCAGTGTGATGGTATGTCTACTTTTAGATTATGTTAGCTTATCAATGAACACACTCGTCACTCGACGAGTTTCACGTCTTTACGACAGATACTTAAATGTGTGTTAGGTATTATTGTTGCAGTCTAAGCAGTCATTGTAGCAGCTAGATGAGCGAGAACCGAAAGGGTCTGTGCCATAAACCGTTATTTCTGTACGGCGTTGCTAATGTGTCGTTACTGTTGTTATTTCTCCCTCTGCTCGCCCTGTAAATGCCCTACGTCGCTGGATAGCGAAGGTGTTTTCTGCATCTCGCTCCTTTTTCTTGCATGTTCTCCGTTTGTCGCCTTCCTCGCATTCAAACCAATTCGAGCCGAAGTCCGCTACATGTCCAAAATGGTGGTCGCGTTTACGAAGGTCACGTGACTGAAAAGGGTCTATAGCAACAACAAAAATTGTGTGTGTGTGTGTGGGGGGGGGCGCTGTTGTTTATTTGCTCTCTGTGGGGGGGAGGGGGGGCTGACTCTCCCACACTTTGAAAACCCCTGCTCTAGCGCGTTCTAGCGCTGCGGTGACTAAAAATGGTACGGTCCACAATAGGGGTGTCTGTCTGAAATCAATTTACATTAAAATGTTCCTACAATAAGAATGCCGAATGGGAGTTGGTTTGAATTATGTATTCCTTTTCACAATATCAGAAAAAATATCGGACCCCCCCAAAACTTATATTTTTGTCTCTTTGAGGGGTACTGGGTCTTCATTGGGGGGTATAGTACCCCCCAGTACCCCCCGTAATTTGAACTATGTATTGAGGGCACTGGAGTGATGAGGTGGGAATGGTTCTTCAGATGCAGCATGTGATTTGCATTTCAGGAATTTAAACTGTTTACAGATTAAACATATCATCAATGTGTACTGGTGATGACATATCGGACATGGTAAAGGTAGCCAAACAGTAAGAGTGCAACTACTCATCTAAATCAACTGGTAAAAGTTGAAGTACAACCCCATTTCCAGAAAAGTTGGGATATTTTCCAAAATGCAATAAAATAAAAAAATCCGTGATTTGTTAATTCGTGTGAACCTTTATTTAACTGACAAAAGTACAAAGAAAATATTTTCAATAGTTTTACTGACCAACTTAAATCTCATCTCATTATCTCTAGCCGCTTTATCCTGTTCTACAGGGTCGCAGGCAAGCTGGAGCCTATCCCAGCTGACTACGGGCGAAAGGCGGGGTACACCCTGGACAAGTTGCCAGGTCATCACAGGGCTGACACATAGACACAGACAACCATTCACACTCACATTCACACCTACAGTCAGTTTAGAGTCACCAGTTAACCTAACCTGCATGTCTTTGGACTGTGGGGGAAACCGGAGCACCCGGAGGAAACCCACGCGGACACGGGGAGAACATGCGAACTCCGCACAGAAAGGCCCTCGCCAGCCACGGGGCTCGAACCCGGACCTTCTTGCTGTGAGGCGACAGTGCTAACCACTACACCACCGTGCCGCCCCACCAACTTAAATGTATTTTGTAAATATAAACAAAGTTAGAATTCGATGCCTGCAACACATTCAAAAAAAAAAAAAAGTTGGGACAGAGGCAAAATGGGATTGAAAAGTTCATAGGATATTCAAGTAACACAATTTTGGAAGATTCCATAATAAGCAGGTTAATTAGTAACGTGATTGGGTATAAAAGGAACAGCACCAAAGGCTCAGTCTTTGCAAGCAAGGATGGCTCGTGGCTCACACTTTTGTGCCAAAATTTGTGAGAGAATTGTTAGTCAATTCAAAAAGAACATTCCTCAATGCAAGATTTTAGGTCTTTCAAGGTCTAAAGTACATAATATTGTGAAAAGGTTCAGGGAATTCGGAGACATCTCTGTGTAAAGGGCAAGGTCAGAAATCACTGTTGAATGTGCGTGACCTTCAAGCCCTCAGGCAGTACTGCCTGAGGAACAGTCATGCTAATGTGTGCTAATGTGGGAGTACTTTGGAAAAAAAGTTGTTACTTAACACAGTCAGCTGCTACTGTACATCAAGGCAACATGAAACTGTATTACGCAAGGAGGAAGCCATTCATCAATTCAATGCAGAAACACCACTAATTTCTCTCGGCCCAAACTCATCTCAGATGGACCAAAAGACAGTGGAAATGTGTGCTGTGGTCAGATGAGTCCACATTTCAGCTTGTTTTCGGGAAAACCTGATGCTGAGTTCTCAGTGCCAAAGATGAACACGACCATCCAATTTTTCATCAGAGAAAGGTGCAAAAGCCAGCATCTGTGATGGTATGAGGGGCATCGGTGCCCACAGCATGGGTGAATTACATGTGTGTGAAGGTACCATTGATATATTAGGGCATATATTGGGATTTTTTTGAGAGACATATTCATCAAGGCAATGTCTCTTCCCAGAACTCCATGCTTATTTGAGCAGGACAATGCCAGGCCTCATTTTGCACGAGCTACAACAGTGTGGCTTTATAGACGCAGAGTGCATGTGCCTGACTGGCCTGCTGACAGTCCAGATCTGTCTCCTATTGAGAATGTATGGTGCATCATGAAGAAGAAAATCAGACAATGGCGACCACGGACTGTTGAGCAGCTGAAGTCTTGTATCAAGCAAAAATTCCAATTGCAAAACTGCAATAATTAGTATCCTCAAATCCCATACAATTAAACAGTGTTATTAAAAGGAAAGCTGATGTAACACAATAGTAATAATGCCTCTGTCCCAATTTTTTTTTTAGTGTGTTGCAGGCATCAAATTATAACTTTGTTTATATTTACAAAATACAACTAAGTTGGTCAGTAAAACTACTGAAAATCTTTTCTTTGTACTTTTGTCAGTTAAATAAAGGTTCATGTGAATTAACAAATCACAGATTTTTTATTCTATTGCATTTTGGAAAATATCCCAACTTTTCTGGAAATGGGGTTGTACAACTTCATAATCTCCACTAAAGTTAAAGTAGAAAAGTATAAACCCCTACATTATCTTAAAGTATGAAAGTAAAAATACAAGAAAGATTCACAAAAAGATGTTAGCCACAAAGTTACTGATGGTAAATTAGGCTACATCCACACGACAACGGCAACGAGATGTTATTTAAAAAAATATCGCGTCCAAATGGGCAACGATCAGTAAAATATCAGGTCCATATGGCAACGCAACGCTTGCTGAAAATGATGCAATACACATGCCACACCTCTAGGGGCGCTGTAAGACGGTCCCTTCGGAGACACCAGAACAATAGAAGAAGTAAGGACGCATGCGCATAAACTATTATGCGCGAGACTTCATATTAGCCACAAAGTCAGAAAAATCTGTTCGTAAAATTACATTATAATGACCAAATACAATGAAAAGTATTTTTCCAGTCTCACCTGTGAAAGATAATCCCATGTGATCTCGTTTGGACGGTAAACCTGTTGGTACAGTTAAACGCAGCACATGAATGAGGCATCTTTATTCTCCGCTTTGACCCATCCAATATGGCGGCGAGGATGACGTATGATTCTACGCGGAAGGCGGCGTCTTTAATGGTCCGGAATAAATTGAATGCTACACGTTGATGGATTAATTTGTTCTTCTACGCCCTTTTTGAGGAATGTATTGTAGGACTTAAACCAACATCTGAAGAGGTGAGATCGCTCCTTTTTTCCCTATTTTTGCTGGCGGGATTGACTCTGCCTAAGGGCTATTCTCTCTCTCTCTCTCTCTCTCTCTCTCTCACTTTGCACCATTACACAATAAATATTCACAGTGAAAATATTTTGTAAGCGCGTTTCATGAACCAAGTTATAGGATTTGTTGACAACTCGCATCGAGTTCGTTACACTTCTACCCGGCGTGAAGCACTCAGTCATGTGGTTGTGACGTCATCATAAACAAATCCGTCCTACTCATCCAGACGACTTCGCAACGGCAACGTTGCCAGATCTTTCCACTCTGGGACCCGTTCTCAAAAGATTGCGTTTTGGGGCACCCAAAACGCCGGTGCCGTGTGGATGCCAGGCCGAAACGATAAACAATTGTATCGGATTCACCTGAATCCGTTGCCATGTGGACAGGGCCTCAGTGTCCGTTTCACCAAAGGATTAAAGAATGTCGGGAAGCATTACCTAAGGCTCACTCACAACAGCTTTCTCAAATGTTAGCTAGCATGATGATAACTGTCACAAGACAAATGATTTGAATGCTAATAGCTAGCTGTCACAAAAACTGCACTGATAGTGACAAAGTATTGTGTAACAACAGACAGATTACAGTGATGGGTATTAGTTCTCAATCTTGTTGTCACATCTGTTAAAGTTTACATTTGTTAGGAATTTAAAGCTGTTTTGACGCTGTCTAATACTAAAAAGGCATGTTATAATTTTACAAATATATGATTATAGAGAAATATAGTGATGTATTTCAAAAAGGGAGTAAGGAGAAATTAAAGATTAAAAAATACTTAAAAGTCAAATAATTAGGTGAATAAAAATCTCAAGTCCAGATAGTTAAAAGTCAGACCTGCATACAACAAAGTAATTATTATTATTTTTCTTACTTCCCACCTTTGTTAAGAATGAGCAATACTTTTCTATTCAATATTCTATTCCCATGGAATGTACAGTGGTGCTTGAAAGTTTGTGAACCCTTTAGAATTTTCTATATTTCTGCATAAATATGACCTAAAACATCATCAGATTTTCACACAAGTCCTAAAAGTAGATTAAGAGAACCCAGTTAAACAAATGAGACAAAAATTTTATACTTGGTCATTTATTTATTGAGGAAAATTATCCAATATTACATATCTGTGAGTGGCAAAAGTATGTGAACCTTTGCTTTAAGTATCTGGTGTGACCCCCTTGTGCAGCAATAACTGCAACTAAACGTTTCCGGTAACTGTTGATCAGTCCTGCACACCAGCTTGGAGGGATTTTAGCCCATTCCTCTGTACAGAACAGCTTCAACTCTGGGATGTTGGTGGGTTTCCTCACATGAACTGCTCACTTCAGGTCCTTCCACAACATTTTGATTGGATTAAAGTCAGGACTTTGACTTGGCCATTCCAAAACATGAACTTTATTCTTCTTTAACCATTCTTTGGTAGAACGATTTGTATGCTTAGGGTCATTGTCTTGCTGCATGACCCACCTTCTCTTGAGATTCAGTTCATGGAAAGATGTCCTGACATTTTCCTTTAGAATTCGCTGGCATAATTCAGACTTCATTGTTCCATCAATGATGGCAAGCCGTCCTGGCCCAGATGCAGCAAAACAGGCCAAAACCATGACACTACCACCACCATGTTTCACAGATGGGATAAGGTTCTTATGCTGGAATGCAGTGTTTTCCTTTCTCCAAACATAACACTTCTCATTTAAACCAAAAAGTTCTATTTTGGTCTCATCCGTCCACAAAACATTTTTCCAATAGCCTTCTGGCTTGTCCACGTGATCTTTAGCAAACTGCAGATTAGCAGCAATGTTCTTTTTGGAGAGCAGTGGCTTTCTCTTTGTGACCCTGCCATGCACACCATTGTTGTTCAGTGTTCTCCTGATGGTGGACTCATGAACATTAACATTGGCCAATGTGAGAGAGGCCTTCAGTTGCTTAGAAGTTACCCTGGGGTCCTTTGTGACCTCGCCGACTATTACACGCCTTGCTCTTGGAGTGATCTTTGTTGGTCGACCACTCCTGGGGAGGGTAGCAATGGTCTTGAATTTCCTCCATTTGTACACAATCTGTCTGACTGTGGATTGGTGGAGTCCAAACTCTTTAGAGATGGTTTTATAACCTTTTCCAGCCTGATGAGCATCAACAACGCTTTTTCTGAGGTCCTCAGGAATCTCCTTTGTTTGTGCCATGATACACTTCCACAAACATGTGTTGTGAAGATCAGACTTTGATAGATCCCTGTTCTTTAAATAAAACAGGGTGCCCACTCACACCTGATTGTCATCCCATTGATTGAAAACACCTGACTCTAATTTCACCTTCAAATTAACTGTTGATCCTAGAGGTTCACATACTTTTGCCACTCATGGATATGTAATATTGGATCATTTTCCTCAATAAATAAATGACTAAATATAATATTTTTTGTCTCATTTGTTTAACTGGGTTCTCTTTATCTACTTTTAGGACTTGTGTGAAAATCTGATGATGTTTTAGGTCATATTTATGCAGAAATATAGAAAATTCTAAAGGGTTCACAAACTTTCAAGCACCACTGTATTTGCTAAACATATTACCCCATAAGGTCTCACTGTACAGCTTTTAAGATCACTGTTGTATATATATTACATTTTATTTTCCACATACTACAAAAACTTTTCATGTGTCCCAGGCATAATGCATGAGCACATTACATTTTACAACCTTCACCCTGCATATTTCAGTTAATGGCAATTTCTATATTCTTAAACGTTATGCTTCTACAACAGGCAGGACAGGAAATGCTCACAATTGACTCCAGAGGAAGCCAACACCCAGCAAGGGCACAAAGGCTGGAGGAAAGAGACTTGTAAACACCAGTGTATTATCAGCCCACTGATATGGAGGACTGCACATGCTTATCCGTCTGGAATGTGCCCTTTAAAAAGTAATACACCAACTGTTTTATTTGTATGAAAAACATATCACTGTTGTATCATGTTTTGATAAAATACTTAATACCTTGTTATTAAGTACTGGCACACATTCCTGAACAAACAAAGGCCAATTCATTTTTCCTGCACTATCACTGTAGAACCCGAAAGCCATTTCACTGGATTTCACCTTTATTACAAAGTCCTTAAAGCTAGACGGCCTTTCGATTTCATAAAATCAATGAAATTTAGTTCTCTCTGAAATTTGGTCATTGTGATGTGTTTATTTCTGGACTATCTCACAAAATATCAGGCCATTCTGTGGCTGGGAAGTTATTTAATTTGAGGGGATTCCCTAGCAAATAATATGCATGAAATCGCTCGCTTTGCGCAGTTAAGTAGACAGAGGAAGTCCATGTGCACATGCGCAGGTTTACATTCTTCTTCTTTTGGGTTTTACAGTAGCTGGTATCCACAGTGTTGCATTGCTGCCATCTACAGGTTTACCTTGATTGTGCATTGACAGTTACATCATTCTGTCGCTAAACGAACAGCTGATCACACCGAGGTGCTCGCTGACCGCCGATATTTATTAGTTTGGTCCTGCGTTTCCTTTCTTTCACGACATAGCATCTTTTCTTCTCGCTTTCCATTACTGTAGTCAGTCTTTCACATTTCATTCGTACATTTCATTTTTCTGTCCTGTTTCAGATTTGTATCCCACAATGCCTTGCGTGAACGGGGAAAGGCCACTAAGTGATGCATGACGCCGTATCTTGAATTGCATCATGGTGAAGCAAGAAAAGATAGCAGAGAATTTAGGGCCAGGTGACCCTAAGGCCCAATCCCAATTCTAATTTCTACCCCTACCCCTCCGCCTTCCCCTTGGCCCTTCCCCTTGAAACTGAGCTACAAGGGATAGGGCTTGAAATTCAACCCTTACGTATTGGGATAGCCCTTCAACGATCGCATACGTCATCGCTTACCTCCGTCAGCGTTTACGTTAGCAAAACGCGACGCGTCATTGGCTGCGACCAGCCACTACAGTCAGAGCCAGAGGCAGAAATCTCTGCTGGCAGGGTGTGATTTGTTAACTAACACCACTGAATGGGATATCTTTGGCGCTTCGTGCACCACATCCGACAGAATGAGGTGTCAGAACACTCATGTAAACAATAAAAGCGAGAATAACAGAACAAAACGTACGCAGTAAAGCAACCGAAAACAATACTCACTCCCAAAGCTTTTTAGCAGCAGCTTGGATTTCAGAAATCGCTGCTCATTCTCAGCTCGAAAGCGAATCAAGCGGCGTGTTTCCTCTGGATAACAACTTAAAACACGTAAATAATGGAGAAAATACATTTATGACAATCTTTCGCCGCGGGAACCGCCATCTTTCTGAAATCCGCATGAAATCTCGCTGAAATCCGCATGGCATTGTGGGAAATCACTCAAACCCCTTCGTTCGGAGTCTGCTCCAGGAAAATCTCCGTTTGGAGGGGTACAGAAGCCCTACCCCTTCCCCTCCCCCTCCGCGTTAACTGGGATTGGGATACCCCTACCCCTTCACGTGAACGCGCAAAATGGAGGGGAAGGGCCAAGGGGTTGGTCCAAGGGGTGAAATGGGATTCGGCCTAAATTCATTAATTGTTCTATTTTAAAATAATAATAATAATAATAATAATAATAATAATAATAATAATAATAATAATAATAATAAAATTGGAAATCTGTGATTTGAAGTCAGTAGCTTTCGGTCCACTAAACAAAAATAATTGGGTGTCAGGGAAAATTCTTTTTATGACCTACACTTGAAAAATCTGAAAGGCAGTCTAGCTTTAAGTTGCCCCCCCCCCCAATCATTTTACACACTGCTCTACCTCTATACACAGATTTATTGATAAACACTCATGTGATATCTTTGGAATAGTAACAAAGATGGTTTGGAAATCAGTTAAAGACCATTGGTTTCTGTATCATTCTCTATGAGAAAAAAAAAATCAAACAAAATCTACATGCACAGAGAGAGAGAGAGAGAGAGAGAGAGAGAGAGAGAGAGAGAGAGTGTCTGAATGTGTAAAGCTTTTATTTTTACACAGAAAAGCTACACAATAATTTATTGTATAAAACAGCAAACAAAACAAGGAAGAAGAAAAGTGTCTCAACAGCAGAGACACAGGACAAAGACACAATTTATGAAGCTGACTCACCAGTTTTCCAGCTAACAGAAATAACTGGGTAAATCTGGTTTCTCTTTTTCAAGCACACCTTATTTTTTATGATATCTTTGAATAACACATTGCGTAAAAACAGTAGCATATACAAATGAGTTCTCAATTCATATCTGCAGTGTAAAAACACAGTTTGTCATAGAATTTCATAAAGAAATTAAAAAGTCAGTTTAGCGGGTTGTTTTTTTTTAGCAGTTTAGCAAATATTTTATTTTAAAGGGCATTTAAGGAAAACTCTGGGATTTTTACACCTGGGCCCTATTTCCCAATCTCTTTTTGTCTAAATATTTACTAGGGACAAAAAAACAATTGAAATTAGTCCAGTATTGAGTTAGAATGCTATAACCAGGAACCGCAAAACGGCTATACAATGTAATCCTATGGGACAATCACCCGCGTCAAAGTAAACCACATGTTTTCCCCACTGACAGGCTTATAATGTTATTATAAGTGTCTGACAACATGGAAAAAATCCTTACAGAGATACACCTGCGTCTGTTTACCTTAAAAACTGTAAAGAAACAGTAGAAAATGACCGTTTCTACAATCATTGTTTTACCTCTCTCTTCTTCTGGTCTCTGACGCAGCACCCCATCCAGTACCTCTAGTAGATTATCACACAGGGGCTGTTTTCTGATGTTTACAAAAGTGATGCTTTCCATGTTATCAGATTCTCATTCAGACTGTCATAATCAGCGATATATTCGAGCATTACTTTGTAAACAGACTTCTTCACAAATTCTGCATGATGTCTCCTTCTCCTTTTGTTCATGGTTTTGGAGCCACAGTTTCATTTTTTCTTACAACATATACAATATGACCATATGTGCTTTTTGAACATCCAATTCCAGATTTATTCCTGTTTACTGTTATAATAAGCTCCACTCTTCTGGGAAGGCTTTCCACTAGATTTTGGAGTGTGGCTGTGGGGATTTGTGCTCAATCAGCCACGAGAGCTTTGGTGAGGTCAGGCATTGATGCAGGGTGAGGAGACCTGGTGCACCATCTGCATATCAGTTCATCCCAAAGGTGTTCAGTGGGGTTAAGGTCAGGGATCTCTGCAGGCCACTCAAGTCCTTACACTCCAACCTTGGCAACTATGTGTTCATAGAACTTGCTTTGTATACAGGGGTATCGTCATGGTGGAGCAGATTTGGGCTCCTTTGTTCCAGTGAAAGGAAACTGTAATGCCACAGTATAAAAAGCCTCATAAAAGGGTGTGATGGCCACGTGTCCACAAACATTTGGCCCTATAGTGTATAAAGAGAAAATGTATGCATGTATTTTAAGAAATGTGGCAGGCTATTAATCCAATTAAAAAAAGAACAAAAAATGCCTGAACACCTTAAAGTACCAGATTATTTTCCAAGTTTACTTTGTATTAAAACATATAGATAAGTACTGATAACCATAAAGGGGAAAGCATGCAGGTCTGGACCTGCCAATGAGTCCTGGGAGTTTTTAAAGTTATATTTAAAAATAATATGCTGAAACTGTTCCAAAATAAATTCAATCTGGGCATCTCATTCTAAAATGTTCTGTAATCCATTTAAAATATTTTTTCTTTCTTCAATATGTCCTCATTGATCACAATTTTCTCAGAAAAAGAAGACGACCCTTTTTAGTTGGGTTCCTCATGTCGTCACAAAGAGCTGTTCTTGCCACTTTGATCTTTGTTTTGTTCATTTGGGACCTAAATCTACATCTAAAGCTATTGTGACAGTCTGTCTCAGAAACTGGGTACTGTGGGGGTACCCCACAAAATATACTCACAGTCAGTAAACTATACAGTTTTGAATGGTGATGTTGGTTTTAATTTGAAATAAATTATGAAAGAAATAATACAGATAAAACTAAATCTTTGATGTGAATACTCTATTCAGAATTTGGCAAAAATTCTGCAAATTTGTGGAAAAATGGTGGCTTGATCTGGGACATGATAAATGGTTGATTACATCGCATTCCCTTAAAAAGGTTGTAGTCCACTGAAAAGTCTACAGTTATCACTAATTGTATTTTAAATTGTAACTTTATACACCTAAGGATTGGTGCACTCACAGAATAATCATAACTGTAATAAAACATCATGCAAAATATTTGATCACTGTTGTAACTCCATTTTCCGCATATCCAAAACCAATACGATCGTGTGTTTGAACGGAAAGCCTCAGGGTCAAGGTCACTACCTCACCAAAAGAAGTAACTTAAAATCACTACACCATATAAAAATTTAGTTATAAATCTGCGATTTTGTTTTTTAAAACAAAAGCTGAAAGTTAGGTATAGAATATGTTTCTTACAGAATATGTTACGATGGTAGCTGGTCTTGTATGAATTTCTGAGTTATAAAATGAGTTGTGGTCTATTTTTTACCATAGCATGTTATTTGTGTGCGGGGAAGGACACACATTAATAATTTGCATGTGTAGAATGGAATTTTCCACTCCAACAGTTAGAAGTTGATCGTGCTTCCATTTGCGGTCTTTCTGTTACACGGGTGATCTGTTCGGACGTTATCACTGAAAAGGTGAGTTTTGACAGTATTATTTTGTTTTAGTCTTGCAGTATAAGGCAATAGAATGTTTCTTTTTCATCTTACTTTCATATTTTGTAGTGTTTGTGTATTTTTGGCCAATATTTTGCAACCATGGTCAATTTGCTGAACCAACTGAGGATGAAATAAAAACTCTACTCGAAAACAAAACCCTAAAAAAAAAAGTAATGAAAGTATTTGATGGTAAGAATGTATATATTTTTTTATTTTTCAGGAATTATTATTTGGGGCCCGGCCGGGCTCAGCCCGAAGAGGCGACGTGGGCCCGACCTCCTGTGGGTTCACCACCCACAGAGGTAGCAGTAGGGGTTTGGTGCAGTGTGGATTGGGTGGCAGTCGAAGGCAGGGGCCTCGACGACCTGACCCCCGGACACAGCGGCTGGCTGTTGGGACATGGAATGTCACTTCGCTGGGGGGGAAGGAGCCTGAGCTTGTGCGGGAGGTTGAGAGGTACCGGCTAGAGATAGTCGGGCTCACCTCCACGCACAGCTTGGGCTCTGGAACCCAGCTCCTCGAGAGGGGCTGGACTTTCCACTTCTCTGGAGTCGCCCATGGTGAGCGGCGGCGGGCTGGTGTGGGCTTCCTTATAGCTCCCCAGCTCAGCCGCCATGTGTTGGAGTTTACCCCAGTGAACGAGAGGGTCGCCTCTCTGCGCCTTCGGATTGGGGAGAGGGCTCTTGCTGTTGTTTGTGCCTACGGGCCAAATAGCAGTATAGAGTATCCGGCCTTCTTGGAGTCCCTGGGAGAGGTACTGAGGGGTGCTCAGACTGGGGACTCCATTGTGCTACTGGGGGACTTCAATGCTCACGTGGGCGATGACAGTGACACCTGGAGGGGCGTGGTTGGGAGGAACGGCCTCCCCGATCTGAACCCGAGTGGTGCTTTGTTATTGGACTTCTGTGCTAGTCACAGTTTGTCCATAACGAACACCATGTTCGAGCATAGGGGTGTCCATAAGTGCACGTGGCACCAGGACACCTTAGGTCGGAGGTCGATGATCGACTTTGTAGTCGTGTCATCTGATCTCCGACCCTATGTCTTGGACACTCGGGTGAAGAGAGGGGCTGAGTTGTCAACTGATCACCACCTGGTGGTGAGTTGGATCCGCTGGCGGAGGAGGAAGCTGGACAGACCTGGCAGGCCCAAACGTATGGTGAGGGTCTGCTGGGAACGTCTGGCCGAGCACTCTGTTGGGGAGGTCTTTAA
Source organism: Neoarius graeffei (assembly GCF_027579695.1). Lineage (NCBI taxonomy): Eukaryota > Metazoa > Chordata > Actinopteri > Siluriformes > Ariidae > Neoarius > Neoarius graeffei. The sequence goes on from NC_083574.1 coordinate 49,664,915, forward strand.
CTCCCACCTCCGGGAGAGCTTTTCCCAGCTTCCGAGGGAGGCGGGGGACATTGAGTCTGAGTGGACCATGTTCTCTACCTCCATTGTGGACGCAGCTGTTCGGAGCTGTGGCCGCAAGGTCTCCGGTGCCTGTCGTGGCGGCAATCCCCGAACCCGGTGGTGGACACCGGAAGTAAGGGATGCCGTCAAGCTGAAGAAGGAGTCCTATCGGGCCATATTGACCTCCGGGACTCCTGAGGCAGCCGACGGGTATCGGCAGGCCAGGCGTGCTGCAGCTCGGGCAGTTGCGGAGGCAAAAACTCGGAACTGGGAGGAGTTCGGGGAGGCCATGGAGAAGGACTATCGGTCGGCCTCGAAGAAATTCTGGCAAACCGTCCGGCGCCTCAGGAGGGGGAAGCAGTACTCTGCCAACACTGTTTACAGTGCGGGTGGGGAGCTGTTGACCTCGACTGGGGACATTGTCGGGCGGTGGAAGGAATACTTTGAGGATCTCCTCAATCCCACCGTCATGTCTTCCACTGAGGAGACTGAGGCTGATGACTCAGAGGTGGACTCGTCCATTACCCAAGCCGAAGTCACTGAGGTGGTTTGCAAGCTCCTCGGTGGCAAGGCACCGGGGGTGGATGAGATCCGCCCTGAGTATCTCAAGTCTCTGGATGTTGTGGGGCTGTCTTGGTTGACATGCCTCTGCAACATCGCGTGGCGGTCGGGGACAGTGCCTCTGGAGTGGCAGACTGGGGTGGTGGTCCCTCTTTTTAAGAAAGGGGACCGGAGAGTGTGCTCCAATCACACTTCTCAGCCTCCCAGGGAAAGTTTACTCCAGGGTACTGGAGAGGAGAATTCGACCGATAGTCGAACCTCGGATCCAGGAGGAACAATGCGGTTTTCGTCCTGGTCGCGGAACACTGGACCAGCTCTATACCCTTCATAGGGTGCTCGAGGGTTCATGGGAGTTTGCCCAACCAGTCCACATGTGCTTTGTGGATCTGGAGAAGGCATTCGACCGTGTCCCCCGTGGTATTCTGTGGGGGGTGCTTCGGGAGTATGGGGTTCGGGGCTCTTTGCTAAGGGCTGTCCGGTCCCTGTACGAACGGAGCAGGAGTCTGGTTCGCATTGCCGGCAGTAAGTCAGACCTGTTCCCAGTGCATGTTGGACTCCGTCAGGGCTGCCCTTTGTCACCGGTTCTGTTCATAATTTTTATGGACAGAATTTCTAGGCGCAGCCAGGGGCCGGAAGGAATCCTGTTTGGGAACCACAGGATTTCATCTCTGCTTTTTGCGGATGATGTTGTCCTGTTGGCTTCTTCAAACCAGGACCTTCAGCATGCACTGGGGCGGTTTGCAGTCGAGTGTGAAGCGGCTGGGATGAGAATCAGCACCTCCAAGTCCGAGGCCATGGTTCTCGACCGGAAAAGGGTGGCTTGCCCTCTCCAGGTTGGTGGAGAAGTCCTGCCTCAAGTGGAGGAGTTTAAGTATCTCGGGATCTTGTTCACGAGTGAGGGAAGGATGGAGCGTGAGATCGACAGGCGGATCGGTGCAGCCTCCGCAGTGATGCGGTCGCTTTACCGGTCCGTCGTGGTGAAGAAGGAGCTGAGCCAAAAGGCGAAGCTCTCAATTTACCGGTCGATCTACGTTCCGACTCTCACCTATGGTCATGAGCTTTGGGTAATGACAGAAAGAACAAGATCGCGGATACAAGCGGCTGAAATGAGTTTCCTTCGCAGGGTGGCTGGGCGCTCCCTTAGAGATAGGGTGAGAAGCACAGTCACTCGGGAGGAGCTCGGAGTAGAGCCGCTGCTCCTCCACATCGAGAGGAACCAGCTGAGGTGGCTCGGGCATCTTTTTCGGATGCCTCCTGGACGCCTCCCTGGGGAGGTGTTCCAGGCATGTCCCCCCGGGAGGAGGCCCCGGGGAAGACCCAGGACACGCTGGAGGGACTATGTCTCTCGGCTGGCCTGGGAACGCCTCGGTGTTCTTCCCGAGGAGCTGGCCGAGGTGTCTGGGGAAAGGGAAGTTTGGGCTTCCATGCTTAGACTGCTGCCTCCGCGACCCGGTCCTGGATAAGCGGAAGAAGACGAGACGAGACGAGAGGAATTATTATTATTGCATTTTTCACAACTTGCAATTAGTTTTTTTTTTAAATATTTTTTACACTGGTTCAAAAGCTCAAAGAAGTTTGAAAATTACAGAACTGAAATGTCCAAGGAAGAATTAAATAAATGCCTAAAGCTATTTTATACCTTGGCATGACAGCAAGACGGCAATTTCTACAAAAAAACCCCAAAACAACACTAAAGTCAATTCATGCAGCCATTGATAGGTTTTTAAGAAGTTCGCCTTAGTGGAAATGATTTTGTATAGAGTTTTTATTGATCGAATTTGCAAAAAATAAAAATAAAAATGCTCTGTTTCTCAAAATCCAGTGAATGTGGATAGAATAAATCAGTTATTCCACTCAATCTTGTCATACATGGCTGATAGCCAACTCGGTGCTCTGTGCCTCATCGGCTATCAGCTCATGTACGACTCAATTTCATGGAATTTTATTTATATATATATATATATATATATATATATATATATATATATATATATATATTGTGGCAGCGGGGGCGTGGTCAAGCGCCGGTCTGTGACAGGAGGGCGGAGTCAGGGAAGGTAAGTGGCAGAATCACGACACCTGAGAACAATTAACCTGTGTTTGTGTGTGTCTTCCCAGTGACCGCGCCCTATTTAAGGAGGGAGAGTGAGAGCAGAGGAGCGGATCTCCGGACTAGACGCTGGCTGTGTGTGTGTCTGTGTCTAGCCAATATAACATTGTTCACTGAAAAGTGTGGCAATAAAGCCTTTTTTGCAAACCTGATCTCTGTCCTGCCGTCCTCAGTGCTCCACCCACACGTAGGGAGTCTTACAGTGGTGCTGAAACCCGGGCCGTGGAGCACCAAATCAGCAGCCCCATGGAATCCTCCCCGTTCGCCGATCTGGTCCACGCCCTCGCCACGGCTCAGCAAAGCCAGCACCAGGCACTCGTCATGCTCCGAAAGGAGCAGGAGCAGCGCTTCGAAGCCCTGGTGCTGGCCCAGCAGGAAGACCGCGAGGCGTTCCGGCATCTCCTCGCGTCGGCGGGGTCCACCAGCGCTCCGGCCGCGGGCCCGTCTCCCCTCATTGTCACCAAGATGGGCCCGCAGGACGACCCCGAGGCGTTCATCACATTGTTCGAACAGGTCGCCGAAGCCTCGGGGTGGCCGATGGAGCAGCGCACGGCGCGCCTCCTCCCCCTGCTCACGGGAGAGGCACAGCTGGCCGCGCTACAGCTCCCCGCTGACCGCCGGCTGGCCTACGCGGACCTCCGCCGGGCCGTCCTCCAGCGCGTGGGGCGCACCCCAGAGCAACAGCGCCAGCGCTTCCGCGCGCTGCGACTGGAGGAAGTTGGCTGGCCGTTCGCGTTCGGCCAGCAGCTCCGGGACGCCTGCTGGCGGTGGCTGAGGGACAACAATCGCGACGCCGAGGGAATCATCGACCAGGTGGTACTGGAACAGTTCGTCGCCCGCTTACCAGACGGAACCGCGGAGTGGGTCCAGTGCCACCGCCCGGCGTCGCTGGATCAGGCAGTCGAGCTGGCGGAGGATCATCTGGCGGCTGTCCCGGCGGCAGGACAGCAGATGGCATCGTCTCTTCTCTCCTCTTCTCTCTCTCTCTCTCCCTCTCCTCCTGTGTCCCGTCCTCGCCCCATTCCCCCACCGCGGAGGCGGGGGCCGGCTCCACCCCAGCCGGCCCGCCGCACCCGCGGTGCCCTCCCGTTTCTCCCTTCTGTGTCTGTCTCTCCCCCACCTCAGGTGAGTGAGCCCCAGATCACCGGTGCAGAGGGAAAGCCCGGGCCGGTTTGCTGGCGCTGCGGGGAGCCGGGCCACCTTCATCAGCAGTGCACAGCAATGGAAGTGGGCGCGGTGGTTCGGATCCCCGACACGCCAGAGGCCGCCCTCGATCGGGCCGGAGCGTATCGCATACCGGTGAGTATCCAAGGGGCTACATATCAGGCGTTGGTGGATTCTGGTTGTAATCAGACCTCAATTCGCCAAAGCCTGGTTCAAAACGAGGCATTGGGGGGAGCACAAGGGGTGAAGGTGTTATGTGTGCACGGGGATGTTCACAGATACCCTTTGGTGTTGGTCCACATTATTTTCAGAGGGGAAAAATTTATAGTGAAGGCGGTGGTTAATCCTCGCCTTACCCACTCGTTAATTTTGGGGACTGATTGGCCGGGATTTCGGGGTTTAATGACACGCCTAGTAGAGAGTGGGTTCTGCCATTTGACAGGGGGAGGTCCCGGTGTCGCTTTGGCGGGAGCAGCTGTCACAGAGCCGTCTACATCATCTCCGCGTCAGAGTGAGGAGCCGCTGGCTCCTCCTCTCTCTATTTGGGAATCCCTCGCGGATTTTCCATTAGAGCAGTCGCAAGACGAGACTCTGCGGCATGCGTTTGACCAAGTGAGAGTAATCGATGGTCAAATGCTCCCGCCGAATGCCACCCCGTCCTTCCCCTACTTCGCGATTATGAAGGATAGATTATACCGAGTGACGCAGGACACTCAAACTAAAGAGCGAGTCACGCAGCTTTTAATTCCGAAAAGCCGCCGGGAATTGGTATTCCAGGCGGCTCACTTTAATCCCATGGCTGGACACTTGGGGCAGGATAAAACACTAGCCCGAATAATGGCCCGATTCTATTGGCCGGGGATTCGCGGCAATGTCCGTAGGCGGTGTACGGCATGCCGCGAATGCCAGTTAGTAAACCCAGCGGCCATTCCAAAAGCGCCTTTGCGCCCTCTACCGTTAATCGAGACCCCGTTTGAGAGAATTGGGATGGATCTCGTCGGGCCATTAGATCGGTCAGCACGAGGGTACCGCTTTATATTAGTTCTGGTGGACTATGCAACGCGATACCCGGAAGCCGTGCCTCTGCGCAATATCTCAGCACGCAGTGTTGCAGAGGCACTCTTCCGCGTCATCTCCCGAGTTGGAATCCCGAAAGAGATTCTGACTGATCAAGGCACTACGTTTATGTCACGAACACTGCGCGAACTGTATGGGTTATTGGGGATTAAGCCAATCCGCACCAGCGTGTATCACCCACAAACGGACGGTTTGGTAGAACAATTCAACTGCACCCTCAAAAATATTATTAAAAAATTCGTAAGTGAGGACGCACGTAATTGGGATAAGTGGCTCGAACCCTTGCTGTTCTCAGTGCGAGAGGTCCCCCAAGCCTCCACGGGGTTCTCCCCATTCGAATTATTATATGGGCGTAAGCCGCACGGCATCCTGGACGTGCTGCGGGAAAATTGGGAGGAGGGACCTTCACAAAGTAAGAATGAAATTCAGTACGTTATGGACCTGTGCGCAAAACTCCACACGCTCACCCACCTAACTCAGGAGAATTTGCGGCAGGCCCAGGAATGGCAAGCCCACCTGTACAACAAGGGTACGCGCCTTAGAGAGTTCACTCCGGGAGATAAGGTACTCGTACTGTTGCCCACGTCGAGCTCCAAATTGATCGCCAAGTGGCAAGGACCCTTTGAGGTCACACGGCGAGTCGGGGATGTCGACTATGAGGTGAGGCAAACGGACAGGGGTGGGGCGCTACAGATTTACCACCTCAATCTGCTTAAACTCTGGAATGAGGAGGTCCCTGTGGCGTTGGTGTCGGTAGTTCCGGAGAAGGCGGAGCTGGGGCCGGAGGTTCAAAAAGGAACATTGGCATCACGTACCTCTCCGGTCCCCTGTGGAGACCACCTCTCCCCGACCCAACTCACGGAGGTCGCCCAGTTGCAGACCGAGTTTTCGGATGTGTTCTCGCCCCTGCCCGGTCGCACTAACCTCATAGAGCACCACATAGAGACACCCCCGGGGGTGGTAGTGCTTAGCCGCCCTTACAGGCTACCCGAACACAAAAAAAAGGTGGTTCGGGAAGAACTTCAGACCATGCTCGAAATGGGCATCGTCGAGGAGTCCCACAGTGACTGGAGCAGCCCGGTGGTCTTGGTACCCAAGGCCGACGGGTCGGTCCGGTTCTGTGTGGACTATAGAAAAGTCAACGCGGTGTCTAAATTCGACGCGTACCCAATGCCTCGTATTGATGAGCTGCTCGATCGACTCGGCACTGCTCGATTTTATTCGACACTGGATTTGACGAAGGGATATTGGCAGATCCCCTTGACTCCACTATCCCGAGAAAAAGCGTCCTTTTCCACACCGTTTGGTTTACACCAATTCGTCACCCTTCTGTTTGGGCTGTTTGGGGCGCCCGCGACGTTTCAGCGGCTGATGGACAGAGTCCTCCGCCCTCACGCCACGTATGCGGCAGCATATTTAGATGACATCATCATCTATAGCAATGACTGGCAGCGGCACCTCGAACATCTGAGGGCCGTCCTTAGGTCGCTGAGGCGAGCGGGGCTCACAGCCAACCCAAAGAAGTGTGCGATTGGGCGGGTGGAAGTACGGTACCTGGGCTTCCACTTGGGCAACGGGCAGGTGCGTCCCCAAATTAATAAGACGGCAGCAATTGCGGCCTGCCCGAGGCCCAAGACCAAAAAGGGGGTGAGACAGTTCCTGGGGCTGGCTGGCTATTATCGTAGGTTTATACCTAATTATTCGGACGTCACCAGCCCGCTGACTGATCTCACTAAAAAGGGGGCACCAGATCCGGTCCAGTGGACGGAGCAGTGCCAGCGGGCTTTCTCAGAGGTAAAAGCTGCACTGTGTGGGGGGCCACTTCTACACTCCCCTGACTTTTCTCTCCCCTTTGTGTTGCAGACCGATGCGTCGGACAGAGGGCTGGGGGCGGTTTTGTCCCAGGAGGTGGAGGGGGAGGACCGCCCTGTCCTGTATATCAGCAGGAAGCTGTCGGTGCGTGAGGGGCGCTACAGCACCATCGAGAAAAAGTGTCTGCCCATCAAGTGGGCGGTTCTCGCCCTCCGGTACTACCTACTGGGGCGCCCTTTCACCCTCTGTTCGGACCACGCGCCCCTCCAGTGGCTCCACCGCATGAAAGATGCCAACGCGCGGATCACCCGTTGGTATCTGGCGCTCCAACCCTTTAATTTCAAGGTGGTCCACAGGCCGGGGGTGCAGATGGTCGTGGCGGACTTCCTCTCCCGTCAAGGGGGGGGGGAGTCGGCTGCAGGCCGGACGGCTGCCCGGCCTGAGTCGGGCGGTGGGGGTATGTGGCAGCGGGGGCGTGGTCAAGCGCCGGTCTGTGACAGGAGGGCGGAGTCAGGGAAGGTAAGTGGCAGAATCACGACACCTGAGAACAATTAACCTGTGTTTGTGTGTGTCTTCCCAGTGACCGCGCCCTATTTAAGGAGGGAGAGTGAGAGCAGAGGAGCGGATCTCCGGACTAGACGCTGGCTGTGTGTGTGTCTGTGTCTAGCCAATATAACATTGTTCACTGAAAAGTGTGGCAATAAAGCCTTTTTTGCAAACCTGATCTCTGTCCTGCCGTCCTCAGTGCTCCATCCACATGTAGGGAGTCTTACATATACATATATATATATATATATATATATATATATATATATATATATATATATATATATATATATATATATATAATATAACAGTATTATGCAAATAAAATTGAATTCAATTTGAATTGAAATGTGCGTCTTTGTTTTGTCCCTTGTTCCCAAGCAATAATTAATGATCAGAAATTAAGTTGGACCAGACATTGGAATGAGTGAATGTCTTCTTCTAATAGTTGCATTTACTTTGAATGTGTAATCGATTGAACAGGGCAGATATACTGTTGTTGTGATAGTGGTGTGTCTAGCACAAGGTGCGGGTGGGAAAGAACCTCTTTGGAAATGAACATCAAATCAGATGAATCTCACAGACACGCTGAGGCTCTTCAAAGTGATCCTGACATAGAAGTGAATCAAGATTAGTGCTATTGCCACCATGTTGTACATGAAGCCTGAAAGAGCTGTGAGAAAGGAGAGTGGGGGCGTGTGGGTGATCAAAGGGTCCCTCTGCAAGATCTAACACAGCTGGCAGTGGCTCTCAATAGTTTGCACTTCAAGCCCTGCTCTGGCCAACGATTCAAAACCCTCATCATGAACATTGCTGTATGATTGTGGTGTCACAAGAGCTGCAGTGTGTGTGGATATCAGCAGTCTGTGACACACATACAAGGTGCTCTGCATGAAGAATATTAATACTTTTTGATCTTAGTGCCACAAAAAAATTAATCACAAAGAAGAGGAATCTTAGATATTAATATTATGAATTTAACTGATGTATAAAAAGACAGGAAGGAAGGAAAGAAAGAAGGAACTGATAGACAGTACCAGCCAAAAGTTTGGACACACCGACTCATTCGTAGGTTTTTCTGTATTTTGACTACTTTCTATATTGTAGAACAATATTGAAGGCATCAAAACTATGAAATAATATATAGAACATATATGGAATTATATGGTAAACACAAAAAGTGTTAAAACATATGAAACATGTTTTTATTTACCTTTTACACCATTTACCTTGATGACGTTTTGCACACTATCGGCATTATCTTAACCACCTTCATGAGGTAGTCACCTGGAATGCTTTTCAATTAACAGGTTTGTCTCGTCAAAAGTTAATTAGTGCAATTTCTTGCCTTTTTAATGCATTTGAGATCAAACAGTAAATAGTAAATAATAACAATACAGTCTCATCTCATCTCATTATCTCTAGCCACTTTATCCTGTTCTACAGGGTCGTAGGCAAGCTGGAGCCTATCCCAGCTGACTACGGTCGAAAGGCGGGGTACACCCTGGACAAGTCGCCAGGTCATCACAGGACTGACACTGAGGCTACATCCACATGACAACGGCAACGAGATTTATTTTTTTTAAATATCGCGTCCACATGGGCAACAGATCAGTAAAATATCAGGTACATATTGCAACGCAACGCTTGCTGAAAACAATACAATACACATGCCACATCTCTACGTGCGCTGTAAGACGTTCCCATCGGAGACACCAGAACAATAGAAGAAGTAGACGCATGCGCATAAACCCCTTCTTCTGTAGCATCAGCCACATAAAGTTTTGATTATTAATCAGTAGCGTAAAATGAAAGACGTGGAAAGAGGAATGAATGGGAGTAGATGGAAGCCGGTACGCCAACATTCTGATATCCTCCAGAATTTTTTAATGGTCCAGAATAAATTGAATGCTACACGTTGATGGATTACTTTGTTCTTCTACGCGCTTTTTGAGGAATGTATTGTTGGACTTAAACCAACATCTGAAGAGGTGAGATCGCTCCTTTTTTTTCCCTATTTTTGCTGGCGGGATTGTTTTTGTTTTTGGAAAGCGCACGGGCGGTGCGCGGTTTGGTTATACTCAGTACTTCCGCAGTGTTTGGACTAAAGACTCTGCCCTAAGGGCTATTCTCTCTCTCTCTCTCTCTCTCTCTCTCTCTCTCTCTCACTTTGCACCATTACACAATAAATATTCACAGTGAAAATATTTTGTAAGCGCGTTTCATGAACCAAGTTATAGGATTTGTTGACAACTCGCATCGAGTTCGTTACACTTCTACCCAGCGTGAAGCACTGACAGTCATGTGGTTGTGACGTCATCGTAAACAAATCTGTTCTACTCATCCAGACGACTTCGCAACGGCACCGTTGCCAGATTTTTCTACTCTGGAACCCGTTCTCAAAAGATTTCGTTTTGGGGCACCCAAAATGCCGGTGCCATGTGGATGCCAGGCCGAAACAATAAACAATTTTATCAGATTCACCTGAATCCGTTGCCGTGTGGACAGGGCCATAGACACAGACAACCATTCACACTCACACCTACGGTCAATTGAACCTAACCTGCATGTCTTTAGACTGTGGGGGAAACCAGAGCACCCGGAGGAAACCCACGCAGACACAGGGAGAACATGCAAACTCTGCACAGAAAGGCCCTCGCCGGCCACGGGGCTCGAACCCAGACCTTCTTGCTGTGAGGCGACAGCACTAACCACTACACAACTCTGTTGCCCTAACAATACAGTAAATAGCCCTATTTCACAACTGTAGTAATCCATATTACGTCAAGAACCGCTCAACAGTCCATCATTACTTTAAGCTATTAAGTGTCTTTAAATTAATAAAAATAAAGAAAACTATTAAATTACAAGGTGTGTCCAAACTTTTGACTGGTACTGTAGAAAAAGACACAAATGAAGAAAAGAATGAAGGAAAGAAAGAAGGAAGGAAGGAACTGATGGATGAAAATCAGAAAGGGAGGAAGGATGGAAGGAAGTTGGAAGAAAAAAAATCTTATATAAAACTGTTTACCTATTTAGTTTATCTATAAAACCTCATTGGTATAGTATTGAACAGAAAGCACAATGGTTTTCCCCAAACTGATAATTAATTATGTTATAATCAAAGGTCTTTTTCAAGAAAGAACATACAGAGATCCACTGCAAACTAGAAAACCCTAGCAGGCAGAGAAGAAATACAGAACTTCACCACACACACACACACACACACACACACACACACACACACACACACACACACACACAAAAAAAAAAGTCGATTTTTTTTTTTCAGATTTGTGCTGTACAACAGTAAGAAAACTGGTCTGGTGTCATCAGACTGGTTTCCTTGTATTACCGATGTAAGTGGTTAAAAATGGTAAATGCTACCGCTAATATGTACCGTAGGTATTGTCACTTTGGAGTATGGTAAATACAGTATATATGAGAAAAAATAACATTTATCTACATAAAATTATGGGCGGCATGGTGGTGTAGTGGTTAGCACTGTTGCCTCACAGCAAGAAGGTTCTGGGTTCGAGCTCAGCGGCCGGCGAGGGCCTTTCTGTGTGGAGTTTGCACGTTCTCTCCGTGTCTGCGTGGGTTTCCTCTGGGTGCTCCGGTTTCCCCCACAGTCCAAAGACATGCAGGTTAGGTTAATTGGTGGCTCTAAATTGACCCTTGGTGTGAATGTGAGTGTGATTGGTTGTCTGTCTCTAAGTGTTGGCCCTGTGATGATCTGGTGACTTGTCCAGGGTGTACCCCACCTCTCACCTATAGTCAGCTGGGATAGGCTCCAGCTTGCCAGTGACCCTGCACAGGATAAGCGGTTATGGACAATGGATGGATGGATACATAAAATTATAATACCAATATTACAACAGGGCCATAATAAAAGGGAATTGAATGAATCAGTTTGACATGAGGCTGAGCTTTAGATTGATTATGATTAAAAAAATGCAGCAAAAGCAATCAACGTATTCAACATATGCATGCTGGCTCTGAGACTCTTAGGAGAAAATTAGCAAGGCATGGGGTCACTAAGAAGTACAGAGGTTGAGGCACTGAGGACAGTTCTTTTATGAGAAACTAATGAGGAACACAGATGTGTAAAGAAGAATTATGGAGCTGAAGGAGGGACAGAGAAATGTCTAACTTTTAAATTAACATTTAGATCCTTCGGCTTTAAAAGTCATATCTTATTTGATGAACACTTACTGTGTAAGTGTCTTATATACTATACATAATTGAGCATAGGATTCTGCTTAACAAACATCTCAGGGTTTTTTGTGCCTGCGCCTCCCCTCCCTTGACAGCTCTGTAGACTGGCTTGGCCATAATGAAAGGCTGTTTGATGAGCCTAAGAGAACACCTGTGGTAGAGCAAACACAAATAACAGTAATAATATGTGCACAGTTGGAGTGCAGGAATAGAGAGAGACATTAAACATGAAAGAAGCGTGTGTGCGGCTGAGCAGTGAAGGTGTCACAGATCCTACAGCACAATATCAGAATAATGCATGTATAGAATATTTAAGACCACCCAAGAGGCAGGCACACACACACATTGTGCACACATGTGTAATGTGTGTATGTGCATGAGCGTACTGTGAAATTGAGTGGAGGAGACAGTATTAATGCTCTGAATGCTGGTAAGTGGTTTTATTTATCCTTGTTTTTTTCTCAGTTAAAAGGTGGAAATGCTGAGATAGAATCAGTGTTGTATTCGAGTCACTAAACCTCAAGTCCGAGTCCAGTCTCAAGTCCCCAGTGTTCAAGTCTGAATCAAGTCCAAGCCATTAAAGAAAATGTTGAGTCGAGTCCGAGAACAAGACTCCAACTGCACCATTTGACGGTGGCTGTTGCTGCCTTTATGTGAAACTGTCTCTGCTACTGTGTTGGAATAACGTTACTGCTTGACTGCCCCATAGTGAATAGGCTACAGATAAAAAGCTTGTTTATCACTCAGCAAGCCCCGCCCACTATCAACAGGGCAAATAACATGAGATAGGGTTAACACTAGCTAGTTCATCGCTCAGCAAGCCCCGCTATCAACAGAGCAATGAACACTGCATGTCACTTCCTTCTCTAGGTGGAGTCTTACCAAATGACGATTGAAGTTCGAGGTTGTCCCCATCGTCTCCTTGGTAGTTCTTCTACATATGGAACATATAGCAGTGCATTTTTCCCACTGCACGAGAAGTCTGTATAAGCAAAGCAGACAATCCTAGGGGCTTCTTTCCAGGCATTTTAGCGCCATTAATGTTAGCTTGTTCCTGAACATGATATATGAACAGGTGAATGTGCATTCTCTTGCACGAAATTAGTATCAAAATTAATGTAAATATAAATATCTTATGCCAAATTATTATGGCATGTTACAAAAAATAAAGAAAAAAAATCAGAGTCCTCATCTCCAATTTATGAGTCTGAATGCAGTTAATGCACTAGTCCAAGTCTGAGTCATCAGTGCTCAAGTCATGAGTCGGACTCGGGTACTACAAGCCTGGATAGAATATTAAAGTTTTCTTTCTGCCATACCCTTTAGTCCACTTATTTGAGGACTTATTTGAGACACACTTGTTGATCAAGCATAAATCAATATATATTTTAGATGCTTTGAAAAGAAAATTGGCATTTAATATGAGAAATGCTTAAAGAGCAGTCTTGGAAACATAGATTATGTAAGGGTGTAACACAATGCTGCTATCTGTGTCTGTTTAATGCTCCAAATATTCATTTCTGTATTTGGATTTAAATCTGAAGTGGCCATGGCTTAAACTGGAGTTAAATAAAAATTAAATATAAACCACCACTACGCTCTTAATAGAATACTTTCTAACAAATGTACTTGGTTATAGTTTCCAAAATATAAACAAAACAGTAGCCCAATTTAAACCATCCTCATCTTGAGCAGGCAATTACTAAGGACTGCTGCCCATATACAACTTCATATCCGAGAACTCACTCACACCCGCATGAAAGTAAAAACCGCCTGCTTGAGCAACTTGGTTTGTTGCGACCTACGGCATCCCAGTCATAATTCACATCTTTAGAGTCAAACAGACTGTGAAACTTTCTTGTAAGCTTAAAAAAAACAACAAAAAAAACCCCTAAAACTAATAGTGTGCCTCCTGTTCATAACTATTTATAACACATTATGTGTTCATTCTCTATTTTGTATTACATGCTAATAGATCACTATTAAAGGTATTACATTTTCTACTTAAAGAAAACAGATCCATTAGAATATTGGAAATGTTTTATCGATTTTGACAGCAGTGCAATCAAGATATAAATTAAATATTACGGAAAAACTTTGTATGTCAGTAAAGAAAGCAGTGCATTATGTAAGAGACCACTTTTCACACAAGGGTTATTTAAATAATATTGGCTGGCTTTGAGTGGTATATCAGATATATCCCATTCAGCTAGCATGATATTGAATGAGTCAAAGATGAGACCACAAAAAAAAGCTAGCCAATATTATTATTATACATACACACTCTTCATATCAGCATGCTCAAAGGCCAACTAGCTTACCCACGACTTGGTGCTGTTAGTGCAGCAGTGCAGTTACCTTCCAGCAGGTATAGTGTTAGTGAAGGCCAATGCTAGCGCAGTCGAGCCAAATATTATTATTATTATTTTCCCTGTGTAATTTACTTAGTTACTTTTAAAATCAACATCAACAACTACACACAACGGAGTGACCTAGCAGCCAAAATTCTCTCAGAATCTTCTGTTTTTAAGGAAGCAAACCTGGCGGCCATGTTTGTTTACAAACTGTCACAGTCACTCGCTAGTGCAGAAGTTTTCCATCTCCGATGTGTCTCTTTTCCAGTTTTTAAATGTCCACTGGTATGTTTTTCTCTTGTAAATATGCGTGAAGAATATATAATGAAGTTTTGGTAGGCTTTCGGGTGTTCAGCGCATCTTTAGTTTCAGTTTTCAGTTTAATTATTTTGTGAGTAAACCTAGCACTGGTTTAGCCTTGTCTTCTCTCTTTCCCAGCTGACAAAGAAATGATTCTGCACATGCGCAGCAGAAAATTTTGTCACTGGATATTCGCATGAGCTCTGATGTGTGACGTCACATTGTCTTGACAACGTGCAATATTGTAACCATATTGCACACTCATTCTCCATTGGGGAGAGTAGCATAATACATGGAAGATAAGATATAATAACAATATTGCATGCCATCAATAAACCCACTAGAAGGGAATAGAATACATGTTTTTATTCCATGGAAAAAGTGGCCTGTATGTAAAATAATTCACATTATTGAAGGCTGCTGGGTTTTGCATGTAAAAATTATAAGAAGGAAGTGCTTCATTTACTTTTGAAGGGATATTTGCTTTACCGTATTTCTTTGCATATTATGCCTAAGCCTTTTGCATAATACCGTAACAACTTAGAACATGGCACTTTTGGTAACTAACATTTATTATTATACATACAGAACACTTTTTCGATTGAATAAAAACATGTATTCTATTCCCTTCTAGCAGGTTTCATTCATTTGGTTTGATAGCATGCAATTTTGTTAGCATATCGCTTATCCCACGTGTATTACGCCACTCTACCCAATGGAAAATGAGCACTGAATATGATTTACTATATTGCATGGCTGTCAAGACAACATGACATCACACGTTGTAGATGTAAAACTTCCGTGCTAGTGAGCGACTGTGACAATTTGTAAACAAACATGGCCACCAGGTTTGCTTTGTTAAATACGGAAGATTTTGAGAGAATTTTGAAAGAGAAAGACATGTTGAACACCCAAAAGGAATGTGTATGTATAATAATAATAATAATAATAATAATAATAATAATAATCCCTGCGTCCGAAATCACTCACTCGTTCACTACTCCCTACTCACTATATAGGGAATTACTATATAGAGGACTATATAGTGAGCTCATCTCATCTCATTATCTCTAGCCGCTTTATCCTTCTACAGGGTCGCAGGCAAGCTGGAGCCTATCCCAGCTGACTACGGGCGAAAGGCGGGGTACACCCTGGACAAGTCGCCAGGTCATCACAGGGCTGACACATAGACACAGACAACCATTCACACTCACATTCACACCTACGGTCAATTTAGAGTCACCAGTTAACCTAACCTGCATGTTTTTGGACTGTGGGGGAAACCGGAGCACCCGGAGGAAACCCACGCGGACACGGGGAGAACATGCAAACTCCGCACAGAAAGGCCCTCGCCGGCCATGGGGCTCGAACCCAGGACCTTCTTGCTGTGAGGCGACAGCGCTAACCACTACACCACCGTGCCGCCCTATATAGTGAGCTCATTGATAAAATGAAAAACCGCTTTCGGACACTAGAACGTTGCACTGGTATTTACGTCATTACTATCGCACAATTAAAACATGCCAGATCAGTCGGCTGGTGGGTTTTCAAAATAATAAATACATGCATGTATTTTTGTGATAAATACGTATTATACTGAGCGCATTTCCCACATTAATAAATACAAAGTACTTTGTGTCTGCTGCATCTTTCAGATCTTTTAAATCAAGGCTGAATACTTTCTTCTTTGCCGCCGCCTTTTATTAAATCAAATTTGAGGCTTTTGATTTGATTTATTTCAGCGCGACTGCAATGCATGATGGGATATATTGCTTGGTTAATGACCATCGGTTGCGCACTACTTTTCATGATGCATTGTGGGATACTTTGAGTGCACTATATAGGGTGTAATGATTCTCACTATACATTCAGACAGCACTACAAAATGGCAAACTCAATATATAGTCCACTATATAGTGAGTAGGGAGTGATTTCGGACACAGTGATTGGCTGGCTTTTTCGTGGTATATCAGATATATTCCATTCAGCTAGCATGATACTGAACTCATCTTTGACTCGTTTAATATCATGCTAGCTGAATGGAAGATATCTGATATACCACTCAAAGCCAGCCAATATTATTTAAATGTTTGGTTGTATATCCCATTGCTTGCAAAACCAAGCTGGTGAACCACTGACATCACCAAACTGTTGCCTTCTTTTGTGATGCTTTTCCAGGCGTATACTGCAGCTTCATTCAGTTGTTATTTGTTTTGGGGAGTTTCTCCCTTCAGTCTGCTCTTCAGGTGGTGAAATTCATGCTCAGTTGGGTTAAGGTTTGGTGATTGGCCTGGCCAGCCAAAAACCTTCCAATTTTTTCCCTGATTACATCCTTTGTTGCAGTGTGTTTTGGCTCATTGCATGACGAAGTTCCTCCCACTTACATTGGATGCAGTTCTCTGTAAATTGGCAGACAGAACATTTCTGTAGACTTCTGAATTCATTCTGCTGCTGCTGCTACCATCATGACTTACCTCATGACAACTTGGTAAAAACCTTCACGTTGTCAAATTTTTATATTTTCTACTATATCGTTCTGAAAACTACAGGCTTCCCTGAACTCTTTCCCTTCCTCTTTCACATACACTCACCATCCACTTTATTAGGAACACCTGTACACCTGCTCATTCATGAAATTATCCAATCAGCCAATATGGCAGCAGTGCAATGCAGATGAACTACGGCAACAGAAAATCACATCAGGTTCAACTCCCAGCAGCCAAGAACAAGAATCTGAAGCTATCGTGGGCAGAAATTCACCAAAAACGGGTAGTTGGCAAAATGTTACCTCGTCTCATATAAAGTATGCTACAACTTGATCAAAGCTCATTCACTATGTGAGGAAATCACAATTAACTAGCAAGGTTTTAGACTGTTTTTAACACCATGTTTGTTAAATTGGTTCTTTAACCAACATGATCTTTGCAGGACTATAGCCTGAAATACTGAAAAGTAAATAAAATAAGTTTTGGTGAAATACATCTATGATTTCTTAAAGTTGCGGTGTCAAGCTACTATATACACCCAAGCTTTTTTTTTGGATGTTTGTCAGAATTGAACCACAAAGACATTTGACGAGTTTTCCAAACCACCATGCTCATTAGGCTATATCCTTATTATTGGAGACATTCTTCTTCTCTGGATAATGTTTTAAAACAGAAAATGTAGGAATAGGTTCAACCTGAACTCTACATTACAAGGTGAGTACAGTAGATGGTGAGGGGAAAAAAAAGAAGAAGAAAATGTTATGTATCTATAATGCTTCTAAGATTATACTTTCTCTATGATCATGTATTGGACATTATCTCTTTTAAGATTAATTGTTTATGTTAAGAAATTACAGTATATACATAAAATGGTTTTAAGCCCATTTTAGATTGAGATAAATAATAACCTTACAGAGATCTAAATAATATGGAATGAGGAAGAAAGATTTTATTATTATTTCCATTGCTGAGTGCATGTCCTGACTTTTGTCTAATTATCATAAAATTTATAGCTTTGTGCCCGATGGCGTCTCCTCTAACAGTGTTTAGGGTTGAGGCAATTGCCTTCTGAAGCTGGTGTTGTTCAGGCATGCCAGTGTTGTTTAATCCAGTGGGCTCTCTTCGCTTCAGTGACTCCCTTCCTACTTTTGCAAGATTCTCAAGATGAAACAACATTTTAATATATGTACATTATTATATTCTAGCCCACAAAGGAATACAATCTAATAACTTTTCTTGGACTACATATGAATTTTGAACATGTTTTACACACAAAATTTATACCCATTCTGTGTTAAGCACATTGATTATTGCAGTCACTTTAATGGTATGGTTTATGTCTTCTCTAGTATCATATTATCCCATTAGGGCCCATAAACCTGATCCCCCGTTTTTGTATTTGAGAATCATGTAATTAAGAACAGACACTATATTTAAACAGCCCTGACAATATCATACATTCTAGCTACCATTTGAAATAGACGTCTCATTTAAAAAATTATATAACCTAGTCCAGTATATAAAAAAGTAAAGAAAAAAGATAATTTTTTTGAGGTGGGAGAATACGATTGTTTTTGGATCTGCACTTTTAATTATATTAATGATTTGAAGGTGGTTGGAATGTTTGTTTTTTGAAACATAAGGCTCATCATTTGGGTTGCACGGTGCTGCAGTGGTTAGCACTGTCACCTCATAGTAAGAAGGTTACAGGTTTGAATCTCACGGCTGACGGGGGCCTTTCTGTGTGGAGTTTGCATGTTCTCCCTGTGTCCTCCAGGTGCTCTGGTTTCCCCCATAGTCCAAATACATGCAGTTAGGTTAACTGGCTACTCTAAATTGCCTATGTATGTGAATGGTTGAGAGGAAAAATCCTCTATAATAATGCAGTAGAAGGCAACAGAAAACCACGACTGTAATTTTGCCTAGAAACTTTGATGGCTGGAAGAAAAAGCTGTTAGAGCAGCCATGTCACTGTAGTGATATGCCAAACTGAGAGAATAAGGACCATCATTTGGTCTGTTTCTCAGCAGAGAATTGGTTGTAGCACATGAAATGCATCATTGTGCATGATATTAAAAGATTATAGCTCTCAGCATGTTATCATGAAGTTCAAACAAAAGAGAAATTGGCTTGCTGTAAAGTGAATAGCTTTTGTGGCTTTCATAAGCCTAATAAGTAATGATCAAGCTTCATGCATATGTAATGAATTTCTTTTGAATAATAGTGGAAATTTGTTTTGTTGAGCTCTAAAGGGAATGTGGGCAAGATTAATTTGCTTTGCTTTGATTAACTAATTTGCAGTCACTGGTTTGATTGATATAACCCAACTTGCTTTTGTTTTAGAACCTACACCTAAACAAAGGATTGGACTGGAAAAGAAATTCAAGATTTTGTTATTTACTTGGCCACTATATATGTGGTTGCTATTGGGCGTAAAGACTAGCCTGTAGTATGACTCCACTTAGCTAATGTTGTATGAAGACCTCAACCAGCATGACTCTTCTGTCTTACTCAGTCCCGACCTCATCTCACCTGAAGCAAACCACATCAAACACCTATGAAATCTGATGTTATTTCCAGTTGTTTAGGACAACAGCAAGTCTCTTGATAGGGATACGACTAACTCATCAAATGTGATAAAGCTGCTTAAGACAACACACACACTTTGCAGAAATCTGAGCAATTACCTGTGGTTTGGGTCTCATGTTTTGCTCACACCTAACAGATAAAGCTTTTATGGTACTATGTTTACTCAGTTACAGCCCAATACAAGACGTGGTTCTTTAAAATGGCATCTAAAATGACTGTTTATGAGACTTGGATCAAGTAATTGTTAGTGCTGGAGAAGCTACTGCATCAGCAGTGGGAGAAGCAGTAATTGACATTTTCAGCGAGGTAATTATGGCCATTTTGCAATACAACAGAGTTCTGGCAGGCCTCTCCTTCCTCCTGAATGCAAAGTAGAGGAAAAATAAGTCACCATGGTAATGGTGGAATGATGAGCCATCTTTGATTTAAGCTGGCAGCATTCCTTTTGGCAGTCAGGCAGAAATTTCTACAGTTATAATTTATACAGTACCAGTCAAAAGTTTGGACACACCGTGTAATTCAATGGCTTTTCTTTATTTTTCTTTATTCAAAGACATTTTATGTTTTAAAGTAACGATAAACTGTTGATTCTCTTTACTAAGTTGAGCAATTCTTGACATAATATGGATCACCCCTATTATGACAACACATTGTACATGATAACCAAATAACATGTCCCTATGTGAGTCAGTGAGCAGCAAGAGAAGATTATATTACATAGCGACAAAATGGCACTTTAATGAGATTGCCTTGGCCTGTTGCACATTCAAAGACAGAAAATGAGGGAATTGCTTCATGCAAAACAGCTTAAATATCTCTTTCCTGGCCTGAACTAAAGAGGTGTACAGTAGTGTTTCTATGAGAATTCCTCACTTACCCCATCATTATACCTGAGTCGAGCTGCATTCCTGCTGCATGTGCTGTTTCATTTACAGAGGTTGTGATGATACTGTGCAGTTGTGAGCGACTATTCTAAAAAAAGAGGGTTTACACAATTTTACTGTGCGATTTTATTGGAAACAAAAAGTCTTAAAGAAAAAAAAAAGTGTGTGTGTTATCGTCCAAGATGTGAGAATGGAAATTTGACATGTACATAAATTTATACTCGATATATTTAGTGAATGATTAAAAAAAACAAACACGTAATAAATAAATTCTATTTCTAAGCACTTTAAACTGACATGTATTCTTATCACATTGTCTACTGTACAAATACATATTAGTTTATAGCATAGCTTTTTGAAACAGGCTACATGGTGTTGAAAATTTGAAACGGTTTATACAGTGAATTAAAAAAAAAGCATTTCTGAGAAGCTGGTAAAAAGGCTCTACATACATTCTGTGGTATGTTTTAATGTAAAACAATTATACGTTCAATTATAAGCCTATTTGATTTCTATCTGTTCTAGCTATACCTTAAATACTTGCATTCTTTATAAATAAGTTTTTTAAAAATAAAGAAAAAAATTAAAAAGGTTTTGAAAATTAAGATTTTGTTGAAGATTCGGAATGGATCCCTTAGTTCCCGTAAGAGAAATTGTAATGGTACAGCAGACAAAGACATCCTGTACAATTGTGTGCTTTTGTGCCAATAGTTTAGGGAAGAACCACATATGGGTGTGATGGTCAAGTGTCCACAAACATTTGGCAAAATATATAACATTTATTCCATGAAATCAAGTCGTACATAAGCTGACACCCAACGAGGTGTATAGCACCGAGTTGACTATAAGTCATGTACGACCAGACTGAGTGGCATAACTGTTTTATTCTATCCACATTCACTGGATTTTGAGAAACAGAGCATTTTTATGTTTTGCAAATTCGATAAATAAAAACTTTATACAAAACGTCCGACAAAATCATTTCTGCTTAGAATGTAAACAAACTGGCGAAATGACAGGAGCAAATTGTGAAAAATGTGATAATAATAATTCTTGAAAAATAAAAAAGATACGTTCTTACCATGAAATACTTTCATTCCATATTTTGTTGTTTTTTGGGGGTTTTGTTTTCGAGTAGTTTTTATTTCATCCTCGGTTGGTTCAGCAACACAGTCTGCCATTTTCTTATTCTTCTTTAGGTTTTTTTTTGGCGGTTTGCAAACCAACTTGAAGGTGTAATACTGCCACCGACTGGGCTGGAGTGTGGAACAGGAGATATTGGGCGGAAAAAAACTACATTCTTTTAGCTATTTCTGTTTCTTTTAAATACTTAATAACAAAGTGATATATCTGACTTGATGCACTCCGCCATTTTGTTTTCTCTACTCATGGTATATGAGCTGATATCCTAGTAATAGAGTAGCCAATCAGATTGCGCGATTGCTCGTATCCAGTGAATGTGGACAGAATATATTGTATTGTAGGATTTACATCACTTGTGCAAGCCCACTACATACTGTATGTTCCACCTGCTGTGGGCTAAGCCTACAGTAGTCTTCTGAAGATGCCACTAAAAGCCCTGTCCTAAATGGGTGAATTTTTTTAGGAAAGTTCACTGTTTAACACATCAAAAGTTTCACAGACTTGTGATCTCAGACCTAGCCAAGTGAAAATGATAAATTATATTCAAAAGAACACATGTAGCTCTGTGAGAAAATATGACTGCATAAGGATGTATGCCTAGGAGAGTGATCCCTTATACCGGTAATTGTGAATTTAAAAAACAATCACAGTTGATACTTTTTCTGAATTATTGCTGACTGATGCTGATTGAGATGCTGATTATGTCCACTGTCAGCTCACATAAGAGATTTTATTTCACTATTGTCTCCTATAAATTATGCCCGTTTGATAGCTAGGCTGGGCAGCACGGTGGTGTAGTGGTTAGCGCTGTCGCCTCACAGGAAGAAGGTCCAGGTTCGAGCCCCGTGGCCGGCGAGGGCCTTTCTATGCGGAGTTTGCATGTTCTCCCTGTGTCCGCATGGGTTTCCTCCGGGTGCTCCGGTTTCCCCCACAGTCCAAAGACATGCAGGTTAGGTTAACTGGTGACTCTAAATTGACCGTAGGTGTGAATGTGAGTGTGAATGGTTGTCTGTGTCTATGTGCCAGCCCTGTGATGACCTGGCGACTTGTCCAGGGTGTACCCCGCCTTTCGCCCGTAGTCAGCTGGGAGGCTCCAGCTTGCCTGCGACCCTGTAGAACAGGATAAAGCGGCTACAGATAATGAGATGAGATGAGAGCTAGGCTATTAACAAAATCATAAATGTATATTTTTCTACAGCCTTTGCTATTAATGCATCACAATTTTAACCATTTCTGTCAATTTAACAAGGAACTAATGATAAAAAGCTTCTATGAGACCACCTATTCATCGAGACCAGCTGATAAAGTGGGCAATGTATGGATGTATATTTGGATGTATATTTGCACATCCATCATTTAGACATCAGTGTCCAGGGGTGGCTGCCTGTCCACGCAAGGAGACAGTGAGTCCTGACTGTGAGTGGAGCTTATGCCAGTGTCTGAGTCTGTGTCTGTCACATCACTAGGTGAAAGTTTCTGTCTAAGTGTCCCTGCGGTCTTCTGAGAGACACCAGGCCTGACTGAGCTCTTCAGGTAAACAGGGCTTGGTGGCTCAGCACAGTCCTCCAGCTGCATTGAGCTCAGCTGGGCAATAAGGTGCTGGTACTCCTGGTTCCTGGACTGCAGCAATGTTGTGTTATGCTGAAGCTCCTTTTCAAGGTCCTGGGTTTGGGTGTGGAGGAAAATTCCTGCTCTCATACTTGCCTCCAACTCACTCCGCAAGGTGTCCAGCTCTAAAGATTCTGCAGAGGACAGGGCAGAGATGGGGTCAAATTCAAAAGCAGGATTTGCAGCTGTTGCCCCCTCAAGCTCCTCAGTGTCCAATGAGTAAACAGCTTTCCTCAGCTCTAGGTCAATGTCTCTAGAAAGCTCATCAATGAGTTCCTGATGCCTGAGCACCTGTAGGTCCAGTTGTGCAATACCATCACTGGTATAGAGGTATTCCTGCATTTGGTCTTCATGCTGGAATATGGACAAGGAAAGCAATTGACTGTTGGCACTCTCTGTGAGCCCAGAATCAGGTAGACTGTTTTCTCTCAGCTGCTGCTCCATAAGCTCGAGTCCCAGGTCCAGTTCCTGTATCTGGTGGAGCTGGTGTCGGATGGTGTAGTCCTGGGAGATGATAAGTTGCACCATTTTGTCAATTTCCTCTGAACCCTCTGAGCTTCCTGGCTTCTGCATTTTCTCCAGTTTGCGAAAGGCTTTCTTCACCATGCGTTTCTGGCGCTCCACAGCAAGGTTCCTGGCATACTGCATTGGACCCTGCTCTGATCTTTTAGATCGGAGCCCCTTAGATTTTGAAGCCCTTTTGGGTACAAACTCATTAGTCTTCACTAAGACAAACTGTATGAAGGGTTTCTCATCACCCCATGCATTCCACAAGCGAAGAATACGCGTGAGGGGAGGTAGAGCCCTTTCAAACCCCCTCCACCGCTCCAGGAGACAGAACTCTTTTGGTTCCCCATGTAGGAGCCTTTTACTTTCTGGTATGGTCTTATGGTCTTCCAGTAAAGCCTGAACCACATCAGCACAAGTTGTATGCTTGGTGACACCAGAAACAATTTTCTCCTCTTTGCCTATTAAAACTTGAATTTCTTTTGCTGGTGTCTCCACTTTTTCTTTAGACCTGAGGAAAGAAAGGAAAAAAAGGTTTATAAAAGTTGAACTACTTGGAGGTAATTCATTAACTGCAAGAAAATGAGAGAAAATGATGCATAACCACATGTAAAAGAGTTGCATGATAGTTGCTAAAGTAATAATTACAACCCCAAATAAGAAAAAGTTGGAATGGCATGGAAAATGCAAATTAAAAAAAGAAAGCAGTGGTTTCTGAATTTATTTTGATTTGTGTTTCATTGCAGACAGTATGAACCTAAGACATTTTTTGTCTTATCTGGTCCACTTCATTTCATTTGTTAATGCAGCCATTCCTGCATTTCAGGCCTGTAACACATTCCAAAAAAAGTTGAGACAGGGGTAATTTAGGGCTAGTAATGAGGTAAAACTATGAAATAATGATGTGATTTGAAAGAAGTGATGTTAACAGGTGATTGTAATCATGATTTGGTACAAAATCAGTATCCGGGAAAGGCCTAGTCTTTGAGGAGCAAAAATTGGCTGAGGATCTCCAGTTTGTCAACAAATGTGTGAGAAAATTATTGAAATGTTTAAAAACAATGTCCCACAAAGAAAGCTATGATGGAGTTTGGATATTTCACCCTCTACGGTATATAATATCATGAAATGATTTAAGGAATCTGGAAGAATTTCGGTGTGTAAAGGGCAAGGGTGCAAGCCTAAGCTGAACACCCGTGACCTTTGATCCCTCGGCTGGCACTGCATCCAGAACTATCATTAATGTATAGCTGATATAACCACATGAACTTGGGAATAGTTTGGCAAACATTTGACAAGCACTAAAATATGTTACATCCACAAATACCAGTTAAAACTTTACTGTGCAAAAGGGAAGCCTGATGTTAACTGTGTCCAGAAGCACCACTGACTCCTCTGGGTTTGGAGGTATCTGGGATGGACCATCACACAGTGGAAACGTGCATTGTGGTCAGAGCAATCAGTAATCCAGGTCTTTTTTGGAAGAAATGGACCAGCCAGACTATTACCAGGAACAAGTCCAAAAGCCAGGGTCTGTCATGGTATGGGTTTGTGTCAGTGCCCTTGGCAAAGGTAACTTACACTTCAGTGATGGCAGCATTAATTCGGAAAAATACACTGAGATTTTGAAGCAACATATTCTGCCTTCAAGATGACAACTTTTCCAGGGATATTTCAACAAGACAATGAGAAACCACATTCTGCATACATTACAAAGGCATGGCTGTGGAAGAAGAGCGTGTCTGTCCCCTCTGTTCCTGATAGAGAATATACGGCAATTTTTGAAATGAAAAGCATGACAGTAACGACTCCGTACTATTGAACAGTGTAAGACCTGTTTGCAGGAACAATGGGAAAAATAACACCTGAAACGCTTCATCACTTGGTGTCTTCAGTCCCAAAGCATCTTTTCAGTGTTATGAGAAGTAACGACAATATTATAAAGTGGTAAATGCTTTACTGTTCCAACTTTTTTTTAAATATGTTGCAAGAATCAAAATTGCAATAAGAGTTTATTCAGGGAAAAAAAAGCAATAATATTTATAAGGTAAAACATCAAATAATGCAGTTTTGTACTGTTTTAAGTGCAATACAGGTCGAAGATTATTTACAAAACATTGTTTTCAATTTTAATTTTAAGAGACCGTCCTAACTTTTTCTGATTTGGGGTTGTACTATATCAGGGATGAGAATGAAAAATATTTTAAAAGTCTGAAAAAACCGGGGCGGGGCCCATGGGGCTAATTATTTTTGGCTATTTTTTTTTTACCCCAAAACCATTAATTTTATCAGCAAAAATTTGCAATTTATTTGGAAAGAAATTCCCCTTCTTTGTGGACTCCCAGGTGAAAATGATTAATATGGTACAAGAGACTTGTTTTTAATCAATTCACATTTGATTATTTCAAAAAATCAATGCACCTTTTAATATAAACGAGCTCGATAGTATTATATTTCTGCATTTTTGTGATTCATCTTTGAATACTCTAATCCTTTAAAATGAAGTGCAAACCAGAAAAAAGTTCTATCATATAATTCTCTTAAGCTTTCTTCTGATGTTATCATGGTAGCAGGAGGTCCTGCATATTAAGCAGGCAACATTCAACATCACTCATCACTTCCCTTTCAACTGTTGTGTGTACTAACTAGGTTTTATCTGGACAGGATGCTGTGTAATGTAATACAGATACCATATGGTCAATCTGAAGATCAAGATGGTGATTTTGAGTTAAAGAACAGGCATGTACAATGGGCATTACATATTGGAAATTTTTTTTAAATCAAAAACTATAAGTTCATCTCGGCCTAAAAAATTTGGGCAGATGCTCCCGGGCGGCACATGCCAGCAATTCCCCCTATGAAATGAGCAATAAGTAGGAGAGTTATACAGTACATGCTATCATACCTAAAATTTTATCAGAAATATAGATATGATACTATGATTCTCCCCAACATGCTACATTAGATAAGCTAACCCCATTTATAAAAGATACACACTTATATATGACGTGTAATTGATATATATTTTTTGGGGCGCGCGCTCTCTCTCTGCCATGCCGATCCTGTAGGCTGCACTGACTCAACTGAAAACTCCGGTCCTCGAGAAAAGAGATAAAAGCCCGCCCACACTGAAAGCTGATTGGCTTATTTTGCTGAGTAACCCAATCAAGATGCTCTTTGTCTGGCATGCGCTACATGAACAGGCACACAGGCAGTGTTGCCAGATTGGGTGCTTTTAAGTGCATTTTGGCGGGTTTTGAACATATTTTGGGCTGGAAAACGTCAGCAGTATCTGGCAACACTGCATACAGTCTCCCTCACGCACCCCCTCGCGCGCGCACATTCTAAGATGCGTGATGCAGACCTTAATGTTGCGCATGCATGCTCTTGCTCGCTTCTATCAATATGCAGGAGACTCCCGGAACTTCCGGGAGACTTGGGATGTCTGCGTTATAAGGTGACCACAGATCGTTAATCATACCCCCCCCCCAAAAAAAAATTCTCAACGGATTTACATCGATCTCAAAAACGATCATTTTGGTCTGAAAAAGTCGGAAATCCGCCAATCGGCGGAAAATTCTCATCCCTGCTATATGGAGGATGACAGAAGGGTTTATCGAGGCAAGTTTTCACTACAAACATGTTGGGGTGACAGTGCCCCTTGTGCTATCCTTTCCTCCCTGTGACAGTGGGCTATCCTTTAACAGATCAGAGAGGGGTAAAGCAAGGACACTTTACATAAATATAGTTAACAGGCCTTTAACATATAATGAAATCCCACATCCCTCACATGAATTTCTAGGCTTGGAAAATACAGCCATTAACATCTCAAGCATAGATAAGCCCTGTGTATCTGAGAACCAAGTTTCTGTTTTAGCTGCACCATCAAACTTGACTGAAACTCGTTCAGTGTTGTCGAGCTGAGGTTAGACAAAGTTGGTACTTTGGTGAACTTAAGATAATGGTCCTTGTTAGGCTTGTGCCTGGCAATGTTTGATAGAGCTACAACAGTAACAGACCCCAGGGACAGTAAAAAGGCATTTAAAGAAAATTTCAGTTACTGATTTATTTAACAAAAAACAAAAGCAAGATAATAGTATTCCTAAACATGAACATAACTGAACATGTTGGGTGCTGTGATATCCGACATTAATACTACTTGTACTGTTCCTAGCAGAGATCTAGAAATGCGGTTGCTGAGCTGCACCACTGCAGTACAGATATAATGAGATATAATGAGTCACTTCTTAAAGCTCTGGCGATGGTGTTTAAGAGTGCTAGGATGGCTGGCCTGAGCACGCAGAGCAGTATCACTGATTATGGTGGGAAAAAAATGCACAGGCTGCCATGAATTGAGTACAGGCAAAGGTATTCACGAGTGTGGAACAGTGAAGCATGTGTAAAATGTGAGATCAATTCACTCAGACCCGCACACTACTTTCCATTTGCTAGTCAGAGTTTAGACTTTGCTCATGAGTCAAGGTAATGTAAAATGTAAATGAATCAGAAAAAGTAATTGTGGCGCTAATAAAGGGTGGGTGGAGCACAGAGGACGGCAGGACAACGCTTAGAGGCAGAGAAGGCTATTTATTTACACAACTTTTCAGTCTAACGGCGGCGTAAGCCCATATACACACACACACACACACACACACACACTCTGCATCTGGTCCCGGGTTGCGCTCCCTCTGCTCTCCCTCTGCCTCCTTAAATAGGGAGCGGTTACTGGGAAAACACACACAAAACACAGGTTAACTACCGTCAGGTGTAGCGATTCTGCCACTCACCTTCCCTGGCTCCGCCCTCCTGTCACAGACCGGCGCTTGACCACGCCCCCGCTGCCACATACCCCCACCGCCCGACTCAGGCCGGGCGCCCGTCCGGCCTGCAGCCGACTCCCCCCCCCCCCCGACAGGAGAGGAAGTCCGCCACGACCATCTGCGCCCCCGGCCTGTGGACCACCTTGAAGTTGAAGGGTTGGAGTGCCAGATACCAACGGGTGATCCGCGCGTTGGCATCCTTCATGCAGTGGAGCCACTGGAGGGGCGCGTGGTCCGAACAGAGGGTGAAAGGGCGCCCCAGCAGGTAGTAACGGAGGGCGAGGACCGCCCACTTGATCACCAGGCATTCCTTCTCAATTGTGCTGTAGCGCCCCTCATGCACAGACAGCTTCCGGCTGATGTATAGGACCGGGCGATCCTCCCCCTCCACCTGCTGGGACAAAACGGCCCCCAGCCCTCTGTCCAACGCATCCGTCTGTAACATAAAAGGGAGAGAGAAGTCAGGGGAGTGTAAAAGTGGCCCCCCACACAGTGCAGCCTTTACCTCAGAGAAAGCCCGCTGGCACTGCTCCGTCCACTGGACTGGATCTGGCGCCCCCTTTTTAGTGAGGTCAGTCAGCGGGCTGGTGACGTCCGAATAATTAGGTATAAACCTACGATAGTAGCTAGCCAGCCCCAGGAACTGTCTCACCCCCTTTTTGGTCTTGGGCCTCGGGCAGGCGGCAATCGCTGCTGTCTTATTAATTTGGGGACGCACTTGCCCGTTGCCCAAGTGGAAGCCCAGATACCGTACTTCCACCCGCCCAATCGCACACTTCTTTGGGTTGGCAGTGAGTCCCGCCCGCTTCAGCGACCTAAGGACGGCCCTCAGGTGTTGCAGGTGCCGCTGCCAGTCATTACTATAAATGATAATATCGTCTAGATACGCGGCCGCATAGGTGGCGTGGGGCCGGAGGACCCTGTCCATCAGCCGCTGAAACGTAGCGGGCACCCCAAACAGCCCAAACGGAAGTGTGACGAACTGGTGTAAGCCGAACGGTGTGGAAAAGGCCATTTTCTCCCGGGATAATGGAGTCAAGGGGATCTGCCAATATCCCTTCGTCAAATCCAGTGTCGAGTAAAAGCGAGCTGTGCCTAGTCGATCGAGCAGCTCATCAATACGAGGCATTGGGTACGCGTCGAATTTAGACACCGCGTTGACTTTTCTATAGTCCACACAGAACCGGATCGAGCCGTCGGCCTTGGGAACCAAGACCACCGGGCTGCTCCAGTCACTGTGGGACTCCTCGACGATGCCCATTTCGAGCATGGCCTGAAGTTCTTCCCGAACCACCTTTTTTTGTGTTCGGGTAGTCTATAAGGGCGGCTACGCACTACCACCCCGGGGGCGTCTCTATGTGGTGTTATATGAGGTTAGTGCGACCGGGCAGGGGCGAGAACACATCCGAAAACTCGGCCTGCAACTGGGCGACCTCCGTGAGTTGGGTCGGGGAGAGGTGGTCTCCACAGGGGACCGGAGAGGTACGTGATGCCAATGTCCCTTTTTGGACCTCCGACCCCAGCTCCGCCTTCTCCGGAACTACCGACACCAACGCCACGGAGACCTCCTCGTTCCAGAGTTTCAGCAGATTGAGGTGGTAGATCTGTAGTGCCCCCTCCCTGTCCATTCGCCTAACATCATAGTCGACGTCCCCGACTCGCCGTGTGACCTCAAAGGGTCCTTGCCACTTGGCGATTAATTTGGAGCTCGACGTGGGCAACAGGACGAGTACCTTATCTCCCGGAGTGAACTCTCTAAGGCGCGTGCCCTTGTTATACAGGCGGGCTTGCCGTTCCTGGGCCTGCCGCAAATTCTCCTGAGTTAGGTGGGTGAGCGTGTGGAGTTTTGCGCGCAGGTCCATAACGTACTGAATCTCGTTTTTGCTCTGTGAAGGTCCCTCCTCCCAATTTTCCCGCGCGGCTTACGCCCATATAATAATTCAAACGGGGAGAACCCCGTGGAGGCTTGTTGGACCTCTCGCACTGCAAATAACAAGGGTTCGAGCCACTTATCCCAGTTACATGCGTCCTCACTTACGAATTTTTTGATAATATTTTTGAGGGTGCGATTGAACCGTTCAACTAAACCGTCCGTCTGTGGGTGATAAACGCTGGTGCGGATCGGCTTAATCCCCAGTAGCCCATACAGTTCGCTCAGTGTTCGTGACATAAATGAGGTGCCTTGGTCAGTCAGAATCTCTTTCGGGATTCCAACCTGGGAGATGACGTGGAAGAGGGCCTCTGCAATACTGCGTGCTGAGATATTGCGAAGAGGCACTGCTTCCGGGTATTGCGTTGCATAGTCCACCAGAACCAATATAAAGCGGTACCCTCGTGTTGACTGATCTAATGGCCCGAAGAGATCCATCCCAATTCTTTCAAACGGGGTCTCGATTAATGGTAGCGGGCGCAAGGGCGCTTTTGGAATGGCCGCTGGATTCACTAACTGGCATTCGCGGCACGCCGTACACCACTTACGGACGTCGCCGCGAATCCCCGGCCAATAGAATCGGGCCATTATCCGGGCTAGTGTCTTATCCTGCCCGAGGTGTCCAGCCATGGGATTAAAGTGAGCCGCCTGGAATACCAATTCCCGGCGGCTCTTTGGAATTAATAACTGGGTGACTCGCTCTTTCGTCTGAGTGTCCTGCGTCACTCGGTATAATCTATCCTTCAAAATGGAAAAATAGGGGAAGGACGGGGTGGCGTTCGGCTGGAGCGTTTGACCATCGATTACTCTCACTTGGTCAAACGCGTGTCGCAGAGTCTCGTCTCGCGATTGTTCTAGTGGGAAATCCGCAAGGGATTCCCCAATAGAAAGAGGAGGAGCCGGCGGCTCCTCACTCTGTCGCGGAGATGATGTAGACGGCTCTGCGACCGCAGCTCCAGCCAAAGCGACACCGGGACCTTCCCCTATCAACCGGCAGGACCCACTCTTTACTAGGCGTGCCATTAAACCCTGAAATCCCGGCCAATCAGTCCCCAAAATCAAGGAGTGGGTAAGGCGAAGATTAACCGCCGCCTTCACTATAGATTGTTCCCCTCTGAAATATATGTGGACCGACACCAACGGGTATCTGTGAACATCCCCGTGCACACACAACACCTTCGCCCCCTGTGCTCCCCCCAATGCCTCGTCTTGCACCAGGCTTTGGCGGATCGAGGTCTGATTGCAACCCGAATCCACCAACGCCTGATATGTAGCCCCTTGTACACTCACCGGTATGCGATACGCTCCGGCCCGATCGAGGGCAGCTTCTGGCGTGTCGGGGATCCGCACCACCGCCCCCACCTCCATTGCTACGCACTGTTGCTGCAGGTGGCCCGGTTCCCCGCAGCGCCAGCAAACCGGCCCGGGCCTTCCCTCTGCAGCTGTGTTCTGGGGCTCACTCACCTGAGGGGGGGAGAGACAGACACAGAAGGGAGAAATGGGAGGGCACCACGGGTGCGGCGGGCCGGCTGGGGTGGAGCCGGCCCCTGCCTCCGTGGTGGGGGAATGGAGCGAGGACGGGACACAGAAGGGGGGGGAGAAAGAGAGAGAGAAGAGGAGAGAAGAGATGGCGTCGTTGGCTGTCCTGCCGCCGGAACAGCCGCCAAATGATCCTCCGCCAGTCCTACGGCCTGATCCAGCGACGCCGGGCGGTGGCACTGGACCCACTCCGCGGTTCCGGCTGATAAGCGGGCGATGAATTGCTCCAGCACCACCTGATCGATGATTCCCTCGGCGTCGCAATCGTCGGCCCTCAGCCACCGCCAGCAGGCGTCCCGGAGCTGCTGGCTGAATGCGAATGGCCGGCCGACTTCCTCCATCCGCAGTGCGCGGAAGCGCTGGTGCTGTTGCTCGGGCGTGCGCCCCACGCGCTGGAGGACGGCCCGGCGAAGGTCGGCGTAGGCCAGCCGGCGGTCGGCGGGGAGCTGTAGTGCGGCCAGCTGCGCCTCTCCCGTCAGGAGGGGGAGGAGGCGCGCCGCATGCTGCTCCATCGGCCACCCCGAGGCTTCGGCGACCTGCTCGAACAAGGTGATAAATGCCTCGGGGTCGTCCTGCGGGCCCATCTTGGTCATGGTGAGGGGAGACGGGCCCGCGGCCGGGGCGCCGCCGCCTCTCGATCTTCCTGCTGGGCCAGCACCAGGGCTTCGAAGCGTCGCTCCTGCTCCTTTCGGAGCGTGACGAGTGCCTGGTGCTGGCTCTGCTGAGCCGTGGCGAGGGTGTGGACCAAGTCCGCGAACGGGGAGGATTCCATGGGGCTGCAAAGTTGGTGCTCCACCTTATCCCGGGTTTCGGCACCACTGTGGCGCTAATAAAGTGTGGGTGGAGCACAGAGGACGGCAGGACAACGCTTAGAGGCAGAGAAGGCTATTTATTTACACAACTTTTCAGTCTAACGGTGGCGTAAGCCCATACACACACACACACACACACTCTGCATCTGGTCCCGGGTTGCGCTCCCTCTGCTCTCCCTCTGCCTCCTTAAATAGGGAGCGGTTACTGGGAAAACACACACAAAACACAGGTTAACTACCGTCAGGTGTAGCGATTCTGCCACTCACCTTCCCTGGCTCCGCCCTCCTGTCACAGACCGGCGCATGACCATGCCCCCGCTGCCACAGTAATCTGTAATCTTGCTTTTATTCATATTCTGAGAATTTATGTTTAAATGTAAAATAAACCAGATCAATTGCAAATGCATGGTTTGGGATTTTTCTTTTGTAATCATTTTCCTTCCTTCCATTTATTTATCTGTTTGTTTATGTGTAAACTGTAGTAATAAAATAAATTAAAGGTTTTATTTGTAAATATGGTTCAAGTTATATATATACACACACTAGCAGGTTACCTGGCGTTGCCTGGGTTTTGCAAAATTCTGGGTTGCCCCCAGACTTCCATATCAAATTTGGTGAAGATCTGTCGAGAAATGGTGATCTTAACCCAAGACAAACAAAAATCCAAACATCCACCACCCAGGGGCCCACCGGGGACCCGTACATGAATTTTGTTTATATCTGCAAAATTCTGGGTCATCCCCGGACCGACTTGCCAAATTTGATGAAAATCCGTCGAGAAATGGTGACGTTAGCTCAAGACAAACAAAGAAACAAAGAAACAAACTTTGCCGCTTATTTTCACATTCACTGGATATAAGCAATCACACGCTCTG
This sequence comes from Neoarius graeffei, assembly GCF_027579695.1. Classification (NCBI taxonomy): domain Eukaryota; kingdom Metazoa; phylum Chordata; class Actinopteri; order Siluriformes; family Ariidae; genus Neoarius; species Neoarius graeffei. The sequence continues at coordinate 49,698,289 of NC_083574.1, forward strand.
AGTGGCTACTCTACTACTAGGCTATCAGCTCATATACCATGAGTAGAGAAAAACAAAATGGCAGAGCATGTTGCTGAGTCAGCTGAGGACAAAATAAAAACTCTACTCAAAAACAACCCTCCCCCCCAAAAAAAAAAAAAAACCCAAAAGCAACTAAATATGGAATAAAAGTGGTAAGTCGTATCTTTTTTAGATTTTTTCAATAATTATTATTATCGCATTTTTCACAAATTGCTCCTGTCATTTCGCCGGTTTCTTTACATTCTAAGTGGAAATGGTTTTGTCGGACGTTTTACATGAAGCTTTTATTTATCGAATTTGCAAAAAATAAAAATAAAAATGCTGTTTCTCAAAATCCAGTGAATGTGGATATATTAAAACAGTTACGCTACTCAATCTTGCCGTATATGGCTTATAGCAGACTATCAGCTCATGTATGACTCGATTTCATGGAATAACTGTTAAATATATAGGCCTTCCCCCTCACTGAAATCTGCATCAAAATATGAAAAATGTGATAATAATAATTCTTGAAAAAATGTAAAAAAGATACGTTCTTACCACCAAATACTTTTATTCCATATTTTGTTGCTTTTGGGTTGGTTTTTTTTGTATTTTTTTGGGGAAGGGTTGCTTTTAAGTTGAAATCTGCATCCCCTCCTCGCCCCAGTTTAACCGTTTACTGGGGTTATTTTTTTCAAACAGTTAACTGAATAAGATTATTCTAATACCAGCACAAGGCTAGTTCTGGTTTCAAAACCTTTGTTTCTTTTAAGTATTAACACCTCTCGTACTCCTGGCCAGGATGTGAGTAGTTAAACTTCAAGACTGAACAAAAGGTATTATAGTATTATGGGGTTCTATCTGGGTGAAAAGTAAATGGCACATAGAAAGGTCATGGTTTGTAAATGTAACAATAGCACCGATGTGTGACATTAGTAATTACAATTAGAATCTGTATTTTCATAAGCCAAATCTACAGGGGGGGAAAAAAAAACTTTTTATAGCCTGGTACAACATTATCTAGGTTTCCACCTGGCACAGAAAAACAAGTGGCATATTGTGTGAGTCCTTGATAAAAGACCCCAAAGGAATGTAATACGTATGCAACAATGTGAGTGGCTGGTTAATGGTTAGAAGATCCTGAGAGTTCAATTGAGCCAAGTAAATACCTGAGCTACTCACACAGCAAACAGCTTAACAGATCTCCTGCGTACACAGATACTGCCTATGACCGCTTAATCAAATGTACAGAGCTGCTGCCTCAGCACATGTGCGATGTTCAGGAGTCGAGAGAACTACTTAATTCTTCTGGTTTAATTTGAATGCTTAAACACTGACAATGTTAGTGCAAAAATGTAAAGTTGATGTCAAAATATTGTATGCAGGTAAAACAGAATATTTTCTGTGGTGAGGTGTGGATACAGAACTCAGTACTGTCTGGATTCTCACACCCTAGTAAAGTAAAATGGTCTTTGTGTATGAATAACTATGTTGTCCTTGTATGTGAATAAGTGATGTTACTGTAAATCACAGTTAGTGTGTGTGCACACACACACACACACACACACACTCTGTGTCAGGGTCAGCACCTACCTACATCTAACCCGCCCTAACCAAAAACCCAGTGTGTCTCCTCAACACCAGTTACATCAACTCTTAAACATATAAATAAATAAATAAATAAATAAATAAAATAAAGCAGTTTGAATTTGCTATGACTACCTCACTAACATCTTCAGTGCTTAAAAGTGTAACAATAAAGGTTAGTTAATTGTTAGAAATTAGACATAAGGAAATGGGTATGCTTACTGAAGGCCACCTGCAGTCTTCTCATCTCAAGTAAGTGCTAATAAACAAGATTATTATATGTACAGGACACTTTTTCGATGGAATAAAACCATGTGCTCTGTTCCCTTTGAGCAGGTTTCATTCATTTGGTTTGTGAGCATGCAATATTGTTATCATATTGCTTATCCTACATGTATTACGTCACTCTACCCAATGGAAAACGAGTGTTGAATATGGTTTACGATATTGCATGGGGCAGCATGGTGGTGTAGTGGTTAGCGCTGTCGCCTCACAGCAAGAAGGTCTGGGTTCGAGCCCCGTGAACGGCGAGGGCCTTTCTGTGCGGAGTTTGCATGTTCTCCCCGTGTCCGCGTGGGTTTCCTCCGGGTGCTCCGGTTTCCCCCACAGTCCAAAGACATGCAGGTAAGGTTAACTGGTGACTCTAAATTGACTGTAGGTGTGAATGTGAGTGTGAATGGTTGTCTGTGTCTATGTGTCAGCCCTGTGATGACCTGGCGACTTGTCCAGGGTGTACCCCGCCTTTCGCCCGTAGTCAGCTGGGATAGGCTCCAGCTTGCCTGCAACCCTGTAGAACAGGATAAAGCGGCTAGAGATAATGAGATGAGATATTGCATGGTTGTCAAGACAACACGATGTCACATGTCGGAGCTGATGCGAATATCCAATGAGAAAGTTTTCTGCTGTGCATGTGTAGAAACATTTTTTTGTTCGCCGGGAAAGAGAAAGACGTGTTGAACACCTGAAAGGCTACCAAAACTTCATTAGGTATCCTTCACTTATATTTACAAGAGAAAAACATACCAACGGACATCGAAAAACTGGAAGAGTGTGTATGTATAATAATCTCATCTCATTATCTCTCGCCGCTTTATCCTGTTCTACAGGGTCGCAGGCAAGCTGGAGCCTATCCCAGCTGACTACGGGCGAAAGGCGGGGTACACCCTGGACAAGTCGCCAGGTCATCACAGGGCTGACACATAGACACAGACAACCATTTACACTCACATTCACACCTACAGTCAATTTAGAGTCATCAGTTAACCTAACCTGCATGTCTTTGGATTGTGGGGGAAACCGGAGCACCTGGAGGAAACCCACACGGACATGGGGAGAACATGCAAACTTTGCACAGAAAGGCCCTCACCGGCCCCGGGGCTCGAACCCAGTACCTTCTTGCTGTGAGGCGACAGCGCTAACCACTACACCACCGTGCCGCCATGTATAATAATAATAATAAAAATAATAATAATATTGGCTGGCTTTTTTTGTGGTAGTATATCAGATATATTCTATTCAGCTAGCATGATACTGAACTCATCTTCAACTCATTCAATATCATGCTAGTTGAATGGAATATATCTGATATACCACTCAACACCAGCCGATATCGTTTAAACATAAAACAAAACAACACATCAGCAACTCTATACCATGCACCAGCTAGTTCAGAAGCTGGGATTCTTAGCCTAGCAATCAAAATGATTAAAACATGACAATGTTACTGTGGGGCGGCACGGTGATGTAGTGGTTAGCGCTGTCGCTTCACAGCAAGAAGGTCTGGGTTCGAGCCCTGTGGCCGGCGAGGGCCTTTCTGTGTGGAGTTTGCATGTTCTCCCCGTGTCCGTGTGGGTTTCCTCCGGGTGCTCCGGTTTCCCCCACAGTCCAAAGACATGCAGGTTAGGTTAACTGGTGACTCTAAATTGACCGTAGGTGTGAATGTGAGTGTGAATGGTTGTCTGTGTCTATGTGTCAGCCCTGTGATGACCTGGCGACTTGTCCAGGGTGTACCCCGCCTTTCGCCCGTAGTCAGCTGGGATAGGCTCCAGCTTGCCTGCGACCCTGTAGAAGGATAAAGCGGCTTGAGATAATGAGATGAGATGAGGTTAACTGGTGACTCTAAATTGACCATAGGTGTGAATGCGAGTGTGAATGGTTGTCTGTGTCAGCCCTGTGATGACCTGGCGACTTGTCCAGGGTGTACCCCGCCTTTCGCCCGTAGTCAGCTGGGATAGGCTCCAGCTTGCCTGCGACCCTGTAGAACAGGATAAAGCGGCTAGAGATAATGAGATGAGATGAATGTTACTGTGGCACGGTGGTGTAGTGGTTAGCACTGTCGCCTCACAGCAAGAAGGTTCTGGGTTCGAGCCCAGCGGCCGACAGGGGCCTTTCTGTGTGGAGTTTGCATATTCTCCCCGTGTCTGCGTTGGTTTCCTCTGGGTGCTCTGGTTTCCCCCACAGTCCAAAGATATGCAGTTAGATTAATGTGGGGTGGCCTTGGGCTGAAGTAGAGGTCTGCGCAGGTCGGATTTTTCAGTCCCGCCCGCGCCCGCATTGTGCAGTCCCACTCCCGCCCGTAAAGAATTATGATTTTCAGTCCCGCTCCCGCCCGCGCCCACAAAAAAATTATGATTTTCAGTCCCGCTCCCGCCCGCACCTGCCATATTTTGTCCCGCCCCCGCCCGCGAATCCCGCATGATGCAGACGTTCGCGTTATTTCTCAGGAAAGTTCTTGTCTTGACACAGCGTGATGGTGCCTCGCCCCCTACTTTGAGTGGATTTCAGCATAAATATCTACAGCTCATGTTGTTATTATTTACCTTCTTTTGAAATTCAGTATGTATTGTCTTTAATAACAATAATTAGTGTTGTCAAACAATTAAAATAATTAATCGCGAATCATACATTTTTGCCATATGAGAAACCATTGCAATTCTCTGATCAGCATAAAAAAGTGAATGGACTTGCTTTGTACCAATGGTGTGTGCTTTTTTTTTTTCCTTTTTATTGCAAAGCAGAGTTACTAAGAGAAGTGAATTGAGTTACTGCTTGAGTTAGTCTACAACTTTAGTCAGAGAGACATGTGACAGTAGGCTTGACTCAATGCTATCCCAGAAATCCTTCCTGTAATATGCAAATTTGGCTGTCCAATCAGAGGCGGCCAAATTTGCATATTACAGGAAGGATTTCTGGGATAGCATTGAGTCAAGCCTACCGTCACTGTGTAACATGTCTCTCTGACTAAAGTTGTAGACTAACGCAAGCTGTGAATCACTTCACTCATGGTTCTCTTGTTAGCCGGGTGTGAGCTGCGAGTCATTAGAGTGATCAAAGGATTAATGGCAAATTTAAGATACAATTTCTCTGGCAATCTGACTCTCTCTGCAAATTTAGGTATCTTAAAATGTTTTTATTAATGTTAAGTAAAATATCCAGCACAAGTTATGTATGATAGACATACAGGTCCTTCTCAAAAAATTAGCATATTGTGATAAAGTTCATTATTTTCCATAATGTAATGATAAAAATTAAACTTTCATATATTTTAGATTCATTGCACACCAACTGAAATATTTCAGGTCTTTTATTGTTTTAATACTGATTATTTTGGCATACAGCTCATGAAAACCCAAAATTCCTATCTCAAAAAATTAGCATATCATGAAAAGTTACTCTAAACGAGCTATTAACCTAATCATCTGAATCAACGACTTAACTCTAAACACCTGCAAAAGATTCCTGAGGCTTTTAAAAACTCCCAGTCTGGTTCATTACTCAAAACCGCAATCATGGGTAAGTAAGACTGACGACCTGACTGCTGTCCAGAAGGTCATCATTGACACCCTCAAGCAAAAGGGTAAGACACAGAAAGAAATCTCTGAGCGAATAGGCTGTTCCCAGAGTGCTGTATCAAGGCACCTCAGTGGGACGTCTGTGGGAAGGAAAAAGTGTGGCAGAAAACGCTGCACAACCAGAAGAGGTGACCGGACCCTGAGGAAGATTGTGGAGAATGGCCGATTCCAGACCTTGGGGGACCTGTGGAAGCAGTGGACTGAGTCTGGAGTAGAAACATCTAGAGCCACCGTGCACAGGCGTGTGCAGGAAATGGGCTACAGAGAAGCAGCACTGGACTGTTGCTCAGTGGTCCAAAGTACTTTTTTCGGATGAAAGCAAATTTTGCATGTCATTCGGAAATCAAAGTGCCAGAGTCTGGAGGAAGACTGGGGAGAAGGAAATGCCAAAATGCCTGAAGTCCAATGTCAAGTACCCACAGTCAGTGATGGTCTGGGGTGCCATGTCAGCTGCTGGTGTTGGTCCACTGTGTTTTATCAAAGGCAGGGTCAATGCAGCTAGCTATCAGGAGATTTTGGAGCACTTCATGCTTCCATCTGCTGAAAAGCTTTATGGAGATGAAGATTTCATTTTTCAGCACGACCTGGCACCTGCTCACAGTGCCAAAATCACTGGTAAATGGTTTACTGACCATGGTATTACTGTGCTCAACTGGCCTGCCAACTCTCCTGACCTCAACCCCATAGAGAATCTGTGGGGTATTGTGAAGAGGAAGTTGAGAGACACCAGACCCAACACTGTGGATGAGCTTAAGGCCGCTATCGAAGCATCCTGGGCCTCCATAACACCTCAGCAGTGCCACAGGCTGATCGCCTCCATGCTACGTCGCATTGAAGCAGTCATTTCTACCAAAGGATTCCCGACCAAGTATTGAGTGCATAACTGAACATAATTATTTGAAGGTTGACTTTTTTTGTATTAAAAACACTTTTTTTTATTGGTCAGATGAAATATGCTAATTTTTTGAGATAGGGATTTTTGGTTTTCCTTTACTTTTTTGCCACAATCATCAATACTAAAACAATAAAAGGCTTGAACTACTTCAGTTGTGTGTAATGAATCTAAAATATATTAAAGTCTAATGTTTATGAGTACATTACAGAAAATAATGAACTTTATCACAATATGCTAATTTTTTGAGAAGGACCTGTAAATTAATAATTTATACTTTTTATTTCAAACACATTTTTAGTTAGCGGGACTGCAGCTTGTCACCACTCCCGCCCGCGCCCGCAATGAGCTTTCAAAATTTGTCCCGCGCCGCACTGCTTTGCGGCGGGACTCCCGCGGGAGTGCAGGGCTCTAGGCTGAAGTGCCCTTGAGCAAAGTACCTAACTGCTCGGGTGCTGTAGTATGGCTGCCCGTTGCTTTGGGTGTGTGTGTGCATGTGTGTTCACTGCTTCAGAGGGGTTAAATGCAGAGGATGAATCTCACTGTGCTTGAGTGTGCATGTGACAAATAAATTAAGGTTTCTGATTTGATTTTGATTGACCAACACATGCAAATGATTTAATAACATATGCACTGCTGCATTCTGACACACGCAATTAGGACACAACAAACATGCATGTGAAAGAAAGGCAAAGCAATCAAGGGTGAAATATTGACGTGTGCATTTGTGTTTGTTCGATTAGTGTCTGACTGATTCGTCTTTACTGTCTGTGGGAAACTTAACACCATTTCAGAGTTGACTTTCTTCTGATGCCAATTCGGCATTACGGGGGAAAAAAAAATACTACGAGTTAACCTGACTGAATACCCACTGCAATGGTGTACTATGAGGAATACATTTGCACAGTTTAAAGAGCTAAAAAATAAAAAAAAAATGGACTTGCTACATATTACTCTGTACATATCCTGGCTTTGCAAAGCACATACTTGTACAGGAAAGTAGTAAATGGGGGATGGAAGCACCTGTGTTTGTCTTGTGAAGATCAGTGGACACCAGCAGCATCCTGTTACACACTTCCTGCCTGCAGATGCAGACATTTCCATGGCAATATCGGAACAAAAATAGAGATTTGAAGCTGAGGTATAGGAAACTTTTTATGTGGAATAACAGGTCTGTGAACATTTGCAAAGAAACCAAAGGCAGAGACGAGGTGCCTGTAGATACGACAGTGATGAGTACTGTACTAGTCCATGTTGATATACAATAATCTAGTCCTGTTGTGGCCTGTTAATGTTGTGCTTCTGTGACCATTCGAGACTTACTGCATGTTGAGTGCAATACGCTTGTTCTGCGTGTTGTTTTCTTCCACACCCAGCATTGTGCTTGATCACCAAGCAGAAAGAACTAATGCCATTCAGATGGTAATGAGTGTATTTTCCAGCTGAAGGAACAGTGTTTCAGGAGATATTACACGCACATTAGGAATACTAATCCCCTTAGTCAGTCAATCACTGACTCCTGGAGTGATTTTTCTGATTTATCAGACAAAATCTGTATCTGTTTTTAAACGTATCACTGGTGAGTCCTGTGCAAACATCAGCATATGCAAAGAAATGATGTAAAGCAAAGATATCTTCAAATATAATGAAATGAAATGTTTCTACATGAAAAATACTAGAGCAGTAAGCAGTAATAAACTTAACAAAGACAAAATCTCAGGTACAATTTGTGCAGTTTTATAAGGAAATTAGTTGGTGAGTCTTAATGAGCATCTTGGAGGTCTGCCACAGTTCTGGAGAATTTGACTGTCGCATTTACTTCTTTGTTACTGCATGCAAAACCCAGCAGATTTCATTATGTGTTTGTTTTTTTTGTCTTAAAATGGTCTTGTATATGTTTTTGTATATTTTTCTGTCACTTTTTTTTTTTGAAAAGTAATGTTTGGAAAGACAAAATGTTTTTTGTACTGACTCAGTAATGCAGAAGTCATAAAATATATTATATTACATTACAGGCATTTAGCAGACGCTCTTATCCAGAGTGACATACAATATACCCAGAGCAGCCTGGGGAGCAGTTGGGGGTTAGGTGCCTTGCTCAAGGGCACTTCAGCCATTCCTGCTGGTCCAGGGAATCAAACCAGCAAACTTTTGGTCCCAAAGCTCCTTCTCAAACCATTAGGCCATGGCTAAACAAACATCTGTAAAAAATGTGTACTAAAAAAGCATACCTAAGTCTTTTGCACTGTCCTGTATAACCAGAGGCGATTCTAGAGTCTGTTGTGGCCCCAAGCAAAAATTTCCAGGGGGCCCTTCTGACCAGTGTTCATCACCAATATCTCATCTCATTATCTGTAGCCGCTTTATCCTGTTCTACAGGGTTGCAGGCAAGCTGGAGCCTATCCCAGCTGACTACAGGCGAAAGGCGGGGTACACCCTGGACAAGTTGCCAGGTCATCACAGGGCTGACACATAGACACAGACAACCATTCACACTCACACTCACACCTATGGTCAATTTAGAGTCACCAGTTAACCTAACCTGCATGCCTTTGGACTGTGGGGGAAACCGGAGCACCCGGAGGAAACCCACGCGGACACGGGGAGAGCATGCAAACTCCGCACAGAAAGGCCCTCGCCGGCCACGGGGCTCAAACCTGGACCTTCTTGCTGTGAGGCGACAGCGCTAACCACTACACCACCGTGCTGCCCGCCTTCTGACCAGCGTTCATCAAAATAAATAAGCCCTTGGGCCCTGACTCTCGGGGGGCCCCTGGGCCAGGGGGCCCCAAGCAGTTGCTTGCCTTGCCTGTTCACAAGCTGCGCGTCTGTGTATAACATTACAGAACATACAGATCGGGTTTTGGCGGCACGGTGGTGCAGTGGTTAGCACTCTCGCCTCACAGCAAGAAGGTTCTGGATTTGAGCCCAGTGGCCGAAGGAGGGCTTTCTGTGAAGAGTTTGCATGTTCTCCCCATGTTTGTGTGGGTTTCCTCTGGGTGCTCCAGTTTCCCTCACAGTCCAAAGGCATGCAGGTTAGGTTCATTGGTGGCTCTAAATTGACCGTAGGTGTGAATGGTTGTTTGTCTCTGTGTGTCAGCTCTGTGATGACCTGGTGACTTGTCCAGGGTGTACCCCGCCTCTCGCCCATGACCCTGCACAGGATAAGCGGTTACGGATAATGGATGGATGGATGATTGGGTTTTTCTATAGGCATTTGTTATATCAAGAGTGAACATGACAGGGACACAGACTTTTGGGAAATGCATGAAAAATGATTATCATGATAATGATTTGGGCGATCCGATACTGAGCATTACAACTGGAGCCATATTACATCAGATTTGAAACGTTTTTCATCTTGTCTTAAAGCATACTCTCACTGCATTGCCATGGTTACAAAGAGGATGTCAGGATTGGATCAGTATCAGGTATCGTCGATAGAGCAGGTTTGTAGGGTATCCATCCATTATCTGTAACCACTTATCTTATTCAGGGTCGCAGGCAAGCTGGAGCCTATCACAGCTGACTACGGGCGAGAGGTGGGGTACACCCTGGACAAGTCGCCAGGTCATCACAGGGCTGACACATAGACACAGACAACCATTCACCCTCACGTTCACACCTACGGTCAATTTAGAGCTACCAATTAGCCTAACCTGCATGTCTTTGGACTGTGGGGGAAACCGGAGGACCCGGAGGAAACCCACGCAGACACGGGGAGAGCATGCAAATTCCACACAGAAAGGCCCTCGCCGGCTGCTGGGCTCGAACCCAGGGCCTTCTTGCTGTGAGGTGACAGCGCTAACCACTACACCACTGGGTCGCCCCTTTATAGAGTATGTTAAATAAAATTAGTCAAAAAAATACCAAGGCGCATGTTACTTGTTACTCAGGATCAGATTTATATTTAGGAAGAAGCACTGATGATGATGATAAAGCCACATATTAACCCATGTATTACATCATAAAGAAAGTTAGCTTATACCTCTGTGAAAGAACATGAAACAATGTAGCATTCTCTGCCTCTTACTAAGCGACATGGATGACGTAAGCAGCGTGTAGTGTTATAGTGCACTTGGACTGTCAATAAATTTTTCATTGTATAAGAGTTCTTATGCACTCTCGTCAAGTGTCACGTTCTAAAGCCAACACATTTCAGAATGCTTTAGAAACTTTAGTGTTTCAGATTTATTTCAAGTATTTACACGTAACAATCAGCCATCTTAATCTTACATTTGTATTCATTGTTGTGTATTCACACAGGAATGAACCCACAGTAAATGAGCACACAGTAAAGCCCCACTGACTTCATATTCAATATATATAGCCTGGCAAGCCAGACTAAATGTGAATATTTAGTCTGGCCTCGATCCGTAGACATTTCCAAAGCGAGTGGGAGGAACAAACCGCTGTCTTTGAAACTGTCTCTGTGCGTATAGGCCAACGCTCTGACCAATCAGCGCAACAGTGACTGTGATGTAGTCAGAGCGACAGAAAGCAGTGGGGGAGACCTTGAAATAAATAATTTTTCAAAATGCGTATTAATTAATAAACAGGTTCTAGATATTAAGAAGTTTGGAGATAATGACCACAAGTTTGGAGTCTGTACCACATACACTCATTTTTTTTCAAGTGTTTTTCAAGGGTTTGCTTAAACTGTTTTTGAGAGTTTTTATTTAGTGGTGTTTGGTGAAATAATTTCCCTTAAATTTAAAATAACGGGAAAATAAGAAACAATCAAAAAGTAATGTTTCAAAGCTGTTTATTAATTCTTTGTACTGCACAAACTAGCCCCATCCTTTTGGCTACGAGCGGAGCCAGCTAGTAGATCAGACTTTTGCCATAGCCGGTCGGCAAAACAGCGAAAACGTCCTTCTTGAAAAGGAATGAGCGGAGAGCCTCTTCCTGCTCATGTTTCAACGAAAACTCCAAGTCTAATTCTTCTAAAACAAAGCGGAGTCAAACACGCTCTGTTCACTAGCGGTAGCCATCTTTCCTGCTGTGCTTTCTCCAGCGTCGCACAGCTTTGTCGTCACTCCTGCAAAAGCCCGCCCAAAGAATCCAAACAAAAACCTTGCGTTGTGATTGGCGGGCACGATTTGATGCCCGGGGTGTTTTTGTTTATATGGTGCGAGGCTAGACCCACTCGCTAGGCAAAAATATTTTTGGCCGCTAGGCGGGTGGGTCTAGTTTACTAGGCTACAATATATACGCTCTCTCCATAGAAAACAGACAGAACTCCATTTAGGATTCAGCCACACAAATGTAGCAGGCAGAATACAGCAGATTATTCTATCCACATTCACTGGATATGAGCAATCGCGCGCTCTGATCGGCTACTCTACTACTAGAATATCAACTCATATACCGTGAGTAGAGAAAAACAAAATGGTGGAGAGTGTTGCTGAACCAACCGAGGGTGAAATAAAAACTCTGGTTGAAAACAAAACCCTAAAAAATACAAAAAAAGCAACAAAATATGGAGTAAAAGTATTTGATGGTAAGAACATATCTTTTTTATTTTTCAAGAATTATTATTATAACATTTTTCACAAATTGCTCCTGTCATTTCGCCTGTTTGTTAACATTCTAAGTGGAAATGATTTTGTTGGACGTTTTGTACGAAGTTTTTATTTATCAAAATGACAAAAAAATAAAAATAAAAATGCTCTGTTTCTCAAAATCCAGTGAATGTGGATAGAATAAAACAATTATTCCACTCAATCTCATTGTGCATGGCTTGCGGCCAACTTGGCACTACGCGCCTCGTCGGCTATCAGCTCATGTACGACTCGATTTTGTGGAATAACTGTTAAATATAATGAAGCCAAAGTATTTTTTTGTGTTTACAAACTTACTTGAGTGAGATTAAAACTGAAAAATCTCTTGCTGTAAACAGTACTTTCCACTGATAATTTATTCAAATTAACTCAAGTAAACTTTGGGTTTCGAAATGTGTAAAAACAGACTAATAACCCATTAAGAGAACATTTAAAGACAAATGACTCCATGTGTAAAGTGAGTTTGTAAGCACTGCTTAACTGAATGTGTAACGGAAATAACAGGATTTTGTTAACAGGATTTGTTTGACTGAAGATACATCAGCAAGAAACACTTTTCCTGACTTTCCTGAGCCTTATCTAAAGAGGATGCGGGATTCTGATGGAACAAACATGGCTGTTTATCTTCAGAGGGAACTTCTTCAGCAGATAGTCATCTTCACAGGAGACAAAACAATCTGAAAGGAGTGAGCTCACAGTGCAGCATGTATGGACTTACAAAAGTGATGATTAATGCTCTGTCCATGGGCTCACTTGTATAATTAGATCATACGACAAAGCAATTTCACTGTCACAATAATATGCATCACCTAATAATAATAATTATTTTTTTCGCGGTTTGGTTTCCATCAAATCCTGCGCTCTGATTGGTTGGTGAGCAGGTCCGTATCCTACGATACAGACCCCAGTTACGGACCCCGGTTATGGACCTCTGGCGACTTGCTCGTTCACAATAACAAACATAGTAGAATTTTTTGTCAACATTTATTTTCGCATTTCTCAGGAGAATAGCATTAATTTTACAGCATGGATAGCGATAACGACAGTCTTCACAGTGAAAGCGAGTTTTACTACCCTGAGGAAGAAGAAATAAAAGAAAACATTTCAGGAGAAAGCTAAAAACCTCTAACTGTTGCTAACGCCGAACAAAAATATGGCTGAATCCTGAATGACTCAATTTTGTATAAATAGGGGACTACATAGGCGGCAAAATGTATTTTTTTTCCTGCCATGGAAGTGCACTTGTATACCGAGTAGGAAGCCATTTGCATTACAGCCGTGAATGAGGATTCAAACTGGTGGCTCGCCTTGGCTTGGTTTTCCCTTTCGGGCGCTCTCATTTTCTGTTAGAATTTGGTAAAGAAAAAATAAATATATTATTTACCAGCTTAAGGTCGGTCCGTATGGTGAAATACTGTGACCTCGGCCTTGAATACTGACCTCGGCCCAGAGGGCCTCGGTCAGTACTTTCAAGACCTTGGTCACGGTATTTCACCATACGGACCTCCCAGCTGGTAAATAACATATATTTATTATAATAAACAGTCAGGACATCGTGCACCATATTGCTTATAAAATAACTATTGATGCTGACTGGCACACATGGATGATACACAGGTGTGTAATATAGCATGTATAATAACCACATGTAGCAAAGCTGTGATTTACTTCAAACCCTTGCTGTTATGATGGACTGCTGCGAAAGGGAAAACAAATCACAGCAAGCAAGCAAGCTGATGAATAAAATGATCCACCACGCACAAAACAGTCTTCATGAGCCACATAAAATAACAGACGATGGGAGTCAGGTTACCTCTGATCTGGTTTCCATCTTAACACTTAAGATAATTACAGTGTGTGTTGCTTTAAAGCAGGTTGTGTTGTTTTTTATATATATATATATATATATATATATATATATATATATATATATATAAACACACACACACACACGGTATGTATATATATATTTTGTTATGGATTTCTATTTTATGAATTCTACATTATCGAGTCAGTACAAAAACATTTTAGAGTCCAAATGTTCGTTTTCCAGCACAAAATTAAATGGTACTGAAAAAAATGTTTTTATCTGAGCAGCATATTACATAATAGACCATTTTTCCGATTAAAAAAGAAAACATAATGAAGGCTACTGGGTTTTGGTGCAAAATTAAGAAGCAAGTGCGACAGTAAAGTGTCCAGAAGAACTGTGGCTGCTTCTGCAAGATGCTCAGTAAAACCTACAGCTCATTTCCTTATAAAACTGCACTCATTGTACCTGAGACTACTATTTTATTTTATTTTTTAAAGCAAAGGGTCATCTCGCACCAAATATCAACTCTGTTTCATTTATTATGGCTTACTACTGTTTATAGTGTTTTTTTGAAATGTTGAAACATTTCATTTCATTATTTTTAAGCCATTTTTGGTCTCCAGCATTTATTTACACGTGCCTAAGACTTTTGCACAGTCCTGCATATCCTACATGTAGTTTGTTACAAGATCTTGTTTAAAATTTTGGAAGTCTAAACTGGCTTGAAAGCATTTACAAAGACTTATTCTCAATTCTGATTGGTCAGAAGGTGTTGATTAATTGTCTACAACAGCAGTGAGTGCATTAGTATCAGCTGCAAGGCAAATCACAGGTTTACATTAATGCACTCATTTTAGTACATTTTCTTTCTATAGTAATAACCTGTTCCAACAAAGAGACGAATTAAATTTAGTATAAATACAGAGGTGATTATAGAAAATTGCACGCGCTGATTGGTCGAGAAATTCTGACTATTTCTCGATAATCACCTCGAGCGACTCGGCAAAATGGCGGCCAATCGCTTTGTCACTATAAGTGAGGAAGAATTACAAATTATGAAAGAAAATGCTGTTCCTAAAAGCACTAAAGATGATATTAAGTTTGCTCTAAAACTGTTCCAAGGTAGCCTGGGAAATCCCATGCTGCTTTGCACAATCGTTCCGATCTGAAAAGACAGCATGGAAACTATGGTCTAAAGGCTCGCCTGAGTTAGGGAGCCAATCAGAAAGTGGGGAGGGGTGGAAAGACGGTGACGCGTACTACTCGACAAACGGAAGCTTGTAGTTTATTTGGGACTGTTTACGGATCACATTTAACATGGCGGCAAGTGATACGAACCAAACTTTCGATCAAGCTTTAGACACTGTTCTGAATAGTTTAGAGCGAAAGTTTGTTTTAAAAAAAGAACAGCGTTTTCCTATTTTTGTTTTGCCTTCTCTTTCTCTTTCCTTCTCTTCTTTGCCTCTTCGTCTTCTTCGTCGCTCTAACTACATCACCGGGTACGACTGCCATGATTGGCCATGGGCTACGGATATGCCAATTGATAGACATTCGCAACGTCCAATAAACGGCCGTTAAACCACACCTCCCCTACGAGAAATTCAATAGGCAGATTCCAGACCATATTTCACTTGTGATATGGTCTGGCGTTAACCAGACTAGTTCCAAGGTAAGGTGGAATTGTGATTTATTTTATCGATTTCAAAGCAAAGTGAGTGAGTATGTGAGTCGGCATAGATAAGTGACACAAGTCTGTATGCACCTTTATTACATTTGCATACCGCTTTTGAGGTTTGAAATAATTTATTTTTAATACAATTTTTTAATTAAAAAAAAAAAAATCATCTGTGTATTTATACTAAAGCAATTATCCGCTTCACGCTCAGTGAATATCAGTGAATAATAACCTCAACTTTGTCTCGGTTATTATTCACCGATATTCACTTGCCTTCGGTGAATAATTGTTAAATATAGTAGTTTGTAGTGTGATAGTGATGCAGTTGTGTGCGAGGAGACTTTAGTTTGCATTTTTGGAAGGAGTCTCCAATGTCGGTGCTTTGTAACCTTTGGATGTGAAACTCTTCTTTTGTGTATCAACATGGGAAGGTCTTCAGGACAAAAGGATTTGTGGTTTCTCAGTAACATGGCTAGTGAGACAACAATTGTGTACAACTGTTATAACATAAGTGATAACAGGAACTAACTTGTCACATTAACCTAAGTATAAATGAATGCAAATTATTATTATTATTATTATTATTATTATTATTATTATTATTATTATTATTATCTTTTTTTCTGTGGTGTAAGAGGAATAAAACACTTTGGAATATGCTGTATTTATCTTTCGAGTGGATCACACTGCCCTGTCATTGACTGTTTTCCGATATCAAAATTATCCAATGTGTTTACATAAAATGATCCAGTGTTAACGTTAGGCAAAATCATTCTGCAGGTCCAAAACAGGTTGTACCTGCACCCTTAAACTGAAATTAGGTGTGTTTGTACTCTTGTTACAAACAAACCTTTACCACAGAACGTATTGTAAATGTGTCTGCGTGGTAATGATGTGCATAGCACTAATGTTGAATTATTGTCAACAAGTAAACAGAAACACTGCAGCTGTTCAATCAGTACTGAGACTTAATTTAACTGTGCTGATGCAAGAGCAAATTCAACCTTGTAAGAAGTTTTTTTCAAAACTAAAAGTAAAACAACAACTGTAAGAGTTTAACATTATGAGGCAAAACTGAACACTGTTCAGTTTTATTCAAAACCATTGGTATTCCTTAATCAACACAGTAAGATTTAATAAAAGACAACTGAATTTGACATTAGTCATTCATTAAACACTTCATTATGAGTTAATGCCAACACCAACAAATTCACTACAATATTCAAGCCTCAAAGTGTATGAAAAGATATTAAGGTTAAGGTTAGGGATAGAATTAGCACTGTAATGTTTTTCTTACAACTTCATTCAAATGAAATAAAAAAAAAAATCAACCACACTGGCATTGTTCATTCGAATTTGTGTGAATTTCTTATTAAGTCTGACGAGTTCATTTAACTCTAAATTTAAGACAGGGTAATTTAGCACTGTACAAAGTCAACATTATAGTTGTCACTTTATCATTGGGAATTTTCATCACACTTGCAGTGTGAGCAATTATTTATTTATCTGTGTGGCTTCAAAACTTGTTTGTAATCAGAATGCAGAACGTCCGCAATTGTTATGACATCAAAACTATTAAACAAGGCCCTTACGGAAACTGGACAAGTGATAGACAGGCGTTAATACATCCCTTGTCACAAAACCCATCAGTCTGCAATAAAGGAATAGCCTGAATAACCCAGTTTCTCAGTGGAGGTTAGTATCCCTTCCATTACATCATGAAGATCTTTGAGGGTGTGTATGACTGGGAAATCATACACTCACCGGCCACTTTATTAGGAACACCCATACACCTGCTGTTTGATACAGTTCTCTAATCAGCCGATCCCTTGACAGCAGCACAATACATAAAATCATGCAGATACGAATGGGAAAACCTGTGATCTCAAAGTGTGACTTTCACTGAGACATGGGTGTTGGTTTGAGCCAGATGGACTTGTTTGAGTATTTCAGAAACTGCAGATCTCCTGGGGGTTTTACACACAACAGTCTCTAGAGTTTACACAGAATGGTGCGAAAAACAAAAAAACATTGCGTGAGCAACAGTTCTGTGGGTGGAAACAAATGTCTTGTTGATAAGAGAGGTCAGAGGAAAATGGCCAGATTGGTTTGAGCTGCCAGGAAGGCTATAGTAACTCATATCATTGAGTTATCACTCTTTACAACTGTGGTGAGCAGAAAAGCATCTCAGCATGCAACAGCAGAAGACCACATTGGGTTCCACTCCTGCCAGCCAAGAACAGGAATCTTAGAATCAAGAACAAGTTCCTATTAAAGTGGCCAGTGAGTGTATACTCTACACTGTATACTTAAACAACTCATCCTGAACAACTTCTTCTTCTTTATAATTAATAACTGTTTTTCTGTGGTGTTTAGCATTAATTTTCTTATGAGTTTACCCTTTTTTGGTTTAGGCTTCATTCATCTACATACTGGTCGGTTTTCACTTTGGCTAATTCTTTCCAGCATTGCCCACAATGCTCATCCTGATGCACCGCACTAGCGGGATGAAGCCTTTGCTTCATCTCTACTTGATGAGACTGATGCAGCAGTGCTTTAGTCCTTCAGTCTGCCCAGCTTCCTCACTGTCTCTTCCGTACACACTGCTCAAACAGATCAGGTTCCAAAGCTACAACTTTCATACTAATACCACCATCAACACCGTTGTGCTTGTCTCTCATAAATCACCAACTAGTCTAGCTGAACCTCTGGTGTAACTCAGAGTGATTGTGTTCTAGAGCTGCTGGACAGAGTTTTCTGTCTTCACTAGTTCTTTGTTGGATTTCTCATTAAAATGATGAGCGACAAAAGGAGCTATTGCTTCTATTGTTTTGAGGAGCTAACAGTGAAAGCTGACCATTATACCTCATGTTTGATCTTGCTGATTTTTTTTTTTTTTTTTTTTACCTCTGCCAACTTTGTTGGAGGTGGTTGTTTGTTTCTGTTTGTTTGTCTGTTCCCAATGTAATTCAAAAAGTAGCAAACAGATTTTGATGAAATTTTGTGGAAAGGTGAGCCATGGGCCAAGGAATAATTTATTAGACTTTGATGCAAATCTGGATATGTTTGTGGATCCAGATATGTTTGTGGGTCCAGGATCCAGATATGTATGCAGATCCAGGATGTTGTTTTTTTTTTTTTTCTGTTCCCAGTTTTTGTGGAAAGACGAGCCATGGGCCAAGGAACAATTGAGTAGATTTTGATACAAATCCGGATATGTTTGTGGATTCAGGATACAGATATGTATGTGGATTCAGGGTCTTTTATTATAATTAATTAATTAATTAATTAATTAATTAGTTAGTTAGTTAGTTAGTTAGTTAGTCTGTTCCCAATGTAACTCAAAAAGTAGTGAACTGATTTTGATGAAATTTTGTTGAAAGGTGAGCCATGGGCCAAGGAATAATTTATTAGACTTTGATGCAAATCTGGATATGTTTGTGGATCCTGGATCCAGATATGTATGCAGATCCAGGAATTTTTTTTTTGTCTGTTCCCAATGTAACTCAAAAAATAGTGAACTGATTTTGATGAAATTTTGTAGAAAGACGAGCCATGGGGCAAGGAACAATTGAGTAGATTTTGATACAAATCCGGATATGTTTGTGGATTCAGGATACAGATATGTATGTGGATCCAGGGTCTTTTATTATTATTATTTATTTGTTTATTTATTTATTTGTCTGGGAGCGGCACGGTGGTGTAGTGGCTAGCGCTGTCGCCTCACAGCAAGAAGGTCCGGGTTCGAGCTCTGTGGCCGATGAGGGCCTTTCTGTGCGGAGTTTGCATGTTCTCCCTGTGTCCGCGTGGGTTTCCTCCGGGTGCTCCGGTTTGCCCCACAGTCCAAAGACATGCAGGTTAGGTTAACTGGTGACTCTAAATTGACCGTAGGTGTGAATGTGAGTGTGAATGGTTGTCTGTGTCTATGTGTCAGCCCTGTGATGACCTGGCGACTTGTCCAGGGTGTACCCCGCCTTTCGCCCGTAGTCAGCTGGGATAGGCTCCAGCTTGCCTGCGACCCTGTAGCGGCTAGAGATAATGAGATGAGATGAGATTTTTTTGTCTGTTCCCAATGTAACTCAAAAAGTAGTGAACTGATTTTGATGAAATTTTGTTGAAGGGTGAGCCATGGGCCAAGGAATAATTTATGACACTTTGATGCAAATCTGGATATGTTTGTGGATCCTGGATCCAGATATGTATGCAGATCCAGGATTTTTTTTTATTGTCTGTTCCCAATGTAACTCAAAAAATAGTGAACGGATTTTGATGAAATTTTGTGGAAAGACGAGCCATGGGGCAAGGAACAATTGAGTAGATTTTGATACAAATCCAGATACGTTTGTGGATTCAGGATACAGAAATGTATGTGGACCCAGTTTTTTTTTTTTGCCTGTTCCCAATGTAACTCAAAAAGTAGTGAACGGATTTTGATGAAATTTTGAGAAAAGGTGAGCCATGGGCCAAGGAATAATTGTACTGTAAATGTACTAGTATGATGTCAGAGCAGCACACAACTGATAATTTCTGACAGGATGGAACAAAATACAGCATCATCCAACAGATTAACACCAGAGGTGCTAAAACAAAGCAGTAGAAACAAGCTGAGTGTCTTTCAGGGTGGAGTTTTCCTTTAACACACACACAAGCACCTGCGTCTATGGTGAGCTGAAGAGCAGAACTGAAGAGTAACTCGAGCCTGAGACACCATATGATCCAACAACACTGTAGTCTACTGTAAGCGAGTCATCTCATTGCACCGGAGAGGGATTCTCCCATTTCACACAAAAACACTCTCAGCTCCATCAAACATGTATTTTTTGGTTAAAATTTTAGTTCTGTAGTCTATAAAATGTTTTTAAAATACCTGTACTTTCATAAAAAGTTACAAGAAGTAAAAAAAAAAAAGTTATTTGGAAATTTGTACCTGCTTTTCAGTCGCGCTTTCAGAAAGTTCCGTCCGAACGGCGCCATGGCGACTCTGAGCGAGAATCAAAGCGGCTCAGTTCCGAGGCATCGCGAGAGTCCAGGACACAAGCGCGCGCGCGACACAGCGCAGGGGAACTGCGCAGGGAAAAGTTGCCCAACTTGTGAAGAGCGTTAAAGCAGCCTGCGGTAACCCACTGTGGCAATGGGCCGGCCCACTCCGAGGAGGGAGTTGGGTTACGTCTCAAATCAGCTCACTACCCGACTATAAAGCCTGTAAAAACACCCAGAAAGCCACGTAAGAGTGAAAGACACTCTATTATTTAATACTGGACTGTTTTTAAACACATAGCCCGGAAGTACACCTGTTCTACTCATATCAAGGTGTGTATTTGAGATGATGAATGAACGGCGCCTTAAGATGGCGACAGGGGATTCCCCTGAGGGGAAAAAAAAGCACACATGAAACCCACGTCTCAAAAGCTAATGCGCTTGATGTATAGCCACAGAGCCATTTCTCCCACCAGCTAAAACATTAGTGGATGTTCTCAACAGCAAAGAAGTGTAATAATCAGGTAATATTCATATTCAGACAATCCTAACCATTAAAGAATAAATGTGGTGTAATGGTTAGCACGGTCGCCTCACAGCAAGAAGGTCCAGGTTCGAACCCAGCGGCCGGCGAGGGCCTTTCTGTGTGGAGTTTGCATGTTCAATCCTAACCATTAAAGAATAAATGTGGTGTAGTGGTTAGCACGGTCGCCTCACAGCAAGAAGGCCCAGGTTCGAAACCCGTGGCCGGCGAGGACCTTTCTGTGTGGAGTTTGCATGTTCAATCCTAACCATTAAAGAATAGGGCCAAGTTTACATTAGACCGTATCTGTCTCGTTTTCTTCGCGGATGCACTGTCCGTTTACATTAAAACGCCTGGAAACGCCAGGAAACGGGAATCCGCCAGCGTCCACGTATTCAGTCCAGATCGTGTCTGGTCCGGTGCTATGTAAACATTGAGAATACGCGGATACGCTGTGCTGAGCTCTAGCTGGCGTCGTCATTGGACAACGTCACTGTGACATCCACCTTCCTGATTCGCTGGCGTTGGTCATGTGACGCGACTGCTGAAAAACGGCACGGACTTCCGCCTTGTATCACCTTTCATTAAAGAGTATAAAAGTATGAAAATACTGCAAATACTGATGCAAATACTGCCCATTGTGTAGTTATGATTGTCTTTAGGCTTGCCATCCTTCCACTTGCAAGTGGTAAGTGATGCGCATACCCGATATGCACTGAGAGCACACACACAGCGGCTCAGTCCCAAATTACTGCTCGTGCACTTCACTCGCGCGCTCTGTGAGCTGCGCAGGGCCGGAGTGCGCACCCTCCAGAGGGCATTCGCTGTTCAGGGCGGAGTGATTTGGAGCACAGGATGCCTGCGGAGCCGAGTGTATCTGTGTATTGGTGTTGCTGTGTGCAGGCGAATCGTGTATTGGCGTTGCTGTGTGCATGTTAATCGTTTTAAAAACGTTAATCTGATGATCCGCTGATACGGTCTAATGTAAACCCCACCTAAATGTGGTGTAGTGGTTAGCATGGTCGCCTCACAGTAAGAAGGTTCCGGGTTTGAACCCAGCGGCCGGCGAGGGCCTTTCTGTGTGGAGTTTGCATGTTCAATCCTAACCATTAAAGAATAAATGTGGTGTAGTGGTTAGCACGGTCGCCTCACAGCAAGAAGGGTCCGGGTTCGAACCCAGCGGCCGGCGAAGGCCTTTCTGTGTGGAGTTTGCATGTTCTCCCCGTGTCCGCCTGGGTTTCCTCCGGGTGCTCCGGTTTCCCCCACAGTTCAAAGACATGCAGTTAGGTTGACGTGGGGGGACCTTGGGCTGAAGTGCGCTTGAGCAAGGTACCTAACCCCTGACTGCTCCTCGGGCGCTTTGGTGTGGCTGCCCACTGCTCTGAGTGTGTGTGTGTGTTCACTGCTTCAGATGGGTTAAATGCAGAGGATCAGTTTCACTGTGCTTGAAGTGTGCATGTGACGAATAAAGGTTTTTTCTTCTTTAAATAAACAAACTTCTCACAACTGATCCTTCTCCTGATTTCTGTGGCGGTCCTGGAAAACCCATACACATTCTGAAATTTCTACATTTTCTACCTTCTGAAAACTACAATCTTTCTTGAATGAAAATACATCGTCCATCCATAGCCGCTTATCCTGTCCTACAGGGTCACAGGCAAGCTGGAGCCTATCCCAGCTGACTATGGGCGAGAGGCGGAGTACACCCTGGACAAGTCGCCAGGTCATCGCAGGGCTGACACACACAGACAAACAATCATTCATACCTACTGTCTTTGGACTGTAGGGGAAACTGGAGCACCCGGAGGAAACCCATGCAGACACGGGGAGAACATGTAAACTCCGCACAGAAAGGCCCTCGCCAGCCACTGGGCTCGAACCCAGAACCTTCTTGCTGTGAGGTGACAGTGCTAACCACTACACCACTGTGCCACCCAAAATACACTGTGTAAAACATAAATAAAAACAGAATGTGAAAATTTACAAACCATCCTATATTTCACTGAAAATAGTACAAAGACAACATATCAAATGTTGAAACTGAGAAATTTTATTGTTTTTTGAAAAAAAAATATGCACATTTTGAATTTAATGTCAGTAACATGTTTCAGAAAAGTTTGGACAAAACAAACAAACAAACAAACAAACAAACAAACAAACAAAAAACCTAATTTGGTTAATTGGCAACAGGTCAGTAACATGATTAGGTATAAAAAGAGCATCCCAGAGAGGTGGAGTCTCTCAGAAGTACGTAAAGATGGGGAGGGTTCACTGCTCTGTGAAAGACTGCATGGGCAACCAGTGCAACAATTTAAGAATAACGCTCCTCACTGTAAAATTGTAAAGCATTTGGGGATCATATCATCTGTGGTACATAATATCATTAAAAGATTCAGATAATCTGGAGAAATCTCTGTATGCAAGAGGCAAGGCTGAAAACTGACACTGGATGCCTGTGATCTTCAGACCCTCAGGCAACACTGCATTAAAAGCAAACATGTGTCTGTAGTGGAAATCACTGTATGGGCTCAGGAACACTTTAGAAAACCAACATCTGTGAAAATAGTTCATTACTGCATCCACAAATGCAAGTTAAAATCACAAATAAACAATATCCAGAAACACCGCTACTTTCTCTGGGCCCGAGCTCTTTTACAATGGACTGAGGCGAAGTGGAAAATTGTCCCGCAGTCTGAGTATCAAAAGTAGAAATTCTTTTTAGAAATCATGGACACCACGTCCTCCAGGCTAAAGAGGTGATGGACCATCAGGCTTGTTATCAGTGCACAGTTCAAAAGCCAGCATCTGCGATGGTGTGAAGGTGCAGTAGTGGACATGACATGGGTAGCTTGTACATCTGGGAAAGCATCATTAATGCTGAATGATGTATACACGTTTCAGAGCAATATGCTGCCATCCAGACAAAATCTTTTTCGTGGAAGGCCTTCCTTCTTTCAGCAAGACAATGCCAAACCGCTTTCTGCACATGTTAAAACTGCATGGCTCCGTAGTAAAAGAGTCCGGGTGCTAAACTGGCCTGCCTGCAGTCCAGACCTGCCTCTCATTTAAAACATTTGGCGCATTATGAAGCACAAAATATGACAAAGGAGATCCCAAACTGTTGAGCAACTGAAATTGCATAACAGGCAAGAAAGGGACAACATTTCTCTTTCAAAAAACTACAGCAATTGGTCTCCTCAGTTCCCAAACGTTTATAGTGTTGTTAAAAGTAGAGGTGATGCAGCACAGTGGCAAACGTGCCCCGTCCCAACTTTTCTGAAACGTCTTGCTGGCATCAAATTCAAAATGAGCATATATTTTTCAAAAAACAATAAAATTTCTCAGTTTCAAAATTTGTTATGCTGTCTTTATACTATTTGCAATGAAATATAGGGTTTCCATGATTTGCAAATTATCGCATTCTGTTTTTATTTCCAGTTTACACAGCATCCCAATTTTTTTGGAATTGGGGTTGTGGGTTTCCCTTGTAACATCTGTCTCAATAACAAATAAAGTTATACCTAGCATTTTTCAAGATTACCCCCAAAAGTGAAAAATTTCACTGAAAGATAGTAACACACTGGCATTCTAAAGCAAATGCTTAAATAAATAATTATTTTATTTCATTTAAAATGTAATAAATGCTAATAAAAAGACATACAAATTATATTGATGACTATGAACACTGTGTCAAGCATTATAGCTTCTTGTAACCTACAGACAGCCTACAGCCTGCACTTATCCATCCATCCATTTTCTATATCGCTTATCCATTGTGGCTCATGGGTGAGCTGGAGCCAATCCCAGCTGACATTGGGTGAGAGGTGGGGTACACACTAGACAGGTCATCAATCTATCACAGGGGTAACACAGAAAGGCAGACAGCCATTCACACTCGGGGCAATTTCGATTAGCCAGTTGATCAAATCCACATGTCTTTAGACTGTGGGAGGAAACCAGAGCACATGAAAGAAACCCACAGAGGCACAGGGAGAACATGCAAACTCCACACAGAAAGGGCCCTACTTAACCAGCAGGTTTGGACCCAGAACCTTCTTGCTGTGAGGTGACAGTGCTAACCACTGCACCACTGAGCCACCCAGCCTCATTTATAGCATACCCAAATCTCATTCTCATTATCTCTAGCCGCTTTATCCTGTTCTACAGGGTCGCAGGCGAGCTGGAGCCTATCCCAGCTGACTACGGGCAAAAGGCGGGGTACACCCTGGACAAGTCGCCAGGTCATCACAGGGCTGACACATAGACACAGACAAGCATTCACACTCATATTCACACCTACGGTCAATTTAAAGTCACCAGTTAACCTAACCTGCATGTCTTTGGACTGTGGGGGAAACCAGAGCACCCGGAGGAAACCCACGCGGAGAACATGCAAACTCCGCACAGAAAGGCCCTCGCCAGCCACGGGGCTCGAACCCGGACCTTCTTGCTGTGAGGCGACAGCACTAACCACTACACCACCATGCTGCCTGCATACCCAAATCTATTTTTTTCATAAAAAGATTTGCATACCCAAATCTATTTATGAAAAAAAAAATTGTGTCACTTGATCAAAGAATTATGAATGGGAAATTTCCCATCAAATGGGAATTTGATGGGAAATGTGTAATTACATTGACGAAATTAAAATATTATATTGTATTACAATACAATAGTGTAATGGTTAGCACTGTTGCCTCACAGCAAGAAGGTTCTGGGATCAAGCCCAGCAGTTGACGGGAGCCTTTCTGTGTGGAGTTTGCATGTTCTCCCCGTGTCTGCGTGGGTTTCCTCTGCGTGCTCCGGTTTCCCCCACAGTCCAAAGACATGCAGGTTAGGCTAATTGGTGGCTCTAAATTAACCATAGGTGTGAATGGTTGGTTATCTCTTTGTGTCAGCCCTGCGATGACCTGGCAACTTGTCCAGGGTGTACCCCACCTCTCACCCATAGTCAGCTGGAATAGGCTCCAGCTTGCCTGTGACCCTGCACAGGATAAGCAGTGACAGATAATGGATGGATGGATGGATGGAACAATGTGTTACCTTGATTTCACAAGATTCATTGTTGTCTCTTCAGTCACCTGATCTCTATTCGCATTAACATCAGTACTGAAATAATGGATGATTAATTTACTCAGTTCTGCTCTGTTGACTAAAACCAATGTTTACTTTATACTGAGTGTTTAAACACCCCTTTTGATTTTGATGATAATGTAATGGTGTGGAAGCATCATGAACGTTTTCACAGATAGTATCAGATTACAAGCTGGATTAATTAGGATCATGACTGTTTCAATACAGCATGTAACTATCCAGCTGCTTGACCAAAGCATTACATTCACTGTTTGAGGAAATCACACTTAGCTAGCAAAGTTTCAGACATCTTTAGGCAGAGTGACCACAGTGTTTGTGGGCTCCTTACACAAAATGATATTCAGGGGAAAATGACTTAGGCAAGATTAGAAAATAATTAAAACTAGATAGAGACTGTGACTAAAGACACAGTAGTTTGCACTAGCTGTTATAAACTGGGACGTCTGGTCACCGTACCCTATAGATCCAGAATAGTAAGAGATAGAGAATAACACTTAGTGAGGAAAAGTTTCACCTTGCTGCCCTGAAAAAAAAAAAAAAATGCTGATTGAAAAAATCATGAAATAAGTGATTGAAAAAAATCCCATTTTTCATGAATCATTCTGAATCAGTGATCCAGATCACCATCAAAAGTCATAGCAACATAATTCAGCCCAGAGGTATTCTTCATGTAAAATTTGGTTATGACTGGTTGAAAACTGAGGGAGAAATAGCGTCCTAAAAATCTCATTCTCATTATCTCTAGCCGCTTTATCCTGTTCTACAGGGTCGCAGGCAAGCTGGAGCCTATCCCAGCTGACAACAGGTGAAAGGTGGGGTACACCCTGGACAAGTCGCCAGGTCATCACAGGGCTGACACATAGACACAGACAACCATTCACACCTACAGTCAATTTAGAGTCACCAGTTAACCTAACCTGCATGTCTTTGGACTTTGGGGGAAACCGGAGCACCCGGAGGAAACCCACGCGGACACGGGGCGAACATGCAAACTCCGCACAGAAAGGCCCTCGCCAGCCACGGGGCTTGAACCCGGACCTTCTTGCTGTGAGGTGACAGCGCTAACCACTTCACCACTGTGCCGCCCCATCCTAAAAATGTTAGGCTAATAATAATAATAATAAGAAGAAAGTAGAAAGATCCTTAGTGAGAGTAACAATTTGTGCCAGCACTGCTAGCGCAAATTAAATATTTTTGAGTGCTTTTGGACACGTCACAAACTCAACTGTGCATCTCACATCCTAAAAAGGAGAAAAGAATATGATGAACAGGTACAGAGGTTTTGACGTCAACTGGCGAAGTGGCAGACATGTATTTCTCTTGTGTCATTTGAAGTCATCAAGATGCAGAACGCAGAGCTGATGGGAGAGAGGGCTAGACGGGGAAGGATAGAGAGAGCTGGAGAGGGGAGAGGGGAGGTAGGATGAAGCAGCGTGTGACATCACTCCTGCTCTTATATACTGGGTGGAATGGAGCCCAGCGCTCCTCAGTTGATTTCTGAAAAAGCCAACAGGACACACAGCACGACAGACTGAATAAGGAACCAAGAGAAAACTGTCTGTTGGTGTTCTTTTGATTTCCTGATCTCTTTCATTTTACTTTGCCCTGTTCACTCTCTCCACTCCTTCTAGCCTTGACCTATAACCTTATGGACTTGGGCCTAGCATAAAGGTGCAACATCTGTGGGATTGTCAGCAAGATGTCAGTGCAGTTGACCTTTGTGGTTTTTCTCTTTCTGACCATCAGTGGACTCTGCTCAGGTAGGCACTTCATCACTGCACAGTCATGAGTACCCTATAGATTTTGTTTTGGGGTTTTCTACCACACCTGTTTCATCATGTCAGGTAATATTAGTAAGTATAGAAACTATTTATAAGCAAAGTTACCTGCTTTAAGTTATAGTCACTTATAAATCATGAAGTTTGAGCAGATGGCAGAGGGAGTGCAAATATTTACAGTGTAAGATTTATGTAACGGAGTAGTTGATTTGATCATTGGAATGCAAATTGATATGAATTAAATTAAATGCATTTGTATGTATAGTGAAAACATGCATCCGATGCATATTTAATTCTTTATTTTTACTCAGATGCAAAACACATCTAGTGTATTTATTATTTCATTAATTGCTTTATATAATTGTCCTTAAAAAATCAAATCAGTCATTTCAGAGAGAGAGAGAGAGAGAGAGAGAGAGAGAGAGAGACCTTTATTACAGTTCATATTTGAATAAATTTGTTTTATGATGCAGTTCAATGTAAATAATAAATTTCACACCCAACAGAGTTGTGCTGCAAATGGTTCAATCTACAAAACAGTTAAATCTGAAAAAAGGCATGCAATTTACTGTCTTTTCCAGTGAAAAACACTCCTGTTAATGTGTGTATTAGGCACGTCTGGCCAAGTTGGGACGATCACACAACTGTTTGAATTGTGAAGTGAAGAATGAAGATGAGTAATTATTGCAATTAGTTTGGATGGAAACTACTGTTTTCCTCCATAATATTCTCATGGACTATTTGCTAAGATTCTGCTTGCTTTCTTCCATAGGGCGTATCCGTACATAACTAACGTAGTCATTATTTCTTCTCAGATACTGATCAGGCCAAAGAGGCGATGGAAGAGGAGATACTGAGCAGCCTCTTTACATCAGAGGTAGTGTATTCCCATAGTTTCACACTGAAAGTCACTTGCGAAGATTCAGATCTTCATTAGTGCTTGCTGAAAGTCTTTAAAAGATTTAAAATGTAGAGAGGTTGATGAAATTGTTTTGATGATGAATAATGATTGGGAATAGGGACAGTTGTTTGCTTACAGAGCTAGTGAAAAGCTCCCCCGAGTGATTAAAGATGTCAGCAGGAAGTCTTTGGCGTGTTGATTTGACTTTTGAGAGAAGGACACAGACAATCTTACATCTTAGTGTAAGATTGTCATCAGGTCTGTTTTGTTTGTTTGTTTTAGAGATGGGCCAATAAATTAGAAATCTAATTTATACATAAATGGACAAATGAGACTGATAATTTTACAGTTTGCGGTGGCTCAATAAAAAAGCTCCCAACTTCCTGAATTGATCAAAGTAGTGATTGTGGTTAAACTTTACACAGAATTATATTGACTTGGCTCCACAACGCACACTATTTAATGCTCAATATATTTTTATGAACCTTTACATTATTAAACTGTGACATCGAATACTGTGGGAGCATTCAGCCTGAAATAAAACCTAATTATAGTCTGAGGCTCATTGCCTGTGTGAATGCATTTTAAAGAGTCTCCTCTAGTTATCAGTACTGCAAGCACAATAGCACTAAATGCAATAATATAGTTCTTTGGAAAATATGTAGAAATCACTTTATTGATCAGCTTATCGACTAACTGCCACCAATCATTAATCTATAAATCAGGACTCCCAGTATTTGCTTCTTGTGTGAAGTCAAAGCATGAAATGCTAGAGGTTTGTAGTTTATTGATGAACCAGCTGACATCTGTTTGGTTGTGATGATGAATAGCTGTCGGATTCTGGTCCACAAGTGCTGATGGAGAATGTGGGCAAGCCTAGAAGTGTGCTGTTTATCAGCGATTGCACCGCTTTCCAGACACATTTGCTTAACTGTTGCAATTTACTCCCGATCAGACATGAGACTGATTTTAGTAATAGCTTGGAATCGAATTAAGCACCACATTCTCGCTTAAGGGATTTGCTGAAATGCAATTTCTTTAACTTGACCAGTGCTTTGTGCACAGAAACATTACAACATTGATTATTTTGAAATATATCAAATATAGATGTGTAATGAAATGTATAATCAGTTAAGCAGTCTGCTGACCATCCTGTGTCTGAAAGGACTCATGGGAACAGCCTTTGCCTCTCGACTAGAGGAAAAGCGCCAGCACTCAGTTGAACAAGTCGCCGTCACAGCCATAATATTAAATGTTTTGACTTTTCTGATGTTTAAACTGAGCTAATTGGATAGAAAATGAATTTATAAGCTATTCCAGTTTCTATTATGCTTCTTATTACCATTCTTTAGTACATTATTATAGACCTCACACGGTCAAAAGCATTAAACAGGATTTATAGACTGCATGTCAGGCTTAGATGAGGTTAGTTGGTCCTGTGGATGCAATAAAATGAGTTCAGTGAAGGCAGTGAAACGTGCAATTGGAGAGGAAAGGGTAGCAAGCCTTAACTGGGTATGCTATAGGTTTGGTTTTGTAGAACATGATACTGCTTCAATTTTTAGAAATAAGCTCGATATACAGTTCTTTCTCTTTCTCTCTCTCTCTCTCTCTCTCTCTCTGTAGGTACAACAGAGCAGACACAGCTCCCCCCTATGGCAGATGCCTGTACTAAACATGTGCCAGATACTGGCAAGGGTTAGTGAGCCCTGGCAGGATGAATGGTACGCAAACAAGATCCAGCCAGCTTATAGCCAGAGGGTCTCCACTGCTGTGAGCAAAACATTGCAGGAACTGTATGACCTCCTGACCCTCTGCAGAGTCATCCAGCTCAGAGAGGTGGGAGAGGGAACGTAAAGGAATAGATGTGTTTGCCTGCTAGCACACAATTACTTATTCCTTCTCTGCAGATGCACACTTCAAACACACCGTATTAACACATCCTTATACCACATCATGCCTTTCATTTTAAAACGAACACAGAGCCAATGAACAATCACAATCACGACACGGCACACTGCATTCAGTTCATTACACCTTCACACACCCAGCACACACTACACATGAGAACAGAATGTGTATATCAAAGCAAAACCTGTTGTCTTCATTTCTTTCTCTGACTCTTGTTTCAGCCTGACCTTGAAATGGACCAGAACAACGACAGGCCACTGAAACGAAAATCTCCATATATTCTAAAGAGGCAACTGCACACCAAGAAAGCAAGGCGGCCATATATTCTGAAACGAAGTTCATTTTACTGAACCCAATGACCACCAACAAATAGACACAATGCACTCCATGAATATGTTTCTATTTCCACAGTAGGGATATCTAAGCTGTATTAACTGGTTTATGTGTTCACTTTGGTTTGCTTTAGCTAATTTTCACACCAGAGTCTTGTCCCATGTTCTCTTTTACTAAGGGACTGCCTGTGTAAATAAATCAATAAGTAACTATCTCCTGGATGTTTCCTTGAAATACTATGATATTTGTTCAATTATTATTTATTTATAATTATGACTAGAATTATGTACATTGATATAATTAAATGATCATTCAGCTATTCGAAACAGGCTCATGGTTATTTGACTGTGAAGTAATTTTACAGAGATTTCTCATTCTGTTTCTTTCTAACAACTAAATGCTATTATGTTTATTTAAAAATTGTAAATGGATTGTTCCTTGCTTATATAGCAGAGTTTAGTTGATATAATTGCATTTAGTAGATCGTTGGTTTTCTACATGCTACCCACCTTCAGTCAGACTTCATTTTTCTAATCAATAGTATTGATGTCCTTGAACAAGCCTTTAATTCCAAAATGCAACACGACACATCAAAGGATCACTGAGTAGAAAATTGTAATATTAATCTGAAGAAGAAGAAGAAGAAGAAGAAGAAAATATTACTTAGTAGTTAAATGTGTGGAATGATGCATGATAATTCAGCAAGGGTGGGTGCTGGTTACAGTGAGTTAAGAAAATACTTAAGTGCTGTCACTCCCTATCACTTTCTGTTCATTATTATTAACAAGTCCTGTGGTCAGTGACAATACAGTAATGTCTGACCTACTGGTGTTTACATGTTAGTTTAATAAAACACCTCATACATCAGGTTTGTAGTACTCAAGTCCAGGACTCAGACTCGAGTCCGACTCATGCCCTAATTTTAAGGACTCGTGACTTAACTTGGACTTGAGCACTGATGACTCGGACTTGGACTTGGACTAGTGCATTAACTGCATTTGGACTCATAAATTGGAGACGAGGACTCTGACTTTTTCTTTATTTTTTGTAACATGCCATAATAATTTGGCATATTTACATTAATTTTGATACTAATTTCGTGCAAGAGAATGCACATTTACCTGTTCATATATCATGTTCAGGAACAATCTAACGTTAATGGCGCTAAAATGCCTGGAGAGAAGCCCCTAGGATTGTCCACTTTGCTCATACAGACTTCTCATGCAGTGGGAAATAATGCACTGCTATGAGTTCCGTATGTAGAAGAACTATTGAGGAGATGAACTTCAATTGTCATTTCTCAAGACTACACCCAGAGAAGCAAGCGACACGCTATGTTCATTGCTCTGTTGATAGCGGGGCTTGCTGAGCGATGAACTAGCTAGTGTTAACCCTCTCTTATGTTATTTGCCCTGTTGATAGTGGGCGGGGCTTGCTGAATGACGAACAAGCTTTTTATCTGTAGCCTATTAACTAAAATGGGGCAGTCAAGCAGTAAAGTTAGTCCAACACAGTAGCAGAGACGGGTTCACATAAAGGCAGCAACAGCCACCGTCAAATGGTAGGGTTGGAGTCTTGTTCTTGGACTCGACTTGGATCAATAGTGGACTCAACTCGGACTCGATTCAAAATTTTCTTTAATGACTTGGACTTGATTTGGACTTGAACACTGGGGACTTGAGACTGGACTTGGACTTGAGGTTTTGTGACTCGACTACAACACTGTCATACTGTACCGGTACATACATTACATACAAAAAGCATGCAAACACGTGCATACCCTTAGAATACAATGAAAAAGACAAAGCAGTAATATCATTACTGGATTAGGTTTCACATCTTGAATAGCATTTGAGTAAATAATTATATTGAAAACTGTCAATATCTAATAAATTGCATACTGCCTTACTGCCTTTGCCAAAACAGTTCTATAAGTCATGCTGGATTAGGGAATCTGATAAATGCTGGAAATATAATACCAAATAAGCAATTTAAACTTGACAGTGTATTCTATATGCAATAATACATGCAAATTATATGATTTAAATTGATCTGATTGAGGTTTACATTAGTTAGCGCTCTTATGTTTAAATTAACACACAATCAGGAGTATGAATGGGAACAAAATATGAACTTTTTTTCTGCAATTTTCATGAATATCAAATTCCTTGTGGAAATTCTTGTACAAATGATTTACAAATAAATCCATTCATATCCAGCTTGATAACTGAGGCGAATTGTCAGTCACAAATTTGGGGACACCTACACCTTCTACTTTTTTCTGAATCTTTTGACATTTGACATTGAAACTTTTGACATTTGACATTGAAACTTTTAACAGATATTAATTCATTCATCTTCTATACTGTTTATTCACTGTGGGTCGTGGGGGAAGCTGGAGCCAATCCCAGCTGATTTTGGGCGAGAGACAGGGTTCACCCTAGACAGGCCACCAGTCTGTTGTGGGGATAAAACAGAGATACAGACAACCATTCGCACTCACACTTATGGGTAATTTAGAATGGCCAGTTGACCTAAAGAGCTTGTCTTTGGACTGTAGGAGGAAACCAGAGCACCCGAAGGAAACCCACAGAGGAGAACATGCAAACTCCACACAGAAAGGCCCCCGTCAACCTGCATGTCTGAACCCAGAATGTGAATTGACAGTACTAACTACTGCACCACTGTTCCAATCTCACCAAATATTGCATTGGTTCATTTATATTAAACCTGGTAAGTCTTTATCCATCCATCCATTATCTGTAGCCGCTTATCCTGTTCTACAGGGTCGCAGGCAAGCTGGATCCTATCCCAGCTGACTATGGCGAGAGGCAGGGTACACCCTGGACAAGTCGCCAGGTCATCGCAGGGCTGACACATAGACACAAACAACCATCCACACTCACACCTACAGCCAATTTAGAGCCACCAATTAACCTAACCTGCATGTCTTTGGACTGTGGGGGGAACCAGAGCACCCGGAGGAAATCCACGCAGACACGGGGAGAACATACAAACTCCACACAGAAAGGCCTTTGCCGGCTGCTGGGCTCGAACCCAGGACCTTCTTGCTGTGAGGCAACAGTGCTAACCACTACACCACCGTACCGCCCGGTAAGTCTTTATTTTCTTTATATTTAACTATGAAGCTATAAAAGTGATCATTAATTCAAAACATTTTGACACTTTTGACAACCAGCGTGATTTAAGTTGACCATTAAACCTTAGATCTAATATTTCGAGCCAGAGTACACCAAGCTAAATTAACTTAGGGTTCCAGTGTAATTAGAACATTTCTAAATGAGGCAAACATCATTGGATCTTTATTTATACAGGTATAAACAATATCATTCTGATTGATTATCACTAATCAGTCACTCACTGCTTGCTTTGCTCCCATTACCATAATGGGGCACACGAGGCACTCTAGATTTCATTTCTTTAATTATCTGCTTCTATTTACAAGTACTACTGCAGCTAAGTAATTAGAGAAAAGGACACAGAGACTTGTATATAATTAATCCACTTATTCCATCTGGCCACAGACATTTGGTAGCATGCTTAGTACAAATATCAAATGCAAATGCATTGCATTTAGGTTTTAATTGGCAAAATAAAATGTAATGGGACATATTTGATTAAATCTGTTTGCTCATGTAGGCCAGGAGATGGCAATAGAGAAACATAAAAGGAAGCGGCATAGCCATAAACCTCTAGAAAGAGCTTACAGTATGTTATTTTTTTTTATTTTGCATTCAAACATAAGTGTTACTGTCAGTGTTGAAGCACAGTACATGTAACCCTTTTTACAATTCTCCCCATACCACAAAAGAAACC
Source organism: Neoarius graeffei (assembly GCF_027579695.1). NCBI lineage: Eukaryota > Metazoa > Chordata > Actinopteri > Siluriformes > Ariidae > Neoarius > Neoarius graeffei. The sequence goes on from NC_083574.1 coordinate 49,733,028, forward strand.
GATTACTGAAATCAATTAGTGCATCTTGTTAAATTTACATTATGCTGCCTTCAGCCTCCAGACTTATTTGTTCATTATCTCACCCATACTTGGCATGAGTCATTATGTGGTTTCTGCAACTACGTAAGAAATAAAAACAACTCCTGTCCCTGAAAAGCGCATATGGATGGATGCCAAAGAAACTTAGTCCTCCTCCAGCATAATCTGTTATAGCCATGCCAGTGCTTGATAGTGCATAATTGTTTTGGCCACAATCCATAACAGAGTTGCTCTTTAATTTGGCTCAATTTTGTAGACGGCGCTAAAGATTGACAGTTTAAGTTAGCCACGGGGCTCCGTCACATTCTTAGCGTGATACTAAATGAAAGTCATCACCTTCATCTGTGCAGGGCGGTGGATCTTCAAGCAAAGCCCTCAGATCAAGATAATTGCTTCTGAAAGAATTAGATTAGTTCTCTTGGTAAGAAATGTGATTTGTGAATTGGATGGTGGTATAACAAGCGTAACCTTGTACTATGACAGCGCAGTAAATAATTAGGGCCTACACATTGGCACACAGATGAACAGGGAGGGAGATTGTGAAGTGACATTTCCTCACAGGATAGATTCAATCCAACCTAACATCTTCTCTAACTGAAGTCAGTTTCTCCCCATAACAAGGACACACACACACACACACACACACACACATTTTATCTTTGTGTACTATGTCTGTCTTACTATCCTTGTGAGGACCTTCTACTGACATAATTTTTAACACAACTAATTAACGTAATGCCTGCACCTAAATCTAGCTGATGCTTTTGGCTTAAAAACAAACAACAACAACAACTACTACTACTACTACTACTACTACTACAGCAACAGCAACAACAAAACATCCACCACCACCACCACCAACAACAGCACAGTTTTCCTTGTGCCAAAATGTCCCCACAAGGTCAAAAATGGTCCATTCACATTCATTCACACTTACGGGCAATCTAGAATAACCAATCTGCCTATCTGTATGTTTTTGGACAGTGGAAGGAAACTGGAGAACCCAGATGAAATGTATGTGAATGACCCTGAGGAATGTACCAGGACCCTGGGGCTCTGAGGTGGTAAAGCTACTTACTACATCACACTGCTGGCCAACCCAGAGCATCCAGAATATGAAAATAAGGGAACACTTTATTAGACAGGTTCCTACAATGTACATTGTGTTTTCATAATTCATTCATCATTCATAAACATAACAATACTGGAGTATTTATAAAACACATCATATTTCATAATGTGAGAGCAGTTTCATGTAATATGACTGTCTTGACATGGATGAGAGAAGAATTATTCTTGTATTACGATTACTGTAATTTATTATATAGATACGAGTGTTTTACTGGGAAATATGCCACTCATACAATTTTTCATACAAACTATATCTGGGACATTAAGGAACATATTTTTCAAGATCAGTGAATTGCTTTGATAAATTTGGGTACTTTTTGTTTGTGAATGTGTTTATATAATAAAAAGAAAATCACACATTGGCTTGAACACTGTCAGTAACAATTACAAAAAAATGGAGTTTGGAGCGGCATCCAAACATGGCCACTATGGACTACACTTCCCAAGTGCCACCGCGCCCCCTCCTCTCTGGAATTCTGGAAGGCGCACCTGTTTCCCATTCCCTCAGTAATTAGCCCTGCTACTTAAACACAGCAACACACACTCTTATTGCAAAATATTGCTCTGTGTCTCTGTACCTGATCATACCAAATCGTTTACTGATTTCCTGACTGCCCGTGGATCTGACCTTGTTTTCTGTTTACTTCCGAATTTGTACTCTCGTCATTTCTCTGAATATCTGTTCGCACATCGACTGACCCCTGCTTGACCCTGACTGTGTCTTTTGGCTCAAGCTTTGGGTTTGGCTTCCAGTTTGTGACACACCCGCTCTTCCCTGCACCTGTATCCATAAGTGCCTGCACCCTGACAAAGATATGAAGTTTATCTTCTCATGATGAAAAACTCATATTTTTCATACAAAATACATTGCAGGTCAGAGTGACATATTTAAATAATATTAGCTGGCTTTGAGTGGTCGAGTCAAAGACTAGTTCAATATCATGCTAGCTGAAGGGAATATATCTGATATACCACAAAAAAGCCAGCCAATATTATTATTATTATTATTATACAATCTTCATATCAGTATTCTTGAAGGCCAGCACGAGCTTACCTGTGACTTGGTGCTGTTAGCACGGCAGTCCAGTTAGCTTCCACCCAGTGTAGCAGTTGCATTAGCGAAGGCCAATGCTAGCTTACCCATGACTTGGTACTGTTAGCGCGGCAGTCCAGTTAGTTTCCAGCCGGCATAGCAGTAACGTTAGTGAAGGCCAGTGCTAGCTAACTACAACTCTGTGCTGTTAGTGCTGCAGTCCAGTTGGCATAGCAATAGCATTAGCGAAGACCAATGCTAGCTTACCCATAACTCAGCATTGTTAGTGCAGTGGTCTAATTACTTTCCAGCTAGTGCAGTGTTAGCGAAGGCCAATGCTAGAGCAGTCAAGCCGATTATTATTATTATTATTATTATTATTATTATTATTATTATTATTATTATTATTATTTTCCCTGTGTAATTTACTTAGTTACTTTTAAAATCAACATCAACAGCTGCACACCACGGAACGACCTGGCAGCCAAAATTCTCTCAAAATCTTCCGCTTTTAATGAGGCAAACCTCACAGCCATGTTTGTTTACAAATTGTCGCTTGCTAGTGCAAAAGTTTTACATCTCCAATGTGTCTCTTCCAGTTTTTTGGTGCCCGTTGGTATGTTTTTCTCTTGTAAATATGCGTGAAGAATATAAGAATAATGAAGTTTTGGTAGCCTTTCGGGTGTTCAGCATGTCTTAATTTTCTTTTTTTTTTATATAGTCCTTAAACCTTAAGCCTCATCTTCTCTCTTTCACTGCCGACAAAGAAATGATTGTGTGCATGTGCAGCAGAAAAGTTTTGTAATTGGATCCTCGCATGAGCTCCAACGTGTGACGTCATGTTGTCTTGACAACGTGCAATATTATAACAATATTGCACGCTCATTCTCCATTGGGGAGAGTGGCGTAATACATGGAGGATAAGCGATATGATAATATTGCATGCCATCAATAAACCCACTAGAAGGGAATAGAATACATGTTTTTATTCCATGGAAAAAGTGGCCTCTATGTACTGTATAATGACTTCTGGTATTTCACTCTGATGACATCACTCCCAGTGTTTTCCCACTGACTAGATGCATGCTGTCAAAATGGCATACTGGTTCAAAGTTAAAATTATTTTGATTAACTTGCATTTTTTGTGGATGTCTGTATATAATAAAAAGAATATTACACGGTGGTGCGAAGATATGAAGTTTATCTTCTCATATTGAAAATATTTTCACTCGTTCGCTTTACTCACTTGTGAAATATATTCACCACTTAAAGATAAACTTCATATTTTTGTGCCACCGTGTAATATCCTCTACATATTAATCCTTCTCTAGTAGAATACATTCATTAAGCTTCAATTCAGCTTCAATTTCTATGCATTTAGCTGACATATAGGCTTCTTAAAGAAGTGAAGTTATAGCTATATTAGCGGTTCCTAACAGTGTTATCAGTGCAAATTTGATGACCACTTTAGTTTCAGGGCAAATGATTAATTCAGCTGACAAAGAATTTTCTTAAATAAATATAGTAGTATGAGAATAATGCTGTATAATCTTTGCCATGCACATGGAACACTAACACTTCAGCTGGGGAGCGTCCATTTCCACACTTCGATGTGAAATAGATAGGATAATATGTATATATATATATATATATATATATATATATATATATATATATATATATATATATATATATATATACAGTGGTGCTTGAAAGTTTGTGAACCCTTGAGAATTTTCTATATTTCTGCATAAATATAGCCTAAAACATCATCAGATTTTCACACAAGTCCTAAAAGTAGATAAAGAGAACCCAGTTAAACAAATGAGACAAAAATATTATACTTGGTCATTTATTTGTTGAGGAAAATGATCCAATATTGCATATCTGTGAGTGGCAAAAGTATGTGAACCTTTGCTTTTGGTATCTGGTACCCTTGTGCAGCAATAACTGCAACTAAACATTTCCAGTAACTGTTGATCAGTCCTGCACACCGGCTTGGAGGAATTTTAGCCCATTCCTCCATACAGAACAGCTTCAACTCTGGGATGTTGGTGGGTTTCCTCACATGAACTGCTCACTTCAGGTCCTTCCACAACATTTCGATTGGATTAAGGTCAGGACTTTGACTTGGCCATTCCAAAACATTAACTTTATTCTTCTTTAACCATTCTTTGGTAGAACGACTTGTGTGCTTAGGGTCGTTGTCTTGCTGCATGACCCACCTTCTCTTGAGATTCAGTTCATGGACAGATGTCCTGACATTTTCCTTTAGAATTCGCTGGTATAATTCAGAATTTATTGTTCCATCAATGATGGCAAGCCATCCTGGCCCAGATGCAGCAAAACAGGCCCAAACCATGATACTACCACCAGCATGTTTCACAGATGGGATAAGGTTCTTATGCTGGAATGCAGTGTTTTCCTTTCTCCAAACATAACGCTTCTCATTTAAACCAAAAATTTCTATTTTGGTCTCATCTGTCCACAAAACATTTTTCCAATAGCCTTCTGGCTTGTCCACGTGATCTTTAGCAAACTGCAGATGAGCAGCAATGTTCTTTTTGGAGAGCAGTGGCTTTCTCCTTGCAACCCTGCCATGCACACCATTGTTGTTCAGTGTTCTCCTGATGGTGGACTCATGAGCATTAACATTAACCAATGTGAGAGAGGTCTTCAGTTGCTTAGAAGTTACCCTGGGGTCCTTTGTGACCTCGCGGACTATTACACGCCTTGCTCTTGGAGTGATCTTTGTTGGTTGACCACTTCTGGGGAGGGTAACAATGGTCTTGAATTTCCTCCATTTGTACACAATCTGTCTGACTATGGATTGGTGGAGTCCAAACTCTTTAGAGATGGTTTTGTAACCTTTTCCATCCTGATGAGTATCAACAACACTTTTTCTGAGGTCCTCAGAAATCTCCTTTGTTCGTGCCATGATACACTTCCACAAACATGTGTTCTGAAGATCAGACTTTGATAGAGCCCCTGTTCTTTAAATAAAACAGGGTGCCCATTCACACCTGATTGTCATCCCATTGATTGAAAACACCTGACTCTAATTTCACCTTCAAATTAAATGCTAATCCTAGAGGTTCACATACTTTTGCCACTCACAGATATGTAATATTGGATCATTTTCCTCAATAAATAAATGACCAAGTATAATATTTTTGTCTCTTTTGTTTAACTGGGTTCTCTTTATCTACTTTTAGGACTTGTGTGAAAATCTGATGATGTTTTAGATCATATTTATGCAGAAATATAGAAAATTCTAAAGGGTTCACAAACTTTCAAGCACCACTGTATATATGGACACACACACACACACGTATATATATATATATATATATATATATATATATATATATATATATATATATATATATATAAGAGAGATAGGAAAATGCAGATACTTGATAGATTATTTGTCAGCTTCATGGATATGCTATTCATCAAGACAAATGAACATCTTGCAAGATCAGAATATTAAAACAGAGAGACAAATACAGCAGTCTCAATCAGGTTGCCCTGCTCTTTCATATAAAGAGAAAAAAAAGTCACATGAGCTGTGAATGTCACTATGCCATATGTTTTGACACAATTCTACAGCATTATTTTATAAAATACACATGCAAGTCTTAGAAAGCTGTTATGAAGGCCTAATGTTGGTGAAAAAGGGTGAAGGGGAGAAATATTTGAGAGTTGACAACTCGTGACAAGCTCTGAGCCAGGCCAGGACCTGTTAAAGACAAGTGAGATAATCATAAATAATCCTGTTGGATGAGAGAGGAGATAGCAACAACGAGGGGCGTAAAATGAGCCGATTATGTTTTAGCCTGCCATAGCGAAAATTACTTCCCTGCTCGTTACACACACACACGCACCCTACTGCTTTGCAAGTCATTCCAACATTCTAGTCACTTGGAGAAAGCAGCAGCAAGCCAGAGCTGTTTTGTTCTCTGTGCCACTGCCTCTCTCTCTCTCTCTCTCTCTCTCTCTCTCAGAGAAATGAGGCGCTTTTAAAGAAAAGCCCAGGGACAGGAGTTATCTCCACTCTCCACACAGGGAAATCCCCAGCATTAATCTTTAATTAAGGCCTTAAGAATGAAGCGAGAAACTGCAGCCATTTTGTATGAGAGAAACAGAGATAGATGGAGATGCGGAGAAAGAAAGAGAGAGGACCATGGCTAGATGACAACAGAAAGATGACAGCTGATAACAAGAAGCACAGTGTAAGAATATATTAGAAGTATATTAGAATGAATGTGTTCTTCCCTCATCCTGTACGTTATCTACAACCCCAAATCAGAAAAAGTTGAATTAAATTATATTGACTTCAGAGATCATGGGTGTTCAGTTTAGGCTTGATGATATTATGCACCATAGAGGGTGAAATATCCAAATCCCTTCCTATCTTTTTTGAGGAACATTGTTTTTAAATATTTCAATAACAATTTTCTCATACATTAGAAGAAGAAGCCTTTATTTGTTACATGTACACTCAAGCACAGATTTAAGCACACAGTGAAATTCCTCCTCTGCATTTAACCCATCTGAAGCAGTGAACACACACATGCGCACACACAAGTGAGCAATAAGCGCACACACATACTCAAAGCAGTGGGCAGCTATGCTACAGCACCCAGGGAGCAGTTGGGGTTTAGGTGCCTTGCTCAGGGGCATTTCAGCCCAACCTCAGGCCATGGCTGCCCCATGTTAACCTAGTTGATAAATTGTAGAGCCTCGGCCCATCTTTGCTCCTCAAAGACCAGGCCTTTCCTGGATACTGATTTTGTACCAAATCATGACTATGGTCAATTGGTGACCTCACGTGTTTCAAATCGCAACATTATTTAATTATTTTACCTCATTATTAGCCCTAAATTACCACGTCTCAACTTTTTTTGGAATGTGTTGCAGGCCTGAAACGCAGGAATGGATGTATATTAATAAGTGACATGAAGTTGACCAGATAAAACATTAAAATATCTTGGGTTTGTACTGTCTTGAAATGAAATACAAGTCAAAGTAAATTTAGAAATCACTGCTTTTCTTTTTTATTTGCATTTTCCATACTGTCCTAACATTCTGATTTGGGCTTGTTTGACTAAGCTAATTTAAAGTTATTTCATTACACCAACGATCATGAAAGCTTGATTCTGATTGGTCAGAAGTTGTTTACTAACTTTTTATAGCAGCAGGGGCAGCACAGTGGTGTAGTGGTTAGTGTTGTTGCCTCACAGCAAGAAGGTTCTGGGTTCGAGCCCCGTGGCCGACAGTGGCCTTCCTGTGTGGAGTTTTGTGTGTTCTCCCGGTGTCTGCGTGGGTTTCCTCCAGGTGCTCCGGTTTCCCCCAAAGACATGCGGTTAGGTTAACTGGCTACTCTAAATTGTCCATAGGTGTGAATGGTTGAGAGGAGAAAAACCTCTATAATAATCCAGTAGAAGGCAAAGGGAAACCACTACTGTAATTCTTCCCTAAAAACTTGTGTTCTGCCCAATGGTGGACCTGCTATCAGGCGGAATGCGAAAGAAGCAGCAGCTCTTATAATAGTGCGAATGGCAAAATGCACTCTTTCTTATGTTCTAGTTCTATAGCCACTGATTTACTGGGACTCCATATAATCTCATTAATTGTTATGCAATAATCAACATCTAATCGTTGATTATCAAGAGGAAGAGAGAGGCTGGTGAGGGAATGTGTATAGCTGTTATGGTGTAAGTGATGACAGGAAGTGATCTGTTTCATGCTGTTTCAACTATAAACAGATAAAAATACGTTAATGTAATCATTGGCAATGTGCTGTGGTATGAGGGGGATAAAACACCTTGGGATGTGCTGCTATAGGAAAATAATCAACTCCTGCTTGGTAACTATAACTGTGCTTTGTGTTGAGCAACTTCGCAATACCCACCATGGGTTATTTTCCAGCACACCCCTTCACCACATGAGAAAAGAGAAAAAGTCACATGAGCTTCATGTTTTATTCTTTATTTACCTATGTATTATACAGTTGTTTTCCGTAATGTATATCCACTCCATGATTATGAATTCCTCTTTTGTGTACGTCTCGGAATGTGACTGATATTTAGGAAATGTTGGGTGGTAACTGTGACAGTCTGCCTTATGCATGTCATATTGTTTATGAATGCTCCACATGCTGTTGCTGAGAACAAATGAGCAAACAGCTTGCTACCATGCTTACTGAATGCAAATCTCCCAAATCTTTGTCTGCTCTGCTTGAAAATACTCATAAAAAAAAAAAAAACCGCACAAGCCTCCTATTCCCAGTTGGTTCATTAAGGCTGAGTGCTGAACATTATATAGTTTCCTCTCCCATCTGAGTTGGTCAGTGTTCAGTGAGATCAGATTAGAATAAAATCCTGATGTAGTATGATCTGTTCTTCACTGCCAATGGGGAGTGCTGGCTTTATAGTGCTATCCCATTGAGAGTGAGTGTCATCAGACAGTAGTTAATGCCTATAAATGTTTAATGCTTTCTTGATGAGAGCTTTGGAGACTGGGTGAGCAGGATGGCATACTGCACCCCGAGGGGAGAGAAAGAATAAATGGAGCTAATTATCAGGTGAATGTGAATCCAGCTTCAGTGGTTGCAGTGTGTTGTGCTACAGTAGCTGGGAAGAGGCAGATGTAGGTCTTTACCTAGCGCACTGCAGTGGTGGCGGATTAACCCAGCTGAGGTCCAGGGAGAGCAGCCATAGGCAGCTAGGGGACACAGAGACACCTGCGGCTCTGATAAACTCCAAGTTATCACAGTCACAGTCGGTGCTAAATGTGGTATAATTGCCATGATGTTCTTTCATTCCACATAGTAATTATCATAGACCTAACCTCAGCCCTATTTTTTTTTTTTGCAGTTCTTAATCCTGTTCTCAAACTTTTTGCATTCAGAGACCCCTTTAAATTGAAAGGACTTGACGTATTCCCCTCAGTACATATTTATTTCATGAACATCATCCAATTATTCAAATATTAGGCACAATATTAAGTGTATAAATTAGTGCTGTCAAAAATGTCGCGTTATTAACGCGTTAACTTGACTCAATTTTAACTGCGATAATTTTTTTATCGCGAGATTAACGCTCTGTGACATAATGCCACGCCCTGCACAGCCAGAGTCCTCTGCCCTCCCCCGAAGAGCCACGGTGCTCGGCTGGTTTCGTTTTCCCATCGGCGGCTCCAGCCCCACTTTGCAGTGGCTGTGACAAGACGTGTTATGCTCTGCAATAAAAAAAAACATTGGTACAACCAGTGTTCGAACTATGCCGATATTTTCGGGGGGGGGTCCCTTATTTTCCCTTGGGGGGGTGCTTGCGCTTGTCTCAGAGCGCGGCTCTCCATCGCGCGCTCACTTCGGATATGCAAATGCTTCCCGTTACACACGATTGCTATGTCAATAAACATCATTTTGCTAATATTTTAGAGACCCCCCAACATTTCCCAAATCATGTTTTCAAGGGATCTCATGTCTGTTTCAGGGGATCTCGGATCCCCCGTGTACCCCCGTAGTTCGAACGGTGAGTAAGCCCATTCACTTTTTTTATGCTGATAAGAGAATTACAATGGTTTTTCATGTGACAAAAATGTGCGATTAAATTGCGATTAATCGCGAGTTAACTATGACAATCGCGACATTAATCGCGATTAAATATTTTAATCGCTTGACAGCACTAGTATAAATATTAATCTCATCTCATTATCTCTAGCCACTTTATCCTGTTCTACAGGGTCGCAGGCAAGCTGGTCACAGCCTTACAGCAAGAAGGTCCGGGTTCGAGCCCCGTGGCCGACGAGGGCCTTTCTGTGCGGAGTTTGGATGTTCTCCCCGTGTCCGTGTGGGTTTCCTCCGGGTGCTCTGGTTTCCCCCACAGTCCAAAGACATGCAGGTTAGGCTAATTGGTGGCTCTAAATTGACCGTAGGTGTGAATGTGAGTGCGAATGGTTGTTTGTCTCTGTGTCAGCCCTGCGATGATCTGGCAACTTGTCCAGGGTGTACCCCGCCTCTCGCCCATAGTCAGCTGGGATAGGCTCCAGCTTGCCTGTGACCCTACACAGAATAAGCGGCTACAGATAATGGATGGATAGATGTTATTTATAAGCCATCTTGTTTAAGTTATTTGGATTTAGATTAATTCAAATGTATTATTTGTATTACAGGCAGGAGGAGAATGACGAGACTGACTTGAGCTAAAAGAACGGCTACAGGAAAGTAAATGCTTATTATAAGCATGTAGCACAGAAAAGCATCTCAAAATGCACAACACATCAAACCAGATGTGAACAGTAACTGTATGTGTCACTGCACCAAAATCCCAAGAATCCAGAGATATCTTTCTAAATTCTTGAAAGTATCTGGAGCATATCTGGAGATGTTTCTTTGGTAATGCCATGATTGGAGAGTACTCAACTTGGATTTCATCATATACCGGTATGGGTCATAGTTTGAAATATCCAAGCAAAACTATTTCTGAATTTTGGGGTATTTTGTGAAGTGTGCATTATTTTGTTTGTATTTCATGCTGCTGTAACATTTAATTTCTTTTCAGGGCTCAATAATCTGTCTCATCTTATATGGGATACTGCATTGTCAGTTTATACTTGGTTACAGAATAAAGTTATTTTTTTCTCCCCCACACACACTTTCAGATGTAGTAGTTTCTCATGTTGTGGGACGGCTCAACTCCTGAAGCGCTCATTGATTTCCATTGTGACTTGGCTATAAATTATTTTCACTGTACTCTAGCAGTTGGAGCAGTGCTGATATAGACCTCAGTCTCTGTCTGTTTTCTTTGGAGACACCCCACCCTCATCCACATCAGCACACAGATCACACCCCTGTCAACAGCAGCGCTGAGCACAACTAATCGCACAGGGACCTTAGATCAGCTGTCAGACAGTCACCAGCTTATTACAAGCCATTCATCACCCACATCAATGTTTGGAATGCTCTGCTCCTCAGGGACATGCTTTTCTACAGCCTGCTGTTTACCCATCAATCTGCTTGTGCTTTTCTTTGCCTCTCTTCATCAGGTTGTAGAATGGCATCCATATTACTAAGCCTTCAGTCCATTCGGAGGTTCTTTTTTATGAGCAGACACCAATAAGAGGTCCTCTGTGTGTTTAGGATAGCCCTGAAAACATAAAAAAATGCATTCATGAGTTGATTATTTTTTAAAGTAAAAAACTATTCATGAACATGGTGCAGCTTTTAGAATGAGAGAGCTAATGGCCTCCATCTGGGAACTGTAAACACTCAGCTCAACAGTGTATTTACAGCTAATAAACGTTTAAAATAGTCAAAATATTAGGGGATGAAGGATAGCAGTTGAAGGCCTGATCTCAGCAGGTGAATACCACATTTTCACCTGGATTTTGAATATCTTTAAATATTTACAAATCGTTAAAAACCTCACAACTGGAGGTGTGAGGTTGCATGGATTCTCATTAAGGAAGTATCTCACACACCAGTATATGGAACAGTACTAAAAAAGGACAACAAGAAACATAATGTTCTTGATACAGGTTTGAATAATGAACATTATTTTAGACATGCACATTATAGTGATTATATTCAGGTTGTTTTGAGATAAGAAATCAGCTTGGTGGCTGTGAAATAACACTGGAATTAATTAATTAATCATATTATGAAACATGAGAGTAAACATGTGATTCTGTTGTTCAACTGTTCATTGCAATTAGCTTTAGTGTTCCTCATATAATATTGTTCCAACACTGTTCAACCTGAAATCTATTACCATCAAGTAAACACTGCATTTTCCTGATGCATGGGCAAGTTTTTTTTAAACTTCTTTGGTACCTCTGAGATACCAGTGATGCTGGTCTCTCCTACTCTTCGGAACTGCCTGATGCTGATCCATCCTGATGCCCTACTTCTGGCTGGAGTCTCATTACTTTTCTCCTGTGGAGGATGGCCCCATATGGGCAGGCTAAAGATAAACTTAGAAGATGGCTCTGGACACTTATAGTTTTGCTACAATGGACTACAGTTGTCATGATAACTTTAGGACTGCAGTTGTCATGAACAGTTTTGCAGTCAAGTCTCCATCAATGAACAGCTGACACCCAAATGAAGATGGGTTCCTTTTTGAGTCTGGTTCCTCTCAAGATTTCCTCCTCATGTCATCAGAGGAAGTTTTTCCTTGCCACCATTGCCACAGGCTTGCTTGTGAGGGATAAATAAAGTTATTAAGGATAAAATTAGTTCATATATTTAATGTCTTTATTTTTCCATAAAGCTACTTTGCAACAATGTCTGTCGATAAAAGCACTATACAAATAAACCGACTTGACTTCTCTGTTTTATTATTAGCTTGTATAAATTCAAATAGGGTGGTGTAGTGGTTAGCTCTGTTACTTCATAGCAAGAAGGTTCTGGGTTCGAGCCCTGTGGCTGACTGGAACCTTTCTGTGTGGAGTTTGCATGTTATCCTCATGCCTGTGTGGGTTTCCTCCAGGTGCTCTGTTTTCCTCCCACAGTCCAAAGATATGCAGATTAGGTCATTTGGTGTGGATGCGAGTGGCTGGCTCTCTCTGTGTTGGTCCTGGATAAGCGGTATAGAAAATGAATGAAATTCAAACGGAACATGCAGATACCCCATTGTACAACAATAAACATGTATAGTTTTACTTTGAATATCAGTCCGGGTTTAGATCCACTTACTCTACTGATACTTGTCTGGTAAATCTGACTGATTATATCAAACAAGAACAGGATAAAGGACACTATATTGGTATGGTCCTTCTAGATCTTCAAAAAGCTTTTGATAGGGTAGATCATAGATCTCTTACAAAAACTCAGCGCTCTAGGATTCCAGAAATCTGCCATTGACTGGTTTCGGTCCTATTTACAAGAGCGAAAGCAATTGGTGGAGATTGGTGGCATGATCTCCAAACCGGCAATCATAACTTGTGGAGTACCGCAAGGTTCAATTCTTGGACCGTTATTGTTCTTAATATATGTTAATGACATTCCATCTGTAATTTGGTGCAAAAAACATGGCATGTATGGAGATGACACCGCCCTCATAGTTTCGGGCCCTTGTGTCGAGGATATCCAAAGTACACTATCCTCTGAGCTGGCTTCAATCAGAGAATGGCTGATTGACAATAAGCTCTCCCTACATCTGGATAAAACTGAGTGTGTTCTTTTCGGCTCTAAACATAGACTCAAACATAATAAATCCATTCAGGTGCAATGTGCAGGCAAAACATTGACATACTTGTAGAAATAGTTAAGGTGGGTGGAGCACAGAAGCACAGCAGGCCAGAACTGAGTTCTCACAAAACTCTTTTATTTTAGCTTTTCAGCTTCTCATTTCGCTCGCCCAAACACACACACACACACACACACACACACACACACATGCGCACAAGTGTCCAGGTTGGGGAAGAGCTCCCTTCCTCTGCTGTCCCTCTCCACTTATAGGGCGCAGTCACTGGGGAAGACACACAAACACAGATTAATTCCCTTCATAAGATGAAAAAAAAAATCCAAAGTGCTCAGGAATTGATGAAAATAGAGATAAAAAATAAAATCGCTACGCGTGGGTTGTTGCTTAGCTCATGTTTTCTGTATGAAATAGCCATGTAAAATAAAGGGTTTTTTTAATGTAGTTGGATATGAAGAGTGCCTTGGATTCCTTCTTTTTTCACAGATTAATTCCCGTTAGGTGCAGTGATTCTGCCACTTACCTTCCCTGACTCCGCCCTCCATTCACAGACTGACGCTTGACCACACCCCCGCTGTCACATACCCCCACTGCCCGACTCAGGCTGGGGAGCCATCCGGCCTGCAGCTGACTCCCCCCCGATGGGAGAGGAAATCTGCCACGACCATTTGCGCCCCCCGCCTGTGGACCACCTCAAACTTAAACAGCTGGAGTGCCAGATACCAACGGGTGATCCACGCGTTGGCATCCTTCATGCGGTGGAGCCACTGCAGAGGCACGTGGTCCGAACAGAGAGTGAAAGGGCGCCCCAGCAGGTAGTAGTGGAGGGCGAGGACCGTCCACTTGATGGCGAGGCATTCCTTTTCGATTGCGCTGTACCTGCCCTCACGCACTGACAGCTTCCGGCTGATGTACAGCACTGGGCATTCCTCCCCCTCCACCTCCTGGGACAGAACAGCCCTCTGTCCGACGCATCCATCTGCAAAATAAAGGGGAGAGAAAAGTCAGGGGAGTGTAACAGTGGCCCCCCACACAGTGCAGCCTTTACCTCAGAGAAAGCCTGCTGGCATTGCTCCATCCACTGGACCGGATCTGGTGCTCCCTTTTTAGTGAGATCAGTCAGTGGGCTGGTGACGTCTGAATAATTAGGTATAAACCTACGATAGTAGCCAGCCAGCCCCAGGAACTGTCTCACCCCCTTTTTGGTCTTGGGCCTTGGGCAGGCCGCAATCGCTGCCGTCTTATTAATTTGGGGACGCACCTGCCCATTCCCCAAGTGGAAACCCAGATACCGTACTTCCATCTGCCCAATCGCACACTTCTTCAGGTTGGCTGTGAGACCCACTCACCTCAGCGACCTAAGGATGGCCCTTAGGTGTTCTAAGTGCCACGGCCAATCATTACTGTAAATAATAATGTCATCCAAGTAGGCGGCTGCGTAGGTGGCATGGGGGTGGAGGACCCTATCCATAAGCCACTGGAACGTAGCAGGCACCCCAAACAGCCCAAAAGGAAGTGTGACAAACTAGTGTAAGCCAAATGTTGTGGAAAAGGCCGTTTTCTGTCGGGATAGCGGAATCAAGGGGATCTGCCAATATCCCTTTGTCAAATCCAGTGTCGAATAAAAATGAGCCATGCCTAGTCGATCGAGCAACTCGTCAATACGAGGCATTGGGTATGAGTCAAATTTAGACACTGCGTTGACTTTTCTATAGTCCACACAGAATCAGACCGACCCATTGGCCTTGGGAACCAAGACCACTGGGCCGCTCTAGTCACTGTGGGACTCCTCGACGATGCCCATTTCGAGCATGACCTCGAGTTCTTCCCGAACCACCTTTTTTTGTGTTTGGGCAGTCTGTAAGGGTGGCTGTGCACTACTACCCCCAGGGGCGTCTCAGTGTGGTGTTCTATGAGGTTGGTGTGGCTGGGCAGGGGCGAGAACACGTCAGAAAATTCTGTCTGCAACTGGGCAACCTCCGTGAGTTGGGTCGGGGAGAGGTGGTCTCCACAGGGGACCAGAGCGGTGAGCGATGTCAATTTTCCTTTTTGAACCTCTGGCCCCAGCTTCACCTTCTCTGGAACCACTGACACCAATGCCACAGGGACCTCCTCGTTCCAAAGTTTTAACAGATTAAGGTGGTAAATCTGTAACGCCCTGCCCCTGTCCGTTCGCCTCACCTCATAGTCAACATCCCCGACTCACCATGTGATCTCAAAGGGTCCTTGCCACCTGGCGATCAATTTGAAGCTTGACGTGGGCAACAACACGAATACTTTATCTCCCGGTGTGAATTCCCTCAGGTGCGTGCCCCTATCGTACAGACGGACTTGACGTTCTTGGGCCTGCCGCAAATTCTCCTGGGTTAGGTGTGTGAGTGTGTGGAGTGTGGCGCGCAGGTCAATAACATATTGAATTTCATTTTCACTTGTTGAAGGTCCCTCCTCCCAATTTTCATGCAGCACATCTAGAATGCCACGCAGCTTACACCCGTATAATAATTCAAACAGGGAGAACCCCGTGGAGGCTTGCGGGACCTATTGCACTGCGAATAACAGGGGCTCGAGCGATTTATCCCAGTTGCGTGCATCCTCGCTTACAAATTTCTGAATTACGTTCTTGAGGGTGCGATTGAACCATTCGACTAAGCCATCCATTTGTGGGTAATAAACGCTGGGGCAGATAGGCTTAATTCCCAGTAACCCATACAGTTCGCGCAGTGTGCATGACATAAACGTAGTGCCTTGATCAGTCAAAATCTCTTTGGGGATTCCAACTCGGGAGATGACGCGGAAGAGTGCTTCTGCAATACTACGTGCTGAGATACTGCGAAGAGGCACTGCTTCCGGATATCGGGTTGCATAGTCCACCAGAACTAAAATAAAGCTATATCCTTGTGTTGACTGATCTAATGGCCCGACGAGATCCATCCCAATTCTTTCGAACGGGGTCTCAATTAATGGCAGAGGGTGCAAAGGAGCTTTTGGAATGGCCAGTTAGTAAACGGGATTTACTAACTGGCATTTGCAGCATGCCGTACACCACCTACAAACATCGCCGCGAATCCCTGGCCAATAGAACTGGGCCATTATTCAGGCTAGTGTCTTATCCTGCCCCAAATGTCCAGCCATGGGATTAAAGTGAGCCACCTAGAATATAAATTCCCAGCGGCTCTTTGGGATTAAAAGCTGTGTTATCGGTTCCTTAGTCTGAGTGTCCTGTGTCACTCGGTATAGCCTATCCTTTATAATGGAGAAATAGGGGAAGGATGGGGTGGCGTTTGGCTGGAGCATTTGACCTTCGATTACTCTCACTTGGTCAAACACATGCCGCAGAGTTTCGTCTCGCGACTGCTTTAATGGGAAATCCACGAGGGATTCCCCGAGAGAGGGAGGAGAAGCCTGCTGCTCCTCACTCTGACGCGGTGATGACATAGATGGCTCTGTGACAGCTGCTCCCGCCAATGCCACACCGGGACCTCCCCCAGCTAAATTATGGCAGGCCCCACTCTTCACTAAATGTGCCATTAATTCCCTAAATCCTGGCCAATCAGTCCCCAAAATTATTGAGTGGGTAACGCGAGGATTAACTGCCGCCTTTACTCTAAATTTCTCCCCTTGAAATAGAATGTGGACTGACACTAAATGGTATTTGTGAACATCCCCATGCACACACAACACATTCACCAATTGTGCTCTCCCCCATGCCTCGTCTTGCACCAGGCTTTGGTGGATTGAGGTCTGATTACAGCCGGAGTCCACCAAATCCTGATACGTATCCCCTTGGATACTCACCGGTATGCGATACACTCTGGCCTGATCGAGGGTGGTCCCTGATGCGTCGGGGATCTGGACCACCGCGCCCACCTCCATCGCCGAGCACTGATGCTGGAGGTGCCCCGGCTCCCCGCAGCACCAGCAAACCAGCCCAGGCTCTCCCTCTGCACCGGTGTTCTGGAGCTCACTCACCTGAGGGGGGGAAGACACAGACATGGAAATAGGAAACGGTAGGGCACCGCGGGTGTGGTGGGCTGGCAGGGGCGGAGCCAGCCCCTGCCTCTGTGGTGGGGGAATGGGGCGAGGACGAGGAACAGAAGGGGAGAGAGAGAGAGAGAAGAGAGGGGAGAAGAGGAGACACACTGTCCTGCCGTCGGAACAGCCACTGTATGGTCCTCCGCCAGCTCGATGGCCTGATCCAGTGACGCCAGGCGATGGCACTGGACCCACTCTGCTGTTCCTTCCAGAAGTCGGGCGGTGAATTGTTCCAGCACCACCAGGTCAATGATTCCCTCGGCATTGTGGTTGTCGGCCCTCAGCCACCGCCGGCAGGCGTCCCGGAGTTGCTGGCCAAATGCGAATGGCCGGCCAACCTCCTCCAGGTGCAGCATGCGGAAGCACTGCTGTTGCTGCTCTGGGGTGCGCCCCACACGTTGGAGGACGGCCCTGCGGAGATCGGTGTAGACCAGCCGGCTGTCGGCAGGGAGCTGTAGCGCGGCCAGCTGTGCCTCGCCCGTTAGCAGGGGGAGGAGGCGCGCTGCACGCTGTTCCACTGGCCAACCCCATGCCTCTGCTTCCTGCACAAAAAGAGCGAGGAAAGCTTCGGGGTCATCATGCAGACCCATCTTCGTTAGGGCGAGGTGGGGAGGGTCCGCGGCGGTGGTGATGGTGGACCCCGCTGATGCAAGCAGGTGCCGGAACCCCTGGCCATCTTCCTGCTGCGCCAGCACCAGGGCTTCAAACCATTGTTCCTGCTCCTTCCAGAGGGCGACCAGTGCCTGGTGCTGGCTCTGTTGGGCCATGGCAAGGGCATGGACCAGGTCCTTGAAGGGGGAGGACTCCATGAGGCTGTTCTCTTCTGTACTCCATTCCGGGTTTCGGCACCACTGTAGAAATAGTTAAGGTGGGTGGAGCACAGAAGCACGGCAGGCCAGAACTGAGTTCTCATAAAACTCTTTTATTTTAGCTTTTCAGCTTCTCATTTCGCTCACCCAAACACACGCACACAAGTGTCCAGGTTGGGGAAGAGCTCCCTTCCTCTGCTCTCCCTCTTCACTTATAGGGCGTGGTCACTGGGGAAGACACACAAACACAGATTAATTCCCATCAGGTGCAGTGATTCTGCCACTTACCTTCCCTGACTCCGCTCTCCATTCACAGACCGATACTTGACCACGCTCCCGCTGCCACAATGCTGTACTAGTATCAGATATCTAGGTGTCAAACTAGATCAATCTCCTTCTGGAGAAGCCATGACTGAAAACGTCATCAGTAAGTCAAATGCCAGAT
Organism: Neoarius graeffei; assembly: GCF_027579695.1. Taxonomy (NCBI): domain Eukaryota; kingdom Metazoa; phylum Chordata; class Actinopteri; order Siluriformes; family Ariidae; genus Neoarius; species Neoarius graeffei. Next base: position 49,751,730 of record NC_083574.1, read on the forward strand.
TAAAATTCTTATATAGACAGGTCAGGAATGTCGATATGAAGACCAAAAAATTATTAATATCGGCACTTATTCAATGTCGCTTTGACTATGCTTGCACATCGTAGTACTCTGGTTTAACCAAGAGATATAAAGTTAGGTTACAGTCAGAGGTGGAAAAAGTACTGAAAAATTGTAATTAAGTAAAAGTATATTTACTTTGCTTAAATTCTACTCAAGTAAAAGTAAAAGTACCCATCTAAAAATCTACTCGAGTAAAAGTTACTTAGTTGCTTTCAATTATTTGATGTAAAAAAAGAAAGGACAAGTCATAAATCAAATTGTTTTTAATGAACTATTAGTCCACATAATAACCTTTCAGGCAGTATAATGTATAAAGCTTTGTTTGGACTACCCCATAAAACATTTTCAAGTACAAGTGGCATTACTTGTAAATTCTATCATCCATTTTTTTCTTTACTGACAAATCTGTGGTTGGTTGAAGAGAGCAACTGGACTTGCTTGGACTGACAAACGCCTGCTATTTTTATGCATACTTTATATATATATATATATATATATATATATATATATATATATATATATATATATATATATATATATATATATAATTTATGTATATATGTGTGTATATATACAGAGTCTACCTGTAATGTGCAATTTTTCCGAGCCTCTCAATAAGGCAATTTTTCTATACTTTTTCACGGTAGATAATGAAAATAGCCCTCTGTATTTAATCCTTCGTTTGTCTAATTTGTATTTCAGTTTTATTTGTTATCTGTTTGACATTTTCTTGCTACTGTAACATGTGAATTTCCCCGATGTGGGATGAATAAATCTAATCTAATCTAATCTAATCTAATCTAATCTAATCTAATCTAATCTAATCTAATCTAATCTAATCTAATCTAATCTATTAAAGCCACTAAAGCAGACTTACTAAATGACACATATGAAACGTAAACCAACCAAACTCAAAGTGTCCAGGGCTCTCACGATTTAAAGACAGCTAAGCGATTCCTTAGTAACACTGTGTTCTTCCTTGTATAGAAAATATAATTGACAAATTAACTGCATAATGTTTACAACCTGTTGAGAGGTAATGTGCAAACTATTTTGAGACCACCCCATAAAACATTTTTAAGCAAAATGCCAAATTCTGAATTGTATGGTCCAACTCAAACACCACAATAAAAAAAGAAAAGAAAACCAAAATCAAACAAAGTATCCAAGACAGTGAAAATGTTTTGATGGCCTATCAGTGACCTCCCAAAGCTCTAGTCTAGGCTACAGCTAACAACCCAGGAGCTAGTCTATACATGAATTAGGATTTTTTCATAAGAGACCAATTGCAACTAAAACCATGCACTCGTATTATTTCTGACTGTCGTTCTGATAAAACAAATTTGTAAACGTGAGGTGATTCATTTAATTCAGGCTACTTCACTTGAAATGTTAGTGATCAGTGTGGATGCTAGGCGGCTAAAAGAATTGATAATGAAGGCACATTTTACTTAACAGTGGAAGGTTTTAACCAAACAATAAATATAACATTTGGGATACACAGGTAAATGCACATATCTACTTACCACCACATGCTTCCGCAGATTTGATGTGGAAGTTTTGTAGACTGATAGCTCTGTGCGGCGGGGCAGGCACGTTTTGCATTGCATTAATATGTTATTGCCTCGTTTGCGTTTGAATGCAAAGTACTGGCTGAGATACGGCCAAGGATTTCCCTCGCTGTCCGACGCATCTGTTCCACGGGAATTCTCTTCTTGGCAATCCTCAACCTCCTCCATGACCTCCTCTATCTCTTGCTCGGCTACCTCGGCACCAGCCATCATCCAACGATACATGTAGGCTAATATGGATATTCCGTACGCGTGCCTGCGCCAGTTTCCTTTCAGTTCAGGCCAATTGTTTTTTTTTTCCCTGCATTTAATTTTTTTACTCCGTAACGGGTGGTTTTCGAATGTAGCGAAGTAAAATACTTGGTTCGAAATGTACTTGAGTAAAAGTAAAATTACCCATTTCAAAAACTACTTAAAAATACAAATTACACAAAAAATCTACTTAATTACAGTAACATGAGTAAATGTAATTTGTTACTTTCCACCTCTGGTTACAGTGTACCCAAAACAAAATTATTCGGTTCCTATTGAACGCATCGGCCAGAAAACATATTGGTGCTCAGGAGTTTGAGGTGGTTGGTATGTATGGAATCAATTTTGTGCCAAAATGTTTTTTCTTTTTTTGTATTTTAATTTGTCGTTTTGGGCAGCACGGTGGTGTAGTGGTTAGCACTGTCGCCTCACAGCAAGAAGGTCCGGGTTTGAGCCCCGTGGCCGGCGAGGGCCTTTCTGTGCGGAGTTTGCATGTTCTCCCTGTGTCCGTGTGGGTTTCCTCCGGGTGCTCCGGTTTCCCCCACAGTCCAAAGACATGCAGGTTAGGTTAACTGGTGACTCTAAATTGACCGTAGGTGTGAGTGTGAGTGGTTGTCTGTGTCTATGTGTCAGCCCTGTGATGACCTGGTGACTTGTCCAGGGTGTACCCCGCCTTTCGCCCATAGTCAGCTGGGATAGGCTCCAGCTTGCCTGCGACCCTGTAGAACAGGATAAAGCGGCTAGAGGAGATGAGATGAGATTTGTCGTTTTTGTTTGATATTTCAAAAGTATTGTATGAACATTTTGGCACAAAATTGATTCCATAGGTATGTTGCCAGTGAAATTACATGTAAAACAGCTAAAATTAAATATGGTGTATAACATCTACAACGAAACTGCACCAAGCTATTTGATGACACCATACAAATTAACACATAATCTCCACAACGTTACCACAAGATGTAGTGCTAAATCCTTCCAGATCCTTAGAGTAAATTCTCATGGTAAAACATCGTTCTTAGTATTTTATTACCTCCGCCAAGGAGGTTATGTTTTCGGCAGCGTTTGTTTGTTTGTTGGTTGATTTGTCTGTTAGCAACATTACGGAAAAAGTAATGAACGGATTGCTCTGAAATTTTTTCCAGAGGTGTGACTGGGCACAAGTAACAATCCATTAAATTTTGGCGGTGATCCGGATCACCTTCTGGATCCCAGATTTTTTTAAAGGATTCTTTGCGGAGGTCTGCGCTCTCCGAGTGCTTTTCTAGTTATGGAATGGTTTACCATCAAATGTCAAAGATGCTAGGAGTAAATCTCAGTTCAGATTTCTCATTAAAAAGTTTTAATTTGAAAGGCTTAACAGACAAGAATCCAGTCATTTTGTATTTTATTAAACATAATTTTCAACTTTTAATATATCTCTCTACTTACCTATTGATAACTATTTTTATTGGTGCTAGTGAACTATGTTATGTGTACTTTTTTATAATGGACCACAATGGAAATAAGGACATGTACTTTCTTGTGTCATCCATATATTATATTATTTGTACTAACATTTTAATATTGAATAAACAAATCAAAAATACTTTACAGCTGGTGATTTTAATATTTATTCTATAGAGTCTGAATGGATTTATTGAGTAAAAGGACTCCTTATCAATTTTACCTTTATATACCTTTTTAGAACTTGGGAGAAAATAACAAAAAAAAGAAAAACTTCTATAAATCTGATTATCGTGGTGGATGCAGAGAGACAGAGCCACTGGCAATGTAGCTGATCAGCAGGGAATGTGCAGAATGATGCACGCACCACCTTAGGATCCCTTCAGCTGATATTGTGTTTCTCTCCTATATTTATGCAGCACTGCTGCCATGGTAACTCAGAATCGATTGGGTGGTGTTTCACACACAGCCTCGTCCAGAAGTTATTACACAGTATTGTTTTTTTTGTGGATTGCTCTGACACCCTTTAAAATGGACATTAGCGGCGATTTCCACACATCTTGCTTGCCGTATTGACCCACCCAAGTGTTAGCTTTGTTCTACCTTTAAGTGCCATGTAGCCTCAACTCCCCGAGCTCCTGCTGAGGAAGAGAAAACAGCACCAGGTTTCAGATTCTGAGCTGGAAAGTACAAGATGCTAATTTGGTGTTTTGAGCCAAAGGAACAGATATGTCCATGTCATTTCCACAACCATAGTTACGTCTACTTTAATTAACATTTCAAACACAACACCCTGAGTATGGGGGTGCACCAGAAAAGATGACAATTGCATTTGACCTGTCAAAAGTACATAAAGCAAATACTTTCTTTATTAAGAGTAAGCTCTGAAAATTGCTGTTCTTTTGAAAAACAAATAACTCAAAGCTATGTTGTCACACCTGTCTGCATAACAGATTTGTAATATGGGTAAATCGCAGGTAAATTTGTGTTAAACTTTAAAATCCAAAGAGCTTTGATGATTCCAGGTGATGACCCTTTGTGGTTGTGACAATGTTTGCCCTTTAAAGCTACAATTAAATTCAGCTCAGATTGTCTTTCTTGTTAGTTTCTGTGATGAGGATTGTGTCATGATGAGAATATCATTCTTGGATGTGAGAGTGCTGTGTTTAGAAAGTTCTGCTCAGTTCAGATAATTGACTTTCTATCTGTGGTATCTTTTACAACGTTGGAGGTGTTAGTGCAGTTTTGACAATGATGGTTGTGAACAGTCTGTTGAGGGTGTCAGAAATGTTACTTCAGTTGGCAACTTGAAAAAATGTGGAATTTTAGGTGAAGTAGTGGGACAGAAAATTAGATTTTTTTTAGTACATTTATGTAGCAGATCTTTTGTTTCCATTTATTCAGTCATGTGCATTTATATAAATTATTTAGCTGAAGGCAGTTTATTAGACCAGAAATTAGTCATAGATGTTAGCTTGGAAAAGGGGAGGCTTCTCAGATTTTCATAGATTTTTCATTTCATGTATCCTCTCGGATAGATAGAAAGCCAATTATCTGAACTGAGCAGAACTTTCTAAACACTTTGAGCAAACTGACATGATGGCTTGCTTAAAAAATTGATGATGAAAACAGATGAAAGAACAGAAAGGCGTGCATTTATTCTCCACTTGAAATTCAAACTGAAATGTCTTAAACACCATGGTGCTAGTCAAAAGTGGCAACATGAAGTCCCAGTATGAAACAAAACATGACCACTGCGTATTGTCTTTTTATTTATAGCCATAAACTAATCAGCAGTGGTTAACCAATAAAAGGTAACTGTTGTCACCATACTGTTAAGTTAGTTGCTTATTCTGACCTTTGTAATCAAGGAATTTTATGTAACTGGACCACAACTGGTGAACCGATGGCAGGGTCATGGACGGCCAAGGCTCACTGATTTGCATGGGACATGAAGGCTAAGCCCATATGGTCCAATCTCACAGAAGAGCTACTGTAGCACAAATTGCTGAAAAAGTTAATGCTGACACCTTTTCAGTTTTAGCAAGCATTAACTTTTTCAGCAGTTTGTGCTACAGTAGCTCTTCTGTGGGATTGGAACATATGGGCTAGCCTTCATGCCCCACGTGAATCAACAAGCCTTCCACACCATGACCCTGTTGCTGGTTCACCAGTTGTTCTTCCTTGGACCACTTTTAGTAGGTACTAACCACTGCATACCAGGAACACCCCACACAATGTGCCATTTTGGAGATGCTCAGACCCAGTCATCTAGCCATCACAATCTGGCCCTTGTCAAAGCTGCTCAGATCCTTACACTTGCCCATTTTTCCTGCTTCCAACACATCAACTTTGAGAACTGGCTGTTCTCTTGCTGCCTAATATATCCTACCCCTTAACAGGTACCACTGTAACAACATCTCATCTCATCATCTCTAGCCGCTTTATCCTGTTCTACAGGGTCGCAGGCAAGCTGGAGCCTATCCCAGCTGACTACGGATGAAAGGCGGGGTACACGCTGGACAAGTCACCAGGTCATCACAGGGCTGACACATAGACACAGACAACCATTCACACTCACATTCACACCTACAGTCAATTTAGAGTTACCAGTTAACCTAACCTGCATGTCTTTGGACTGTGGGGGAAACCGGAGCACCCAGAGGAAACCCATGCGGACACGGGGAGAACATGCAAACTCTGCACAGAAAGGCCCTCGCCGGCCATGCCTCGAACCTGGACCTTCTTGCTGTGAGGTGACAGCGCTAACCACTTTACCTGTCAGTGTTTTTAATTTTATGGCTGATTGGTGTATAATGTACTGTGTGTGTGCAACACAAAGGAACAAAGCGAAATTCACCTAAGCAAAGGCACAAATGGATTTCAAGTAAAGGTCAGTGCACAGTAAATTAACTGAAAATTCATTGTGTATGTATTAAAACGGCAATAGGCATATTAACATCCATCCATTATTCATACCACATATTCATCAGGGTTATGGGGGAAGCTGGACTTCAGGTGAGAGGCAGGGTACACCCTGGGCAGGTCACCAATCTATTGCAGAGCTAACACAGAAATAGGCAACTGTTCGAACTCACATTTGAACCTATAGAGGCTTTGCATCATCACGTGACCCCCATAGCAATGGTAACTATGCCGCCATGACAGGAGGCATGCTTGTAGCACTTCATTCAGACAAGTTAATTGTTATTGATCGGTATGGGAAGGTTTTGCTGCATTTTTGGATGTGCAAATCATTCTGAAAAAAACAAAGACATCAGATTTTTTAATTTACCAAAAGTAATTCATCATCAGGGGAAAAAACTAGAGACATTTCAAAACACAGAAGGGAAAAATATCTCGCAAACCTTTGGCGGGACTCTGTGTTGAATGGAGAGGTAAAAAACCCTATGGTATGCTCACTTCATTTCCATAAAGGTAAGAATTAAAAAAATAAAATCAAAACTGCAGCAAGGTGCTCATTCTTATCCAGTGAAGTGAACATGAGTGTAAGACACACAAGGTGTTCATTCTTATACACTTAAGTGAACATGAGTGTCAACACAGCGGCTCAGCACAGCCTAACCTTCGCCGAGATTTAAAAAGTGCAGTTACATTCAAGGATCTTTCAGAGCGTGTTGTGCAGGTGCTTGGGACCCAGTTGTTATGTGAAACGCCTGATGTTGATTTGAGCACAATCAGCACATGCATTGAAGGATACTGTTTTCATAGAGACTTTGTGAAGTACTCTGTCAGGTATGTGGCAGTAGACAGATCGAAGTGCAGGAAGAGTGTTAATTAGCAGGTGTGATATTTACAAAAACAAAACACAAATGAAACAGAAAGCAGAGTCATAAACATGGCTAGAAACAAATGTGACAGTGATAATGATAATACTTCACAAAGCCTCTGTCCCCTTATGTGAATGTGCTGATTGTGCTCAAATCAGCATCAGGTGTTTTCCATAACAACTGGGTCCTTTGAGTGAGTGTGGCCACTTCAGCATGTGAAGGCATGACAGTCAAGTGTTCGCCTGCTGCGTGACCACAATTTTTAACTCACCTGCATATCGCCTCATATACATCGATAAAGCATCGCTGGTTGTAGTGGGATTGTAGCTTACAGTCATGTTCACTTCATTATATAAGAATGAGCACCTCATTGCACTTTGTCTCTTATACTCATGTTTGTCTCTCTGTATAAGAAGGAGCACCTTGCTGCACTTTGTATGTTTGCGAGCCATATTTCCCTTCTATGTTTAGAAATGTATCAAGTTTTTTTTTTCCCCCTGATAAATTACTTTTGGTAAATTGAAAAATCTGATGTCTGTTTCACTCAGAACTATTTGCACATCCAAAAACACAGCAAAAACCTTCCCATACTGATCAATAACAACTAACTCATCTGAATGAAGCACTACAAGCATGGCTCCTGTCATGGTGGTGTAGTTACCATTGCTATGTGGGTCACGTGATGGTGCAAAGCCTCTGTGGGCAATTTAGAGTAGCCAGTTCACAGAATCTGCATGCATCTGGACTGTGGGAGGAAACCGGAGCACCCAGAAGAAATCCACATAGGTACAGGGAAGCATATTAACATATTAAGGTGAATAATTTTAATAATGTTCATGAATGCTGTTTTGAGTCCTATTAGGTAATGTTAAAGGTCCCATGGCATGAAATTTTCACTTTCTGAGGTTTTTTAACGTTAAAATGAGTTCCTCTGACCTTCTTAAGTCACCCCAGTGGCTAGAAATTTCATAATGTGTAAACCAAACTACGCCCAACATTTGAGAATGGCGCGTCAAAACGGCGCATTGATAAGCTCTTCCCTTTACTACGTCAGCAAGGGAGATGATCCCCACGCCCCCCCTCTGGATTCCCACCCACTGTATGGATTGCCCGCCCAGTTGTAGTGAGGAGACCATAGAGGACACAACAACATGGCATCACCTAAGCGAGCGAAACATGGAAATTGCGCTGTACATGGATGTGACAATACAGAAAAGAGTCTGTTTTTACTGCCGACGGGAGAGCCCCTGAAGACGCAGTGGCTTAATTTTATTTACTTCAATAATACGCCGTCGAGTCTACCTAAGACGGTGTATGTTTGTCGGAAGCATTTTCCTGAGGAATGTTTCCACAACTTGGGACAGTACAGGGCAGGTTTTGCACATCAACTGTCACTGAAGCCTGGGTCCGTACCAAGCATCCCTGCCGCATCAGCAACAAACACCAAACAAGTAAGTGTATAACTGGTCGTTTTGCCATGTTTTAAAATCGGTGCGTTAGCCTAGCAATGGCTACATTAGCTGTGCAGCTAACCGCTTCCTGCAGTTAGCCAGGTAATCTGCGCTACAAAACTAAAGAGCATGCATCATGCTCTGTTAAACTGAGTTTAGTCTGGAAATTGACTGTAACTTATAAGCTTATGTTTGACTATTGCTCCGCAATGCATGTCTTCTGTTGGATAAGCGATATGTTGCTGTAGTTGCTGCTTCTATCCTCTTTGGTTATGGAGTGCGTGTTCAAGCCTAGGGTATTATACGTTTGTAAACTACCACTCTGAACACTCTCACTCTCTGTTCTCTGTGTCACGTTGAGTTTACGAAAGGAGTCCGAGGGAGAATGGGGTTTTGTTTTAGCAGCGTGGCTACAGGCGCTGATAGCAGCGAGTATGTGTGTGCACGCAAACACTATACTACTATACTACTAGTGTTGTACACACATTTTCCCACTCCCTTATTTAGACTTGTGAAGGAACCTGATTAGTGGTCATTTCTTCTTATGTTATGTATTTCTCATATTTATTTTTGTGTGTCCATAATTTTCTGTCAGTATGTAGATCAGTATCAGTATTGCCATTGCTACTGTTCACACACAGCTAGCATGGCCGCAGCTTGGTCAAGCCCCTCCCCCTCCCCCCATGGCCCACCCCCACCCTCTACCCTTCCCCGCCTCCTGCTTCTCATTAGCAAAACGATGCACTGGGAAAAGCGCTGAAATGGGGCTTTCTCCCAGGAGGCTATATTTACGTGCCGAGGGTTCATTTCGAGAAAGGCTGCGGATATAACATCCGGAAGCCTCCATGAGCCCGTTTAAAGCATCAACAAACCACCATGCCATGGGACCTTTAATTGACAGTGAAGAAGGGATAGAAAATTCCAAATAGGACGGAGTGTTTGAAGTTGAGTGCTGTGAAGTTTTGTATATCAAAAGAAAATAAGCTCAGGGAGCAGATAAAGTTAATACATGGCTAATAGATGTATTATGTAATATTACAAATTAATACATGCATTATAAATGTATTATGTGCCATTATGTGTGTACTATTTAGAGTTTTTAGGGCATGTTTGTGGGTTCAGCCTATATGAAGCCTGGATGTGTGCCTCTCTGTAAACAGTGTGAAAAGACACTAGACACACAAATAGGTTCACTTTTTTTTCCCCAGATCAAATGGCATTCAGTTTTGTTTCAACACTTCAGATACAATATACAAGGCAAACAATTCTAATGATACATGTAAAAAAATATACGTCATTTTACAATATACATACAGTACCATATGACAAATGATGTGGTGATAAAATACAACATAAATATACATCATCAAGCATTCTCTTCACTTAAAGACCTATGCAGTACACTGAAAGAGATGTACATTGTGGTAATATTTGGATGTACATATTTGGACCAATTATACCAAACCAAGTACAGTACATTGCTGATCAAATTCAAAACAGACAGTTTGGAGACAAGTAATAAAACCTTAAAACAAATAACAGGAATACTCAATGCAATATTCTTCCCTGGCTCATGCACTGTTGAGTGATGTGTTTTCAAGTGTTTCGTTATTGAGTCAACAAACACCTTCCAGTAATCCTATAATTCAATTGGAAACCCAAACCATCAATTCCTCAGGTGGCTCTCTGAAACAGGACCTGTGCTTTTCTTTGGAGAAACACAGCAATTGGGGGGGGGGGGGGGGGGGGGGGGATTGTTTTGTAATAATACTTGCCTTGTATCTAGGATAAAAATCAGTTTATCCAGAAGGGAAAAAATAATATTAAAAAAAACCCTGATATGCACATTGGTGAGGTGTGAGTGAAGAGATTTTCCCCTAACACTATACCGTACCATAGTACTCCTATTTTTGAGCATAACATTAATAATTTTTAGATAATCATGCTGTATTTGCTTTGCTACTTGGTCATTTTCCTTTATATGGATTAATTTTACAGAATACAGAGCCCATCTGAAGGTGTTATATCTTTGGATACAGCAAGAAAAAAAATTCAATTTACTTGAGCAAAATTGTGCTGAGGCAAAAGAGGGGCAAAAAGAATGAGTGGAAGGTAGAACAGGTCTGCCTCATTTGTCACTGTACTGTTCAATCACAAGCCTTCAAAGATGGGTGAATAGAAACACTGTGCTGTGGTCCATGCTTCTGAAGGAACACACCAACAAATTACACACTGCAATTTTAAAACACTAGACTAAAGATGACCCTTCAGGCCCAAGGTCGATTGAACAAATGACATTCCTTTTACCATTTAGTGGGGAGACAATGTGAAGTGCAGTTGACTAAATTCATGCCACAATACATTGTATACTCAATGCCACATTATACAATGTATACTCAATGCCACAATACATTGTATACAATGCCACAATACATTGTATACTCAATGCCACATATACTCAATGACCATATGCTTGCTGATTGGATGATATAATGAAAGGAAATTGTTTAAAAATCAGAAAAAATGGAAATATCAAATGACAAATCTTTGTATGTTTCCAGTTTAACAAGCAGCTTTATCATATCATGAGCATCCCAAGGCTATGAGTGAAAATGCCACTGCCAAATGGCAGAACCAACAGTCAGATTGCTGAGATTATGGCATAATCACATAAAAAAACAGCATATGCCTACAGTGTTCTTATTACTGAAGATTAAAAAAAAAATCAATCAATCAGTTCATCACATACTTTTTAATACATACTTAAGGTATGAAGCAAAACCAAAGGGATCTTTTATAAAAATGAATAAATAATAAATAAATATTAAACATAATAAATAGATAATAAATAAAAAAAATAGATAAATATATGAAAGAAACTGAATGACTGATTGTTGTGCCTTTTGTGTGATAGTTGTTGTAATGATCCACAGCAGTTCTCACTGATTTGGAGGTTGAGTAGTCCACAGGCTTATACTTCTGATGATCAGCCATTCCTTCTGGTTTGCTGTGACCACAATGCGAACGCACTCAATATCAAAAGCAATTTTATGGTCCACATTGTGAACCTCAATGTTCCCATGTTTAAACTCTCCTAATGTGATATAGGAGGAGCACTGCCTGCCTTTTTTTGTTCCCACCAGTTTCTCTCCAACTTCTAAGGCTCCATGATGCAAAATGTCATTCTGACGGTCATCTGTTCCAGTGCTGATCTTAATTTTGCTAATTTTCGTTGGCTTGTTGAACACTATGACATAAAAGTCCCCAGTGGAAGGAGCCTTGCCCCAGAAGTACTCATCCACACTGCTATAAGCTTTGGCAGCGTCATAGCTCTCAAACACATTAATGTTAGTGTATAGCGTGGCAGGGGGGTTGTCTGGGATATCAAGTGAGTCCTCCTCAAAGTCATCATCCTTCAGTTTATTTTCGGCCCCCTTGTATGACGAGTAGTAGCCCATGTGTTGGAAAAGCGATGGCTTGAAGCGGATTACTTCCTTCTGGGCCAACAGGCCTCGGAAATGAATCAGCAGCCAATCACAAGGCATCTCCTGATAGAACATGAGCAGAAAATGTGCAAGTCTGGGAAGATCTCTAGAGTGGTAAAGCTTCCCGATGTAGCCCAGCTTAGAGAACTCCAGAGTGACCCAGTATGACCCCTCTCTGGAAGTGACTACCTTCTTTAGAGCAGTGAGGAAATTCCGTGAGCATCGCACATCATCCTCCAGCATCATATAGAAGTGGGAGAGGTTGGTGCAGAAGTTGAGGAGGAAAGCATAGTCTACATTCTGCTTGGAACGGAACCGAACTCTATCCTCAGGGTCATTGTAGTTTCGCTTCAGCCCGTCAAGAGACGGGTAATATTCCTCAGGTGCGTGAATGACCAGTAGACGTCCTGCAATGATGTGATGCCCAAATTTGCGGGTGATCTCCTGAACCAAACTCTCACACCAAGCCAGGTCAAAATCTGCTAAATGGACCACAACTACAATCTCTTTGAGCTCTTCATAGCTGGACTGATCAAAAATTGACTTGATGGTTTCCAAAAGATAATTTCCTCGTTTTCTTTTCACTGATGACAATCCAATTGTGAGGTACTCTGTGTAAAGATAGATTTAAAAATGTTAAAAAAAACCCAACACATTCATAATGGGTTCATTGCACAAACACTTCTACTTTCTTCTTTATACTGGTCCTGCATTTCTGGTTCATTCACTACACTCGCAATAGTGGTATTTCACAGTCTATGTCTGCAATAGCTCCTAAAGCTGAATGCAATTGATGTTTGCCAGATATGTAAGAATATTTACAAAGCCCCTTCCAGCAAGCTGGAGAAAGGGTTCAGAATGTATGCGTCGTCATGCATACAGAGATATGATGGTTAGAAAATACCTATTTTATATATTACTTATATACTGTATATACACTATATAGCCAAAGGTATGTAGACACCTGAATATTAACTATCCCAATCCAAAATCAGGGCACTGAGTTGTTCCTCATGTGCTGCTATAACAACCTCTCATCTTTTGGGAAGGCTCTTCACAAAGTTTGGCTTGGGAGATTTGTGCTTATTCAGCCACAAGAGCATTAGTGAGGCTGGGCACTGATGTCAGGCAAGAAAGCCTGGTGCACAGCCATCATTCCAATTCATCCCAAAGGTGTTCAGTGGGGTTCAGATCATAGCTCTGTGCAGGATACTTGAGTTCTTCCACATAAACCACATCATCATGGATCTCCCTGTGCACAGGGGCATTGTCATGTTGGAACAGGTCTGGGCCCCTTAGTTCCAGTGAAAGGAAACCATAATGCTACTGCATACAAAGACTTTCCAGACAATTGCCTGGTTCCTGGCTCTTTGTGGCAACAATTTGGGGAAGCAACACATATGGCTGTGAGGATCAGGTGTCCAAATACTGTTGTACATACAGTGCCTTGCAAAAGTATTCATCCCCCTTGGTGTTTGTCCTGATTTGTCGCATTACAAGCTGAAATTAAAATGGATTTTTGGAGGGTTAGCGCCATTTGATTTACACGACATGCCTACCAATTTAAAGGTGCACATTGTTTTTGATTGTGACACAATCAATAATTAAGATAAAAAAAACAGAAATCTGGAGTGTGCATAAGTATTAACCCCCTTTCGTATTAAACCGCTAAATAAGAGCTGGTCCAAACAATTCACTTCATAAGTCATATAATTAGTTGATTAAGATCCACCTGTGTGCAATCAAAGTGTCACATGATCTGTCATATGATGTCTGTAAAAATCAACCTGTTCTGGAAGGACCCTGACTCTGCAACACTACTAAGCAAGCAACATGAGAACCAAGGAGCACTCCAAACAGGTCAAAGTTGTGGAGAAGTACAGATCAGGGTTGGGTTCTAAAAAAAAATCCCAAATTTTGAATATCCCAGGGAGTGCCATTAAATCCATTATAGCAAAATGGAAAGAACATGGCACCACTACAAACCTGACAAGAGAAGGCTGCCCACCAAAACTCACAGACAGGGCAAAGAGGGCATTAATCAGAGATGCAACAAAGACACCAAAGATAACACTGAAGGAGCTGCAAAGATCCACAGTGGAGATGGGAGTATCTGTCCATAGGACCACTTTAAGCTGTACATCCCACAGAGCAGGGCTTGATGGAAGAGTGGCCAGAAAAAAGCCATTGCTTAAGAAAACACGTTTGGAGTTTGCCCAACAGCATGTGGCAGACTCCCCAAACACATAGAAGAGCATTCTCTGGTCAAATGAGACAAAAATGTAACTTTTTGGCCATCATGGGAAATGCCATGTGTGGTGCAAACCCAACACCCTGCGAAAACCATCCCTACAATGAAGCATGGTGGTGGCAGCATCATGCTGTGGGGATGTTTTTCATCTGCAGGGACAGGAAAGCTGGTCAGAACTGAAGGAAAGATGGATGGCACGAAATACAGGGCAATTCTGGAGGAAAACCTGTTTGAGTCAGCCAGAGGTTTCAGACTGGGATGAAGGTTCATGGTCCAGCAGGACAATGACCCTAAACATACTGCTACACTGGAGTGGTTTAAAGGGAAACATTTAAATGTCTTGGAATGACCTAATCAAAGCCCAGACCTCAATCCAATTGAGAATCTGTGGCATAACTTGAAGATTGCTGTACACCAACGCAACCCATCTAACTTGAAGGAGTTGAAGCAGTTTTGCCTTGAGGAATGGGCAAAAATCCCAATGGCTAGATGTGCTAAGCTAATAGAGACATACCCCAAGAGACTTGCAGTTGTAATTGTAGCAAAAGGTGGCTCTACAAAAGTGATTTGGGGGGGAGTGAATACTTATGCACACTCCAGATTTCTGTTTTTTTCATCTTAATTATTGTTTGTGTCACAATAAAAAACAATGTGCACCTTTAAAGTGGTAGGCATGTTGTGTAAATCAAATGGTGCTAACCCTCCTAAAATCCATTTTATTTCCAGCTTGTAATGTGACAAAACAGGACGGACACCAAGGGGGATGAATACTTTTGCAAGGCACTATATATTGTATGTTATATACTGTAAATACAGGAATAATAGTTAGTGAGGCTTGAAGGACAGGTTGCTATCTTACTGTACTAATGACTGAAAACAGTTCTGCCCAAAACATGAAAGTTACATTATTTAAAAAAGGTAATGTGTCATAGCACTGAATGTAAGTAACTCATTATGCTGCACATAATTCTGCATGCTGGAGTTATGTTAAATTACAACTACATCAAAAATGATAGAATGCCACGTTAGACCATATTGAAATAAATAAATAATTATACTTTTTCGAGGTAAAGGTGTCCCAGCAAGGTAACGATATGTCACATTAATGGTTCCAGAAAAATTGGTGATGTCTTTGAAGGTGTGAACATATCGCTCAGAATTTAGAGGGTGCATTGAGACCTCTCTCAGCTGCCGTTTATCCTCCTCCTGTGGACATACAGATGTATTAATACAGATTGATAGTGTGTGTGTGAGATTTTATATATATATATATATATATATATATATATACATACACACACACACACACACACACACACACACACACACACACACACACACACAGTGCTCAGCGTAAATGAGTACACCCCCTTTGAAAAGTAACATTTTAAGCAATATCTTAATGAACGCAAACAATTTCCAAAATATTGACAAGACAAAGTTTAATATAACATCTGTTTAACTTAGAACAGGAAAATGTAAGGTTAATAATATAACTTAGATTACACATTTTTCAGTTTTACTCAAATTAGGGTGGTGCAAAAATGAGTACACCCCACAACAAAAACTACTACATCTAGTAGTTTGTATGGCCTCCATGATTTTTAATGACAGCACCAAGTCTTCTAGGCATGGAATGAACAAGTTTGGCAACATTTTACATCAATCTTTTTCCATTCTTCAACAATGACCTCTTTTAGTGACTGGATGCTGGATGGAGAGTGATGCTCAACTTGTCTCTTCAGAATTCCCCAAAGGTGTTCGATTGGGTTCAGATCAGGAGACATACTTGGCCACTGAATCACTTTCACCCTGTTCTTCTTCAGAAATCCAACAGTGGCCTTAGATGTGTGTTTAGTCATGTTGGAAAAATGCATGACGACCAAGGGCACAGAGTGATGGTAGCATCTTCTCTTTCACTGTAGAGCAATACATCTGTGAATTCATGATGCCATCAATGAAATGCAGCTCCCCGACACCAGCAGCACTCATGCAGCCCCACATAAGGACACTGCCACCACCATGTTTCACTGTAGGCACCGTGCATTTTTCTTTGTATTCCTCACCTTTGCGACGCCATACAGTTTTGAAGCCATCAGTTCCAAAAACATTTATCTTGGTCTCATCACTCTTGTATGCCAATTTTCTTCAACTCTTCTCGTCAGAAGATGCTCCTGTCGAGCTGTTAACTTCCGTGGACGACCTGGACGTCTCTGTGAGATGGTTGCAGTTCCATCTTTCTTAAATTTTTGTACCACTTTTGCTGCAGTATTCTGACTGATAAGTAAAGCTTTGCTGACCTTCTTGTAGCCTTCACCTTTGTGGTGGAAAGAAATTATTTTCTTTGGGGAATTCTGAAGAGACAAGTTGAGCATCACTCTCCATCCAGCATCCAGTCACTAAAAGAGGTCATTGTTGAAGAATGGAAAAAGATTGATGCTGCAAAATGTCACCAACTTGTTCATTCCATGCCTAGAAGACTTGGTGCTGTCATTAAAAATCACGGAGGCCATACAAAGTACTAGATGTAGTAGTTTTTGTTGTGGGGTGTACTCATTTTTGCACCACCCTAATTTGAGTAAAACTGAAAAATGTGTAATCTAAGTTATATTATTAACCTTACTTTCACGTTATAAGTTAAACAGATGTTATATTAAACTTTGTCTTGTCAACAGTTTCGAAATTGTTTGTGTTCATTGAGATATTGTTTAAAATGTTACTTTTCAAAGGGGGTGTACTCATTTACGCTGAGCACTGTATATATATACACAGTATATATATATATATATATATATACACACACACACACACACACACACACACACACACACACACACGCACACACAAAAATAATAACAAACAGAGCTCATCTACAGTAAATGTTTCATAAACCACAAGTGACCTGCTGCAGTGAAATGTTTCATATTCACACTGTACCCGTCTGTCAGGACATTAATATGAAAGGTGAAAAAAATAATGAGTGCACCTATTGCTAAACAGAAGGAAGAAGGAGGTCTTGATGTTTTTTTTCTCTTGTTATGGGGTTTTCTCCAGACACACGATGTATATCCAACAGCTTGAGGGCTGAGTTTGATAAATGGTTAGTTTTACTTAAACAGATGCCATGTTAGCCAAGCTCAAACATCAATTCTTCAGCAGCAGGCTACTCCTGGTGCTGTTGCTGTGTAGCATAAGGCGCCATTTCTCTTTTTACAGTGCAACTAATAATTCTGCAGATTTTCTTTGACAATAACTTTCTGCTTGTTTATTTTGGGCATTATATAAAAGAATGCCTAGTTTCACAAAACCAGACTATCAGCAACAAACAAACAAGCCCAAATATTTCCATTTATAGAATGGCATTGTAATACAAACTAATATATGGTATATATTTCAAATGATATACTAGTGCATCTCAAAAAATTAGTGCATCATGAAAAAGTTCAATATTTTCCATCAGTTATTTAAGAAAGTGAATATTTAATGTATTCTAGACTCATTACACATAAACTAAAATGTTTCAAGCATTTTTCTATTTTAATTTTGATAATTATGGCCTACAGCAGAAAAAAAATCTCAAAATATGAGAATATTTCATTTTGAGTTTGAGTAAATTACTATTCAAACAACATAAATGCCGTCTATCTCTCGGTCAAGTTCAGAACACACAACCACAATCATGGGGAAGACTGCTGACTTGACAGTTATCTAGAAGATGGTCATCGACACCCTCGACAAGGAGGGTAAGCCACAGAAGCTAACTGCTGAAGAGGCTGACTGGAAAAGGTGCACAAGCAATAGGGATGACCGTAGCCTTGAAAGAATTGTCAAGAAAAGTCAATTCAAGAACTTGGGAGAGCTTCACAAAGAGAGGACTGAGGCTGGTGTCAGTGCATCAAGTGCCACCATGTACAGACATCTTCAGGAAAGGGGCGACAACTGTCGCATTCCTGATATCAAGCCACTCCTGAAACAGAACTTGAACATATATGGAATTATGTGGTAAACAAAAAGTGTTAAAAAAATGTGTTTTTGATTTTAGATTAAACAAAGTGTTTAAAAATGTTTCATATTTTAGATCTTCAAAGTAACCACCATTTACCTTGATGGCATTTTGCACACTATTAGCATTATCTTAACCAGCTTCATGAGGTAGTCACCTGGAATAATTTTCAATTCACAGGTTTGTCTCGTCAGTAGTTAATTAGTACAATTTCTTGCCTTCTTAATGTGTTTGAGATCAAACAGTAAATAGTAAATAATAAAAATACATTAAGTAGCCCTATTCCACAACTGCAGTAATCCATATTATGTCAAGAACTGCTCAAGTAAGTAAAGAGTAATGACAGTCCATCATTACTTTAAGCCATGGAGTGTCTTTTAATTAATAAAATGAAAGAAAAACCATTGCATTAGAAGGTGTGTCCAAACTTTTGTCTGGTACTGTATATTCGGAACACCAATATAGCTACAGCAATGCAATGCACAAATTCATGCAGATGCAGGTCAAGCGCTTCAGTCAATGTTCACATCAAACATCGGAATGAAGAAAATAAAAATTTTATCTCAGTGTCTTTGAACACGGTATGATTGTTGGTTCCTGACAGGCTGGTCTGAGTATTTCAGAAACTGCTGATTTGGACAGAATGGTTGATTTTGCACAGGATAGTGCAAAAGACAAACAAACAATAACATCCAGCAAGCAGCCGTTCTGCAGGTAGAATCAACTTGTTGATGAGAAAGATCAGAGGAGAATGGCCAAACTAATTCCAGCTCACAGGAATGCTATGGTAACTCAAATAAGCACTCTTTATAAGCGGTGAGCAGAAAAGCATCTCAGACTGCATAACACATAGAACCTTGATACACAACAACAGACTTCTACAACCACAGAAAACCAAATGATTTCCACTCTCGTCAGCCAAAGAACAGCAATCTGAGGCTACAGTGGGCACAAGCTCACCCAGACTAACAGTTAAAGGTTGGAAAAATGCTTTGTTTATCTATATACAGTACCAGTCAAAAGTTTCCTTTGAATGTAATGTTTTATTTTTATTAAATAAAAAAACACTTTTGTAATGCCACGGGCTTCCCCGCAGGGAAACCTAGGAGGGTTAAAAGGGCTTTTAAAGCAGGCACAGACCCGGTTGCCATGCAACGGTCACGTGCACACAATCAGGCGAGGTCCGCAACACCTGCCCATGCCTCTTTCTAAGCCCTTCACACTTCTCACTCTGCCTGCTGACATCCGTGGCAATAAGACATCCGTGGCACTGCTCTGAGGTTTGTTTGAGAAAGAAAGAAAAGAAAATAGGTTATTTTGAAGAAAGAATATATATTTGAAAAGAAAGAAGAGGGCATTTTAAAAAGTTATCTTGGAGAAACAAGATATACTTGGGAAAAGGAGTTATTTTGAAGAAGGAAAATGTAAAGAAAGAGCTGTTTTCGGGAGAGAGACTATATATTGGAGGATGAAAGTCTATAGGAGACTTCCACTGAGAAACAAAGCTTCCTCTTGCCCTTTCACATATCCACCCTGCCAGATAGGTGACCATTAGGCAGCTGTATTCTAGTGTTCACAAGCACTAACACCCTGGCATGAGCAGCTCACTAAGCTAAGTCAGATGAATAGGGAGTCAAAGTGCCCTGGTTTGAATCCCATCCTAACTTAGTGTCACCTGAGTGGATTAGTGGTCAAAGTGTCACACCATCTGTTCTGCTTGTTCCTATATATATAAAAGCCTTTTGGAGTTTATATATTTGTGTTCCAAATGTTATTTTATAGTTTTGATGTCTTCAGTGTTGTTATCCAATGTAGAGAATAGTCAAAATACAGACAAACCTATGAATGAGTAGGTGTGTCCAAACTTTAGACTAGACTAGTACTGTATGCAAAATAAATGTATTTTTTTTCGTGGTCCGGTTTCCATCAAATCCTGAGCTCTGACTGGCTGGCGAGCGGGTCCGTATCCTACTATACGGACCCCAGTTACAGACCTCTGGTGACTCGCTCATTCACAACAACAACAAACATAATAGCAATTTTTGTCAACATTTATTTTCGCATTTCTCAGGAGAATAGCATTAATTTTACAGCATGTAAAATTAATGCGATAACGACAGTCTTCACAGTGAAAGCGAGTTTTACTACCCTGAGGAAGAAGAAATAAAAGAAAACATTTCAGGAGAAAGCTAAAAACCTGTAACTGTTGCTCATGCCGAGCAAAAACATGGCTGAATCCTGAATGACTCAATTTTATAAATAGGGGACTACATAGGCGGCAAAATGTATTTTTTTTTCCTGCCATGGAAGTGCACTTGTATACCGAGGAGGAAGCCATTTGCATTACAGCCGTGAATGAGGATTCAAAATAGCATTAATTTTACATCATGGATAGCGATAACGACAGTGTTCACAGTGAAAGCGAGTTTTACTACCCTGAGGAAGACAAAATAAAAGAAACCATTTCAGGAGAAAGCTAAAAACCTGTAACTTGCTAACATCGAGCAAAAACATGGCTGAATCCTGAATGACTCAATTTTGTATAAATAGGGGACTACATATGGGGCAAAACGTAGTTATTTCCTGCCGTGGAAGTGCACTTGTATACCGAGGAGGAAGCAATTTGCATTACAGCCATGAATGAGGATTCAAAATGGCAGCTCGGCTCAGTTTTCCCTTTCGGGCGCTCTCATTTTCTGTTAGAATTTGGTAAAGAAAAAAATAAATATATTATTTACCACCTTAAGGTCGGTCCGTATGGTGAAATACCGTGACCTCGGCCTTGAATACTGACCTCAGCCCAGAGGGCCTCGGTCAGTACTTTCAAGACCTCGGTCATGGTATTTCATGATACGGACCTCCCAGCTGGTAAATAACATATGTATTTATGCCTATCTGTGCTGCTTACTTTTTGGGTCCACAATAGTCCAAAAATCAAACATCAGATTTTTGTGTCTCTCTGCTGCCAAAAATTACCTTTTGAGATAGAAATTAACTGCGCAGAACTTCAGAGCTACAGGCCATATACTGGGCATGTTACTTGTGGTGAGAAGACGACATATAGCCTATTTCTAAAATTGACCCACTTTCTTATAGTCCACAAGACTAAGGGATACAAAGTGAAAAACTGTTGAAATGTACCGTATGTGATTTTAAGTACAAATTTTCAAGTGTGCAGCAATGTTTGTACATGGTGGTAACTGTAATAACAACTGAAGTGGTGATGATCCTTGCGGTTTTCTGGACAGGACACTTTTTGACAGACTCACATTTCAAGCACATGTGAAGCTCTGCTGCAAATGTGTCTCGCATCTGTTTCAAGTCCTGTTTTTTTTTTACTCTGCAACAATAGAGTATTCTGCTTCAAAAGAGACTGATGTTGTCTGAAAAATAATTTACAATCTCATAATATGGTGACTGTTTTACAGAGAGGACGTTTTTGAAGGACAAAGGATACTGTTAGAAGCATTTAGTTTACAAAAACGTAACTTCCACTTCAATAGCTTTCTATTGTGAATGAAAGTATACATCACAAAGTAAAACCTACATAGTGTTAAAAAATGCAAATCGGAATGTGGCAGCGGGGGCATGGTCAAGCGTCGGTCCGTGAATGGAGGGCAGAGTCAGGGAAGGTAAGTGGCAGAATCACTGCACCTGACGTGAATTAACCTGTGTTTGTCTGTCTTCCCCAGTGACCATGCCCTATAAAAGGACAGAGAGAGCAGAGAAAGGGAGCTCTCTCCTGACCAGAATGCGTGTGTGCACGTGTGAGAGAGTGAATGAGCTGAAAAGCCACACATACAATGGAAAAAATAAAAGTTTCTGAGAACTCAGTTCTGGCCTGCCATGCTTCTGTGCTCCACCCACCTGCTCTGGTTCTACAGTGGTGCCGAAACCCAGGAACAGAGCACAGAAGGAGACAGCCCCATGGAGTCCTCCCCCTTCAAGGACCTGATCCATGCCCTCGCCTCAGCCCAACAGAGCCAGCACCAGGCGCTGGTCGCCCTCCGGAAGGAGCAGGAACAATGGTTCAAAGCCCTGGTGCTGGCACAGCAGGAAGATTGCCAGGCGTTCCGGCACCTGCTCGCGTCGGCGGGGTCCACCATCACCACCGCTGCGGACCCTCCCCACCTCACCCTAATGAAGATGGGTCCACATGACAACCCCGAAGCCTTCCTCACTCTTTTTGAGCAGGCAGCAGAGGCATGGGGGGTTGGCCGGTGGAACAGCGCGCGGTGCGCCTCCTCCCCCTGCTAACGGGCGAGGCGCAGCTGGCTGTGCTGCAGCTTCCTGCTGACAGCCGGCTGGTCTACGCCGACCTCCGCAAGGCTGTGCTCCAATGTGTGGGGTGCACCCTGGAGCAGCAACAGCAGCGCTTCCACGCGCTGCACCTGGAGGAGGTTGGCCGGCCATTCACATTTGGCCAGCAACTCCGGGATGCCTGCCGGCGGTGGCTGAGGGCCAACAACCACAACGCCGAGGGAATCATCGACCTGGTGGCGCTGGAACAATTCATCGCCCGACTTCCGGAAGGAACAGCGGAGTGGGTCCAATGCCATCGCCCGGCGTTGCTGGATCAGGCCATCGAGCTGGCTGAGGACCATATGGCGGCTGTTCCGATGGCAGGACAGTGTGTCTCCTCTTCTCCCCTCTCTTCTCTCTCTCTCCCCTTCTGTTTCTTGTCCTCACCCCATTCCCCCACCGCGGAGGCAGGGGCCAGCTCCACCCCAGCTGGCCCGCAGCACCCGCGGTGCCCTACCATTTCCTACTTCCATATCTGTGTCTTCCCCCCCTCAGGTGAGTGAGCTCCAAAACACTTGTGCAGAGGGAGAGAGCCTGGGCCGGTATGCTGGCGCTGGGGGGAGCCGGGGCACCTCCAGCATCAGTGCTCGGTGATGGAGGTGGGCATGGTGGTCTGGCTCCCCGACGCGCCAGGGACCGCCCTCGATCAGGCCGGAGCATATCGCATACCGGTGAGTATCCAAGGGGATACGTATCAGGCTTTGGTGGACTCCAGCTGTAATCAGACCTCAATCCACCAAAGCCTGGTGCAAGATGAGGCATGGGGGAGAGCACAGTTGGTGAAGGTGTTGTGTGTGCATGGGGATGTTCACAACTACCCTTTAGTGTCGGTCCACATTCTATTTCGAGGGGAGAAATTTAGAGTAAAGGTGGCGGTTAATCCTCGCCTTACCCACTCGATAATTTTGGGGACTGATTGGCTGGGATTTAGGGAATTAATGGCACTTTTAGTGAAGAGTGGGGCCTGCCATAATTTAGCAGAGGGAAGTCCTGGTGTGGCATTGGCGGGAGCAGCTGTCACAAAGCCGTCTACATCATCACCGCGTCAGAGTGAGGAGCAGCATGCTCCTCCTCCCTCTCTCGGGGAATCCCTCGTGGATTTCCCATTAGAGCAGTCGCAAGATGAGACTCTGTGGCGTGCATTTGACCAAGTGAGAGTAATCGATGGTCAAACGCTCCAGCCAAACGCCACCCCGTCCTTCCCCTATTTTTCCATTATTAAGGATAGATTATACCGAGTAATGCAGGACACTCAGACTAAGGAACTGATAACACAGCTTTTAATCCCAAAGAGCTGCCGGGAATTTATATTCCAGGCAGCTCACTTTAATCCCATGGCCGGACACTTGGGGCAGGATAAGACACTAGCCAGAATAATGGCCCGGTTCTATTGGCCAGGGATTTGCGGAGATGTCCGTCGGTGGTATACGGCGTGCCGTGAATGCCAGTTAGTAAATCCCGCGGCCATTCCAAAAGCGCCTTTGTGCCCTCTGTCATTAATCGAGACCCCGTTTGAAAAAATTGGGATGGATCTCATCAGGCCATTAGATCAGTCAACACGAGGATATCGCTTTATTTTAGTTCTGGTGGACTATGCAACGCAATATCTGGAAGCAGTGCCTCTTCGCAATATCTCAGCACATAGTGTTGCAGAAGCACTCTTCCGCGTCATCTCCTGAGTTGGAATCCCCAAAGAGATTTTGACTGATCAAGGCACTACGTTTATGTCACGCACACTGCGCGAACTGTACGGGCTACTGGGAATTAAGCCTATCTGCACCAGCGTGTATCATCCACAGACAGATGGCTTAGTTGAATGGTTCAATCGCACCCTCAAGAACATAATTCAGAAATTTGTAAGTGAGGACCAACGCAACTGGGATAAATGTCTCAAGCCCCTGTTATTCGCAGTGCGAGAGGTCCCACAAGCCTCCACGGGGTTCTCCCCATTCTAATTATTATATGGGCGTAAGCTGTGTGGCATTCTAGATGTGCTGCATGAAAATTGGGAGGAGGGACCTTCAACAAGTAAAAATGAAATTCAATATGTTATTGACCTGCACGCCAAACTCCACACACTCACACACCTAACCCAGGAGAATTTGCGGCAGGCCCAAGAACGTTAAGTCCGTCTGTACAACAGGGGCACACGCCTTAGGGAATTCACACTGGGAAATAAAGTACTCGTGTTGTTGCCCACGTCGAGCTCCAAATTGATCGCTAGGTGGCAAGGACCCTTTGAGGTCACACGGCGAATCGGGGATGTCGACTATGAGGTGTGCCAAATGGACAGGGGTGGGGCGTTACAGATTTACCACCTCAATCTGTTAAAACTTTGGAATGAGGAGGTCCCCGTGGCGTTGGTGTCGGTGGTTCCAGAGAAGGCGGAGCTGGGGCCGGAGGTTCAAAAAGGAAAATTGACATCGCCCACCGCTCTGGTCCCCTGTGGAGACCACCTCTCCCCGACCCAACTCACGGAGGTTGCTCAGATGCAGACAGAATTTTCTGACGTATTCTCGCCCCTGCCTGGCTGCACCCACCTCACAGAACACCACATTGAGACGCCCTCGGGGGTGGTAGTGCGCAGCCACCCTTACAGACTGCCTGAACACAAAAAAATGGTGGTTCGGGAAGAACTCGAGGCCATGCTCGAAATGGGCATCGTTGAGGAGTCCCACAATGACTGGAGCAGCCTGATGGTCTTGGTTCCCAAGGCCGACGGGTCGGTCCGGTTCTGTGTGGACAAAAGAAAAGTCAACACGGTGTCTAAATTCGATGCGTACCCAATGCCTCATATTGACGAGTTGCTTGATCGACTAGGCACGGCTCATTTTTATTCGACACTGGATTTGACAAAGGGATATTGACAGATCCCATTGACTCTGCTATCCCGAGAGAAAACGGCCTTTTCCACACCGTTTGGCTTACACCAGTTCATCACACTTCCTTTTGGGCTGTTTGGGGCACCCGCTACATTCCAGCGGCTTATGGATAGGGTCCTCCGCCCCCACGCCACCTATGCGGCTGCATACTTGGACGACATCATTATTTATAGTAATGACTGGCCGCGACACCTAAAACACCTAAGGGCCGTCCTTAGGTCACTGAGGCGAGCGGGTCTCACAGCCAACCCGAAGAAGTGTGCGATTGGGTGGGTAGAAGTATGGTATCTGGGCTTCCACTTGGGCAATGGGCAGGTGCATCCCCAAATCAATAAGACAGCAGCGATTGCGGCCTGTCCGAGGCCCAAGACCAAAGAGGGGGTGAGACAGTTCCTGGGGCTGGCTGGCTACTATCGTAGGCTTATACCTAATTATTCGGATGTCACCAGCCCGCTGACTGATCTCACTAAAATGGGGGCACCAGATCCAGTCCAGTGGACGGAGCAATGCCAGCGGGCTTTCTCTGAGGTAAAGGCTGCACTGTATGGGGGGCCACTGTTACACTTCCCTGACTTTTCTCTCCCCTTTATTTTGCAGACGGACACGTCGGATAGAGGGCTGGGGGCTGTTCTGTCCCAGGAGGTGGAGGGGGAGGACCGTCCAGTGCTGTACATCAGCCGGAAGCTGTCGGTGCATGAGGGCTGGTACAGCACCATAGAAAAGGAGTGCCTCGCCATCAAGTGGGCGGTCCTCCGCTACTACCTACTGGGATGCCCTTTCACCCTCTGTTCGGACCATGCGCCCCTCCAGTGGCTCCACCGCATGAAGGATGCCAACGCGTGGATTACCCGTTGGTATCTGGCACTCCAGCCGTTTAAGTTCGAGGTGGTCCACAGGCCGGGGGTGCAGATGGTCGTGGCGGAATTCCTCTCCTGTCAAGGGGGGGGGGGGGGGGGGGGGGGGAGTCAGCTGCAGGCTGGACAGCTCCCCAGCCTGAGTCGGGCGGTGGGGGTATGTGGCAGCGGGGGAGTGGTCAAGCGTCAGTCTGTGAATGGAGGGCAGAGTCAGGGAAGGTAAGTGGCAGAATCGCTGCATCTGACGTGAATTAACCTGTGTTTGTGTGTCTTCCCCAGTGACCGTGCCCTATAAAAGGAGAGAGAGAGAGCAGAGAAAGGGAGCTCTCTCCCAACCAGAATGCATGTGTGTGTGCGCGTGTGAGAGAGTGAATGAGCTGAAAAGCCACACATACAACGGAAAAAATTAAAGTTTCTGAGAACTCAGTTCTGGCCTGCCTTGCTTCTGTGCTCCACCCACCTGCTCTGGTTCTACATGGAATTTAACTCGTAAAATCTCAGTGCAATAACTAGGGTAGAATTAAATTAAATGACCACAAGGTCAAAACTGAGGCCGCATTTGACTCTTACAAACATATTTATCCCCTTTGACCACAAGGAAAAATATTATGGAACTTCATGTGTACAACTGTACACATTATATCCAAAGGGGTTATCTGAACTTATAAGAGACATTACTACTGTGGGTAGGGCTAGTGTGTCCCGGTAAAATAAGGTATAAGAAACTCCAGCATATATACCGTATATATATATATATATATATATATATATATATATATATATATATATATTTGGTGTTAATCAAAAAGACACCCATGACTGTGAGACAGCCCATATATGATAGCTCATAAAATTCAGAAACCCCGTTTTGTCAAAAACGTTATAAACATCTCTTAAATAAATCAAAAGACAAATACACATGACATGTTATGACCACAAAGTTTTGATCATTAACTCAGTCTCATAAATAGTAAATAGGTCTCTTGCATTTGGAATGCATCATGAAAATTTAACCATGATGCATTTTGAGCCCCATAATTATGTGTACAACACATCAATATCAATGCTTCGAATGATAAGAAATTAAACACCTAACCCATAAACAACAAGTAAATCTAGAAACTTTGGATGGTGAAAATTCAAATGCACATGCCAGCACTGATTTTAAAATTATTCATCCCCTTTACAATTAATATTTTTGTGAGGCTTCCTCTGAAGGTGATCCAAACGTAAATCTCTGTGTACAATCTAAACATATTGGATTACCCTTTTAGATGGCTCTTGGGCTCTGTTCCATGCAGATTATTTCTAGCTCCTTGATATTTTTTAGGTTTGTGTACGTATGTGCACTGTCCTCAAAAAAAAAAAAAAAACCCTAAATAAAAAAAATCAGATAAAGTTCAAATCTAGAAACTACAATTACCATTGCAATATAGTGATTTTATGTCAACCTTGTCCGAGTTGATTTGGATAAGTCATGACCTTATCTTCATGACAGAGGCAACCATTTATTTAATGCAGTTTCTGGAGTCTGAGAGTAGCTTACAAAATAAAGAATTATTTTAAAGCGTTAAATATTATGTCAATAATTATCCCCCACCCAAATGAAGTTTGGCAGTGGATATAAAAACAGGTTCTGTCCGTCTATCCATCCAGCTGTCCGTCCATTCAGTCACGTTTTCGTTTCCGGGACATATCTTTAAAACTACTGAAGATATTTTCATGAAACTCTGTATACATATCAAGCAGTATGTGAAATGGTGCCTTTTGTTATTTTGGATTTTTGAAAAAAGTATTTTTCAAATTTTCACCAAAAAAATAGATTTTGACTTAGTTTCTTAGTAATGTTCGTTTCCGGAGCATATACCCAAAACTATTCATGATACAGATTTGAAACTTGGTATACATGTTAACAAGGTGATGTAGATGTGCCTCTTCATACTAAGAAATTTGAGAAATTTTAATTTTTCATGTTTCCATGGAAACAATTTCAGACTTAGTCTCTCAGGTTAGTCTTGGGGTAGGTTTTGTTTCCAGAGCAGAACTTGAAAACTATGAGTGGTATGGTCTTGAAAGTTGGTATATGTGTTAAGTACTGTATATGTGCCTTTTGATACTAAGAAAATGTGGAAAATTTTAATCTTTAGCTCACCTGGACCAAAGGTCTGGTGGGCTTATGCTATGGGCTGCTGAGGTCAGTGTAAAGAGGTAGGGTTGGTTTCCTGCAGCAGAACTTGAAAAATGTGACAAATAATATCTTGAAACTTGATATATAGTTGGTATATAGGGTGGGGGAAATAGAGCTGTCTTGTTTTACCACAAATGTTTTTGAGAGAAAATATAAGTTATTTAAAAAGAACTTCTTAAATGCAATATATTTACAGTGGTGCTTGAAAGTTTGTGAACCCTTTAGAATTTTCTATATTTCTGCATAAATATGATCTAAAACATCAGATTTTCACACAAGTAGATAAAGAGAACCCAGTTAAACAAATGGGACAAAAATATTTGTCAGAAGTGGCGAGCTGAGGAAGTGAGGACCCAAGAGCAGACTCAAGACAGGCAGTGTACAAAAGAAACTTCTTTAATGAAGTGCAGGGCAGAGGTACAATAGGGCTCAGGCAAAATCAGTGGTCAAAGAACAGGCCAAGAGGTCAAAACACAGAAGAGCAGGCAGGCTTTGTCAGGGACAAAAACAGGACAGAAAAATCTTCACAAAAACTGAAGAAAACAGGGACAAGGAAAACCCAGGCAAAGGGAACAAAAACACAATCCAGAGGAACAGGCAGGTAAAACAGGAGCAAAAAACTGGACAGAAAACTAGACAAAAACACAAGACAATACAGGCAGGGGGACTCTAGCAGTCACAATACCAAAGGGCTGTAGTGAGGCGAGGAAAGTCTGCAAGAGACAGTCTGGCAACAGGAGTAGCTCCAAACAAGTCTTAAGTAGGCCCTGGCTGATGGGAGAGGAGTGGTAGCAGGTGTGGTAGTGCCGCTTCAGGGAAGATGGCCTGCAGGAGGGCAGGACTGAATTCCTGTCCCGGATCCGGCCTGGAGCTGGCATGGAAGTCCCACAAACTCAGGCATGGATTGACTGGACCGGGCTGTGACAATATTATACTTGGTCATTTATTTATTGAGGAAAATGATCCAATATTACATATCTGTGAGTGGCAAAAGTATGTGAACCTCTAGGATTAGCAGTTCATTTGAAGGTGAAATTAGAGTCAGGTGTTTTCAATCAATGGGATGACAATCAGGTGTGAGTGGGCACCCTGTTTTATTTAAAGAACAGGGATCTATCAAAGTCTGATCTTTACAACACATGTTTGTGGAAGTGTATCATGGCACGAACAAAGAAGATTTCTTAGGACCTCAGAAAAAGCATTGTTGATGCTCATCAGGCTGAAAAAGGTTACAAAACCATCTCTAAAGAGTTTGGACTCCACCAATCCACAGTCAGACAGATTGTGTACCAATGGAGGAAATTCAAGACTATTGTTACCCTCCCCAGGAGTGGTCAACCAACAAAGATCACTCCAAGAGCAAGGCGTGTAATAGTTGGCGAGGTCACAAAGGACCCCAGGGAAACTTCTAAGCAACTGAAGGCCTTTCTCACATTGGCAAATGCTAATGTTCATGAATCCACCATCTGGAGAACACGGAACAACAATGGTGTGTGCATGGCAGGGTTGCAAGGAGAAAGCCACTGCTCTCCAAAAAGAACATTGCTGCTCGTCTGCAGTTTGCTAAAGATCATGTGGACAAGCCAGAAGGCTATTGGAAAAATGTTTTGTGGATGGATGAGACCAAAATAGAACTTATTGGTTTAAATGAGAAGTGTTATGTTTGGAGAAAGGAAACACTGCATTCCAGCATAAGAACCTTATCCCATCTGTGAAACATGGTGGTGGTAGTGTCATGGTTTTGGCCTGTTTTGCTGCATCTGGGCCAGGACAGCTTGCCATCATTGATGGAACAATGAATTCTGAATTATACCAGCAAATTCTAAAGGAAAATGTCAGGACATCTGTCCATGAACTGAATCTCAAGAGAAGGTGGGCCATGCAGCAAGACAACGACCCTAAGCACACAAGTCGTTCTACCAAAAAATGGTTAAAGAAGAATAAAGTTAATGTTTTGGAATGGCCAAGCCAAAGTCCTGACCTTAATCCAATCGAAATGTTGTGGAAGGACCCAAAGCGAGCAGTTCATGTGAGGAAACCCACCAACATCCCAGAGTTGAAGTTGTTCTGTACGGAGGAATGGGCTAAAATTCCTCCAAGCTGGTGTGCAGGACTGATTAACGGTTACCGGAAACGTTTAGTTGCAGTTATTGCTGCACGGGGGGTGTCACACCAGATACTGAAAGCAAAGGTTCACATACTTTTGCCACTCACAGATATGTAATATTGGATCATTTTCCTCAATAAATAAATGACTAAGTATAATATTTTTGTTTCATTTGTTTAACTGGGTTCTCTTTATCTACTTTTAGGACTTGTGTGAAAATCTGATGATGTTTTAGGTCATATTTATGCAGAAATATAGAAAGGGTTCACAAACTTTCAAGCACCACTGTAATTACAGCAAAGTAGCTGCTTCTGTGTACTATTAATTTTATACAACCACTTCTGCCCATTTTCTTTTCAATAATCCTGGAGCTGACTCTAACTTTTCTGACTACTACTACACTGGAGGTCATAATTTATAAATGACAGAATTGCCCTTTAAAAATGGCACAATCATTCAGTAATTGTGTCACACACAATATTTAGAAAACATGACATATCAAGTTAGCTTTGTACTGAAAAATGTATGGTCAGCTCCAGAATTACTGGCACCCTTGGTAAAGAAGAATAAAAAGTTAACGAAAAATGGCCTTGTGGTTAGTTATCTTAAACCCATCACTGAAATATATTTATTCTAATAAAATAAAAACTATTATCTATTCACTGCAACCTCACTATAACGAACTCTTTTACTACAAAATTTCACATATAATGAACAAAGTTTGTGTTCCCCACGTTTAATGGCAATGAGTCAGAGTCTTAAAAAAAATCACTGTGTCATGTCCAAGCACATTGATGGTCGAAGTGCACAGTGTGCAACACCATAAGGACTAATTACAGTACGATGCACCTGTTCCAGGTTACAGCGCAGTCATAGCATACACATATAAAGACCCTCTAAACACAGAGACTTGGTGAAGTATACACACTGTACCTAGTATCTCACATTATCAAGCCTTGTATCAGTGCATCGCCTTTCTGATTTTGACATTGTTTTGTCTATCTGTCTGTCTGTCTCTCATATATATATATATATATATATATATATATATATATATATATATATATATATATATATATGCGTGTGTGTGTGTGAGAGAGAGAAAGAGATTTTTAATTATTTTCCTGACAATAAAATGAAATTCAACTAAAGTTTAGATTTCTATATTTAATCTATGAAGTATCTACAATTTTTCATATTTTCCATGTGAGATAAAACTAATTATCTCACAAAACCACAAAGACATTTTCACAACCTTTTTGGTATTAGCTTGTGTTTAAAAAAGGTTAGATCACTCACCAGCACATAGCCATCCTCCATGTAAAGGTTCATGAAGAGCAGAAAGGTGATGAGAATCACCAAAAAGGGGATGGTGGAGCGCTTACGTAAGCATCTCATTTTATCCAGGTTCTTCAGTAGAAGCCTCATGATGGAGACACTATCACTCAGACCTGCCAAAAGACAGAGAGACAAAGCTACATCAGTGCTGAATTACCATAATACTGAAGATAACATGCCTCTAGAATGTCACATTTTAAGTGTAGGAAAATGGCATCGACTAAATTCTTGCTTTACACCAGTATGAAACTTGGCGTTGAATAATACTGATTAGTTCTGGGTGAAAAAATCAGGCTCTGTGTTAATCAGCAGTTCTCTGAAAAGTGGATTGCCCAATGCTGTCTTGGCTAAGAAAGGTCTAAGATGGGAATGGCAGAAGCAAATTCTGTCATGAAAAGCGGCTTAGCTCATTGTTGCAGAACACTTGTACAATCATGTCTTCAGAGAATTATCCCCAGGCTCAAACTGCATATCTGTACAGAAAACAGAGTATAATCTATTTGTTTGTAATGCAATGCACCAGTTAGAAGTTCAGTCTGAATATAAAGCCACTTTCCCAGGCACTACATTCAGGAATTAACCTGACAACAATGTTTACTGATTTTAAAAGAGAAAAAATGATGGGATTAATATTAAGACCCAGTTAGTATTAACAAACTTGACACTAAGCATCTATTATTCATGCTTATTATAGCCTGTGCACCGACTAAGTATTTACAAAGTATTTTCCTGAAAATCCATAAAAAGAAAAGCGTTTATATCCATCCAGGACAGGAAGAAATGGCAAAATAGGTTGACAATGAACTAAGATAGGATAAAATGCCTGGTTATTTCCCGAGCAGCAGAAGGCCATTTTGTTCTCAGTAGCCTTCATCTGAGGAAGCGTGGATGCAATCATTATCATCTTTTTGCTTGAAAAAAACCCCCCTAAAAGTACTCCATTATTTGCAATATGCAGGCTTGGGATGTCCTTTCCAATATTAAATTACACTAAACAAGCCAGAAATAGAAATTAAAAAAAATCTATCTATCTATACACATACATACATACATACATACATACATACATACAACCCCGATTCCAAAAAAGTTGGGACAAAGTACAAATTGTAAATAAAAACAGAATGCAATAATTTACAAATATCAAAAACTGATATTGTATTCACAATAGAACATAGACAACATATCAAATGTCGAAAGTGAGACATTTTGAAATTTCATGCCAAATATGGGCTCATTTGAAATTTCATGACAGCAACACATCTCAAAAAAGTTGGGACAAGGGCAATAAAAGGCTGGAAAAGTTAAAGGTACAAAAAAGGAACAGCTGGAGGACCAAATTGCAACTCATTAGGTCAACTGGCAATAGGTCATTAACATGACTGGGTATAAAAAAGCATCTTGGAGTGGCAGCGGCTCTCAGAAGTAAAGATGGGAAGAGGATCACCAATCCCCCTAATTCTGTGCCGACAAATAGTGGAACAATATCAGAAAGGAGTTCGACAGTGTAAAATTGCAAAGAGTTTGAACATATCATCTACAGTGCATAATATCATCAAAAGATTCAGAGAATCTGGAAGAATCTCTGTGCGTAAGGGTCAAGGCCGGAAAACCATACTGGGTGCCCGTAATCTTCGGGCCCTTAGATGGCACTGTATCACATACAGTCATGCTTCTGTATTGGAAATCACAAAATGGGCTCAGGAATATTTCCAGAGAACATTATCTGTGAACACAATTCACCGTGCCATCCGCCGTTGCCAGCTAAAACTCTATAGTTCAAAGAAGAAGCCGTATCTAAACATAATCCAGAAGCGCAGACGTCTTCTCTGGGCCAAGGCTCATTTAAAATGGACTGTGGCAAAGTGGAAAACTGTTCTGTGGTCAGACGAATCAAAATTTGAAGTTCTTTATGGAAATCAGGGACGCCGTGTCATTCGGACTAAAGAGGAGAAGGATGACCCAAGTTGTTATCAGCACTCACTTCAGAAGCCTGCATCTCTGATGGTATGGGGTTGCATTAGTGCGTGTGGCATGGGCAGCTTACACAGCTGGAAAGACACCATCAATGCTGAAAGGTATATCCAGGTTCTAGAACAACATATGCTCCCATCAAGATGATGTCTCTTTCAGGGAAGACCTTGCATTTTCCAACATGACAATGCCAAACCACATACTGCATCGATTACAGCATCATGGCTGCATAGAAGAAGGGTCCAGATACTAAACTGGCCAGCCTGCAGTCCAGATCTTTCATCCATAGAAAACATTTGGCGCATCATAAAACAGAAGATAGGACAAAAAAGACCTAAGACAGTTGAGCAACTAGAATCCTACATTAGACAAGAATGGGTTAACATTCCTATCCCTAAACATGAGCAACTTGTCTCCTCAGTCCCCAGACGTTTACAGACTGTTGTAAAGAAAAAAGGGGATGTCTCACAGTGGTAAACATGGCCTTGTCCCAACTTTTTTGAGATGTGTTGTTGTCATGAAATTTAAAATCACCTAATTTTTCTCTTTAAATGATACATTTTCTCAGTTTAAACATTTGATATGCCATCTATGTTCTATTCTGAATAAAATATGGAATTTTGAAACTTCCACATCATTGCATTCCATTTTTATTTACAATTTGTACTTTGTCCCAACTTTTTTGGAATCGGGGTTGTAGATGTTGGAGCATGGCTGTGGGGATTTGTACCTCTTCAGCCCCAACAGCATTAGTGAGGTTGGGTGTTGATGTCTGGCAAAAAGGCCTGGCCCCGCTTCCCAAAGTTGTTCAGTGGGATTGAGGTTAGGTCTTTGTGTAGGCCACTTGAGTTCTTCCACTACAACCGTGGCAAATCATGTCTTTATAAACCTTTCTGGGCCATGTAGATCCAATGAAGGAAAACTGTAATGCTACAGGATACAAATATATTCTAGACAAATGTGTGCTTCCATCTTTGTGGTAACAGTTTGGGGAAGCTGACATATGGCTGTGATAGTCAGGTGTCCACATACTTTTGCCGATATAATGTAGCTCAAAATAGAGGAAGCTTTTACATTAAATGACAACATTAACTAGATCAGGAGAGATTGTCCACCTCATTTCATTTAAGAAACACTTTTTGGTGATTTACATAAGATCATTCCAGGGCTAACTGGGTTTGAAATATTGCATGTGCCCTGATTACAGCCAGAAAACATGCTGTTCAAGCCCAAGTCATGACAGAAACTTTTGAATATACTGGTACAAGGTCAGTCCAAACCCAGCATACCCATGAACACCTCTGAGACAGAACAATGTAAATATGTCATCAGCCCCAGTCATCAGAAAATTGATATACCCCCTCAAATGTCAATAAAAATGAACATTAAAGTCCACTTTAAGGAATTTAATGTTCAGCATGAACAACATACCAAAGACTTTAGTCTTAATAAACTTTACAGAATCTTCCAATACTTTGCACTGACACATGCAAGACTAATACTGTATCTAGCATATTATGTGCAATCTTACACAGGTTCACAAGCTAACACTTGTTAGCATTCTGGATTTAAAAACATCATATTTATTTTAGCATTTAGAATAGCTTCTTATTCGGATCTGTTTTTTTACACACACATAGTTTAATGTGGTCCATATTGCCTGTAACAGTGCAAGGTTGTCATGCAGCAAAGTCAGAGATAGATGCAAATGCAGGTTTAAAATTGTATTCAAAAATTGGCATACAGTACAAATCTTAAATGTGAAGCATGTCTTGTAGTCAGGGACAGGCAAAAGGTCAGGCAATCTGCAAACAATAATATAAGGGCTAAATCCAAAAAAAATGCAAAAGCCAGATAGTAAGGAAAGATCAAAACCAGAATATAAACACACAGACTCAGAGGCTTGGAAAGTTCATGTAATGCACACTGAGCATTAATTCACACAGGACAAAGAAATACAAGAGTTTAAATACAAAGACTAATGAAGGGGCAAACTGTAACCAGGTGAAAGTAATCATAATACATTAGTTTGTATCTTGTTTGTAAAAAGATACAAACAAAAAACATTAAACATAAAATTTTGACCTGTTTCCACACATGCTGTTAAAATTTGAGGTCAATTGAACAAGAATTGGCAAAATTATTAGGTTGGGAAATGATATCAAATGTTTTGAAACACCCTGTGTGTATGTGTTTTATATATATATATATATATATATATATATATATATATATATATATATATTAAAAGGACCTATTGAAGTCTTGTGAAAGCGTCAGTATAGCCTTTTTCTATGACTCTTGTTAACCACCAGGGACCACTAATGGAATACAAAACAGCTCTATGCTCGATTCCATGACCAGATAGGTATTGATCTGGCTGAGCACCAGTCTGCTTCACCAGGGAATAGGACAGTCATTTGCTGCCTGCACTAACAGCAGTTAACATGCTCAGCCCAAAGAACTGTCCATTTCAACAGCTATAGAAATATCACAAATCACTGGTTCATGATCTTTTATGGAGCTTTTTTTACTTGAAAAGATATTGGATACCTGTTATTACTACAACAGGATATTCTATTACCAGCACCCATTCCATTATCCCTGCTCCTTTGCCCTTTGCTCTTGCTCGCATTATACTTTTAAATTTTTATAGATGGTGTGAATTAGGCATTAAATATTCACAGGGCAAGACAGACATTGTCATCTGTCATCAAAACAAATGTCTGCTGGGTGGAATCACAATCGAGGGTGTTTCTGAACCTTTGGAGGTCCTATGCCAGACTTTACTGCTCCCAGCCCAACCTCAGTCATATTAGTTGTCAGGCAGTGGAAATGTTGACAGGTTCAGAGTTTTCTTAAAACAACAGGCAAACAAATCCAAAACATAAGGCAAGATCAAAGTCCGGATACAGGCAGTAGTCAGGTAATGTGCAATCAGAGTAACCAGCGCAAAAGACAAAAGACATAAATCACATAACCAGAACAGGAATCGTAACCAGAAAACACGATGGCAAAATAAAGGCTTGGTAATAACAGGTAACACTAAGTGTATTGTATACGTCACACTGTGGTGGTGGAATGAGTATCCTTTTACACACACACACACACACACACACACACACACACACACACACACACACATGCAGTACCAGTCAAACATTTGGACACACCTAATTCAGTGGTTTTTCTTTATTTTTATTAATTAAAAGGTACTTCATGTCTTGAAGTAATGATGGATGTCGTTTCTCTTTGCGTAGCTGAGCAGTTCTTGATGAAATATGCATTGCTACAGTTGTGGAATAGGACTATTTACTATATTTTTAAATTTATTATTTACTGTTTGATTTCAAATACATTAAGAAGGCAAGAAATTGCACTAATTAACTTTTGACGAGACAAACCTGTTAACTGAAAAGCATCCCAGGTGACTACCTCATGAAGCTCATCTCATCTCATCTCATCTCATTATCTCTAGCCGCTTTATCTTGTTCTACAGGGTCGCAGGCAAGCTGGAGCCTATCCCAGCTGACTACGGGCAAAAGGCGGGGTACACCCTGGACAAGCCGCCAGGTCATCACAGGGCTGACACATAGACACAGACAACCATTCACACTCACGGTCAATTTAGAGTCACCAGTTAACCTAACCTGCATGTCTTTGGACTGTGGGGGAAACCGGAGCACCCGGAGGAAACCCACGCAGACACGGGGAGAACATGCAAACTCCACACAGAAAGGCCCTTGCTGGCCACGGGGCTCGAACCCAGACCTTCTTGCTGTGAGGCGACAGCGCTAACCACTACACCACCGTGCCGTTAAGGTTAAGATAATGCCAATAGTGTGTAAAGCGTTATCAAGGTGAACGGCGGCTACTTTGAATACACGCACACACACTTTAAATCATGCAAACTTCGGCGCCCCAAAACATGCAACATACATTCTAACAGCTAATCTTGAGCAGCTTTAAACATAATTTTGTTTATGTCTAGAAGAGAACAGAAGAGATAATATAATTAACAAGGGTCACCAGTTTTCACAAAATTTACAACCAAACTATATTTCAAAAAACACACAAAAGACTTTAAGCTGTAGCCCCAAAATTAAAAATAAAGCAAATGAAGTAGAGCTTTATTTTTTTTCCTCAGCCTTTGTGCAAGAAACAAGGTCAATCTGATGCTCATGCATTCCTGATGGACAGACTTTATCCATTCCATAATCCCCACTCCTTCTCCCAATTTTTGCAATATATCTTACATCTTAAATAGTTATGTACATTACAGACACAGTGTCTGCACTTACACTTTGCAAGTGGTTTTTTGTTTGTTTGTTTGTTTGGTTTGGTTTTTTGAAATTTATTAGAGTTAATTTATTGTTTACTATAAATACTAGTGGAAAGCCTTTGCAACCCAATCTAGCAACTCTGTCTAACTGTCCTCCTCCCCCAAGCAGGGATATTAATAAACATTTGTTTCACAGCTGCTCCACAACATTAAACATAACTATAAAACAGAACGATGTACTGCTCTTTAAATGAATATTGATAATTGTTAAAAAATTGCTTTGCTATAAGAGGAATAACACACTTTAGGGCGCACTATTATAAGAAAATAATCAACTTTGGGGTGTTAGCAGTAATTCCGCTTTGTGTCGGGCTATTTCACACCATTCCGCATGTTAAATTTGGCACAGTTTTATGCCGGATGCCCTTCCTGACACAACCCTCTCCAATTTATCCAGCCTTGGGACCGGCACCAAGAATACACTTATGCACCCCCAGTGGCTGGGACTTTCCTATCACAAATGACTCCCGAAATCCTTCTCCAACTGCTCCACCCTTCCTGCACTCTCTTTCTCACCTCACTATCGCAGCCCCCATTTTCCTGCACAGTTGACCCCAGGTACTTGAATAAAGAAAGTTGGTGAATTCAAGTACCTGGGGTCAACTGTGCAGGAAAATGGGGGCTGCGATAGTGAGGTGAGAAAGAAAGTGCAGGCAGGGTGGAGCAGTTGGAGAAGGATTTCAGGAGTCATTTGTGATAGGAAAGTCCCAGCAAAAGTGAAAGGTAAGATGTATAAGAGAGTAGTGAGACCAGCTGTGATGTATGGATTGGAGACTATCCCTGTTAGGGTTTTGCTGGGATTCAAACCTGGTTCGTTAGTGTGATAATCCAGCAAACCCCCACTAGGCCACCAGGGGGATGACTCAAATGCAGAGGCGTGAGGCGGAAGTAGAAAAAGTATCAAAAGGTTTATTTACAATATATACAGTCCAAAAGAAATAATCAAAAACGCTCAGAAGATGAAGGGAAAAATAAGAAATATCCAAAGTACAAAAGTCAAAACAAAAGCCAGAAAACCAGAAAAGAAAAGGCAAAAATACCAACGCTCAGAAGATCCAAAAAACAGTAAATACTAGGTCCAAAAAGTCCAAAAACCAAAACAAAGTGCAAAACCAAAAAGACAAAGGCAAGGAACACGGTACAGAGGAAACTGGAGCTAAACATAACAGCACAAAGACTCCGTGACAAGAGGACTGAACTCAGGGGTATAAATACACAAACTAATTAAGGACAGGGCGGGGCAGGAAACAGGCAATAAGACAAAAACAAAACACAGAACAAAGTGGTGATCTCTAGAGGCCAAAACAAACATGACCAGAAAAGGAAATAACAGTGGCCTCTAGAGGCCAAAACAGTCCCAGTCTTAACAGGACCCCCCCCTCTAGGAGCGTCTCCTGACGTTCCTAGGACGATCAGGATGGGCCGAATGGAAGTCCCGACAAAGTTCTTTGTTTAGTATGTCCCGAGCTGGGACCCAGCAGCGCTCCTCAGGGCCATAGCTCTCCCAGTCCACAAGATATTGGAGACCCCCGCGAACCCAGCGGGAGTCCAGCAGGCGGCGCATGGTGAAAACAGTCTGACCCTGGAAGATGCGGGGGGGCGGGGGGTTCCTAGGGGCAGGGGCATACGTGGACGTCAGTACGGGCTGCAACAGGGAAACATGGAATGTGGGGTTAATCCTTAGTGTACGTGGTAACTGGAGCCGGTAGGAGACAGGGTTAACTCTGCGTACAACCTTGAAGGGGCCAATGTAGCGAGGAGCAAGCTTGCGGTTCTCCACCTGCAGCGGAAGGTCCTTGGTGGACATCCAAACCCGCTGCCCAGGGCGGAAAGTGTGGGCAGGTCTCCTATGGCGGTTGGCCTGAGTCTGGTTGGTACTGGAGATCTGGATGAGTGTCCTCCTGACCTTGCTCCAGGTCTTGCGACACCGTCTCACGTATTGGTTGACCGAGGGCACTCCAGCGTCCTCCTCCTGGTCCGGGAACAGAGGTGGCTGGAACCCGAATTGGCACTGGAACGGCAACATCTTGGTGGCCAATGACTGCAGGGTGTTGTGGGCATACTCAGCCCATGGCAGCCAGGTGCTCCACGATGTCGGGTTATCCATAGCCAGGCCTCACAGGGTGGTTTCCAGGTCTTGGTTGAGCCTCTCCGTCTGGCCATTGGACTGAGGGTGGAACCCAGAGGAGAGGCTGGCAGTGGCCCCGATGAGCTTGCAGAAGCCGTGCCACACTCGGGAGGAGAACTGGGGCCCCCGGTCAGAGACGATGTCCTGTGGAAGACCAAAGACTCAGAAGACGTGATTAAATAGCAATTTAGCAGTGTCAAGGGCAGAAGGGAGTTTGCACAGTGGTATAAAGTGGCAGGCCTTGGAGAATCTGTCCACAATGACCAAAATGACAGTGTTACCTTGAGACTCAGGGAGACCCGTGATGAAGTCGACCGCCACATGGGACCAGGGACGCCGGGTAATAGGCAGAGGATGCAGGAGACCCTGGGGATGCTGTCGCAGGTTCTTGGTTCTGGTGCAGACCTCACAGGACAGGACAAATGACCTTACTTCCTTCTCCATGTTAGGCCACCAGAAGTGTCTTTTCAGGAAGTCCAGGGTCCTCTGAGCTCCCGGGTGGGCGGTGAGAGGGGAAGAGTGACCCCACTGGAGAACCTTGGCCCAGGCTTGACAAGTGACGTACAGGAGGCCCGGTGGCCCCGTCCCAGGATCAGGGTCCCGGCGTTGAGCTTGTCCAATGGTATCCTCAATACCCCAGCGGACAGGAGCCACAATCTGGGATACAGGGATGATAGGCCCAACTTCACTCTCCCTGTTGTTGGGTGAGAACAACCTGGAGAACGCGTCCGGTTTGGTGTTCTTAGAGCCCGGGTGGTATGATAGGGTGAAATTGAAACGGCTGAAAAACAAAGCCCACCTAGCCTGTCGTGGGTTCAGCCTCTTGGCTTGCTGGAGGTACTCCAGGTTCTTATGGTCTGTCCACACCAGGAATGGATGTTGTGCTCCCTCCAGCCAGTGCCTCCACTCCTCAAGGGCTCGTTTAACCGCTAGCAGTTCCCGATCCCCCACATCATAGTGGGACTCCGCAGGGCTCAGGTGGTGGGAGCAGTAAGCGCAGGGGTGCAGCTTCCTTTCCGAGCATTGAGAGAGCACCGCGCCAACACCACTGTCCGAGGCGTCCACCTCCACGATGAATGGTTGGGAGGTGTCCAGGAGAACCAGAATAGGTGCCGTGCAAAAGCGGTGTTTGAGGTCATTAAACGCCTTTTCCACCTGAGGGGACCAGACATAGGAACCACCAGTCCTTTTGGTGAGGTCCGACATAGGTGCTGCTACGGAGCTGAAGTTCCTGATGAACTTGCGGTAGAAGTTAGCAAATCCTAAGAACCGCTGAACCTCCTTAACAGACTTGGGAGTAGGCCAGTCCCGGACGGCCAGGGTCTTGGCTGGGTCCATTTGGAGTTGTCCCGTTCGTACGATAAATCCCAAGAAGGAGACCTCAGGGACATGAAACTCGCATTTCTGGGCTTTAGCAAACAGATTATTCTGTAAAAGTCTCTGGAGGACTTGGCGGACATGGTGGCGGTGCTCCTGTAAGGTCTTGGAGAATATCAGGATGTCGTCGAGGTAGACGAAAACGTATTAATTAATCATATCCCTCAAGATGTCGTTGATAAGGGCCTGAAAAACAGCTGGTGCATTGGTGAGTCCGAAGGGCATCACCTGGTACTCGTAGTGCCCTGACGGGGTGTTAAAGGCAGTCTTCCACTCGTCTCCCTGTCGGATATGGACGAGATGGTATGCGTTCCATAAGTCCAACTTGGTGAAGATGGTGGCGCCTTGGAGCAGGTCGAATGCTGTGGACATCAGCGGAAGGGGATAGCAGTTGCGCACGGTGATCTTGTTCAGGCCCCTATAATCAATACATGGCCGGAGCCCCCCATCCTTCTTGCCGACAAAGAAGAAGCCGGCACCAGCGGGTGAGGTGGAGGGTCGAATGAACCCAGAGGCCAAGGCCTCCTTGATGTACTCCTCCGTGGCCTTGCGTTCTGGCTCAGAGAGGGAAAACAGTCTGCCACGAGGAGGGGTAGTCCCAGGGAGCAAGTCGATGGCACAGTCGTAGGCACGGTGCAGAGGGAGAACAGTGGCCCTGCTCTTACTGAAAACTTCCTTGAGATCCCAGTACTCTGTGGGAACTTGAGATAACTCGGTGAGATCAGGAGGCTTGGCAGGAGACACAGGAGAGCTAGAGAGCAGACAAGAGGCATAGCAAGCAGGACCCCACTCCACAATCTGACTAGTGACCCAGTCTATATGAGGGTTGTGGTGGGTAAGCCAAGGGAGACCTAGAATAACTGGGAACTCAGGTGAAGGAATCAGGTGCAGGGATATTTCTTCCTTGTGACCTTGAGACTGGAGGAAGACTGGAGAAGTAACTTGGGTGACTCTTCCATCACCTAACGCTTGGCCATCGAGGGCAGACACAGACAGTGGGACTTCAAGAGGTGCAGTCGGGACATTGATGCTTTGGGCAAAGTGGATATCCATAAAGTTTCCAGCCGCCCCTGAGTCTAACAAGGCTTGACAAGAGTGAACGGACTCACCCCAGGAGATGGAGACCGGGATGTAGATACCTTGGCCAGGGAGTCCGGGAAGGCCCCGTCACAACCCTCCCTCGGCTGGACGGGGCGGTCCTTTTCCCAAGAGCTCGGGACATGATGCTCGGAAGTGACCAGGCTTGCCACAGTAGATGCAGCACTTGTCCCTCCTTCTGCGCTCCCTCTCGGCTATGGAGAGACGAGTACGGCCAACTTGCATGGGCTCTGGACAGTTACTGGAGGAGGTAGACGGGCTCCAG
Source organism: Neoarius graeffei (assembly GCF_027579695.1). Classification (NCBI taxonomy): domain Eukaryota; kingdom Metazoa; phylum Chordata; class Actinopteri; order Siluriformes; family Ariidae; genus Neoarius; species Neoarius graeffei. Next base: position 49,794,895 of record NC_083574.1, read on the forward strand.
GTGGAGGCAGGGAGGCCGGGGAGGCTCAGGACTTGGCGGCGTTCTCTCATCCTGTTGTCAAGGTGAGTAGAATGTGAGATCAGAGTTTCGAGGTCACTTGGGCATCCGATAGAAGCCAGACCATCCTTGATGGGGTCAGACAGACCATGGTGGAAGGCTGACACCAGGGCAGTCTCGTTCCATCCACTTACTGCTGCGAGGGTCCGGAACGAGATGGCGTAGTCTGCAACGCTTCCCTCCTGTTGGACAGACATGAGCTTCCTGGCTGCATCTTTACTGATGTCTGCCTGATCGAAGACCCGAAGCATCGCCTCCATAAATAGCTTGAAGTCAGAACACTCGGGTCCCTGTCTTTGTCAGATGGCCGTTGCCCAAGCTCGTGCCTTACCAGCTAACAAGGTTATCACAAAGGCAATCTTGTGGCGATCCATAGTGTAGGTGGTAGGCTGGAGCTCAAAGGTGAGTTGGCACTGGGTAAGGAACTCCCAGCACTCACCGTGCTTGCCGTCATACCTCTGTGGTGCAGGAAGGCTGGGTTCGCGAGGTGAAGGAGACAGTGTGGCAGGAGGCACTGGAGCAGGAGCAGGAGCCGGATCAGGAGATGCAGGCAGAGGTGTCAGCTGTGCCAGGGTTTTCCCAATTTGCTGAAGCAGTACCTCGTGGCGAGCAAGGGCCTCACGTTGGCTGGTGAGCGTTCGTCCATGAGCGTCCATGGTCGCTCTGAAGCATGTCAAAGCTGCCATAATTCCCTGAAGGTTGGCCGGGTAGACAGTTGAAGAAGCCTCTGCTGAGTTGGTCATGACGGAGTCTTTCTGTTAGGGTTTTGCTGGGATTCGAACCTGGTTCGCTAGTGTGATAATCCAGCAAACCCCCACTAGGCCACCAGGGGGATGACTCAAATGCAGAGGCGTGAGGCGGAAGTAGAAAAAGTATCAAAAGGTTTATTTACAATATATACAGTCCAAAAGAAATAATCAAAAACGCTCAGAAGATGAAGGGAAAAATAAGAACTATCCAAAGTACAAAAGTCAAAACAAAAGCCAAAAAAAACAGAAAAGAAAAGGCAAAAATACCAATGCTCAGAAGATCCAAAAAACAGTAAATACTAGGTCCAAAAAGTCCAAAAACCAAAGCAAAGTGCAAAACCAAAAAGACAAAGGCAAGGAACACGGTACAGAGGAAACTGGAGCTAAACATAACAGCACAAAGATTCCGTGACAAGAGGACTGAACTCAGGGGTATAAATACACAAACTAATTAAGGACAGGGCGGGGCAGGAAACAGGCAATAAGACAAAAAGAAAACATAGAACACAGTGGTGACCTCTAGAGGCCAAAAACAAACATGACCAGAAAAGGAAATAACAGCGGCCTCTAGAGGCCAAAACAGTCCCAGTCCTAACAGTACCCTTAACGAAGAGACAGGAGGCAAAGTTGGAGGTGGCGGAGTTGAGGATGTTAAGGTTTGCGATGGGAGTGACAAGGTTGGACAGGATAAGGAACGAGCACATCAGAGGGACAGCACATGTGGAGAGCTTGGGAATTAAGCTAAGAGAGATGAGACTGAGATGGTATGGGCACATCCTGAGAAGAGATGCAGAGCATGTGGGAAGGGGAATGTTGAGGATGGAGCTGCCAGGCAAACAAAAACAAGGAAGGCCAAAGAGGAGATACATGGATGTGGTGAGAGAGGACATGAAAGTGGCAGGTGTGGTAGAGAAGGATGCGGAAGACAAGGAGCAATGGAGACAAAAGATCCGCTGTGGCGACCCCTAATCAGGAGCAGCCAAAAGAAGAAGTCGGGCTGTTTCACACCACCCTTGATTATTTTACTATACCAGCATGCCATTTTAAAATTCCTCATCACTGATTGCAAAAATGGCGGCACGATGGTATAGTGGTTAGCACTGTCGTCTCACAGCAAGAAGGTTCTGGGTTTGAGCCCAGCAGCTGATGAGGGCCTTTCTGTGTGGAGTTTGCATGTTCTCCCCATTCCTCCAGGTGCTCCGGTTTCCTCCACAGTCCAAAGACATGCAGGTTAGGCTAATTGGTGGCTCTAAATTGACCGTAAGTGTGAGTGTGAATGGTTGTTTGTCTCTATGTGTCAGCGCTGCGATGATCTGGCGACTTGTCCAGGGTGTACCCCACCTCTCGCCCATAGTCAACTGGGATAGGCTCCAGCTTGCCTGTGACCCTGTACAGGATATGCGGCTACAGATAATGGATGGATGATTGCAAAAATAGGTACAAATTCAACTTTATTTCGAATGTGTACTTCAGTATAGACTCCACATGAATGTATTCAGATTACAATATTAAATCTTCAGAAAATTTCTACAACCCAGTGCCTTATGGATGTATGGACACATTCTTGAGTGCTATGCCCTTGAACTTGTCTTTCCCTCCTTGCCCCAACTGCACTATTGTTAATAAATAGAGAAAAAAAATCACTTTGCCAGACCAGTGGAGGTTTACTGTACAATTACACAATTGGATGGTTTTTAAATTTTCTAGTTCATGCTGTTTTGCATCTGAGTGGCACTGAGGTTATGTCATGATAATGCAGATTAATGGTGGGTCTGGATCCTTTCAGCTGTTTAGGCTGCAGGTGGACTCGGCTTTGCCATGGGAGGTCACTCAGGGAAGCTACTTCACACTTTACTGCTGATGCAGTGAGAGAAACTGGGGCAGGAATCTACACAGACCTTTCAGAATATGATGCATACAGCAGAGAATACAACAGGGTGACATACTCCTGAATAACACAGAGATCCAGCATGTAGAACTGCAATAGATCATGAGCAAGGGAGATAAATGGTTTGTTAATTTCAGAAAGAAAGGCATTTCTTTATTTTTGAAAGGAGATCATTTTTAAATACATTATGCGTGTCAAGCTTTCTCACCCCCTCAGATCGCCTTTTACAAACTCCATCCTCATTAGACTTGCCCTCTGGCTGACTGCAAAATGTCTATTAGAAATGTATTAAGCTGTGCTGATATCACCCATCACTAAACTCAAAAGAGCTGAACTCTACTACCCATAAATACAACAATTTTGAACAAATAAATCCTCTGATACAAGCTTTTTTTAAAAGATATTGTACAATTAAACAGTTAATTGATTCTGACAGGGGCCAGATTGAGGAGGAAAGCCCTGCTTACATCTCCTTGTTGTCTGCCAAGGACCTCACTTCTTCTGAAGAGGTGTTTTGATGGTAATGACCACTCAACCACTCATCACCTACCACAGATGAAACATTACAATGGTAAATTAAGCATGTACACTACAGAGAGAGTTAACTCATCTGGACACTGTTCATTTAAATCACACAAGATCATAGTAAATCCACATGGCTTGTTCAAGTACTGCCTCATCTGCACATTATGGCATTAATCTGAACTCGTATACAGGTGACAGAACAATTTTCATGCTCATCTTCATTTTTATGACATGAAAAAACAACTGCAACAAGCCTGTATAAATAATTAAAGGAATAAAACATGACAGGGTGTGCTGTTCTAAAAATAAAAAAATCAATGACAACATGAAGCTAATTATTTTCCTAAAACAGCACATCCTCATCTCATTCTCATTAGCCGCTTTATCCTCTTCTACAGGGTCGCAGGCAAGCTGGAGCCTATCCCAGCTGACTACGGGCGAAATGCAGGGTACACCCTGGACAAGTCGCCAGGTCATCACAGGGCCGACACATAGACACAGACAACCATTCACACTCGCATTCACACCTACGGTCAATTTAGAGTCACCAGTTAACCTACCCTGCATGTCTTTGGACTGTGGGGGAAACCGGAGCACCCGGAGGAAACCCACGCGGACACGGGGAGAACATGCAAACCCCGCACAGAAAGGCCCTCGCCAGCCACGGGGCTCGAACCCAGACCTTCTTGCTGTGAGGCGACAGCGCTAACCACTACACCACCGTGCTGCCCAACAGCACATCCTGAAACATTTTATTGTCCTATTCTTCCAGATTCTCTGAATCTTTTGATGATATTATGCACTGTAGATGATGATATGTTCAAACTCTTTGCAATTTTACACTGTCGAACTCCTTTCTGATATTGCTCCACTATTTGTCGGCACAGAATTAGGGGGATTGGTGATCCTCTTCCCATCTTTACTTCTGAGAGCCGCTGCCACTCCAAGATGCTTTTTTTTATACCCAGTCATGTTAATGACCTATTGCCAATTGACCTAATGAGTTGCAATTTGGTCCTCCAGCTGTTCCTTTTTTGTACCTTTAACTTTTCCAGCCTCTTATTGCCCCTGTCCCAACTTTTTTGAGATGTGTTGCTGTCATGAAATTTCAAATGAGCCAATATTTGGCATGAAATTTCAAAATGTCTCACTTTCGACATTTGATATGTTGTCTGTGTTCTATTGTGAATACAATATCAGTTTTTGAGATTGTAAATTATTGCATTTCGTTTTTATTTACAATTTGTACTTTGTCCCAACTTTTTTGGAATCAGGGTTGTATTTACCTATGTGTTCAATATGATTAACATTGATTCACATTGTATATATCTTCAGAAAAGCCCACTGCTGTTTACTGTTCTGCTGAGCTTGTCATATGGTGTTTTGCAGTCTTGTTAAGTAGCAAAAGAGTGCCCTGTTAAGCACAGCATATGGTGTTTTCCAGTTAATACTGTTATATAAAATCACTAAGCTAAATGTGTGCAGACTTCATTTTTTGATACTTTTAGACATGAACCAATTTACACAAGTATATTCAAAGTTTAATAATATATGTTTGTACATAATGTTATGAAAATTAGAGCAAACCTTCTGCCCAATCAGAATCAAGAATTCAACAGCACTGTGGTATACAGTTGATGCCAAAGGTTTACCTATGCCTCAGCTAAAGATATTCAGTCTCAGTTTTTTACAATGCCATACATTTCATGTTATTATACATTGCTTTTGGCAAATCAATTACGGCACCTACTTTTCACATCAAAGCTACTTGTAATTTTAAAACAATCAATTACAGTTCTAGTTTTAATTCACTATATCAGAATTCAAGTGGGTTAAAAGTTTATATACCCCAAGTTGACTGTCTCCATTAAACAGTCTGGAAGATTCTAGAAATTGATGTAATGACTTTCAGAATCTTCTGATTGGCCAACTGTCATAATTAGGAATTAACTGACAGTGTACCTGTGGTGGTAAAACAGTTGAACTTTGTATTCAATGTCTTTTTGCCCTTGATATTTTGGGATCAATCAAAGTAACTCTGCCTATACATCAGGAAGAAAAAAAAATCTGATTCCTTCAGGAGTAATTTCCCAACAACTGAAGGTACCATGAGCATCTGTGCAAACAACTTTATGGAAATATAAAAATCTTAGGATCACGCAGACATTGCATTGTTCAGGAAAGAACACAAATGAACACTCAGCCATGAATGAGCTTCAGTCCCTTTTTGTCTATTATCTATAGTGAAATGACCAGAGGTGGACAAAGTACCCAAGTTCATTACTTAAGTCAAAGTACAGACCCCACTGGTCAAATGTTACTCCAATACATGTGAAAGTTGTACAGTCAAATTTTTACTCAAGTTAAAGTACTGAAGTATTTGCTTTTAAAAATACTTAAATATTAAAAGTACATTTTCTGTCAACACGTTGTTGTATTATTGTCACAACACTTACAGTATGGAGCACTTACATGTGACGTCACAGCCGATCCAGATTGTGACAGACGCCATCGTGTCGGTCAAACGCCATATTCCGCCTTCTACTTCTACTTCTGGTTCTACTTCTGCTTTTACTTCTACCTTTTCTTCTGGAAAACCCTACTATATACAATTCTACTACAACGGCTGCGGCTACAAGCTCTCCCTACCTGTGCACGTTTTTTATGTTTTTTGTGTGTATTTTTGCGTGTTGTTCGTCTGTACCGGACTTCAATATCCACTACAACCGTATGGACTTACTGGACATGGGTTTCCAGCAGAAAATGACGGTTTGTAGCGATTTCCATCGCATGCACAACATTCCGGACGAGAAAAAAAAAAAATTCCGGACGAGACAGCAAGACCAGCGGGGTCTCCGTGGATTGTTATTGGAAGCAAAGTGAAGGAGGCGGCGCCGGGAGCAGAAGCAAAAGCGAGGCTACAGGCAGAGCCAGCCTGTTGACTAAGCTCAGAAAACAGCTACTCAAACCTCCACTGCCAAGCCTCTACCTCTCCAACGCCAGATCCATGTAAACAAGACGGACGATTTGGAATGACCTTATTCTATTCTATAATCGGCTGGTCAGTGCTATACTCAATACTTAAGTGACTTACCCATCCAATGAGGATTATTTTCTTGTTTACAAGATGCCACATCTGAGTCGCTGACAAATCCTGAATTTCTGTAAAGAAAACTGTCCAGAGATTTATAAGCACGCAGTGCTTCACCACTGAACAGCGAGGGAAAGTTAATGAGGTAATCATACACGTCCGGGTATTCCGCTGGCAGTTCAAAATCCGGTCGTGAAAACTCCGTCCGGAAAGCCATAAGGGTCACAAATCTGTAGATCGTTTATTTTAGACATATATCTAGTTATCTGTTCATTAGAAAAATGAGCCGTGTAGTCCGTCGGTTGAAATTGATCCATTCTGTACACGAGTGCAGCAGTATTCAGCGGTGTTTTTGACCGACAAGATGGGGGTTGTGCACTTTCCGGTCACGTGACTGCAAGATCTCTATAATACCTCATGCCTCTGAAGCAACCAACTGGATTTACTGACTCGCTTGTAGAACCTGTAGAATAAACACCTGGTAGAATGTTACAAAATGAAACACAACTGAACTGAAAAAGAACCATTGTCATTTTCATTTTTTTTAAATTGTAACACTCCTCCCCACCCCCACAAAGCAGCATGGTAGTGTTCTGATCCAGCTCTAGCAGTGCGTGCACACATGTATGTGTATGTTAATCAGGAAGACAGTGGAATAGCTGTAAATGCAGCTTGCTCAGAAAATAAAAATGACAATCCAACCTGCTCAAAACCCAGGTCCACACCTCCAGCTTAATAAATGCCCAACAGCAACACTGCTTTAAGCAAGACAAAAAAATCAAGACCATCATCTGACATCAAAACAAAAAACACCAACAATTTGTTGTGACTGACTGGTACAATACTGTCCATCTCACAGGTCTCACGTGCGCATGTGTGTGCATGCATGCACATATGAATCTGCCTGTGGAATCATGGTGGTTTAACATTAAGCTAGCTAGTCAGTAACATTCCACCTGACATGCTAGCAAAATCTTTTCAAACTCGAAATCATATTGGGTAGCTAATTTTACTAGAACAGAAAGATATTTACATTTTGTTTATTTGGCAAGATCATGCTAAAACATTCTGAAAGTACTTCAGATAAGTTAACATTATTCATGTTAGCGTAACTCCATTTTTACATGCTAACTAACAGTGTCCAAGTTAACTGGCTATGTGTTAATGTTAGCTGTGAACAAGGCTATGGCAACTTGGCGGGCAAATCCATAGAAAGTCATTTGACTAACCAGACTGCATCGCTATTGCAATGTTATTGCTAGCTCTAAAAGCACAGACAACTTCATTACAAGCTTTCTCTTGGAATAAAATGTTTATATACCTCAATATGCTTCCGCAGATTGGACAGCGAGTTTTTGTAGGCCGTGATGTGGTTCGTTTTAGGCAAACAAAGCAAACATTTAAAACTAAACGATTCTTTAATCCTTTCAGAAAACTGAAACATGGGTTCTAGGTAAAGCCATAGGTGCGTGCATTCCCCAGAAGAACTGCCTCCTTCCATTTTGCCATCAACTGATCGTGTTCAAATAATGCCATGGAGAAATCACTGAACTTGATTTTATACAGTCTATGGACATGACATGACCCTATGATTACTGATCGGCTGTCTCAGTGTCACCTGCGATAAAACCATCATGTTTTAGAAAAGAAAGGAAAAACATCCACTTTCAAAGCTGCTTCATAGTAACAAGTAACGAGGACCTTGACAGAAATGTAGTGGAGTAAAAAGTACGATATTTGTCTTTCAAATGTAGTGAAGTTAAAGTCATAAGTTGCCAAAAAAATAATACTCAAGTAAAGTTCAGATACTCAAAAAGTGTACTTAAGTACAGTACTCAAGTAAATGTACTTCGTTATTGTCCACCTCTGGAAATGACCTCTTATGGAAATAAAGCATATACCCTAACTGACTTAAGACAGGAAATTTTTAGTAACATAAAACGTGCAGCCTAGGTGTCTGTAAAAGTTTTGACCTCAAGTGTAAGAATAAATAGCTATCTTGCCTCACTTGATACACCATCATCACCATTGTTCTTGGAGTCCCATTACAGTTGACTAAAAGAAATTCTATATCTTACTGTAAGGTAAAAAAAAAAAAAGTTCATGCTGTGTGTATGAAACCAATGTAATTCCTAGTCTAGAGGCATAGCCCGGTGGCGTCGTGGCAGCTGTGCAGGTAGTGTGGCATTTACCTTCGTGCACCTTTTGGTGGGATTGTGGCCAGCTACACCACTGGAGTTACATCCTGATCTCTTTTGGTGGATTTTTTCTTCTTCTTCTTTTTTTTTTGTAATTGTAAAGTGACCTTGGGTGTGAAAAAGGCACTATATAAGTTGAAATTATTATTACTTTAACCTTTCCTCATTTCAACTAACAAACTATTAATAAAACAGCATAAAACTTTACAAGCTTAAGGCTCATCTCATCTCATTATCTCTAGCCGCTTTATCTTGTTCTACAGGGTCGCAGGCAAGCTGGAGCCTATCCCAGCTGACTACGGGCGAAAGGCGGGGTACACCCTGGACAAGTCGCTAGGTCATCACAGGGCTGACACATAGACACAGACAACCATTCACACTCACACCTACGGTTAATTTAGAGTCACCAGTTAGCCTAACCTGCATGTCTTTGGACTGTGGGGGAAACCGGACCACCTGGAGGAAACCCACACGGACACGGAGAGAACATGCAAACTCCGCACAGAAAGGCCCTCATCGGCCACGGGGCTCGAACCCGGACCTTCTTGCTGTGAGGCGACAGCGCTAACCACTACACCACCATGCCGCCCAGCATAAGGCTTTACAAGCAAATAAATTGTAAGTGATTGTAATCAATGTTTCTAAGATACAAATCAGCATAGAAATGGATTTTTAAAGAAACTTCTGAAGATTATTATATTAACTTTTAGGCATTTCAAAAAATCTTGTGTCACACACTTTCTCTCTAAGGTGACTGATGAAACCTGTGTCAGGTGAGAGGTTCTATTAATTAGGATACAAAGGCATACTGTGCCTTAATATAAAAACCTGGAGAGAGTGAGAGGGAAAAAACCCAGTATGACTGAGAAAGAAAGAAAGAGATTAATAAAGCTGGCAAGAGAAAGCAATTCTCCAGCATTTGATCTTGTTATCTGTTTTACATTATTTCCCCTGGGTGTGCTGCACCTCGCTGATACACAGCTCTGCGCAAATAATCAATTAAGCCTGCAGCCCTCACTCTCTTTGTATCACAGCTCCTGCCAGTTAAATAGGGTTTTCTTCACCAAAAAAAAAAGAGCTGAAAAATAGCAATAAATGCTGTGTGGTGTATGAGATAAGAATGTTTCAACACAGAAATATCCAGTTGTGTCCATAAGTATTTGGACAGCGACACAATTTCTGTAATTTAGTCTCTGTACACCACCACAACGGATTTGAAATGAAGCAAGTTATTGACGTGTAGACTTTCAGCTTTAATTCAAGGGGTTTCAATGCAAAAAATATTGCATTAACCATTTAGGAAACCAAGAGCTTCTTAAGGCAAAGAAATGGAATGTTCTTAAACAGTAGAGTCAGCCATCTGATCTCAACCCAGTCAAGCATGCTTTTCACATACGGTACGATAATGAAGACAAAACAGAAGGCAAAAAGACCCCCAAACAAGCAGTAACCGAATGCCCTTGCAGTAAAGGCCTGGCAAAGCATCCCAAAGGTGAAAACTCAGCATTTGTTGATGTCCATGGGTTCCAGACTTCATGCAGTCATAAACTACAAAGGATTTCCTTCCAAATATTAAAAATAATCCTTATATTTATAAAATATATTTATTTGTCCAATTACTTTTGAGCCTGTGAAAATGGAGGGACGATATAAAAATGGCTGTAATTCCTAATGCAATATTTTTTGTTAAATGCCTTGAATTAAAGCTGATAGTCTACACTTCAATCACATATTGACAGCTTCATTTCAAATCCATTGTGGCAGTGTACTGGGGCAAAATTATGAAAACTGTGTTGTGTCCAAATATTTATGGACCTGATTACATTTGAAATAAGAGAACATTCTGGAAGGAAAGGAATAATGTGAAAAATCATAATGAAAATAAAGTTTTGGTTTTTTTTTTTTTTTGGTGGATATTAAAAACCTCCCTTGTGGCCTTTATAGAAAATATTAAAATGTCATATACAGCAAAAGTAGGAGATATATACATTATGTCTATAAAAAAAAGTCAAATTCAATCAATATCATGATGCATAGTGCAGGGGTTCCCAAACTTTTCCATGCCAAGGCCCCCCAAACAGCATTAGCTTCTGGCCGGGGACCCCCTTTGCAAACCCACAGACAATGCTACAAAATATGTAAAGAAACATCAACTTTTAGAATGTTTTCTCTTACTTTTATTCAATAGTCAATAATTGTTACATTTGTTTAGCATAAGAATATTATTAACTAACATGTTTTCAACACAGCCCTGTGATGACCTGGCGACTTGTCCAGGGTGTACCCCGCCTTTCGCCCGTAGTCAGCTGGGATAGGCTCCAGCTTGCCTGCGACCCTGTAGAAGGATAAAGCGGCTTGAGATAATGAGATGAGATGAGATGTTTTCAACACAAATATTTTCGCACTGAACAATAAACTGTATAACCTCCTGTGGTACCTGATTCAACTCGTTATCCATCCTTTTTGCGACCAGTGCCTCGCGATGGAGCATGCAGTGTGTGGCCACTACATGCAGGGCCTTCTGCTTAATGAGAGTGGTCACTCCACTGATCTTCCTGGTCATTGCCGCGGCTCCGTCCAAACACACCCCCACACAACGGGTCCAGTCCAATCCGTTAGACTCGATGTAATCGTCCAAAAGTTGAAAAATGTCTTTCCCAGTAGTTCTTCTTTCAAGTGCTTTACAAAATAGTATTTCCTCCACAAATCTTTCCTGTGAAATAAATCTGATGTACACAAGCAGTTGGGCCTCATTGGATAAACCTGTGCTCTCATCCAGCTGAAGTGCGAAGTATTCGCTGGCTCTCACCTTCTCCAACAGCTGAGCAGATACGTCTTGAGCCATGTCACCAATCCGTCGGCTTACGGTGTTATCAGAGATTGGGACAGCATCGATTTTTTTGGCAGCATCCTCACCAAGCAATTCTCGGACAATGTCTTTGGTGGCTGGTAAAATCAAATCTTCTCCAATTGAGTGAGGTTTTTTAGCACGAGCAATGTGGTATGAGGCTAAAAATGATGCCTTCAGGGCCCACTCGGGGACAGTAGCTTGCTGGGTGAATGCAGCAGATTGCCTGACCAAATGCTCTTCTTTGCGTCTGAAGAAATCTACGTTTTTTTCGGCATCTGTCGGATGTTTTTGTACCAAGTGACGCTGAAGTTTTGAAGGTTTTAAGCACTCGTTTGACAGGGTCTCCAGACAGAGGACGCATTTCGGGCAATCATGGCCATTTTTCTGTATGGCTGTAAAGCCATACTTCATGTATGCTGCCTCATATTTTCGGATTTTAGTTGGCCAGGACTTCTTAGTTTTTTTCGCAGCAGTGTCCTCCACAGCAGGGCTGTTGGTTTGTTCCTTCGGTCTCTTCTTCAAAAACCTGTCCATTTTGCGCTAGCAATACGCTAGCTTGAGGAGCAAAGCAGCTTGATAAATGGCGCAAACCGCAACGTCACAACGTCACAGGTAATCGGAGAGATGAGCATGGCAAACAACGTTTCGATATGATGTATTATTATTAATAATTATATTTTATAATAATGATTAAAAAACTAATTACAATATATTTGATAATAATTATTTAAAAAAGTATATATATTTTCGCAATTTTTTGTTATCGTCCCTCCAACTTTCTGAGGGCCCCCTAGTGCCCCCTGGTGGCCCCCCAGGGGGCCGCGGCCCCCACTTTGAAAACCACTGGCATAGTGGATGTGAAAAAGTGGTGTTTGGCATTCATTGCGTTCACTGTAGGCACAACAAAAATGCTGTAATTTGTGAGTAATATAATAGTCATTGCTCATATCAGGCTATTGATTAATCATTTGCAATTACCTCAGGAAGTGACTAACAATACCATTAATTATTCATGCTTTAATTATATTTCACTGCTTTCTACTGTTAACCCATTAACCACACAGATGTTGAAGCTCAGCTGGTGGTGGGCGGTGCAGGGGGTGGGTGAGGGTTATAGAATGTTCAGCCAGGTAATTTCAGTTATTTTGGGAAATAAATATTTAAACTTAGGACAACACTATTTCAGGCTATAAAATAGGGTTAATAATCATACATGTTGATTATTGTAATCTTATAAAATGAAATATTAGATACATATGACTGTATTCAAGCGATTTACCTTGCTAAGGTGTCATCTTTGTATTGCAAAACATTTGCTGTAAGGCTTTACTTCACATGGTAAATGCAGACACACACAAACATTATGGAAACATTAATGTTAATGAAGCTAAAACTAAAATGTTGAAGGAATGTGTAAGAACATTTGTAAATGTGATTTTAAAACATTCCATGAACACCCTGAACATGTGACAGACTGAAAGTTCTTTGAACCAAAAACTCCTGGAACCATAACTTTCAGAAAAGTTAAATAGAAATCAATCGAAATAGAGAAACTGATTTTCTTTCACCATAAACATTTCAAACTTCACGTTTTCTTTTTTTTTGGTGGGGAAGAAATGTCCCTGCAATAATAGGGATACAAGGAAAATGTATGTATGTATGTATGTATGTATTACAAACAATGATTAAAAAACATATACAAAATCTTTTTGTCTGACTACTGAGTTTAAAGTTAGGGTTAGATTTACAGTAGTTGTATTCATTATAGCATTAATTATCTGCATTAATAATGATGTCAACAGAAGGCATTCAAAATGATAGCAAGAATAGAATAGAAAAGAAATCAATAGAAATCCAGAAACCAATAAAGAGATTTTTATTTCACCACAAATGCTTTCTCTCTCTCTCTTTCTGTGTGTGTGTGTGTGTGTGTTTGTTTCAATGTACTGACACTGTATCTCCTGGAACTATGAGTTTTACTCATTGTCATATTTTCAGGCACAAGAATGCTCTATAGATTCTCTGGAGAAATACACTCAACTCGAGCTGTGTGCCTCACATACGTAAACATTCACACATATGTAAACATTATCAGCAGCTCTTGCTGTGTGTGTGTGTCAGTGCTTCTGCCCACTCTTACTGCCAGCGAGTTGAACAGCACCAGCAGCGGTATGAACTGCATGCGCTTTCAGTTATGCTTTATTATGTGAGTTCAAAGCATATTCTCATAACCACAGGCACAGAACACTGAGAAATCTCATTCAGGTAAAAGGTGAGAATTTGATGAAAACAGACATGGCACCTGTGTAGGAACTACAGTTATTTTTTTTTTCCTTACATGATTTTACTCAGCTAAAATTTGAGTGCCATATTTTATATATATATATATATATATATATATATATATATATATATATATATATATATATATAAACAAACAAACAAACATGAGTATTTTACTGGAAAATACACCACTCATATTTTTCCTTTGAGCTCCATCCGGGACATGAAGAACCAAAACCATGACATAAATCTCTATATGTCATCCATGAGGAAATCGATGAATTGTTTTGATAAATTTGGGTACTTTGTTTGTGAATGTGTCTATATAATAAAAAGATATATATATATATATATAACACACACACACACACACACATATATATATATATATATATATATATATATATATATATATATATATACATACGTTGGCTTGACCATATGAAGTTTATCTTCTTGTATTGAAAAACTTGCATTTTTCATTAGAAATACATCACAGATCTGAGTGACATACTTTCTGATATTTCACTCCGATGATGTCACTCCCAGTGTTTTCCCAGTGACTAGATGCATGTTGTCAAAATGGTGATCTGGTTCAAAATTAAAATTCTTTTGATTAACCTGCATATTTTTTGTGGATGTGTCTATATAATAGACATGCAAAGATATGAAGTTTATTTTCTCATGTTGAAAATATTTTCACTTTGATTGCTCGCTCATTCATGATAGATACATTCACCACTCAAAGATAAACTTCATATCTTCACAGAACTGTGTAATATCCTCTATTTGCTTACGGCATTTAGATGTAAATATCAGGAAATGAAATCTGAAATGCTGAGCTATCATCTCATGTTCATGTGTTCCTAATTATCTTCAGTGTACAGCAAAAAAAAAAAAGAATTGGCCATGCCATACATTTGGAGGAGACTGTATCCATCAACTAATACCAAATTTTTATGTAAAGTTTTGTAAATTCTTGTTTCAGTTGATAGCATGTAGCAAAAAGCAGCATAAGGATATAAGAGACACTGAAGAGCTTTCCTGAAGTAAATTTCTTGAGTAGCCGCTTTAAGAAAGTGATCAAATCTGAATGAAATGTTTGTTCATTTTAAATTAAGAAGAAGCCACCTTTATTTGTCACGTGCACACTCAAGCACAGTGAAATTCATCCTCTGCATTTAACCCGTCTGAAGCAGTGAACACACGCATGCACACACACAAGTGAGCAATGAGCACACACATACATACCCAGAGCAGTGGGCAGCCATGCTACAGTGCACAGGGAGCAGTTGGGGGTTAGGTGCCTTGCTCAAGGGCATTTCAGCCCAAGGCTGCCTCATGTTAACCTAACCGCATGTCTTTGGACTGTGGGGGAAACCGGAGCACCCGGAGGAAACCCACGCAGACACAGGGAGAACATGCAAACTCCACACAGAAAGGTCCCCATTGGCCGCTGGGCTCGAACCCAGAACCTTCTTGCTGTGAGGCAACAAGCCATGCCACCCAAATTATGCAATGTACTGTATGTAAGACTGTTGTTATTCACTTTGAGAAGAAATTTAATGGAATGGTTTTAATAATTTTCAACATGACCCCAAATATCAGATACCACTGTGATAAACTGATAGCAACTGGCCTGTTTGTCTAAATGTATGTTGTCTTCCTTAGTTCCCTTTGACCTCATGCAACTGCACAGCAACAAGGCATTAGATGGGGAAAATGCTATGTACTGAACACATACACTTCATGTCTGAAAGTAATGGACTGTCATTTCTCTTTACTTAGATGATTAGTTCTTGACAATCTGGATTACTACAGTTGTGGAATAGGGCTATTTACTGTATTTTTATTATTTATTATTTACTGTTTGATCTCAAGCTCAGTCTCAAACCAGTCCATCTGGCACCAACACCCATGCGCCAGTGAAAGTCACAAAGATGACAATTTTTCACATTCTGATATTTGAAGTGGAAATTAACTGAAACTCTTGATTTGTATCTGCATGATTTTATGCATTGTGCTGCTGTCAAGGGATTGGCTGATTAGAGAACTGCATAAACCAGCAGGTGGATGGGTGTTCCTAATATCAAAGGTGTTTTTCTGAAACAGCAGCTCTGAAAATAGTTCTGCCTGCAAGGAAATAACAGGTATATTTTAATGCAACTGTACTAATATTAATAATACATTAGCCTGGTAATTGTAAGGTGGATGCTCCATATGAACAGCTTAAAAAAAGAAACATGTAATTGCTGATATGGTGACGATTCATGTGGGGAGACTTTTATTTAGTATTTTTGGAAAGAGTCTCCAGTGTCAGTGCTTTGTAACCGTTAGAGGTAAAGTTAAGTTTTCTAACGTGGGAAAAAAAAACCTTCAGTATGGTGGGCTTGGCAGTGTTTTAGTAACATGACAAGGTGCATTTTTTCTCTCTCAGAGGGGCTACTGAGGGGAATTACTTTATAGCTATAAACATCTCATCTCATTATCTCTAGCCGCTTTATCCTGTTCAACAGGGTCGCAGGCAAGCTGGAGCCTATCCCAGCTGACTACGGGCGAAAGGCGGGGTACACCCTGGACAAATCGCCAGGTCATCACAGGGCTGACACATAAACACAGATGACACAGACAACCATTCACACACACATTCACACCAGCTATAAACATGTTGTCCTGTAATAAACAAAATTTAATAAATTTTGTTTAGTTTAACATTGGCAATTTGTTGTGGTACCGTATAAGAGGGAAAAAAACACTTTCAAGCCATGCTGTTATTGGAAAATAATCAACTTCAACTTGATTATTTTGCTATAACGGCACACCACGTCATGTTTTTTTTTTTCCTGATGCAATGTATCTGTTAATTCAATGCTGAAAGGAATGAAGAGCTTCTTTATGGTGCCCACTCACCAAAAATCTGCCTTATGACTGAATAGACATTTAAATGAAGCTCTATTTTACAGTGATGACTAATATGAAGATTTTCTTTGTCTGCACTTGGCCTTAGCCTATTTTCCCTCTGATAGTGAGTGATTATGAGAAAGAACTTTTTTTTTGATGTATGAGCCACTCCATCCTGCTGCTGGAGATCTGGGTGCAGTCCAGCCTGCAGCAAGATCCAGCTGCACAGGGGAAAGCTGCCTCGACGAAACATTGCCTTGATGCTGACTACAAAGATGCGATATGTATGTGTGTGTGTGTGTGTGTGTGTGTGTGTGTGTGTATATATATATATACAGTATATATCACATACATATACACACACACACACACACACACACAAACTACTGTGCAAAAGTCACTTTTTTCATACAAACTTTGTTATAGATTTCTATTTTATGAGTTCTACATGATCGAGTCAGTACAAAAACATTTTAGAGTTCCAAACGTTCATTTTCCAGCACAAAATTAAATCTTAGAGAAAAAAAAATGTCTGTATCTGTGCAGCATATTACATAAGAGACCACTTTTCAGATTGTTGAAATGAGCCACAGACACAACAACCCAAAAGCCTGACAGCATCACAAATTAAAAGAGTTTGTTCATGGAACAATACACATTCATTGTAAACCATCCCTATGCACAGCCTTGGACACCTGCAAAAAAAAAAAAAAATGGAGGATGAAAAATACCATGTGTTCCTTCAGTTTCTGTTACCAGACATTTTCAAACTGCTGTTTGTGCTGCATCACAAAGCAATGTAAAGGAAAAGCTATTGACCCTCTTCTGCATACATGACCTCACAGATACCCATGATTTGCTAGTAGGGACTTTGGGGGAAACCGGAGCACCTGGAGGAAACCCATGCGGACACAGGGAGAACATGCAAACTCCGCACAGAAAGGCCCTCGCCAGCCACAGGGCTCGAACCCAGACCTTCTTGCTGTGAGGCGACAGCGCTAACCACTACACCACCGTGCCGCCCAAAATAGAATCTGATTTATGAAATAATTATGTAACATCAAAATGTATCGCGTTTTGGATAAAAATGAGGAATCCCTTATTTATGTGTTATAGGCATAAGATTTATGGGCGGCACGGTGGTGCAGTGGTTAATACTGTTGCCTCACAGCAAGAAGGTTCTGGGTTCGAGCCCAGTGGCCAAGGGTGGGGCCTTTCGGTGTGGAGTTTGCATGTTCTCTCCGTGTCTGCATGGGTTTTCTCTGGGTGCTCCGGTTTCCCCACAGTCCAAAGACATGCAGTCAGGTTAACCGGCTACTCTAAATTGTCCATACGTAGGCGTGAATGGTTGTTTCCCAAGCCTGGAAATGGGAGGGTTACGGCAGGAAGGGCATCCAATGCAAAACTACTCTCTAATTAATATGACGTGGATCAATAGGGTCCACATGACAATGACCCCACACACATAAGTGGGACAAGCTGGAAGAAGTGAGTGAGGCATAAGTTGTGCGATGTTTCACTCATATATACCTAATTTACCTCATAAATATCTAATTTACCGGAAACATGCACTAATTTATGTATGTACTGTGATATTTTCTGTGATATAATGTTTTTTTGTTTCCGTTTCCAGTTGAGAGTACACCGTGCACATTCTGCCTGTCACTTCTCACTGGAGTTTTTTATTTTATTTTCCCTTTTGTTTTTCTTTTTTGTGTTTGTGTAGTTTGATGTTTGTTTTTTGTTTTTGTTTGAGTGTTTTGTCTGCTGGTTGTGGTGTAGTTCAGGACCCAGTTTTGGGCATTGGTTCCCTCCAGGCCTTGGTTTGCTGTGGGTGATGCCTGTTCTCCTCGCTATGGACTGCAGTGAGCTCGTTGGTCATTTTAACAGGGTTCTCCAGTGCTCTGTGCGGCAGTGCTTTTGTGCTTGGTGTGGTGTTCCGAGCGATGTTGCTCAGTGGCGTCGCGGTGGCTTTGCAGGCAGTTTGGGACATACCAGTGTTCTGCGTGGCGGTGCTTCTGTGCTCGCTTTGTGGCTCCATGGCACGGTGTTCTGGGTAGTGTTGCCCGGCGGCAGCATGGCGGCTGTGCAGGCGGTGTGGGAATTGTTTTTGTGCACCTTTTGGTGGGACTGTGGCTGCTACACCATTGGAATGACATCCTGACCTTTATTTGGTGGACTTTTTTCCCCCTTTTCCTTATACAGTTAGGTCCATAAATATTTGGACAGAGACAACATTTTTCTAATTTTGGTTCTGTACATTACCACAATGAATTGTGAACAAAACAATTCAGATGCACTTGAAGTTCAGACTTTCAGCTTTAATTCAGTGGGTTGAACAAAATGATTGCATAAGAATGTGAGGAACTAAAGCATTTTTTAAACACAATCCCTTCATTTCAGGGGCTCAAAAGTAATTGGACAAATTAAATAATTGTAAATAAAATGTTCATTTCTAATACTTGGTTGAAAACCCTTTGTTGGCAATGACTGCCTGAAGTCTTGAACTCATGGACATCACCAGACGCTGTGTTTCCTCCTTTTTAATGCTCTGCCAGGCCTTTACTGCAGCGGTTTTCAGTTGCTGTTTGTTTGTGGGCCTTTCTGTCTGAAGTTTAGTCTTTAACAAGTGAAATGCATGCTCAATTGGGTTGAGATCAGGTGACTGACTTGGCCATTCAAGAATATTCCACTTCTTTGCTTTAATAAACTCCTGGGTTGCTTTGGCTTTATGTTTTGGGTCATTGTCCATCTGTATTATGAAACGCCAACCAATCAGTTTGGCTGCATTTGAGCACACAGTATGTCTCTGAATACCTCAGAATTCATCTGGCTGCTTCTGTCCTGTGTCACATCATCAATAAACACTAGTGACCCAGTGCCACTGGCAGCCATGCATGCCCAAGCCATCACACTGCCTCCGCTGTGTTTTACAGATGATGTGGTATGCTTTGGATCATGAGCTGTACCACGCCTTCACCATACTTTTTTCTTTCCATCATTCTGGTAGAGGTTGATCTTGGTTTCATCTGTCCAAAGAATGTTCTTCCAGAACTGTGCTGGCTTTTTTAGATGTTTTTTAGCAAAGTCCAATCTAGCCTTTTTATTCTTGAGGCTTATGAGTGGTGTGCACCGTGCAGTGAACCCTCTGTATTTACTTTCATGCAGTCTTCTCTTTATGGTAGATTTGGTTATTGATACGCCTACCTCCTGGAGAGTGTTGTTCACTTGGTTGGCTGTTGTGAAGGGGTTTCTCTTCACCATGGAAATTATTCTGTGATCATCCACTACTGTTGTCTTCTGTGAGTGTCCAGGTCTTTTTGCATTGATGAGTTCACCAGTGCATTCTTTCTTTCTCAGGATGTACCAAACTGTAGATTTTGCCACTCCTAATATTGTAGCAATTTCTCAGATGGGTTTTTTTCTGTTTTCGCAGCTTAAGGATGGCTTGTTTCACCTGCATGGAGAGCTCCTTTGACCGCATGTTTTCTTCACAGCAAAATCTTCCAAATGCAAGCACCACACCTCAAATCAACTCCAGCCTTTTATCTGCTTAATTGAGAATGACATAACGAAGGAATTTCCCATACCTGCCCATGAAATAGCCTTTGAGTCAATTGTCCAATTACTTTTGGTCCCTTTAAAAACAGGGTGGCACATGTTAAGGAGCTGAAACTCCTAAACCCTTCATCCAATTTTAATGTGGATACCCTCAAATGAAAGCTGAAAGTCTGGACTTTATGTCCATGTCCATTATATAACTATAACTTGAATGTTTCAGTAAACAGGTAAAAAAAAAAATTTGTGTCAGTGTCCAAATATATATGGACCTAACTGTAATTGTAAAGCGACCTTGGGTATGAGAAAGGTGCTATATATATGTAACATTATTATTTTGTTATACTGAAAGAAAGAGCATCCAATGGAATATGGAAATAGATATACAGTGGAGATGAGTTGCCTTTTCCAGCCTCACCTTCAGATAGTTATGTTAATATCACATCAATGTTGGAATCAGTGTTGTTTCACACAGCGCAGCCTACAAACATAGCCGCTGACTACAACTCCCAGAACCCAGAGTGGCCTACAAACATGGCCACTGAAGACTACAACATCCAACAGCAATCGTGAATGTTATTTTGCTTCCAAATATCTCTATATGCAAACAATTCTACACTTCAGCTAGAGCAACATGGACACACTTGTGGCTGGTTCACATCTTCTCGTCATGTTTATTACATGCACATTCCAACCAGTAGTACAGAACATCAGCGCCACCTGCTGGTAACAGTTAATACGGTGCAAACTTTGGCTTATACATAACATCTCCTCCCCACTAAGTAGGGTTGCCACCCGTCCCGTAAAATATGGAATCGTCCTTTATTTGGCAATTAAATCTTGTGTCCCGTATTGAACCGATACGGGACGCGATTTGTTCCGTATTTTCATAAATGTCCGATACACATGTCTGTCTCACACATATCAACACTAAATCCAACAATAATGAACAAAATAAAACAGTAAATACTACGTTGCGGGATCTACCCAGGACTCAAACCCCTCCACTCTGTGTCACGCTCTGTGCGTCTGTGCCTGGCTGCCTGCATCACTGCGTGTGGCGCTGTCACGGTTGCCTAGAGACAGACAACACACACCGGCGCTGCTCAAAAAACCCGGGCCTTTTAAAAATGTCTGCTGCACCCGGGACTCCACCACCAAGAAGTGAGGGAAATCTGTTGACTGCTTAAATCTGGTCTACTCCACAGACAAGAGAAACACAGCAGTTCCTGATTAACTCAGGACTGTTGAGGGAAGGAGTAATGTTTTGCACTTTCTTGTTTTCTGCATTCTTGAATAAGCAGACATACATGTTTGTTGTGTTTTTGTTGTTTTTTGTTTTCTTTTTTCCTCTCTAAGTAAAAATGTCCCCAAAGTTCACAAAGAGTCCCTACACCAAGAACAGTTATGCACTTACATTTACAGTGATATTAAGTTCTCAATATATTTAGATTATATTATAAAAGTTCATTGTTGCCCACTTGTACATTATACATTTTTACAGCATTGGCAATAAAGCATTTCAAGCTTTAAGTATGAGTAATTGCTTTCTTGATCACCCCTTTACTAAAAACACCTACAAAATAAAACATACCACTGCTGCGGGCACCCCACCCCATGGGAGTCGTGCCCGTGGTGGTCATGGCCCCAAGAAGCCATGGTGGGCGTCCCTTATTTTCATTTCTGAATGGTGGCAACCCTACCACTAAGCTATGTTGTCCATCAACACATGGGTATTTATTTTGTACAATGAAGGTTGCTTTTCTTTTGCACAACAATACGTTCTTTTTCCTTTTTTTTTTTTACAGCAACACAATGCTCAAAATAGGGCGGCACAGTGGTGTAGTGGTTAGCGCTGTCGCCTCACAGCAAGAAGGTCCGGGTTCGAGCCCTGTGGCCAGCAAGGGCCTTTCTGTGTGGAGTTTGCATGTTCTCCCCGTGTCCACGTGGATTTCCTCCAGGTGCTCCGGTTTCCCCCACAGTCCAAAGACATGCAGGTTAGGTTAACTGGTGACTCTAAATGGACCGTAGGTGTGAATGGATGTCTGTGTCTATGTGTCAGCCCTGTGATGACCTGGCGACTTGTCCAGGGTGTACCCCGCCTTTCGCCCGTAGTCAGCTGGGATAGGCTCCAGCTTGCCTGCGACCCTGTAGAACAGGATAAAGCGGCTAGAGATAATGAGATGAGACAATGCTCAAAATGGAGAATGATCTTAATTCTGTCAAATCAACTTGTATGCTGCAGACAATGTCTCAGAACCAGACAGTCTCATATTCTTTCAACTAGGCAAAGTGTTCACTCATCACGGTAGCAAACTGGTGGTTTGATAATAATCACGGGATAACGTCTCAGTCTCTGTCACTTGTGTAAGTCCAGTCTGCGGTGGTTCAGTGGACTGCTTTGTTTTTGATGGTTCAATGGTGTCAGAGACTCGATCATGTTTTTGCTCTTGGTGAGGTGCACTAGGTGGAAGTGTGGTGCAACTCTCATTCAGTAACACTGGAGGACTGTCACAAGGGTTCACAGCAGTCTGCTGACACTGAAGGATCCGGACGCATCAGCATTTGATCCACATGGCACTTCCATGTGCCTTGTGTTCCCACATTTACTTTGTATGACACAGGTCCAGTCTTTTCCATGACAGCACCCTGTGCCCACTTCTCCTCCCCCTTTCCATAGTCATGCACAAGGACTGACTCTCCAACATCAAACTGTCTGTCCTTAGAGCGTAGTTGGTGGCATTGCCGTTGAGCATCCTGTGACCTTTGCACTGCTTCCGTCACGCTGGGTTTCAGGAAATCCAACCATGAATGCAGCCTGCATCCAAGGAACAGCATTGCTGGCATTTCTTTAGTTGTCGCATGGGGAGTGTTCCTGTATGTCAACAGAAAAGTATCATGGCATTGTTGCACTTGTGCTGTGCCTTTCGAGGACTTTAAAGCTTGTTTAAACGTTTGCACAAAGTGTTCCACCAAGCCACTGGTGGAAGAATGGTACGTCGCGGAGCAAATGTGTTGGACTCCATTGGACTTCAGAAATGCACTGAATTCTTCAGAGCAAAACTGGGGTCCATTGTCACTCACAAGGATATGGGGAATGCCATAGCGACTAAACAGTCCTTTGAGCACTTGAATGGTCTTAGTAGATGTGGTGCTATCCATAATATGTACCTCAGGCCACTTTGAATGAGCATCCACAGTGCCCAGGTACATGTGTCCTTCAAATGGACCAGCAAAGTCCACATGTATCCTTTCCTAAGGACTGGAGAGCCACATCCATGGGTGTAGAGGTGCTAGCCCAGGCTCTTTTCGTACCCTCTGACAGGAGTGGCAGGATTTAGCCTGGAGCTTGATTTGAGAATCAATGCCGGGCCACCAAACATAACTGTGTGCCAGGCTCTTCATCCTCACTACACCTGGGTGTGCAGTGTGAAGTTCTTTGAGCACCCGGGGGCACAGTTTGGGCGGCACAATGACTCTCACACCCCACATGAGGCATCCCTGTTGTATAGTGAGATCTTGCCAGCACAGCAGGTAGGATGAAAGCTCTTCACCAGCATCCTTTGCAGCTGGAAAATGACCAGTTGGAGGTCATTTCCAGGACATGTGACAAGATGGGATCAGATATGGTGTTATGTCTGATCTTGGTGTTACTAACTGGTAAGGTGTCCAACTGCGAGGTGCAGAATACATCTACTGCACTCAACTTCTCCTTATGGGTGTGTGTGAGTGGTAGCCTCGACAGTCCATCAGCATTTACATGTAATGCACCTTTTCAATATTGAATGGTGTAATCATGTGCAAACAGGAGTAGTGTCCAACGCTGCATTCGGGCTGCAGCCATGGACAGAGTACTTTTCACTGGACTCAGGATGGAGGTCAGCGGGAGATGGTCAGTGAGTAGGGTGAACTTGTTACCATAGAGGTACTGGTGAAACTTACGTACTCCAAAGACTATTGCCAATGCCTCCTTCTGGATCTGAGCATAGTTCTGCTCTGCTTTGCTGAGCGTGCGTGATGCATAGGCGATGGGTCTTTCTTCACTGTTAGGCATGACATGCGAGAGCACTGCTCCCACCCCATACGGTGAAGTATCGCATGCAAGGTAGAGCGGCAGCTCTGGATTGTAGTGGGTGAGTACTTCCTGTAATACAAGGAGTGCTTTAGCTTTCTGAAACGCTGACTCACAGGTTGAGGTCCACTGCCATTTCTTTGCTTTAATAAGCAGTTCATTGAGTTGTCTCAGAACAGTGGCCAAGTTTGGAATGAAACGTCCATAGTAGTTCAGCATTCTTAGAAATGAACATGCTGGGGCTTCCACAATGGCACATACCTTCTCTGGTGATTTGTGGAGCCCAGCTGCATCGATGATGTGGCCTAAATATTCCACAGACTCCTGGATAAACAGGCACTTCTCTTGCTTGAGATGCAGGCCCTGATCTTCTAGCCTGCCCAAGACTGCATCCAGAGTTTTGAGGTGAGACTGCTCATCAGGACCACTGACAAGAATGTTGTCCAGGTAGCAATGAGTGTATGGCAGTCCACAAAGCACTTTGTTCACCGTCCTTTGGAATAAAGCAAGCAATGACGCTATGCCAAATGGTAAGCGGTTGAAATGAAACAGTCCATTCTGTGTTGTGATAGTCAACAGCTCTTTTGATTGTTCTTCCACCTCCATCTGTAGATAAGCATTTGATAAGTCCAACTTACCGAAGCGTTGACCTCCTGCTAGAGATGCAAAGAGGTCCTCAATGCGTGGAATTGGGTACTTATCCACACAGAGGACTGGGTTGAGGGTGACCTTGAAATCCCCACACAGACTCACTGCATTATCTTGTTTAATCACTGGCACTATGGGTGTACCCCAATCACTGTGATCTATGGGTGATATCACTCCCAGTTCTGTCAGACGTTTTAACTCGGCCTCCACTTGTGGTAGCAGGGCATAGGGCACATTGCGTGGAGGATGGAATTTTGGAACACTATTGGGTTTAAGTGTCAATGTGGCTTTAATCCCTTTCATTGTTCCAAGCCCTTTAGAGAAAACAGCGGAGTGTCTCTAACACAGCCTCCAAGGTGTCTTTCTCTTTTTGCTCAATGGCATACACAGTCTTTAAATCTCTCCAGTTCAATTTAATAGCTCTCAGCCATTCTCTACCAAAAAGTGGTGGTGCATCTATTTTCACAACGTACAAGGGTAACTCAGCACACTGCTTGTTCAACTTTACTTGCACCTTGATGACCCCTTCAGGTGTGAGAGGTTCTCCTGTGTATGTCCTTAGCATGACATCAGTGGGTTGTAAAGGCAGTTGGCTGAGCGTGCTTTTGTACTGTTCCCAAGGAATCAAAGACACAGCGGCACCTGTATCCAATTCCATCTCCATCTTCTTTCCATTTACTATAGGCAGCACAGAGATTCGTGAATATTTCCCCTTTTCAGACAATGCATACAGTCCCAAATCAGAATAAGTATCAGATTTAGTTTCCTCGCTTTCACTTTCATTTACTCTTGCATCCACATGATGAGTTCTCTTCTTTCTGCTTTTAACACTGCGTTTGATTGCATTACCTTTCTGCTCAGATTTTTCTTCTTTGTGTTTCCATCTGTCTTGGTTGCTTTGGTCCTTGCTCGTGTACATCCTTTTCGTGTGACCTACCCTCTTGCACCTGTCATGGTCCTACCTGTGGGCTTCTCTCTTCAGGTAACATCTCCACTCAGCATTACCGGCCACGCCCGCACTCACTTCCTCTTATTAACTTTCAGTGACTGTCATTGGCTGTTGCCGATCACCTGCTTCCCCCCGTGTGTATTTATACTGCAGTCCTCCCAAGCTTCTGTGTCAGATCATCTGCAACTCTCAGCGTGATAACCTGCTCTGTGTTCCTACTACTCTGACTCCTGAAGATATTCTGTTCCGTCTGACTCTGTCTGCTCTCCAGCCCCGGTAACCTGATCTGCCTTCTGTCCTGTCGACTCTGCCTCTTGCCTGCCTCTCCTGTACCTTCGCCTGATCTCCAGCTCGCTCAGCCCTGCTGCTCGCCTGCCTCTCCATCTGCCTGGTGTGAGCAGCCCTGCCTGGAGCCCTACTCTTCTGCCCTGGTAACCTGACCCTGCATTTCTGTCCCCTATCTTGCTACCTGTTTTGTGACTCTGTGTTCCAGCCTGCTCTCTATCTCCTGCCTGCTGAGGGACTGCTTGCTGGGAGACTGCCTGAAACCCAAGTGGTATCAGCCTACAGCCACACCTCTCTGACAATGCCTGATCCCATCTGATCTCAGAAGCTAAGCAGGGTCGGGCCTGGTCAGTACTTGGATGGGAGATCTCAGATGTCACCACCATGCTCCCACCAGCCATCCCTGCCTCTCAGTCCTCCTGCCACTGAACTTCACACACACTCCCAACTCCCTTTTCCCCTGTTATTAATAAACTGTGGTTCGAGTGCATTTGATCTCCTCTCCTGTCCGTTCCTTGACAGAACGATCTGGCCATGACATGGAGTCAGTGCCTGAACCCTCTGCCCTAGACCGGCTTCAGCGCACCAAGGGAGATGTCAGTCGGATGTCTGCTGACATTGCAGCCCTGATCCAGCTTGGGCAACAACGACTGGACCAAGCACTCCAGCTGCTCACCGCCCTAGCACCGCCTGCTCCTCTGAGTCAACCACCACCGCCCCTCGTTGTATCAGCCCCTGTCATACCTGCCGCTGACATGCCAGCTCCAGGAGGTGCTCCTGCTGCACTTGATGCCAAGTCCGTGCTTTCCTGACCAGCTGCCGGTTGCTGTTCGACCTGCAGCCCAGAACCTTCGCAAAGGTGGCCTTCGTCATCACTCGTCTGACTGGCCGCGCCTGCCTGTGGGGGACTGCTGAGTATGAACGCTGGACACCGGCGTGTGCCTCCTTCTCCCTGTTTGCAGCGGAGATGACTAAGGTCTTCGACCTGGGCTCATCGTCAGTAGAGGCATCCGGAGGACTGATGAGTATTCGCCAAGGCAGACGAACAGTGGCTGACTACTCGATCGATTTCCGGACCTTGGCCCGGCGCAGCAAGTGGAACGTGCAGGCGCTGGTGGACGCCTTTCTGCACAGCCTGGCCGACTACATGAAGGACGAATCGGTCTCGTACGAACAACCATCGACACTCGATGAGGCCATTGCCCTGGCCGTCCGCATTGACCGCCGGGTCCAGACCCGTCGACGAGAGAGGGCCCGCCAGACTCAGTCAGTCACCAGTGCACGGAGTAACCCAGCCCCTTCTACGTCTCCTGCTGTTTCTCCGCCGAGCCTTCTGGACCAGTCAGAGCTCATGGAGATCGGCCGTGCTTCCCTCAGCCCGGCAGAGCGCCAGCGTCGGATCACCTCCAATCTGTGCCTGTACTGTGGGGGTGACAGTCACCGTGCTGCCTCCTGCCCAGTAAAAGCCCGAGCTCACCGGACATAGGAGGGACCCAGCTGAGCTCAATGACCATCCATTCCTCCACCAGCCAGAAACCTATGCTCCAAGTTTGTCTTCGTCTGTTGGATTCCACCCACACCCTGGCTGCCCTGGTTGACTCTGGCGCCGAGGCAAACATCATGGACACTGAGCTTGCGCGCCAGTTGGGTCTGCAAAGCCATCACTTATCCTCTCCCGTTCCAGCCAGGGCGCTGGATGGCCATCTCCTTGGCACCGTCACCCACCCCACTGCCCCTGTTCCGATGACTGTCAGGCAACCACCACGAAACCATCCAGTTTCACCTGCTCCGTTCCCCCGGCCAACCTCTCATCCTGGGCTATCCATGGCTCCGCCAGCACAGTCCTCACCTCGACTGGGCCACTGGAGCAATAAGAGAATGGGGCAAGGACTGCCACCGGACCTGCTTACGAGCCGCCACTCTAAAACCCCGTACTCCACCTGCCAGCTCTGCCTCCGACCTCACTAATGTCCCAGTGTGTTATCACAGCCTTCGGGAGGTATTCAGCAAAGCCAAGGCCACTTCCTTGCCTCCTCACCGGCCCTACGACTGCGCCATTGATCTCCTCCCAGGCACTGCACCACCCAAGGGCCGTCTCTACTCTTTGTCCGCCCCAGAAAGGAAGGCGATGGAGTACTACATCAGTGACTCTCTGGCTGCCAGCCTCATCCGCCCATCCTCCTCTCCCGCCAGCGCTGGGTTCTTCTTCGTGGGAAAGAAGGATGGATCCCAGCGCTGCATCGATTACAGGGGTCTCAACGACATCACCATCAAGAACCAATACCCTCTCCCACTGCTTACCTCTGCCTTCGAGCTGCTCCAGGGAGCCACGGTCTTCACCAAACTCGATCTCCGGAATGCCTACCACCTGGTTCGGATAAGGGAGGGAGACGAGTGGAAGACCGTGTTCAACACCCCCACCGGTCATTATGAATACCGGGTGATGCCGTTTGGCCTTACCAACGCGCCAGCAGTAGTCCAGGCTCTGGTGAATGATGTCCTGCGAGATATGTTGAACAAGTTCGTGTTTGTTTTCCTCAACAACATCCTGATCTTCTCCCGAACCCTGTCCGAACACTCCCAGCATGTCCAGCAAGTGCTCCGTCGTCTCCTTGAAAACTACCTCTTCGTCAAGGCAGAGAAGTGTGAGTTTCATGCCAAGTCTGTGGGGTTCCTGGGGTACATCGTGGCAGAAGGGAGCATCCAGATGGACCCTGCCAAGGTCTCAGCAGTGACTTCATGGCCAGTACCAGAGAGCAGGAAGAAGCTTCAGCAGTTCCTGGGCTTCGCAAATTTCTACAGGAAATTCATTCATAATTACAGCACCATTGCGTCACCCCTCACTGCCTTGACCAGCACCAAACAGCCCTTCGCCTGGACTCCAGCTGCCAATGAAGCCTTTGCCACCCTCAAGGCTTGGTTCACCACTGCTCCCATCCTCCAGATGCCAGATGTGGAGCGGCAATTCATCGTAGAGGTGGACGCCTCAGATGTGGGAGTCGGGGCAGTGCTCTCACAGAGGTCAGCGGATGACAACAAACTCCACCCCTGTGCGTTCTTCTCCCGCCGGCTATCGCCGGCCGAACGCAATTACGACATTGGCAACCGGGAATTGCTGGCAGTCAAGCTCGCCCTGGAGGAATGGTGTCACTGGCTGGAGGGGTGCATAGTCCCATTCCTGGTCTGGACAGACCATAAGAATCTGGAATACATCCACACCGCCAAACGACTCAACCCCAGACAGGCCCGCTGGGCTCTCTTTTTCACCAGATTCAATTTCACCCTTTCATACCAGCCTGGATCTCACAACACCAAGCCTGACACACTCTCCCGCCAGTTCCAGAAGGATGATGCCCCCTCCAAGGATCTGGCTCCCATCCTACCTGACCCCTGTATCGTTGCTGCTCTGACCTGGGACATCGAAGAACGAGTGTGGGAAGCCCTCCGTGACCAACCCAGCCCCAGTGCATGCCCCGCAAGTCGCCTCTTTGTTCCTGAAGACCTGCGATCCCAGGTTATACAATGGGGACACGACTCCCGTCTTGCCTGCCACCCTGGTTCCACTCGCACCTACCACCTGCTCGCCCAACGGTTCTGGTGGCCTACTATGAGCAGGGATGTGCGAGACTTCATCCGAGCCTGCCCTACCTGTAATCAAAATAAGTCCTCCAGCCGGCCTCCTGCCGGTTTGCTCCAGCCTCTGCCCGTGCCTATGCAACCCTGGTCCCACATTTCCCTGGATGTTGTTATGGGTCTGCCCCCTTCTAATGGGATGATGGTCATACTCACCATCGTGGACCGCTTTAGCAAGATGGCACACTTTGTTCCCCTCCCAAAACTACCGTCAGCCAAAGAGACCGCCCAGATCGTCCTGCAGCATGTCTTCCGCGTCCATGGGCTGCCCAAGGACATCGTTTTGGACCGGGGGCCGCAATTCACCTCCTCTTTCTGGAAGGAGTTCTGTCACCTACTCGGGGCCACCGCCAGCCTCACCTCCGGATTCCGACCCCAGTCCAACGGCCAGTCAGAGTGGACTAACCAGGAGTTGGAGAAGGCACTTTGGTGCATGGCATCACGCAACCCTAGGGCCTGGTGTGAGCACCTGCTGTGGGTGGAATACTCTCACAACTCCCTCACCAGCTCAGCCACTGGGCTGTCCCCATTCCACTGCGTGTATGGCTACCAACCTTCCCTGTTCCCCAGCCAGGAGGGAGAGGTCACCTGCCCGGCTGCCCTCACCTATGCACGCTGATGCCGCCACACCTGGTCTCAAGCCCGTGCTGCACTCCTCAAGTCAGTCACCAGCTACTCTACTGGAGCCAACCGGTGGAGGACGCCTGCGCCGACCTACCGGGTGGGCCAGAAGGTGTGGTTATCAGCCAAGGACCTGCCCCTCCAGGTGGAGTCTCGTAAGCTGGCACCTCGGTTCGTCGGACCATTCCCGATCCAGAGGATAATCAGCCAGTCTGCTCTCCGGCTCCGACTGCCCAAGTCAATGAGAGTGCACCCCACCTTCCACATCTCTAAGATTAAGCCAGTGCACGAGAGCCCGCTGGTCCCAGCTGCACCTTCTCCTCCTCCTCCTCGTCTCATCGATGGTGGCCAGGTCTACTCCGTCTGGCGACTGCTGAAGTCATGGCGCAGGGGCAGGGGCCTCCAATACCTGGTGGATTGGGAGGGCTATGGTCCTGAGGAGAGGATGTGGGTTCCTGCTGGGAGAATCATAGACCGTACCCTCATCAGCACCTTTCATCGCCTGCATCCGGACCAGCCGGCCAATCGGAGGGGTCGACCAAAGGGTCCTTGTCGGAATGACAGTGCGCCAACCGCTACTGTCCCCAAGTCCGATTCTGAACCAGATCCTGAGGCCTTGGACACTGACCGGTCAGAGGAGTTCTGACCCTCCACCGGTATTCCCCCTCCTCCCGCCCGTCTTTGGTGATCTGTGGCTAGGGACTTCTGGAGCCATCCCTTGGGGGGGGGGGGGGGGGGGGGGTTCTGTCATGGTCCTACCTGTGGGCTTCTCTCTTCAGGTAACATCTCCACTCAGCATTACCGGCCACGCCCGCACTCACTTCCTCTTATTAACTTTCAGTGACGTCATTGGCTGTTGCCGATCACCTGCTTCCCCCCTGTGTGTATTTATACTGCAGTCCTCCCAAGCTTCTGTGTCAGATCGTCTGCAACTCTCAGCGTGATAACCTGCTCTGTGATACTACTCTGTAATACTACTCTGACTCCTGAAGATATTCTGTTCCGTCTGACTCTGTCTGCTCTCCAGCCCCGGTAACCTGATCTGCCTTCTGTCCTGTCGACTCTGCCTCTTGCCTGCCTCTCCTGTACCTTCGCCTGATCTCCAGCTCGCCCAGCCCTGCTGCTCGCCTGCCTCTCCATCTGCCTGGTGTGAGCAGCCCTGCCTGGAGCCCTACTCTTCTGCCCTGGTAACCTGACCCTGCATTTCTGTCCCCTATCTTGCTACCTGTTTTGTGACTCTGTGTTCCAGCCTGCTCTCTATCTCCTGTCTGCTGAGGGACTGTTTGCTGGGAGACTGCCTGAAACCCAAGGGGTATCAGCCTACAGCCACACCTCTCTGACAATGCCTGATCCTGTCTGATCTCAGAAGCTAAGCAGGGTTGGGCCTGGTCAATACTTGGATGGGAGACCTCAGACGTCACCACCACACTCCCACCAGCCATCCCTGCCTCTCCTGCCACTGAACTTCACACACTCCCTTTTCCCCTGTTATTAATAAACTGTGGTTCGAGTGCATTTGATCTCCTCTCCTGTCTGGTCCTTGACAGCACTGGTGACATTCACGATCTTTATACCAGCAGTCTTCCTCACTATGGTTTGTCTTCCCACAGCGGCGACACTTGTCCTTTTATGAAAACACCGCGTTTACTTTGAGGGAACTACTTAACTGCTGCACATCGCGAGCTGCTGTCTCTGCTGACACAGCATAATTCACTGCTTTCTTAAACGTGAGATATTTCTCAGTCAGCAGGTGCTTTTGGACAGTTTCACACTTTAATCTACAAACAAATCTGTCTCTTAGTGCATCTTCCAAATATGCACCAAATTCACAATGTTCAGGGAGTTTCTTTAGCAAAGCAACATACTGCACAACTGTTTCTCCTTCCCCCTGATTTTGCTTGTGGAACCGGAACCTCTCTGCTATCATGAGCAGCTTTGGCGCGAAATGGTCGTTCAGGACGTCCATAACACCATCAAAATCCACATCCGTGGTAGTGCTAGGAGCAATCAATCAAATTGCGAAGCAGTCCATAATAATAATAATAATAATAATAATAATAATAATAATAATAATAATATTTTTAATTTATATAGTGCCTTTCTAAAAACCCAAGGTCGCTTTACAATAATAGGCAGGAAGAAAAGAAAAAAAAGTCCACCAAAGAGAGGTCAGGATATCATTCCAGTAGTGTAGCAGCCACAGTCCCACCAAAAGGTGCATGAAAACAAGTCCCACATCTCCAGCACAGCTGCCATGATGCCGCCAGCAACATCACTCGAACACCACGCCATGGATCCACAAAGCGAGCACAGAAGCACTGCCATGCAGAGCGCTGATATGTCCCAAACCGCCTGCACAGCCACCACGACGCCACCAAGCAACATCGCTCGGAACATCACACCAAGCATTCAAGCGCAGAGTGCTGGACAACCACGATGGTAAAATGAGCAATGAGCTCACTGCAGTCCATAGCTGGGAGCACAGGCATCACCCACAGCAAACCAAGGCTTGGAGGGAACCAACGCCCAAAACTGGGTCCGGAGCTACACCACAACTGGCGGACTAAAACACTCAAACAAACGTCAAACACAGAAAAAAGAAATTAGAAAAAATAAAATAAAGCTCTGGTGAGAAGCGGCAGCCAGAATGCGCACAATGTACTCTCAACCGGAAACGGAAAAGACCCAAGTCTTAGGTCCCATCACACTAAACATTATGGCTAGCTTCTTTCCTTCCTGAATGTCATTTGCCTTGATGTAATGATCAAAATGTTCAATATACATCGTCCATTGCTCACTTGCCTCATCAAAAGCATCCATATGTCCTATTATTCCAGCCATGATGCGTCTGCTTCCGACGACTTGCACTATACCAGAAGATTCGTCGGATGGAGACTGACTCATCCCTTCTTAGCAGTCAACTTGTTAGCACATTAGCTATCCAATATCCCATGCAGCATGGTCATTCTTTTCAGTTAAAAAAAAACATCCCCAGCACCGTCCACCACTTGCAGATGATGTGAAAAGTCTTCAGAACTACACAACTCGTCACCAGTTTATGTTATATTGCTTCCAAATATCTCTATATGCAAACAATTCTACACTTCAGATACAGCAACATGGACACACTTGTGGCTGGTTCACTCACTTCTTCTGGTCATGTTTATTACATGCGCATTCCAACCAGTAGTACAGAACATTAGCGCCACCTGCTGGTAACAGTTAATATGGCGCAAACTTTGGCTCATACATAACAGTGAACTCTATCATGTTCACATGCACCTTTGTCCTGTTTTCACACATCTGGACTCACTGACACATTCATGCCAATAGTATAAAAGAACATTCATTCCACCACCACAGTGCAAAGTCTACTCTCAGTGTTTCTTACCTGGTGATAACAAGCCATAGTGTTACCATAGTGTCTTTTAAGAAGAAGAAGAAGCCAAGGAGCCTTTGTTTGTCACATGTACACTCAAGTACACTCAAACACAGACTTAAGCACACATTGAAATTCCTCCTCTGCATTTAACCCATCTGAAGCAGTGAACACACACATGCACACACAAATGAGCAATGAGCACACACACATACCCAGAGCAGTGGGCAGCTCTGCTACAGCACCCAGGGAGCAGTTGGAGGTTAGGTGCCTTGCTCAAGGGCACTTCAGCCCAACCTTCAGGCTATGGCTGCCCCATATTAACCTAACCACATGTCTTTGGACTGTGAGGGAAACCGGAGCACCCAGAAGAAACCCAAACAGACACAGGGAGAACATGCAAACTCCACACAGAAAGGCCCCCATTGACCAACAGGCTCAAACCCAGAACCTTCTTGCTCTGAGGTGACAGTGCTAACCACTACACTGCCATACTACCCATGGATATGATTCCTGTTCTAGCTACGTGGTTTATGTGTTTGTGTATGTGCCCTGGTTACTTCGATTGCATATTGCCTGACTACTGCCTGTATCCTTACTTTGATTTTGCCTCACGTTTTGGATTTGTTTGCCTGTTTTAATAATGTGAGAATGCACGCACTTACAGATGTATGTGCAGAGGAAGACAGATTGCAAAAAGTCAACAAAGCCAAATTGAAGGACTGGAATCAGTGTCGGTAACTTAGCGAGGGTCAGGCAATCGGCGAACAACATAACGTAGGAAAGACAAAGGGCAAAAAACAAGGAAGAAAGAGCAAGGATCAGAAAGGTAATAGGCAGTCAGAAAGATACAAGGCTTGGTACGAACTGAATGAGCAGGACAATACTTCGCAATGGTGTGTTTGTGAAGGGAGCTTAAATAGAGGGACAGGTGATTGAGTAAATGAGAGCCAGCTGTGATTCAGTAGGCAGGAGACAGAGGGCACTGTGTGTTCTGGGAGCTGTAGTCTGGAGTGTCCATGTTTGTAGTTTGCTCATTCTCAGCGGGTTAATTAACAGAGCCTCCCCGAGGAGCTACCTCCGGGAGCTACATTCTTTCTGGGACAACCCTTACCTCTGGGTGCTGGTTTATTAGGATGCTGGGCATGGAATTCTTGCTTCAGAAGGGGGTCAAGGATGTCTCTGGACTTGACCCAGCTTTGTTCCTCTGGCCTGTATCCTTCCCAGTCTACCAGGTACTCGACCTGACCTCCTCTTCGTCTCGAATCGAGGATCTTGTTGGCCTGGTAGATGGGCTCTCCCTCTAGATTAAGTGAAGGGTGTTCTTGGGTTGGTGTGTTACTGGCAAGGGGCCCTGGGATGGCAGGTTTTAGGTGTGAGACGTGAAATGTGGGTGACACTTGGCTGTGAGGGGGGAGTTCAAGACAGTAAGATACTTTGTTGATGCAGTGCAAGACTTTAAATGGCCTGATGTAGCGTGGCTAGAGCTTTCTACAGGTGTTGGTTTCTCTCAGATTCTTAGTGGCCACCCATACTCTGTCACCAGGGAGGAAGTTAGGAGTCTCTCCTCTACGCTAATCTGCATATTCTTTGTACTTGGCACAGACTGATTCTAGCCACTGGTGAACCTCCTCCCAGATGGTTTGACTGTGCCTGAACCAGTCAGTCAGTCATCGATGGCCTGTACCTGGCTGAGTGCGTCGTCCCAGAGGAACAAGGGTGGTTGGTAGCCAAGTATGCACTGAAATGGTGTCAGTTGGGTGGCAGTGTGTTTAAGTGAATTTTGTGCCTACTTGACCCAGGGCAGGAAGTGTGCCCAGTCCCCCTGGTTGCGCATGCAATAGATCCTTAGAAAGCAGCCGATCTCCTGGTTTGCTCTCTCTACTTGACTGTTGGACTGGGGGTGATAGTTGGACGTGAGGCTCACGGATACTCCCAACCTCTCCACGAAGCTTGACCAAAACCGTGAAATGAATTGGGGTCCCCGGTTGCTAAGTATATCTTCGGGGATGTCATAGTACCTGAAGATTTGCTGGAACAACAGCTCCGCTGTCTGAGAGGCTGTGGGGATGCCTGGCAATGGAATGAGTTTCAGTGCTTTCGAAAATCAGTCGATGGTTACCATTATTGTGGTGCTGTCTTGAGAGGGAGGGAGATCTGTGATAAAGTCAATTGCAAGATGTGACCAAGGCCTTTGGGGAATTGGTAGAGGGCATAGTTTTGGAACCTTTGCTTGAGCGCATTTGGAGCAGGAGGTGATGAACTGGTTGATTTCAGAAAGCATATTCTCCCACCAGTACCTGTTTCTTAACATCTGGTGCATGTGTTGGCTATTCAGATGTCTATTGGCGGAAGATGTGTGTGCCCAGGTGATGAATCTGTTGCAAAGATGCTTCAGCACATAGAGAAGGTCAGGTGGGAGGTGAATAGGCAAAGTTTGAGGCTGTGACTTGCTTATTTCCTTGTCCAGTTCCCAGGTGATGGATTGCACAAAACACTGTGGTGGGATGATGGGATGAGAACCTGTGTCATGGTGGGAAGGCCTGAATGCCCTGGATAAAGCATCTGCCTTGGTATTCTTGGAACCTGGACAGAATGAAATGGTAAAGTCAAATCATGTGAAGAATAATGCCCACCTGGCTTGACATGGATTCAAGCTTTTGGCTTTTCTGAGATATTCTAGGATTTTATGATCTGTGAGGATTACAAAGGGGTGGGTGGCTCCCTCTAACCAATGCCACCACTCTTCAAGAGCTAGTTTTATAGCAAGCAGTTCTCCATTTCCCATGGCATAATTCCTTTCTGCTGAAGTTAGTTTCTTTGAAAAGAAGGCTACTGGGTGTAGCTTCTGTTTTTGCTCGAAATGTTGGGACAAGATGGCCCCTACTCCAGTGTCAGACACATCTACCTCTACGATGAATGGCTTTGTAGGGTCAGGGTGCTGCAGTATTGGGGCTGAAGTGAAGGCTAGCTTTAACCGATTGAAGGCCTCCTCTGCCACTGGGTTCCAGTGTGGGCCTTTGGGACCTTTCTTCAGCAACGAGGTTAGAGGGGCTGCCAGAGTGCTGAAGTTTCGAATGAACTGTGGTAAAAGTTTGCAAAGCCTAAGAAACATTGAAAATCCTTGATAGATCTGGGTGTCGGCCAGGATGTTACAGCTGAGACTTTAAATGAGTCCATACTTACTCCTTTAGCACTGATAATATAGCCCAGGAAGGAGATCCTGCTTCGATAAAACTCACATTTCTCAGCCTTCACGTACAGGTTGTTCTCCAGTAGTCACCTGAGAACTGCTCTGATGTGTTCCTGGTGACTATGGACATCTGAGGAGTATATCAGGATGTTGTCAATGTAGGTGATGACATATTTGCCCAGCATGTCATTGATGAAGCATTGGAACACGCTGGGTGCCGAAGAAAGGCCATAAGGCATGACCCGGTATTCGAAGTGACCAGTGGTCGTGCTGAAAGTGGTTTTCCACTCATCGCCCCTTTTTATCCAAATCAGATTGTACGCACTGCGCAGATCAAGCTTGGAAAAGATTCTTGCGAATCAGAGTTGTTACAGAGCTGCTGGAACCAAGGGACGAGAATGAGGATACTTGATGGTGACCTGGTTTAAACCTCTGTAATTGATGCAGGGCCTCAGTCCACCCCCTCGTTTCTCCACAAAAAAGAAACCAGCAGACGCGGGAGATTTGGACGGGCGGATATATCCCTCTTCGAGAGCCTCCTGAATATACTCGTCTATGGCAGTGCATTCCTTTTGGGATAGGGGATAGATGCGACCTCGGGGCGGAGACATACCTGGCAGTAAGCCAGTGGTACAGTCATTTGGCCTGTGTGGTGGTAGCCCGCAGGCCTTCCCCTTACTGAAAACTTTGGAGAGGTCCTGATAGCAGTCAGGAGCGTTGTCCATGGAGTTGGGTTGAGGACTTTCTACAGAGGTGGAGGACACCTGGACCTGGGGACGAGAAAGACAGCTCTGAAAACATGTGGGTGACCATTGGAGGATTTCCTTGCTTTGCCAAGAAATGAGAGGGTCGTGAAGTTGTAGCCAGGGATATCCAAGAATAATGACATGATTAACGGTTGTCATTACATAGAGTGAGCTCCTTATGCCATGCTCCTACTTGTATATGTACTGGTTGGGTACGTGAAGTGACCAGCCCATCGCCTATGGGTCCTCCATTGATGGTCCTAATGCTGAGTGTGCTGTGCAGAGGGATGATGGGCAGGTTGAGCTTCTGCATGATGGCCTTACTGATAACGTTCCCCTCTGCCCTGAATTAATAAAAGCAGATAGGACATGAGTGGAGGACGCAACCCTTAGTAAAACTGGTATCTTGAAGGACTTTGAGTTGAGCTCTCTCACCGGACTCGTAGATCTCACTGGTTTCTCTGCTGGGGTTTCATGGGCTGGTCGGATCGGACAGTGCCGGATGTTGTGTTATGAGCTCCTGCAGTAGAAGCATAACCCCTCCTTGCATTGTTTAGCATGCTCAGCACGGGTTAACCTAGTGCGTGAGACCTCCATGGGTGAGCTGTCCTCCGAAGGCTGAACAGGCGATCGTGGATAGAGGGTTGGTGCTTTAACAGTTGGTCGAGACGAATAGCTAGGTCTATGAGGGAGTCTAGAGAGAGGTTTTCATCTCTACAAGCCAGTTTGCTGATGATTTCAGGACATAAACCTTGGCGAAAGACTGCTTTCAGAACTGGGTCATTCCATCCACTGGCAGCTCCTAGCTTTCTGGAGTCCAGAGCATATTCAGCAACACTTTGAGTACCTTGAGAACTGGCAAGTAGGCTCTCTCCAAGCTCTAGCCCCTCGGGTTCGTGGTCAAACACTCTCTTGAATAGAGAGAGGAACTGTTCGTACAACTTAGTTTGCTCACCACCCCTGCTCCAGATAGCAGTAGCCCAGCGGAGTGCTTTGCCAGTGAGAAAAGACAGAAACTTAGCAATTTTATGCTCATCTGATAAGTTTGGCATGGTGGCAAAATACATAGAACATTGAAGTAAAAAACCTTTACATGCGATGGAGTCTCCAGCGAACTTCTTTGGAGTGGGGAGTTGTAATGCCAGGCTAGGAGGAGACTCGGGCGTGCTAGGAGGGCCTATGACATCACAGTTGCAAGCTGTGCCATCCGGATGTTGAGCTTGGCAAGCATTTGTTGATGTTCTTCCAGCAAACACCCCTGCGTGTTGAGAGCAGTCTGTTTAGTCCTCCGCTACATCCATGTTGGCAAAGTATCCTGTGAGAATGCAGACACTTACAAATGTATAAGCGGAGGAAGACAGATTGCAAAAAGTCAACAAAGCCAAATCGAGGGACTGGAATTGGTGTCGGTAAACTAGCGAGGGTCAGGCGATCAGCGAACAGCGTAATGTAGGAAAGACGAAGGGCAAAAAACAAGGAGGAAATAGCAAGGATCAGAAAGGTAATAGGCAGTCAGAAAGATACAAGGTTTGGTATGAACTGAACAAGCAGGATGATACTTCACAATGGTATGTTTGTGAAGGGAGCTTAAATAGAGGGACAGGTGATTGAGTAAATGAAAGCCAGCTATGATTCGGTAGGCAGGAGACAGAGGGCACTGTGTGTTCTGGGAGCTGTAGTCTGGAGTGTCCATGTTTGTAGTTTGCTCATTCTCAGTGGGTTTACTGACAAATAAAACTCTGAACCTGCAACTGTCACAGTCTCTTCCACCTGACAGTGAACGAATTTTAGTTCGGCTTTTATTCATTTCAGAACTTAAATAGGTTTCAGTGATTTAACTGAAATCAGGTCTAAATAAAGCTTTATGTCAAAATTAAAAAATTGTGCAATGCAGAATGTTTCTGCCCATTCAGGTTAGTACTTTATGGTGCTTTTATGCAAAGTGCTTACTTAACTGAAGATTTAATGAACTGATAAAGGTCCATGTCTGTACCTCTAATTAACATTTACAAATCCATCCATTATCTGTAGCCGCTTATCCTGTACAGGGTCGCGGACAAGCTGGAGCCTATCCCAGCTGACTATGGGTGAGAGGTGGGGTACACCCTGAACAAGTCACCAGGTCATCGCAGGGCTGACACATAGAGACAAACAACCATTCACATTCACACCTACAGTCAATTTAGAGCCACCAATTAGCCTAACCTGCATGTCTTTGAACTGTGGGGGAAACCGGAGCACCCAGACGAAACCCATGCAGACACGGGGAGAACATGCAAACTCCACACAGAAAGGCTCTCGTCGGCCGCTGGGCTCAAACCCAGGACCTTCTTGTTGTCAGGTGACAGTGCTAACCACTAGACCACCATGCCGCCCCTATTACAAATTATATAAACTAAATAAAATTATCTGTGATAAGTTAGAAGTATCAAAATAATATTCCGTTTTCAGCAACCTTTTTTTTTGCCCCTCAGATTCCTTTTCTGAAAAGACCTTGCTATTTACAATGTCCTCTCTCTCATTCTCCAAAGTCCATTAGTGGCAAATTTCAAATACTGAGCTACATAGGACCTCAAGGCTTGTGGTTTAAGCATTGGGTGACCTCATTTGGCAGAGCTGTGTTAGTGTGATGTTCCTAAGGTGCCATGTCGAGAGGCTCTCTGTCAGTACCATGAGGCAGGAGGTCCACCTTTAAGAACACATGGAAGGCTTTGAAATTCTTTCTGCAGCGAACGTAATGAGGACGGGAGGCATGAGAAATAGCTTATGTGTGAGTGAACCTCTCACAGGCCCTTCTCACCAGTTAGCACTTTGACCCAGATTACAGTGTTAGGGAGGCTGGGAGACCTGGCGGCCACTTCAATATCACCCACTCATTTCTGCATTAAAATTTACATTTGGTCCCACTGTTCATTTCTCTGCATGTATGAGCAATACATTTGTGTATGTCTCTATACATTACAGATCCTGTAATGTCACACAGGCTTCCATTCAATGGTATGTTAAATTATTGACTATTAAAAGCAGAAAATTCACAGACACTTATGTGCTTTCTTGAAGCCTGCATTTATCAGCAGCCAGTCAGCACACAGATGTTTTTCAACCACAGTCCAAAGTACTTCCTAAAATCTCCCCATTTCTCTCTGTCTGTGAGGGGAAATCTGTGGGCACATGCTGTTTCCTTAAAAGCTCTGAAAAAAGGGCAAGGTGACTTATAGGATGTGTTTTGATGAGAAAATGGCTGCAGGGTGAGCATCTAGTGGCAGATAACATGAAAAAGCACTATCTCCTCTCAGCACATTTAGTGGGAAGAAAGTCCACAATAGTCTCAAAACATCATTTCTCTTTTTCTCTCTGTCTAAGAAATGAAGACTTATGAATAGTCTTAACTTTCGCTTGCTCAAAAAGCCCTGCTGGCTGAGGTTGAAAAGTCTGTTTGTCAGTCAAATTTCCACTTTGTTCATTTCTTCTACTTTGGGTAGTACAACAAAACTAGATAAAATATCAGAATCAGTTTTACATGTTCTGTCCTAAAGTATCTCAGATGATCTCATGATCAAAGTTGGTGTAACATGCTAACTGTTAGTTCCCCAAATTGGGGCAGAACATTTTCGGAGAGCTGAAATTGTAAACTTTTTTCTAAAATTATTTACTGTTATTACTTGAAACATTTTTTTCCCCACCTTGGCTCACCAGAGTACCTTTGTCATGTATTTCTCCCTCACGCCGAGTGCTGCATGTTGTGTGCTCTCAGCACATCGCAGCTCTCAGCTCTTTGGTGCCTACTTCTCTGTTGTCATATTTGTTTACGTTGCTATGTGTATATTTTTTGGTTCATATCTTGCCTCCTCCCATGTCTTGTCATTGATTGTCTCCCTAATGTATTATGATTACTTTCACCTGGTTACAGTTTGCCCCTTCATTAGTCTTTGTATTTAAACTCTTGCATTTCTTTGTCCTGTGTGAATTAATGCTCAGTGTGCATTACATGAACTTTCCAAGCCGCTGAGTCTGTGTGTTTATATTCTGGTTTTGATATTTCCTTACTATCTGGCTTTTGCATTTTTTTGGATTTAGCCCTTATATTATTGTTTGCAGATTGCCTGACCTTTTGCCTGTCCCTGACTACAAGACATGCTTCACATTTAAGATTTGTACTGTATGCCAATTTTTGAATACAATTTTAAACCTGCATTTGCATCTATCTCTGACTTTGCTGCATGACAACCTTGCACTGTTACAGGCAATATGGACCACATTAAACTATGTGTGTGTAAAAAAACAGATCCGAATAAGAAGCTATTCTAAATGCTAAAATAAATATGATGTTTTTAAATCCAGAATGCTAACAAGTGTTAGCTTGTGAACCTGTGTAAGATTGCACATAATATGCTAGATACAGTATTAGTCTTGCATGTGTCAGTGCAAAGTATTGGAAGATTCTGTAAAGTTTATTAAGACTAAAGTCTTTGGTATGTTGTTCATGCTGAACATTAAATTCCTTAAAGTGGACTTTAATGTTCATTTTTATTGACATTTGAGGGGGTATATCAATTTTCTGATGACTGGGGCTGATGACATATTTACATTGTTCTGTCTCAGAGGTGTTCATGGGTATGCTGGGTTTGGACTGACCTTGTACCAGTATATTCAAAAGTTTCTGTCATGACTTGGGCTTGAACAGCATGTTTTCTGGCTGTAATCAGGGCACATGCAATATTTCAAACCCAGTTAGCCCTGGAATGATCTTATGTAAATCACCAAAAAGTGTTTCTTAAATGAAATGAGGTGGACAATCTCTCCTGATCTAGTTAATGTTGTCATTTAATGTAAAAGCTTCCTCTATTTTGAGCTACATTATATCGCCAAAAGTATGTGGACACCTGACTATCACAGCCATATGTCAGCTTCCCCAAACTGTTACCACAAAGATGGAAGCACACATTTGTCTAGAATATATTTGTATCCTGTAGCATTACAGTTTTCCTTCATTGGATCTACATGGCCCAGAAAGGTTTATAAAGACATGATTTGCCACGGTTGTAGTGGAAGAACTCAAGTGGCCTACACAAAGACCTAACCTCAATCCCACTGAACAACTTTGGGAAGCGGGGCCAGGCCTTTTTGCCAGACATCAACACCCAACCTCACTAATGCTGTTGGGGCTGAAGAGGTACAAATCCCCACAGCCATGCTCCAACATCTACAACCCCGATTCCAAAAAAAGTTGGGACAAAGTACAAATTGTAAATAAAAATGGAATGCAATGATGTGGAAGTTTCAAAATTCCATATTTTATTCAGAATAGAACATAGATGGCATATCAAATGTTTAAACTGAGAAAATGTATCATTTAAAGAGAAAAATTAGGTGATTTTAAATTTCATGACAACAACACATCTCAAAAAAGTTGGGACAAGGCCATGTTTACCACTGTGAGACATCCCCTTTTCTCTTTACAACAGTCTGTAAACGTCTGGGGACTGAGGAGACAAGTTGCTCAAGTTTAGGGATAGGAATGTTAACCCATTCTTGTCTAATGTAGGATTCTAGTTGCTCAACTGTCTTAGGTCTTTTTTGTCGTATCTTCCGTTTTATGATGCGCCAAATGTTTTCTATGGGTGAAAGATCTGGACTGCAGGCTGGCCAGTTCAGTACCCGGACCCTTCTTCTATGCAGCCATGATGCTGTAATTGATGCAGTATGTGGTTTGGCATTGTCATGTTGGAAAATGCAAGGTCTTCCCTGAAAGAGACGTCATCTGGACGGGAGCATATGTTGCTCTAGAACCTGGATATACCTTTCAGCATTGATGGTGTCTTTCCAGATGTGTAAGCTGCCCATGCCACACGCACTAATGCAACCCCATACCATCAGAAATGCAGGCTTCTGAACTGAGCGCTGATAACAACTTGGGTCGTCCTTCTCCTCTTTAGTCCGAATGACACGGCGCCCCTGATTTCCATAAAGAACTTCAAATTTTGATTCGTCTGACCACAGAACAGTTTTCCACTTTACCACAGTCCATTTTAAATGAGCCTTGGCCCTGAGAAGACGTCTGCGCTTCTGGATCATGTTTACATACAGCTTCTTCTTTGAACTATAGAGTTTTAGCTGGCAACGGCGGATGGCACGGTGAATTGTCTTCACAGATAATGTTCTCTGGAAATATTCCTGAGCCCATTTTGTGATTTCCAATACAGAAGCACGCCCGTATGTGATGCAGTGCCGTCTAAGGGCCCGAAGATCACGGGCACCCAGTATGGTTTTCCGGCCTTGACCCTTACGCACAGAGATTCTTCCAGATTCTCTGAATCTTTTGATGATATTATGCACTGTAGATGATGATATGTTCAAACTCTTTGCAATTTTACACTGTCGAACTCCTTTCTGATATTGCGCCACTATTTGTCGGCGCAGAATTAGGGGGATTGGTGATCCTCTTCCCATCTTTGCTTCTGAGAGCTGCTGCCACTCCAAGATGCTCTTTTTATACCCAGTCATGTTAATAACCTATTGCCAATTGACCTAATGAGTTGAAATTTGGTCCTCTAGCTGTTCCTTTTTTGCACCTTTAACTTTTCCAGCCTCTTATTGCCCCTGTCCCAACTTTTTTGAGATGTGTTGCTGTCATGAAATTTCAAATGAGCCAATATTTGGCATGAAATTTCAAAATGTCTCACTTTCGACATTTGATATGTTGTCTCTGTTCTATTGTGAATACAATATCAGTTTTTGAGATTTGTAAATTATTGCATTCCGTTTTTATTTACAATTTGTACTTTGTCCCAACTTTTTTGGAATTGGCGTTGTAATAGAAAGCCTTCCCAGAAGATTAGAGGTTATTAAAACAGCAAAGGGGGACTAACTCTGGATGGGATGTTCAAGA
Organism: Neoarius graeffei; assembly: GCF_027579695.1. Taxonomy (NCBI): domain Eukaryota; kingdom Metazoa; phylum Chordata; class Actinopteri; order Siluriformes; family Ariidae; genus Neoarius; species Neoarius graeffei. The sequence goes on from NC_083574.1 coordinate 49,839,411, forward strand.
AGCACATATGGGAATGATGATCAGGTGTTCACATACTTTTTGGCCATATAGTGGACAGCATTAAACTTTCACAAGCTGCCTTCAAAAGCTACTGTCACAACGAAACATGATGAAAGTAAATTTGCTACCAAACCCTTACTATCAAAATTGAAATCTATATTGAAATTATAACACACGGCCCTCTTAATTTAGCAGAAAGGTTTTGTTTATGTTGTACAGTGATGGGGTTCAGTCTCTCAAATCCTGTAATGTGGTTCTCTAAATTGGCATCCATACAACAGTCTCAGTTTGCATCATCCATGGGGTGCCTTCATGATTTGCATCTTTTTCATAATTTGGCATGAGATGGGTTTGGGTGGTGTGAGCATGTGAGGCAGGACCTGAAAGTGCAAGTCCCATTCCAAAAACAAGATTGTTGGCAACTCTGTCATTGTCCTTCGGCAAATGCCCTGACTATATCTACTTTTTGTGCCAACATGCTGAATCTTCTGTCACCAAGTTTCAATCTGTTCTTTCTCTCTAATGAAGACTACAGAATAAAGCATTAAATTGGATTTCTTAACTTTATTACAACTACAGCATGCCATTTTCTCATGTTTCACATATTTTAATGTGGTACTCAAATACACAATAGATTAATAAAGGTACAGAGAACAGACTTTAAAAAAAAATCTTATTATACCTCTGCTCCGAAGGAAGGCAGGTATACTGTTTTTTTTTCTTTTTTATCTCTGTCCATCCATATCTCCGTATTTTCGTCTGTCCGAAACACCCTTTTTCTCAGCAGCCACAAATCATTGCCACTTGGTACTTGGTACCAAACTTCAGCTTGGGGTTCTATACCATGTATACCGTTTTCATGTCTGTCACACATCGACTTCCTGTTTACCGACTGAATGTATTTATGAAACATATAGCATGGATTTATAAAATTTTCATAACACTTTTCTCAGCAACTACAAATCACAACTGCTTGATATTTGGTACTAAGCTTCAGCTTGGGGTTCTATACCATGTATACCGTTTTCAGGTCTGTTAAACATCGACTTCCTTTTTACTGACTGAATGTATTTACGAAACATATAGGGTGGATTTTGACGCCATTTCAAGAAGCTAAATGCCATTTCAAAATGACAGTTTACCAGAATGCTATTTGAAATACCTGGGGAGAACACTGCACTTAACTTACTTGTTTCAGGATTAATTATTTCTTGAAGTCAACATTCATAATAAGTGTCTTACAGTATTCCTTCGATTGCTTGCATTCTGATACAAGTGAGAGCAGGGGGATACGTAAGTGAGCAGTAACTTACAGTTGATCTTGTTTTATACTTTATTTGAATTTCTTACTATTTAAAATTCTCAATATGGAGAATGAACCACAGAAACTATGTGCATTCCAAAAATATTATGTATCATACAGTACTTTTACAGAATGAAGTAATGTACTGGAAGGAGAGCGAATGTCCAATACACACAAGTCAGAAAGGTTTGGATCACTACAAATTAGTAGACATACAAGTGAATATGATGCACTCACACAACCTTATTAAGCAAAGCTTAAGATCCAAATCAGTGTGTATTCTGGAAAAACAGCGGGCTAGCATATTGTGATCCATGTAATCCACATGAAAAGCCTTACAGTGGCCTTGGTCCAGCTCCTCTCAATATAGTCTGGCCAAATTTCAAAGCCCAGATGCATTCCTGATGAATATTTGACGAGGGCAAACATATGACGTCTCTAATCTCATTTTCCTTCATTACATAAACACAGAGGTGACAAAGAAAAAAAACAACAACATTAAATATCTCAGTAAAGTCTTGGACCTCCATGAGCTGTCACAACATCTTCAATGCACCTTAGTATAGATTCTGCAAGTCTTTGGAACTGAACTGGATCCTTCCAAAATAAGCCAAATTGGGTTAAGTTTTGGTCACTGTGAAGGCCATAGTAGTGTAAGATTTACATCGTTTTTATACTCATTAAACCATTCGGTGAGCTCTTGTGTCCTGTGGTTGGGGGTGGAGTCATCTAGGAAGAGACCACTCCCATCAGGATAGAAATGTTTCAACATAGGACAAAGGCAAGGGTAGATCTTCATTCATATTCATACTGTATAATATACTGTATAAAATAGGAAATGTTAATCTTCATAAAGTCCTCATCCATAATTCCATACTTTTCAAATTCCATTGGAATACTGCTATGACCTTGATTCCCACTCAAAGGCTGACAAAAAAAAGAAAAAAAAATGTGCCTTACTTTTTTAATGCCCAAATTTTGGGCTCCTTTCAGGTATTTTGTGTGCTTTTTGAGATGTAGTTGGGGTGGAGAATTAGCTGAAACCTAGCGACCTTGGATAATAATACAATATTAACTATTCTATGTGTGCCTTGCACACTGTGACGTGAAACACAAATGTTGTACCAAACACATTTGGATAAAGGTAAGTCTAGAACCGTCAAAATGAGATGTTAGACTGTATGCTACGGTATATGATTATATACTCTCGACTCTCAACTGCCTATCATGGGCTTACTCAAAAAAATACACTATATAGTATCCCATAGCACAAGTGCTGTGATAGCCTCCAATATATATACAGGTAGTCGTCTACTTACGACCTATGCGACTTACGACCGATCGACTTTACTACCGTCTGGTTATGACTGGCAAGTGTTTCCCAGCTGAGCTAGCTGAGCGTACGACAGTTTCCGCCCAGCTCCCGGCAGCGCCCAGCATCCAGCCTCTCGCCGCGTACAACAGTTTCCGCCCCAGCTCCAGGCACATGCACAGTCTCTCTCGCGCTCCCTTGCACACTCCATCATACAGTGTCTGCCCCAGCTCCAGGCACATGCGCAGTCTCCCTCACGCTCCCTTGCGCACTCCGTCATACAGTGTCCGCCCCAGCTCCAGGCACATGTGCAGTCTCTCTCACGCTCCCTCGCGCACTCCATCATACAGTTTCCGCCCCAGCTCCTGGTTTATGAACCAAGCAAATCCTCCCGCCAGCCCGAGCGCTGCAACAGCTGATGATGATGTAGACGACCCACAGCCAAGCACCAGTGATGCCAGCGGTCACTAAATTTTGTATTTTGCTATGTTTTACATTTGTATTTTGGTATGTTTCAAACTAAAATGTTTTCTAATTTTCACACCTGTACTTCTTATTTTTTGTTTTGCACATATTAAACGAATTGTACTGTACACAGTGTAGTATGCAGTGTTTGACTTAAACCAAATAATGAGCCAAGGTAATGAAATAAGAAAATGTTGATAAAATAAGACTTTAAGATGATTACAATATCATTACACATCACAATATACTTACGTTCATTTAATATAGGCTGACTTACGACCAGATCGGTTTACGACCGGTCAGTCATAACCAAACGCAGTCGAAAGTCGATATATATATATATATATATATATATATATATATATATATATATATATATATATATATAGAGAGAGAGAGAGAGAGAGAGAGAGAGAGAGAAAGGTTATGTCATTATTAATGGTGTCCTGCCCCACTAAAATCTATAGTCATGAGCTACTGCTGGATATAGGTGATCGGTCAAAATAACTTTGTATTGATTTACATTGACTCTTCTCTCTAAGTGGACAAGTGTCCCCACAGCATAACAGGGCAACTGTTTTTTTGCTTTAAATTCTCACTAGTATGTACAATACTGCATTAAATACTCATGTTGTCTGTTACCTAAGAATAAAGCCAATCCAGAGGATCATTTCCACATTGCTTACTTTTATGCAATCATTATCAGCTGATGAATTAAATCTTACTATCACCAGAGAAAATAACTACTTGCAGGCCCAGATTTATCATATTATTATGTAATTATGAAGTGCTCTGAGATTGCCATTCTTTTTTTTATCCAGTCTCCATATTAAGTTAATGATTCTTAATCATGAGCAAGCTCCTTTCTGCATGCCACAATACGGTTAATCACTTAAGTGTACTTCCATTAATAGGAAGCAGATATCTTTTATATTCAGACTATCATTGTGCAAACAATGAATGTACTACAGTGTAGCGTGTAGGAATTGGAAATTTCAAGGCAGATGTAAATGTCCATAGAGCCGATCATTGCCATTTAGAATAGTTAATGAGAAAATGTCGGAGAACAACATTATCAAATTTTTAGCAATGTTCCCCAGGCTTGGAGAAAAAAAAAACCCGGGTATTTTCTCCTTCACTAAAGCCTGTTTAGACTGATACCCCGACAGAATTAAATGAGGCTGTAGCACATTTGTAAAGCAATCAGTCTTTAATTAATGAGCACTATTTTGTGCACTGACATTTCTGCTTGTAGCTATGTGGAATAACTTTCAGCCTGCAATCATTCTTCCAGATTTTAAGTCCCATAACTCAGCATTATGCTGTAGAATTAAACAGTCTTTACCCAAGAATACCCAAATAATTACACATGAGCACATCCAAAAAAGCTGAAAAAGATATGAATACTTCAGAATCTTTGGGTGACAGTTTATGAATACTTTTAGGCAGATGCTATTTGCACCAAGGTGTCAGTAGCCAACAAAGCTACTTGCACCCGAAGTGGAATAGCCAATATATTTTTTTTACTATTTGCACGTGGAAATATATATTTAGCATGGCAGAGCAGAGACAAGAACCAACCAGAGACAAGGCAAGCACCAGATGTCCGAATCAAGCAATAGTATTTATACCCTAACCCTAACCAGGTGTAAATAGCCGAATAGCCAATTAAGTTGTAAATAGCCAAATATATGCCATGTGACTATTCTCATCTGGGTGCAAATAGACACTCTGATACTTGTCCAGTTTACTGGTTTGACTTTAACCCTCTGGGGTCTGAGGGTATTTTCTGGTACTCTAATGATTTTGGCATGCTCTGATTTTGTTGTCAATTTCAACAAATCTAAGCAGTATTTTCAAAGTCAGATGATTTTTTTGAATTTAGCACAAGCTCAGCTACAATAATCTCTATGTAGCATGTATGTCATTATTGTACTTTTAAAAAAATACCAGATAAAAGATGTTGTAAAAAGCAGTTTTAGAACTGTGTTGGAAAGTGTGAAAAAACATGACCTTACCCGTTGTGTCAAACCGTTTTGGTCACTTGAGGTGATTCTGTTCAGTCTTAGAAATGTATCAAGCACAAAAACTTAAATCTGCTCCATTGATTTGGACAATTAACTGGCCATCAAAAAAATATATGTCCTATTGTTTTGGGATAAAGGGTTGGCAGTGGGAGGGGGATTCAATGAGAAGGGTAAAAAAAAATTCCATTCCATTCACAATGAGAAGATTGAAAACCCCTCCCACTGCCAACTCTTAATCCCATCAGGTCAAGTCACATTAGTAAGGTAATGTTTTTTCATACATTCCAACACCATTCTAAAACTGCTTTTTATAACAGCTTCATTTATCTGGTTGACTTTATTTTGATATTTGAATCTATTCATGTCATGTTCCGCCCCAGACATCCACTCCGGAGATTACTGTTCTCCCACGTCAGCACCGATCCGGATCCGGGACGGGAATTCCATCCCGCCTGCTTATCCGTTCAGCGAGCGCTCACCTGAACTCACTTCCTGGTTTTCACCACTGCATATTTAAAGGACGTTCTCAGACTCTGACTTTGCCAGAATGTCTCGTTTGCTACTCTAGCTGTTTCTGTAGCTCTATTGCGGCTCATGGTTTTTTGCTCTAGCTATTTTTCTGGTTCATGTTTTTTTTTTGCACTAAGCACTTTTTCTTGTTCATGTTTTTTTGCACTAGCATTTTTTGTCTTTGCCTGTACTGTGTTTTTGTCAAGTTTTTTTTTGTCTCTTTTTACCTGAACTATTTTTGCCATTTGTTTTTTGTACTGTTTGTTTACCTTTTGCCACGCCCTTTTTTCCCCTGGATTAAATCACCTTATTTATTGCATTACTGTCTGTGTTCTGGTTTTGGATCCTTATCTTACCACACCTCCACCACCCCTAACAGTACGTTCTGGCCAACATGGATCCAGCGGAACTCACCCATCTGAGAACAGCCATCCAGCAACAAGGGACTCTCCTCGGGACCCACCAGCAAGACCTCCAACAGATTACCCAGAACCTTGCCACCCTGTCCAACTCACTCAACCGTCTCACCACACAGATGCAGCACTATCAAGCCGTGCCTACCCCTGCCCAGCCATCTCCATCTTCAACCCCTGCCACTGCTTTTCTCTGTGAGCCGAGACTCCCAGTGCCTCAGCCCTATGATGGAGAGCCAGGTACTTGCATATTGTTCTTATCTCAATGCTCATTGATCATGGAGCTGCAACCTCTGACCTTCCCCACAGAACACTCCCAGGTGGCATATATCATCACGCTCCTCACCGGCAAGGCCAGGGAGTGGGGGACAGCAGTCTGGGACGCAGACGCTCCCTTTTGCTCCTGTTTCAAAGATTTCTCCGAAGAGATGAGGCGAATATTCGACCATTCTCTGTCCATCCGGGAGGCGGCTAGGGAACTCAAGGAGCTGCGGCAGGGGTTCCGGTCTACCTTGGACTATGCCATCGAGTTCCGGACGTTGGTGGCATCGTGAGGTTGGAACAAGAGCACCCTGGTTGATATGTTCCTGCGTGGCTTGTCCGACACCATTAAGGATGAGCTGGTATCGCGGGAACTGCCGTTGGACCTCTCCAGTCTCATGGACCTCGCTAACCGCATCAACGCCTGGATCCAGCAATGGAGAAGAGAAGAGACCTGTCCCAGATTCACCTCCTCTCCACCTCCCGCCTTGTCTGTCGAACCCATGCAGGTAGACCGGGTATGGGTGTCAGCGGAGGAACAACAATGCTGGCGGAGCACAGGGGCCTGCTTCTACTGCGGTCAGTGTCTTCCAGGCACTCATCAATGACGTCTTAAGGGACTTTAACATCTTCGTCTTTGTGTACCTGGATGACATCCTGATCTTCTCTCGCTCCCTGGAGGAACATCAGGGCTACATCCGGCAGGTCCTCCAGCGTCTGCTAGAGAATAAATTGTTTGTCAAGGTGGAGAAGAGCGAATTTCACCAGAGCTCTGTCTTGTTTCTGAGGTTCATCTCCCCGGCTAGAATCCAGATGGACCCCCTCAAGCTTGAGGCAGTCGCTGACTGGCCTACCCCATCCTCATGATGAGAGCTCCAGCGTTTCCTGGGGTTCGCCAATTTCTATAAGCGCTTCATCCACGAGTTCAGCATGGTGGCCGGACCTCTCACGGTGTTGACCTCGATTAAGACCCTATTCAAGTGGGGGGGAGGAAGCAGAGAAAGCCTTCTCCATGCTCAAGTGCAAGTTCACCACAGCACCCATTCTCACCATACCCGATCCAACCAAACAGTTCATTGTGGAGGTTGATGCTTCCAAGTCTGGGGTCGGAGCCATTCTCTCCCAGAGGGCCAATGATAACAAGGTCCACCCCTGCTCCTTCTCTCACCGGCTGTCCCCTGCTGAATGAAATTATGACATTGGTGACAGAGAGCTGTTGGCCATCAAGCTAGCCTTGGAAGAATGGGGGCACTGGCTCAAGGGGTCGGATCTCCCCTTCCTTGTCTGGACCGACCACAAAAACCTAGAATACCTCAAGTCCGCCAAACGCCTTAATTCACAGCAAGCCTGATGGCCCCTCTTCTTCTCCCGGTTCCAATTCACGCTCTCCTACCGTCCAGGCTCCAAGAACGGTAAACCCGACACCCTGTCCAGGATATTCTCTGCCCATTAGGAGGAGTCTAGTATGCCTGAAACCATCCTCCTTCCACACTGTCTGGTGGGTGCCACCCTACTTGACGTAGAGACATTAGTGCAGAAGGCCCTGGAGCAGGACCCCGGAGAAGGTAACTCAAACAACATACCACCTAACCATCTGTTTGTTCCCTGTTCTGTGCAAACCCAGGTGCTGCAGTGGGGTCATGGCTCCAAGTTGGCTTGTCACCCGGGAGCTGCTCGAACCCTGGCGCTCATCCAACAGTGCTTCTGGTGGCCCTCCATCAAGGAAGACGTCCAGGAGTTCGTGGCAGCCTGTGACACATGTGCCCAGAAAAAGACAGCCAATTGACCCCCTGCCGGCTTGCTAAGACTGCTCCTGACTCCTCACCGACCCCAGTCTCACATCACCCTGGACTTCATCACAGGACTCCCCAACTCAGTTGGCAACACATACAGTACATCCTTACAGTTATTGACTGTTTCTCCAAGACAGTCCATTTCATCCCTCTGCCCAAGCTTCCCACAGCTAAAGAAACCACTGAATTACTCATCCTTCACATTTTCTGCCTACACGGACTCCCCACTGACATCTCCGACCGGGGTCCTCAGTTCACTGTGCAGTTCTGGAGGGCCTTCTGCAAACTCATTGGGGCCACCTGTAGTCTCTCCTCAGGTTTTCATCCTCAAACCAATGGCCAGGCGGAACGGGCCAATCAGGATTTGGAGGTGGCACTCAGGTGCATGGCGTCCAGGGATGCCGGTTCTTGGAGTAAGTACTTTCCTTGGGTTGAGTACGCTCACAACACTCTCCCTTCATCTGCCACAGGTCTCTTGCCCTTCCAGTATTCCCTAGGTTACCAACCACCACTCTTCCCCAACCAAGAGGAGGAGGTTGCCATACCCTCAGCCCAGACCTTCATACACTGCTGCAGGAGGACATGGGCATTGGCCCAGAGAAGACTCATTCGCTCTGCCCTAGCATCCAAGAGGCAGGCTGACAAACGCTGCTCTCAGGCACCCACCTACTGGGTGGGGCAGCGAGTCATGCTCTCCATGCACCATCTGCCACTCAGAACTGTCTCCCATAAGCTGGCTCCCAGATATCTAGGACCCTTCCTCATCAGCAATATAATCAATCCATGTTCTGTCAGACTGGCATTACAACTCACCATGTGACGTATTCACCCCACTTTCCACGTGTCACAGCTTAAACCTCTGGTCTCTAGCTCTTTGTTCATGTCATGCTCCTCCCCGGACATCCACTCCGGAGATTATGGTTCTCCCACATCAGTGCTGATCCGGGACGAGAATTCCATCCTGCCTGCTTCCCCATTCAGCGAGCGCTCACCTGAACTTACTTCCTGGTTTTCACCGCTGCATATTTAAAGGTCGTTCTCAGACTCTGACTTTGCCAGAACGTCTCGTTTGCTACTCTAGCTGTTTCTGTGCCTCTATTGCGTCTCATGTTTTTTTTGCTCTAGCTATTTTTCTGGTTCATGGTTTTTTGCACCAAGCATTTTTTCTTGTTCATGGCTTTTTGCACTAGCGTTTTTTGTCTTTGCCTGTCCCGTGTTTTTTGTCAAGTGGTTTTTTTTTTTTTTTGGTCTCTTTTTACCCGGACTATTTTTGCCATTTGTTTTTTGTCCTGTTTGTTTACCTTTTGCCACACCCTTTTTTTCCCTGGATTAAATCACCTTATTTATTGGATTACTGTCTGTGTTCTGCTTTTGGATCCTTCTCACCACACCTCCACCACCCCTAACAATTCAGTGTATCTTGAAATTAACTCTTGGATTATTTTACTCAGTTCAGAGCCACAACCAACTCTAAACTCAAAATACAGCAAAATTAACTATTTTTGAGGAAAATACTTTTAATTGTGAAAAAAAGCTGCCGAGTCATTTTTCCTGTGTATGCACTACAGCGCACGCATATCAACCAATCTGCTCATCAGAAATAGAAGAAATATGTACACTTACTTGAGTTGATCTTTGGCTGGATCAAGTCAAAGTTTAAAAAAAAAAGGCACTGCTCATCATCACTGTCACAGTTCTCAAGATTGAACTGATCTGCTGTCCTGAAATTGAATCGTTATCCTGAATCATGAATTGAATTGCTGTCGTGAATCATCCGAAGCACATAAAATCCGTGTGCCACCTTGCAACAAATTTTACCTCCAAATAGCCTAAGCTATGTCTGACAGATTTTATCCTGTTTACGGTGGGAGTTCCCACCACAAAAGAGAAACCAACCGAAAGAGTGAAAGTGATCATCATGCTGTTACCATGTGAATAGTCTTTTATGAATGTGTAAGTAGGCGCTCAACACTCCGACTCCGGTGTGACTGAGTAAGGTGACAAGTTTTATGTTTCATCTAATATAGGTAATTTCAAAACTATTGTTATTTGGCAGTGGGCACAGAGGAAAGTGTAAAGTATAAAGTTTTTGTCAATATGTTTATCATGCTTGTATGATAAAACTTGCAAAGATATTTATCTAAATACATGACCTACTCAGGGGTGGCACGATGGTGTAGTGGTTAGTGCTGTGGCCTCACAGCAAGAAGGTCCGGGTTCAAGCCCCGTGGCCGGTGAGGGCCTTTCTGTGCGGAGTTTGCATGTTGTCCGCATGGGTTTCCTCTGGGTGCTCCGGTTTCCCCCACAGTCCAAAGACATGCAGGTTAGATTAACTGGTGACTCTAAATCGACCGTAGATGTGTGTGTGTGTGTGTGTGTGAATGGTTGTCTGTGTCTATGTGTCAGCCCGTCTGTGTCTATGTGTCAGCCCTGTGATGACCTGGCAACTTGTCCAGGGTGTACTCCGCCTTTCACCTGTAGTCAGCTGGGATAGGCTCCAGCTCGCCTGCGACCCTGTAGAAGGATAAAGTGGCTAGAGATGATGAGATGACCTACTCATTCTAAACCTGTCGAGCTTTGCCAGCAAAGCTCTTGACCCCAGAGGGTTAAGATGCCTCAGAAAGTCTTTTTTGGATGCTTTTGATGTTATCTTTAAGAAAAGAAAAATCTTGCATACATGTTCCAGGCTGCAGAACTGATATTTAAGTTATTCCACGAAATGGAGTCATACATGAGCTGATAGCCGACGAAGCGCGTAGCAGCAAGTTGGCTATAAGCCATGTATGACAATATTGAGTGGAATAACTGTTTTATTCTATCCACATTCACTGGATTTTTAAAAACAGAGCATTTTTATTTTTTTGCAAATTCGATCAATAAAAACTTTATACAAAACATCCAACAAAATAATTTCTGCTTAGAATGTAAACAAACCAGCAAAATGACAGTAGCAATTTGTGAAAAATGTGATAATTCATGAAAACTTTTTTTAATTTCTTTTTTTTAATTTTTGTTTTTCTCTAATTATGGTACATGAGCCAATATTGTAGTAGTAGAGTAGCTAATCAGAGCGCGCGATTGCTTATATCCAGTGAACATGGACAGAATAAAAACTGATGTCTGTTAGACGGTATAGTACTCGGAAGCATACGCTATATCATTAAATTTAGCTTATGTCTTCAGTTAAAATATGAGAAGGACGGAACAGTTCTAACAGTGAAAAGAAATATCAAACCAAGGAGCAGCAGAGTCCCTTTGCTTTTATTTTTTTCATGATAGCACTGAGGATTTGCCATAGAAGGTAGAATTTGTCTCTCTCCCTCCCTGCCCCCTTCTCTCTCTCTCTCTCTCTCTCTCTCTCTCTCACTTTATCTGTCTCTATTTTTCTAGTTCATCTTCTGACACTGGTCTGAAACTCATTATACTTTCAGACACCAATTCAGAATCTTTTATGTATTTTTTTTCTCATCTACATAGAACAGTTTGTTTTTCCACACATTTTCTTCTTCTCCTAATCTGGTTCATGTATTCTGGATCCTACACTTTACATCCACAGTCCTCTAACTACTTGCAAGCTTCTAGGAAATGAATATGCATCAGTGAATATTGCAGGGGATCCATTTACTTGGAAGAATGTTAATGAAGAGAAAGTGCTCTTAAAAAACACAATTAATCTTATGTAAAATGCCTGCTCAATGCTGCTAATTAGATGCCATTTTAATAGCTGTGTATGTTGTACAACAAAGCCGATTGGTAAACACTCTTGTGCATTTGATGACATGCAAATGAGAAAGAGCTGATTGTGTATGCCAAAACAGAACCATTCATTTTTTGATCTTAAATGCACCTGCTCTATAAATGTTTCACAAATGTGTTGTTTGAACTTCATTTCTACCATAAAAAGACCAACAAGCCTCTTTTACAGTTCAACTATATCAAATTGATTTTTTTTTAAATGAAATCAGTAGGTGAGGATAGTTATGCACGGAGGAAACAATCTTATTTCGATGGAAATTTATTACATGATTTATATTACATTGTGATTTCTTAAACAATTACATTTTATGCTTACAGTCACTGATGAGTAATGTGCAACATAGAAAAGTTAATGAAAAGTTAATTTGCTCATACATACTGTTTTGACAGAAAAATAATAGTTTTTCTCCCATGTGCATGTTTTCCAGCTCTCCATTAGCAAGCAGTAAAACATACAATTTATAATTAAAAATGAGGCCATGATCAACCCATAAGTTTTACTACACTGCCACTGGGAATGGTTACTTCTAGTTCACCATTTTTAGCACTTTTGGCACATCCATTCGACATTCAATGAGTGAAATATTTATACTAATTAAGCATTTCTATTTTTAATCCTCTGTGTTCAATGCTTTGTATTTTTATATGACAGCCTCCAATCTGGAGCATGAGCAGAAGAAAAAAAAAAACCTACAGAAATAAATAAATAAAAATCATGTGCTATTTAAGCATCAGCCTCTGTGAGCCTTCACTGACCAGTCCCATGGGGACAGAAATGTAGTTACTGACATTTATGGCTAATGCCACCTACCAATGTCATTATTCACCTGTACAAGTAAAATACTGCTTCAGCGAGGAGGAAATACTTAACGGCCAATGAAACCTGTGTGTAGCCCATGGCTATATGTCACAGATTTCAAATCTGTCTGCCATTGTAGTCATATTAGTGCTTGCAGCTGCTGTCATTTGGGTTATCAAGCACAGTAAAGTCTGGCCTAGTGAGAATGATATCCACTACAGTTACAGTGTGGGTGACAAATTAAAGGAAATACCTGAATAAATAAGTGGCGAAACATAGTAAATATACCGGTAGATGGTTCTAGGCAGGTGTGCTCATATGATGGCTGGAGAATGGAGTAGAGTGGAACGTTGATTGGTGGTTGTGGTGATGGATGTGGCACTACAGGAAGGAGAGCTTTGTAGTTTGTATGTAGCACAACAAGCTGCATTTTTATTCTTATTAAATTCAAGAGACAGGAAAAAAAACAGACCCTAGTGAGGGAAGAGGATTTAATAGGGGAAGCCATGGCTGAATGGTTTGAGAAACAGCTTTGGGACCGAAAGGTTGCAGGTTTGATTCCCTGGACTGGCACGAATGGCTGAAGTGCCCTTGAGCAAGGCACCTAACCCCCAACTGCTCCCAAGAGTGCTCTGGGTCTGTTGTATGTTGCTCTGGATAAGAGCATCTGCTAAATGCCATTAATGTAATGTCATGCATGATACAATTAGACAATGTAAATAATATGATATGATCTTCAAAATCACTAGATCTCAGATAAGAGACAGTGCTCTCATTGTCAGCACACTAATTTAGGGAATATTTTCTGGAAGAATGGTGTTCTAACCCATTCTAATCCCTTCTGTTCCAAAGAATTCTAGAATCTATGGCAAAGCATATTGAAGCTGATCTGGTGACTCGTAAGGGCCCAACACATTATTTTGGACTCCTGGAACGTTTCCTGCATGGGCCGCAACACCTTTAGATTAGCAGAATGGGATGAAGATTGGATAAAGACCAGATGGCATTTTTCCAATCTTTAATTGTTGCTTGGGTGAGTCTGTGCCTACTGTATCCTCAGATTCCTGTTCTTGGCTAACAGGAATGGAATCCGATGTTTTCTGCTATAGTAGCCCATCTGCCTTGAGGTTTGGTTGAAATGCTTTTCTGCTCGCAATGATTGGAAAGAGTGGTTATTTGAGTTACTGTACACTTCCTGTCAGCTCAAACCAATCAGCAGTGGGTTTCCCAAAAGCCTCTTAACACTAAGAGCGTCTTAACTAAGAGAGAGAGAGTGTTCATTGTGGTGCTTGCTCGACCATTTAACGATGATCTTTGTGCTGCAATGCTTTTGGGAAACCCACCCCTGGTCATTTTCCTCCGACCTCTTTAATGAACTAGGTATTTCTGGTCTGCAGAACTGCTGATCAGTGGATTGATTGATTAATTTACGTACCATTCCATGAAAACTCGAGAAACTGTTGTGTGTGAAATTCTCAGGTGATCAGCACTTTCTTAAATATTCAAACCAGCCTATATAACCAACAACAATGCCAAGTCACTGAAACCACATTTTTTCAACATTCTGATATTTGATGTGGACAGTAAATGAAGTTCTTGATCTGTATCTGCCTGATTTTATACATCAGGATCTGCCTTTGACTTATTAGCACACACACCTGCCCACTTTTATTACTAAAAAAAGTGTTACTTTTGCCTGAATGTAGAGTACAGTGGTGCCTGAAAGTTTGTGAACCCTTTAGAATTTTCTATATTTCTGCATAAATATGACCTAAAACATCATCAGATTTTCACACAAGTCCTAAAAGTAGATAAAGAGAACCCAGTTAAACAAATGAGACAAAAATATTATACTTGGTCATTTATTTATTGAGGAAAATGATCCAATATTACACATCTGTGAGTGGCAAAAGTATGTGAACCTTTGCTTTCAGTATCTGGTGTGACCCCCTTGTGCAGCAATAACTGCAACTAAACATTTCTGGTAACTGTTGATCAGTCCTGCACACTGGCTTGGAGGAAGTTTAGCCCATTCCTCTGTACAGAACAGCTTCAGCTCTGGGATGGTGGTGGGTTTCCTCACATGAACTGCTCGCTTCAGGTCCTTCCACAACATTTCCATTGGATTAAGGTCAGGACTTTGACTTGGCCATTCCAAAACATTAACTTTATTCTTCTTTAACCATTCTTTGGTAGAACGACTTGTGTGCTTAGGGTCGTTGTCTTGCTGCATGACCCACCTTCTCTTGAGATTCAATTCATGGACAGATGTCCTGACATTTTCCTTTAGAATTCACTGGTATAATTCAAAATTCATTGTTCCATCAATGATGGCAAGCCGTCCTGGCCCAGATGCAGCAAAACAGTCCCAAACCATGATACTACCACCACCATGTTTCACAGATGGGATAAGGTTCTTATGCTGGAATGCAGTGCTTTCCTTTCTCCAAACATAATGCTTCTCATTTAAACCAAAAATGTTCTATTTTGGTCTCATCCATCCACAAAACATTTTTCCAATAGCCTTCTGGCTTGTCCACGTGATCTTTAGCAAACTGCAGGCAAGCAGCAATGTTCTTTTTGGAGAGCAGTGGCTCTCTCTTTGTGAACCTGCCATGCACACCATTGTTGTTCAGTGTTCTCCTGATGGTGGACTCATGAACATTAACATTAGCCAATGTGAGAGAGGCCTTCAGTTGCTTAGAAGTTACTCTGGGGTCCTTTGTGACCTTGCCGACTATTACACACCTTGCTCTTGGAGTGATCTTTGTTGGTCAACCACTCCTGGGGAGGGTAACAATGGTCTTGAATTTCCTCCATTTGTACACAATCTGTCTGACTGTGGATTGGTAGAGTCCAAAGTCTTTAGAGATGGTTTTGTAACCTTTTCCAGCCTGATGAGCATCAACAATGTTTTTTCTGAGGTCCTCAGGAATCTCCTTTGTTCGTGCCATGATACACTTCCACAAACATGTGTTGTGAAGATCAGACTTTGATAGATCCCTGTTCTTTAAATAAAACAGGGTGCCCACTCACACCTGATTGTCATCCCATTGATTGAAAACACCTGACTCTAATTTCACCTTCAAATAAACTGCTAATCCTAGAGGTTCACATACTTTTGCCACTCACAGATATGTAATATTGGATCATTTTCCTCAATAAATAAATGACCAAGTATAATATTTTAGTCTCATTTGTTTAACTGGGTTCTCTTTATCTACTTTTAGGACTTGTGTGAAAATCTGATGATGTTTTGGGTCATATTTATGCAGAAATATAGAAAATTCTAAAGGGTTCACAAACCTTCAGGTACCGTACCACTGTATGTATCTGTGTGTGTACACTGCAGGGCTGTAATATACAACAGTGCTAAGAAGTGTATATAATATTTGCACATCTAGAGCTGTTATACAAACCTGCAATTGCAGGTGAAAATGAATCTGTGTGTAGTGGAATGGCGTGCTGGTTTCGTGTGTTCACACTCCTAATTTATTTATAGGTAGAGAAACAGACAGCCTGACAGAGGCCGGACACTGGTGGTAGTGCTTATCCTCTTCCCCTTGCTACTGGACAAAAAGACGGGAGGAGGTGTGTACATTAAAGATGCATGGAGACCAGTGTGTTGAGTTTAAAGTTCTCCACACTTTATGCTGGCCTACTAAAATATTCATGGCCTACACAGCATGTGCAGGCTGCGGCACATCGACTTAATCTCCTTCCACTGAGAAAGAGGGTGCAGGGGCTCACAGCAAAGCAAGCACCGGCTCTTCTGATTAAGGATGTTCAAGCCGTAAGTTGCTTGTTATAATACTTGAAATCCACTCTTTCTCATGTAGCATACTTGTGATCCTTTTCACATTCCAGTGCAGGCTTACATCATATTACAGTGTACTTAGTACTTATGACATGTAGGATCTGTAGAGACACATATTTCATTTTGGATTTAAAGTGTAGCCAAAATGCTTGCGTTATTGTGATGAATTGTCTTATTTTCCAGTAAGAGCAACAGGCATTACAGGCTAAGTAAATAAACCTCATCTCAAATTACTTTGTGCAGACAAACTTATCAGACGAGGTTTCTGGATTATTTTCTTTGAAATTGGCAATATTAAAGTGCCAGCTGTATTTGGTGATGGAAAACAAATATACACACTCACATGTGAAAACATACACAGAGAGAGAGAGAGAGAGAGACAAAAATAGAAAACACACTAATTACAGAAGGCTAACGGATGCATTGCTCTAAATAATTATGTAAGGAATAAACTGGATGTCCTATTATAGGAAAATAATGCAGCAATATGTGATGCAATGCTACTGTTACCTCCCTGAAGTTAATTATTTTTCCGTAACATCACTGAGGGGATTTATTCATCATATACCACAGAAATTTCCCAGTTCTTACAATTTTTAATTTATGAAAGAACAACACATTGTACTTTTACAAGGAGCATGCCTTGGAAAACTTTTTTTTCTTTTGTTTTTGAAATAATACCTATATGTTTATGTGACTTGGGGACGTACTGGGCTGTTCAAAGTGGACTGTTACCTTCCCAGTCTGTAATGGACATAGAAAGAGCATAGGCGAAGAGAACAGGCCAATTACAAAAGTGCATGTATTTTACAGAGAATCTCCTCTCATTTTTTATGGTACCGACCCCCAATAACATATGGCAATTTGAATCAAGAACATGGGGCAATCTATGTAGTTATTCAGCAAATGATACCTACAGTCATGCTTGAAAGTTTGTGAACCCTTTAGAATTTTCTGTATTTCTGCATAAATATGACCCAAAACATCATCAGATTTTCACACAAGTCCTAAAAGTAGATAAAGAGAACCCAGTTAAACAAATGAGAGAAAAATATTATACTTGGTCATTTATTTATTGAGGAAAATGAGCCAATATTACATATCTGTGAGTGGCAAAAGTATGTGAACCTCTAGGATTAGCAGTTCATTTGAAGGTGAAATTAGAGTCAGGTGTTTTCAATCAATGGGATGACAATCAGGTGTGAGTGGACGTCCTGTTTTATTTAAAAAACAGGGATCTATCAAAGTCTGATCTTCACAACACATGTTTGTGGAAGTGTTTCATGGCATGAACAAAGGAGATTTCTGAGGACCTCAGAAAAAGCATTACTGATGTTCATCAGGCTGGAAAAGGTTACAAAACCATCTCTAAAGAGTTTGGACTCCACTAACCCACAGTCAGACAGATTGTGTACAAATGGAGGAAATTCAAGACCATTGTTACCCTTCCCAGGAGTGGTTGAACAACAAAGATCACTCCAAGAGCAAGGTGTGTAATAGTCGGCGAGGTCACAAAGGACCCCAGGGTAACTTCTAAGCAACTGAAGGCCTCTCTCACATTGGCTAATGTTAGTGTTCATGAGTCCACCATCAGGAGAACACTGAACAACAATGGTGTGCATGGCAGGGTTGCAAGGAGAAAGCCACTGCTCTCCAAAAAGAACATTGCTGCTCGTCTGCAGTTTGCTCAAGATCATGTGAACAAGCCAGAAAGGTTATTGGAAAAATGTTTTGTGGACAGATGAGACCAAAATAGAACTTTATGGTTTAAATGAGAAGTGTTATGTTTGGAGAAAGGAAAACACTGCATTCCAGCATAAGAACCTTATCCCATCTGTGAAACATGGTTTGGGCCTGTTTTGCTGCATCTGGGCCAGGACGGCTTGCCATCATTGATGGAACAATGAATTCTGAATTATACCAGCGAATTCTAAAGGAAAATGTCAGGACATCTGTCCATGAATTGAATCTCAAGAGAAGGCGGGTTATACAGCAAGACAACGACCCTAAGCACACAAGTCGTTCTACCAAAGAACAGTTAAAGAAGAAAGTTAATGTTCTGGAATCGCCAAGTCAAAGTCCTGACCTTAATCCAATTGAAATGTTGTGGAAGGACCTGAAGTGAGCAGTTCATGTGAGGAAACCCACCAACATCCCAGAGTTGAAACTGTTCTGTACGGAGGAATGGGCTAAAATTCCTCCAAGCTGGTGTGCAGGACTGATCAACAGTTACCAGAAACATTTAGCTGCAGTGATTGCTGCACAAGGGGGTCACACCAGATACTGAAAGCAGAGGTTCACATACTTTTGCCACTCATAGATATGTAATATTGGATAATTTTCCTCAATAAATAAATGACCAAGTATAATATTTTTGTCTCATTTGTTTATTTGTCATATTTATGCAGAAATATAGAAAATTCTAAAGAGTTCACAAACTTTCAAGCACCACTGTAGAAGGAGCAAGCTGAGATGTCAGGGAGAATGTGCAAGTGTGCTGTTCCACGATACATAAACGAAAACCTGAGTCTGTATATTCTTCCAAAGCATCTGAGGAGCTCCCGCTGGTCCTTAAAATTCCAAGTGAGAGGGTGTAAATCTTGTACCGGGCCATACCCATATCAGCAACAGGTCTCCAAGGTGAACAGCCTCCGCAGTCTTGGTTGTGGCATTGGTTTGGTGTCAGTGCCTTCATTTTCTTTTTCTGCCTTGGGTTCATACCTGTAAGGCTGTAATCCTAGCACAGAAGCCCCTGCTTACATCTTAGAGTTTAGCTACAATTCTCCACATGTTGACAGTGACAGTGTGGCTGACAGAGTTCTCATTTAGCGTCAGCCATACAAGTCAGTGTATCTGATCATTCCTATACATATTAGAATGAGTACATAAATATAAACCTGTGATTTAAATTTGATAAAATCAATTAACTTTATGATCAAGCAGAATCAAGAATTCTGTGAACCAGTATAACTCCAGCCAAACATCCTAAAATAACATGCTGTGTGCTACCTGTGTACTAGCAGTTAACTTTAAAGTGTTTCAGCATCATAAAAAGCACAGCATAAAAGCTTCTGTTTGAACATCTGTTGTATCATAATTCACTCTGTTCTTACTACACAGGTCTGACACTGAACCAAGAAGTGTGAAGATCCGCTACGACTTTGTGGCACGCAATCCCAATGAGTTGAGTGTGCAAAAGGGTGAGGTGCTGGAGGTATGGATGAGACTGAAAGAAGAGGAGAGCAGTGGTGGAAACATAAAGAAAACAGAATAGGGACTGACCGAGAGGTTGGGGGAATACACCATTGACGAATGATAACCCAAAGTCATGATATAAAATGGCTGTTGATATGCTGGGGTCAGGGTCCAGAATGTTCTCTGGGTTGGGTTAGGCTGAGGTCAGGGTCTAGAATGTTATCTGGGTTGGTGTCATGCTGATGTCAGGGTCTAGAATGTTATCTTGGCTGTTGTGATGCTGGGGTCAGGGTCTAGAATGTTATATGGGCTGGTGTCATGCTGGGGTCAGGGTCTAATTTTCTTTGTGTTGGGTTAGGCTGGAGTTAGGGTCTAGAATTTTCTCTGGGCTGGTGTCGTGCTGGGATCAGGGTCGAGATTGTTCTCTGGGCTGGTGTCATGCTGGGGTCAGGGTCTAATTTTCTCTGGGTTGGGTTAGGCTGGAGTTAGGGTCTAGAATTTTCTCTGGGCTGGTGTCGTGCTGGGGTCAGGGTCTAGATTGTTCTCTGGGTTGGGTTAGGCTGAGGTCAGGGTCTAGAATTTTCTCTGGGCTGGTGTCGTGCTGGGATCAGGGTCGAGATTGTTCTCTGGGCTGGTGTCATGCTGGGGTCAGGGTCTAATTTTCTCTGGGTTGGGTTAGGCTGGAGTTAGGGTCTAGAATTTTCTCTGGGCTGGTGTCATGCTGGGGTCAGGGTCTAGAATCTTGTCTGGGTTGGGTTAGGCTGAGGTCAGGGTCTAGAATCTTCTCTAGGCTAGTGTGATGCTGAGGTCAGGGTCTAGACTGTTCTCTGGGCTGGTGTCATGCTGGGGTTAGGGTCTAGAATTTTCTCTGGGGTTAGGGTCTAGAATTTTCTCTGGGCTGGTGTCGTGCTGGGGTCAGGGTCTAGATTGTTCTTTGTGATGGTTTTATGCTGGGGTCAGGGTCTAGAATCTTCTCTGGGATGGTGTCATGTTGGTGTCAGGGTCTAGAATGTTATCTGGGCTGGGTTAGGCTGAGGACAGGGTCTAGAATCTTCTCTGGGCTAGTGTGATGCTGGGGTCAGGGTCTAGAATTTTCACCTCAGCCCAAGGCCGTCCCATATTAACCTAACCGCATGTCTTTGTGATGGTTTTATGCTGGGGTCAGGGTCTAGAATCTTCTCTGGGATGGTGTCATGTTGGTGTCAGGGTCTAGAATGTTATCTGGGCTAGTGCCATGCTGGGGTCAGGGTCTAGAATGTTATCTGGGCTGGTGTCATGCTGGGGTCAGGGTCTAGAATTTTCTGTGGGTTGGGTTAGGCTGGGGTCAGGGTCTAGATTCTTCTCTGGGCTAGTGTGATGCTGGGGTCAGGGTCTAGAATGTTGTCTGTGCTGGTATCAGGATGCACTCTGGATTCTTTGTCAGTTTCTGGAAGGTCAGAGTCTGGAATGTTCTACATGTAGACAGTACAGAAAAATCAGGGTCTAGAATAATCTATGGGTTGATCTTATAGTGGATCAGGGTCTAGAAGATTTTGTGGGATGATATGCAGTGGCTAGGATCTAGAAGGTTTTATAGGTTCATGTTATGTTGAAGTCAGGTTCTAGAATGTTTCATGGGTTGATGCTATGGTGAAGTCAGGGTCTGAAATGTTCTATGGGTTAATGCTATGGTGGATTCAGAATCTAGAATGTTCTAGGGGTTTGTTACTGTGAAGTGATGATTGTGGATGCTCTCACTTGGAGAGCCTCATGAGTGCACTTGCAAAAAACTATGCTCAAGTCCTAGTCATTATACAGTGGATAATTTCACAAGTATATCAGATATTTACAGCTTAAAAAAAAAAGTATCAAAACTGGCCCTGATGCTCATACTGAAGATCTTTCCATAGCACTTAGCACTGTTTGACTGCATAGTATACACTTGTGGAAGAGCATTTATTTATTTATTTATTTTTAAAGGTCCGGTATCATCCTGAAGAGGATCTAAATCTCTAGATATCTGTAAAGCTGATTGTCACAATGTCCACTGTTAAAAGCACTATATTGCAACCCCAAATCCAAAAAACTTGGGATGGTATGGAGAATGCAAATTAAAAAAAAAAAAAAGAAAGCAGTGATTTTCTCATCTCATCTCATTATCTCTAGCCGCTTTATCCTTCTACAGGGTCGCAGGCAAGCTGGAGCCTATCCCAGCTGACTACGGGCAAAAGGCAGGGTACACCCTGGACAAGTCGCCAGGTCATCACAGGGCTGACACACAGACACAGACAACCATTCACACTCACATTCACACCTACGGTCAATTTAGAGTCACCAGTTAACCTAACCTGCATGTCTTTGGACTGTGGGGGAAACCGGAGCACCCGGAGGAGACCCACGCAGACATGGGGAGAACATGCAAACTCCATACAGAAAGGCCCTCGCCGGCCATGGGGCTCGAACCCGGACCTTCTTGCTGTGAGGCGACAGCGCTAACCACTACACCACCGAGTGATTTTCTAAATTTATTTTTACTTGTATTTCATTGAAG
The DNA here is from genome assembly GCF_027579695.1 of Neoarius graeffei. Taxonomy (NCBI): domain Eukaryota; kingdom Metazoa; phylum Chordata; class Actinopteri; order Siluriformes; family Ariidae; genus Neoarius; species Neoarius graeffei. The sequence goes on from NC_083574.1 coordinate 49,861,592, forward strand.
ACAGTATGAACCCAAGATATTTAATGTTTTGTCTGGCCAACTTCACCTCATTTGTTAATATACTGTACTGTACATCCCTTCTTGCATTTCCGCCCTACAACACATTCCAAAAATGTTGTGACTGGGGCAGTTTAGGGCTAGTAATGAGGTAAAATAATTAAATAATAATGATGTGATTTGAAACAGGAGATGTCTACAGGTGATTGTGATCATGATCTGGTACAAAACCAGTAGCTAGAAAAGGCCTAGTCTTTGAGGAACATATATGGGCCGAAGATCTATAGTTTGTCAACAAATGTGTGAGAAAATTGTTGAAATGTTTAGAAACAACATTCCACAAAGAAAGATAGGAAGAGATTTGGATATTTGACCCTCTACAGTGCATAATATCATTCAATGATTCAAGTAATCTGGAGGAATTTCTGTGCATAATAGGCAAGCGCACAAGCCTAAGCTGAACACCCATGATCTCTGATCCCTCAGACGGTATTGCATCAAGAATCGTCATTCATCTATAGCTGAGATGTATGGCTTTCATTAGAAAAACTGATAAATATTTTATCTTTTTCATTAGAAAAACTGACAAATATTTTAATGGTTTCGAAGATATTACATTTAGGAGAGCATTTTAAATGTGTCATTTTGATCAAAATAGAACATATAGGTTAAATTACTGCTTGGTGCTGTGCATCCAACAAATCAGATCTAGCAAAACTAATTGGTTTGCATTTGGAATATTAATACACACCGCTTTGCTAAAGTCATATGAAAATAAAAGAGCAGCATAAAACTGAAAGATGCTGCAGTGTGTCTATGTGTATATGTGAGTAAGTGTGCATACACTCCAGGTACTGGACAGTGAAAAGCAGTGGTGGTTGGTGAGGAACCGCAGTGCTCACATGGGGTATGTGCCCTGCAATGTGCTGGAGGAGTTAAAAGTGGGAGAGACGCCGTACAACCGTGCTGTGTTCTTCAACAGCCAGGTGAACCTCCACATTTACTGGCCTTCTCTTTCATTATTAAAGCACTGCAAACACACCACCACCTCAATGTGGCATGTATAGTCTTACTCTCTTTTTTCACCTCGCCCACTCGCTCACACTTTTTTCTCTTCTCAGGCTACGAATCTTTACAAAGCGACTTCTCCACCTGCCTTGATAAATCACGCTGAGAATGTGGAGATGAATAAATCCTCACAGGACAAAGACAGTGCGTAACTGCTCTTATCTGTGCTATGTAGTGGGTGTGAGATAGGGAGAGGAATGAGTCAGGCAGAGAAAGACAGCAAGTGAGCTTGTATATACGTAGATTGCATGCCAAGAACTCATTGTTTCTCTCTTTAGCAATGCAGTGCACACTCTTCTCTTGTTCTCTTCCTTTGACTTGCCTCTTTAGACCGAACTCAGCAGAAGGAGGTGAATGATGAGCTCTTGAAGAGGATTACAGACAGCAAAGCCCAACCTCCTGCTCGCAACTTCCGGGTGGAACACCCCATCAGAACGTTGCCCATCGCTTATGATTCTCAGCCATTCGAGATCCGTGCCTGGCTCAAAGCCAAGGGCTTCTCCAGGCCGTGAGCTCCCATTTGTGTGTTGATACCTTTGCAGTTGGACCCTCAGAGTGAAAACATTTAGTAACAGCTTTATACTGGTCAACCGTGAGCTGGCCTAGTGGTTAGCATGTCTGCCTCTTGACCAGGAGTTTGTGAGTTCTACTTGTGGTCAGGTCATATGTACCAAAGACCATTATCAAAATGGTACCTACTGTAATCTGGCAAGGCATGCTGCTATACAGACGTGAGTAGGGAGTTTAACTCTCATGGTTACCAGAGGACTAGCCATCTACTGTAACCCTAGCTATGTGAGGGGCTGAGGCCAATAGAAGTGGAGATCAGCACTGCCCAATGCGCTAAGTGCCTGGTTAGTACGGGGACAGGAGACTGCCTGGAAAGATCAGGTCATGGCACAGGAGCGACTTTGATTTTTATACTGGTTAGGGTAGTGGTGCAGTTTGTGCAGCCCATTAAGACTACTGAAATTACATGTGTAGTTTCCAGGTTTTTCTTGAGTAGAATTCTTCAGAGACAGAAGCTTTTCAATTGTTTCTAGATCACCCTTTCCAACAAGCACTTGTCTTTAAGCCATAAAAAAAACTGTGCAATAACAAATGTGGCTGATAAAGCAGACTGCAGATATTACTTGCAATATGGCACAGACTAAAAGAAAAATTTTAATGACAATTATTTAAAAATAAAAATTATGTACCCTATTTAATTTTCTATTTAATTAGAAGTTAAAAGTAATACTAATACAACAAGTGTTGCCAGGCAAAACAAACCTCGCCCAGCAGCACTTATTTTATACCTACATGTTGATAATGGTAATATTTCTCAATCATCAACTGTCAGGTTATAGTCCTATGAAAATCCATGACCTTGAGTTTGACATTTCAAAGTCATTCAAGGTGAAACATCATGGTGCCAAATGAAAGCCCATATGCACTTCCTAGAAGTTGATAATGGTAAACATCTGTCTACCATCAACCATTTTCAAGTTACAGCCTATGACCTTGAATTTGACCTTTTCAAAGTCACTCAAGGTCAAAGTTCATGGTGCCAAATAAAAGGCCATATGGGAGTTCCTATATGCTCATAATAGTAAACATCTGTCTATCGCAGCCATTTTTGAGTTATAATGGAAAATATGTTATTTTGACGGAAAGGTTGACCTTTCTGGTAACCTTGACCTTCACTTTGACCCGATTACTCCCAAAAGTTAATCAGGTAATCTACAGACCATTGTCCACCTACCCTGAAAATTTGAAGTCAATCGGTGTAACCATCTAGACGCTAGATTAACAGACAGACACACACAAACAAACAAGGTCAAAGGTCATGGTGCCAAATGAAAGCCCATATATGACTTCCTATATGTTGATAGTGATAAACATCTCTTTATCTCTAACCGTTTGAGTTGTAATGGAAAACATGCAAATTTTAGCAATGATCTTGACCCCCTGACATTTGACTCCCAACCACTAAGAAAACTATGAGAGATACACCATATCTTTCATAGAGTAAGCAGAATTGAAAGATGAACATTTTGGAATAGGTTTGAATATGATGATGAATATGAAGGAAGATATTGTGAAAAAAATATTTTGACCTTTTTGGTGACCTTGACTGGATGATCCTCAAAATGTTGGAGGTTTTATTTGAGACCAATGCCCATCTATCCTGAAAGTTTCATGAAGATTGGTCCAGCCATTTTCCCATAATATTGCTAACAAAAAAACCCCAAAGAAACGAACAAACCCCACTGAAAACAATACCTCGCCCCCTGGTGGACTCCATCCCGGGTGAGGCAATGACAGAATGCACAGTGGTGCCATCTCACAGCTCCCTAGTTCAATTCTCAGCTTAGGCTACTGTGGAGTTTCCCTGATGTTCACAGGGGTTCTTAGGGGGACCCGCCCACCTCCCAAAACATGCTGGCAAGATTGGCTACACTAAATTAGTTAACTAGGTGTGCACGTGAATGTTGCCCTGTGATGGACTAGTGTGCCATCCAGGGTGTATTCCTGCCTTGCTCCCAATGTACTCAGAATATCTTGTAGATGCAAACCTGACCATGAGCAGGATAAGGCAGTTACTGAAAATGGATCAACATAAAATACAAACAGAAAAACAGAAAACTCAAACTTATTTGTCCTGAAAATATAGCATATTCAAGTTAATTAGAATGAATAGTTCTAGTTTAATCTTTGCAGATTTGTCTCAATTTAGCAATCTGACATCCACAATATAGCATGTGACCTGCATAGTGGGGAATTTTTTAAGGACGCCTTTATAAAGTTTATTATGGCACTATTGTACTGAGAGCCTGCCGCCTGAGAGACCTTATAAATACATACCCCTTGAAATGAACCATATACACTGCAACCCCACTATAACAAAGTCTTTTACAACAAACTTTCACACATAACAAATAGTTCGTGTCCTCTGTCTTTAATGACAATGAGTTGGAGCCTTCAATAAAGCATCACTGTGTCATGTCCACACACGCAGTGTGCTCCGAGTGCCATTAGGACTAATTCCACTACTATGCACCTGTTCCGGATTAGATTGTAATCAGTGCGTGTGCTTATAAGGAATCTCTAAAACACACAGACTTGGTGAAGTATATTCACTGTAACTAGTGTCTCCCATTACCAAGCCTTGTATCTGTGTATTGTGTTTCTGGTTTTGACTTTACATGACGCACTGAGCCACAAAAAAAAAACCAAAAAAACCAAAACACATTCCTGTTCCTACCAGAGACAAACAATAAGTAATCAAGTCTGCAGTCAAGTTAACAATATGTGTCAACACCATAAATCAAAGGTTTAACTAGCCTCGCTTAGGTGTCGATCACTAAAAATGATTGAGAACGGTGACCAAAAGATGATAAAAGGATGAAATGACTGCTGATACCACTAAACTTAACACCTAGTTAAAGTGTACCAGCGGCGTTTTTGGGCCCAGCCCCATGGTATGACATACTGTAAATAACCAGTGATTTGCAACACATGAATGAACTGAATGGTGAAGCTTTAGAAAGCATAGTGAGTCAGTGGATGGACATTGATAATGATGCACTGATAATGTCTGTCATTTCCATAACAGATGAAGAAATCATCACCACTGTTTGTGATCCTTTAACTCGGTCAGTGACCTGCAATAGTAACTTGGAAGGAGAATTTTGTGATAAGGAAATTGTGCCTAAAATTTCGCATATAACGTAAGTGTTTGGTGTAACAAGTGGGTCCATTTCAGGATTATGAACTTTTCGGTATAATGACCTATTTGAGCATCCCCCAAGGAGTTTGTTATAGTGGGGTTGAAGTGTATTATAATTTTACCTGGTAGGAAACAGAGAGCAAGTTGGATTTGTTGGTTTGGTGTTTAAGATCTCTGTTTAACATCTGTACAAATGAAGAATTAGTTAATACTCTGCTGAGCTGTAGTGTCAATTATTAGCTCCAATCTGTAGCCGCTTATCTTGTTCAGGGTCGCAGGCAAGCTGAAGCCTATCCCAGCTGACTACGGGCGAGAGGCAGGGTACACCCTGGACAAGTCACCAGGTCATCGCAGGGCTGACACACAACCATTCACACTCACGGTCAATTTAGAGCCACCAATTAGCCTAACCTGCATGTCTTTGGACTGTGGGGGAAACCAGAGCACCCACAGGAAACCCACACAGACATGGGGAGAACATGCAAACTCCAAACAGAAAGGCCCTCATTGGCCGCTGGGCTCGAACCCAGGACCTTCTTGCTGTGAGGCGACAGCGCTAACCACTACACCACCATGCTGCCTAGCTCCAACATTTAATCAACAAAAGGTTTATACGACTATGGTGATTCTAAAAATGGATCAGTGTGAATTTTCTATAGTTTTATGCATCAGTTAAAAAACACCTTTTTTCCATTTTTAATAAATTCATGAAACAGACCAACTGATTAAACTTGCACAAAGACCGCTCATTCAGATTATAACAAGCCACAAGTAATCAGACTGCACACAGATTAAAGGTTAATCGAGGTGAACTTTAATGAAACGCATGAAAGCGTGGCCATTAGAAAACACATCTGATCGAGCTTTGCCTTTTTCCTTCTGGAAAAATAAGTGAAATTAGTAAATGTTATTATTTAACAGCGGTCACATCAGCTGCATGCTCATTATTTTTGCTCTACATTCTTCATTTACCACTTGCACGAGAATAAAAAATGAACAGTCAAGCAGCACAGGAAATCACCTAACAAACTAACAGAACCTTGAAGTGATGGCAGGAAGCAAATGTTAAGTGTGGGAGTTTCTCACTCAAGAAATATCACAATAAATCAGTACATCACGCAAGAAAAAAAAATTATTCTATATTTCTATCCACATTCACTGGATATGAGCAATCACACGCTCTGATTGGCTACTCTTTTACTAGGTTATCAGCTCATATACTGTACCGTGAGTAGAGAAAAACAAAATGGTGGAGAGTGTTGCTGAACCAACCGAGGACGACATAACTCTACTCGAAAACAAAACCCCCCAAAATGCAACAAAAAAAAGCAACAAAATATGGAATGAAAGTATTTGATGGTAAGAACATATCTTTTTTATTTTTCAATAATTATTATTAAAGCATTTTTCACAAATTGCTACTGTCATTTCACCAGTTTGTTTACATTCTAAGTGGAAATGATTTTGTCGGACATTTTGTATAAAATTTTTATTTATCGAATTTGCAAAAAATAAAAATGCTCCATTTCTCAAAATCCAGTGAATGTGGATAAAATAAAACAGTTATTCCAGGGCCGTAGCCAGCATTTTAAAATCATTGAGGTTGGGGGCGTCGTGGCTCAGGTGGTTAAGGCGCCATACCATGAATGCGGGCGACCCGGGTTCGATTCTGGCCCGAGGTCATTTCCCTTCCCGTGTCTCTCTCTCTCCCGCTCATTTCCTGTCTCTACACTGTCCTATCCAATAAAGGTGCAAAAAGCCCAAAAAAATATCTTTAAAAAAAAAATCATTGAGGTTCATGATGTGCGCAAAGCGCGTGCCGAAAAATTTTCGACATATTTAAATGAGAGGGGTGAATTACACGTCACACAAGAGATCTATTCCTGAAATTACTTTTAATGGTGTTTGAACTGAATATCATCAGTTTTGAAAAAAAAAAAATCATGTATGTGGCAAGAGTAAGAATAATTTAAGCTTGTTTAATGGTTTGATCTGGCCCAAGCAATGAGGACAAAACTGCACTGCTTCAAAAATGTAAATTTAACAGCTTCATGAAAGTGCGCTGATGGTTAGCATGAAAAAAACGTGTCTACTGCACTGCGTTCCTCCCCCGAGTCGCATACTCATTCGGTTTTGTGTTCTTGGTCTCAGAGCCACACACACGAAACAGACACAGAAGACAGAATCAACGTTTAACCTAATTAACAATGCACTTTTTACGGAGACTTTTTAATGTTATTCTTTATTTTTTTATCCAGTTGAATATTTAGCGTACAAATGTATTTTCAGCTCTTAAAAATGACTGAGGTCCGGACCTCGGTGGCCTCATAGCTGGCTACGGCCATGAGTTATTCCACTCACTCAGTCTCGTCATACAGTACATGGCTTATAGCCGACTCAGTGCCACACGCCTCATCAGCTATCAGCTCATATATGATTTGATTTTGTGGAATAACTGTTAAATATATATCCATCCATTATCTGTAGCCGCTTATCCTGTGCAGGGTCACAGGCAAGCTGGAGCCTATCCTAGCTGACTATGGGCGAGAGGCGGGGTACACCCTGGACAAGTTGCCAGATCATTGCAGGGTTTATATATATATATATATATATATATATATATATATTGCTGGTTTAATCGAGAGAAAGTCACAAATATGTTCCGTTTACCGAATTGTTAGTATGTCATTATTTAAAACTTTCCTATAATTTCCTATAATTGCACGTTCCAAGGTGTTTTAGTCTACTTACTTCACAGCAATTTCCCAATGCTAACAATTCCTTATTTATTAAATAATGACACATTATTGTTTCATGCTGAAGAATATCTGCAAAACAAGTTCATTCTTGTTATCAATTTCCATGATAGAAGCTACAAATAAGCATTCCCTCACCAGCCTCACAACCACAAGATGCAACACCCTCTGTCCTGAAGGCGTCCCCATGTTTGAAAACCTAAAATTACAACTTTAGCTCTGAAGTGCTGACACTGGAGACCCCTTCCCTGGTTCCCTTTGATTAAAGTGACCATTCAAAGGCTAATAGTCACTGATAAGAAATCCTTAATAAATACATTAACTTTGATAATGACAGGTATGTTCCAATCAGTGTTGCAGTTGAGTCATTAAACCTCGAGTTCAAGTCTAGTCTCGAGTCCCCAATTTCAAGTCAAGTCTGAGTCGAGTCAGAGAACAAGACTCCAACCACACCGTTTGACGGTGGCTGTTGCTGCCTTTATGTGAAACCGTCTCTGCTACTGTGTTGGACTAATGTTACTGCTTGACTGCCCCCTTGACTGCCTCAGCAAGCCCTGCCCACTATAAACATGGCAAATAACATGAGAGAGGGTTAACACTAGCTAGTTCATCGCTCAGCAAGCAAGCCCCACTATCAACAGGGCAATGAACATAGCGTGTCACTTCCTTCTCTGGGTGGAGTCTTGCCAAATGACGATTGAAGTTCGAGGTTGTCCCCGTCGTCTCCTCGATAGTTCTTCTACATATGGAACACATAGCAGTGCATTTTTTCCCACTGCATGAGAAGTCTGTAAAAGCAAAGCGGACAATCCTAGGGGCTTCTCTCCAGGCATTTTAGCGCCATTAACGTTAGTTTGTTCCTGAACATGACGTATGGACAGGCAAATGTGCATTCTCTCACACGAAATTAGTATAAAAATTAATGTAGATAATATCTCATGCCAAATTATTATGTCATGTTACAAAAAAATAAAGTCTGAGTCCTTGTCTCCAATTTATGAGTCCGAGTCATCAGTGCTCAAGTCCCAATCAAGTCACGAGTCCTTAAAATTAGGGCACAAGTCGGACTCGAGTCCAAGTCCTGGACTTGAGTACTATAAGCTTGGTTCCAATGCTGTAACTAAATAGAAAAAAAAAATCACAGACCTCCTAGCTGAGCTTCACAGATCCCACATTGAGAATCACTGCTACTAATTGTTGTTCTTTATGAGAGTGCAATTTCAGAATGAATTTTTCACTATGCATGTTTAACTCTGAACATGGCCCATTGATAACAGTTCCATCTGAGAGAGCTTTTCCATGTGTTGGATCAGGGTAGTGGACTGCCTAGGCATTCTGACTGGAGCTCAGCTCTTCTCTCTGAGTAAGGATGAACTAAAGGCAGTGTGTGGTGACGAGGGCTCTCGGGTCTACAGCCAGATCAGTGTGCAGAAAGCACAGCTAGAGGTCAGTCACTCAGAAGAATCTGATAAGTCTAATACGTTTTTGCATTTTACAGTTTTGCTTTGTAAACTCTCTTCATTTCCTCTTTCTCAGAGGAGCTATGGAAACTCTGAGCTTGAGGAAATCATGAAGCGACGGCAGCAGGAGGTGGATGCTTTTACTTGGGATTGATTGCACTCAAACTGCCTGTCAGTCATAGCACATTTCCATCTGGTTCCTTCAGCTCACCTAGCATACTCCACAGATTCAGCAGAGTTGGAATAAAGAACACAGACGCTGTCAGTTGCTTGTCTAATCTAATACACACCAAACTGAACTGGACAACACAAAAGGAATTTCTATGTTTATTTATACTCGTGATTTAGTATTTATTCCTATTTATTTGCCCGTCTATATATAAACTAGCCTGAATGTCTATTCATGCCTCTTTAACAGGTCTGTAAAAATCCAAAGAGGAATGTAATGTATATTAATGTGTGATCAGGGAAAATAAAAGCTTGCAAATGCCTCTCTTATACTGCATGTTATATGGCTGTACGACTGGTACATGAAATGTGAGAATACAGGGGCTTGTATGTAACACAGTAAAGATTTTATCAGCATTATTATGCCTCATTTGCATGAAAACCAGTGTGGGAAGGTGGGTAAACTGCAATGAATAGTTTGCCGCTGGAAATAATATGGAGATGAGCAGATTATAAGATGGCCTTGTTCCAAAAGGTAGCAAGGGCAATTAAGTTGGGGGTTGGGGTGGGGAGAGGGGGGCTGTTGGGAGGATGGGGGAGCTCATTTGAAGCAGGAGCTGGTGAGTCAATTGGCACATGCATCAGCAGCATGTTGTATAATCTCAGTGGATCATGATAGTTGATCTCTGACAGATTGATGACTAAGTTGCTCCAGCCATCAACATGTAAATGTGCAGCCCAGGACAGGAGTCCTGCCACTTACTGCCTAAGGCAGACCTGGGCATTTTACGGCCCGCGAGCCGCATCCGGCCCTTTGGTTCATCCTGACCGGCCCGCGTAAGGTTAATTAGAGATTACAAAATAAACCTATTTTCTAATTTTACCTCATGCATGGACTGAATGTGCATTGCCTTTATTTTGAAGTTGTGTTCAACAAAAATGCAATGCGCGCGACATGAACATGACATGAAATCCCACGAAACCTAATCCCGCGATAACTACTTCCGTAATTTGTCCAGACCAACCACAAACTTGTACGTCATCCTTCAAACGGTCCAGCCAATCACATAGTGTGATGTCACCAGCAGGTGCCGGAGCCCAAGCCGATCTGTAGATCTGATACCTACACCGAATCGACGTTGTTGCGAGCAGGTCACAATTAGACTTTAGCCCCCAAAATGTCCGCAAAAAGAAGAAAGGTAGATGCCGAATGCAGGGCTAATAATAATAATAATAATGAGGGTTTATTATACATGTTTTAGCACATAGTGAAATACAACATGTTTACATTACTGTAAAAATTTACAATAAAAATAATTATATATTATGTTACATACATTTTATATAAAAATATGGCTTTAATTCAAACTATAAAAATAATTTAATTTAATTTAAAAATTTAGAATTTGAAAAGGCCATAGCCGGAAAAAAGCTCCACTTGTACCTTTCAGTTCTACATCTCGGTAGGGAAATCCTGTCGTTGTTTCGTAAAGACCGACCGTGGATCTCCTGTCGCCTGGATGGGACATTAACATATAGTCTCGATGATGCCTCACATGCTCCTTGGAAAACTTTCTTGCAGATTTCATTCCTCCTTTCGGACAGGATTGGTAGGGAACACTGCGACAGAGCCGTTTTGTAGTCAGCGCCAGGGACGATGATTCTCATAGCACGTTTTTGAACTCGTTCCAATTGTAGATTAAGATGTGACTGAATGGCATTATTCCATACTGGGCATGCATATTCCATCACTGATCGGATGAGTGCGGAATAGATATTGGCAAGGTGCGCGATTGGAACGCCAGCGCGCTTCAGAATCCTTAACATATACAGACGCCTGGAGGCTTTAGTAACAATCTCCTCGATGTTTAGGTTCCACTTCAAATTGTCACATAAGGTGACACCTAACACTTTGTGCGAATCTACTCTTTCAAGAGGTGCACCACTGACTGTTAGCTGAGGCACATCAGGGTCATTTGTAAGGAAAGAGATGCAGAGTTCCTTACATTTCTTTGAGTTAAGGTTCATGGAATTTTCTTTCGCCCAGTTTGTGATGCTGTCGAGATCTGGCTGCAAGGCAGATTGGGAGCTGCGGGGCACTACTTCAGATATAGTAATGTCGTCTACGTATTTCCAGTAGCTCGATTTTAGGGGAGATCTACATGCTAGGTCATTGACCATCACGAGGAATAGTATTGGACCGAGTTTGGTTCCTTGTGGAACACCGGCATGCACAGGGGCCCACTTAGAAAGTAGCCCATGGAGCTTCACGGCTTGTTGCCTCTGCGATAAAAAGCTGCAGACCCATCTTACGATACCAGTTCTGGCACCCATTCCCAAAAGCTTACGTACAAGGATGTTGTGGTCGATATGATCAAAGGCTTTTGAGAAATCTAAGAAGCACACCCTTAGGTAAGTTCCGGGTGATTCAAGTGCCGAAAGCCAATTGTGCAACATATCCAGTAAGCAAAAGGTGGTGGACCGGCCTTTCAGGGAGCCAAACTGATTAGGATCGATATGTTCCTTAATGTCCTCCATGAGACACCCAACAACAAAGTCCTCGAATACCTTTGATAGGCATGCTGTTAGCGCAATAGGTCGTAAGTTGCTGTCAAAGGAAACAGGCGACGTCTTCGCTATAGGCGAAATATAAGCATCTTTCCACACAGTAAGGAACACACTGGATGAAAGCGACTGATTGAAAATGTAGGTTACCGGCTCAGAAAGTTCAAGGGCAAAGGTCTTGAAAATGCGGTTTGGAATTGCGTCAGGGACACAAGCTTTAAAAGGACTCAGAGTCAGCAGCTTTTTATAGACTTCGACCATGCGGATGGTAGGTAGCTCGTCAGGTGCAGGTAAATAGGCAGGAAGGGTTTCATAATCCAAAGCAGGAATGTCAGATGTTACTGAAACAAAAAATTTGTTTAATCTGTTTGCCAACTCGATTCCAGAAAGAACTTTGTCATCAACTTCATAACTTATAGCACACGTGCTACTAGCTTTGCCGGATAACTTGTTCACCAGGTTCCACCACTTGCGCGGATCAGTCTGTTTCAAATGACCAACCTTCTCTGAGTAAAAAGCGCTTTTCCTGGCGGCGATCTCATCACGTACCCTGGTACGCAGCTCCCGCCATCTGCCATCCCTGTCCGAGTGGAATGCGCGTTGTCTTTCAATGATTAGCTCTTTAATGCGCAATGGCATCCAGGGCCTGTCTGTTGGATGGAGCCTCACGAACTGCAATGGAAAGTGAGCATCAATTGGCTCCTTCATATCGTTATTAAAAGACTTTCATGCTGTTAACACAAGACGTACTGTCCAGGCCCACGAACCATTGGTGACATGAAACCCATTTCCCGAAAGCGTTGACTGCAGACTCTAGGAAGCGGCGCACTCTGCGCTTCTGGATCTTATGCACGCAGTTCTTATTTCCTTGGGAGACCTTTGGTCACCAATGGACAGAGCTGTGATCAGACGTACCTAGATTAGCACTTACAACAGGTTTATCATAGCGATTATACGAGTCAGTTAAGATTAGATCCAAAATACTGTCCAGGCACGTTGGGTCGCGAACTACTTGTTTAAGATTATGATGATTGAGAATATCATTAGGAACTAAGCTGTTAAAGTACCCTAAAACTATAACACCACAGTCGGGGTACGCTAACCTAACAGAGTCCAAGGTTTCTATTATATAAGACACTATATCTCTATTTTCTTGTGCCGGTGCTTCAGGAAAGTAAACAATACCGCAGATAATGCCTGAAAGCAGACGCGGCAAGCGGTGAGGCCGAAGCCATAACCACATGCATTCGATAATAGGATGTTCCAAATTAGCTCTCCGCTTACATGGGATTCCTGTGGTGACAAAAGCACAGATACCACCCCCTTCTCTGTCTGGGCGATCTCTCCTGTGAAGAACATAACCTGGGATTTTAAAATATGCCCTATCAATATGATTATGCAACCAGGATTCTGTAATAACGCTAACATCCATACCACTAGTTAACAATTGTGCCGAAAATTCATCGAGTTTGTTCCTGATCGATCTGGCATTAGCCACGTAAAAACTCGGTAGTTGGCTTACAATCGTAGTCTTCCAAGCAACAGTACGAGGTATTGGCTTTATATATACTCTTCGAGGTGCAGGTTGACATTGTATATTCTTCCCAGTCCTAGAGATGCTGTTGCGCGAAATCCTGACCGGTATATTTTCCCTTTGACAATGAAAACTTCTATTAGATTGTTCTGCATCACAAATGGAATAGACTGACGTTATTGTTCGGGATATTTGTTTAACTGCACCAGAAGTATTGGCTTGAATATTTAATGCACTACAGGTAGAATTATGCAAATTCTCGCCATCTTGAAGTGGTAAAATAAAATCCCGATCAGATCCAAATATACGGGGAGGCAAATCAATAATAGCAGTAGGTGTTGATAATAAAGACGCTTGCGATAATTTTTGCCTCTTTACTCCAGCTCTACAACCCCGCCGCGTTGCTTTGGTTCTTGATATTCCGAGCTTGCATAAACATCGCCACAATTGCAGGTCAAGCCGAATTCTTGGAGAACAAGATGAAATTGCTCTCAAGGCCTCACCCGAATATATAATTGCCATTGAGAAGTTGATTTGACGTCCAAATTGTGAATATCGTAAATACAAAGTTACAAAATTGGCCAAATATACGGTGCACTAAAATGTGCTGCCACGTAGGCGCTCACAAAGGCGCCTCTTCCAAGCAGCAGAAGCATGACGATGCTCATCTCATTGCAGGCTTTCAACAAAACATGGACTGCTAAGTATTTATTTACTGAAGTCAGAGATAAAGCCGTGTGTTTAGTTTGCGGAGAGCAGATCCGAAAAACACCAAATGAGGTGATTAGACTACAAATGTGGGCATCATTATTATAATATGATGTATCTTGCTTGATATTTGGAGTAGAAAGACAATATTGTGATGTCTTTATTGTGTTTTGGGGTGAATGTGACTGAAAAAAAAATGGTACAAACGTTCACATTTTGTTAATCATTGTTTTGGGAAATTTGATTGAATAAATGACATTTTTTGTAAGGCAACCTCGTTTTTTCCATATTCTTACCAGTCTTAGCAGCTTGTAAAAACAATGTTATTTACTGCTTTATATAAGGAAATACAATTAATATTATGCAGAATTTAGTTCAGCCTTTCGGTCCGGCCCTCCACAAAATTTTCTGTTTCTCATGTGGCCCCATGGAAAAAAATAATTGCCCACCCCTGGCCTAAGGCATACAACTCAAACATAAAGGCAGCATTTTAAGCCTTACATAAATATCATGACTGAATGCATGCACTTCTGACATACAGCTTTCCTTGCAATGGAAGCAGAACAGTGATTTTGTCACATCACTTTATTTATTGTCTAGACGGTAAATATTTTAGTCTGTGTTGTCCTATCGTGTTCAGTATAAGCCAAAATGACCTCTATCCCTCTTTCAGAAAAGCACTCAGCTGAAGAATGAGAATGAGTGGTCATGTATTGTCATAGTGATTCATGACACAAAGTGATTTTTAACGATGGGATTTTTTCACAAAGAACATCCAAGGAAGAATAAATAGCCAACTCAGTCTGGTTTAATGCAGTAGAACTACTGTAATGCACATAGTGTGTCTGAGATTTTACATCTGGTTTGCTTTAAGTGATTGTCAAAGATAGATATACGTGCACAGATTCCCAGTGAGTGTAGCTCAAGCACTTTTAGGAGATATTGTTATATTTTCCCAATAATATCTTGACACAATTCTATAACAGACTACGAGATAATGTGTTCTCCATGTCAGATTGTCAGGCAGCAGGAATGGACAGTAAGTGCAAGGTCAGGAAGCTTTATTGATAAAACTAAAACTCAGATCCAAATCGACATGCAAAATTGTAAACAGGAGACAGGCAAGGGTCAGGAGATCAACAAACAACATGAACTAGACTCAGCAAGAATCAGTAAATCAAGACGCAAAACTAGAAGAGTGCTCAGTAGAGTACATATCTCTGCCAAGCCACATATCATCAACATCAAAATCAAATCACTTGAACCTAGGAGCATACTAAAGCTGTACAACAAATTTCATCAAAATCCATTCACTACTTTTTGAGTTACGTTGGAAAAAGACAAAGAAATCCTAAATCCACTGTACATCCGGATTTGCATCAAAATCTAATCAATTGTTCCTTGGCCTATGGCCTACAGATCCTCAAAAATTGATCAAAATCCATTCACTTCTCAGAGTTATGTTGGGAACAGGTAAACAAACAAACAAACAAACAAACAAACAAACAAACAAACAAACAAACAAACAAAGAGGTAAAAACATAACCAGAGGTAACAAGATCAAAAACCAGGTAACAATAAAGTAGAATGCAAGGCTTGGTATAGACTGGTAACTAGGACCCAGAGCGCATACTTCACAAGGAGTGTGTGTCATCAGTAAGATGGTGATCATGAACGTGATGGTGATCATGAATGTGATAGTGTCTGTGGTGGTTGGGAGTTATAGTCTTCAGTGGCCATATTTGTAGGCCGCATGGTGTACTGGTAAGTGAAGTTCTCATCTCATTATCTCTAGCCACTTTATCCTGTTCTACAGAGTCGCAGGCAAGCTGGAGCCTATCCCAGCTGACTACGGGCGAAAGGCGGGGTGATAAGTGAAGTTGAACACAGAATTTGGTGTTGGTGTGACATATTCTTCTTCTTCTTTTTTCAGCTGTTCATCATCTGCATATTTGATTTGGCATAGGTTTTTGCATCGGATGCCCTTGTGATGCAACCCTCCCCAATCTATCTGGGTTTGGGGCTGGCATTAAGTATGCACTGGCTGGGTGTTTTTACCTAATCTGCATGTCTTTAAACTGTGGGAGGAAACCATAGCACTCAGAGGAAACCCAAGAAGACATGGGGAGAACATGCAAACTCCACAGAAAGGCCCCCCCATCAACTGTGAGGTTTGAACCCGGAACTTTCTTGCTGTGAGGAGACCGTGCTAACCAATGCACTATGGTTGCATGGTTAGCATGCATGGTTCCACTGCATGCCATTGGCATGACACAGGTGAAAATTACTGCTTAAGTGCAGAAAATGGGGTTGTATAAACAGAAACCTACTTCAAACTGAGCTTAAAGTGCATATCCTGGACCAATTTTGTGTTTTTTTTTATATGAAAGTATGTCCCTTTACACACTCATCCAGAAGGGTAATTTTGCACAAGGCCATCTGTCTACAGCAGAAAAAAATAAAATAATAAAACGCGTCTGGAAAAATCCCAAGGGAGTCTGGAGCCAGATTTGTGACATCACGTGCGGATCCACCAGCAGGCTGCGCGAGCTTGCACGGTTTCAGTGCACAGTCTGTGTAGAGACCAAGTTTAGCAGCTAGCGATTTTGCATTGAAATATGGAATTGTCACCTGAGCTTCTAAACCCATGGATTCATGTATCAATGCTCATCTATCTATTGTTACATAAATCAAATTTTTTCTAATTACTATTATGTATTTATATATTTTTTCATTTAGAAGAGTACTGGCTACTGTAGGAGAAAGATTTTGTAAGCTACGCACATGGAATCGGCTAAGCAGGGTTGTATATACATTTAATGTGTTTGACAGGTCCCAAGATCTCAAGCCCTGACACGCATATCCCTTGATACATGTGAAGTAAGTGTATTATCGCCCAGCGCTTTCATGTTGTTTACGTTTGTGTGTGTCAATAAATAACATTATCCGTGTACCACACAAACATAGGAACACCTATGTAATTTAGAGAAAAGTCTCTCTTATTTCTACCCTGGCTACAGTCAACTTGTGAATCGTTGATTTTCTTGGTCTTTTTCTCGGCTCTGCTTTGGTCCTCGGCTTTTTCCGGGTGCCTCGCATGAAGCGCTCCCATTTCTTTCTCATTGTCTAGTCTTTTGGAAAATGATGAAAACTAATCCCATCAAGATTGGTGTTGCTACACCCTCCTATGATACATCTGTTAACCATTTTAATAATTATGTGATAACGTTGAAGAAATTTGCAGAAAACTACCAGGTCGTTTTCTCATAAACAAACCAGCGCTGATGTAGGATTCAGAAGGAGGCGTCCCGCACACGACGTCATGAAAATTAATGTTTGTCAGGAAATCCAAATGCCAAGTTTTTTCAGAGGCAGACGAAATCGCCTCAGATGGCTTGATTTCAACAGAATTTTTCTGGTATTGCGCAAGGTAAAAAAAATTGCACAAAATGCGAAATGTGACAGATATTTGACCAAATTTTAATATAAAATAGGAGAATTACACTGATCTTGCTCCTGAATTCACCCATGATATGCACTTTAAGGTAATAATAAAATTTTTTCCATCTATTAACACATTTCATTTACATTGCCACTAGTACAGCAGTCATGTGAGTTTCACATAATCATATCCTGAACTCCTAATAGTGTTTTTTAGATGAGTGTAGCAGCAGTCACACTATTAAAAATTTAATTTAAAAAAATTCTGACCTTGCCAGAACTTTGCTCTTGGCTGTCACTGGTTGTAAATCAGTCGCTGGTGAGCATATAACATTATGCATTCAAAGACCACCTTTCTTTCATGATTTGTTAGATTTTTTTGTCTGCGATAGCAAAATCAGGCCAAAAATTATACAGTACTATAAATAATCTAAACGACTCATATGAAAGCCTAAAGATACAAATTAAAAGATGGCTTTGGATAATTATTACAAACAGTTTTGCTATAATGGCTGAGGACTACAATTGCCATGATAACTTTAGGACTGCAATTGTCATGAACTGTTTACACTCAAGTCTGCATCAATGAATAGTTGATAATTTCAACAAAATAGACTTCATGTTAAAACTATAATGAATTTCCAGGTTACACAATTGCACTTTTTGACCATATTGGAAACAGTTATAGAAGTAAGTAATTTATAATCACGCTATCTTATCACTCAAATGAGGAAGGGTTCCCTTTTGAGTTTGGTTCCTCCCAAGGTTTCTTCCTCATGTCATCTCAGGCTTACTCGTTAGGGATAAATGTATACAACCCCAATTCCCCAAAATTTGGGACACTGTATTAACTGTAAATAAAAACAGAATGTGATAATTTGCAAATTATGGAAACCCTGTATTTCATTGAAAATAGTACAAAGACAACATAAATTTTGAAACTGAGGAATTTTATTGCTTTTTGAAAAATATATGCTCATTTTGAATTTGATGTCAGCAAAAGGTTTCAAAAAAGTTGGGCCAGGGGCATGTTTACCACTGTGTTGCATCACCTCTACTTTTAACAACACTCTGTAAATGTTTGGGAACTGAGGAGACCAACTGCTGTAGTTTTGAAAGAGAAAATGTTGTCCCATTCTTGCCTGATATACAATTTCAGTTGCTCAGCAGTTCAGGGTCTCCTTTGTCGCTTCATAATGCACCAAATGTGCAAATGTTCATATTTTGCGCTTCATAATGCACCAAATGTTTTAAATGAGAGACAGGTCTGGATTGCAGGCAGGCCAGTTTAGCACCCAGATTCTTTTACTGCAGAGCCATGCAGTTTTAACATGTGCAAAAAGTGGTTTGGCATTGTCTTGTTGAAAGAAGGAAGGCCTTCCCTGAAAAAGATTTTGTTTGGATGGCAGCATATTGCTCTGAAACCTGTATATATCATTCATCATTAATGATGCTTTCCCAGATATACAAGCTACCCATGTCATGTGCACTAATGCACCCTCACACCATCACAGATGCTGGCTTTTGAACTGTGCACTGATAACAAGCCGGATGGTCCCTCTCCTCTTTAGCCTGGATGACGCTGTGTCCATGATTTCTAAAAAGAATTTCTAATTTTGATACTCAGACCTCGGGACAATTTTCCACTTCACTTCAGTCCATCATAACAGAGCTCAGGCCCAGAGAAGGTGGCAGTGTTTCTGGATATTGTTTATATTTAGTTTTAACTTGCATTTGTGGATGCAGTAATGAATTGTTTTCACAGAAGATGGTTTTCTGAAATGTCCCTGAGCCCATAGAGTGATTTCCACTACAGACATGTGTCTGCTTTTAACGCAGTGTCGCCTGAGGGTCTGAAGATCACAGGCATCCAGTGTCAGTTTTCAGCCTTGTCTCTTGCATACAGAGATTTCTCCAGATTATCTGAATATTTTAATGATATTATGTACCATAGATGATGTGATCCCTAAATTCTTTGCAGTTTTACATTGAGGAATGTAATTCTTAAATTGTTGCACTGTTTGCCCATGCAGTCTTTCACAGAGCAGTGAACCCCTCCCCATCTTTACTTCTGTGAGACTCAGCTTCTTTGGGATGCTCTTTTTAAACCTAATCATGTTACTGACCTGTTGCCAATTAACCAAATTAGTTTGTGTGTGTGTGTGTGTGTGTGTGTGTGTGTGTGTGTGTGTGTGTGTGTGTGTTTTTAGCATTACACAACTTTTTTGTCAGTATTTTGCTTTCTGCTTTCTACACATATTAACTGCATGACGCCGTAGTAAGAGTCTGGGTGCTAAACTGGCCTGCCTGCAATCCAGACCTGTCTCCCATTTAAAACATTTGATGTGTTATAAAGCGCAAAATACGACAAAGGAGACCCTGAACTGCTGAGCAACTGAAATTGTATATCAGGCAAGAATGGGACAACATTTCTCTTTCAGAACTACAGCAGTTGGTCTCCTCAGTTCCCAAATGTTTACAGAGTGTTGTTAAAAGTAGAGGTGATGCAACACAGTGCTAAACATGCCCCAGCCCAACTCTTCTGAAACATGTTGCTGATATCAAATTCAAAATGAGCATATATTTTTCAAAAACCAATAAGATTTCTCAGTTTCAGCATTTGATATGTTGTCTTTGTACTATTTTCAATGAAATACAGGGTTTCCATGATTTGCAAATATTCACATTCTGTTTTTATTTGTGTTTTACACAGTGTCCCAACTTTTTTGGAATTGGGGTTGTAAATTCAGATGTTTAAAATTTACATTTTCCTGTAAAGCTGCTTTGCGACAGTGCCTCTGTACAAATAAAACTGACTTGACTTGACATGGCACATCCTAATGACTGATTCTCAACAACATGCCAAATGATGCTCATCTGTAATTAAACGACATGTCATAAAATGTATCAATGCATCTATTAAACATCAAGAGCTATCAAAAAGTAAAAGAAAAAAGTGAACATGTATTCAGTATTCAATAGATTATGCTTGTGACATTTAGTTGCTAAACTGATGACAAGTTGTTCATATGCTGGTGGATCATAGTCACATGGCAGGTTATTGACAGTCTCTAGTTGGTTTGTAGACTGAGAGAGTCTATAGTGTACAAATGATCTAATAAAAGACACACACACACACACACACACACACACACACACAGTATGACCAGGACAGTTATTCTCATTAGCACACCACATGACAGTGATCTAAGACCAAGTAAAAATAGAGCTGGTTTAAAATGGTCAATGATAAATCATTTAGCTTTGTTCTGAATGACTGTCCAATAAGTGAAAAGGTACGAGTGTGCACACAAGATATAGAAGATAATAAATAAAGGCTGTAACCTCTCATGGGGCTAATAAAGTTCATAATTAAATGAATAATACCCAGCCATCTACTTAATACCCAGCAATATATTAAACTGAAACCCTAGCACTGTTGTGTTGATTCCCCCCCCCAACTTCAGGCTAACAAACTGGGAACCATAACAGATGTCATTAGCTTGAATTTCATTTCACTGTGAACAAGTAAACAGCCATAATTTAAGATGATTTTGGCATTTCGGAGAGCCACCCAGCTGTGTTTGTGTGCGCACTGGAGAAGCTTTTTTTTCCCTCCTAGATGGACAACTAAATCTGTGTGTCACTCACACCTTGCTTTCATCACGACAGGAGACAGAAAAAAAAAAGTTTGCCTCATCTCCCTCCTGGTGCTACTCAGCGGGTGGACACTTAAAATAGAAGACAATAACATGCATGAGGGCCTTTCCAAGGGGAGAAGGATGAATGGGTCTGACGCCCCACATAATACATCCCCTCCTCCCTCCAGCTTTTTAATGTGGGTGTCAGTTTGCATAGCATATCCGATTAATAAGCACCTGAAACATTAACACTTAATCAATGATCTATTTGAAAGCACGCGTAGCACACACACTCAGACCATCTCTCAGGGTGTGGATTAGGGTGATTAAAGCTGAATTCAAACTTGAGATACAACACAATAATGTGGCAGTAAGAGCAGAGGATAACAGGAAGTACGAGTTGAAAATGAGATTACCTGTGTATATATATATATACACACATACACACACACACACACACACACACACACACTCGCCGAGCGGGTGTACCCAGAGGCACAGTGCGGCTTTAGAGCGGCCAGATCGACCATCAACATGGTTTTCTCCCTGAGACAGCTACAGGAGAAGTGCCGTGAGCAGAGATGACCCTTGCTCATTGCCTTCATCGACCTGACTTGGTCAGCAGAGAAGGACTCTTCACCCTCCTACACCGGATTGGATGTCCCCCCAAGCTCCTGAGGATGATCACATCCTTCCATGACAACATGAGTGACACTGTTCAGTACGACGGATCATCCTCAGACCCCTTCCCAATCAAGAGTGGTGTCAAGCAGGGGTGCATCCTCGCTCTGACTCTCTTCGGCATGTTCTTCTCCCTGCTGTTACTCCACGCCTCCCGACAGTCCGAAGACGGCATCTTCCTCCACACCAGGAGTGATGGGGGCCTCTTCAACCTGGCACACCTCCAAGCAAAGACGAAGGTGTGGAAGGTCCTCATCAGAGAGATGCTCTTCGCAGATGATGCCGCCCTCACTGCCCACACTGAGGAAGTGCTACAGCGACTCATCACCTGCTTCGCAGATGCCTGGAACGAGTTCAGGCTCACTATAAGCCTGAAGAAGACCAATATTATGGGCCAGGACATCAGCAGAGCTCCCTACATCACCATCGGCAACCACACCCTCAAAGTGGTGGATAGGTTCACCTATCTGGGCTCCACCATCTCCAGCAACCTCTCTCTCGATACCAAGCTGAGCGTGCGGATCGGCAAAGCAGTAACAACAATGGCTCATCTTGCGAAGAGAGTCTGGGACAACACCATGCTCATGACCAACACCAAAATGAGAGTGTATCAGGCCTGCGTGCTGAGCATTCTCCTCTATGGAAGCGAAGCATGGACCCTCTACTCCCACCAAGAATGCAGACTGAATGCTTTCCACATGTGCTGTCTCAGAAGACTTCTGGGCATCACCTGGCAGGACCGTGTCACCAACACCAATGTCCTGGCTAAGGCAGGGATGCCCAGCATGTTTGCCATGCTGACCCAGAGATGCCTGCGCTGGCTAGACCACGTCAGCCACATGGACGACGGCCACATCCCAAAGGACATGCTGTAGGGTGAGCTGGCCACAGGCTCCAGACCCGCACTATGCTACAAGGACACGTGCAAGTGCGACCTGAGAGCAGGCAACTTCAACCCTGCAGACCTGGAGACGGCGGCCTCAGACCGCACCGGCTGGCGGTCCACCACCAAGGCCGTTGTTGGGGAAGCCAAGGAAAGGAGAGAGACCTGGTGGGGGGAGAGGAGGCTCCAACAACAGCAGAGACTGCAGTCAGCACCAACAGACACCCGACCAAGCAACTTCACCTGCAGCAACTGTAGCAGACTATGCGGCTCATGCATTGACCTATACAGTCAGGCGCTGCAACTCAGTAACTGATGGATGACCCCTGGTGTAGATCACCATGATCTTCTGAGATCGAAGGAGCCAACAACAATAATATATATATATATATATATATATATATATATATATATATATATATATATATATACACACACACAACTCCGATTCCAAAAAAGTTGGGACAAAGTACAAATTGTAAATAAAAACGGAATGCAATAATTTACAAATCTCAAAAACTGATATTGTATTCACAATAGAACATAGACAACATATCAAATGTCGAAAGTGAGACATTTTGAAATTTCATGCCAAATATTGGCTCATTTGAAATTTCATGACAGCAACACATCTCAAAAAAGTTGGGACGGGGTAATAAGAGGCTGGAAAAGTTAAAGGTACAAAAAAGGAACAGCTGGAGGACCAAATTGGAACTCATTAGGTCAACTGGCAATAGGTCATTAACATGATTGGGTATAAAAAGAGCATCTTGGAGTGGCAGCGGCTCTCAGAAGTAAAGATGGGAAGAGGATCACCAATCCCCCTAATTCTGCGCCGACAAATAGTGGAGCAATATCAGAAAGGAGTTCGACAGTGTAAAATTGCAAAGAGTTTGAACATATCATCATCTACAGTGCATAATATCATCAAAAGATTCAGAGAATCTGGAAGAATCTCTGTGTGTAAGGGTCAAGGCCGGAAAACCACACTGGGTGCCCGTGATCTTCGGGCCCTTAGACAGCACTGCATCACATACAGGCATGCTTCTGTATTGGAAATCACAAAATGGGCTCAGGAATATTCCCAGAGAACATTATCTGTGAACACAATTCACCATGCCATCCGCTGTTGCCAGCTAAAACTCTATAGTTCAAAGAAGAAGCCGTATCTAAACATGATCCAGAAGCACAGACGTCTTCTCTGGGCCAAGGCTCACTTAAAATGGACTGTGGCAAAGTGGAAAACTGTTCTGTGGTCAGATGAATCAAAATTTGAAGTTCTTTATGGAAGTCAGGGACGCCATGTCATGTGGACTAAAGAGGAGAAGGACGACCCAAGTTGTTATCGGCGCTCAGTTCAGAAGCCTGCATCTCTGATGGTATGGGGTTGCATTAGTGTGTGTGGCATGGGCAGCTTACACATCTGGAAAGACACCATCAATGCTGAAAGGTATATCCAGGTTCTAGAGCAACATATGCTCCCATCCAGATGACGTCTCTTTCAGGGAAGACCTTGCATTTTCCAACATGACAATGCCAAACCACATACTGCATCAATTACAGCATCATGGCTGTGTAGAAGAAGGGTCCGGGTACTGAACTGGCCAGCCTGCAGTCCAGATCTTTCACCCATAGAAAACATTTGGCACATCATAAAACAGAAGATATGACAAAAAATACCTAAGACAGTTGAGCAACTAGAATCCTACATTAGACAAGAATGGGTTAACATTCCTATCCCTAAACTTGAGCAACTTGTCTCCTCAGTCCCCAGACATTTACAGACTGTTGTAAAGAGAAAAGGGGCTGTCTCACAGTGGTAAACATGGCCTTGTCCCAACTTTTTTGAGATGTGTTGTTGTCATGAAATTTAAAATCACCTAATTTTTCTCTTTAAATTATACATTTCCTCAGTTTAAACATTTGATATGTCATCTATGTTCTATTCTGAATAAAATATGGAATTTTGAAACTTCCACATCATTGCATTCCATTTTTATTTACAATTTGTACTTTGTCCCAACTTTTTTGGAATCAGGGTTGTGTATATATATATATATCAAGCAGAATGAATGATTAAATTCCCTGTTCTCCAAGTGTTTCTTCATATAGATTACATTCAGTGGTTTGAGACATTTTTAAAAATACTTTTCCAATTTTGTATCCAGCACAAAATGGGAAAATATGGCCCTTTTCTCAGTGAAGTTAAGTACTGTAAGACATTTTTTGATTTACATTCAGTGTGCAGAGTCTGCAAGCTCAAAGGTGAATAGAGGCACATTATCTGGCTTTTTATTCTTCAAATGACATTTTTCCTCCTCCTTATAGACATTTAAGCCATCCCTGCTAATCGTCGTTAACTAGAAGATTGCCCTTTCTTTTTGACCCGACCTCCCTGACTTTAAAAGATCTGATTAGATCAAATGTCATTCCACACTTAGCTAATTTAATTATTTTTGCTGTTCTGCCCGACATCTGAAGCGATTCATTTTCCTTTTTCTCCTTTGTAAATCACCCAAGACTTCAATTTAGATTTGCATCTCACGGCTTGGGGCATACAAAGGGAAAGACATTGATCCACTTTAGCGCTCTTAACATGCAAGAGCATCTAGCAGCTCACACACATACACACAGATTGCTTTCAAGAGTGCATAAAGCCTCTTTTATGTGTAATCTGTAAAGAATAATCAGCCATTATGCCTAAATTGTTGTTCATATGTGAATGTGACACAAAATAGAAGGCATGAGACAGGGAGAGGGTCCACTGCCATGTTGCTGCAGGCTAATATGTAAGCATAGCCATTTAATCCGACTGAAAATATGTAAGCATAGCCATTTAATCCGACTGAAAGTATGTAAGCATAGCCATTTAATCCTACTGAAAGCAAACCCTAAAGCAAGCACAATCACATGGTTTAAAGGACATTGCAAGTTGGCTGGTTCTTATTCCATAGTTTTCTAGTATATTGCAAATCTTGCTTTGATTCAAAAGTAACACTAATAATTAACAATTATTCCATGAAATCGAGTCGTACATGAGCTGATAGCCGATGAGGCGCAGAGCCTCATCAATTTAGCCTTTTTCCTACTAATTCTCATAAGGAGAAAACATGAGCTGTATATACTGTCTTATTTGTACAGGAAATTATTATAAGCCACATTGGGGTCATTACTTTGATAAACCTCTTCCTAGTTACAATTTCTAAGCTCATTTTGAAATTTTGATTTTGTTGTGGAATTGATATTGCATCTAATTTCAAATTATCTAAGTCATTTCTAGGTTTGTGAGGTACAATGGTAAAAATTGGTAAATGATCAGCAATATAAAAAAAAAGATACCACTAATCATCTCATTCACATTAGTTAAGCTATTAACAAAAATATTATTAATTACTGTAGCTGAATGGGAGGTAATTCTAGTTGGTCTGTTAATTAATGGTGTAAAGAAATGAGAAAACAGTGTCTAGAAAATTATTGGTGTGATTATGCTGTTGATATTTTAAAAGATCTATATTCAAGTCACCCATTAAATAACATATTTTTTGTTCTTTGGATAAGTTGGGTTGTTGTTGATGCTTTTTGGACTTATACCATTTTTATTGTTAGAACTTTGACTTTGTACACGTACATTGGATTGACAGGACATTGAATTACATTCAACCAGAATCAGCATTCAATATTGGTAAGTTAACTGTTCTTAACTTTCTGTAAAATCTATAATTGTTCCATCGGATGTGTACGTATGTATGTATAATAATAATAATAATAATAATAATAATAATAATCCGGCGGCATGGTGGTGTAGTGGTTAGCGCTGTCGCCTCACAGCAAGAAGGTCCTGGGTTCGAGCCCCGGGGCCGGCGAGGGCCTTTCTGTGTGGAGTTTGCATGTTCTCCCCGTGTCCGCGTGGGTTTCCTCCGGGTGCTCCGGTTTCCCCCACAGTCCAAAGACATGCAGGTTAGGTTAACTGGTGACTCTAAATTGACCGTAGGTGTGAGTGTGAATGGTTGTCTGTGTCTATGTGTCAGCCCTGTGATGACCTGGCGACTTGTCCAGGGTGTACCCCGCCTTTCGCCCGTAGTCAGCTGGGATAGGCTCCAGCTTGCCTGCGACCCTGTAGAAGGATAAAGCGGCTAGAGATAATGAGATGAATAATAATAATAATAATGGCTTTTTTCATGGTATATCAGATATATTCCATTCAGCGAGCATGATATTGAACAAGTCAAAGATGAGTTCAATATCATGCTAGCTGAATGGAATATATCTGATATACCATTCAACGCCAACCAATATGATTTAATTACACTATAATGCTGTGTTGATTAATTTTCCAGAACAACACAGCTTGGACTGTAGTTTTTACTAATAAGCTCATTCAAATATATTATCCTTTCTATAGTAACAACAAATACAGGGACTTGTATGGCAGACATTCCACATAAACAGACTAAAAATGCGTAATTGTTGATATGATGAGTTTTATAATATGAGGAGATGCTTTGAAAGTTAAAGCTGCAAGTCTAACTTATCTGACACGGGAAAGCCTTCAGGACAAAGGGCTTTGCAATTTCTTTGTAACATTACAAGCTCAGAGGAAAAAAGAAAGCAGTATGTGAGGGAACAACTGTAAAACAAACAAACAAACAAACAAACAAACAAACAAACAAACAAACAAACAAACAAACCCTTAACTATAAATGGATAAAACTTGTGGATATGCCAGAAAACCTGAGTCAAGCTTTACGGTGGTGTGTAAAATGCTTCCCTGAGTTATTATGATGCCTCAGATTTTATTTCAATGGAAATTAATGAAAATAGGCTTTTTGAGGAAAAGAAACAGTAATATGCTAAGATTATTGCTTTTTAAATTAAGAAATACTATTGTGATTTCAATACAGGATATTTGAAATGAGATTTCATTACGGTTTAATATCATTCATTTTGTGCTGAGGTATTCTTTTCACCAAGACATCTTGTCGAAGCATGCACTTTCAATCAGTCCTGAACTGTTCCATCAGGTTTTTGCTTTTGAAAGAGAATGATCCTATCTAAATATTAGTGGCAATTGAAATGCCACTATCTGTACCTGTTTAGTGCTTGAAATATCCTTATCTGATGTGGCTGAACTTTTTCTGAACCCTCTGGGACACTCTGGGGGAAAATGTAGTTATTCTTTTTATTTGTACCTGCCCATGATATTTTCTAATGGCATGGTTCTCAAAGTGGGGGGTCTGGGGACCACACTGGGGATCACAATCTATATCCAGTGGGTCCCTAATTTAAAACACGTGACTCTGGAGGTATGGGTTATGCTTAGGATCACTGTCCTGCTGGAAGACCCAGTTGTGACCAACCAAGTTTTAACTCTGATGTTTTGCTTTAGTATTTCTGGAAAATCCTCCTTCCTCAATGTATATCCAGGAGGTCCCTACTTTAAAATACATGACTCTGGAGGTGCCCTGTGATGACCTGGCGACTTGTCCAGGGTGTACCCTGCCTTTCGCCTGTAGTCAGCTGGGATAGGCTCCAGCTTGCCTGCGACCCTGTAGAACAGGATAAAGCGGCTAGAGTTAATGAGATGAGATTAGACTCTGGAAGTATGTTATGCTTAGGTGGTAGCCATGGCCTGAAGGTGGGAGAAGCAGCCTTGGGCCCAAAGTGTGGCCAGTTTGATTCCCAGGATCGGCAAGAAAAATGTGAGGGGAGTTGAGTGAATGAACAGCATTTTCCCCTCCCCCTGTATCATGGCTGAAGTGCCCTTGAACAAGGCACCTAACATCCAACTGCTCCCCTGTAGCATAGCTGCCCAATACACTGGGTGTGTGTGTTCACTGCTTCAGATGGGTTAAATGCAGAAGAATTTCACCATTCTTGTGTAGATGTGACAAATAAAGGCTTCTTCTTCTCATGATGCCATCTGTTTTCTGAAATGCACCAGTCCCATTTATAGCAAAACACCCCCACAACATGATGCTGCAAACCCCATGCTTCATATTTGGGGTGGTGTTCTTTAGATTGAAAGCCTCTCCATTTACCCTCCATACATAGTGCTGATCATTATGGCCAAACAGCTACATTTTTGTTTTATATGACCAGAGAACACTCCTTCAAAATGTTGGTGATCACCTACAAACTTCAATCTGTTTTTTTTTTTTCAGTCTTAGAGTAGGGTCTTCTTCCTTTCATGATAGCCTTTCAGGCCATGGCGATGAAGGACTCTCTCGACAGGGAATGTACATACTTTGGTACCTGATACCACCAACTACTTTACTCATTCCTTTGTTGTCTTGGGGTTGAAACTTTTGAATCAAAGTTTGTTCATTGCTGGGAGTTAACTGGTGCCTCTTTCCTGAATGATGCAGTGTCTATATGGTCCAAGATTTTTTAAAATTTGCATACAATTGTTGTACAGATGTTTGTAGTGTCTTTAGTTGTTTGGAAATTGCTCCAGAGGAGGAAATGGATTTCTCTTACCCCTTTTTCACCAAGTCAGTTCCAGGGCTGGTTCGGGGCCGGTGCTGGTTCACAACTCGTTCAACTTGTGAGCCAGCTGAGAACCAGTTTGCTTTTCCATAGTTCGGGGTGCGAAGGGGAGCCATGTCATTACGTCGCTGTATACGTCAGTTACGTCGCTGCATTTGCATAAACCTTGGTGCGAACATCGAAGCAACAACAACACGGAAAAGAAGCAGCAACAACAACAATAATGGATGACTTCGCGTTTGTACAGCTGCTGCTTCTCGTCACTTAAAAATGGCGACCTTTCGCGGTCTTGCTATCGTTGTCGGTCTTAACAACCCCCCCCGCTGACGTAAGCGGTTCTTTCCTCTGGCCCAGCAAAGAGTTGGTGCTAGCCTGGAACCAGCTTTTCTGGCCCCAGAGCCAGTTCTTTGTCAGTGGAAACAGAAAACACGGTTCCAAACTAAGCACTGGCCCAGAACCAGTCCTGGAACTGCTTTGGTGGAAAAGGGGCAACTGAGGACTTGGCTGAGTTGGTTTGATGTTTCCATGGTATCAAGGGCCAAAAGAGACTGTCTCTAAAAGTAAGCCCTTTAAGAGCCACAAGTGTACTCCTAGTTAACTCTTAATTATGTCAATTTGCAATTCAGAAATTTCATGTCATTACATCAATTTCGGAAATCTTCCAGACTATAGAAACAGTCAACTTGATAAACTTTTGACCCACTGGAATTCTGATTTAGTAAAATAAATCTGTTTCAAATTAATTCTTTAAAATGGCCTCTGATGGAGGCCTGGTGGTGTAGTGGTTAGTGCTGTCGCCTCACATCAAGAAAGTCCTGGGTTCGAGCCCAGTGGCTGACGAGGGCCTTTCTGTGTGGAGTTTGCATGTTCTCCCAGTGTCTGCATGAGTCCCCTCTGGGTGCTCCGGTTTCCCCCACAATCCAAAGACATGCAGGTTAGGCTAATTGATGGTTCTAAATTACCCGTGAGTGTGAATGGTTGTTTGTCTCTATGTGCCAGCCCTGCGATGACCTGGTGACTTGTCCAGAGTGTACCCTGCCTCTTGCCCATAGTCAGCTGGGATAGGCTCCAACTTGCCTGTGACCCTGTACAGGATAAGTGGCTACAGATAATGGATGGTTGGGCCTCTGATGGGAATAAAGTAGATGCCCTAACTGACTTGCTAAAAGAAATGTAGAGTAACATGACTGAATTATTTTAGCCAGCGCATGTAAACCTTTGGTCTCAACTGTATTTGCTTCTGTATCTGTATTATTCTGTAACACATCTGTTCATTCATATTCAGTTAAATACCCAATAAATACAAAACACATCCACTGTATTCCATTGTCTCATGGCTTGTATCTGCACACAAACCAAAGCAGGGCAAAGTGGAGTGTCTGCTGTAATTCTCAGAGAGACTACTGCACAATCTTCAGCTTCCCAGACCCAAATCCTGCTCATCTGCTGCAGGCAATCCTCCCCTACACTCCTTCAGTCCTTAATCTAATGCAGATCCACACATACAGTGGTGCTTGAAAGTTTGTGAACCCTTTAGAATTTTCTATATTTCTGCATAAATATGACCTAAAACATCATCAGATTTTCACACAAGTCCTAAAAGTAGATAAAGAGAACCCAGTTAAACAAATGAGACAAAAATATTATACTTGGTCATTTATTTATTGAGGAAAATGATCCAATATTACAGATCTGTGAGTGGCAAAAGTATGTGAACCTTTGCTTTCAGTATCTGGTGTGACCCCCTTGTGCAGCAATAACTGCAACTAAACGTTTCCGGTAACTGTTGATCAGTCCTGCACACCGGCTTGGAGGAATTTTAGCCCATTTCTCCGTACAGAACAGTTTCAACTCTGGGATGTTGGTGGGTTTCCTCACATGAACTGCTCGCTTCAGGTCCTTCCACAACATTTCGATTGGATTAAGGTCAGGACTTTGACTTGGCCATTCCAAAACATTAACTTTATTCTTCTTTAACCATTCTTTGGTAGAACAACTTGTGTGCTTAGGGTCGTTGTCTTGCTGCATGACCCACCTTCTCTTGAGATTCAGTTCATGGACAGATGTCCTGACATTTTCCTTTAGAATTTGCTGGTATAATTCAGAATTCATTGTTCCATCAATGATGGCAAGCCGTCCTGGCCCAGATGCAGCAAAACAGGCCCAAACCATGATACTACCCCCACCATGTTTCACAGATGGGATAAGGTTCTTATGCTGGAATGCAGTGTTTTCCTTTCTCCAAACATAATGCTTCTCATTTAAACCAAAAAGTTCTATTTTGGTCTCATCCGTCCACAAAAATTTTTCCAATAGCCTTCTGGCTTGTCCACGTGATCTGTAGCAAACTGCAGACGAGCAGCAATGTTCTTTTTGGAGAGCAGTGGCTTTCTCCTTGCAACCCTGCCATGCACACCATTGTTGTTCAGTGTTCTCCTGATGGTGGACTCATGAACATTAATATTAGCCAATGTGAGAGAGGCCTTCAATTGCTTAGAAGTTTCCCTGGGGTCCTTTGTGACCTCGCCAACTATTACACGCCTTGCTCTTGGAGTGATCTTTGTTGGTTGACCACTCCTGGGGATGGTAACAATGGTCTTGAATTTCCTCCATTTGTACACAATCTGTCTGACTGTGGATTGGTGGAGTCCAAACCCTTTACAGATGGTTTTGTAACTTTTTCCAGCCTGATGAGCATCAATAACACGTTTTCTGAAGTCCTCAGCAATCTCCTTTGTTTGTGCCATGATACACTTCCACAAACATGTGTTGTGAAGCTCAGACTTTGATAGATCCCTGTTCTTTAAATAAAACGGGGTGCCCACTCACACCTGATTGTCATCCCATTGATTGAAAACACCTGACTCTAATTTCATCCTTCAAAATAACTGCTAATCCTAGAGGTTCACATACTTTTGCCACTCACAGATATGTAATACTGGATCATTTTCCTCAATAAATAAATGACCAAGTATAATATTTTTGTCTCATTTGTTTAACTGGGTTCTCTTTATCTACTTTTAGGACTTGTGTGAAAATCTGATGATGTTTTAGGTCATATTTATGCAGAAATATAGAAAATTCTAAAGGGTTCACAAACTTTCAAGCACCACTGTATAATACAAAGTTAATTGTATAGGCGAAAACTGTTATTATAATCTGATGAGAATCAAGAAAATGGGACTTAAAGTCTCACTTATGCAGTATTCACTATACAGGTAATGTACTAAAAATGGTGATATTTACCTCTTTATACTTTCCACTTAGCTTTCAGCACTTTGCAGGAAAGTTATTTAAAATAAGTCTGGATGACATCTACAGATTAAAAAAAAAAAGTCTTTTTTAAGCTACTCTTGTTTTCTGCATGCAGAGACTTTTTAAAGCTGGCTCTCTGTCTCTGTTCCTGTTTTAGAGAGTGGGAGATGATGAGAAGTTGGATTCTGTTCATCATGTGCAGATGGTGGTCCATAATGAGTTTCTGACCAAACAGGACATGCTAAATCCAAACAGCACAGTGTTTGATTCTCTAAGCAGCTCAGCCAGCCAGATCATGAAGATGGTGAGTGGGAGCTCTCCCTAGCTCATTGCCAGAATGATGAAAATCCGAATTTCACCACACCACTAATTTAGATGTGTAAGAATTTCTAAAGCAAACCAATATGTACTGTATTATGTTCATATTCTGTTCTCTAACAATCCATGTCTTGTTGACCCAGAACGTCTTTATACTTCATAGCAGCACGAGTATAAAATCCATTTTTCACACAAAATCCTTTCACAAGCTTGGGAATCCTCCTGATGAAAGGTGTGTGAGCTCAGGTGTGGGTGCAAATTAGGTTTGGAGAATGGAAGATATTTAATCAGTCATTTTTTACACCTCCACGTTTCTCATCACAGCTAACACATAAGCCATGCATAATCTATACAATATAACATATGGCATCTTAGAGGTATACAATATAGAGATGGAGCCATATAGACATAACACAAATAGATATCCATCTATGTCACACTATACTATATATATCACAATGTTTATTCTAGGGCGGCACGGTGGTGTAGTGGTTAGCGCTGTCACCTCACAGCAAGAAGGTCCGGGTTCGAGCCCCGTGGCCGGCGAGGGCCTTTCTGTGTGGAGTTTGCATGTTCTCCCCGTGTCCGCGTGGGTTTCCTCCGGGTGCTCCGGTTTCCCCCACAGTCCAAAGACATGCAGGTTAGGTTAACTGGTGACTCTAAATTGACCGTAGGTGTGAATGTGAGTGTGAATGGTTGTCTGTGTCTATGTGTCAGCCCTGTGATGACCTGGCGACTTGTCCAGGGTGTACCCCGCCTTTCGCCCGTAGTCAGCTGGGATAGGCTCCAGCTTGCCTGCAACCCTGCAGAACAGGATAAAGCAGCTAGAGATAATGAGATGAGATGAGATGAGATGTTTATTCTATCCACATTCACTGGATATGAGCAATCGTGCACTCTGATTGGCTACTCTATTACTAGGATATCAACTCATATACCATAATGAAATACTGTGAGTAGAGAAAAACAAAATGGCGGAGCGTGTTGCTACACCAACCGAGGACGAAATAAAAATTACTCAAAAACAACCCCCCCAAAAAATACAGAAAAAGCAACAAAATATGGAATAAAAGTATGTATAAGAATGTATCTTTTTTTATTTTTCAAGAATTATTATGATCACATTTTTCACAAACTGCTCCTGTCATTTCGTTGGTTTGTTTACATTCTAAGCAGAAATGATTTTGTCAGACGTTTTTCATAAGGTTTTTATTTATCAAATTTGCAAAAAATAAAGATAAAAATGCTCTGTTTTTTAAAATCCAGTGAATGTGGATAGAATAAAACAGTTATTCCACTCAACCTCGTCGTACATGGCTTATAACCAACTCGGTGCTACGCACCTCATTGGCCATCAGCTCACATATGACTCGATTTCATGGAATAACTGTTAATTATACTACAGGGCACCAACTACTGCATGATTAATATGCACTAAATAAAGATAGTAATTACAATAAATAATTATGTGTTAATGTACATATCCAAATTCCACAACTTGCCTTAGTTTCATATTTAAAACTAAATAGTACCAAGAAACACATAATAGATGAAGTTAATTAAGCACAAATTCATAGCCATCATGAAAATAATGATTAAAAAAAACAAACGATGCATTTAAGAAAACTAGATTGAACTCGACGCCAACGGCGTCGATGGGGATGCCTCCGCCTGGTAGACTACACGCCTTATTAAGTTGCGATTTGGGGATGGACATTTGACCTCACAGTAATCTTGACCTGTGACCTTTTAACCTCAAAATCTAATCAGTTCATGTTTGTCCCAAAGCGCACAAATGGTGAAAGTTTGGTGAAATTCCTTTCATTTGCCTTGGAGATATTGTGTTCACAAGGTTTTCGGACAGACATTTGACCTCACAGTGACCTTGACCTTAGACCCTTTGATCTCAAAATCTAATCATTTCATCTTTGCCCCAAAGTGCACAAATGGTGAAAGTTTGGTGAAATTCCTTTCATTAGCCTTTGAGATATCGTGTTCACAAGGTTTCAGGATGGACGGACGCACGGACAACCCGAAAACACCTTAAGGTGGCGGAGGCATAAAAATGTGACTATAAACTCTGCCCAAGGATTTGACCTTAATTGCAACCTATATATAGCTATATTGCTATATGAAGTATTTTTTGCAAAATAATTGTTTTATCATAAATGAGGCAAGTGAAATTCAGATGTGTAGTTCCACACATGTTGTATGTTGTCAGTAGTGTTATTTTCATTTTTATTGATTTGGCTGCAGAAATGTTACAGTAACACATAACAAATCGCATTATACCACAATGCTACTGAATGCTCAATTCTGACTGGTTAGAAGGTATGATTAATTTTCTATATGTTATATTAATGTGCTTGTTTTGACCTGTGGTGATATGTAATTTCAGTACCAGTCAAAAGTTTGGACACACCTTCTAATTCAATGGATTTCTTTATTTTTTGTTAATTAACACTTCAAGTCTTAAAGTAATGATGGATGTTGTTTCTCTTTACTTAGTTGAGCAGTTCCTGACATTTAGTTTGAAAAAAAAAATGACCTTGATCCCTGTCAGCTGTCCAGTTATCGGCCAATATCAAACCACCCCTTTATCTCCAAGATCCTAGAAAAAGCTGTAGCATAGCAGTTATGCTCATATTTACATAGGAATAACATCCATGAAATGTATCAGTCAGGATTTAGACCTCTTCATAGCACAGAGACAGCACTGGTGAAAGTAGTAAATGACCTACTGTTGGCATCTGATCAGGGCTGTATCTCGCTGCTTGTGTTGCTTGACCTTAGTGCAGCATTTGATACCACTGATCATTCCATTCTTCTGGATAGACTAGAAAATGTTGTGGAAGTTAAGAGAACGGCCCTCTCCTGGCTCAGCTCTTATTTACAGTGGTGCTTGAAAGTTTGTGAATCCTTTAGTATTTTCTATATTTCTGCAAAAATATGACCTAAAACATCATCAGATGTTCACACAAGTCCTAAAAGTAGATAAAGAGAACCCAGTTAAACAAACGAGACAAATATAT
This sequence comes from Neoarius graeffei, assembly GCF_027579695.1. Lineage (NCBI taxonomy): Eukaryota > Metazoa > Chordata > Actinopteri > Siluriformes > Ariidae > Neoarius > Neoarius graeffei. Next base: position 49,897,297 of record NC_083574.1, read on the forward strand.
TATACTTGGTCATTTATTTATTGAGGGAAATGATCCACTATTACATATCTGTGAGTGGCAAAAGTATGTGAACCTTTGCTTTCAGTATCTGGTGTGACCCCCTTGTGCAGCAATAACTGCAACTAAACGTTTCCGGTAACTGTTGATCAGTCCTGCACTGCCAGCTTGGAGAGATTTTAGCCCATCCTCTGTACAGAACAGTTTCAACTTTGGGATGTTGGTGGGTTTCCTCATATGAACTGCTCGCTTCAGGTCCTTCCACAACATTTCGATTGAATTAAGGTCAGGACTTTGACTTGGCCATTCCAAAACATTAACTTTATTTATCCATTCTTTGGTAGAATGACTTGTGTGCTTAGGGTTGTTGTCTTGCTGCATGACCCACCTTCTCTTGAGATTCAGTTCATGGACAGATGTCCTGACATTTTCCTTTAGAATTTGCTGGTATAATTCAGAATTCATTGTTCCATCAATGATGGCAAGCCGTCCTGGCCCAGATGCAGCAAAACAGGCCCAAACCATGAAACTACCATCACCATGTTTCACAGATGGGATAAGGTTTTTATGCTGGAATGCAGTGTTTTCCTTTCTCCAAACATAACGCTTCTCATTTAAACCAAAAAGTTCTATTTTGGTCTCATCCATCCACAAAACATTTTTCCAGTAGCTTTCTGGCTTGTCCACGTGATCTTTAGCAAACTGCAGACAAGCAGCAATGTTCTTTTTGGAGAGCAGTCTTTCTCTTGCAACCCTGCCATGCACACCATTGTTGTTCAGTGTTCTCCTGATGGTGGACTCATGAACATTTAACATTAGCCAATGTGAGAGAGGCCTTCAGTTGCTTAGAAGTTACCCTGGGGTCCTTTGTGACCTTGCTGACTATTACACGCCTTGCTCTCGGAGTGATCTTTGTTGGTCGACCACTCCTGGGGAGGGTAACAATGGTTTTGAATTTCCTCCATTTGTACACAATCTGTCTGACTGTGGATTGGTGGAGTCCAAACTCTTTAGAGATGGTTTTGTAACCTTTTCCAGCCTGATGAGCATCAACAACACTTTTTCTGAGGTCCTCAGAAATCTCCTTTGTTCATCCCACAATACACTTCCACATGTGAAGATCAGACTTTGATAGATCCCTGTTCTTTAAATAAAACAGGGTGCCTGCTCACACCTGATTGTCATCACATCAATTGAAAACACCTGACTCTAATTTCACCTTGAAATCACTGGTTCATCCTAGAGGTTCACATATTTTTGCCACTCACAGATGTGTAAGATTGGATCATTTTCCTCAATAAATAAATAACCAAGTATAATATTTTTGTCTCATTTGTTTAACTGGGTTCTCTTTATCTACTTTTAGGACTTGTGTGAAAATCTGATGATGTTTTAGGTCATATTTATGCAGAAATAGAAAATTCTAAAGGGTTCACAAACTTTCAAGCACCACTGTAACTGATCGCTATCAGTATGTTGATGTAAATGGTGATTTTTTCTAGACATACTGAGGTAAAGTTTGGTGTTCCACAAGGTTCTGTCTTGGGTCCACTGCTTTTTTCTTTATATATGTTACCTCTGGGTGATATTATTCGTAAGCATGGTATTAGTTTCCACTGTTATGCTGATGACACACAGTTGTATGTTTCTGCAAAACCAGATGAGAGACACCAGCTTAATAGAACTGAGGAATGTGTAAAGCACATTAGACATTGAATGCTTATTAACTTCCTTCTGCTTAACTCTGACAAGATTGAAGTACTTGTACTCGGACCACATGCGGCTAGAAGTAAGTTTTCTGATTACACAATAACTCTGGATGGCCTTTCTGTTTCTTCATGTGCAGCAGTAAAAGACCTCAGGGTGATTATTGACCCCAGTCTTTCATTCGAAACTCACATCGATAACATTACCTGGATAACTTTCTTTCATCTCAGAAATACTGCTAAGATAAGAAATTTAATGTCACTACATGATGCAGAAAAACTAGTTCATGCTTTTGTTACCTCCAGGTTGGATTATTGTAATGCCTTACTGTCTGGATGTTCCAGTAAGTGCATAAACAAGCTCCAGTTAGTTCAAAATGCAGCAGCAAGAGTCCTTACTAGAACTAAAAAATATGATCACATCACCCCTGTCTTATCCACACTGCTTTGGCTCCCAATCAAATTTCGTATTGATTATAAAATACTACTATTGACCTTTAAAGCACTGAATGGTCTCGCGCTACAGTATCTGAACAAACCTCTGTTCCTTTATGACCCACCACGCCTACTTAGATCAAAAGGTGCAGGCTATCTGCTGGTACCTCGTATAGTGAAGGCTACATCAGGGGGCAGAGCCTTTTCTTACAAAGCCGCAGTTATGGAACAGCCTTCCAAGTAGTGTTCGGGAATCATACACAGTCTCAGCATTTAAGTCGAGGCTGAAAACATATCTGTTTAGTCAAGCCTTTTGTTAATTGTGTTTATGAGGTAAAGAGTAGATCTGGAGGGTCCTCAGACATAGTGTTTTGGGAAACTGGGATGTATGGATGCTGTCAGTCCCCCACTCGCTTGCTCACTCGAGTTTGTTGATGGTGTAGTGGCTGCTGCTTTATGTCCCGGGGCTCCCTCATGCCTGTGTTACCTTCTGGCTCTCCCCTTTTAGTTATGCTGTCATAGTTAGTTTTGCCGGAGTCCCTGCTTTCACTCAGCACAAATTGTATGTTCTCCTCCCCCCTCCCCCTGTCTGTCCCTCTGAGTTACATGTCAATCCTGAGATTGAGATGCTGACCTCTTTCTGCTCCTCGGACCTTCCTGATCCATCCTGATGCCCTATGTCTGGCTAGAGTCTCATCACATCGCTCCTGTGGAGGACAGTCCCATATGGACAGTTGAAAGTCACACTTGGAAGACACGCTGGACACTTACAGTAATGCTTTTATGGTTGAGGACTACAGTTGACTTGCTAACTTTAGGACTGCAGTTGTCATGAACAGTTTTGCACTCAAGTTTCCATCAGTGAAGAGTTATAACATCAACGAAACTGACTTCATGTTAAAACCTGTTAATGCTATAATCACGTTGTCTGTTATCACCCAAATGAGGATGGGTTCCCTTTTGGGTCCGGTTCCTCTCGAGGTTTCTTCCTCATGTCGTTCGAGGGAGTTTTTCCTTGCCACCATCGCCACAGGCTTGCTCATTGGGGATAGATTAGGGATAAAATTAGCTCATGTTTAAAGTCATTCAAATTCTGTAAAGCTGCTTTGCGACAATGTCTATTGTTAAAAGCGCTATAGAAGTAAACTTGACTTGACTTAATATGGATTACTACAGTTGTGGAATAGGGCTATTTACTGTAGTTATTATTTACTATTTGATCTCAAAAACACATTAAGAAGGCAAGGAATTGCACTAATGAACTTTTGACGAGGCATATCTGTTAATTCAAAAGCATTCCTGGTGACTACCTCATGAAGCTGGTTAAGATAATGCCAATAGTGTGCAAAGCATCATCAAGGTGAATAGTGGCGATGCTGAAGAATCTAAAATATGAAACGTTTTGGTTTTTTAAAAATATTTTTCTGTTTACCACATTTCATGTTATTTCATAGTTTTGATGTCTTCAGTATTGTTCTACAATGTATAAAATAGTCAAAATACAGTAAGTAGGCACTCTCAGTCAGGGGCGTCAGAAGCATTTTTAATGTGGGGGGGGACACACTGGCGGGGGGTCTGGGGGTCCTCATCTCATCTCATTATCTCTAGCCGCTTTATCCTTCTACAGGGTTGCAGGCAAGCTGGAGCCTATCCCAGCTGACTACGGGCGAAAGGCGGGGTACACCCTGGACAAGTCGCCAGGTCATCACAGGGCTAACACATAGACACAGACAACCATTCACACTCACATTCACACCTACGGTCAATTTAGAGTCACCAGTCAACCTAATCTGCATGTCTTTGGACTGTGGGGGAAACCGGAGCACCCGGAGGAAACCCACGCGGACACGGGGAGAACATGCAAACTCCACACAGAAAGGCCCTCGCCGGCCCCGGGGCTCGAACCCAGGACCTTCTTGCTGTGAGGCGACAGCGCTAACCACTACACCACCGTGGGTCTGGGGGTCCTCCCCCAGAAAATTAATTAATTAATTAGATGCCATTTCCTGCATTCTGGTGTATTTTAACAGGTTGTTAAACACATCATTTTACCTACAAAAGTCACTTAATGACTATTTTAGAGACTCAACAAGAAGTCCTCATTCAACTAGTCCATATATTCATGAGCCTGTTTTTAAACCCACTGCTACGCCTAAGATAATGAGATGAATGTGACACAATTTATCACCAACAATGACTTTATGGGTGCATTTTATTTTTTATTTTGTGTTTCCTTTTTTATTTAGTTTTAGATGTAACACAACATGCCACTGGGCCAAGCAATAGTGACACTCAACTGTATGTTTAAAAATAAGAATATTCATAATTTCACACAATGAACAGGCATGACGTGGCATCATGCAAACTTCATAACACAAAATCACACAACAGTGGCACATAAAAAATAATTTCACACAATGAACAGGTGCAATTTTGTTCACCACCAACAGTGACTTTAGTGGGGGCATTTTACTTTTTTCCAATTTAGTGATACTCGTAACAAAAATGACATGGCATCATGCAGTCTTCATAACACAAAATTACACTGTGTCAATCAATGACACATAAAAGAGAACTTCACACAATGAACAAGTGCAGTTTTGCCAACCTACATGCAATGGTGGTACTACAGTAACATTTACAGATCAGTATAACAAATAGATTTATAGATATAACTCCTTCTTACATTGGTGCCACCACAATTTCTACCACTTCATAACTTTTATCCCCCTTTCCTTCACAATCTCATCTCATCTCATCTCATTATCTCTAGCCGCTTTATCCTTCTACAGGGTCGCAGGCAAGCTGGAGCCTATCCCAGCTGACTATGGGCGAAAGGCGGGGTAAACCCTGGACAAGTCGCCAGGTCATCACAGGGCTGACACATAGACACAGACAACCATTCACACTCACATTCACACCTACGGTCAATTTAGAGTCACCAGTTAACCTAACCTGCATGTCTTTGGACTGTGGGGGAAACCGGAGCACCCGGAGGAAACCCACGCGGACACGGGGAGAACATGCAAACTCCACACAGAAAGGCCCTCGCCGGCCACGGGGCTCGAACCCAGACCTTCTTGCTGTGAGGCGACAGCGCTAACCACTACACCACCGTGCCGCCTTCCTTCACAATCCACCTGGAATAACATCCATCTCTCTCCATTGCTTTCCTTTCTACTATTCCTTCCCCATACACTGATTTCCCATGTTACTTTCCAGAAAACTGCTAAAGACCAGACAAAACAAGTTCTTCAAATCACAACAGGGAGTCAATAAATATCATCAGAGCAGACTTGACCTCATTCTTGGCATTACAATAAGGTCGGCCAACTGGGTTTGAATTAAATGATCGCTAACATTAAGCTAGCTGATACATCTCCTAACATTGACTAGCCAGCTAACTGCACTAACATTTCCACTGGGACAAAAAAAGCCCTGTCCTGTGGGAAATTTTGATTTACTTTCAGCTTCTTTGTAAAGAATTTCCTTATGTCCATTGTGTCTGGGGAGGGAGCAAATACTGCAAACAATTCATCATCAACCAAGAATACCCCATTAGGCTAAGCTTATTTCATTGTTTAGTTGAACATTAATTTAACGTGGCCTAGAGTTAATTTTGAGGGCATATAACAAAAGAATAAGGTTTTAGCAAAAGCTAGACATTGTGAGGTGGCGATAGGGCTGACGTCACGTCCTCCACTTTCGAGCAGCTGCACCTTGCACCAAAATTTCTGTGCTCGCGCTGAGATTCACTCTCGCGCGGTGAGTTGTTGTCGGTAACGCCCGGAAAACCCGGAGTGGATTTTCAGTGGTATATGTATTCTCTTATTGATCAAGTGGAATGGATTCTTTCACGAAGCAATAGAAACGGTGCTGGGTGAACTAATATTTTATGCTAAATGTGGGGGGGTCCAAACGAAGAATTATGAAATGTGAGGGGGACACGCCCCCTTCACATTCAATGGTGGCAACGCCCATGCTCTAAGTACATTTACTCACGTACTGTACTTAAGTACAAATTTAAGGTACTTGTACTTTACTTGAGTATTTCCATTTTATGCAACTTTATACTTCTTCACTCTATCTGAGAGACAAATATTGTATATTTTACTCCACTACATTTGTCTGACAGCTTTAGCTCGTAGTTACTCTAAAGATGACAAATTTTTCACACCCTTGCTGTCCAGTGAAAACCACATATCTCCAAATGTGGTGCTTTTGAATTGGAATGTTTGCAATACACTGAAGGATTAAGTGTTCTTTTTTTGGTTTGAGAAAAGTGTCCTACTTCTTAAGCTAAATAAACTATTTTAAAACACTCTTGGTTTAATCAGCTGGAAAATGCATCGTTGGACTGTTTTTCTGAACTCAGTAGGTTGAGTTTTTAGAGATACACAGAGATACAGGACAACAATGCTACAAACCTATGATGATCTTATAGTATATGATGCTTTGCTGTAGATTAAACTACCTAACAGTATATAAAGTCGTTAAAATTATCTCAACCTTAAATAACTGCAGCAGTAAAATGCAACATATGCATTAATTCAGCAGTAATATTAATCCAAAAACATCATATTTAATAGTAAAACATTGACCGGGACCATTTTACTGCAGAATGAGATTTAAGTAATTTTTGCTGATAATATTTACTTTTACTTAAGTAAGGCTTTAGTTACATGATTTTTACTTGTAATGGAGTACTTTCACAGTGTGGTATTGCTACTTTTACTTCAGTAATGGATCTGTATACTTCTTCCACCCCTCGTTCTCACACATTATCTTTCCTGTAGTAACAACTTACACATGGACTGTAATAGCTGATATGGTGATATGGTAACTGTTGATATATAACAGTCAGAGGGGAAGCAATATCTATAAGTTTTCTGACACAGGAAGGGCTTCATGTCATAAAGTGAGCTGGAGGAGGACGCAGTTGTGAGCATAATCCTTTTGATATTAAATCCAAATCAGCAAACACAATTGCAGTCAGGAACAATACAAAAGTCATAACCCCAAATGATAATAAAGAGTAAAACCAGAGCACAGTTGTCAGAGTAGAAGAAAAGACCACTAAAATCAGATGAAACATAGAAAAGGGCTAAGGTGTGTAAATGAAAACTCTCACGACACCTCTTGAAGACTGTGCTATATATGCACAGTGTTAATGAATGAAAATGAAAGACAGGTATGAGCAATCGACAGATGAGCAGGGATGATGGAATATGTTGGCTGGAGAATGGAGTGGAGTGGAATGTGGATTGGTGGTTGTGGAGATGGATGTATCACTACAGGAAGGAGAGCTTTGTGGTTTGTATGTAGCACAACAAGCTGCATTTTTAATCTTATTAAATTCAAGAGACAGAAAAAAGAGACCCTAGTAAAAGAAGACTGCTTACTAGGGGAAACCATGGTCTAAAGGCAAGAGATGCAGCTTTGGGACCAAAAGGTTACCGGTTCAATTCCCTAGGCTAACAGGAATGGCTGAAATGCCCTTGAGCAAGGCACCTAACAGCCCACTGCTCTACTGTATGTCACTCTAGGTAACAGTATCTATGAAATGCCTGTAATGTGAAAACAGGAGCTTGTTTTGTGAACTTTCTATAACATTGAACGCAACTAAAAACGTTACATAAAATGCATATGTAATTCTTTAGTAAATAGAAATAGTCAGTGCTGGCAAATTGCTGTTGTACATGAGGAATAAAACATTTTAGAACGTGCTGCTATTGGAAAATAATCAACTTCAGGGAGGTAACACATTTCATGCATCGTCCTGTTGTGTCTTATTCCTTAATGCAATAAATAAGATCTTAGTGATTGGGTGTCAGAAGATGGTGTCTGAGAATTTTATGCTTACAACTTGACCTACTTAATAAAGCAACACTATGAGATTGGATTTCTGGGTTGATAATTAGATTGTTTCTGATCATTCTGATATAGTATACCTTCCTGGAGTGTTAGGTTAATTTTTTTTGTCTTGCTTTTGCCTCCAAACTATATATCATTCTATTTGAAACCATTGTTCAATCTTTAAATCTGGAACAAGTCTCTCAATTTGCTCTGTGGAGATTATTCATTAAAAATGAATAGTCATGAATTATACAACCAGTTCGTCATGTCACAAGTGTCACTCATGACAAATGCGCTTCTCTCTCCTGAGTGTGTGATAAGTATGTGAAATCGACGAAATATCATATCTCTCAGCACCTCCCCAAATCTGTGTGCAAGTGCTATAAATGATGAAGTGTCACTGTGAAGAATCAAGGTGGCAGTCAGATTCATTAAAACATTGAGATAGCAATAAACTCATTGCATGAAAAATGCAGACTGGACCACATATGGTTCATTACATTGATTTTATGCTGAAGCCAAATGAATTCATGTGTGTTATTAGTTTTCTCAGTGCTTTCTGCTTATTATTATGAAGTGATGAGTGTGAAGCAGGTGGGAGTGGATGGGGTAGTTTTCATTCGAACACCCCTATCACCTCTGATGTTAACAGCAAACAAGTGAAGAACAGGAAATTAAGACTCAGATAAATGTATGAAAGAGGCATCACAAGTGAAATACATTTTCTAGCATCCATTTGATTTACTGTATGCTATAGTGCAAAAATAGATGGTCATATCCTCCCACAATTCATCTCTATTGTGGAGGTGTGGTGTAGGAGAGCATAGTCTGGGTCTTAACTATTTGAACATTTTATAGTTATACCTCTTCACTTCTAGGCTGATAATATTCAAATTATACAGAGATTTTATAACATCAATGTCCATACCATCTTCATGATGGGGTTAATTACTGAAATAAAATATCACTGTTTATGATATCAGTGGCATGGTGGTGTAGTGGTTAGCACAGCTGCCTCACAGCAAGAAGGTTCTGGGTTTGAGTCCAGCAGCCAGTGAGGGCTTTTCTGTGTGGAGTTTGCATGTTCTCCCCGTGTCTGTGTGGATTTCTTCTGGGTGCTCCGGTTTCCCCCACAGTCCAAAGACATGCAGGTTAGGCTCATTGGTGGCTCTAAATTGACCATAGGTGTGAATGTGAGTGTGAATGGTTGTTTGTCTCTATTGCCGCTTTTCCACTACAAACGCGGCTGAGCCGTGCCGTGCCGAGTCGAGCTGAGCGGGGCTGTTGGAGTTGCATTTCGACTACAACCGCGCTGAACCGTGCTGGCTGGAAGTGGGTGGACACATTGGGTGGAGTTAGCGAAAGTGGGTGGACGTCACGTGATGTCGTTAAGCAGCGCAAACAGTGACATCAGTGACAGTGGCGGAACAAGTCAGAGCCGGGCCGGGGGCGGGGCAAATGACCGGGCACTTTATTAAAGCTTATCATAACATCGTTTTAGGCTACAAAATGTCCGCAACTGCGGTGTTTACCAATTTCAACACTACCGGGTGCAACTATGTTATTTAGTACATCAAGTCCTTCAAACGAACATGTAACTCAGAAACAAAAAAACATTAGGTGACATACTGTACATGGCTCATAATAAAACATCAATAGCCTACTGCGCGCATTATTTGAAGGGCATACGACGAGCCTTGCGCTCCGCGAACTCGTCCACGATGCTCTGTATGTCACTGATTCAGTGAGCTTTTAAGCGGTAGTCTCACGACCCGGATAGTAAACAATAAACATGGAGGACATGGAGTCGTTAGTGTTGCTGGTCTTGGTGCTGTGGCTTGTTGTCACCGACAACGCCAACAGATACTGGCAAGAGCGTATAGATGAGGCGAGGCGCATAAGGCTTCAGAAATTCTCGTAATTCGTAATTATTCTCCTTCCGGGTTTGCGGTGTTTACAGATCCCAGCGCGCTCGCGGGGCGTGTGTGGGCATGTGAGGACACTCCTCCTCACCAATCAGTGCACAGGGGAGTGTCTGCTCACGCCCCCAACCTCAGTCAGCACGGTTTGGCTCGCTTCAGCCCCACTCCAAAACGGTGCGAGTTTTAGGGGCTAAGCAGGGCTGAAACGAGCTGAGTCGTGCCGGTTTTTGGTAGTCGAAACGCGAGCCGTGTCGGGCTGAAGTGAGCTGAAGCGAGCTGAAGTGAGCTGAAAAAGGGTAGTGGAAAAGGGCCATATGTGTCAGCCCTGTGATGACCTGGCGACTTGTCCAGGGTGTGCCCCACCTCTCACCCATAGTCAGCTTGGATAAGCTCCAACTTGTCTGCGACCCTACACAGGATAAGCGGTTATGGATAATGGATGGATGTTTATGATATTTAAAAATATATCTTAAATAAAATAGTGATATGAGCAAAAAAGTCTCTAAAAATCAAACAGAATGGTTTTAATATGTAAAAATTATGAAAATCTTTCTGAACAGCAGAATCATCTATCAACCCACTGTGCACTGTTTTTTTTTTCTTTTTCATTACAGTTGATGAGAGGAAGAACACAAAACACATTTGGGGCTACTGCACTCTATAAAGAATATAATCAATTCTCTATTATTGCATTGAGGAGGCTCACAGGCTGTCAGGCTGCAGGAAAATTATATTGCCGGAGACCAGCCTAAGATAAATTTATGTGTGCAGCTTTCGTGATGACAAATGGGATTGGGCGCGGTCCAGTTTGTGTGAGTCACATTAGTGATGATGGATGACCTTTCTCAGAGTGTCTGTGATGTGTCAACAATGACCTCAGGTACATCACATGTCACTACTGATGACCATGGTATGACAATGCAGAGTGACATGGTTCTCTCTCTTTCAAAATTACAGATATCAAATAAAGATACCCCACCGAATTCCCATTGGATATAATTGGGTGCACATTAAACATCCAGACATGTTATAAATCTTTTTGGCAGGTTTATACTTATTTTACAGCCACAATAAAGGATGGCAGATTAGCAGTGTCTGCGCCTTTATTTCACACCTGAGGATGTTGCTTTGATGCTCGGTAAGATGGCGCCGTTAATGTCGTGTAGTGTATACACAGTAGTGTCTGAAACATCAAAAGCAGATGGAGTTCCCACTTTGAGTTTCTAAGCACCATTTAAAGACATGTTCAAATTCTATTTGAATAATTCATCACATCCAGCTTTAATGGCAGCTATTCATTTCTCTGCCTCAAAACTTTTCACTCCATTTTTCACTAATTGCATGTTTGTTTTTCATTTTGGGGAAACTGCAAGATAGCTCTGTGCAAGCAAAGAAATCAATACACCAGAAACAAAAACAATAAAAGCTGGCAATTTTATAGCACATTCTATTAAACGAGAACATAAGCCCTCCAGGGCCTGACTTCTGCCGTCAAACCCTAAACAGTAATTGGTTTATCAAAGGTTAATTGCTCAATAGATACCAGCCTGCTGGAGTTTAATTGTGCAATTAAATGCTCTTGCCAGAGCCCCGGGTTTGGGTAATGGATGTTACCATTTGAAAATATTATTTGGTGGCTATAAGACTGATAAGGCTGTCGAGCACTGAAAAAGCGATGTCCTCACACTCACTGCCTTCACCATGAGAAACAATGAGCTGAGTGCCAAGCATACGCACACTTACTGAAATGAATAATTATATTTGACCAAGGTCTATTAATCTAAATTCAGTTTAAATGACTCATCATTCACTTGCCAGTCTTTCCATCACTACTTGCCTTTTATGAATGAAGCCCGAGCTCGTATCAGTCAGTACTACATCACAATATACAGTAAATGAAGAATCATACAGACAAATGTTATGAGTGTACTAAAGGGGGAAGAGGATTAAAATGAAGAAAACCATTAAATGACAGATGTGACAGAACCTTTAGGAACAAATGTTACTTGAAAGAGGTTTTTGTCCAGATAAACTACTTTGAAATGCAATCTAGAATGTGTCTGTGTACCCAATGTGTGAACCCCAGGGATGTAAATGCACTGATATCAATATATCAAATTCATGTTAACCTGGTCTGGATTAAAGCAATCTTGCTTGTCTGTTTCACTTTCCAATGGATGACTCCTTTAATGGTCATTAGCGCAGTCATCATATCTCATCAGTGACCTTGAATTGTGCTTCAAAACAAACATTCTTATCCAAGCTCCATTTATAACAACCTCCATCCTGGTAATTGATCCCAGAGGAGAATTTATTATGGGAGAGAGAGAACAGCAGACATGATTTACTATTCTGCAGTGTGAGCATCAAATGTCTGCTGTTGGCTGAGTGATGTTGCTTGATAACATTAATACATCCCTTATATTTTGCAGATTTGAGAGAGAGAAGAAAGAGGCCACCCTATGCTGCATGACACTGTGTTTTAGAAATTTTTCACACATGATTATTACAGGGTCTTGCAAAAGTATTCATCTCCCTTGGTGTTTGTCCTGTTTTGTCGCATTACAGGCTGGAATTAAAATGGATTTTTGGGGGCTTAGCAGCATTTGATTTACACAACATGCCTACCATTTTAAAGGTGCAAATTTATTTATTTTATTTTTATTGTGACACAAACAATAAGACGAAAAAAAACAGAAATTCTGGAGTGTGCATAGGTATTCACCCCCCAAAGTCAATACTTTGTAGAGCCACCTCTTGCTGCAATTACAACTGCAAGTCTTTTGGGGTATGTCTCTATTAGCTTAGCACATCTAGCCACTGGGATTTTTGCCCATTCCTCAAGGCAAAACTGCTCCAACTCCTTCAAGTTAGATGGGTTGCATTGGTGTGCAGCAATCTTCAAGTTATGCCACAGATTCTCAATTGGATTGAGGTCTGGGCTTTGATTAGGCCATTCCAATACATTTTAATGTTTCCCTTTAAACCACTCCAGTGTAGCTTTTGCAGTATGTTTCGGGTCATTGTCCTGCTGAAACGTGAACCGTCATCCCAGTCTCAAACCTCTGGCAGACTCAAACAGGTTTTCTTCCAGAATTGCCCTGTATTTAGTGCCATCCATCTTTCCTTCAGTCCTGACCAGCTTTCCTGTCCCTGCAGATGAAAATATCCCCACAGCATGATGCTGCCACCACCATGCTTCGCTGTAGGAATGGTGTTCTCAGGGTGATGGGAAGTCTTAGGTTTGTGCCACACATGGTGTTTCCCATGATAGCCAAAAAGTTCAATTTTAGTCTCATTTGACCACAGAATCTTCTTCCATGTGTTTGGGAGTCTGCCACATGCTGTTGGGCAAACTCCAAGCGTGTTTTCTGAAGCAATAACTTTTTTTTTCTGGCCACTCTTCCATAAAACCCTTCTCTGTGGAGTGTATGGCTTAAAGTGGTCCTATGGACAGATACTCTTCTCCACTGTGGATCTTTGCAACACCTTCAGTGTTCTCTGTGGTGTCTTTGTTGCATCTCTGATTAATGCCCTTCTTGCCTGGTCTGTGAGTTTTGGTGGGCGACCTTCTATTGTCAGGTTTGTAGTGGTGCCATATTTTTTCCATTTTGCTATAATGGATTTAATAGTTCTTCCTGGGATATTCAAAGTTTGGGATATTTTTTATGACCCAACCCTGATCCATACTTCTCCACAACTTTGTCTCTGACCTGTTTGGAGGCTCCTTGGTTTTCATGTTGCTTGCTTAGTAGTGTTGCAGAGTCAGGGTCCTTCCAGAACAGGTTGATTTATACAGACATCATGTGACACTTTGATTGCACACAGGTGGATCTTAATCAACTAATTATGTGACTTATGAAGTGAATTAGTTGGACCAGCTCTTATGTAGGGGTTTCATCCAAAAGGGGGTGAATACCTATGCACACTCCAGATTTCTGTTTTTTCATCTTAATTATTGTTTGTGTCACAATAAAAAAAAAATGCACCTTTAAAGTGATAGGCATGTTGTGTAAATCAAATGGTGCTAACCCCCCCCCCCCCAAATCCATTTTACTTCCAGCTTGTAATGCAACAAAACAGGACAAACACCAAGGGGGATGAATACTTTTGCAAGACATTATTATTATTATTATTATTATTATTATTATTATTGCTGTCATGGTTTTGTTGTCATATTAATGAGAAATCCAATACAGAGGGGCGGCACAGTGGTGTAGTGGTTAGCGCTGTCGCCTCACAGCAAGAAGGTCTGGGTTTGAGCCCCGTGGCCGGCGAGGGCCTTTCTGTGCGGAGTTTGCATGTTCTCCCCGTGTCCGCGTGGGTTTCCTCCGGGTGCTCCGTTTTCCCCCACAGTCCAAAGACATGCAGGTTAGGTTAACTGGTGACTCTTAATTGACCGTAGGTGTGAGTGTGAATGGTTGTCTGTGTCTGTGTGTCAGCCCTGTGGTGACCTGGTGACTTGTCCAGGGTGTACCCTGCCTTTCGCCAGTGGTCAGCTGGGGTAGGCTCCAGCTTGCCTGCAACCCTGTAGAACAGGATAAAGCGGCTAGAGATAATGAGATGAGATCCAATACAGAAGTACAACCCCAAATCCAAAAATGTTGGGACGCTGTGTAAAACATAAATAAAAACAGAATGTGAAGATTTGCAAATCATTGAAAGCCTATATTTAACTGAAAATAGTCCAAAGACAATATGTCAACTGTTGAAATTGAGAAATGTTATTGTTTTTTTGAAAAATATGTGCTCTTTTTGAATTTGATGTCAGCAACACGTTTCAGAAAAGCTGGGACAGGGGCAGCAAAAGACTGAAAAAAGTTGTGTAACGCTAAAAAAAATTATTAATTTAAGTTAATTGGCAACAGGTCAGTAAGATGATTGGGTATAAAAAGAGCATCCTGGAGAGGTGGAGTCTTTCAGAAGTAAAGATGGGGAGGGGTTCACTGCTCTGTGAAAGACTGCATGGGCAAACAGTGCAACAATTTAAGAATAACGTTCCTCAATGTAAAATTGCAAAGAATTTAGGGATCACATCATCTACGGTACATAATATCATTAAAAGTTTCAGATAATCTGGAGAAATCTCTGTATGCAAGAGACATGGCTGAAAACTGACATTGGATGCCTGTGGTCTTCAGGCCCTCAGGTGACACTGCATTACGGGTCTGTAGTGGAAATCACTGTATGGGCTCAGGGACACTTCAGAAAACCATCATCTGTGAAAACAGTTCATTACTGCATCCACAAATGCAAGTTAAAACCAAACAAACAATATCCAGAAACACCGCCACCTTCTCTGGGCCCGAGCTCTTTTATGATGGACTGAAGCGAAGTGGAAAATTGTCCCAAGGTCTGATGTATCAAAATTAGAAATTCTTTTTAGAAATCATGGACACAGCGTCGTCCAGGTTACAGAGGAGAGAGACCATCCGGCTTGTTATCAGTGCACAGTTCAAAAGCCAGCATCTGTGATGGTATGAGGGTGCATTAGTGTACATGACATGGGTAGCTTGTACATCTGGGAAAGCATCATCTCATCTCATTATCTCTAGCCGCTTTATCCTTCTACAGGGTCGCAGGCAAGCTGGAGCCTATCCCAGCTGACTACGGGCGAAAGGCGGGGTAAACCCTGGACAAGTCGCCAGGTCATCACAGGGCTGACACATAGACACAGACAACCATTCACATTCACACCTACGGTCAATTTAGAGTCACCAGTTAACCTAACCTGCATGTCTTTGGACTGTGGGGGAAACCGGAGCACCTGGAGGAAACCCACGCGGACACAGGGAGAACATGCAAACTCCGCACAGAAGGGCCCTCGTTGGCCACGGGGCTCGAACCCGGACCTTCTTGCTGTGAGGCGACAGCGCTAACCAATACACCACCGTGCCGCCTGGGAAAGCATCATTAATGTTGAATTGTATATACACATTTCAGAGCAATATGCTGCCATCCAGACAAAATTTTTTTCAGGGAAGGCCTTCCTTCTTTCAACAAGACAATGCCACACTGCTTTCTACACATTAACTGCATGATGCCGTAGTAAGAGTCTGGGTGCTAAACTGGCCTGCCTGCAATCCAGACCTGTCTCCCATTTAAAACATTTGATGTGTTATAAAGCACAAAATACGACAAAGGAGACCCTGAACTGCTGAGCAACTGAAATTGTATATCAGGCAAGAATGGGACAACATTTCTCTTTCAGAACTACAGCAGTTGGTCTCCTCAGTTCCCAAATGTTTACAGAGTGTTGTTAAAAGTAGAGGTGATGCAACACAGTGCTAAACATGCCGCAGCCCAACTTTTCTGAAATGTGTTGCTGACATCAAATTCAAAATGAGTATATATTTAAAAACAACAACAACAACAGCAACAAAATTTCTCAGTTTCACCATTTGATATGTTGTCTTTGTACTATTTTCAATGAAATTTAGGGTTTCCAAGATTTGCAAATCATCATATTCTGATTTTTATTTACATTTTACACAGTGTTCCAAATCTTTTGG